>NC_044979.1:80328522-81575221 GCF_008728515.1 Papio anubis
AAAATAAAGAATGTTCTTTGAAACCAATAAGAACAAGATACAACTGCTCTGGAGATCTCCTGGGACACATTTAAAAACAGTGTGTAGGGAAATTTATAACTAAATGCCTAAAGAGAAATAGAGAGATCAAAAATTGACACTCAAACATCATAATTAAAAAGAACTAGAAGAAGCAAAGAGCAGACTGTCGAAAAGAAAGCTGAGAAGGCAAGAAATAACTAAGATCAGAGCAGAACTGGAAGGGGAGATAGAGACACAAAAACCCTCAAAATCAATGAATCAGGGGTTGGTTTTGAAAAGATCAACTCACAAAATTGACAGACCACTAGCAAGACTAATAAAAGAAAAAGAAAAGAGAGAAAGAATCAGAAATGCGGCCCCGCAATTAAAATGATAAAAGGGTATGTCTGCGACCACAGAAATACAAACTACCATCAGAGAATACTATAAACACCTCTCATAAAATAAACTGGAAAACCTGAGAAAAGGAAATGGATAATTTCCTGGACATACACTCTGAATTTAAGCGAGGAAGAAGTTGAATCCCTGAATAGACCAATAGTAGGCTCTGAAATTGAGGCAATAGTGTAGCCTACCAACCAAAAAGTCCAGGACCAGATGGATTACAGCTGGAATTCTACAGAGGAATTATAGGAGGAGTTGGTACCCATTCCCGCTGAAACTATTCCAATCAGAAAAGAGAGTCTCTAACTTTCATTTTATGAGGCCAACATCATCTGATACCAAAGCCTGGCAGAACCTACAACAAAAATTTTAGACCAATATCCCTGATGAACATCGATGCAAAAATCCTCAATAAAATACTGGCAAACCGGATTCAACAACACATCAAAAAGCTTATCCACCATGATCCAAGTGGGCTTCATCCCTGGATGCAAGGCTGGTTCCAACATTATGAAATCAATAAGAAAACATAAAATCAGCATATAAACAGAACCAGAGACAAGAACCACATGATTATCTCAATAGATGCAGAAAAGGCTTTTGACAAAATTCAACAGCCAACCCTTCATGCTAGAAACGCTCAATAAATTCGGTGATGATGGAACGTACCTCAAAATAATAAGAGCTATTTATGAGCAAACCCACAGCCAATATCATATTACTGGAATGGGCAAAACTGGAAAAAATTCCCTTTGGCTTGGCACAAAGAGAGGGATGCTACCACCCTCTATTCAACATAGTGTTGGAAGTTCTGGCTAGGGCAATTAGGCAAGAAGAAAGGAAATCAGGGGTATTCAGTTAGGAAAAGAAGTCAAATTGTCCCTGTTTGCATATGACATGATTGTATATTTAGAAAAACCCATTGTGTAGCCAAAATCTCCTTAAGCTGATAAGCAACTTCCTTAAAGTCTCAGGATACAAAAAATTAATGTGCAAAATCACAAGCATTCTTATATACACCAATAACAGACAAACACAGAGAGCCAAATCATGAATGAACTTCATTCACAATTGCTTCAAAGAGAATAAAATACCTAGAATCCAACTTACAAGGGATGTAAAGGACCTCTTCAAGGAGAACTACAAACCACTGCTCAGTGAAATCAAGAGGACACAAACAAATGGAAGAACATACCATGCTCATGGATAGGAAGAATCAATATCGTGAAAATGGCCATACTGCCCAAGGTAATTTATAGATTCAGTACCATCCCATCAAGCTGCCAATGAGTTTCTTCACAGAATTGGAAAAAAACTGCTTTAAAGTACATATGGAACCAAAAAGACCCGCATCTCCAAAGACAATCCCTAAGTCAAAGAACAAAGCTGGAGCCTCAGCTACCTGACTTCAAACTATACTACAAGGCTACAGTAACCAAAACAGCATGGTACTGGTACCAAAACAGAGATATAGACCAATGGAACAGAACAGGTCTCAGAAATAATACCACATCTACAACCATCTGATCTTTGACAAACCTGGAAACAAAATGGGGAAAGTTCCCTATTTAATAAATGGTGCTGGGAAAATTGGCTAGCCATAAGTAGAAAGCTGAAACTGGATCAACTCCTTACTCCTTATACGAAATTAATTCAAGATGATGGATTAGAGACTTAAATGTTAGACCCTAATACCATAAAAATCCTAGGAAAACCTAGAGTGGTACCATTCAGGACATGAAGCATGGGCAAAGAACTTCATGTCTAAAACACCAAAAGCAACAGCAGCCAAGCTAAAATTGACAAATGGGATCTAGGTAAACTAAGAGCTTCTGCACAGCAAAACTACCATCAGAGTGAACAGGCAACCTACAGAATGGGAGAAAATTTTTGCAATCTACTCATCTGACAAAGGGGCTAATATCCAGAACCACAAAGAACTTTCAAACAAATTTACAAGAAAAAACAAACAACCCCATCAAAAAGTGGGCAAAGGATATGAACAGACATTTCTCAAAAGAAGACATTCATACAGCCAACAGACACATGAAAAAATGCTCATCATCACACTGGCCATCAGAGAGAAATGCAAATCAAAACCACAATGAGATACCATCTCACACCAGTTAGAATGGCGTCATTAAGGTCAGGAAACAACAGGTGCTGGAGAGGATGTGGAGAAATAGACACTTTTACACTGTTGGTGAGTTGTAAACTAGTTCAACCATTGTGGAAAACAGTATGAGATTCCTCAAAAGGATCTAGAACTAGATCTGTAGGTAGCCATCCCATTACTGGGGATATACCCAAAGGATTATAGTTATGCTGCTAGCAAGACACATGCACATTATGTTTATTGCAGCACTATTCTAATAGCAAGACTTGGAATCAGCAAATGTCCATCAGTGACAGATTGGATTAAGAAAATGTGGCACATATACACCATGGAATACTATGCAGCCATAAAAGGATGAGTTTAGGTCCTTTGTAGGGACATGGATGCAGCTGGAATCGCTCCATTCTTAGCAAATATCACAAGAACAGAAAACCAAACACCATGTTCTCACTCATAGGTGGGAACTGGACAATGAATCACTTGGACTCAGGAAGGTGAACATCACACACCAGAATATCATGGGGAGGGAGGAGTTGCGTTGGGAGTTATACCCTGATGTAATCGACGAGTTGATAGGTTGCAGCAGACCAACAATGCACAAGTATACATGTGTAACAAACCTGCGTTATGCACATGTACCCTACAGCTTTCAAAGTATATTAATAATAAATAAGAATTAAAACAAAAAAAAAAGAAAAAGACAGAAAAATAAACAAGAAGCAAGTTGTTTAATTTTGATGTAATTCTGTTATTTTAAGGGATTAGCATTGATTTCCATTTTTATTGTAATTTTTTAATTCTAATTTTTGTCAGTACAAGAGTAGGTGTATATATTTATAGGATATATGAGATATTTTGATATAGGTATGCAATGACTAATAATCACATCAAGGAATATTAGGGAACCATCCCCTCAAGCATTAATCTTTGTGTTACAAACAATCCAGTTAGACTCTGTTATTTTTAAAAGTACAATTATATTATTATTAACTATAGTCACCCTGTCATGCTAGAAAACACTAGATCCTAACGATTTTTTGTACCCATTAAGTATACTCATCTTCTTACCACTCCCCCATTACAATTCCCAGCCTCTGGTAACCATTCTAATATTTGCTATCTCTATGAGTTCAATTGTTACAATTTTTGGATTCCATGAATAAGTGAGAATATGCAATGTGTGTCTTTCGGTGCCTGGCTTATTTCACTTAACATGATGATCTCCAGTTTTATCCATGTTGTTGCAAATGACAGAATCTCATTATTTTTTATGTTTGAATAGTACTTCATTGTGTGTTAGTGCCAGATTTTCTTTATCCATTCATCTGTTGATGAACATTTAGGTTGCTTTCAAATCTTCTTGGCTATTGTGAACAATGAACCGAAAAGTCTGCTGCAGACATACTAGAGTTCAATTGTATGCTATTTGTTTCTCTTCTCTTGATGCTTTTAGAATTGTTTCTTTATTCTTGATTTTTGGGAGCTTGATTATTACATACGTTGAGGTAGAGTTATTTGGTTTAACTCTGCACAGTGTTCGATAACCTTCTCGTACTTAAATATTGACATCTTTATCTAGGTTTGGGAAGTTCTTGGATATTATCCCTTTGAATAAACTGTTTACCATATCTCTTAAGAGTTTAAGGCCATTAACTCTTAAACTTGCCCTTTTGAGGCTATTTTCTAGATCTTGTGTGCATGCTTCAGTGTTTTTTATTCTTTTTCCTTTTGTCTCCTCTGACTGTGTAATTTTCAAATAGCCTGTCTTCAGGCTCACTAGTTGTTTCTACTTGAAAAACTGTGCTATTAAGATAATCTGATGGATACCTCAGCATGTCAATTGCATTTTCCACCTCTAGAATTTCTGCTTGGTTCTTTTTAATTATTTCAATTTCTTTATTAAATTTATTTTATAGATTCTGAATTCCTTCTTTGTGTTTCTTCAAAACTACTCTGAAGTCTCTGTCTGAAATGTCATATATCTCTGTTTCTCCAGGACTTGTCCCTGGTGCCTTATTCAGTTTATGTGGTAAGGTCCATGTTTTCCTGGATGGCGTTAATGCTTGTAGATGCTCATTAGCATCTGAGAATTGAATAATTAGGTATTTGTTGTAGTCTTCATAGTCTGGGCTTGTTTGTGCTTGTTCTTCTCAGGAAGGTTTTCCAGGTATTCAGAGGGACTTAGGCCACAAGCCCAGTAATGCTGTGGTTTTTGCAGACTTGTAGAGGTACCATTTTGGTGGTCTTGGAAAAGATCTGGAAGAATTCTCTATATTACCAAGCACAGACTCATGTTCTTTTCTCTAAATAATAATAACAACAACAATAATAATAATAATAACACAGAGTTTTCTTTCTGTGCTGAGCTGCCTGGAACTGGGAATGTGATGATGCAAGCAACCCTGCTGCCCCCACCAGTGGGACTGTGCTTAGTCAGATCTGAGGCCAGCAGAGCACTAGGCCTTGCTCAGGGCTCTTCCCTTCAGGGTGGCAAGTTTCCCTAAGTCACAGGCATATCTAGAGATGCTGTGTGGGACCCAGAATTTGGAGTCACAAATGTTAGAAATTTGATACAACTGTGGGTAAGCTGGCACTCAAACCACATTACGAAGTTTTTCCCACCCTTTCTTCCTCTTTCTACAGGCAGAGGAGCCTCTTCCTGTGGCCAGTACAACTACTGGTTTATGGGAGGTTCTCCCAGACCACCACCAATGTTAGCTTAAAGCCCAGGGCTCTTCTGTCAGCTTATTGTGAATGCTGCCAGGTCTAGGACTCACCATTCAGGGCAATGGGCTCCTTCTAGCCTAGGATAGGTCTAGAAATGCCACCCAAGAGCCTATTCCTGAACTTGGGACTCCAAGAGCTGCTTATTGCTCTACCCCATTGTAGCCAAACTGTTACCTAGTGTGCAAGACATTTCCCTCTGCTTTCCTCAAACAGAAACAGTCTTTCACCATAGCCACCATAGCTGGGAATGTGCTGAGACTCTTCTGAAACCAGTACATCTCAGAACCCAAGTTTCCACAGTGTACTTCTTGGGTATTACTGGTGAATTTCAAGGCCCAAGGGCTGTTTAGTCAGAAGATAATTAATCTCACCAGGACTTGGTCTTTCTCTTCAAGGCAGTGAGGTGCCTTTTGGCCCATGATGTGTCTAGAAGCATCTCCTGGGAGCTGGAGGGAATGGAGGTCTCCTCACTCTGCCCAGTGCCCTGTTCTACTGTAGCTGAGCTGGTATCCAAGATGGAAGACAAAGTCCTCTTTATTCTTTGCTCTCCTCTCCTTAAGCAGAAAGAAGAGGTCACTTTTGTTGCTACATGCCACACTACCTGAGGTCAAGGGAGGGTTCAAGCATTCCTTTAGTCACTCCAGCTGGTATCTCCCTAGGTCACATGCCACCTTAGTTCACTGGTTGTAATCCCAGTCCAGCCCTAGGAGTTGCCTAGGAATTACAATTCTTGTGTCCTGGACTCCCTTTCAAGTATACCTAGGACCCCAGAGGATGTCAGTTCATGGTGGCAAGGCTTGCCAAGAAACTGAAGTTCGATTTGAATGGGTGAATCCTCTCTGGCCAAGGCTATTCCAAATGCTCCCTCCATGAACTGGTACTAGCTGAACCCAGCAGGGCTTTATTCTCAACTGTGACAGGACAGCACTGAGTTGTGACAGGCAGTACCTAGTCACTGCACTTTCCTCTGAAAAGTGCACAGATTCTCTCTCCATTCTGCATAGCCACTGCCAGGAGATGAGGGAGGAGTAATGTTAATGATTCAACAGTGCCTCTCCTATCATCCTCAATGCCTTTTTAAATATGAAGTTAAAGCCAAGTACTGTGATTGTGCATCTGATTTTTGGTCCTTGTGAGCATGTTCCCGGACCAAACTGAGGGTTGGGCTGCTATTTCTCAAGGCCCAATAATGAGATGCAGATGAACTAGGAAGGAAGAGAGTTTTTATTTAGGCAACCAGTCACAGGGAGAAGGCCTGGAAATTATCACCAGACCAACTCAAAATTACAAAGTTTTCCAGAGCTTATACACCTTTTAAGCTACATGTCTATGTGTAAGTGTGCATTCATCTAAAGCCATAAGTGATTAACTTCTTTTAATCTATAACTAAGGTCTGAGACCCGAATACCTTCCTCTGGAACCTCAGTAAATTTACTCAATCTAAATGGGTCCAGGTGCTGGGGTGATTACCCCTATCTTGCCTCCTGCTAAATTACAAAGATTTGAGGAGTTCCTTCAGACCCCCAATAAACTTGTTTGTGGAGGCCTTGGGAGTTTCTTCATATCCACAATAAAACTTGTTTAATCCTAAATCGGTCCTATTAAGAATTCCTTTGTTACTTTGTCATGCTTTAGGGCCCAGGAAAGGCCTAGACAAAATTCTTGATGGGCTTTTGTTACCTCCCAGCCTTTGTGTAAGGGCACTGGCTTTTAATATTTAACTTAACCACTCAGTCAGTACTGAAACAGTTGTTATGGAGGCTTGCATTAGTGAGACCTGGCCTGCCACATAGTGCTTTTCTGTGTGCAGATAGTTGTTAAAATTTGTTGTAGTGGGGGAGATAAACAGGGTAAGATTCTATTCTGTAATCTTGCTCTGTCCTCTGCCTGATTTCTATTTTTATTGTGCTGTAGTCTGAGAATGTGTTTGGTATCATTTGTATGTGCCATGAGCAGATGAGAAGAATTTACATTCTGTTGGTTTTGGGTGAAGAGTTCTGTAGATGTCCACTAGGTCCATTTGTTCAAGTGTCAAGTTCAGATCTTGAATATCTTTGTTAGCTTTCTGCCCCAGTGATCTAATACTATCAGTGGGGTGTTGAAATCTCTCACTATTATTGTGCAGTTATCTAAGTGTTTTCACAGGTCTCTGCTTTATGAATCTGAGTGGTTCTGAGTTTGGTGCATATATATTTAGGATAGTTAGGTTTTCTTGTCGAATTGAACCCTTACCATTATGTAATACCCTTCTTTGTCCATTTTGATCTTTGTTGGTTTAAAGTCTGTTTGGTCTGAAATTAGAATAGCAACCTCTGCTTTCTTTCTGTTTTTCATTTGCTTGGTAGGTGTCTCTCCATCACTTTACTTTGACGCTAGTAGTGGCGTTGCATATGAGATGGGTCTCTTGCAGACATCATACTACTGAGTCCTCCTTCTTTATCCAACTTGCCATTCTGTGCCTTTTAATTGGGACATTTAGTCTGTTTATATTCACAGTTAATATTGATATGTGCAGATTTGATACTGTTATTATACTGTTAGCTGGTTATTATTCAGACTTGTTTGTGTGATTGCTTTATAATGACAATGGTCTATATAATTATGTGTATTTTTGTAGTGGCCAGTAATGATCTTCCTTTCCATATGTAGCACTCCCTTTAGGACCTTTTGTAAGGCAGATCTAGTAAGGCAGCAAATTCTCTCAACATTTACTTGTCTGAAAAGGATATTATTTCTCCTTTGCTTAAGAAACTTAGTTTGGCTGGGTATGAAATTTTTGGTTGGAATTTCTTTTCTTTAAGTATGCTGAAACATGGGCCCCCAATCTTTTATGGCTTGAAGGGTTTCTGCTAAAATGTCTGCTGTTAGCATGAAGGGTTTCCTTTGTAGATGACCTGCCTGTTCTCTCTAGCTGCCTTTAGGCTTTTTCCTTTTATTGCAACCGCGGAGAATATGATGTCTATGTGTCTTGGGAATTTTTGTGTGTGTAATATCTCACAAGTTTCTCTGTATTTCTTGAATTTGAATGTTTACCTTTCTAGCAAGGTTGGAAAATTTTTCATGTATAATATACTGAAATACGTTTTTCAAATTGCTTACTTTCTCTCCCTTTCTTTCAGGGATGCCAATAAGTCATAGATTTGGTCTCTTTACATAATCCCATATTTTTCAAAGGTTTTGTTTATTCTTTAATATTTGTTCTTGTTTTCAGTCTGGCTGAGTTATTTCACAGAATTGGTCTTTGAGCTTGGAGAGTCTTTCCTCAGCTTGGTTGATTTGGCTGTTAATACTTGATATTGGATTCTGAAATTCTTAAAGTGAGTTTTTCAGTTTTTCAGCTCCATCAGATCAGCTTGGTTCTTTCTTAAAACGGCCATTTTATCTTTCATCTCCTGTATCTTTGGATTGGGTTTTGACTTTCTCCTAAATCTCAATGATCTTCCTTTCTACTTACATTCTGCATTTTATTTTTGTTATTTCACCATAAGAACCATTGCTAAGGAACAATTGCATTTGTTTGGAAGTAAAACGACACTCTGGCTTTTTGAGTCATCAGCATTCTTGGGCTGTTTTCTTCTCATCTGTGTGGGCTGCTGTTCCTTCAACTTTGAAGCTGTCATCCTTTGAATTTTTTTTTTCTTTTATCTTCTTCAATGTCCTTGGGGATTTGATTTGGTATAATGTTGGCTCAATCACCTGGCTTCATTTCTGAACGATTTTAGGGGGCCAAGGTTCAGCTCAGGAGTTCTGGATTGCATGCTCTAACTCTGGGGGGCTGGCATCAGGCCCCTGGCTTTGTTCTTTGGCCTCTCAAGGTTAGGATCCTGCTGCACTGAAGGTGCTGAAGTGTTTCTGGACCACTGGCCACAATACTCCAATAGGTGGTGCCATCTAAAGCACTTCACTGGGGCAGTGGCAGTGGAATCTGGGGTCATTCACACATGCCAGAAGCAGCAGTAGCATGGCGGGGTTCAGGCATTTGCAGTAGCAATGGCAGAGCTGCCAGGGGTTTGTGCTCATGCCAGCAGCAGTAGTGCAGTGGAAAGCACATGCGCTGGTAGGTGAGGAGAGGGAAGGTGTACCCACTTGTGTGCACACCAGCAAAGTGGCTGAGGGGTGGCCATGGGTGAGTACATGCTAGTAAAGTGGCTCAGAGGGGACTGTGGTGGGGGGAGGGTGTGAGTGGCCTGGTGTACTTCAGTAGGGGCTTTTCTGATGGTGTTCTCTAATGGCTAGGTACAGGTTGTCAGTGAAGGTGTTATGATGTGGGCTCACAAGAAGCAGCTTGATTAGGCATCCAAGGCTGCACTGCAAGTGGGCATGACCATGCTGGAGCCTTAGAAGAGGCCAGCAAACAAGAGGATGCTCAGATCTGACTGTTTCTCATGGGCAAGATTGCCCTGCTCTGTTCAGTTCCAACAGTTCCCCTAAGGTTAAAGTCTCCTAAGGGAACATAACGAGCCTTAGGTGATGGGGCATCCGTGGATGTACTTCACTCCAGATATTCCCATACCAAACTCCACAAAGGCTGGAATCACTCCCCTTAGTATGGTTAGGCTTTGTGTCCCCACCCAAATCTCATCTTGAATTGTAATCCCTGTAATCTCCACATGTCAAGGGAGAGGCCAGGTGGAGGTAACTGAATCATAGGGGCAGTTTCTCCCATACTGTTCTCATGATAGTGAGTTCTCACAAGATGTGATGGTTTTATAAAGCACTCTTCCCCCTTCATGCAGCACTTTTCTTTCCCACCACCTTGAAGTCCTTGCTTCCCCTTTGCCTTCAGCTATGACTTTAGGTTTCCTGAGGCCTTCCCAGCCATGCTGCACTGTGAGTCAATTAAAATTCTTTCCTTTACAAACTATCCAGTCTCAGGCAGTTCTTTATAGCATTATGAAAATAGACTAATACAGTTAATTGGTACCAGTAGAGTGGGGTGCTGCTATAAAGATGCCCCAAAATGTGGAAGCAACTTTGGAACTGGTGAACAGGCAAAGTTTGGAAAAATTTGAAGGGCTCAAAAGAAGGCAGGAAGATGTGAGAAAGTTTGGAACTTCCTAGAGATTTTTTTAAATGGCTTTCACCAAAATGCTGATCGTGATATGGACAATAAACTCCAGGGTGAGGTGGTCTCAGATGGAGATGAGGAACTTGTTGGGAACTGAAATAAAGGTGACTCTTGCTAGTCACTTTCATTCCTTTATGTGGCACATATACGTTATGAAACACTATGCAGCCAAAAAAGGAATTAATTCATGTCCTTTGTAGGGATATGGATGATGCTGGAAACCATCATTCTCACCAAACTAACACAGGAACAGAAAACCAAACACCACATGTTCTCACTCATAGGTGGGAGTTGAACAATGAGAACTCATGGACACAGGGAGGGGAACATCACACACTGGGGCCTGTAGGGGCTTGTGAGGCAAGGGGAGGGAGAGCATTAGGATAAATAACTTATGCATGTGGGGCTTAAAACCTAGATGATGGGTTGATGGGTGCAGCAAATCACCGCGGCACATGTATACCTATGTAACAAACCTGCACATATTGCACATATATCCCATAACTTAAAGTATTATAAATAAATTTTAAAAATTTCTTTTTATTTGTTTTTGTCAGATTGGGTTAATTCTAAAGTCTTGTCTTTGAGCTCTCAAGTTCTTTCTTCTACTTGTTTAATTATATTATTGAAACTTTCCAGTATAATTTGCACTTCTCTAAGTGTCTTTCATTTCCAGACATTGCGATTGTCTTTTCTTTATAATATATATTTCTATGGAGACTTTTACAAACCATATTCTGTATTGTTTTTAAAATTTATTTGTTTGTTTTCACCTTTCTCTGGTATCTCTGAGTAGCTTAACAATCAACCTTTTGAATTTTTTATCTGGCAATTCAGAGATTTCTTATTAGTTTTGATCATTGCTGGAGAGCTAGTGTAATCCTTTGGGGGTGTTATAGAACCTTGTTTTGTCATATTACCAGAATTACTTTTCTGGTTCCTTCTCATTTGGGTAGACTGTATCAGGGGAAAGATCTGGAACTCAAGGGCTGCTGTTCAGATTATTTTGTCAGACTCTTGCTATGCTTTAGCATTTTGACCCTGCCCTAGAGATCCGCGGAACTTTTAACTTGAGGGGGATAATTTAGGGTATCTGACGGAAGAAATTTCTAAGAAGCAAAGCATTTAAGGTGTGACCTGGGTACTGTGCTTGTCAAAGCACTCTGTTTTATGCGTTCACAAAGAGATGGTTTGGAATTGGGACATATGTTTAAAGAGGAAGCAGAGCATAAAGGGTTGGAAAATATTCAGCCTGATGATGTGATAGAAAAGAAAAACCCATTATCAGGGGAGAAATTCAAGCTGGCTGCAGAAATGTGCACAAGTAATGAGGAACTGTATGTTATCCAAGATAATGGGGAAAATGCCTCCAGGGCATGTCAGAGGTCTTCATGTGACTCCTCCCAACAAAGACCCAGATGCCTAAAAGAAAAAAATGGTTTCATGGGCCAGGCCCAGAGCCTTGCTGCTTTGTGCATTCTTGGGTATTGGTGCCCTGTGTGTCAGCTGTGGCTAAAAGGGGCCAATGCACAACTGGGGCTGGTGCTTCAGAGGGTGCAATCCCCAAGCCTTGGTGACTTACATGTGGTGTTGGGCCTGTGGGTGCACAGAAGTCAAGATTTCAGGTTTGAAAACCTCCACCTAAATTTCAGAGTATGTATAGAAATTCCTGGATGTCCAGAAAGAAGTTGGCTGCAGGGGTGGAGCCCTCATGGAGAGCTTCTGCTACAGCAGTGTGAAAGAGAAATGTGGGGTCACAGCCCCCACACAGAGTTTCCACTGGGGCACTACCTAGTGGAGCTGTGAGAAGAGGGCAAATGTCCTCCAGAACTCAGAATGGTAGATTCACTGACAGCTTGCACTCCACTTGCACCACACACCTGGAAAAGCTGCAGACACTCAATGTCAGTCCATAGAATCAACCAGGAGGGGGTATGTACCCTGCAAAGCCACAGGGGTGGAGCTGTACATGGCTGTGGGAACCCACCACTTGCATCAGCATAAACTGGAAGTGAGACATGGAGTCAAAGCAGATCATTTCGAAGCTTTAACATTTACTGCCTTGCTGGATTTAGGAGTTGCATAGGCCTGTAGCCCCTTCATTTTGGCCAATTTCTCCCATTTAAAGAGGTTTTATTTACCCAATGCTTATAACTCCATTGTATCTGGAGTAGCTAATTTGCTTTTGGTTTTACAGGCTCATCGGCAGAAGGGATTGCCCTGTGTCAGGTGAGACTTTGGACTTGGACTTTTGGATTAATGTAGGAAAGAATTAAAATTTTGAAGGACTGCTGGGAAGCCATGATTGGTTTTGAAATGTGAAAGGGGCATGAGATTAGGGAGGGTCCAGGGGCAGAATGATATGGTTAGGCTTTGTGTCTCCACCAAAATCTCATCTTGAATTGCAATTCCCATAATACCCACATGTCAAAGGAGAGACCAGGAGGTAAAGGGGGGTAACTGAATCATGGGGTGGTTTCTCTTATGCTGTTCTTATAATGGTGAGTTCTCACGAGATATGATGGTTTTATAAGGCACTCTTCCCACTTCTATTGGCACTTCTCTTTCCTGCCACCTTGAGAAGAAGGTGCCTTGCTTCCCCTTCACCTTCTGCCACAATCATAAGTTTCCTGAGGTTTCCCCAGTCATGCTGAGCTGTGAGTCAATTAAATTTTTTTCCTTTATAAATTACCCAGTCTCTGGCAATTCTTCATAGCTATGCTGGTTCTCAAAGGGAATGCTTCCAGCTTTTGCCCATTCAGTATGAAGTTGGCTGTGGGTGTGTCATAAATAACTCTTAGTATTTTGATATACGTTCCATCGACACCTAGTTTATTGAGAGTTTTTAGCATGAAAGGGTGTTGAATTGTATAGAAGTCCTTTTTGCATCTACTGATATAATCATGTGATTTTTGTCATTGGTTCAGTTTATGTGATGGATGATGTTTATTGATTTGCATGTGTTGAACCAGCCTTGCATCCCAGGGATGAAGCTGATTTGATCATGGTGGACAAGCTTTTTGATGTGCTGCTAGATTCAGTTTTCCAGTATTTTATTGAGGATTTTTGCATCAGTGTTCATCAGGGATATTGGCCTGAAATTTTCTTTTTTTGTTCTGTCTGCCAGGTTTCAGTATCACGATGATGCCAGCCTCATAAAATGAATTAGGGAGGAGTCTTTCTTTTTCTATTGTTTGGAATAGTTTCAGAAGCAATGGTACCACCTCCTCTTTGTTCCACTGGTAGAATTCGGCTGTGAATTTGTCTGGTTTGTGGCTTTTTTTGGTTGGTAGGCTATTAATTACTGCCTCAATTTCAGAACTTGTTATTGGTCAATTCAGGGACTCAAGTTATTCCTGGTTTAGTCTTGGGAGGGTGTATGTGTCCAGGAATTTATCAATTTGTTCTGTATTTTCTAGTTTATTTGCATAGAGGTGTTTATAGTATTCTCTGATGGTAGTTTGTATTTCTGTGGAATCAGTGGTGATATCCCCTTTGTCATTTTTTATTGTGTCTACTTGATTCTTCTCTCTCTTCTTCATTAGTCTAACTAGTGGTCTATCCATTTTGTTAATCTTTCTTAAAAACCAGCTCCTGGATTTGGTGATGTTTTGAAGGGTTTTTCATGTCTCTATCTCCTTCAGTTCTGCTCTGATCTTAGTTATTTCTTGTCTTCTGCTAGCTTTTGAATTTGTTTGCTCTTGCTTCTCTAGTTCTTTTAATTGTGATGCTAGCATATCAATTTTAGATCTTTCCCACCTTCTGATGTAGGCATTTAGTGCTATAAATTTCCCTCTTAACACTACTTTAGCTGTGTCCCAGAGATTCTGGTACATTGTATCTTTCTTCTCATTGGTTTCAAAGAACGTATTTATTTCTGCCTTAATTTCATCATTTACCCAGTAGTCATTCAGGAGCACGTTGTTCAGTTTCCATGTAGTTATGTGGTTTTGAGGGAGTTTTTAATTCTGAGTTTTAATTTGAATGCATTGTGGTCTGAGAGACTGTTTGTTATGACTTTCGTTCTTTTGCATTTGCTGAGGAGGGGTTTACTTCCAATTATGTGGTTGATTTTAGAGTAAGTGTTATGTGATGCTGAGAAGAATGTATATTCTGTTGATCTGGGGTAGAGAGTTCTGTAGATATCCATTAGGTTTGCTTGGTCCAGAGCTGAGTTCAAGTCCTGAATATACTTGTTAATTTTCTGACTTGTTGATCTAATATTGACAATGAGGTGTTAATGTCTCCCACTATTATTGTGTGGGAGTCTAAGTCTCTTTGTGGGTCTCTAAGAACTTGTTTTATAAATCTGGGTGCTCCTGTATTGGCTGCATATATGCTTAAGATAGCTAGCTCTTCTCTTTGCATTGATTCCTTTACCATTATGTAATGTCCTTCTTTGTCTTTTTTTATCTTTGTTGGTTTAAAGTCTGTTTTATCAGAGACCAGGATTGCAACCCCTGAATTTTTTTGCTTTCCATTTACTTGGTAAATTTTCCTTCATACCTTTATTTTAAGC
Source organism: Papio anubis (assembly GCF_008728515.1). Taxonomy (NCBI): domain Eukaryota; kingdom Metazoa; phylum Chordata; class Mammalia; order Primates; family Cercopithecidae; genus Papio; species Papio anubis. The sequence continues at coordinate 80,343,358 of NC_044979.1, forward strand.
CTATGTGTGTCTTTGCACTTGAGATGGGTCTCCTGAATACAACACACTAATGAGTCTTGTCTCTTTATCCAGTTTGCCAGTTGGTGTCTTTTAATTGGAGCACTTAGCCTATTTACATTTAAGGTTAATGTTGTTATGTGTGAATTTGATCCTGTCGTCATGATGCTAGCTGGTTATTTTGCACATTAGTTGATACAGTTTCTTCATAGTGTAATTGGTCCTTATATTTTGGTATGTTTTTGCAGTGGCTGATACTGGTTTTTCCTTTCCATATTTAGTGCTTCTTTCAGGAGCTCTTGTAAGGCAGACCTGGTGGTGACAAAATCTCTCAGCATTTGCTTGTCTGTAAAGGATTTTATTTCTCCTACCTCATGAAACCTAGTTTGGCTTGATATGAAATTCCAGGTTGAAAATGCTTTTCTTTAAGAATGCTGCATATTAGTCCCCACTCTCTTCTGTCTTGTAATATTCCTACAGAGAGATCTGCTATTAGTCTGATGGGCTTCTCTTTGTAGGTAACCTGACCTTTCTCTCTGGCTGCCCTTAACATTCTTTCTTTCATTTCAACCTTGGAGAATATGACAATTATGTGTCTTGGGGTTGCTCTTCTCAAGGAGTATTTTAGTGGTGTTCTCTGTATTTCCTTAATTTGAATGTTGCCCTGTTTTGCTAGGTTGGGGAAGTTCTCCCGGATAATATCCTGAAGTGTTTTCCAACTTGTTTCCATTCTCCCCATCACTCTCAGGTACATCAATCAATTGTAGGTTTGGTCTTTTCAAATTCTCCCATATTTCATGGAAGCTTTGTTCATTCCTTTTCATTCTTTGTTCTCTAATCTTGTCTTCATGCTTTATTTCATTAAGTTGATCTTTAATCTCTGCTACCCTTTCTTCCGCTTGATTGATTCAGCTATTGATACTTGTGTATGCTTCACAAAGTTCTCATGCCACGTTTTTCAGCTCCATCAAGTAAGTAATTTGTGTCCTCCTCTAAACTAGCTTTGCTAGTTAGCAGTTTCTGTATGCTTTTATCAGGTTGTTAGCTTCCTTGCATTAGGTTAGAACATTCTCCTTTAGCTCAGAGGAGTTTATTACACACCTTCTGAAGCCTATTCTGTCAATTCATCAAACTCATTCTCCATCCAGTTTTGTGCTCTTGCTGGAGAGGAGCTGTGATCATTTGGAGGAGAAGAAGCATTCTGGTTTTTGGAATTTTCAGCATTTTTGCACTGGTTTTTCCTCATCTTTGTGGATTTATATGCCTTTGATCTTTGATGCTGATGGCCTTTGGATGGGGTTTTTGTGTAGGTGTCCCTCTTGTTGATGTTGATGTTATTGCTTTCTGTTTGTTAGTTTTCCTTCTATCAGTCAAGCACCTCTTCTGCAGGTCTATTTGAGTTTGCTGGAGGTCCACTCCAAACCCTGCTTGCCTGGGTATCACCAGCGGAGGCTGCAGAACAGCAAAGATTGCTGCCTGTTCCTTCCTCTGGAAGCCTCATCTCAGAGGGGCACCAGCCTGATGCCAGCTGTGGCTCTCCTGTATGAAGTGTTTGTCAATCCCTGCTTGGAGGTGTCTCCTAGTCAGGATGCATGGGGGTCTGGGACCCACTTGAGAAGACAGTCTTTCCCTTAGCAGACCTCAAGCACTATGCTGGGAGATCCACTGCTCTCTTCAGAGCTGGCAGGCAGGAATGTTTAAGTCTGCTGAAGCTGCACCCACAGCCTCCCTTTCCCCCATGAGCTCTGTCACAGGGAGACCCCAGTCACTCTGCTGCACTGTGGTGAGTTCCACACAGTCCGAACTTCCTGGCAGCTTCCTTAACACTGTGAGGGGAAAACTGGTTACTCAAGCCTCAGTAATGATGGATGTCTCTCCCCTGACCAAGCTCAATTGTCCCAGGTTGACTTCAGACTGTTGTGCTGGCAGCAAGAATTTCAAGCCAGTGGTTCTTAGCTTTCTGGGCTCTGTGGGAGTGGGATCTGCTGAGTGAGACCACTTGACTCTCTGGCTTCAGCCCCCTTTCCAGGGAAGTGAACAGTCCTGTCTCACTGAGGCTCCAGGTTCCACTGGGGTATGAAAACAAAACAAAACAAACAAACAAAAAACTCCAGCAGCTAGCTCAGTGTGAAGACACTGTCACCCAATTTTGTGCTTGAAACCCAAGGCCCTGGTGGTATAGGCACAAGATGGAATTTCTTGGTCTGCAGGTTGCAGAAACTGTGGGGAAAGTGTAGTATCTGGGCCAGAGAGCACAGTCCCTCACAGCTTCCCTTAGCTAGGGGAGGTAGTTCTCTGGCCCCTTGCACTTCCCATGTGAGGCAACGCTCCACCCTGTATCTACTCACACTCTGTGGGTTGTACCCACTGTCTAACCAGTCCCAATGAGATGAACTGGGTACCTCAGTGGAAATGCAGAAATCAGCTGCCTTCTGCATTGGTCTCAGTGAGAGCTGCAGACCAGAGCTGTTCCTATTCGGCCATCTTGCCAGCTCTCCACAGAAAAAAAGAATTTTAAAAAATGAGCAAAGCCTCCAAGAAGTTTGGGATTGTGTTAAACAGTCAAACCAAAGAATAGTTCATTTTCCTGAGGAAGAAGAGAAATCTAAAAGTTTGGAAAAATAACTTGAGGAAATAATTGAGGAAAATGTTCCTGGCCTTGCTATAGATCTAGACATCCAAATATAAGAAACTCAAAAAACATCCAGGAAATTTTTCACAAAAATATAATCACCCAGGCACATAGTCATCCAGTTATCTAAAATCAAGGTGAAGGGAAGAATCTTAAGAGCTATGAGGCAAAAGCATCAGGTAACCCTTAAAGGAAAATCTATCAGATTAACAGCAGATTCTCAGGAGAAACCCCACAATCCAGTAGAGATTGGGGTCTTATCTTTAGCCTCCTGAAACAAAATAATTATTACCCTGGAACTTTGTGTCCAGCTAAACTAAGATTCATAAATGAAGAAAAGATAAAGTATTATTCAGGCAAACAAATGCTGAGAGAATTCACCACTACCAAGTCAGCACTACAGGAAATGCTAAAAGGAGTTCTGAATCTTGAAACAAAACCTCAAAATACACCAAAATAGAACCTCCCTAAAGCATAAATCTCATAGGGCCTATAAAACAATGAAAAGGGAAAAAAATAAAAACAAAAACAAAAACAAATCCAAGGCATTCAGGCAACACCTAGCATGATGAATAGAATAGTATCTCACATCTCAATACTAATGTTGAATATAAATGGCCTAAATGCTCCACTTAAAAGATAAGGAATGGCAGATGAATAAAAATTTAACAACCAACTATTTGTTGTCTTCAAGAGACTCACCTAACACATAAGGACTCACATAAGATAAAGGGGTGGGAAAAGATATTCCATGAAAATAGAAACCAAAGGCAAGCAGGAGTAGCTGTACTTATATCAAATAAAAAAAAAACTTTAAAGAAACAACAGTTAAAAAACAAAAAGAGGGACAATACATAATTATAAAAAAAATTAGTCCAACAGGAAAATATAATAATCATATATATATATATATATATATGCACCTAACACTGGAGCTCCCAAATTTATAAAACAATTACTACTAGACTAAGAAATGAGACAGATGGCAACACAATAATAGTGGGGGAATTCAATACTCTACTGACAGCACTAGACAGTTCATCAAGACAGAAAGTCAACAAAGAAACAAAGGACTTAAATTATACCCTAGAACAAATGGACTTAACAGGTATTTACAGAACCTTCTACCCAACAAATGCAGAAAATACATTCTTTTCATCAGCACAGGGAACATTCTCAGATACAGACTTCATGATAGGCCACAAAACAAGTATTAATAAATTTTTAAAAATCAAAAATATGTCAAGTATTTTCTCAGATCACAATAGAATAAAATTGGAAATTAACTCCAAAAGGAACCCTCAGAACTATAAAAATACATGGAAATTAAATAACCTGCTCCTGAATAATCTTTGGGTCAACAATGAAATCAAGATAGAAATTTAAAAATTCTTTGTACTGAACAATAATAGTAACACAACCTATCAAAATCTCTGGTATGCAGCAAAAGCAGTGCTAAGAGGGAAGTTCATAGCATTAAATGACTGCATCAAAAAGTCTGAAAGAGCACAAGTGGAAAATCTAAGGTCACATCTTAAAAAACTAGAGACATAAGAACAAACCAAACCCAACCCCAACAGAAGAAAAGAAATAAAGATCAGAGTAGAACTAAATGAAATTGAAACCAACAAACAAACAAACAAAAAACAAAAGACAATTAAAACAAAAATCTGTTTTTTAAAAGATAAGATCTATAGACCATTAATGAGATTAACCTAGAAAAGCAGAGAGAAAATCCAAATAAGCTCAATTAGAAATGAAATGGGAGATATTACAACTGATACCACAAAAATATAAAGATTATTCAAGGCCACTATGAACACCTTTACAAGCATTAACTAGATATTCTAGGGGAGATGGATGAATTCCTGGAAATATACAACTCTCCTAGCTTAAACCAGGAAGATAGAGAATCTCTGAAGAGACCAGTAACAAGCAGCAAGATTAAAATGGTAATAGAAAAATGGTAAGAAAAAAAAAAAATCCAGAACCAAATGGATTCATAGCCAAATTCTATCAGACATTCAATGTAGAGTTGGTACCAATCTTATTGACACTATTTCAAAAGATAAAGATGAAATATTTCTCTAAACCCCTAAATTGTTCTATAAAGCCAGTAGTACCCTAATACCAAAATAAAGGAAGGATATAACAACAACAAGAACCAAAAAAACTACAGACCAATATCCCTGATGAACATAGATGCAAAAAATACTCAACAAATGCTAGCTTACTAAATCCAACAGTATATCAAAAAGATAATGCATCATGATCAAGTGAGTTTCATACCAGGGATGCAGGGATGGTTTAACATACACAAGTCAATAATTGTGAGACACCATGTAAACAGATTTGAAGATAAAAATCACATGATCATCTCAATAGATGCAGAAAAAGCTTTTGACAAAATTCTGCAACCTTTATGACAAAAAAAAAAAAATCTCAGCAAAATTGGCACAGAAGGGAAATACCTCAAAGTTATAAAAGCCATCTGTTACAAACGCACAATTAACATCATACTGAACAGGGAAAAGGTGAAAGCATTTCCCCTGAGAACTGGAACAAGACAAGGATGCCCACTTTCACCACTTTTTTTTTTTTTTTTTTATTGAGATGGAGTCTCGCTCTGTCGCCCAGGCTGGAGTGCAGTGGCCGGATCTCAGCTCACTGCAAGCTCCGCCTCCCGGGTTCATGCCATTCTCCTGCCTCAGCCTCCCGAGCAGCTGGGACTACAGGCGCTCGCCACCTCGCCCAGCTAGTTTTTTGTATTTTTTAGTAGAGATGGGGTTTCACCATGTTAGCCAGGATGGTCTCGATCTCCTGACCTCGTGATCCGCCCATCTTGGTCTCCCAAAGTGCTGGGATTACAGGCTTGAGCCACTGCGCCCGGCCGGCACTTTCACCACTTCTATTCAACATAGTACTAGAAGTCTCAGTCAGAGCAATCAGACTAGAGAAAGAAATAAAGGGCATCCAAATCAGTAAAAAGGGGCCAAACTGTCACTGTTTGCTGATGATATAATTGTATACCTAGAAAACCCTGAAGACTCATCCAAAATGCTCCTAGAACTGGTAAGTTAATTCAGCAATGTTTCAGAATACAAATTTGGTGGACACAAATCAGTAGTTCTGCTATACACCAACAGCAACCAAGCTGAGAATCAAATCAAGAACTCAACCCCTTTCAGAATAGCTGCAAAAGAAAAAACCACACTTAGGAATATACTTAGCAAAAGAGGTGACAGACCTCTGCAAGGAAAACTACAAAACACTGCTGAAAGAAATCACAGACAACACAAAAAGAATGGAAACACATTTCATGCTAAGAAATGGGTAGAATCAATCTTGTGAAAATGGCCACACTGCCAAAAGCAATCTACAAATTCAATGCAATTCCCATCAAAATACCATCATCATTCTTCACTGAACTAGAAAAAAATATCCTAAAATTCATATAAAACAAACAAACAAAAAAGAGCCCACATAGCCAAAACAAGACTAAGTAAAAAGAACAACCCTGGAAGCATCACATTACCCAACTTCCAACTATACTACAAGGCTATTTTTACCAAAACAGCATGGTACAGCTATAAATACAGGCAAGGAGATCAACGAAACAGGATAGAGAACCCAGAAATAAAGTCAAATACTTACAGCCAACTGATCTTAGACAAAGGAAACAAAAGCATCAAGTGGGGAAAAGACACCCTATTCAACAAATGGTGCTAGGATAATTGGCAAACCATATGTAGAAGAATTAAACTGGATTCTCATCTCAAACTTTATACAAAAATCAACTCAACATGGACCAAGGACTCAAATCTAAGACCTAAAACCATAAAACTTCTAGAACATAAAATTGAAAAAACCCTTCTAGACATTGTCTGGGCAAAGAGTTCATGACCAAGAACCCGAAAACAAATGCAACAAAAACAAAGCTAAATAGATGGGACTTAATTAAACTAAAAAGGTTCTGCACACCAAGAAAAATAGACAGTAAACGGACAACACCCAGAGTGGGAGAAAATCTTCTCAAACTATGCATCCAACAAATGACTAATATTCAGAAACTACAAGAAACTCAAACAAATAAGCAGGAAAAAAACTTCTCAAAAAGTGGGCTAAGGTCATGAATAAACAATCTCAAAAGAAGATATGCAAATAGCCAAAAAGCATATGAAAAAATATTCTACACCACTAATTATCAGGGAAATCCAAATCAAAACCACAATGTGATACTATCTCACTCTTGCAAGAATGGCCATAACTGAAAATTCAAAAAATAATAGATATTGGCATGGATATGGCGAAAATGAGACACTTTTACATGTTGGTGGGACTACAAGCTAGTAAAACCACTATGGAAAACAGTATGAAGATTTCTTAAAGAAGTAAAAGTAGAACTACCATTTGATTCAGCAATCCCACTACTGGGTATCTACCCAGAGGAAAATAAGTCATTATATGAAAAAGACACTGGCACACACACATTAATAGCAGCACAATTTTCAACTGCAAAAATATGGAACCAGCCTAAGTGCCCATCAATTGACTGGATAAAGAAAATGTGGTATATATACAGAACGTCCTATATGGCCGAATAGGAACAGCTCCGGTCTGCAGCTCCCAGCATGATCGATGTAGAAGATGGGTGATTTCTGCATTTCCAACTGAGGTATCTGGTTCACTCACTGGGACTTGTTGAACAGTGGGTGCAGCCCACAGAGGGCAAGTTGAAGCAGGGCAGGGCATCACCTCACCTGGGAAGTGCAAGGGGTTGGGGGATTTCCCTTTCCTATCCAAGGGAAGCCATGACAGACTACCTGGAGAAATAGGACACTCCCTGCCCAAATACTGTGCTTTTCAAAAGGTCTTAGCAACCAGCAGACAAGGTGATTCTCTCCCGTGACTGGCTTGGCGGGTCCCACACCCATGGAGCCTTGCTCACTGCTAGCACAGCAGTCTGAGATTGCTCTGCAAGGCAGTAGCATGGCTGAGGGAGGGGCATCACCATTGCTGAGGCTTGAGTAGGTAAACAAAGCAGCCAGGGAAGCTCGAACTGGGCAGAGCCCACTGCAGCTTAACAAGGCCTACCACCTCTACACTCCACCTCTGTGGGCAGGGCATAGCTGAACAAAAGGCAGCAGACAACTGCAGACTTAAACATCCCTGTCTGACAGCTCTGAAGAGAGCAGTGGTTCTCCCAGCATGGCATTTGAGCTCTGAGAACGAACAGACTGCCTCCTCAAGTGGGTCCCTGACCCCTGCATAGCCTAACTGGGAGACACCTCCCAGTAGGGGCCGAGAGACACCTCATATAGGCAGCTACACCTCTGGGATGAACCTTCCAGAGGAAGGATCAGGCAGCAATATTTTCTGTTCTGCAATACTTGCTGTTCTGCAGCCTCTGCTGGTGATACCCAGGCAAACAGGGGTCTGGAGTGGAACTCCAGCAAACTCCAACAGACTTGCGGCTGAGGGACCTGACTGTTAGAAGGAAAACCAAGAAAAAGAAAGGAATAGCATCAACATCAGCAAAAAGATCATCTACACCAAAACCCCATCCATAAGTCACCAATATCAAAGACCAAAGGTAGATAAAACCACAAAGATGGGGAGAAACCAGAGCAGAAAAGCTGAAAATTCTAAAAAATCAGAGCACCTCTTCTCCAAAGGATCACAGCACCTTTCCAACAATGGAACAAAGCTGGACGGAGAATGACTTTGATGAACTGACAGAAGTAGGTTTCAGAAGGTTGGTAATAACAAACTTCTCCGAGCTAAAGGAGGATATTTAAACCCATCGCAAGGAAGCTAAAAACCTTGAAAAAAAGAATGGCTAACTAGAATAAACAGTGTAGAGAAGACCTTACATGACCTGATGGAGCTGAAAACCATGGCACGAGAACTTTGTGATGCATGCACAAGCTTCAGTAGCTGATTTGATCAAGTGGAAGAAGGTATCAGTGATTGAAGATCAAATTAATGATATAAAGTGAGAAGTTTAGAGTAAAAAAGAGTAAAAAGAAATGAACAAAACCTCCAAGAAATATGGGACTATGTGAAAAGACTAAATCTACGTTTGATTGGTGTACCTGAAAGTGACGGGGAGAATGGAACCAAGTTGGAAAACACTCTTCAGGATATTATCCAGGAGAACTTCCTCAACCTAGCAAGGCACGCCAACATTCAAATTCAGGAAATACAGAGAACACCACAAAGATATTCCTCAAGAAGAGCAACCCAAGACACATAACTTAGATTCACCAAGTATGAAATGAAGGAAAAAACGTTAAGGGTAGCCAGAAAGAAAGGATGAGTTACCCACAAAGGGAAGCCCATCAGACTAACAGTGGATCTCTTGGCAGAAACCCTACAAGCCAGAAAAGAGTGTGGGCCAATATTCAACATTCTTAAAGAAAAGAATTTTCAACTCAGAATTTCATATCAAGCCAAACTAAGTTTCATAAGTGAAGGAGAAATAAAATCCTTTACAGACAAGCAAATGCTGAGAGATTTTGTCATCACCAGGCCTGCCTTACAAGAGCTCCTGACAGAAGCGCAAAACATGGAAAGAAACAACCGGTACTAGCCACTGCAAAAAACATGCCAAATTGTAAAGACCACTGATGCCATGAAGAAACTCAATTAACGGGCAAAATAACCAGCGATCATCATAATGACAGGATCAAATTCACACATAACAATATTAACCTTAAATGTAAATGGGTTACATGCCCCAGTTAAAAGACACAGATGCAACCTGGATAAAGACTCACGACCCATCATTGTGCTGTATTCAGGAAACCCATCTCATGTGCAAAGATCCACATAGGCTTAAAATAAAGGGATGGAGGAGGATCTACCAAGCAAATGGAAAGCAAAACAAAGCAGGAGTTGCAATCCTAGTCTCTGATAAAACAGACTTTAAAACAACAAAGATCAAAAGAGACAAAGAAGGCCATTACATAATGGTAAAGAGATCAATTCAACAACAAGAGCTAATATCCTAAATATATATGGACCCAATACAGGAGCACCCAGATTCATAAAGCAAGCTCTTAGAGACCTACGAAGAGACTTAGTCTCTCACACAATAATAATGGGAGACTTTAACACCCTACTGTCAATATTAGACAGATCAATGAGACAGAAGGTTAAGGATATCCAGGACCTGAACTCAGCTCTGCAACAAGCAGACATCTACAGAACTCTCCACCCCAAATCAACAGATTATACATTCTTCTCAGCACCACATGGCACTAATTCTAAAACTGACCACATAATTGGAAGTAAAGCACTTCTCAGCAAATGTAAAAGAACAGAAACCACAACAAACTGTCTCTCAAACCACAGTGCAATCAAATTAGAACTCAGGATTAAGAAACTCATTCAAAACCACACAACTACATGGAAACTTGCTCCCGAATGACTACTGGGTAAATAACAAAATGAAATAAAGATGTTCTTTGAAACGAATGAGAACAAAGACACAATGTACCAGAATCTCTGGGACACATTTAAACCAGTATGTAGAGGGAAATTTATAGCACTGAATGCCCACAAGAGAAAGTAGGAAAGATCTAAAATCGACACCCTAACATCACAATTAAAAGAACTAGAGAAGCAAGAGCAAACACATTCAAAAGCTAGCAGAAGGCAAGAAATAACTAAGATCAGAGCAGAACTGAAAGAGATAGAGACATAAAAAAAACCCTTCAAAAAATCAATGAATCCAGGAGCTGGTTTTTTGAAAAGATCAACAAAATTGATAGACTGCTAGCAAGAATAATAAAGAAGAAAGAGAGAATAATCAAATAGACGCAATAAAAATGATAAAGGGAATAACACCACTGATCCCACAGAATATACACTACCATCAGAGAATAGTACACACACCTCTAAGCAAATAAACTAGAAAATCTAGAAGAAATGGATCAATTCCTGGACACAGACACTCTCCCGGGACTAAACCAGGAAGAATTTGAATCTCTGAATAGACCAATAACAGTCTCTGAAATTGAGGCAATAATAGCCTACCAATCAAAAAAAGTCCAGGACCAGATGGATTCACAACCGAATTCTACCAGAGGTACAAAGAGGAGCTGGTACCATTCCTCCTGAAACTATTCCAATTAATAGAAAAAGAGGGAATCCTCCCTAACTAATTTTATGAGGCTAACATCATCCTGATAGCAAAGCCTGGCAGAGAAACAACAACAAAAAAGAGAATTTTAGATCAATATCACTGATGAACATCGATGCAAAAATCCTCAATAAAATACTGGCAAACCAAATCCAGCAGCAAACCAAAAAGCTTATCCGCCATGATCAAGTCGGCTTTATCCCTGGGATGCAAGGCTGGTTCAACATATGCAAATCAATAAATGTAATCCATTACATAAACAGAACCAATGACAAAAACCACATGATTATCTCAATAGATGCAGAAAAGGCCTTTGACAAAATTTAACAGCCATTCATGCTAAAAACTCTCAATAAACTAGGTATTGATGGAACGTATCTCAAAATAAAGAGCTATTCATGACAAACCCACAGTCAGTATCATATTGAATGGGCAAAAACTGGAAGCATTCTCTTTGAAAACCAGCACAAGAAAAGGATGCCATCTCTCACCACTGCTATTCAACATAGTGTTGGAATTTCTGGCCAGGGCAATCAGGTAAGAGAAAGAAATAAAGGGTATTCAATTAGGAAATGAGGAAGTCAAATTGCAAATTGCCCTGTTTGCAAATGACATGACTGTATATTTGGAAAACCCCATCGTCTCAGCCCAAAATCTCCTTAAGCTGATAAGCAACTTCAGCAAAGTCTCAGGATACAAAATCAATATATAAAAATCACAAGCATTCCTATACACCATTAACAGGCAAACAGAGAACCAAATCATGAGTGAACTCCCATTCACAATTGCTACTAAGAGAATAAAATACCTAGGAATCCAACTTGCAAGAGAGGCGACAGACCTCTTCAAGGAGAACTACAAACTACTGCTCAGCGAAATAAAAGAGGACACAAACAAATGGAAGAATATTCCATGCTCATGGAGAGGAAGAATCAGTATCATGAAAATGGCCATAATGCCCAAAGTAATTTATAGATTCAATGCCATCCCCATCAAGCTACCAATGACTTTCTTCACAGAATTGGAAAAAAAACTAAAGTTAATATGGAACGAAAAAAGAGCCTGCATTGCCAAGACAATCCTAAGCAAAAAGAACAAAGCTGGAGGCATCACACTACCTGACTTCAAACTGTACTACGAGGCTACATTAATCAAAACAGCATGGTACTGGTACCAAAACAGATATATAGACCAATGGAATGGAACAGAGGCCTCAGAAATAATGCCACACATCTACAACAATCTGATATTTGACAAATCTGACAAAAATAAGAAATGGGGACAGAATTCCCTATTTAATAAATGGTGCTCGAAAAACTGGCTAGCCATATGTGGAAAGCTGAAACTGGATTTCTTCCTTACACCTTATACAAAAATTAATTCAAGATGAATTAAAGACTTAAATGTTAGACATAAAACCATAAAAACCCTGGAAGAAAACCTAGGCAATGCCATTCAGGACACAGCCATGGGCAAAGAGTTCATGACTAAAACACCAAAAGCAATGGCAACAAAAGCCAAAATTGACAAATGGTATGTAATTAAACTAAAGAGCTTTTGCACAGCAAAAGAAACTACCGTCAGAGTGAACAGGTAACCTACAGAATGAGAGAAAATTTTTGCAATCTACCCATTCTGGCTAATATCCAGAATCTACAAGGAACTCAAACAAATTTACAAGAAAAAAACAACCCCATCAGAAAGTGGGCAAAGGATTTGAACAGACACTTCTCAAAAGGAGATATCTTTGCAGCCAACAGACACATGAAAAATCTGCTGATCATCACTGGTCATCAGAGAAATGCAAATCAAAACCACAATGAGATACCATCTCATGCCTGTTAGAATGGCAATCATCAAAAAGTCAGGAAGCAACAGATGCTGCAGAGGATGTGGAGAAATAGGAACGCTTTTACACTGTTGGTGGGAGTGTACATTGGTTGAACCATTGTGGAAGACAGTGTGGCGATTCCTCAAGGATCTAGAACTAGAATTATCATTTGACCCAGCAATCCCAATACGGGGTATATACCCAAAGGCTTATAAATCATGCTACTATAAAGACACATTTACACGTATGTTTATGGCGGCACTATTCACAATAGAAAGACTTAGAACCAACCCAAATGTCCATCAATGATAGATTGGATTAAGGAAATGTAGCACATATACACCATGGAATACTATGCAGCCATAAAAATGGATGAGTTCATGTCGTTTGCAGGGATAGATGAAGCTGGAAGTCATCATTCTCAGCAAACTATCACAAGGACAGAAAACCAAACACCACATGTTCTCACTCATAGGTGGGAACTGAACAATGAGATCACTTGGACACAGGGCAAGGAACATCACACACTGGGACCTGTCGGGGGGCGGGGGCTGGGGGAGGGATAGCATTAGGAGAAATACCTAATGTAAATGATGAGTTGATGGGTGCAGCAAACCAATATGGCACATGTATACCTATGTATCAAACCTGCACATTGTACACATGTACCCTAGAACTTAAAGTATAATAATTTAAAAAAGGCAAAGAAAAGAAAAAAAAAATGTGAGAGATATATATACACACACACACACACATACACACACACACATACATACCATGGAATACTGCTCAGCCACAAAAAGTATTGAAATAATGGCATTCATAGCAACCTGGCTGGAGTAGGAGATAACTATTCCAAGTAAAGTAACTCAGGAATGGAAAACCAAACATTGCATGTTCTCACTTTTAAGTGGGAGCTATGATACGAGGATGCAAAGGCATAAGAAGGATATAATGAGCTCTGGAGACTTGCAGGGAAGGGTGGGAGGTGGGTGAGGGATAAAAGACTACACACTGGGTACAGTGTACACTGCTCAGGTGATGGGGGCATGAAAATCACCAAAATCTCAGAAATTACCACTAAAGAACTTACCCATGTAACCAACTATCTGTTCCGTCAAAACTATTGAAATAATAATAATAGTAATAAAATAAAACACTTGAGCTTGTGGGAAAGGGCAGATTGGTAGTAACTAGAATTGATACTGCCCACTGATGACTAGTTCAAGGAGTGATCATTGTCCAGAAGAAAGAAACTGTCTAAAGAAGCATTTCTTTCCCCAGCCATGGTCACTTCTGGCAGTGCTGCTATATCACTTCTATTCATCTTTCCCCCCAAAAACCCCACATGCATTCCCATGCCTTCTGATTTTGTAGTACAAGTTCTCTTAGCTACCCATGTTACTGCCTTACCAGGTAAACTATGACTCTCTATCTCTTCTTCAACTGTTCTGATTGATAACCATGGGACATGGAATTCTTGCAGCTAAGAAGCTACTGTGGTTTGCATGTAGGCTTTCTCTCTCACTACCTGAGTTATTTTTACTCATTATTAGTTCTTGCTTACCAAGAATTAGGTCTACTTAATACTAAACTGTTTATTCCAATTGTAGTTACTGTTACTATGTAATTCAATACAATATTATGCAAATTGATGAAATATGAAATAAAGCCTATTTCCACAACACACAGAAAATATATGCACCCCACACTGGATCACCAGGATATATAAAGCAAATATCAGAACTAAAGAGACAGATATACCCAATACACAAATAGCTGGAGACTTCAACACTCCATTTTCTTCACTGGACAGATTAGGTTTAGACAGATAAAAAATCAACACAGAAAGTTGGACATAATCTTCTGCATAGACCAAATGGACCAAATAGATATTTATAGAACATTTCACACATTGCTTCAGAATGCACATTCTTCTCCTCAGCACATGAATCATTCTAAAGCGTAGACTATATGTTACTTCACAAAACAAGGCTTAAAAAACTCAAAAAAATTGAATTAATAGCAAGTATCTTTTCTGAGTACTATGGAATAAAACTACAAATCAACAGTTAAAATAATTTGGGGAACTGTACAAACACATGGAAATTAAACAATATGCTTCTGAATGACCAGTGACAAAGTTAATATGGAAATTCAAGAATTTCTTGAACCAAATGATAATGGAAATACAACATACAAAATCTATGGGATACTGCAAAAGCCGTACCAAGAGGGAAATTTATAACTGTAAGTGCCTACAACAAAAAACAGGAAAAAAACTTCAAATAAAAAAACCTACTGATGGATCTTAAAGAACTATAAAAGCATGAGCAAACCAACCCAAAACGACTAGAAGATGTTAGAAGAAATGATAGAAATCGAGCAGAAATAAATGAATTTGAAATGAATACAAAAATCAATAAAAGAAAAAGTCGGCTTTTTGAAAAGATAAACAAAATTGACAACATTTAGCCAGACTAACTAAGATAAAAGGAGAGAACACCCAAATAAATAAAACTGGAGGTAAAAAAAGAAGCCTTACAACTGATACCATAGAAATTCAAAGGATTATTAGCGGCTACTATGAGCAACTATCTGATAACTAGTTGGAAAATCTAGAAGAAATGGATAAACTCCTAGACACATAGAAACTGCCAAGACTGAACCAGGAAGAAATCCAAAACATGAACACACCAATAACAAGTAATGAAATTGAAGTCATAATAAAAAGTCTCCCACGAAAGAAAAGCCTGGGACCTGGTGGCTTCACTGCTGAATTTTACCAAACATTTTAAGAAACACTAATATCAATTCTATTCAAACTAGTCCAAATAATAGAAGAGCAGAGAACTCCTCCAGACTAATTCTATGAGGCCAGTATTGTACTGATACTGACACCAGACAGACACATTAAAAAAATAAAACTACACATCAATATCCCTGATAAAAATTGATGCAAAAATCCTCAACAAAACACTAGAAAATTGAATGCAACAAGATACTAAAAAGATCATTCATCATGACCAAGTGGGATTTATCCCAGTGATGCAAAGATGGTTCAACATATGCAAATCAATTAATGTGATACATCATCTCAACAGAATAAAGGATAAAAACCATATGATCATTTCAATTAGTGCTGAAAAAGCATTTACTAAAATTCAGCATCTCTTCATGATAAAAAGCCTCAAAACACTAGGTATGGAAGAAACACAATACAATACAATACAATAAAAGTTATATACAGCAGATCCATGGTTGGTATCATACTGAACAGGAAAACCTGAAAGGCTTTCCTCTAAGATCTATAAGAAGACAATGATGCCCACTTTCTCCAGTGTTTTCAACATGGTACTGGAAGTCCTAGCTAAAGCATTAGACAAAAGAAATAAATAAAGGGCACCCAAATTTGAAAGGAAGAAATCAAAATATTCTTGTTTGTAGATTATAGGATCTTTTAGTTAAAAAACCTAAAGACTCCATGAAAAGAATATTAGAACTTATAAACAAATTCAGTAAATTTACAGGATACAAAATCAACATACAAAAATCCATAGCATTTCTATATGCCAACAGTGAACAATCTGAAAAAGACATTTAAAAAGTAATCTCATTTACAATAACCACAAAGAAAATTAAATACAAAGAGCTTTTAAACTCTCTACAATGAAAACTATAAAACATTGATGGAAAAATTGAAAAGCTTCCTCCAAAATGGGAATATACTTCATGTTCATGGATTGAAAGAATCTATATTGTTAAAATGTCCATACTACCCAAAGCAATCTATAGATTCTCTTCAGTTCCTACTAAAATAACAATGACATTCTTTGCAGAAATAGAAAAAGAAAACCTAAAATTTACATGGAACCACAAAAGACTCAGAATACCCAGTCATACTGAACAAACAGAATAAAACTGGAGAAATCACATTACCTGACTTCAAATTATGCTACAGAGCTATACTAACCACAACAGCATGGCAATGGTATAAAAATAGACACATAGATGAATGGAACAGAAAGGAGAACCCAGAAATAAATCCATACAGTTACAGTGAACTCATTTTTGACAAAGGTGCCAAGAACATGCACTGGGGTAAGGACAGTCTCTTCAATAAAAGGGGCTGGAAAAACCGATGATGCACATGCAGAAGAATGAGATTAGACCCTTATCTTACCCCACATAAGAAAAATCTCAAAATGGATTAAAGACTTAAGTTTAAGATTCAAAACTTATTCTATTAGAATAAAATATGGGGGGAAAGCTCTGTGACATTAGTCTAGTCAAATATGTTTTGATACAAGCCCAAAAGCATAGGCGCCAAAGCAAAAATAAACAAATAAGATTACATGAAACTGAAAACTCTGCCCAGCCAAGGAAACCATCAACAGAGTGTAGAGACAACCTATAAAATTAGAGAATATATTTGCAAAGCATATATACGATAAGAGGCTAATATCCAAAATATATAAGGAACTCAAACAACTCAATAGTAAGAAAATAAATAACTCAATTAAAAAATGAGCAATGGACCTCATTAGACATTTCTCAAAACTAAATACATCCAAATGGCCAACACACATATGCAACTATGCTCAACATCACTAAACACCAAGACAATGAAAATGAAAACTATAATAAAATAGCATCACACAGCTGTTAGCATGGCTATAATCAAAAAGACAAAATAATTTTATTATTAAAAAGATGAGAACAAGAATTACTAAGGGTGTTAAGAAAAGGGAATCTTTATAAACTATTGATGGGAAGGTAAATTAGCATAGACATTGTGGAAAAACAGAAAGTTTCTCAAAAAATTAAAAATAGAACTACTGTATGATCCAGCAATCTCTCTACTTAATAGATATCCAAAGGAAATAAAATCAGTATGTTGAGGAGGTGTCTGCATTCTCATGTTCACTGCAGCACTATTTACAACAGCTAAGATATGGAAGCAAGCTAAGTGTTCATCAACAGATAATTAGACAAAGAAAATGTGGTACATAAACACAGTAAAGTACTATTCAGCCTTTAAAAAGGAAATTCTGTCATTTGCGACAATATGAAAGAATCTGAAGGACATTAGTTAAGTGTAGCAAACTGGCACAGAAAAAAATACTGCAGGACCATGTTCATATGTTGATTGTATAAAAGTTGAGCTCACAGAAGCAGAGACTGGAGGCTGGGTGAATTGAAGAGATGTTGGTCAAAGGACACGAAATTTCACTTAGAATAAGTGACTCTCTTGAATAAGTTCAAGAGATTTATTGTACATCATGGTGACTACAGTGAATAATAACATTGTATTCTTGAAAATTCCTGAGACAGTAGATTTTAAGTGCTCTTACCACAAAAATTTAAAAGTACATAAGGTAATACGTATGTAAAATAGCTTCATTTAGCTATTCATACAGCAGAGAAATCACTCTGAGAGAAGCAGGCAACTTTCTCCACCCCAAGGTCTAGAATAATGGAGCAGAGGCTGTACCCTGAAAAAATGGCAGTCAATTAGACAGGAAACATTAAAGTTCCTCCCAAAGAACTAACTTTATTTGAAGTAGTGTGCAGAGAAGTTCAAGTATTAAGAAACTGTAAAAAACGATGATGATTTGGTGGTACACAATTAAGAGAAGGTAGGTAGTGCCATGAAGAGAAGTTTGATCACAAACCAACTAGTTTGTCAGAGAGAAACAGGGAGAGGGATGGGAAGAGCCCACCTTGGGTCAAAATACCCACAAAGACTGGCAGCAAAAACCACCCCTGCAAAAGGGTCCAAATTTAACTGGATGAGATATTGGAGAAAGTATGCCCTATGACATTCTCAAAAACATACAGCAATCAGCTGGTAAAACACGGAGTCTAAAATCTGGGTGTGATACCAACAGAGGCAGACAAAGATGGGTCTGCTAAAACTACTACCATCCCAGGGTGATTGTGAACATGCCCAAGGCTACACCCTCTAAGGAGTCACCTCAGAGACTTCACATTGCAGGAGAAACAGCCAAATCACTAAAAAAATAAACAAGCAAACAACAGTAAAGATAAGGTATAGATAGGGAAAAAAGAGATCAGTAACCAGAGTTTTGCTTATTTGGTATTTTGAGAACAATTATTGTTCTCAGCATTAGTCTTTCTATCTAATCATTCTAATTCAATCAAATGAAAAAACTTATTGAGTGTTTACTGTATGACAGATAGTGTGTTAAGTGCTAAGGATACAATAATAATAAACAAGAGAGGCCATGTAAGCAACTTTGCTACCCTCTATGCCTCTACACAGTCATGAACATAATTTTGAAAGTATTTAATTATATTTCGTCTCACAAAAATTAGGAAGACTACTTAAAGCAATATTCAGATTCACATATGATCTCAATTTTATTTACATGGTTTTGAGTGTGTAAGTGTGGTGACAGGGGAAAACCTCCAGCAAAAAATAAGAGAAGGATATCTGAGTGGAGAAATTACAGTTACATTTAGTGAGTGTTTTTTCTCAAAATGCTTTTCTGAGTTTAATCTAGATTATATCTTATAAAATTGCAGTTTTTGTAGGTTCACAATGAATGAAAACAAGTGATTTCATATAGTTTAGCAATAAGAGTAGTGTAGTTAAGTAGCATACCTTCTTATAGAATTATTTATTTAAAGAAAATCCTTACTTCTATTATGTAATCTAACCATTGGTCAGATTGTATTTATTATGAAAACTTCATAGTAATGATGAGAAGTATCATTCGTCTGCTGAATGTCTCTGCAGATTCAATTAAATTAAGCTAAATGGTTGAGTTAGGTAAGTTTGAAGACTAGGATTGGCAATTAAATTCATTTCCAGAGAAAGGATTACTAGATCTGGTCATTTAAAGTATCTTGAACAGAACAACATAAATAATAGAGTTAAATAATAGATTTTGGTTGATTCTGAGATGGATTCCTATTTGAATTCAGGGGTAAGAGTGGTTCATTTTTTGGGAGGCCAAAGAGGACGGATTACAAGGTCAAGAGATCAAGACCATCCTGGCCAACATGGTGAAACCCCGTCTCTACTAAAAAAAAAATTAGCTGGGTGTGGTGGCATGTGCCTGTAGTCCCAGCTATTCGGGAGGCTGAGGCAGGAGACTCACTTGAACCCAGGAGGTGGAGGTTGCAATGAGCCGAGATCGTGCCATTGCACTCCAGCCTGATGATCAAGTGAAACTCTGTCTCAAAAACAAAAAACAAAATAAAATAAAAACGAGTGGTTCATTGTAATAACAAATGGATCATTAAAAAAAGACATACACAAAAAAATTAAAGTTTGACTTTAGTCAAATAAAATTGCAACTGATGAAAATATGAAATGATAGAATTCAAAAATACTAAGAGAAAGATCAGGTGGATTAACATATATTTGAAAATATTGCAATGAATATCAAGGTATGGGATAATAATATGCAGAAGATAATCACATTGTTTACCAAAAAAGGTTATATGTTTGTCCGTCAAAGAATTATATATATTTTTTATTTTATTATCTTTTACTTAACTGCCAAAAAACAGGAGTCAGTGTATTTTGCAAATGTGAAAAGATTATTAGGAATTGTATTGATCAATACTCACAAAAACATTTCCTCTCAAAGTCAAATGATAACCTCCAGATTCAGAATATACAAAGTAAATAACAGGTAGTGGTTGCTGTTTCCAGAATTGATTTTTGTTTTAACATGACTCTGGCTTTGTTTCATTTTTTAATAGTGACATTGCAATTTTAGCTTACAATAATCACCTAGCAATGACAGATTCTTATATGGGCCTAATCTTCTTCAAATGACTTATTTAAAACCTTGAAATGTATATACAGATGCACACTATACAAGTACTGTCACTATCTTATCTGCTTTCAAAAAAATCATGGGAAAAAATGACATGTTAATTTTTGCTCTAAATGAATGAAGTAAAACATTTCAAATAGCTCTGAGAAAGGCAATAATCTATTAAAATCAGTAGAAGAAAAAATTAAAAGGTTCCATCAACTCAGCTATTTATTTATTCAAAGTCAGTGTCTAAATGAGCCAGAACTGACACCTGAGGCATGCAGCTACATATTTTAATGTCATATCAAATTTACTGGTGTTCTAAGTATATAAACAATATATTTGCATCATATTAGTGACAAATGTCATGCTAACACTGTAGCAAAAGGACTACAAGAGGATTTCATAACTTATTTACACAATGTGTTTCTAGGTACAAGAACTTATTTAGAATTTTCAATCAGAGAAATATAGGAACTTCAAACCTTTGGTCAGAGAAATTTTTTTTCATAGCATATATGCTATTTATATTATTTAGTATATATAATTAATTCTTAATGTTCTTGTGTTTTATAGAGTCGACCATTTTCATTAGGTTCCCTTCAGCATTTCTAGATAAGAACTGTTGACTTTGAATCTATTTTTCTGATACTAACACCTCAAAGCTGCCCCTAAATAGTTAATGGTTTACTTCTTACTAAAATCTCCTTTTAAGAAAAGGCAGCAGGTTACCAGAAATACTTAAATTCTTTCCCTTCTGTACTCTTGGGCATGGTTCTCTCTCCTACTTAAGGATAAATCTGTCCTCTCTTCTGTTCTGATGAATTTTCATTTAGCTTACCTAGGCTGTTTAAATGTGAGAAGCGTCAGGCAGTCTTGCACCGTGAAACTACATGTTCTTGTTCCATGAGAAATGGTTTTGTAATAAATGTCTCCTGTACCATACTTTTTCTCAACTCTTTAAAAGGAACATGTCCTTTGAACTAATACAAGCACACACAGGATAAATCTATTTAAAAATTATATTTTATGGTGATATTTAAAAATATTAAGCTGTTTCAAGAAAAATAGGTTTAAAAGAAGTTTCTGTCATTATAGACAATTATGCAATCACAGGTCATCTGATTTCACTCACAGCAATAGAAGTCTAGGACTGTCTGAAAGAACAATCCATGTAGAAATGTTGTGTGTCTCCTAATTTATAAAATTAAAAATAATTTTGTAAATATGAGTCTGAAGGATCACCATGTGCTTCTCTTGACATTTACATTAAAGTTAAACTGGAAAATAGAAAAATTCTCCATCCTTAACTTTGTAAAAATATCATTAATAATACATGTGGAAAAATAGACTCTTTCTGTTTCTTTTTCTTCTATCTTTTTTTATGAGAAATTTGCATTTCTGACAACTCTATCATTCAACTGTAAACTTGTTCACTGACTTCAGCCAAACCTATCAGTGGAGTTTGAGGACAGATGAGGTTGCCACAGTAAACCTGAGTTTTCAAATATTACCAACAACAAAAAAAAAACCACAAGTTTTTCCATTCAAAAACACTGCCACTTTCTGAGGGCAGGGGAAGAGCAGGTTATGGCATCTGCCCTCTTTGCCTCTTAACCAAGTGTTAGCCCCTTGCTAATTTTTTATCAGAGATCACATGACCCTTCTCTGCCCCTGGGTCTTGATAAAGGTCATTTAATATCCCTAAATACAAATATCAGGGAGCTCTGGCTGGGGTATCATCATGACCCCTAACTGTATACAAATTAGAGCTCTGAAAACCACAAGAAGGGTTTGGTTTTGTTAACTCAAAGAAAAAGTCCCCTTACATTATTTTTTCCTTAGGACTAAGACCTTCCTAATATATTTTTGCATCATAAAGTAGAGCAACAAGAATTCTTTCCAGGTGTTTCCCTGTCTCCACTTAGGTGGAAGACAGCTAGCGACTTCTTTCTCTGAGCTAGGAAAAAGGGAAACGTAATTCCTCTTGGAGTATCCTTTAATCGCTGCCGTTTTGCCTATTACAAAAGACATTTGCCAAAATAAGTCACTAAGATCCTTTAGACTAAGAGCTTAGGGAAATTTTCATTCATGAAATCATCGCCACCTAAAAAAATCCAGCAATAACAGGACTGAGCTACAGTGTTCTCCAGGTACAGCCAAGTTCAAAATGTCATCTTTTCCAATATAAAAAGAGAATTCAGACTTCTCTACAAGTTTTGGGGTAATATAGATTTTCAAGATTTTTTCCTTCCCCTTAGAGACATAGAAGCGGGATTACATCATACGATATAGGATAACTTCCTACAAATACTGAGTAAACATCTCTTTTTCCCCAAATTTCCTTTCTCTAGTGCAGTTGTCACATCTCCCTCTTTTCTGACCCTTTCTCCTTGACAAACCAGTTGTATGAACTCTCTCTTCTTCACTCTTGGTCTGTTCTGAAAGTAAAGACTTCTATCCACATTCCATTTTGTTAGAATGCAGGGCAATGGGATTCTAAAAATTTATGATTTGGTATTTTTTTGCTTTCACCATCAAAAAAGAAAACAGAGACATCCAGTAAAAACTAATGTAATTGTCGGGAGCTTCAAACTCTGTACATGGAAACTAGCATTCAAGAAAAAAAAATAGCACTTTTGCATTTGACTGTTAGAAACGTAATGGGGACATGTAACACAAAGTTACACAGTGTCTTGAGTGACCCGGAAGCATAGTAATTTACTATGCTTACTAGCATAAACTACTCAAATATCTTATACCATTGATCTTGTTAAATAACTGTTTTCTGAGTATATTTATATAGACAAAATTGTATTAAAATATGCTGAGAGATTGTATGCTAATTCATAAAAATCTATTAAATGATGTCTTCCCCTTTCCAAAGTCTTGGACAAATCACAGTGGGATAAATTTACCTTACCAAAGAAATTTATAATCACTCAATATTAGGAAAAGAAATCCCAAGTTTTAAACATAAAAAAGTTTCTTCAAAACAAAATCCAGCACAAGAATAAGTCATTTTTCTTTTGTATTCTTTTCTTATACCTTTTGTCTTATGTCACAGTGTTAACCAACTACATGCTATGAGTTTAATCCAGCCACCAACTATTTTTGTAAATAAAGTTTTATTGGCATACTGCAATACTTATCTATTTACGTAATATCAATAGCTGCTTCAGAGCTAAGTAGTTGCAACAGGAACTGTAAGATCTGCAAAGCCTAAAATATTTAATATCTGGCCTTTTACAGAAAAAATTTGCCAAACGCTGCTCCATTATACCTCATTAATAATACAAATTGATTTCAAATCTATTTACTACTAGAATTTTCACTTTTTCTTATAGGTAAATTTAATGTTTCATCTACTGCACAAGATAGTACACTGAAATCCTTCAAAATTCAACAGATGTATCTCATGTATATTAAAATGCCATTTGAAACTAAGTGACAGCACTTTACTCATTTAAGACAGTTCTCTTTTATTAATACAGTGTAAATTACAACACCAAGGAAAGGATTTTGAGGATCTAAAACCTCTTATAGTTCAAAGATAAACTAATGAGAGCTGTGTATGTATTTCTTTTTTTTTTTTTTTTTTTTTGAAATGGAATCTGGCTCTGTCTCCCAGGCTGGAGTGCAGTGGCGTGATCTTGGCTCACTGCAAACTCCACCTCCCAGGTCCAACCAATTCTGCCTCAGTCTCCTGAGTAGCTGGAATTACAGGTGCACACCATCACGCTGCACATGTTTGTATTTTTAGTAGATACACAGTTTTGCCACGTTGGCCAGGCTGGTCTTGAACTCCTGACCTCAAGTGATCCACCCACCTCAGCTTCCCAAAGTGCTAGGATTACAGGCATGAGCCACCGCACATGGAGGTTTTTTAAATTGTTAAGGTGAACTGATTAATATTACAATTAATTAGTTTCTTTGGTTAAATGTTAATCCCTTTGGCATAGACTTTCCGACTATTATGAGAGAGGATATAGTATTTCTAAAAAGTCATTTCAAATCTGTATAACTTATCTTTTTCAGTATTAAATCCCAACTTAGTTGTTTGTCTCTTATATTGCAGCTGATTTCAACATAAACATTGTATTAGTTTGCTAGGGCTACTATAACAATGTACCATACCTGTGTCCAAATTTCCTTTTCTTATAAGGACACCAGACATATTGGATGAGGGCCCACCCTAGTTACCTCATTTTAATTTAATTACCTCTTTAAAGACATTATCTCCATCTACAGTTACACTTTGAAGCCCCGGGGGTTCAGACATCAACATTATGAATTTTGGTGGTGGTGAAGTGGGGGACACAACTCAGTCTGCATCAAGCATAAAAGCTAAATATTTAGGGGATAATGAGTTCATGTAAAACCAATGAATCTTTATTATAAGCCCAATAATAAAATGTTTAAATTTTAGAGCTGCATAAATGCTACAAAACTTGTCTTACTATTACCTCATAGCATCATCATCTTCTGATTACATTATTCTACCCTTTTAAAAAATTGTTATTTTTGATAAATTCTAGAATTTCAAACTCTCAAATAATCTTTACATATGAGGACTAAGCTCTGATTTTTTTTATCTTGCCCAAATTCCTTTTTAAGCGGTCTGGGGAGTCATGCCCTACAAACCATAAATTCTCATCAGATGGGTTTTATTTAACCCTGTATATTGTGACTTACTTTCCAATATGACTCTGACATAACAAGGGAAAAAATCAAAGTGTTTTACCCCAAAATATATTTCCTTGCCATACCTTGGAATTGCCCGAAAAGTCTCTTGTGGAGATAATCAAATAAGAGCCAGGCCCCTTTTTAAGTCCAATAAGAAACATTTTACGGCCGGGCGCGGTGGCTCAAGCCTGTAATCCCAGCACTTTGGGAGGCCGAGACGGGTGGATCACCAGGTCAGGAGTTTGAGACCAGCCTGGCTAACACGGTGAAACCCCGTCTCTACTAAAAAATACAAAAAACTAGCCGGGCGAGGTGGTGGGCGCCTGTAGTCCCAGCTACTTGGGAGGCTGAGGCAGGAGAATGGCGTGAACCCGGGAGGCGGAGCTTGCAGTGAGCTGAGATCCGGCCACTGCACTCCAGCCTGGGCGACAGAGCGAGACTCCGTCTCAAAAAAAAAAAAAAAAAAGAAACATTTTACAACCTGCTCTCTGAAGTCGCCTATCTAAGAGCTTCCTCTGAACAATAAAACTTGGTCTCCACAATCCTTTTTCTTATCCTGAACATTTCCTTTGATCCCAGGTCTTCATATAAACTCAACCAATTGTCAACCAGAAAATATTTAAATTTACCTATAGACTGGAAGTTGTTCTACCATTCTGAATGAAACTAATGTATTTCTTAAATGTATTTGATTGATGTCTTATGCCTCCCTAAAATATATTAAACCAAGCTGTACCCTGACCACCTTGGGCACATGTTCTCAGGACCTTCTGAGGGCTCTCTCATGGGTCATGGTCACTCATATTTGGCTCAGAATAAATCTCTTAAAATATTTTACAGAGTTTGACTCTTTTCATCGACAATTAAAGTAAAGCCACTAAACAAAAAAACAAACAAAAAAACAAAACAAACAAACAAAATTACCCAATTAGCTAACCTTAAAGAAAGATTTAAGTCATTTAGACTTAAAAAAATTAAAGAGATAAAATTGATTAATTTTGGACTTAATTAAATTATTGGACTTTTTTGTAAGTTACATTTTCCAGCAATAATATTCAATACAAAGTTCCTATTTGAAGATTATATCAAATTAAGAATGTTAGATTCATGTTTGATGAATCTGTGTACATTTTCTACTATATTGCCCTGATGCTGAGCTCGATTACATCAGGGGTTCTTACAGTATAAAGAATACCCAAAATTGCCATTTTTGTTATGTTCTTGATGAATTATTTAAGAAAAACAGCAAACCTCAACATGTGTACATGTAACCTAAAAAAGTCAATATTTAAATACCTTCTTGAGAGTTTTGGTGTATCAAGGGCCCTAACTACAATTAACACTACTGTCATTCTTCTGTTTTTGTTATTTGTTTAGTTTCATTTGCTTTTAATCATTCTCTCCATGTCTCAGTTTCCTTAGGGCTTTAAGGAGGAGACTTTCACAAATTACTTTGGGTAATTAAGATTTCTTGGGAGGATATATATGCAAAATGCATACAGGAAGTCATCTCATCAGTTACACTAGCTCCTAGTTTTTCCAACATGGGTATGTGCAGCTGGCTTCATTGAGAAGTGGAGAAGCAATTCACTAAGTGAAGCAAGAACTTGATTTCAGGTTGCTTGTTTTCTCCTGTTCAATGGTAAATAATGGTTCTGAGGCAGTAGGGTGCTGTGTGGTACGCAGCACCCCTATTACTGGGCAGATTTGATGCTAAGTTGTACTGAGATACCAAATCTTCCTCACAATCAGCCTGTTGGTAACTTCTCCCCACTTGCAAACCAATTCTCTCTTTCAATCAGCTATGGTTAAAGTTGTAGTATTCTTTTAAATTTCTCTATGAGTTACAGCAGTTTATGAAGGAAAGAAATTGTTAAGGCCACTTCCTTAAAGAGTAATTCTGTGTATGGCAACTTGGGCTTTGTGAGCTTCTCATTTGGCTTCTTGAATATATTCAGGAATAGGTGACATCCAGCAGTGTAGCAAAGCACATAAAACAAGAGTAGTATGTTTCAGAAGTAAGAAAACAGGACCTCAGTATAAGTTTCTAGTAAGCTCACTATCACTTCTTGGTAAAATCAAGTAGCACATGTTTTTTTACGATAGTGGAGGAAAAAACGATTATACAAAACATACATAAATTACGTTCTTGTATAAAAAAGTATACTATTCAATTTGTTTGCTTTTAATAGATTTATAAAATTAAAGAAAATGAGTCAACAAATGCTGAGTTGTTAGCTTCCATTTAAAAGACTTAATTCAGAGCTTCAGGAAATTTACTTGTAAAATTAAATTGAATGAGTAATGTAAATGAACTGAAAATTCCAGTAAAGATCATAAATAAAACAGGATAGCTGCAGTTTATCAACTTGAATGGAGGCAGAAATTGGAGTCCACAAAGAGTGGCAATTTGAAATAGCCTTATTTAACATTTATATTTAAAGATGTGAATTGTAATATCATAATTGTAACTAAATTTATGTATCTATTTGTAATTCTTATACATTTTTGCTGAATTTTTATGTATTTTAACAACCAAAGAGGCATTAATAAGTACATAAAATAAATAAAACTTGGAAAATAGTTCACACACACACACACACACACACATATATAGATATATATAATCTTTGGAAGTTGCCAGGAATCTTTAGAACCAAAGACTATGAAAAGTAATGAATGACAGGAATTCAAACTTCCATAATTACGATAAGCCCTAGCAATCAAAAGAAATCTACTGTCAGTTTCATATTTATTTCTAATTATTTTACCTTATCTGGAACATATAGCCTCATTTCTAAGGATAACTGGTACAGTTATAAGCCTGTTATCCATGTCCCTCCATATAAACTGCTGAAAGGCATTTACAGTCATAGGTCAATGCATGGCCACCAATTTCGGCACTTAACAGAGTGAAATAATCATTAACCTCTCTATAACTGCTAATTTGACTAAATTAACTTAATAATAATTAGCTCTAACCATTCAGTTTAGTCAAATTGGGTGATGATCCATCCCAAAAATGTGAACATTATATATCCTTGACCTTTTATCTTTTTACATATTCTCCCCCATGTGATGCATATTCACCTTCATCATCTATAAGCTGATGACTCACATATCAAAATCTTCAGTTTGGATGTCTCTCCTATATTCAGTTTCATAATAAACAATTCCCCAAGCATGTCTGACAAACATTTCAAACTCAACTAGTCCAAAGCAAAGCTCAGGTTTCGTTGAAGGAGGGGTCAGTTTTATTTAGGTATTATTATATATATAATAATATATATAATTATAGTATAATTATAGAATATATAACATGTTATATATAACTATATATAACTATAAATTATACATAATAAAATATACCAATTTTAGATGTATAATTTGATGAACTCAGAAAAATGTAGATTATGATAATATAAAACATTCTCAAGACACCAAAATGTTCCTTCTTGTCTGCATCCCCTGGCAACTGTGGATCTGCTTACTATCATTAGAGTGTTACCTCTTCTAGAATTTCATATAAACGGAATTATACAGGAGGTAGTCCTTATTGTATAACTTCTTACATGTAACATAAGATTTTGAGATTCATAATGCTGTGTTTAGTTGTAGTTCGTTGTATTGAAAAGCAGTATTCCACTGCATAGATGAATTACTGTTTGTTTATCCATTCAGCAACTGACAAGTATTTTTTCTTCAGATTTTGACTATTATGGATATATTTTCTAATAATGTTGACATGCAGGTCTTTTTATGTATCTTGGGTAAACAACTAGGAGTAAAATTGCTGGGTAATATAGTAAGCATATTTCAAAAGAAACTGTCCACATAGTTTCCAAGACTGCTGCATCTTGCATTCCCAATAGCAATGCATGAAAGTTCCAGTTGCTGCATATCCTTGTTAACACTTGAAATAGTCAGATTTTTTTCATGTTAGCCATTTCAGTGAATGTGTTTTGGTATCACATTATGGGTTTAATTTGCATTTCCCTAGTGATAAGTGTATTTATTTGCCAAATATATGCCCTATTCAAATATTTCACCCAACTCTTATTGTCTTGTTTTCCTATTTTTGAGCTAAAAATGTTCTTTATATATGCTGGATGTAGACACTGCAAATATTTTCACCCAGTCTATGGTTCGACATTTCATTTTTTAAGTGCTTTTGAAGGAAAAAAATTTCAATTTCTATAAATTTCAATTTATTACTTTTTCTTGTATAGATTTTACATTTATATAATTGTTATATTAGAAACAAAATGCCTAACTCAAGGTCACAGAGATTTTCTTCTATGTTTGCTTCTAGAAGATTTTTAGTTCTTTTGCTCTCATTTGAGATTAATCACTTAGGTTAATTTTGTACATGATGTGAAGCAAGAATCAAAAGGCTATGTGTGTGTGTGTGTGTGTGTGTGTGTGTGTTTATGTGTTTATCCAATTGTTTCAACACCATTATTTGAAAAGATCATTTCCATATTGAATGCCCTTGGAAATGTTGTCAATAATTAATTGGCCACAAATTTGCAGGCGTATTACCTTCTTTTCTTTTCTTTTCTTTTCTTTTCTTTTTTTTTTTTTTAAACAGGGTCTCACTGTGTCACCCAGGCTGGAGTGCAGTGGCACAATCTCAGTTCAGTGCAAACTCCGCCTCCCGGGTTCAAGTGATTCTCATATCCCAGGCTACTGAGTAGACTGATCTCAGACTTCTCATCAGCTACACTGAATGTAAGACCCAAACGGAGCAATATCTTGTAACCTATGAGATAAAGTGATTTTTGAAAATATATTTTAACAATAAACTATGAATACATACATGGAAAATAAAGTTAGTTTCAGCAATGAAGAGACTCAATGACAGTTATTTCCTCAAATATGTTTTTGAAAAAAAATAAAAGGAGATCTATTCCAGCAAAAACAAAAGAACAATGAAAACAAACACACACACACAAACACACACATTTGTAGCAAAAAACAATGATGCTGAATCAGAAGTTTAATGAAAATAAGTATCTCAAAGATAGCCCAGCAAAAGTGTACAAAGCGGTTGACTTCAATGAGAAGACTCAGATAGAACATCTTTAAGAATAAAATGGATTCCATTCAAAAAGTAGTAGTGATAAAGTTGGTGTGATCCTCTCATATACTTTTTAAAAGGCAATTTGAAACTCTAGGAGTAACAAAAATTCATAAAAGAAAGTCATGGCCTATATATGCAATGTCCTAAACTACAACTACAACTTAACTTTGAGCCCTGAATAGGATTTAAGAAATGAAAGTCTATTTGACTGTACAGAGTGAAGCAGTATCTGTTGAGTGGCAGAGGCTCCCTCACATAGTGTATTAGTCCATTCTCATGCTGCTATGAAGAAATACCCAAGACTGGGTATTTCTTTATATTCTTTATATATATATATATCTTTATATTCTTTATAAATATAAAGAAAAGAGGTTTAATTAACTCGCAGTCCCACATGACTGGGAAGGCCTCAGAATATTTACAATCATGGCAGAAGGCAGCTCTTCACAGGGTGGCAGGAGAGAGAATGAATGCAAGCAGGGGAGGTGTCAGATGCTTATAAAACCATAAGATATCATGAGATTCACTCATTACCATGAGAACAACATGGGAGAAACCACCCCCATTATTTAATTACCTTCACCTGGTCCCACCCTTGACTCATGGGGATTATTACAATTTAAGGTGAGATTTGGTAGGGAACACAGAGCCAAACCATATTATTCCACCCTAGCCCTCCCAAATCTCACGTCCTTGCATTTCAAAACACATTCTTGCCCTTCCCATGGTCCCCCAAAGTCTTAACTCAATCTAGCATTAACTAAAAAGTCTAAGTCCAAAGTCTCATCTGAAATAAGGCAAGTCCCTTTCACTGATGAGCCTGTAAAATCAAAAGCAAGCTAGTTACTTCCTAGACACAATGGGGGTACAGGCATTGGGTAAGTACACCCATTACAAATGGGAGATATTAGCCAAATCCAAGGGGCTACAGTTTCCATGCAAGTCCAAAATCCAATAGGGTAATCACTAAATCTTAAAGTCCCAAAATGATCTGCTTTGACTCCATGTCTCACACTCAGGTCAGGCTGATGCAAGAGGTGGGCTCCCATGACTCTGGGCAGCTCTTCCCCCAAGGCTTTGCACGGTATTGCCCCACTCCTGGCTGCTTTCATGGGCTGGCATTGAGTGTCTGTTACTTTTCCAGGTGCATAGTGCAAGCGGTCAGTGGATCTACCATTTTGGGGTCTGGAGGACAGTGACTCACAGCTCCACTAGGCAGTACCCCAGTGGGGACTCCGTGTGGGGGTTCCAACCCCACATTTCCCTTCCACACTGCCTTAGTGGAGGTTCTCCATGAGGTCTCCACTCCTGCAGCAAACTTCTGCCTGGACATCCAGGTATTTCCATACATTTCATGAAATCTAGGTGGAGGTTCCCAAACCTCAATTCTTGACTTCTGTGCACCCATAGGCCCAACATCAATATAAGCTGCCAAGGCTTGGGGCTTGCACCCTCTGAAGCAATGGCCCAAGCTGTACCTTGTCCCCATTTAGCCATGGCTGGAACTAAAGTAGCTGGGACACACAGCACCATGTCTTGAGGCTGCATACAGCAGGGGGCCCATGGACCTGGCCCAGGAAACCATTTTTTTCTTGTAGGCCTCCATGCCTATGATGGGAGGGGCTGCCATAAAGGTCTCTGACATTCCCTGAAGACATTTTCCCCATTGTCTTGGTGATTAACATTTGGCTCCTCATTACTTATGCAAATTTCTGTAGCCAGCTTGAATTTCTCCCCAGATATCCTAAATCATCTCTCTCAGGTTTAAAATTCCACACATCTCTAGAGCAGGGGAAAAAAGGTGCCAGTTTCTTTGTATAGCGAAAGTGACCATACTCCAGTTCCCAACAAATTCTTCATCTCTATCTGAGACCACTTCAGCCTGGACTTCATTGACCATATCACTATCAGTATTTTTGTCAAAGCCATTCAACAAGCCCCTAGGAAGTTTCAAACTTTTCCACATCTTCCTGTCTTCTTCTGAGACCTCCAAACTGTTCCAACCTCTATCTGTTACCCAATTCCAAAGTTGCTTCCACATTTTCAGGTATCTTTATATCAGCACCCCACTCCTGATACCAATTTACTATATTAATCCATTCTCACACTGCCATGAAGAAATATCCAAGACTAGGTAATTTATAAAGAAAAGAGGTTTAATTGACTCACAGTTCCACATGGCTGGGAAGGCCTCAGGAAATTTACAATTAGGGCAGAAGGCACCTCCTTGCAGAGTGGCAGGAGAGATAATAAGTGCCAGCAGGGGAAGTATCAGACACTTATAAAATCATCATACATCCTATCTTTTGAGACTCACTCATTTTCACGAGAACAGCATGGAGGAAACCACCCCCATGATTCAATTACCTCCACCTGGTTCTGCCCTTGACACATGAGGATTATTACAATTCAAAGTAAGATTTGGTTGGGGACACAAAGCCAAAAACAAATCACATAGGAGATTATCGCTCCTCCTTGAAAGATTCAGTTACAGTAATTGGTTCTGCAATGAATATTTCCATAGATTTAACACTGATTATTATTTTCAAATCTCCAGAATAAACCTATAAACAATATATAGGAGAAGATGTTATCAATTCTGACACTGTAAAAGCACTAAGAGAGCTGGAAGCAGTTGGGATATATGGGTGCAGGAGAGAAGGGGTGTCAAGGGATCAGTTCTCATAGTCAATTATCAAGAGACACTTGAAGTTTTGCAACAAGTTTAAGTAAATGATTTCAAGCTATAATGATAGCCAAGAAAAGAACAAAAACTAATGTGCATTACAAATTTTTTCCCCAATGAAATGAGAGCAAAGGGGAAATGGCATAAATAAGCTCAATTTCTCTTTCATAGTCAGGAATTAATATTATTTTAATTTGATAAATAAGAAAATGGAGATAAGATATTCTATTTACCATGATGGTAACCACCAGTGAACTAAAATTTGAAATAACTTGTTAAAATTTCAAATGCTTCCTTTAGAGGTTGTGAACTTGAACATCATCAGAGATTGGCAGGTAGTGTAAATGAAAGAAGCCACCTGTGAGAAGACACTGTAGCAAAGGGACTGAGGCTGCCATTTTAACTTCCAGCAATTTTTGTCAACGAAGAAGCAATTCATGTTGTCAGATGTTCTCACCATGCAAGAGAAAAGATTTTTGAGTGCTCTTCAGATTTTGCTCATCAGGGACTATTTTAAGAAATGCTTCAAGAATCAACATTTTATGAGCCAAACAATATGTGTCTCTAGGCTGCAGCTTGCTTATGGACTACCAGTTTTCCACCCAGGTAGTCATAAATGTAGAGGTTTAAAATAACGAGATTAGGAAGGATACTTACCATATGCTGATCAAGGAAGAAGGTAACTTTTTAAGTGTCTCTCTACACCTCAACTTTCTGATTCTTAAAATGAATAATAGCTGATTTGTTTACTTCTAGAGATTTTTGAAGTCCAAGT
Organism: Papio anubis; assembly: GCF_008728515.1. Lineage (NCBI taxonomy): Eukaryota > Metazoa > Chordata > Mammalia > Primates > Cercopithecidae > Papio > Papio anubis. The sequence continues at coordinate 80,376,990 of NC_044979.1, forward strand.
AAGAAAATATATATTTTAAATTACCAAGAGCTATACAAATTTAAGACTGTATCTTTGTGATAACTTCCCCTTGCACCAGAGAAGAATGTAAATTCCTAGATGGTGGATAATATTTCTTAAGTTTTTGCCTCCAAAATGGAATGATATGCCTTGAAAATAACAGATGGTTAATAATGAAATGGTGATTTGTTGCTTTTACCACAAAAAGTTTTGCTATTTTATTCTACACTTTTAAAAAACAGATCACAATGCTCTGCTGTTTTCTATCTTATGATCGTAACTTTTTGGCAAAAAACAACACAACTACTGTATCAATTATCATATTTTAGAAAAGGCAATGAATGCCTAGTGGTTGGTGTTTCCTTGGATGTAGTATAGAGGTAAAAACACCTGTGACAATACATCATACTGTCCTTGAGAAGAGAAAAGAGAACGCGTGGTCTGGGATTTCTAAAAGGCAATGGTCTGCAGTGGAAAGGGGCCTCCACTGGGACTCAGAAAAGCACTCTTCCAAGGCCAGTTCTTTCCCCTGCCACTTGTGAGACCTGGAGCAGGTCACTCTCCACTCTAGGCTTGACTTCTACATCTCTAAGGTTATACTAGGTGATTTAGTTCTGAAATTCTTTTTTAAATTTAAAAAAAAAAAATTTTGTGAGATTCAGTCTTGCTCTATCATCCAGGCTGGAGTGCAGTGGTACGATATTGGCTCACTTCAGATTCCGCCTCCCTGGTTCAAGGAATTCTCCTGCCTCAGCCTCCTGAGTAGCTGAGATTATAGGCGCCCGCCAGCATGCCCTGCTAATTTTTGTATTTTTAGTAGATACAGGGTATCAACAAGTTGGCCAGACTGGTCTCAAACTCCTGAACTCTAGTGACCTGCCCCCGTCTCAGCCTCCCAAAGTGCTGGGATTATAGGCATGAGCCACTGCACCTGGCCTGAAATTCTATTACTGAGTTTCAAATGTAACTATATTGAAATGAAGCAAGCTGAAAAGAAAAATGGAAGCATGGATTTAGAAAACAGGAAAAGAAAGAAGGAAGGAAGGGAGAGAGGGAGGGGGAGAGAGGGAGAGAGAGAGAAAGGGAGGGAGGGGGAGGGAGGAAATACTTTTCACCGTGTTCCAAAATGAAGAGGGTTTAAGCCATGAATGCAAGAAAATAAAATTAAAATTAATTATCTCTTTTCATACTCCTTTAGATTCAAGATAGTACAGAAGTTCCAATAGACAGGCACATGAAAAAAATACAGTTTACTATCTAGATATTTTTAGATTAGGAAAAGCATTTTATTCCTCAAGGAAAATGGACATTAAACATTACATTGTCCTAATTTCAAGACTATATGCCAAGAAGGTTAAAGGTGCAAAGGGCAGGGGTTGGGGATGACTAACACTGGCATAGCAACAGAAACAATCCAGACTGAGGAGGGAAGCAGTCATCTTTATGTAACTTGATAACCCTTGATTCCTCAGGTACCTAATCTAACCAAGGAGACAAAGTATTAAACAATGGTAAGACATTAAGTATTTACCAAGTTCCACAATTCTACCATCACTATCAAAAGCATCTACGTTCAAAGGTACTATTTCTGTGTTAACTCTTTACGTTACTGTTATTTCCTAAGAAGGTAAAGCTGTGTTTTAAATTCTCACACTTGATCTTGATTTCAAGAAGCAACGTGGAAAGCAATGCATTTAAAGTGGAATTTCTAGCAAGAGAATGCTGGGACTACGACCCTATCTCTATCTTTTTCGGACAAAGCAATTATTTTTTTTTCTAGAGCACAGAGGAATTCCATAGAGCATCCCATATCCAAGAATAACGTATGGATAGGGTAATAGGGAGTGGTGGAAGATTACAAAATCTGTAGATACAGGGAGGAAAAGTGTGAAGGAAAGTGCAGGAAGAGACAGAGTAGATTACAATGGCTGCTCTGTAGAACCGTCTTTAAGGAAGAATTAAATTTTTCACCTCATCTTTATTTTGTTGGAAATTCATTCACTCTTCAGTCTATACTGAAATTGATCATTTGCCTAGCAATATATTGAGAAAGGCTATATTGCTCTTGAACAGACCTAAATGTCTATATGAGAAAAAATATATATATTAGCTACGACTTTCTTGTTAAGCTGCCAAGAACACACCAGGGCTTTTAAAAACGTCATTGCCTAGCTTTCTACTTACCTCCAGAGACTCTTTAGTGTGGTGAGGAAGGAATATGCTGTATCACGTTTATCCTACCTGACTGTATTCAACCGCAGTGAGGTCTAAAACATCTGAAAAGAAATGGCGAGTCCCAGTTGAACATTCTAGTAACTTAAGTGGCACTGGAGAAGGCAAAAGAACCACAGAAAATAGAGAGGTGGCATTCATCTTTTTCCAGTAGATCCAATGAACTTTAACAGTTTTGATAAATACTAAACATTTTTCATCTGGATAATACTTACATACAGACTTGGCATCCTATAAAATAAAATTTAATTAAAATATCTTTATTAAGCATAATCCATAGGTTTTAAATCAAACAAAATAGAAATCATTGCTGCTACACATGTGTGGTTCTGGGTATATGTAATAGCAATGAGCTGGGATAAAAGGAATCAGTGGCAAGAACATTGAGATAATAAATTTATTAACAAAAAGAAAAAAGATACTGGAATGTGTCAGATAGTATAACAAACAGAAACAGTAAATAAATATTTTACTACACACTGAGCCCATCAGACCTATTATTAAGCTGTATTTAACCACATCCTCTTATGTTGTTATTTTTCAGGCGCAGCAATTCTTTGGAATCCTATTTGATGTGCTGGCCTATAACATTTGACCACACTTGCAGCACAAGTGTAAAATCAATTTTCTGTTCTCCCATTTATCTCTGTACTGATGTTAGTTGGCTCTCTAATGGAATGACTCTTCTGGAGAGGTAGTTATTTTACTTCAGAGTGGCATTTCAGAAGCCTTAAATGGGCTGAAGAGATGGCATGTGACCTTTAGGAATATTTTTGTTCTACATTTCTTTGAAAAAGAACTGTTTAACCCTGTGTATGTTATTACATCCCTGATGCCTCTTTTGTTCCTCTTCCTATTCACTGTAAGAAAGTTTGGCTTTCTTTATGTCAGAACAATGCTGGACACTTTAGTGCCTGTAAAATTTAATACTTGTGTCATTGTTGAAAGGAATTAAACAACGTGCATCATCCAACTTCCTGATAAAACATTAAGTACAATATCATGTCCTCACTTTATGATAACCTTTTATATTGATATATACAAATATCAAATAAGCTACATAAAATGAACATCATTTTTAAATGTCTTATTTCAGCTAATCCGCTTCTGAGGACTTGTCCATTTATTATGTTATTTTAAAAAACAAGATTTTTAGTTTTTTCTGTACTTTAAAGTTCATGTATTTTCACCTCTTTCACAATTTATATTTTCTTTATCATATATATCGATTTCATTTTATTTTTCATTGAATATTATTTATAAAATCTGAAGGCATAGTATCTTACTCTAATTTACTTGTTTAGTTTTTAAAATATTGAGATATTAAATATTAATTTTAGTAGTATTTTTCAGTTAGGTTTCTTCCTAATACATTAACCCTTAAAAAAAAATCACTGTATACATTGACAAAAATTCTCTTCTAACAGATGTAATCACTGAAGATTTTTATTTTCAGTACAAGCAATTACTCTTTCTAAGTCCCACTTTATTACCCCAAAAGACAACTTTGAAGAAAAAAACCCAAAAAAACAAAAAACAACTTCTTCATGTAGGGGAGGGAGTCTTAGTATCAAATGTTAAAATCAGGCAGCACAGATTTCAGTGTGTTCATTAGGAATAACAATAGCCTACTTCCATCTCTAAATGTAAATAATTCATGATGACAGAGGGCATGGGGAAGTTTCTTGACAATGGAAAATAAAATGTATTTGTCAAATCTTTTGTGCTCTTTTAGGAAGGTTTCATATGTACTTTAAGGTCATGCTGCTTCTTTAGTAATAATGGCAAAATAGCCACATTATTATTTACTAAGCATACACTTTGTTCATTGAATACCCTTGTTTGTATTCTATAAATATTTGTTGATCACAGACCTACTTTACTAATCAATGGGAAGAGGTAACTCTTGTTCCTGGGGAGTTATTGGGACTGAGTATACCACAATACGGATGCTCTGCCTCTACCACCATCTCATCCCTGAGTCAAGACATTTCATACAGGTGAAAGTTTACCAAAACCCTCAAGAGTTCCCTGAATGAGGAAAAAAATGAACCATGTGGGGAAACCTACTTCAGATGATGGAAAGGCAAGAGGTTGTTAACATAGGGACAGGCAGATAAACTTGTAGTCCTGTGTCCTGAATTTCTCCTTTCCTTTTGCCTACTCCTGATAAGATCAAACTCACTATCTTAAAATTTAGAGAATTTTACTTTGCTTTTAAGGAGTTTCAAGTGGTGATGAGTACTGGGATCAATTCACTAAGACTAGCCACTAGTGGGAGATTATCCTAATGGTGGTAGTCATAGTCAACAAATCGTCAACGGTGGTAAACCCTAGGAACCCAGATTTGGGAATTGATATTGGTCAAATGCAGTGGTATATTTTATTATAGCAACATTAAACATGAAGGATATATGTGAGAAAAAAAAAAGCATGCATTGCATTACTGAGATATTCTACTAATGGTTTAGGGTTTTTTGTTGCTGTTGGTTTTTGTTTTGTTTTGTTTTTACATACATTGTGAAACTGATTTTCTTTTTTTTCTTTTCTTTTTTTTTTTTTCCAGCAAATGGTGTTTATCCTTTGCTTCCCTTCCCACCTTGGTCCTGGCTTCTAAAGCAAAGCAGATCTCCATAGTCCCATTTCCTAAATGGGTGACCTGAAGTAATTTTTCATATTGTGTTTAAGCAAGAAATGACTATCCATACTGCAGCTTTTAGTTAAAACTAAGAAAATTGATTTGAAAATAACTCATTGATGCCTGAAATTCACCACCTGCCCCTATTCTGAATCATGTTCACGTTATTTGAGTATCAACTAAATTCTAAAGTCAATAGTTACTTAATGCTTTGAATGGCAAAACATGGACTCACTTCAAGTATCTAAGTTCTCATTTGTCTAGGTTATTTACAAATCAATACTATACAAAATGGTTTAGAAGGTACTTGAGAAATTTCATTTATGAAATACTACTTTGACTTATCCAGGCTTTTCTCTGATCCTCAGATTTCTAGATGTCCGAGTTCTACAAAAGTGTTTCTGAATAGTTTTGCCCAATCACTAAGCAGAATAGTGCTCATAATTGCATTTGGAAGAAAAGAAGAAGTACTTTGAGAACCGTAATAATTAAAGTGATTTTACTAAAAATCATCAGCATATTCATTCATGATGGAACTGTAGTAACATTAAAATACAAATATTAAATATTAAAATTAAAGATTTAAAAATTTTCACAGCCAGGAAGCAAATATTTATAATATGTTGCACTGCTGGTGTTAGAATATTATTAGGATTTAAAGTAGATTTTTTTGTTTGTTTGTTTTGATATATAGGGTCTTGCTCTGTCACCCAGGCTGAAGTGCAGCGGCACGATCTCAGCTCACTGCAACCTCCCCTCCTGGGCTCAAGCGATTCTTCTGCTTCAACCTCCTGAGTAGCTGGGATTACAGATGTGCACCACCACACCTGGCTAGTTTTTGTATTTGTAGTAGAGATGGAGTTTTGCCATGTTGCCAGGCCAGTCTCAAACTCCTGAGCTCAAGCCATCCGCTCGCCTCAGCCTCCTAATGTGCTGGGATTATAGGCCACGGTGCCTGGCCAAATAGATTCTTATAATAACAATTTCACTTCACTACTTCTAATTAACAGAAGTGTTTTCTTCAAGTTTTCAGCCATTTTACCTGGGGTACATATCAGTGAAAAGAGAATAGCACATGATGGGTTCCATCATTTTTATGGTATTATTAGGAATGAGGACAGGGACACTGCCTGCTGCATTGAATGCTTCATTCTCAGCTCTCAGAAGAGTACCCTGAGCATAGCGAAACACTCTATTTTATTACAGTCACTACATAACTTAACAAGAAATCTAACATGAGCCACTAAGCCACGCTTTCTCTTTGGTAATAATGGTAAAAGATATTGGACAAATTAGGCTGTCTCTGATTCAAACTGATAGAAAAATCGTGGCCTCATTAAAAGATTCTAGTTTTTTTCTTTATTCAAATTTTATTATGTAAGACTGGGAATAAAGAACTGTTTTCAATTATAAAGACTGCATGAGGAGAAAAAATAAATCTCTGAGGACCAATATCTTCTCCTTAGAATTGTTTCACATACTACCCAAAACATTCCTCAAATACATGCAAATACTTGTTAACAACTTGTCACACACTTTTATTTTGGAGCAATGCATTTAAATATAAAAGGATCATAGATATTATCTGACCTACCTTTCTTTTTTCCTTTCTTTTTATAGTATTCTAAAATATGTGAAAAGGTCATTTGGCCAAAGTTGTATTTCTCATCTCATTTTTGTTTTTTATATAACGTAGCTCTCAGGAAGCAAATAAGCCCTGTACAGAAAATGGAAAAATACTTATCAGTTTAACCAAAGCACAATCCTTTATCTATAAAGTCAGAGACACATCTCTTTTCATTATAATATAGAGGAAGTCAAGCCTTTACATCATGTGAAACTTGAGTTTCTGCTTGTGTAGTTGTTGGAAATCTAAGGAGCTGATGACAGAACAATGCTCCCAGATACATTGAGTTTTGGATCATTACACTAAACTTGTTTATTGTATCAGTATAACCTCCTCACTTCCCGTTTTGCTATTTCTTTCTTTTCTTTTTACAAAGAGGATTCAATTGAATCAGAAAGGTTCTTATTAGATACCACATTTAAACTTCTTAGGAATCAAAGGAGAAGTTTAATATTCAAATATTTACATTTAGATGCAATAATATGAGCATTTAAACCAAGTCAAATTTTTAAGGCCCTGATATATAATATTTTTATTAAAATACTATTGTTTTAGATGCTTTACAGTAAACTTCAAACATGTGTTGTGATATTTTCTATTTATTGGGCCAAAAAAGCTTTTTGTAGTAGACAGAGTTAATATTCTAAATATTCTTTAAGTGTCTATGATGTCATAAACCTCATGAAATGCTTTTTCACTACAGCTTTCTAGTACAGGGAAAGACTCCAGTATTTGGAAAGTCTCCATATGGAAGACAGACAGACAGACAGACACACACACACACACACACACACGGTATAAGGACAAGTCAGACTGAAAGTGCAAAAGTAACTCCATGAGATTTTCCTATATTCCCTTAATTCACAAGGTAAAAAATTCATTTTTGTAAGTTTTGAAGCAAGATGGGTAGGGAAAGAATGGTTGCCCTGCATGTAGTCTTTGGAGCAAACATCAAAAGTTTAAAGGCAACTGTACACATGGTAATACTTCAATGATTATATTCAGTACGAAATTTGTTTAGCGAACATAGGTTTGATATGCTGAGTTTTTCAATTTTGCTGGATAGTTAACAAAGTTCTCTGAAGGTTTTTTTTTTTTTTTCCCCCCCCAAAAGTTGGAAATATAAACTTGTCCTTTGGGGCTTCAGAAATAGACCACTTCACATTCATAGTTTTTAGGAAAGGGCACTTTTCACACTCTGAACTTTTGATGCATCAGAGGATGGTTAGAATTTTTTTCCTTAAAAAGGCTGCTATAATTATAGTTTCACCTTTCAGCGTATGCACCTGGATTCTCATTTCTAAGCCTTCCTGTGTACACATTCCTAAGACAGAGATATAATTGATTTTTCTAGATGACTATCTAGTGTGGACCTGGCTTTTTCAGTCTTGTCACTATTGACATTTTGGGTCAGATAATTCTTTTTATGGGGTGCTGGCGTGTGCATTGCAAAAATGTTTATTAGCATACCTGGCCTCTACCCATTAGATCCCAGTAGCAATACTCCCACCTCAATTGTGACAACCAAAAATATCACTAGACAGGGCCAAAATTTCTAATAAATCATGAATTGAAGCAGATATCAGAAGACTATTTTTAACATGGATTGGCTGTGTAACATCAGATGGAAGTTGGAGACATGACTCTGCTGGATGATGAATTAGAATACATCTTCAAATGACCCTGATTTATTTTATAGTTTTGCTATTAAATATATTGACTTGTTTCTATTAATTGTGTTAATGTGTTCTTTGATGAAAGATACATGAGAACAAAATCAACTAATCAATTAATATATGGTCATACATTTTCAAGAGCACAACAAAGTACACAACAACAAAAGATTATCTTTAATAAAGTAGGGAACACAAAAGAAACATCAGACGTGGTATTGTCAGTATATCTTACTCTGAATTTTACCAATGCCTGTAGTTTGCCATGCCCTACTTCCAAATAACAACAAAAATCCAGGCCTATGTTGTAGCCAAATAGAAATCTGTTACAAAAGTCAGGCGGGTGCAGTGGCTCATACCTGTAATCCCAGCACTTTGGGAGGCCAAGGCGGATGGATCACCTGAGGTCAGGAGTTCAAGACCAGCCTGCCCAACATGGCAAAACCCTGTCTCTACTAAAAATACAAAAAAATTAGATGGGTGTGGTGGTGGGTGCCTGCATTCCCAGGTACTTGGGAGGTTGAGGCAGGAGAATCACTTGAACTCAGGAGGCGGAGGTTGCAGTGAGCCGAGATTGTGCTACAGCACTCCAGTCTGGGAGACAAGAGTGACACTCCGTCTCGGGGGGGGAAAAAAAAAAAAAAAAAAAAAAAAAGGAAAGAAATCTGTAAAAAGTCACATTCCTTTAAAACATCCCCAGGGATAAAGAGTTAGAAGAGTTAATGTACTAAATGCATCATTACTTCTCAACTTCCTTTAACACAAAGGAGTTATTGGTTTACTGTATATATTTCAGAGTAGTGTAATAAATAAATGTACATTATACATATAATTTTAAACACAATTGAATAAAGTAATTTTGTTTCTAAAGCAGCAAACAGAGATGTCTATCAGTCAGTTTAAATACATTGTGTTTTAAACAACCTCATTGAAGAATAAAGTATAAGAGAGTTAAACCATTACTATGAATTTTACATGCTCTCCAGTGAGAACCTTCTGTGAACTGCTGCCACCTGTTGGTCATAGATTGCAATACATCAGATCATGGCTCCGGCTGCTAGAGATTTTCGGATACATTAGGAATATTTCTATTGTCATTACACTTATCAATATTTATAAATATAATTTTTATCATTGGAGTATAATCATACTTTCTGACCACAAATAATATTTATTTATTGCACAGTTTTTATAAGATTTAACTTGTAAAAAGTTGCTTCAAAAACTTGATATTAAAGTGGAGTCAAATCTTGCTTGCAGTTAGCCAGTTTCAAAAATCAGACAGCTAAGTGGTATAGTGGGTCACAAAATATTTTTACAACAGACCTTTGATATTCATTAGTGGTTACTACACATCAGATCTTGTTAACTGGCACAACAATGATAATACTGTTTGACTGAAGGAAATTGTCAAAACTAACAGCTTAGCTATGGAAAAAGATATAAGGATGTAAACAAATTAGAAACTCCAAAGCCAACTGTATCTATAAACAAGACTGAGGATCTATATGTTACCAGAAGAAAATATCTTTAATATGCAAATAATAGAATAAACATTTTAGTGGGTTACTTAAAAAACTGACAAGATGTCAGGATAACATCATTTGTAAGGAGAGCCCAAAGAAAGATGCTAAATGTCAAGTGTCCCTTTGGATCTGCTTCCATCTCAGAACTAAAATATCTACCATAAAACTGTGAAATAATGTCAACCATTATAACAATACTGCTTTTCAAGTTATACAGTTATTTATTCAATATGTACTTTTTAATTTTTTAAATCGACAAAAAATGTGTGCATTATTTATAATATATAACATGATGTTTATATAGACATATATATACACACACACGAAAAAAAACCACACCACATTGGGAAATGATGAAATCAAGCTAATGAACATATTCATCACCTCACCTATTTTGTGTGTGATGAGAATACTTAAAATCTATTCTGTTAGAAATTTTCAAGTACTGTATACAACATATTATTATTAACTATAACATTAACTATGGCAAAAGCCACAATTGCTTTTGCACAAACCTAATAATCATCATTTCATACAATAGATCTCCAGAACTTATCCCTCCTACCTAACTATAACGTTGTACCATCTGACCAACATCTCCCAATACTCCCTCATACCCCCAAACCTCTGATAATCACCATTCTACTTTCTGCTTCTATGAATTTAACTTTTTAGATTCTGTATATAAGTGAGTCATATAATATTTGTCTTACTGTGTCTGGCTTGTTTCACTTAGCGTAATGTCTTCTAAGTTCATCCATATCATCACAGATGATAGGATTTCATTCTTTTTAAAGGCTGAGTAGTATTCTATTGTGTATATATACCAATTTTCTTTATTTATTCATTACTTGATGGACACTTAAGTTGTTTTCCTATCTTGGCTATTGTGAATAATGCTTCAATAAATAAGGGAGTGCAGATGTCTCTTTGACACACTGATTTTAGTTCCTTTGGATATATACCCAGACATGGAATTGCTACGCAAAACAATCTACAGATTCAATGCAAGCCCTATGAAAATATCAGTGACATTTTTCACAGAAATAGAAAAAATAACTCTAAAATTCAAATGGAGCCACAAAAAACTCTGAAAGAAATCTTGAGCAAAATGAACAAGGCTGGAGGCATTCTACTACTTGATCTCAAAATCTACAGAGCTATAGTAATCAAACAGTATGATAATGACATAAAAACAGATATATAGACCAATGTCACAAAATTGAGCCCAGAAATAAATTCATGCACTTACAGCCAACTGATTTTTGACAACGGTGCCAAGAAGATACAATGGAGAAAGGACAGTCTCTTCAGTAAATGGTGTCAGAAACCCATGCAGGAGAATAAAATGACACTCATATCTCATGAGATATATGAAAATCAACTCAAAATGGATTAAACACTTGAATTTAAGACTTGAAGCTATAAAACAACTAGAAGGAAACATGAGAAAATCTCCACAACATTGATATGGGCAGTAATTTCTTGTGTAGAACTCAAAAAGCACAGGCAAAAAAAAGCAAAAATAGACAAATGTGGTTACATCAAATTAAAAAGCTTTTGCAAAACAATGGAAACAATAAATAGAATGAAAACACAACCTAAAGAATGGGAGAAAATATTTACAAATTATACATCTGATAAGGGGTTAATATTCAAAATATATGAGGGATGCAAATAACTCTATAGAAAAAAAATGGACAAGGGATCTGAATAGACATTTTTCAAAAAAAAATACAAATGGGCAACAGGTATATGAAAAAATGCTCAACATATTATCTCACACCTGTTAGAATGGTTATTACCAAAATGATGAAATATAACAAATGTTATGGAGGATTTGGGGAAAGGGAACCCTAATAAACTGTTGGTGGGAATGTAAATTAGTACAGTCATTATAGAAAACAGTATGGAGGTTTCTAAAAAATTGAAAACAGAACTACCATGAAATCCACTATAAATACATATTTTGAAGCAAATACTTTGCATTCTAGGTAGGTACTCTGTTAGGTACTAGGGCCTTTCTTAAGGTAACGAATATCAAAAAGGCACTTCTCTTGTTTAAAAAAGGTACTTATCCAAAAGCCTTTTCATTTTAATTGCTGATGATTCTCATGAAAGCAGTTTCCCTTTTTCAATAAAATAAGTGACAACTGGAAGAATTGTGAAAAAACTGGAACCCTGTGACTTACCTTGCTATGGTTAAGGGATGCAGATAGAAATGGAAAGAGTATCAAAAATTAGCACCATCCAGAGAGGTGGAGTGGTGAAAAGTGTGAAAATTCATGAGAAACCTAGCTCTTAATGATTTAACCACTCATAAGCTAGAAACTTGCTCAAGTCTCATTTTAGGCACTGTTTTCTCTTTGTTACATATCAAGAGGATTGCACAAGGGGAGACTAGATGCACACATATTTAAGTTTCTTTTAAACTATAATATTCCACTAGTCTAATCGATTATTAATCATAACTTCATTTTTTAAGAAGTAGTGTGATCCATTGAGACTTTCCTGGTAGAGCTTGACAGGAGAAACATAAAACTTCCTGATTTTCCATCAGCCCTCAGATCCTCATGGGATCTGCTGAGTTATGAGTGTTCAGTGCTCCTACCCTCGCTTTCCAGCCTGAATCAGTGGGAAAGATATTTCTTTCTCTGGGACCACCCAAGGCCTTATGGTCAGAGTAGGAGGCCCAAATGTAGTATATGTCATCAAACATAATGCTTCCTTGTTAGAAAAAGGAGATGCAAGATATAGCAACTAATAGTCACTAACTTTACGGTGACTATCTAAACTTCTTCCTGAAAAATAGATCTTTAGAAGCTACCTGACCTTGTCACATGTATGACATCTGTCTTCTGACATCAAATGTTGCTATGAGAGAATCTGAGTTCAGTCCAAGTTTTGTCTTCCATGTGAGTGACTTACATTTACGGTACCAATATCCACAGTATTTTTCTTTATTATTGAAGCTCACTAATTTTAACACTGAATGTCTTGATACTAATCATTGTGTATCAATTTTTCCTGGGTTGTTCTAACATGAAGATTTGAAACTTTGTTTCAGGAACATATATTATACATTTGAGTATTTATTTATCTTCTATTTATTTTAGTTTCTTACTAAAAATGCTAATTATAAAATCAATATCTACATTCTTTCAGTTATTTTTATTTTGCTCAAAAGCACATAATTACCATACATATTGTTTTGTGTAATTTTTTTTAAAAAACCTCTCTTTCCTGTCCTTAACTGTGTTTAGAACATGTTAACATGTCCCACGTTAGAACCAAGGCTAAGATATGCTCATAGAGATTATGGGTCTTCACTTCTGCTACGAACTGCAGCATGAAGAGAGAGAAAATAATGGAACTCTTAAAATATAGCTTCCTAGGACAGTTTCCAAAAGGAATCTACTTCTTAGCCTTAAAACTCCAACAATTTATTTGACTCTTTGATCTTGTTTTGTCTCAGTTCTCCAGACATTTCCTCAATATGTGTAGTTATCTGACATAAAAAATTAAAGTGAAAGATTAACAAACTTGTCTGAGAAAAAGTGATAAACAAATATGGACAGCAGCTGGGGTCTTTAAACAATTACGTCTTTTTCTTTTGACAACTCACTCAACCACAAGGTATAGAAGACGGACTTTAGAACATTAATCTCAAGAGGTCAATGTCTTAAATGTAGATCTTCCTTTCAAAGAAGACTCTCTAGTCAGTTTCAGGCCTAGAACTGCAGCAGAGACAAAAAATAAAAATAAAAAAGTCCAAGAATGTCCAAGTCATTAAATAAGCTCACATTCTAACAAACAGTAGTCAAGGAAGAAAACAAATTGTGTGTTAGTCATTTAACCCCTGGTAATTAAAAAAAAAAAAAAAAAGTCATAAAGAAAATAAAATGGGCCTGGTGTGGTGGCTCACGCCTATAATCCCAGCACTTTGGGAGGCCGAGACGGGCGGATCACGAGGTCAGGAGATCGAGACCATCCTGGCTAACACGGTGAAACCCCGTCTCTACTAAAAATGCAAAAAATTAGCCGGGCATGGCGGCGGGCGCCTGTAGTCCCAGCTACTCGGGAGGCTGAGGCGGGAGAATGGCGTGAACCCGGGAGGCAGCGCTTGCAGTGAGCCGAGATCGCGCCACTGCACTCCAGCCTGGGCGACTGAGCGAGGCTCCGTCTCAAAAAAAAAAAAAAAAGAAAATGGGAAAATATGATTGGAGAATGAAACGAAGGACACTAAGACTAAAATGTTGAGAAGCAGGCATTTGAAAATGTGAGGAAGCAGCCTCCAAGTACAGAATATGATAAATGCAAACACTCTTGGATAGGAAGAGACTGGGACACAGTGAGTCAGTTCACGTATGGCACCAGGGAAGCCAAGTGTATAGAAAATGCAATCATAGAACATGAAAGTCAGATCATGTAGAGGAGAGGGGAGGGGTGGGAGAGATCAACTTGTGTTCTAATTGCAATGAAGCCATGCACGTGTTTCAACCAGGGAATGATTATGATCTGACTTGCGCTTTAAAAGATCATTGTGGCTGCTAAGGGGAGAATGAGAGGGAAGAAAGGGATTAGAGAGATTAGACAACAGAACTAATGACAACTAAAGAATGAAGTTGTAGAGATGCAGATGGTAAGGAGTAATCAGATCCAAAATACATTTTCGAGGTAGGGCCACTGGCACTCTCTAATGACGTTGAATTGGGATGATTTGGGAAATGAATATTTCCCTACATTCCTCACATGCAAAATAGCACTAATATCTTTGTCAATTGATCATGATTGAGATTATAATATCTATGGGAACCTGGAATTACATAAGTAGAAATCTTTAACTATAAAGTGTGATCTTTAAGATAAGATTAGCTTCAAGTTTTCAGAATACGATTCTAATCACTTAACACTACTAGCATGAGTTCCAATTAAAATCTTTAAATGCGTTTTGAAATACACAATATTTTAGATTTAGCCTCCACAAAACAATCTATTACAATTCACCACTGATGCTAGGAAATCATTTATTTCTACAGAAATGTTTATAAAATTACCCAACGCAAGAAGCAATCACCCTTTCATACTGATGTTTGTAAATGCTTCACCCTTAGGGTTATATTTTTATTTTTGCTTTATTTTTTCATTCATTTGTGTATTAAATATTTATTGGTTACCTCCAATGTGGCAGGCAAGGTGATAGTACCTCAGAATAAAAATGAAATAAGGTAGTTCCATCAGCAATAAAAAACATTGTCCCTGCATCAGGATATTTATGATCTAGTGAAAGAAAGGTATTCACACACGTGCACATGCGTATACAGACACACACAGACACTTAATAATTATGAAGCCCTAATGACTTTTGTTTCAACAACTTTCAAAAGTTATGTGTTAAAAATATTCAGTACTAGTATATCAAAAAATGAAAAAGGCTTTTGAATCATGTAATGTATAGAACATTAAACTGTTATTATATACCACAGATATACCATTTAATAATATGTACATATATTTTATTACTGATTTTAAAATAAATAATGTCATTAGCCAAATCCTACTAGAAAACCTTTCGGTATTTTTCTTCCAGGGTCAAAATAATTTTTATATGCTAATCCACGTAGGTGACAGGGAAATATTTAAGATGAAACATAAATCTAAAATGCTTTAAGATGAAAAATGTATCCCTTGAGCACTTAAAATACACAACTTTTTTAAAGCTAGTTAGATTTCAAAACTGATTAGATTTTTTTCACATTTTTTGATCTTTCCAAAATAAGCTCCTTTATTTCTAATGGAAAGAAGAAAAACATGTAAATGTTAAACAACTATTAAAAGCAAAAGACATATTTCTCTTAAAGTTGACTTTAATTTCTGCATGTTGCCTGCTGTACTGTACATTTCATTGAACATAAAATTCTAGCAGAGAAAAGGGAGGCTTCAAAATTCCTAACTCAAACTCTCATAAGAAATTAAATATTAGAGGAAAAATAATGAAAATTAAAGTAATTTCATGCCCCCTTGGTTAAAAAAAAAAAAATAGGAGAGATATGTAGAAACAGCTTTACATACATGCATCCACTGACCTTCAAGTACTTCAACACTTAGGATTTGAGTTTACAGTGAGTCAGGAGGGTAAAAGTGTTTATGGGGATAACTGTTTCACCCATAAGTAATTTAGATAGAGTATATATTTGCATATACAGTCTCAATCCTTCCAAAAAGCAGTATCATTTCCTAATACAAAGGACAGTAGTACATGTCAGGGTACAAATGGGAAAGAACTTCACCCAGGACCTTGACAGCACAAGTGTAGACAAAATAAATAAATCTGTCAGTGTGAACAAATTACTCACAAAATCTATCCTCAGGAGCAGTGTTTGTACTCTCACTCAGTTCCGCTGATACCATGGAATCTGTTCCCCATCGACAGAGAAGAGGCAGACCCTGCCAGAATAGCACAAATATTGACTGAGTGCATATCCTCAGACACCCATCTTCACAGAAATGTTTCACCTGGGGTCTGCCTCCCAGGTCCCATCCTCCCTCCCTGTGACAGCTTGCTCCTCAAATCCTCCCTGAGGGCACTATTTGTTGATAAAATCCTGACAAATACCTGTCTGAAATATCATAAAGCCATTGAAAGCTCAATTAATTTCACTTACAATATAAATAATATCTAGATGTCATTCAAATTCAGTTTGATATGTGTGCAACATGGAATCTATAAAAAGCTTGTGGGACTCTTAGTAGCATTTCACTGGATCCCAGTCACATAAGATGCTCAACCTCAAAGTTGGCACACATATGTTGAAAAATGCAGCCCCCTTTCTCAATTCCTACATCTGTAAGAAAAACACTTGTTTTTCTCCTAATTTTCTCCATGTTCTATTTTTCCTTAATATCCTCTTAAATAATTCAACAATTTTCAAAATACACCATACAGTATAGTGAATTAGAGTTGCCTTCTTCCTAGTCTATAGTGGCTCCTGGAAGAGAACAAGAGAATGCACAGAGATTTGTCATTTGGTGGTAATACATTCTTACAGAGTCTCCAATATTATATCATTGTATCAGTAAGGTTCCTTTTTCTTTAGACTAAAGATGGATTAAACCAGTTATAACTCAATTGCTATGTATCTACTGGGTGAAGAGGTCTGGTACTTCTCAGAGAGAGTTTATAGAGGTGAAGAAGAAAGTTTTCCACTTCCCTTTTACCTATTTTGCCACTCTTTTGTTTTTTCAAACCCTACCCTCTCTAACATCTGAAATATGCTCTCTGAATCATAGGATATGAAGATAAGTGCATAAAACATTTTTGATGGTACCAGATCTTTTTACTAGACACTCCTAAGAACAAAAAAGCAGTATAAAACTATTCACATATAAAAAATTATGATATATCATCCAAGTCATTAGATAGGAAAAATTCTGTTTCACTATGTCTTCAAGTTGATTTGGGCAAACTCCTTCATTGACACAGAGGGCTACACCACAGGATCTCTGTCAACTCTTCTCAGTTCCATAATTCTCTTTCTGGGAGAGGTGAAAATGCAAACACACACAGAGAGTAGTTATACATTTAGGGAAAATAAAATTACCTAATTTTTTAAAAATATGTTCATTGCAGTAGGTTCTTGAGAGTGTTTTTGAAAATATTACACAGAAATAATTTTTCTTATTATGTGTTGACTCCAAATTATATATGCCATTGAAACAAATGGTGCTCATTGCATTCAAAACAGCTATAATGCTAATTTTCATCCCTAACAGAATCTTGTACACTATGTAATTATATATTTTTTATATACTAGGAAATAAAAAGCCAGGTTCTGCCCAATTCCAAACTAACTCTCTGGTTGTATATTGGGAGTTTAAGTGGCCCCTCAGTCTTTCTAAATAGTAATATAACATTTTACATAATTTGAAGAGTGAAAAAACAATGAGAAGAAGAAACTGATATCTGACTTGTAAGGCCCTGTAGAAACTTTATTTTATTAAAGAATGATTTATTTGGTGTGCATTCTGTGCAAGGCAATATGCTAACCAGTAATGATACAAAGATAAATTTACAGGTTGCCAGAAGATGAATTTTAAGAGGTACTTAATATTTATAGAGTACCTTTGAGTGGCAGGCAGTTTATAAACATCTTCTCATTTAATCAGCACAGCAATCTATGAGCTGGTTTTATAGGACACAGAGAAAATGCACCAGAGAGATCTCTGTTCTGATTCTCTATCTACTACACAATTATGATAAATAGTTCACAATGATTTAATGGTTAGAAATTATCAGAATTTTCCTTGCTTATTTGCCCAATTATCATATTTAGATTCATAGGAATGAATATAGTCAACTATACTTAGAATCATGGAACTAGGAAGAAATTTCCTCGTTCAAGTAAAATTAAGTTCAACTGAAAATAAGAGAACATCTTATAATAATAGCGGCTTGAAGTTAGAAATTTATTTCTCTTTCAAGTAAAGAAAATCTGCAAGAAGACAGCTTAGCATCAATATGAATGTTGCATGAAGTTGTCAGGGTCATTACTCCTTTCATCTCACTAGTTTGCCATCCTTAGGTGTAGTGGTTCTACAATGGATTCTTCTTTGTGATTCTACACTGCCCCCAGTGCTCCTGCCATCACATCTGCATTCAAGGAAGCGTGGTGAAAGAAGCAGTGAAGAAGGGCTCAGCCTCTGTCTTTAAAGACTTCCTGGAATTTACTCCTAATACTACTGCTCATATCTCATTTGCCAAATGAAAACATATGTCCAAATCGTGCTACAAAGCGGAGAAACATAATTGTTGGCTGTGGCAATGTGCTCAGCTAATAGTCTTATTTAGGAAGAAAAGGAGAATAGGTATGAGGAGGCAACAAAAAGTGCTACATTTGAGAAATAAACTGATGTATCAACCAGAGCTCAGAACGCAAAAAAAAAAAAAAAAAAAAAAAACCACCTATATTCTGTTTTTCATAGACTGTTTTTTAATAGACAAGGACACACAAATCTCACAATCCAAGCACTTGACATTAATTTTCATTGTATCCAAGGGTTGATAGTCAAAATATTATGAACTATTGTAAATATGCCCAACCAAACACATCAAATATTCTGACAAATCACAATGAATGCCAGCTGTAAACAATCAGCATGGTTGTACTGGTACACACCAGGACAACAGAAACTCTGCATGCTTCCTTTTTTATCTAATGCCAGAGGTTTATCTTTAAATTAAAAAGAGGAAGTTGTGGTGCTGTTCCAACATGTTAGCCCAAGTTGTGTGGCTCAGGCTGGCCACACACCTTGGGAAAGCTAGAGATTGCTAGAGGGTTTGGTAGGTCCAGGAGTCTTTTGCATAAATAAATTGGGGGGTTTCTTGGATTAAAAAATTATGTCAGCTAGTAGCCAACAGCTAGTTCTCTATACTAAGAGGAACAAAGGCCCCTCTTTTGCCCCTACTCTTACTCTGAGATACTACACAGAGGGAAGTTTATATCAGTGGGAGGAAGTAGCAAGGCATTAAATCTGACATGGGTGGGACTTACATATTTTGGGAGGGAGCTATCTGGCCCACTGAGATGCTTTGATATTGTTTCTGCAGGAAGAATTTATCATAAGCCTTGAGAGGAAATAAAATAAAAGCTTTGCCACTAGACTTTCTTTCAAACTAGGGGCACATAAGGCAGTAATACTTTGTAGCAAAATGAGATTAAGAGGTAGCATTTTGTACTGGCCTATGAATTCTCCAGTTTCTTGAGAAGCTCATGCAGCATTACTGCCTTTTGGGGCAACCAAAGGAAAAGATGAATTAGTTGGAAGAAAATAACTCATGTCAAAGGCTCTTGTCTGAGTTAGAAGCTGAAGCCACCAGCCTTCCCAGAGCAGATAAGCTGAGCTTCCTGAGCAATGGGTAGGCCTTATTCACCAGCCTCATTCCAAATTCTGAAAAATTTCCATTATTAGGATTGTCAGGCAAGTTCCTGCTTCTGTTGACTTATTTTTGTGTAAATAACTCTCAGTTTCCAATAGAAAAAAAAAATGGCAGTGCACTGGCTGCATGGGCTGGAGGTAGATTTTCCAGATGACTGTGACAGCAGAGGCAACAAACATCAAGATCCAATAGAATAGGGCAACACTTCTCCTTTCGGGACCAGGAATCCAAGAATCACATGGATAAAAATAAAGGAAAACAGCAATGTCAAAGACAATATCCAGGGATCCCACTTAGAGCCAGAGATAGTTTTCTTTGGGGCTCCCCAAGACAACCCTTGGATTCAATGATTTCTTAGACAGACACTGAATTTTTTATTGTACTTGTGGGTCCGTAACAGGTGCATATATTAATGGGGTACATGAGATGTTTTGATACAGGCATGCAATTGGAAATAATAACATTATGGACAACGGGGTATCCATCTCTTCAATCATTTATCCTTTGAGTTACAGACAATCCAATTACACTCTTTATTTTAAAATGTACAAGTTATTATTGACTATAGTCACTCTATTGTTCTATAAAATAGTAGCTCTTATTTATTCTTTCTGCTTTTTTTGGTACCCATTAAGCCTCCCCACCTCCCCTCAAGCTTCCCACTACCCTTCCCAGCCTCTGGTAACCATTCTTCTACTTTCTATGTCCATGAGTTCAATTGTTTTGACTTTTAGATCCCACAAATCAGTAAGAACATGTAATGTTTGCCTTTCTGTGACTTATTTCACTTAACATAATGATCTCCAGTGCCAACCATGTGTTTTTGCAAATAACTGGGTCTCATTCTTTTTATGGCTGAATAGTACTCTGTTGTTTATATGTATCATGTTTTCTTTATCCATTCATCTGTTGATGGACACATGGGTTGCTTCCAAATCTTAACTATTGTATTTTTCTATTTCTGTGAAGAATGTCGTTGATATTTTAACAGGGATTGTACTAAATCTATAGCTTGCTTTGGGTAGTACATGTATCTAAGCAATATTGATATTTCCAACCAATGGACATGGACTATTTTTCCATTTTTTTGGTGTCCTCTTTAATTTTTTTTATTAATGTTTTAGAGTTTTCATTATAGAGATTTTAGTTAATTCCTAGATACTTAATTTTATTTGTGGCTATTGTAAATGGGATAACTTTTTAATTTTTTTTCTGATTGTTCACCATTGGCATACAGAAATGCTACTGATTTTTGTTTGTTGGTTTTATATCTTGCAACTTTACTGAATTTGTTTATCAGTTTTTTTGGTGAAGTCTTTAGGTTTTCCAAATACAAGATTACATCATCTGCAAACAAGAGTAACTTTACTTCTTCCTTTCCGATCTGGATGTCCTTTATAACTTTCTCTT
Organism: Papio anubis; assembly: GCF_008728515.1. Classification (NCBI taxonomy): domain Eukaryota; kingdom Metazoa; phylum Chordata; class Mammalia; order Primates; family Cercopithecidae; genus Papio; species Papio anubis. Next base: position 80,398,033 of record NC_044979.1, read on the forward strand.
GTCTAATGGCTCTACCTAGGATTTTCAGTACTATGGTGAATAATAGGGGTGGGAGTGGGCATCCTTTTCCTGTTCCAAATCTTAAAGGAGTGGCTATCAGCTTTTCCCCATTCAGTATGATACTAGCTGTGGATCTGTCATAAATGGCTTTTATTATGTTGAAGTACATTCCTTCTGTCCCCAGTTTTTTTTTTAAGGGTTTTTATTATGAATGAATATTTAATTTTATTATGAAGGGATATCTAATTTTATCAAATGCTTTTTCAGTATCAATTGAAATGATCCTATGTATTTTATCCTTCATTCTGATGAATGATGTATCACATTGATTAATGGACTTCTATATGTTGAATCATCCTCACATCCCAGGGATAAATCCCACTTAGTCATGATGAATGATTGTTCTAATGTATTGTTGAATTCAGTTTTCTAGTATTTTACTGAGGATTTCTGCATCAATATTCATCAGAGATATTGACCTGTAGCTTTCTTTTATTAATGTTACTGCTTTTTTTTGTTTCTATTTGCATGGAATACATTTTTTCATCCCTCTATTTTCAGTTTATGTGTGTCATCACAGGTTAAATGTGTTTCTTGTAGGAAACAGATCAATGAATCCTGTTTAGTCATCCATTTAGCCAGTCTATGTCTTTTGATTGGAGAGTTTAGTCCATTTACATTCAATGTTATTGTTAAGTAAGGACTTACTGCTGCCATTTTGTTATTTGTTTTATGGTTGTTTCATGATCTTTTCTTTCTTTCTTTCCTGCCTTCCTTTAGTGAAAGTGATTTAGTTTTTTGCTTTTTGTTTTTTTGTGTATCCTTTGTATGTTCTTTGATGTGAGGTTACCATGAGGCTTGCAAATAACTGATTATTTTAACCTGATAACAACTAAACACTATTTGCATAAACTAACATCAAGAAGAAAACTAATAAAAACTCTAAACCTTAACTTTGTCCCCTTGCTTTTTAATGCTGTCATTTCTATCTTATGATACTGACTATAAAAAGCTGTTGTAGTCATTGTTTTTGATTGTTTCATTGTTTAGTCTTTCTACTTTAAGAATAGCTTACATACCACACTTACAATGATATAATATTCTGTGTTTTTCTATGTAGTTACTATTACCAGTGAGTTTTGTATCTTCAGGTGATTATTTATTGCTTATTAATGTCCTTTTTTCTGATTGAAGTACTTCCTTTAGCATTTCTTATAGGACAAGTCTAATATTGATGAAATCCCTCAGCTTTTGTTTGCCTGGGAAAGTCTTTGTATCTCCTTCATGTATAAATGATATTTTCACTGGATATACTATTCTAGAGTAAAAGTTTTTTTTTTTTTTTCCTTCAGTACTTTGAATTATGTCATGCCACTCTCTCCTGGCCTGTAAGGTTTCCACTGAGAAGTCTGCTGCCAGATGTATTGGAGCTCCATTGTATGTTGTTTCTTTTATTTTGCCCCTTTTAGGATCCTTTCTTTATCTTGACCTTTGGGAGTTTGACTATTAAATGGTTTGACATAGTCTTCTTTGGGTTAAATCTGCTTGGTTTTCTGTAATCTTCTTGTATTTGGATATTAATATTTTTCTCTAGGTTGGGAAAGTTTTCTGATGTTATCTGTTTGAATAAACTTTCTACCCCTATCTCTTTCTCTACCTCCTCTTTAAGACCAGTAACTGTTAGATTTTCCCTTTTCAGGTTGTTTTGTAGATCCTATAGGCATGCTTCATTGCTGTTTATTCTTTATCTTTGGTCTCCTCTTTGTATTTTCAAATAGTCTATCTTCAGGTTCATAAGTTATTTCTTCTGCTTAATCAGTTCTGCTACTGAGAGGCTCTGATGCATTCTTCAGTATACCAACTGCATTTTTCAGCTCCAGAATTGCTGCTTGATTCCTTTTAATTATTTCAATCTCTTTGTTAAATTTGCCTGATAGAATTCTAAATTCCTTCTCTGTGTTACCTTGAATTTCTTTGAGTTTCCTCAACACAGCTTGTTGTGAATGAGCCTTGGACTCATCCTTCAGGACTATGGGCTCCCTTCTGGCCCAGGGAAGGTCCAGAAATGCCATCCAAGAGCCAAGACCTGGAATCAGAGACCCCAAGAGCCCACTTGGTGCTCTATCCCACTGTGACTGTACTGGTACCTAAGGTGCAAGACAAAATCCCCTTTACTCTTTCCTCTGCTTTTCTCAAGCAGAAGTTTTGTCCCATAGCCATTACAGCTGGTAATGTGCTGAGTCCCACCTGAAGCCAGCAAGTCTCGGAGGTTTACCCAAGGCCCTCAGTATAGTACCTGGATATCACTACTTGTTATTCAGAGCCCAAAGGCTCTTTAGTTAGTAGGTGATGAATGCTGCAAGGATGGAATTCTTTCCTTCAAGGCAGGAAATTCCCTTCTGGCCCAGGATGTGTCTAGGAATGTCATCTGGGAGCTAGAGCCTGGAATAGAACCTTACAACTCTGACCAATACCTGATCCTGCTGTGGCTGAGCTGGTAGCCTGGATGTAAGACAAAGTCCTCTCCACAATTCTCTCTCCTCTCCTCAGGCAGGAAGAAAGAGTCTCTTTCAGAATCACAAGCTGTGCAGCCTGGGATTAAGGGTGGGATGATACCAGCACTCTCCTTGGCTGCTCCAGCTGGTGTCTCAGCAGGTCACGTGCCTGCCCCCAACACCCCCCAGTCCACTGTCTATGGGCCTAGTTAAGCCCTAGGACTTGCCTAAAAGTTGCAGACCTTATGGCCTACACTGCCTTTTAAATTTACTTGAGACACAGAGTGCAGTAGCCCTCAGTGGTGAGCTTTGCAGGCACTCAAGTTTCGACCACTGGGATTTTCAGTTCTCCTTTGGCTAGGGCTGGTTCAAATGCTCTCTCCATTGGTGAGCATCAGCTGAGTTTGGTCCGGTTTTTCTTTCCGCTCTAACAGGAAAGCACTGAGTTTAATGCCTCACAATTGCTGTGTTCTCCCCCCAGCACCCAGAGACACACTTTGCACCATGCCCATCAGTGGGATTAGGAGGTGAGGGGAGGCGGCATCAGTGATTTATGACTGTTCTTTCCATCTCTTCAGTGCCTCTTTCAGTAATGTGAAGTTAAAGCCAGGTACTATGAGTGCTCACCTAATTTTTTGTTCTTATGTAGGTGTTTTTTTCTGTGTAGATAGTTATTAACTTGGTATCCTTGCCGGGTGGGAGACAGGTTCAAGGTGGAGCTTCCCATTCTGCCATCTTGACAAACAGAATTTTAAAAAGAGCTTATAGTGACAGATATGACTTATTACAGTGAAAATATACAGATTAAAATCAGCAACAAAAAAAGCATATCAGGCAAAGTCCAGGAGACACTAGGTGCAAGCTCCCAGTTGTCGTCTGTCAGTGGAGTCATGCCTACACCATTCAACTCTTCCTTAAGAAATGTTACAGCACATGTAAAGTATTACTAATCAGGGAGGCTCCCCTGAGTCTTGGTGTCCAGGGTCTTTAATGGGACTTGGTCACATAGCCATAGCTGACCATTCTCATGGCTTACTTTAGTCTTCAGACCCACCTGGAGGTCAAAAAGTCAAGTTGATCTATATGATCCAAGGCCCCCACCGTAAATCACATTTTAGTATAGACTATCTGGGCATGGGCCAAGGCCTCAGGTAAGCAAATACACTCCTACCGGGCAGAAGTCCAAATTGCTGAGTTAATCCTTTATTGCCACAGGTGGAAATGAATTAGTTTGTTGTTTATGAGATTCTAAACAATTTTTTACTTGCTTTAATTACTTCATTTTACTAGGGACTGAAATGCTGAAAAATTCCTAAATACACAATCTAGAATTTTATTTGAAAAAAAATTATAAATTACATAGTTTGATCCCTTATTTTAAAAATGAGAAAATTAAAATTCGGAAGTAGTGATTTGTTATGGACTCTAACTTCAAGCCTGCTGGCATTTAACCTGTTGCTCTTTAACCATATTAATGTAAAAATCAGCTCTAATGATTTTTCCTTATTTTACAGGGAAATAGAAAATACTTATTTAATGCAATATACACATCAGAGAAAATCCAGATTCATAAAGTCTTTGATTGAGTTTATATTTATCTAGCTTTGTTAATTTTTTTAAGTAATCCTCAATTTTTAAATTATTCTATTGGAAACCCTTTAACAATAATAACCAAAATTCTAATCTAGGCTATATGTGTCCCTGAACAACCCATGATGTGTTTTGGCATTTAAATGTTCTCACTGCTTTCTCTTTCTGGTGCCCAAATTTGTATCAAAGCTGACCATCTCATTAGACCTGAAGATTTAGGTGTTTTTTAAATTGTTATTTTTTTAAGCTCTGAGATTCATCTGGGGAAGGAAGCAGAAAGAATACAATGGTCTCTCACCTGCTCCCTCCCTGGTGTCCTTGGTCTGCCTTAGACAGGCTTCCACCTGAGGATATATGCATTGTGCTCTGCACAAGAGTGCTCAGAAGAGAAGGGAATGGGCTGATATCCAGACCGTATTCTGTTTGCCCAGCCAGTGGCTGCCCAGGAATATATCCAACGAGAGGGCTGCCTCTTTTCAATTCTCACGAAGGTCCTACATGGGCCAGCTGCAGCCTTGGCCTTAGAAGCTGTTTGTCATCATCAAGGTGGCATTGGGGTTTCTGCTCCCATGCTGGATATTTTAATAGATTACAGGAGTCTCTAAATTTTTTTGAAGCTGCCCCCTTCTCAGTAAAATCAAAAAGTTGTCAGCATTCTAGACATATACAGTAGCTTTTTAATGTTATATTCATGTTTTAATAAATGAATCTATTATATATATATTGTAAAATATGATAATATAACAAAATATCAATATAATAATATAAATGATAAACTTTAAAAAGAGTGGTAGTTCTTATCTATTTTTCCTGGCCCCCAGTGGAAACTTTTGTCTCATCATTGAAAATACATCCCCACTTTGGATACTACTGTTCTAGAAAATGAATCTTGGTTCTAAAAATTATTTAAACATATACCCACACTCCTCTGAACTATTTATCCCCCTGGGATGATAGTCTGCCCAGCTGAATCATCTCCATTGAATGCACCCAGACAGCTGCAGCTCTCAACAGAAGCTCTCTAACAGCATTTTTAAAGGAAGGGCTGTTTCTTAAAACATTATAACATATTTTAAACATACACAAAGAGTTTTTAAAAATCACACTGATTTCCTCACATTGACCTAAATTCCTAAGTTTAAGGCTTCTGTATCCTGATCTGTCAATGGTGGGAGTGGAAAACATCTGCTCTCATTCTATGTGTGTGATTTCTTCAAATAATAGTGACAATAATATCACTATTACATAAAATGGTCTCTTGTCTAATTTTAAGGCATGTATTAATTGGCTATTGGTGTCTTAGTGCATTTTGCTGAGCAGAATGATAGAGTCATTAGGACACAAATCTATCAAGGGTATATAACCATTTAAGGAAATGAATGCTCTTTGATTGTTTTGGCAACTCAAGACAAAGCCTGTGAATTCAGCCCAAGCACCCAGTGGACTTCGCAAAGCTGCAATTCTAGGCAGGCACACTGGCCCATTCGACTTCACTACAATCACAAAAATGCAGGCACACTAGAGATTCCAGGGGACTGAAGAAGAATTAACAATGTGAACTGCCATTTCATTTTGCCAACATTATTTAGATCATCCTTGTAATCACAGGATCGTGCATCCTCCAGACAAGGCTTTGGACTGAGAAAATTGACCCCCTGAAGGATTAGCAGGCTTGGTTCTGTACCCTAGCCTTTGAAACTGATCCAAGGCAAGACCACTATCTTTTCTTACCTCAGTCCATTTAAAGTGTGCCCTCGGTGGGACAACGATGCTTTCTGTCATTAGATTTGGCACACTTAGAAACACATAAAATGTTAAAATTGCTAAGGCAAATTTGTATGAATGTACGCAAACTTTCAGAGCGCTCAAATTTCTGAAAAGTATAATTCACCACAGTTTACTTTGAGGAATAGACAAGGAATTCTGCCAAATTATGCATTATTTTTCTGAATATACTTAAAAGATAAAAATGTGAAGCTAACTGATGTCAGCATCCTACACACACAAAAATGAAAATCCAGTATCTGCTTTTAGAGATTCACTGAGCAAGATTATGTCCACACTTATTAAACAGAAGGTTGAACTGCAGCTACCATGGCAAGGTTAGGGGTAGGGGAGCTATTTAGGAAAGTAGTTGAGGTGAAAATAAAAGCCCCAAAGCTATGGTTCCCCAAGACCTAGGGGGTTTATTTTGATGGGTCCTTCAAATGGTAGAGAGCACCACCTCTCGAGATGCCCCCAGGAATTTGTAGGATACAAAGAAAGAATGTATGGTAACTGTGAGAAGCCAGAATTCATGTCTTCAGCTCACAACTTAGACTAAATCTCTCATAACCAAGTTGATTTGAAAGCAGTAAAGCTAACCACTGGGCTTGGACAATGAGTAACCAGAAGCAATTAATATGGCAGAAAAACGGGGCCTACCCCAAGTATCAGATGACCTTTGAAAGGAGAGCTACTGGTACTATGACAGAATGACAGAAACTGATTTTTTTTTCCAAATTAGTGGGTGGGTCTGGAGTAGATATCATTTAATATTTTAAAAATTCAAGTACAGCAATTCATATACTCACAAAGTTGGGTAAAAATTATACTATACTACTAATACCTCATATCCATTGGAATTGATTGATGTATAGTCTGCCTCATTTGAAATTTGATGTAAGAAAATGGTTGTCATTCTGGTAAGGATCATCTCTTTTTCTAACCCTCAAGTTATAATAAAAAGTATTTGCAAAAATGAATTTGTGAAAATGAGAATATAATTCCAGTATAACAACATAATTTTTGCTAATCATAACAAAGGTTGGCACCTGCTATGCAACCTGTTGGTTTTTACTAAACTAAAATTGTACAAATATATGATTGTAATGTACATTATAGTATTAATTTTCTAACATTGTTTGGGAAGAAGATATTCATCAGAAGTAAGCAAGTATACATGTGTTTTATCTTTATTTTTTTAAAAAATTAAATATTTTAGCCATATTAGAAAGCATGTAGAGTAAGAAACATCCATATACTCATTATAGGTAGAATGGAAAGCTTTCCGTTCAATTTCCAAACTATATTAGATGTCATCAAAATTCTGATCTTGGCATTTAGGTTCCCATAAATGTTTCGTATAGTTGTACCAACAATTATGTATTTGAAAACAATATAAAAATTTTCTACATTTGAAAATGTATATAAGTAATATACTTATATAAGTAATATATGTGTGTATACTGAATACATGCACACACACATACCTTCCGAAACTTGCTTTTTTGACTCGAAATTATATATTTGCAATTTACCCAGGCTGATAAAAGTAGTTGTAGTTCATTTATCTGCTAATACACTATTTCATCAGATTTATCCATTCTCCAACTGATGGAAATTTATGTTGATTCCAAATTTTCATACTACAACAGCTCTCTTAAACAATCCTTGTTTGTGTCTCTTTGTCCACGTGTGTAATAATTTTTCTAAAACAAACCTAGAAATAAAATTGCTGATACTGAGGGTATAGACATTTTTGACACTGTGGAATAGCCCTCTAAAGAGGATGTATTGATTTATCACCTATCACCAGCATTGTATGAGACTTTCCATTTTATCACATTCTTAACATATGGCATTGTCAGGCTTTTAAATGTTTGCCATCCTGGTGACTTTTAAATATTTGTCATGGTATTTCATTCGTGCTTATGTTAGTTTTTTTACATTGCCATAACAAATGACCACAGCACAGCACAAATCAGTAACAGCACAACTTTATTATTTCCCACTTATGGAAGCCAGAAGTCCAAAATGGGTCTGAAGTCAAGAGGCTAGAGGGCTGCATTCCTTCCAGGGCTTCCAGAAGAGCAACTGCCTCATTCCCTGGCTCATGGTCCCTTTATCTATCTTTAAAACCAGTGCTGTGACATTTTAAAATTTAATGACTCGGATTCTCTTTTTTTTTTTCTTGAGACAGAGTTTCGCTCTTGTTACCCAGGCTGGAGTGCAATGGTGCGATCTCGGCTCACTGCAACTTCTACTTCCCGGGTTCGAGCGATTCTCCTGCCTCGGCCTCCCGAGTAGCTGGGATTACAGGCATGCACCACCATGCCTGGTTAATTTTGCATTTTTAGTAGAGATGGGGTTTCTCTTAGTTGGCCAGGCTGGTCTCGAACTCCTGACCTCAGGTGATATGCCCGCCTCGGCCTCCCAAAATGCTGGGATTATAGGCGTGAGACACCGTACCTGGCCCAGTAGGTCAATGACCATACACTATATAATACCCCTATCTCGAAGCTAATTACTTAGCAATTTAATTCTATTTGCAACTTTAATTCACAGTTTCTGGGGACATCTCTGGGGATGATCATTTTGACAGTCATAGGTTTTAATATTATACTATCCTGCCTACAATTGAAGATATTTTGATAATATTTATTGACTTAATCTGGATTTCACGTCTGTTGATTCCCATTTTTTTCATTTAATTTTTCCTTTTATATAAAATTTGCCAAAATTCTTTGTATTTTTAAGCTTTCAACCTTTGGTAAATTATATGCATTTAAAATAACATCTCCAAGGCTGTGACTTGTCTTTTTCTTTTAGTGCCTTTAATTCAGAAGTAATGTTGTTGATAAAGTTGTTTTTGTTTTCATATAGTCAAATTTATCACTTTCTAGTTTATAGTTTTGGTGGTTCAAAGAATTCTTCCCTACCTTGAAGTTATCTTTATTGTTTTAAGATGTTATATAGAATGCAGACACTTTTTTCTATTAATTCTATTTACAATAATATTTACTGTGACATTTGAAGATGTTACAGTACTGGTTTTGATGGAAATTCAAATGGGAATTCAGAGACATGAAATCCAAATAAAGTCAATATTCTAAATTTTCTTGAATTTTCAAGGTGGGTAATTATATGATCTACAGGTAAAGAGAGTTTTTGTTTCTTCCTTTCCAACTCTTGTATTTATTTTGACTTCTTACTGTGCTGGATGAACTTTCAAATACAATATGAAAGAAAAGTAGTAGTAGCAGGCATTTAAAATTGCATCTTGAGTTTGAAATAATTATTCTAAAATTTTATTATTAAGTATACTACTTCCTGTAAGCTTTTGGCAGAGACCTTTTACAGATGTAAATAAATTTCCTCCAATTCTATTCTGATAAAAGTTTATCATTAAAAGGTGTTTGATTTTATTAAATTATATTTCTCCATTGATCAACCAATTTTTCTATTGCAAAGTAATTTTAAAGGTAATGTAGATTAATGATTTTTTCACTATATCAGTATAATTATATTTTAGCTCACATCTAGTACACTTTTAAGCACAAAATAGTAAAGAAACATATACATATACAGTTATTGAATAAAATCCTTCTAAAACATTCTACATTCCTCTGCTTTGTAAAATAAAATATGCTAAAAGTTATGAAAGTGTTTCACAATTATTCAGAATAATTAGAAAATATATAATAAGCAATTCTAGAAAGTGCCAATATTTTTCTTTCTTCCTCTTTCCCCATGTTTGAATCTCATGTCATCAGTCTACAACACCTTCTAACTGCCTCTTGAAGTCCTCTACCAACCCCCAAGTCACTCCATCTCATTCCTTGAAGATTTTAGTTTCTTGGTTTACTGTCACTCCCTTCAACATAACAGCTGTCATAGCTCTTGGAGACAGTAATCACATATGTGATGCTTTTCCAACCAAGCACCCTTAGTACCTTGACCTTCTCTCCTGACTTACCTCAGCAAAGGCCTTGATCTTGTTATTAGCAAATGCTGGAGCCTTGTCCTACTCTCCATTTTGTAAGTTCTCCACTCTCCATCAATGATCTTTCATTATTCCATCTGTCCTCTTCTCATACTGTAACTTCTACAATTTTTGAATCCAAATTAATATGCAATCAACTCATCCCTTAACCTTTATATTATTCTTCTCATGCTCATGTCTTACTTGCCTTCCTTGAATTCTGTCAGGAATTATCATTTGCTTGCACACACTCTCAATTCCCTCCTCTCCTTGTTTTGTTCACTTTCTTTTGTGTGTGTGTGTGTGTGTGTGTGTGTGTGTTGTTGTTGTTGTTGTTTTTTCCCCCGAGATAGAGTCTCGCTCTGCTGCCCAGGCTGGAGTGCAGTGGCGCGACCTCGGCTCACTGCAAGCTCTGCCTTCCAGGTTCACGCCATTGTCCTGCCTCAGCCTCCCGAGCAGCTGGGACTACAAGCACCCGCCACCACGCCCGGCAAATTTTTTGTATTTTTAGTAGAGACAGGGTTTCACCGTGTTTGCCAGGATGGTCTTGATCTCCTGAGCTCGTGATTCGCCTGCCTCGGACTCCCAAAGTGCTGGGATTACAGGCATGAGTCACCACGCCCAGCCTCGTTTTGTTTACTTTCTTCTTCTTGCTTCAGTCATGATGGAATCCAACTCTTTACCCATTTCATACATGTCCCGGCAGATAAAAATTTGAGGAAATACACATACACACACTCACTCACTCTCTCAGGCTGGTCTAACACTAAATTCATAAGCACTAACCCCAAGTGAGCCTTTAATACTACCCAGCTCTCATCTCTACTACATTTCTCCTGTCTAGCCATTCCTCCACTTTGATAAACAACTATTTTATGTTATCTAAACTTTTCTCAAACTTCCAGTATTTTCTTTTTCACTCGTGCTCTTCAACTGATGTTCTTGCTTTGTATTTATTTTTCTGAAAAAGAAAATAAAGCTTCCAAAAGGTCCTACTATCGCATTAGCCAACCAGTTGCATCTTTCTCATATTCCCTGCCTTCTCGCCTGCTCCCATTACTGGAATATCATTGCTCCTCCTAAGAACAATACACTTACTCCTCCATTAGATCTTATTACCTCTCACTTCATCAAAAATACAATCCAGAAAACTCTCTATTCCCTCTGCCTAATCATTTTTTTTTCTTTTTACTGAATTTCCTCCCTCTGTATAAAATATAACATTTCTTTCATTAATAAGGTAAACAACCCTTCTTTCCCTACAGGTACTGCCTCATTACTTTCCATACCTCTAGAACAGGGGTGTCCAATCTTTTGGCTTCTCTGGGTCACATTGGAAGAATTGTCTTGGGCCACACATAAAATACACTAACACCAACAATAACTGATGACTTAAAAAAAATACACAAAAAAAATCTCATAATGTTTTAAGAAAGTTTACAAGTTTGTGTTGGGCCGCATTCAAAGCCATCCTGGGATGCTGCCAGCCTGTGGGCCGTGGGTTAGACAAGCTTGCTCAAGAGCCAACCATTTGAAAATTGTTTTTAATTTTGTCCCTGCCATTTTTACTTAAATGCACTATAATCAGACTCATGTCTAGGTTAACAGTAAACTTCACATTTCCAAACTCAATAGGTTTCATCATACTTGTTTTGCTACAGAAATTGACACCTTAAGTCATTATCTCTTAATGAAACATCGGCATCAAGATGGCAGTAATGTGTGTGTGTGTGTGTGTGTGTGTTTGTGTGTGTGTTTGTGTGTGTGTGTGTTTACATCCATATCCCTGTGACCAAAACCAGTTTTTGGCACATAGTACCCAGCAAATATTTGCTGAATGAATAGTTTCTATCTCTGTCAGTCTTTAGCCATCATTTGTTTCCACTTTCTGCGTGACTGCCTCTAACATGCTGACTCCATTCCTTTCTAATATGCTACTTCTGATACTATGAAATGGGTCAAAAGATAATGGTGTTAAAACCTTGCTACAGAAGACATGCATAGTCACTATGTTAATGACTGGAGAACTCTACAGTAACTAGAATGTATGAACCTGAATAAATTTTGTTTTTGATTTTAGCTAACAACATTTTTTCTTTTTGATTTTGGTTTCTCAATATTTTTTATTGTGGCAGAAACATTTAACATGAGCTCTAATCTCTTAGCAAATTTTTAAGTATAAAACGTAGTATGGTTAAATATAGGTACAGTGTCGTACAGCAGATCTCTAGAACTTAGTCATCTTGCTCTACCAAAACTGTATGCCTGATTAGTAATTCTTCATTTTCTTTCCTCCAGCCCTTAGCAATTGCACTATTGCACTATGATTCTATGAATTTGACTGTTTTTGATAACTCATGTAATTGGAATCATATAGTATTTGTCTTTCAGACTGGCTTATTTTATTTAGCATAATGTCCTCAGGGTTCATCCATGCTGTTACATATTGCAGAATTTCTTGATATTGTTTAAATGTAGTTAATTTTACTAGATAAAAGAATTTGGGATAAGTGACGTATGACAAATGATTAGTGCTAATGATTTTCAAGAATAATACATAAGGCCCTTAAGTGATTTTTCAAGACGAAGATGATGTCACTGATGGAGAGATGCCAACAGGCCCGTTGTTTTGATGTACAGTTTCATTAATGGCAAAGAACACAGGAGATTTGCTGAGAAGCTAATGCAGTTTAATCTTCAGAACGCCACAATTGCATAGGCCCCTTCCAAGTCCCTGAGAGATGCTAGCAATGCATTCATGTGGTCATATTTTTGTATAAAATGCAAAAGCAAGCTGTTTTACCACAAGTAGTTCATATCCCTGTTCTTTCTCTCCAATAAAATTCACTTCTAATATTTGTGGGACTTGTGAAAAAATACAGATGAAGGTCTCCATCCTGCAGCCCACCTCCCTTAATACTACAGACTCACTCCATCTTACTAGGTAAAGGTCTTGGGCATGTATGTCACTCTAACTACCTCCATCTTCACTCCATTTGTACTCTACCCACATCCACTCCTGCAAATGCCCCACCCCAGACTTCTACAGGTCTAAGGAGTTGTATAGCAGGAGTGCAGAATAACAGGATATGGCTGGGAGAGATTCTCAGCGATTCCTTGGAAATAGGCTTGACGCTATGCAGGGCATGAAGTTTTAGGTTCCCAGATAGCTGGATCATGGTGGGAAGGAGTACAGGGGGTAAGAGTGGGGTTAGGCACTGACTCTAAGTGGACACATCCCATGGCCCTCCAGACTCCTTAACCTGTGTGGAGTGGCATGGATGGGGAAGGACTCAAAAGAGACTCTCTAAAACCCAGGGCCTAGAGTAGAGGCCCTAGTTTCCCAGTTCTAAGAGCAACACTGATTTCCACTTCCTCAGTGTCACAACTCCCCTTCTAAGATGCTGTTGCAGTAGCCATGAGAATCTAGGAATAGGTGGCAATTGATTTAAATAAGGAAGTTTTTAGTAGAGTATATATTTATATGGTTTGCCATTCTTCCAAGTATAGTTTAATTAGTGCCAACAAGTCTGGTATAGAAATAGTTTTCAGGAATCTTCCCTCTAATGTCTATACTGACTTACCCTTTAGATGACACAAAAGGGCAAGGTCAGGGGCACATCATGAAATGACACTCTGATACCTGGAGCTGGATAATGTAGGTGAGCAATGTTTGAGGATAGTAACAAAACCTAGTAGAGAAGAAAGAAAGTTTGAAATGATGTAGCCAGAAGATTATCTGCAGGAAATTCTAGATCTTAAAATGTGTATGTGAAAGACTCTTGATAGAGGTTTTCCCAAATTTGACAGAAATCCTAAGAAGATGCATGGCATCACCAATAACAAGTAATAACAACAATATAAACTTTAAAAAGTTATCAATAATTAAAAATAATTAAATTGACCATATTACAGAAAAGATTGACTTTTTATTCTCTCAGAAAAAATAACTACATGAATCATTGCCACATAAAGAGGTTATCAGAGACCATGCAGCCACAGAAGTAGAAAAAACAAAAATTGTAAATGTGTAATTTTTCTGAGATTTGTGATATTTGTAGTATTTATCAGCTTTTAAAATTTATAATTTATTGTAGCTACTTTATATGATTAGGTATTTTTATATTCGCAATTTTACTTTCTTTTTCCATGAGAAGGGCTCCCAAAATCGCATAAGCTTCAGGCACCACACAACCTGGACTTTCCTGGCAAAGAGAAAGAAAATACCTGTTTGGAGATGACAATTCAAAGAAGGAGATGGTGCAATATGCCCCCAGACTAGTAAGGCCCATCACAAGACTCCAAAGTTCCCCTGGAAGAAACATCACTGCTCCAGAGGCCACCTGCACAGAGAGAGGATTCCACCAGACATAAGAAGCTCATCTTGACCCTTCATGAAAGGGAGGTTACATGCCCTATTCCTCCACAGCCTTCGTCCAACTGTTCTGGAGATACTGGCTACCAGCCCATCTGCTTGTGAATCAGCGTGCATGCGTATACACACACACACACACACACACACACACATTGTTTTTACTGCAAAACTTGGTGAATCCAAGAATAGTTTTGAGGAGTACTTCTCAGCAAGCCAGGCTTTAGGTCACACCTCTGTTCTTCCTCCAAAGAATTCTATTTAAATAGTGAAAAAGATTCCTTTCACAGAATGAGACCTTTAGAAATATTAGATATCTTTGGGACTCTTCACATATTCTCTAAAATCTATTTTCAACCCACCTACAACACCAAAATATAACGAAAAAAATGAGATTTGTATCATCTCTAGGTATTAGGTTAAACCACAAGGCAGACATGTTCAAAGTTCGTTGCTGCCTGCAGACCACACAGGACAGAACAGCACTGTGGCAAACCCTTATTTTTATTGCATGTTAACATGTCAAGGTTTCTGGAATGGGTGCTTAATGTATGCTAATGTACCTTGTACATCTATTTCATGGATGAATGGGTGAGTCACACACTGGAACCATTAGAAGAGTTAAGTTGAGAGAGAGAAAAAGAGAGACAGACCTCTTTTACTTTTCTTTACAGACACAGACCCTTAAACAGTAGGCAGCACTCTCAACCTGAAAACAAAGGCCTAAAGAGATCTGAAATCTTTGCTACCCTCTCAAGCGTTTTTTCACCCCAAATCAGACAAGGCTTGCAGCCATTATTAAACATAGTATGGAACTTCTAGTTAGAAGTCACAGAGGTGTTCCGCCCTACTTTTCTCAGCGTCTGCTATTGGAGTTATCACTGTTACTGACAAGGGCCTTGTATTCTCTTGCCAGGAGGCAAAACTACTCAGAGAGAAGCACTCAGAGTGATTGCACATTCTTTCCTTAGAACTATGACAAGAGATGATCAGTGCTGCCAAGGCGACTTATGCAGACCATCACTGCTCCCTTGTTCCTCAGAGAATGCTGCAAGCCCTGACTTCTTAAGAGAGTGCTGAAATAAATCACCTCTGTTAAATAAGAATGAGCATAGGTTTATACATTTTATTCTAAGAGTCTAGTCAAGTCATATCTTATACTGTGTCAAATAAATAATTATTTATGGAATGAATAAATTCTCCTGGAAAAAAATACAGGGCAGTGATGCCAAACTAATTAACTGAAAACAATTATGTAAGTGAAATAACTTTTACTTTGTTTTAATCTAGTATTTCAAGTCACTGCAAAAAGATACTAACCCATGATTTCACTTCCTTTTTAGCAAGCCTATACTCTTGAAGCTAAATTAGCAAATGTTCTTACTTAATTGATTCATCTAAGACTATCAAAAGAGTCAAGTGAGGAAAGCTAGCTGTGCATTGGAGGATTGGTTACCTCACCTTTAATGTTAAAATGTCTCTTGCCAATAATGACAGAAGCAAAAGGTACAGAATAAGGCAATAATTATTTTATGTCTCACCTAATAAGAAAAAAGTACTATACAAACTTACAACATTCTGTAGAAGCCAATTTTATTGCATTTCTAATATAAATAATTTCAATTTAAATTATCACAGGTCTTTTTTTCTATCATAGTTATTCTGATATTTTATAGATAATTATTTTAGTCAGCATGAGTTGCTACAACAAGTGCCATATAGAGTAGGTAGCTTACCACAACAAGCATTTATTTTTCACAGTTCTAGGGGAGGAAGTCCAAGATCAAGGTGCCAGCCAATTCGGTTCTTGGTGAGGGCTCTCTTCCTGGCCTGCAGAGGGTAACCATCTTGCTGTATCCTCACATTGTAGAAGGAGAGAAAGATTGTGTCTCTCCTGTATACTCTTTTTTTTTCTTTTTTGAGACGGAGTCTTGCTCTGTTGCCCAGGCTGGAGTGCAGTGGCGCGATCTTGGCTCACTGCAGGCTCTGCCTCCCGGGTTCACGCCATTCTCCTGCCTCAGTGTCCCCAGTAGCTGGGATTACAGGTGCCCACCACCATACCCGGCTAATTTTTTTGTATTTTTAGTACAGACAGGATTTCACCGTGTTAGCCAGGATGATCTCAATCTCTTGACCTCGTGATCCTCCCTCCTCGGCCTCCCAAAGTGCTGGGATTACAGGCACGAGCCACCACGCCCAGCTCTCCTGTATATTCTTATAAAAGTACTAATCCCATTCATGAGTGTCCTACCCTCATGACCTAATTACCTCCCAAAAGCCTTAACTCAAAATACTATCACAATGGGGACTAGGATTTCAACATATAAATCTGGGGAGACAAACATTCAGACTGTAGCAATAATATTATATGGAACAATGTGTCATTATAGTTTAATATTAAATGGAAACAAAGCAATTCAACCAATATTTATTTTCACATGGTTCACTTTCCAGTCCTAAAAAGTTGTCTTGCATCATATACAAAGACCTATAGTCTTTTAAGTAATTAGATACATTTGGCCCAATGTAACAGTGTGCAGAATATGGTAGCAGGAATCTGTATAATTGTAAGCAGAATGTCTTTTTAGATATGATTGCCTTTTTCAGACAAGGAAACTGGAGTTGAATACATTTCAGTGACTTACCCAATGTCAAACAATTCTGTAACCACAAGTCAAAGCTAGGATCAATCCCTCAGTTCTTGGTCCAGCCCTCTTCCTCCATGAAAATTTACCCCACAACAGGTACAGAAAAACCTCATCAGAGAACTTGAGGATAAAAAAGGTTGATTTCAAAATATAAAAAAGTCTAGGTTTGAAAAAATTTTAAAACAAAAGGCTGTTTAGCTATTTAGCATTAGGTTAAAATATGAATGAAGTAACTAAACAAAATTACATTAATATATTTGATAGAGCAATTGAATTGTTTATTCCAAGGTAAATTTAAGAAAAATGAATTTATGTAAAAACTGGCATAGTAAAATGGGCCATACAAAATGTTTAGTTTGTCTTCTCCTATACATGGCTGATTAAATGTAAGACTGATGTTAATAAGATAACAGAGTAGAAGATAACAGTCTTTGTTTCCTCACACACACAAAAAATTAGATAGTCATACACCAATAAAAATAGCCCAGAGAGGGATCAAGGGTCTAATTAAGAACCTGCTACAACACAGTGGAGGAAAAAATGGAGAGTAACTGCATAAAAAGAATTGCTTGAAGATCAGCAATTAGCATACTTGAGATATCTAGAGATGCCTAAGAACAAAGAAAAAACATGGTGGCTGTCATCATCCTCCATGTGGACATGCAGCATGTGCTACCATAGTCCCCAGCGGCCTATTATGAGGAAGGCCCTAGAAGACTTTGCCACTGAGAACCTCAACAGTCCCTGTTTCAGTCATGGACTCCTTATATCTTTCACAGTAAAGATCCCCTCAGTGTTCAGCAACAAAGATGCTCCCAGCAGCCATCACTGTCACAGACTCCCAAAAGTGGGAGATGCTTCTGTGCGCCCTCCTACCTAGAAGGAGCTGCTGTTGTGCCATCCTAGAAAAAGGGCCTCCACCTCCACCAACCCTGCACGTACCTTGGACCCTGGAAACATGGATGCTCCACAAATTCCCATGCTCCAATCCCAGCTCTGTGGCCATACTACAAGCACCCACACCCTGGACATTTAAGTCATCAACACAACACATGAGCCCATACCCTAGACTCTAGAGCCGTTGTCACTCCACACGTATCTGCAAGCTGGACTCCAGCTTCACAACCACTCTGTGAAAACCTGCACCATAGACAACATAGATGCCACTCCAGAAAAAAGTAGTTACTCTGCACATGCCTATGCTCCAGACCCTGTCTCTATGACTGTGCCGTAAGTGCCTGCATCTTGCACATTAGTGTTAATGAAGTGCTGCACATTGCCTGCACCCTGAACCCCCGCTTTCCAGCTGTTACACAAGCACCTGTGTCTTACACACCATTATCAACACTGCAGCAGGTGTACTTGTACCGCAGGGACTGGCACAAATACCACCTCGGATCCTGAAGTTTTAGTCCCTTTATGTATACTTATAATCCAGACCTCAGCTTCAAGGCTGCTGCATGGGTGCTATATGTCAGATACTGGCACTACTGCCACTTAAAGTGCACCCAGGAGCTTGAGCCATGCTAAGAGAGAAACTCTTGGCCACAATTTCCTCTGTGGGAGAAAAGGATATCAAGAAGATCCCAGCAGGCTTTGCCACTAAATATTCTAACAACACTCTCTGCTGTACATATCCACAGCCTGGGACCTGTAACCTTTGCCAATGCTGATCTCAGTGAATGAAACTTCATGCACATTATGTCTTTGCACCCCTACTAGAGCCAGGATTGCTACACCTTATCCATCCAGCATCCTCACACCCACCCACAGGTGAAGGTCTTTCTCCATTGAAACCGATCTATAAATTATTGAAGAGGTGACTGCTCTATCAAATGTTCAGACATGCACACAAAGCAATAAGATAAAATGCCAAGAAAACATGACGCCATCAACAGAACACAATAATTTTCCAGTAACTAGCCCCAAATGGAGATATACAAATTACCTGACAATCCAAAATAAATGTTTTAAAGAAATTCAGCAAGATATAAGAAACAGACCGACAAGTCAATGATATTAGAAACACAATAGTTCAAGAAAGAAACTTAAACAAAACTTAAACAAAACAAATAGGTTAAGAAAGAAATAGAAATAAAAATAATAATAAACAGAAGTCCTACAGATGAAGGATACAGTGAATAAAGTAAAAAATGCAATTGAGAGCAGCAACAGAAGAATTTATGAAGAAGAATCTGTAGACTCAAAAATGGTTAAGTAAAATATCTAGTTAGAAGAGATAAATGAAAAAAAAAAGAAGGAAAAATACTAAAAAAAGGTACAGGAGTTATGGGGAATCATCCAGGGAACTAATGTCTGCATTATAGGAGGTTCAATTACAAAAGAGAGAAAAGAAAGATTATCCAAAAAAAATAATGGCTAAACACTTCCCAAATCCGAGGAGAGATACTGACATTCAGGTACTTCTGAAGCTCATAGGTCCAGTATAGATTCAACCCTCTCAAAAATTCATGGAGATATATTAATCAAACTATCAAAAATCAAAGACAAAGAAAATGTTCAAAGCAGAAGAGAAAAGAAAATTATGTTATATAAGAGAAATTCCATAAGGGTACAGTAGATTTCTCAGAAGAAATTTTGCAGGTCCAGAAAGAGTAGCATGATAGAGTCAAAGTGCTGAATGAAAAACAAAACAAAACAAAACAAAAAACTGCCAACAAAGAATACCTTTCCTGGAAAATATGTCCTTCAAAATGAAGAAAAGATAAAGGCATTCCCAGAAAAACAAAAGAGGACATTTATTACCACTAGAACTGCCTTACAAGAATTGCTAATGAGATTCAGCTTCAAACTGAAAATAAAGGGCATTAATTAGTAACAACAAAAAAATGGAAGTATAAAACTAATGAGTAAAAGTAAATAATACTTTGGCAAATTCAGAATAATACTGTGAATGATAGTTTGAAAATCACTCATAATTCTAATATAAAGATTAAAGGACAAAAGGGCTAAAAATAACTATAACTATAATAATTTGTTAATGGATATATAGTATAAAATATGTAAATTATAACATCAAAGACATAAAATGCAGGAGGGGAGGAGTAAGAGGGCAGAGGTTGTGTATATGATTGAAGTTAAGTTGTTATTAGCTTAAAATAAATGTTTATAACTAACCTGACTTATATAAGACTTATCGCAACAAAGAAAAAAATATGGTAAATATACAAAAAGTAAAGAGAAAAAAATGAAAGCAGGCCTCTAAAAATAAATCAAGCCACAAAAGATACAGCAAGAGAGAAAGAAACAAAGAATCTAGAAAATAGGCAGAAAATAATTAACAGAATGGCAACAGTAAGTAGTCTTCACCTGTCAATAATTACCTTGAATGTAAAACAATTAAATCCTCCAATCAAAAGACAGAGAGTGACTGAATGGATAATTAAAAAAAAAAAAAAAAGTCAAACTACATGCCAACTACAAGGACTCACTACAGCTTTAAAGATAATACACATAGACTGAAAGCAAAGAGATAGAAAAAAATAGTCTATACAAATGGAAACCAAAAAAGAGCAGGGTTAGTTATGCTTATAACAGACAAAAAAAGACATTATGTTGAAAACTTTAACCAGAGACAAAGAAAATAATTATATAATGATAAAGAAGTTAATTCATTAAGAAGATATAGCAATGATAAATAGATATGCATTCAATGTTGGAGCACCTAAATATATAAAGCAAATATTATTAGAACTTGAAGGAGAAACTGACAGCAGTACAATAATAATAAATTATTTCAATACCCCATTTTGAATAATGTATAGATATCAAACAAAAACAACAAGGATATATTGGACTTCTACAACACTTTAGATCAAATGAACCTAATAGACATATATGCATGCAACATTCTATCCAAGGGCAGCAGAATACACATTTCTCACAGAAGTACATGGAACATTCCCCAGGATAATAATATGTTAGGCCACAAAACAAGTCTTAAAAATGTTAAGACGACTGGAATAATATCAAGTATCTTTTTCAAACACAATGGTATGAAACTATGAATCAATAATGGAAGGAAACTGGAAAACTTACAAATGTATGCAAATCAAACAATACTCTCTTGAACAACCAATAGATTAAAGGAGAAATATAAACATATCTTGAGACGGACCAAAATGGAAACATACATACCAAAACTTAAGAGATTTAGCAAGAGCAGTTTGAAGAGGAAATTTTATCATAGAAAACACATAAAAAAAAGAAAGGTCTTAAATTATCAAATACTGTATCTCAAGGAACTACACAAACTAAACCCATAATCAGTAAAAGGAAGGAAACCACAAAAATTAAAGCAGAAATAAATGAACCAGAGGTGAGAAAAACCAATGGAAAGGTCAACAAAACTAACATTTTTTTTGAAAAGATATACCATATAGGTACCATATAGATAAATATAACTAGACTAAAAAAAGAAAATTTAATTAAGTAAAATTAGAAATGAAAGAGGAGACATTACAATTGATATCAGAGAAATACAAGGGATCTTAAGAGACTATCATGAATGATTATATACCAACAAATTGGATAACCTAAAAGACTTAATGGATTAAATCTTAGAAACATACAGCCTACCAAAATGGAATCATGAAGAAACAGAAAATCTAAATAGACCAATGATTAAGAAGATTAAATCAGTAATTTAAAAAAATCTGTTATTAAGGAAAAGTCCAGGACTTGATAGCTTCACTGGTAAATTCTACCAAACTTAAAAAAAAAAAAGAAAAACAAAAAAACAAACAAAAAAACAAAACAAACAAACAAAAAAACACCTGATACCAATACTTCTCAAACTCTTCCAAAAAAATGAAGAGGAGAAAAATTTTTAAAATCATCTTATGAGGCCAGCATTACCCTGATACCAAAGCCAGGTAAGAACACTACAAGAAAAGAAAATTCAAGCCAATATCTCTGATCAACACAAATGCAAATATCTCCTCCCAAATACTAGCAAACCTAAAATAAAAGAATATTAAAAGAATCATACACCATGATCAAGTGGGATTTATATTTGTGATGTAGGGATGGTTCAACATATCCATTCAATTAATGTGATACAACACATTAACAAAATGAAGGACAAAAATAATACGATCATCTCAATAGATGCAGAAAAAGCATTTCATAATATTCAACATCCTTTAATAATAAAAACTCTCAACAAGTTAGGTATAAAAGGAACATTCCTCAACATACTAAAGGCCATATACCACAAGCCCCCTATAAGCTTTTCCATTAAGATCAGAAACAAGATAAGAATACTCACTCTTTGTACTGCTGTTCAACATAGTTCTTGAAGTCCTAGCCAGAGAAATTCAGCAAGAAAAAGAAACAAAAGCCACGCAATTAAAGAGTCAGAGGGATAAATAAAAGAAGGAAAGAAGTAAAATTATTTCTCTTTGAGAGGACATTATATGCACAAAGACTCCACAAAAAACTGTTAAAACTAATAAATGAATTCAGTTACAGCATGCAAAATCAACATAAAAGTCAGAATTTTAATACTCTAACAACAGAAATTAATTTTACTACTCAAAACAGAAATTAAGAAAACAATCCTATTTCCAAAGGCACCAAAAAGAATAAAATATCTAAGAATAAATTTAGCTAAGGAAATGGAAGATCTGTTACACTGAAAATTATAAAACTCTGATAAAAAATTAAACAAAACATAAATAAATGGAATCAATATTGTCAAATTATCCATTCTACAACACAATTGCCAAGATTTGGAAACAACCTAAGTATAAGTCATCAGATGAAATTCAGATGAAATATATATATATATATCATATATATTGTGTATATGTATTCATATATATGTATTTCATACATATGTATATATATTCCATATATGAATATATGGAATATATATACATATGTATGAAACACACACACACAGAATGGAATATTATTAAGTCTTAAAAAAGGAAATCCATTTATGACAACATTGGTGAAGCTGGAAGACTTTATGCTAAGTGAAATAAGCCAGACACAGAAACACAAGCACTGCATGATCTCACTTATATGTGGAATCTAAAATAAGGTGAACTCATATAAACAGTTTAGAAGGGTGGTTTCCAGGTGCGGGGGACTGAGGAAAATGGGAAGATGTTCGTTAAAAGGTACAAACTTGCAAAAGGTACAAACTTTTATAGTGACTTTTATAACCTGAAGTTATGAAATGAGTAAGTTCTGGAGCACTAATGTATAGTGTGGTAACTATAGTTAATAATAATGTGTTATATACTTGAAATTTTCTAAGAGAGTAGATCTTAAGTATTCTCACCACAACAAGAAAAAGAACTATGTGTGATAGTAAGTAATATTAATTAGCTTGATTGTGGTAATTATTTTACAATGTATAGCATAATTAGCTTGATTGTGATAATTATTTTACTATTTATACATGTATCAAAACTTTACATAATACAACTTGAATATATACAATTTTTGTTAATTGTATCTTAAGAAAGATGAAAAAACATTAAATGCAAAGAAATTAAGTAATTTTTTAAAATGATGATCAATAATGTGTTTATAATGGCTATTCTTTGTCTTCTTGAGTTATATTGTGAATTTGTTCTTAAGTTTGGGTGGATTTATGAGAAATGTGACTGTGCTGAGTATTGTCAACAATTCAAAAATCTCTCAAAATTTGAGTGGCAGAACTTTTTTTATAAATATAAATCTTTCAAAACCACAATGAGATACCATCTCACACCAGTTAGAATGGCGATCATTAAAAAGTCAGGAAACAACAGGTGCTGGAGAGGATGTGGAGAAATAGGAACACTTTTACACTGTTGGTGGGATTGTAAACTAGTTCAACCATTATGGAAAACAGTATGGCGATTCCTCAAGGATCTAGAACTAGAAGTACCATATGACCCAGCCATCCCATTACTGGGTATATACCCAAAGGATTATAAATCATGCTGCTATAAAGACACATGCACACGTATGTTTATTGCGGCACTATTCACAATAGCAAAGACTTGGAATCAACCCAAATGTCCATCAGTGACAGACTGGATTAAGAAAATGTGGCACATATACACCATGGAATACTATGCAGCCATAAAAAAGGATGAGTTTGTGTCCTTTGTAGGGACATGGATGCAGCTGGAAACCATCATTCTTAGCAAACTATCACAAGAACAGAAAACCAAACACCGCATGTTCTCACTCATAGGTGGGAACTGAACAATGAGATCACTTGGACTCGGGAAGGCGGACATCACACTCCAGGGCCTATCATGGGGAGGGGGGAGAGATTGCATTGGGAGTTATACCTGATGTAAATGACGAGTTGATGGGTGCTGACGAGTTGATGGGTGCAGCACAGCAACATGGCACAAGTATACATATGTAACAAACCTGCACGTTATGCACATGTACCCTAGAACTTAAAGTATAATAATAATAATAAAAAATAATAAATAGATAAATATAAATCTTTGGGCATGAGCAAATTAAATGTTGGTACAAGAAATTAAAGCTAAAATAACAGAACTGCTATTGTTAAACTGTTGTTTTAAAAACATAGAGAAAAAATTATAAATGTTTTTATTTTAAAAAATAAGTATAACCTGTTTGACTCATTGCCAATGAATATGATTATTGTCTCAGGTATTGATAGTTTACTATTGTTCTTTCCTCCATAATGAAGCTAAGTGCAGTAAATATGGTATGGTAAATAGCATGCAAGACTACAGAACTTCTTTTTGAAAGTGTTAATCTGTAATGAATTTTAAGTTAAAAGATTCTGCATGAACATGACATTGATTGCACAATTTCTTTATAAGAAATTATGCCCAACAGGGTGATCTAAGAAATTCAACCACTTGATAAAGTTTGCTTCATCATTTGAAGAATGTATCTTTATATCTTGCTGCAATATCTGGCAACTTTCCACTCTCCTGCCTTCATGATAGTAATTATGAAAAGTTATTTTCATCCCAAGTAGTCTATATGGTAAAAGGAAAGTTTTGTTAGTAGCATAGACTTGGTGCTTTTTTAAAAGAACAAAAGTTTTAAATGAAAGACAATTTAAGACTGCTGAAGTCACTATAAAATTATCAAAGTTAAAACATTATCACATATATATTAAGAAATTCTAACTTTGATTATACCACAGTTATCAAAAACAATTCAACTTTCAAACTAAAATGAAGATTACAATTGGACAAATTTTGGCTCAAAACTAAGCCCCTGATTTTCTGCCCTGTTCCTTCAAATCTCCTCTATCCCAAAGATTTTCCATATCCCTAAACACAGTCACAATGCATCCAAGTACTCACAGCTAGAAATCACTATGGATTTATCTGTTTCCCATAATCCACCAACACATGTTATCAGTTATCTAAAACAGACATGAAATTATAATCTATCTCCTTTGTTTTTATTTGAGACAGAGTCTCACTCTTGTAGCCCAGGTTGGAGTGAAGGGCTGTGATCATAGCTTACTGGAGCCTGGAATTCCTGGATTTAAGCGATCCTCCTGCCTCAGTCTCCCAAGTAGCTGGGACTACAGGTATGTGCCACCATGCTCACTATCTATCTATCTGCTCCATCATCTATTTATTTATTGTAGAGACAGGATCTCACTATGTTGCCCAGGCTGGTCTCCAACCCCTGGCTTCAAGCAGTTCTCTCTCCTTGACCTCCCAAAGTGCCGGGATTATAAGCATGAGCCATTGTGCCCAGCCCCCATCAATTTTTAATTAGCTTCAAAATACTCTTTCTATTTTTTTTCCGTTCTGACTGTTCTGTAGCTTGCTTTCCACACAGTGGCAGAAGTAATTCTTTAAAATGTTAATCAATCCTGTATGCATCCGATTAAAACCCTTCTAAGTTTCTTTAGTGTAATTAGAAAAATATTCTTAAAATTGACATAACATAATTTGATCTGAAATTATAGATTTCACCAGTCTTATTGACTTCTTCCTTACTCCTGTTAATCACATTTTCCCATATGTGCCAAACATTTCTCTCTTCCTAACATTTGGACATGCTGTTTTCTCTACCAAGAGTGTTCTTCACCCTTTTCTCTGCAGGAAAAGTTCCTTTTCATTGTTCCTATCTCAGTTGAAATTTCTCCTTTGTTGGAAAGACCTTCAGTTTCATCTCTATCTAAAATATGTTCTCAGAATCTAATCAACCCCATCCCATTCCACCCCCTTTTTATCCATCTCTGTATCCAGATATGTAGGTCATTAACTTATTGCTATCTGTCATTCTTTGAATTAATTGTTTACTGTTGGTAGCTTAGCCCCTCTCCTCACCTTGACTACAACCTCCTTGAATTCAAGGACTCCATCTCCATAAGTTTACCAAAGAATCTCCAATGTCTGGTCAATTTAATAAATATTAAATTAATGACTAATTGTTAAAGATATGGGCAAAATCTTAGAATTTGTATAGTATTTGATAACTTTCAAAGCTTATAAAAATAAAAACAAGGAGATGTTAGCAATATCAAAATGAGGAAAAAGTTTATACCAATAAATATTCCTGCAGAACACATCCTATTCAACATAACTAGTTGAGGTAATTTTCTGGACTCTTTCAAAGGCATTTGATGTTAACAGAGAATTCAAGTGAAGTTGTTCTGAGGTACTCTGTATCCGTGTCAACTTAACTGCAGAAAAATTATTTGTGGACATGTAGCTTCTGGAAAACTGTAGCAATTTTAAAATCAAACCATAATATCCAGTCACTATTGGCAGGTAATCACCTGCCAATAATTTAATCCATAAATTTTAATGGATTTTTGCTGATAATGATAAGCCACTTTGCCCCTTGTAACTTACATGCATTGGTGATGCAGCTGGTAAGAGAAAAGTATTTCAGGACCTGGAACAGAGGTTTCTCTCAATATGAAACTATGCCACACAGGTGCTCTAACCCCTGAACTTGCCTTCATTAGCACCATGCTGTAACCAATGAAGCCAACTAGCCAGACAGATTGAGGGCCAAAATACTTCTATTGACATTCTGCCTCTCATTTTCAGTAAAAGGAAGATCAGCTTTTGAGATTTATCAGAGAGTCGAGTGCTAAGGTTCAAAACTTATCATTAAATAGATATTTCAAATGGGATGCCAAGGTTCAAACACCTTTAAACTTTGTAGATTTATATTCCTTAATTATACCATTTTCCCAAATAATTTATGCTTCAGAGTTGGAAAATTCATTACTCAAGAACAGACAGCTTCATTTTGCACAGAAAAAAAATATATGTAGACTAAAAGACAAGAAAACACCCAAATCTATTTGACCTTTCAAAATTAAATAAAATTAGGATTAATATTGCTGATTTTATTAAAATGCTATTTGTCTCTGAAACATTTTCCTAGCAAGTAAGCAATCACACACTTACACCATATGTGTGTATGTATGCATGTTACATATACATATAAAAGAGAAATTACAGAACATTAATACATATTTTCCCTGCTGTCGGCACCATCACCTGCTTAAAGACAAGTGAAAGGTTTTATTTATATTAATTTCTGTATATTAATTATATATATAATTTCATTAAATGGGCATTCTGCTCTAAGGTTTTGATGCACTGACAACTGTGTTGGTTACTTTATTTGCACTAATTCTGATACTTATTTTGTGTTTAGGTGAAAGTTTTTTAATGCTTGATGGTTGGTAAAAGGAATATAAGTGATAATACCAAATACATCACAAAGAAAACCAATGAAATAATATATTAGGCTGGTGTTATATTTTTTAACAGATCAAGGAAATAGCACAAGAACTAAAAAGTAGATCACTGGGAAGTCAGGAAATGGTGGAAGGTCTTAGACATTTTGGAAAGCTTAATGAAAATCATTGTAGTGTGGGGCAGAATGATGGGCTGACCAGTGATCATTTAAATGGTTCCTGGATTAAATTTCAGCCAGGGTCATATCATCACTTCAGAAGACTTGAAGAACAATGAAGAATAACTGAAAAATGCATGAAACTGCATCTTCTTAGGCATTATGTCGTGTTGCCCACGTATTGTCCTCCCATTTCTAAAAACGCATTCTCTATGCTAAACAAAATATATCTGTATTGTTAGTCTTAGAGCAGCACAAAGGCTTTTAACTATGCTGGTATGAATTTTGGTCATCTGAAAAACTTCATTGAAAACTCAAGAAAATAATTGAGTACAATAGGTCCTTGAATAATGTAATTTCATTCAATGTCATTCTGTTATAATGTTGAGGAAAAAGATGGATTCCTGGCCAGGTCCACTCTCCATGTGGAGCTGGCACGTTCTCCCCCTATTTGCATGCATTTTTTGTGGCTACTCAGGTTTCCTCTCATATCATAAAGATATGCACATTAGGTTAACTGGTGTGTCTAAGTTGTCCCAGTATAAGTGAATGTGGGTTTGTGTGTGAGCATGCCCTGCAACAGAATGACATCCTGTCCAGGGCGGAGTCCCACCTTGCACCCTGAGCTCCTGGTATAAGATCTGTCCACCAGCAATTGGTTTACTTTCCTGAACTAAAACAAGAGGGCTGGAAAATGAATGAACCGAAAAAATGCAAATGATTGTAAAATAAAAGTTTGTACAGTTTATGATAATCATCAATCGCATGACAATAAACAAAGTGGTATGAAAACACTCAGTGAGACCACTATATTTGTTATTTTTTAACTGCAAAAAAAGAACAGTAAGAGGTGTTAATTTCAATTTTCACCTTGCATTTATTTCTTGATTTAACCCATCACCACTATGGCTGTTGTCACTCACTGATACCCAAAAATTTGGTAAATATTTATCTTGTTTTTATTAATCTTAAATGTATACGTAGCTCACATTTATGTTAATGTTTTGGTCCTTATTTAGAAGTTTGGTGATTGTTTGTAACCAGAAATATGCTATAGGAACTTAACTCACACATATAAATTAGTCTATGTTAAAATTGGTATCATTATACATTGTTTTATTTAAAGTTGCACTTTCTATGAATCTATTGAGAGTAAGTGAATACTTACTGTATTGCATTGGGAGAAAGATCTTGTGGTCTGCAACTGATTTTTTTTCAAAAACATTTTAGCTTGATTTTCAGCTTTAATCATAACAGTAACTGATGTCATGACCTTCTTGCCATATACAAATGTAAAGCTGGACAAAACATATAAGGCAATTGTTTTTAGTTTTGGTACAACAGATAGCACAGGATGTTGATCTTTGCAAAATAGAAATAAGTGAGCCCAGTGACTGCTCCATTCAGTTGAGAATATTTTGTAAATCATCATCCAAAGAGATACAGCCCAAGCAGAATATGGAAATCCCAGTGAAATAAAGAGGCAGAGAGTTGAGGGTGAGACTACTTAGACAGCTGAATATTGTGGGGCATGGTGCCAGAGATAAGAAAATTATACAGGGAAGCAGTCTAAAACACTTCTTACGGATCTCTATAAGTCTTTTGCTAAATATTAGGTTTTGCATGCACACAGCGAGAATCCACAAGGCCTGGCAGAAAGTAATTTGAGGTCTGTAAGCTAAACATATATTTAAAAGGTTGAGCAATGTTAAGATACATATGAGCTCTTACGAGCCAGAGTTGAGAGACCTCACCTAATATCCTGGATAGTCTATTGAAAGCCACACAGGTTATACCTTAGAAGTAAACACTACTCTAGACCATCCTAACAATGTTGAAAAGCAAGAGTGAGAAGTTAAAGTTGATGTACCAGTAATTAACTGCCATAATAAAATTTAACACTTTTTAAAGTAAGATTACAACAAAGTAGCAACCACAATGTTCAGCAATAACAAAAAGTTACTACACATGTAGAGAGTGAAGAAAATTATTGACCAGGAAATTACATTACAGGTAAAAATTGGTGGACGATTTTTGGCTAAAAAAAAAAAAACCAGAGAATTTAATGCATAAATAAAGAGAGAAGAATAAATAGAATTTTTTTATTGAAAGTTAATTGACTGTTTAAGCAAAATAAAAACAAAATATGTTATTTATATCATATGTAGAAGTAAAATGTATAAAAATGAAACTATACTGTCACATATTTATGGTAGATTAAAATAAATTAAGAATACATATAATAGTGCTAAAAGCAGCTACTGGCATGACACAATAAAGGAATTTAGCATATTTAGCCAATGAAGTAAATAGATACAATTGAGTATTTTTAAAATACTCAGTTAATTCAAAACAAGGCAGCATAAGAGGAGGAAAGAGAACAAAACCCAAACTGAACAACTAGAAATGAAACAGCAAGTTAAACCTAGCCAGATTAACAATCGCATTAAACATAAATGGACTAAACTCACTAATTAAAAGACAGAGATTGTCAGACTGGATTAAAAAAGTAACATCATTTGCATACTGTTTACAAGATATACATTTAAGTATAAAAGCACAAATAATAAAAATGAAATAATGGACAAAATATAACATGCAAACACTTAAATCAAATCTTGAGTGCCTGTGTTAGTATCAGACAAAGACTTCAAGATAAGAAATATTACCAGAGATAATGAGGGACATTTTATAGTAATAAAAGATCATTTTATTAAAAAGACATAAATATGCTTGCATCAAATAACAGATTTTCAAAATACATAAAACAGAAGCTGACTGATCCTAAGAAAATATATAAAATTCCCCCAAATTGCAGGAAGTTTTAACTTTTCTATTGATAAATCTCTCAATAATAGCTGATTTAGGAGTAGAAAGAAAATCAGCAAGGATAGAGAAAATGTAAACTCTATCAACCAATATAACCAAATTGATATATCTGTATCTATATCTATATATATGGTACATTATACTTAAAAACTATAATCTCCACTGAATTCTTTTCAAGTGCACATGGAATGTTTACCAGGAAAGACCAGATGCCAGGCCATTAAAAAGTCTAAATTCATCTTAAAGATCTGAGATCATAAAGAATATATTCCTTAAAACAGGAACAAATTAAAAATCAATAACAAAGTAAAACTTGAGCAATCCCCAATTTTACAGAAATATTTGAGAAATTCCCTAATAGTTTTAAGTTAAAGAGTACACTTAAAAATAATCCATGAGTCAAAGAATTAATCATGGCAAAATTAGAAAATATTTTAAACTAAATAATAGTAACACCATATATCAAAATTTGTGGGATATACTTATAGGAAAATTTATAGCTTTTGACATGGACATTAGCAAGGCAGAAGGATTTAAAATAAGTGACCAAAAAACAGTCATCTTAAGAATGCAGAAAAGTAGGGTAAATTGATCTCAAATAGAAGAAAAGAAGTATAGAAGATAGTATTGGAAATCAATAAAATTTTTAAAAACAGTTCAGAAAAAAAATTAATCAAATCTAAAGGTGGTGTTTTGACAGCCGCAATATAATTAATATGCACCTAGATGGACTTATCAAGAAAAAAAATAGGAAAAAATACAGACTACTCATGTCAACAATAGAAGAAAGAGAGAGAGGACAAAGCTACAGATACTGGAGACCTTAAAGGGATAACAAGAGAATATTATAAACAACTTTATGCCAATATATTTTAGAATTTTAATGAAGTGGACAAATTCCTTATAAGACACTAATATATCAATACTTAGGCAAAATAAATGGAAAATCTGAATAGTCCTATATAGTCGTATATCTGTTAACAATTTTAATTTGTAGTTAAAATATACTTCTCATAAAGAAAATTCAGTCAAAAAAAATGACTACACTGTTAAATTCTAGCAAAACTTAAGGCAAATATCCTGCTAATATTGTGCAAAATGTTTCGTGATATAAAGGAGATGGGGACATTTCCCAAATCATTTTATGAGGTAACCTAACTCATACCTAAGCCAGGAAATGCACATGGCAAGAAAATAAATACTCCTCATGAACATAGCCAAAAACACTTAACAAAATATTAGCAAATTGAATCTAACAATAAACCAAAAGGATCATGATTGTCTAGATTGTATCCCAATATGCAAAATTAGGCAATCATTTTGAAAATTAATTTAATCCAGTGTTTTACATTAAAAAGGCAAAATTATATGTTCATCATAACATCAAAAATATTTAACATAATTCAATTCTTATTTATGACAGCTTCAGCAACCAAGGAATCAAATACTTCCTTAAACTGATACAGAGCATTTATTTAGAAAGCTACAAACATTATACTTATTGGTGAGAAACTGAATGCTGCTTCTTTAAAATTGGAACCAAGTCAAGAATATCCACTCTATTTCAGTCAAAATTGTACTGGAGGTCCAAGCCAATGTGAATAGAAAGAAAACAAAGTAAAATCATCTGGAGGCACAAGGAAAATATAAAACTGCCTTTATTCACAGATAACATGATAATGTACACAGAATACTAAGAAATCTTAAAAGTTAAGAAAACTACTACAACTAATGAGTAAATGTAACAAGGTTGTATAATAAAAGGTCAATAAACAAAAAATAAACAAAGAAAATAAGTCATGTTTCTATGTATGAGAAAAATAGACAAACTAAAAATCAGAATAAAATCTAAAAATAAATTTAATTAAAATTAGTAAAAGTACTAACCTGACAGTAATAAAACATTGCTGAGAAAAATTAAATGCCTCAGTTAAATGATGTGCCATGTATCTAAAACAGAAAACTCAATAGTATTAAGATATCAATTACCAAATTGACATACAGGTTCAATGCTGTCTATTAAGTCTTTAATTCATTTTGAGTTGGTTTTTGTATATAGTGTGAGATAAGGGTCCAATTTCATTCTTTTGCATATGGATATCCAGATTTTCCAACACCATCTGGTTGATGAGACTGTCCTTTTTTCATTGTGTGTTATTGGCAGCTTTTTTGTAGACATTGACAAGTTGATTTTAAAATTTATATGGTAATGCAGAAGATTCACAATAGCTAAAATTATCTTGAGAAAGAACAAAATTAAAAGATTTACAATACCTGACTTTAAGGCTTACAATAAGCTACAACAGTTTTAGCAGTACAATATTAATATAAGAATAAGTGAAGAGCTCAGGAGAACAAAAATAAGCAAATGCTTGTATGGCCTTTTCAACAAATACACCGAAGTAGCTTAACAGAGAATGAGAAATCTTTTCAACAAATAGAAATCTTAATATATAAACTGGAAAAAAAATGCTAGACCTATATCTCATAAACCCTGCACAAAAATTATTTCATAAGGGCTATCAAACTAAATGTAAATGCTAAAGGTATAACACTCCTAAATCACACACACACACACACGAGAGACAGAAAGAGAGAGAATATCTTCACAACCTCTTAGATGATATAAAGAAAAACAGAAAGAATAAAGGAAAACATTTGCAAACTACATTTCATGAAATTCAAAAGTTTATCAAAAAATACCATTTAAAAACTAAATCTTTAAGCCATAGGTTGGATGAATATATTTGTGATACACATATTTGACAAGGGATTTGTATCTAGAATGTATAAAGACTTCATATAACTCAAGAATAAAAACACAATTTGAATGAACAGACATCCCATGTTTATAGATTGGAAGAATTAATATTGTTAAAATGTTCATACTACTTGAAGCAATCTACAGATTCAACGCAATTCCTATTAAAATTTTAAAGTATTCTTCACAGAAATAAAAAAAAATTCTAAAATTCATATGGAACCACCAAAAAAACCCAAATAGGTAAGGAAAAAAGAACAAAGTTGAGGATATCACACTAACTGATTTCAAACTATACCATAAACAGATAGTAATTAAAACAGCACAGTAGTGGCATAAAAATAGACCCATTGACTAGTGGAACAGAGTTGAGAGTCCACAGATGAGCCCATGCATGCAGAGTCAATTGATTTTTGCCAAAGTGCCAAGAAAATACAATGAAAAAAGGACAGTTTCTTCAGTAAATGTTGTTTGAAAACTGAATATCCACATGCAGAAGAATTAAATTGGACTCTTATCTCACACCATATACAAAAATCAACTCAAAATGGATTACACTTAAATGTAAGAACTGAAACTGCAGACTACTAAAAGAACATAGGGAAAAACAAATAAGTAATGACTTTCTTAGATTTGACCCCCAAAGCGCAGGAGAAAAAAAAATAAGTAAAAATAGACAAATGGGATCACATAAAAACAAAAAAACTCAAAAAGTTTCTGCACAACAGGGAAAACAACAGAGTGAAGAGACAGCCTATGGATTGGGAGAAAATATTTGCAAGCCAGATATTTGTTGAGGGGTTAATATTCAAAATATATAAACAACTCAAATTACTCTGTAGAAAGAAAATAAATACTCTAACTTAAAAATGAGAAAGGGATAAGAATAGACTTTTCAAAAGAAGATATACAAATGGCCAACAGACATATGAAAAAATGTTCAAAACTGTTAATCCTTAGGGAAATGCAAATGAAAACCACAGTAAGATATCACCTTACACCTGTCAGAATGACTATTATCAAAAAGACAGATATAGTGAGGATATGGAGAAAAGTGAACCCTTTCACACTGTTGTTGGGAACATAAATTAGCACAGTTGTGTACTGCATGACGATATTAACTACGGACAGCATATGTGATAAGGTTCCTGTACGATTATAATGAAGCTGAAAAATTCAAATCACCTAGTGACATCTTAATAATCCTAACCACGTGGAGGATTAACCTAATGTGTGTCTTAGTTTTTAACAAAAACTTAACATTAATGTCTAACCTAATGTTTACGTCTTAGTTTTTAATAAAAATATTTAGAAAGTAAATTTTTAAAAATACAATAAATTTAAAATAAACAAAAGCTTGCGGAAAAGAATATGAAGAAAGAAATATTTTTGTACAGCTGTACGATTTGTGTTTTAAACCATGTCATTACAAAGGAATCAAAAGGATGATCAAAATTAAAAGTTTATACAGTAAAACATTTATAGCAAGCTAAGGTTAATGTATTATTGAGGAAAGAAAATTTTAATATAAATTTTTAGCATAAGTTAGTGTTTATAAAGTGTACAGCAGTGGACAGTAATGTTCTAGACCTTCACATTCTCTCATCACTCATTGACACCCAGAGCAACTTTCAGTCCTGCAAACTCAATTTATAGTAAGTGCCCTATGTAGGTGTATCCTGTTTTTTATCTTACATACCATATTTTTACTGTATCATTGCTGTTTAGATTATTTAGGTACACAAATACTTTCCATTGTGTTACAACTGTCCACAGTATTCAGTACAGTAACATGCTGTATTGGTTTATAGCTAGGAACAATAGACTGTATCATATAGCCAAGTGTGAAGGAAGCTGTACTATCGAGGTTTTTGTAAGTACACTCTGTGATGTTTACACAATGACAGACTCATCTACCAATACATTTGTCATAACGTATCCCATCACTAAACAATGTATGACTGAACAGTCATTATGGAAAATCATATGGAAGCTCCACAAAAACGCTAAAAATAGAATTACCATATAATCTAGCACTTTCATTTCTGAGTATTTACGCAAAAGACTTGAAATTAGTATGCTGAAGAGATATTTGCACACCCCTATTTATTGCAGCACTATTTACAATAGCCAAGTTGTGGGATCAACCTAAGTATTCATCAACAAATGAATGAAAAAAGAAAATGTTTTATATATATATGTGTGTGTGTGTGTGTATATATATGTATGTATGTATATGTATGCAATGGAATACCATTTAGTCTTAAAAAAGAAAAAAATTTTGTCATTTGTGACAATATGGTTAGAATTGTAGAACATTATGTGAAGTGACATAGGCCAGGCACAGAAATCAAATACTATACTGCATATTCTCACTTACATGTAGAATCTGAAACAATTGAACTCAAAGAAGCAGAGAAAATTGGTTGTTATCAGAGACTACAAGGTGAGGGGGATAAGGAGATGATGGTGAAAGCACAGAAAAACTTCATTAGACAGGAAAAATAAGTGGTTTTTTTTGTTTGTTTTTTTTTTTTTTTTACTTTGAGATATATTGCACAGTGGGATAAATATCATAAACAATAATATATTCTATATTTCAAAATTGCTAAGAGAGTAAATTTCAAATATTGTAACCACAAAAAAGATAAATATTTTAAATGATGAATATGTTAATTAGTTTGATTTAATTATTCAACATTGTATTCATAAATTATGACATTGCTTTGTACCCTATAAATATATACAGCTATAATTTGATAATTTCCAATTAAAAAACTAAAATGTAAAACAAATAATACTAATTGCAAGTAAATAAAACCTCGTATTTTAGCAATAATAAAGAAAATGAGTAAAATACATGACCAGACACTTCACAAAATAATATGTACAGCCAATGAACACATTAAAATGTATTCATCATCATCAGATATCAATAAAATATAAATAAAAACTCTAATAAGGTACCATTACACATTCACCAGAATTAGTAAAATTAAATACTAACACTACCATCACAATTTTAGAAAAAATGTGGAGCTTTCATGAATTGTTGATAAAGGTGTAAAATGGTAAAACCACTTTGTAATATGACTTAGAAATTTCTTATAAAGTTACACATATACTTATCCTATAATGCAGCAATTCCATTCCTGGATATTTACTGAGATAATGAAAACATATGTCCACAAAATCATTTATACAAGAATGCTTATAGTAGGGTTATTTATGATAGTAAAAATGGTGAGGCAATTCAAACATTAATTGACAAAGAAAAATATACTCATATAATGGAACACTATTCAGCAATAAAAAGAAACACACTAGTGATACAAGGAACAACATTAATGAGTCTCAAAACATGCTTAGTGAAACAAAGCCTCATCTTTGCACTTAAAATCTATCAGAAACTTCCAGTTGCCTTTGGGATAAAGTGAAAAATTCTAGCAGGCAAGGGCCTCCATAATCAGGTTCAAGTTTTATCTGCCAGTACTTCTCTCAGCACTCTTGTGGTTTTAGTAATTATAGGGATTTGGAAATTTTTCTGTAAAGACACAGATAATAAATACTTTAAACTTTGCAGACCAATGATCTCTGTCTCACATACTTAACTCTCCTGTTGAAATGCACAAGAAACCATAGAAGATATGTCAAGGAATGAGTTTGGCTGTGTTTCAATAAAACTTATTTACAAAAGAAAGCAAATGACCAAATTTGGCCTACAACTTGTGTGTAGTTCATGACTCCTGCTATAGTACTTACTGATTCTTCAACATAACACCAAGATATTAAATATACAAAACAATGCCTGCTATGTGATTCCATGTTAGAACAGACAAAACTAATACACAGTAATAGACATCAGGAATGTGATTACTTCTGGAGGATGTGTGGGGGATCGCCTGGGAATAGGCACAAAGGAACCTACTTGGATGATGGAATTCATATGCAGGTGGACGCATGCATGTTTACATTTTTAAAACTCAGATTATGCCTCAATAAAAATAACTCAAAAGTGAACCCCATCACATAAAAAAATTGATACTGATACTAATTTTTAGAGTTCATAATTTCTGTTTTGCCTATTATCTAAGTATGGTCTGTGATACTGTTTGGAACTGTGTCCCCTCCAAATGTCATGTCGAATTGTAATCCTCAGTGTTGGAGGTGGGGCCTGGTGCAAAGTGATGGAATTGTGGGGCGGTGGGGGCAGTTCTCATGAATGCTTTAGCACCATCCCCTTAGTGCTGTGATTGTTAAAAAGTGTGCGGCACCTCCACCCTCTCTTCCTCCTGCTCCAGCCATGTGAAGTGTCTACTCCCCTTTGCCTTCTGCCATGATTAGAAGTTTCCTGAGGTCCCCCAGGAAACCAAGTAGATGCCAACATTATGCTTCCTGTATAGCCTATGTAACCATGAACCAATTAAACCTCTTCTTTTTATAAATTACCCAGTCTCGGGTGTTTCTTTATAGCTATGTGAGAATGGAATAATACCATCTAGTATAAGGATTTTAATTAAATAGCTTTACAAAGAATTTTTCCTCAGGTTAATATAATAATGAAAATGTAGCAGGTTAAAAGTTTATTTTAAGCAAATTTCAGTATTAAAAATAATAAGTTAGGCAACTTATTTATATCCCTATTGTGTACATCAAGCAGAGTTCCCTGACAGTAAATCATTACACAGCATTTCTAGGGAGATGCAACTTTCAACTACTAGCAAGGAGAAATTAAACAACTGAATGAAACTGTGCAGTATAAAATTGCCATTAGTTTTAAACATACGTATTTAAAACGTTCTACTGCCCCTATGTATATTTACTTGTGAATACATAGAAGCATAGCATGTTCTTTATGGCTTGGACTTTGAAGCTTGAGTTTGAATGTGGCTCCACCACTTGACAAGCTGCGTGACTGTGGTAGATCACTTAATCTTTTTCTTTCTGAGTTCCTCATGTGTAAAATGTAATAATAATATCTAGCGAATAGTTTTGTGAGGACTCTGTGAGAAAATACACAGAGAGATTTGAGAACAATGCTTTAGACATATTGTGGGCTCAGTAAAATTTGTGTGATTCTTCTTATTTTACCAGACATGGCCACAAGAATAAGATATGAATATTGGCATGGAACTGGAGATGCACATTAATAGAGGAAAGTACTAAATATTTTAACATTGGTTTTCTCTGAGTGGTAAGATTATAGCTAGTTTTTAAATACTTGCTTTGTTTTACACATTTCCTCAACCAAGATTTTAATAATCAAAACAATTTAAATTTTGAAAAAAAATTTAAATGGCTATTACCCCAAATCTCAAACATCCCCGTGTCCCCCAAGACAGTCTCGTTGTCCTTGAGATATGAAAAAACATCCTCCTAAAGATTCTGTGCTGTAACTTTGTGAAAATATCTCCTCAATAATTAAAGCATTAGCCAGTTGGCTTTTGCCATAAAATCATAACAGAAATGGCTGATCACCACATTATGTAGGAAATTTTGTATCCCAGGACTGGAGATTAATAGAATGGCATATTCCATTGACATTGTCATACTAAGCAACAGTGTTCTCTCCATGCAGCCACAGAAGTGGGTACGCTGTTCTGAGCCAATCTAAGGTGATTACCACGGAAACAGTACTCATTTTACTAACAGCAAGACATATTATCCTTCATGCATGGTCTAGCATCCAAGTTTAATAAGATTCTGAAAGTGAAATTGAGGACATTTGAGACAAGGACCCTAAATCCTGTGAGAAATATTTTATCATCTCCTATTGTTTATTACTTGCATGTCAAATAACTATCTCAATTATGCTAACAAATCAATTTATTAGAAGGGCAAGTAGATATACCACAACAGAAAGCAGGCAAAGATGATATTACACACTGAAAGTTTAAGTAGTAGAAAAGCAGCTCTCCTATGCTGTTGTCATTTGTGGAAGAAAAAATCAGAAGACAATTTAGTATTGGGAAGGCATAGACACATGAAATAGTAGCGCATAGATTATAATTTTGGGGAAGGCTAAGGGGGTACCAAACATCCAGACTGTCTTTAAGTCAGAAGCTCCCCCATTACCTGCAGTAAAGTGAAAACTGCTTTGCTTAACAGGAAAGAGTCTTCATAATTTGGCTCCAGCTTTATCTACTTTCACTCCTATCAGCACTCCTGAGGCTTCAGCAATACTATACTAATTGCTGATCGCTTAACACCTTGCTCTTCAGTACAGCAATGCCTCAGCACATGTTGCTTTCCACACATAAAATGTTTATTTCTCCTTTGTTTACCTGGCTTAGTCATCCAAATCCTTTACAATCAAGTATTATAAATTCCCAAAAGTAGGACAGAGTTAACGATCCCTCCTTTGTCCTGCCCATACCTTCCACATGCATATTACGTCAACAGAGGGATTATTGACACCTGTTTGTCTTCCTAGTAGACTATGTGTTTCATGAGAGAGGGCAGAGGTTGTGCCTTGATTATTCTTGTATCTCTTGGCAAGGTACATAGGAGGTGTTTTATAAATATGTATTAAATGTTGACTGATAAATAAACATGCTAAACTAGCAATAAGAATCAATACTATGTTTTTAATTATCACAGGATTTAACTCAGAGGAAAACTATAGATTAATAAAGGGGGAGGAGTAAAACCAAATCACCCAGCAGTTATGAGCTTTATTTTCCTAATGCTTCATCAAATTTTCCCTGTGAACTAAAATTTATTTCTGTCTATAATCCTTCAACTTATTTGGGTATGACTTACAGC
The DNA here is from genome assembly GCF_008728515.1 of Papio anubis. Classification (NCBI taxonomy): domain Eukaryota; kingdom Metazoa; phylum Chordata; class Mammalia; order Primates; family Cercopithecidae; genus Papio; species Papio anubis. The sequence continues at coordinate 80,438,096 of NC_044979.1, forward strand.
AGTATTGCTTCTTTGATCTGATAACCACCAGCCTAAGAGAATCATAATAACAGCTGAAGTGGAATACCAAGGGTACACAGGACTGTTTCTCACCTGAATGGATGGAGGTCATCGACTGGTAGGTGCTCTCTACTTGCAACTATGCAGGTTTCTATGCATATCCTGTAAGTGCTCTAGGATGGAAGTATCAAACCAAGATTTCCCAGAACCAATTTAATCTCTAGTAAGTTTAATTTTTCAATTATCATTCTGTTTGGCTGAAATGGAATCCACGTGGTCTTTTTAACTTTTGAAAATTATAAGAGTAAGTATTGAGTAGCATTATGAGTAGTTTTATTGATGTAAAACTCACAGCCTTTTTCCTATACTTGTCTCAGTCAATTAGAAGAACCTAGAGACTAGTTAAGCTTTCCAGCTTTATCCAATTAATATAAAGTTTCTAGAATCGCATTTATCTTATCAAAATATGCTATATACGACCTCAGTTCTACAGGACAAGATTTATTATATGAAAAGAGAATTCTGTGACCAAATAAGTATACAGAACAGTGAAGATATTTCATTCATCAGGACTTCTCAGAACCTTTAAAATATTAAAGTTCTCTGGGAATCTCTAAGAAGACTGTGGATATACTATACAAGAATTTCTGCATATATCACCATGATGCATCTTCCCTTAGGCACCTCTATGAGTGGTCTATGAAATGTACTTTCAGGAATTCTGCTTTCCTCCTCAAAATAAGGGTATAAGGAATGTGAGATATTTCAACAGAATCATGGCAGTCTACTCTTGGTAAGACAAACAAGACAAGAAGACTGGTCACAGTGGCACCAGACCCTGTCACCAGAGTAATATATGTCCCCTAAATAAGAAACATGTATATATGTGAGTAGTCAAGTATTCAGCAATTGTTCTTTATCACATGTAAATGGTTTTTCCAAATACAAAAGTGAGACAATTGTAGATAAATATCTATATTAGTTAAAATAAAAATGGAACATTAAAATAAAAACTTTTGGGGTCAAAATAGGATGGTGAAGCATGCACTATGTCATCTAAAATTCTGTCTTAGAAATTCTTATGAAAGGATAACTTGTGTACAACAAATATTATACTTGATGTGCTCTGAATTACAATATAAACAATATCACCTGTGCATCCATGGGTTTTCATTCAGAATGCTAAATTGTATTACACAAATGACATATTTGTTGGCTCTCACCTGTGTGTGAGCATAGATACGGAAATGTGACTTTGAGGGAAATCAATTGGGGTAGGGGCTAACACTGATGATCAAGGAAGGCAAAGCATGGAGTAGCACAGATTAACATAGACTTGAGGTGTAAGAAGGCCTGATGGGAGCTCAAGACATGGGTAGGCAATGATTAATACTCAAAATTCCAGAGAAATAGTCACTCCAGATCTCTTCATGGCTAGAAAATATTTATCTAATCAACATAGGCTCAGCAGTAAGACTTCAGTCTGACATAAGAGAAACTGATTAAAATTAAAACACACTTCACATCTTAGGAACACTAGGGCTTGTGGTCTAAATAAAAAGTTCATGGAGACATTCGTGACATTAATTCCATATTCTGCCAATTACTATCTCTTGAGACCTTAAGAAAAGTTCCTTGTAGGAAACTCACAAGATAATTGAGACAATGAAATAAAATAATGCATATAAATGATCTAGAGCCATCCCTGTCATTCAAAACATGTTTTGTAAATATTAGCCATTATCACTGACAAGTTTACACATGGCAATTCAGGATTGAGATGAAGGTGGAGAGCTACTTAAATTAAACACCCAAGGTGGATATGCATTGGGAACTTGCACTGCAGGAATCTTTTTATCAGAATGAGGATGAAGAAAACAAGATGCAGTTTAAACATCCAGGGGAAAACACTGAATCCTGCCCTACACCTTATTCATAGTCAGGCATCATTTCAGGTATAAGGCCAGGTCCTGACGCCCCTTGCAGAGCCACCATTACCCTGGTCAACTGGCTGAGTGTAGCCAGCAATGCTGTATTCTCTGCCTCTCCATCTCTCTGCCTCTTTCTCTTTTTCTCTTTCTTACACACACACACACACTCTTTGCACACACAATTTGTTGGTCAAAGAGTGCATATGGGTCATTGGAAATCTCCATAAATTAATAATGTTCCCATTAATATTTTCCCCATAACTATTGATAGGATCAGCAGTATGTGCTCCTGGATTCTGGGCAAGCCAGTGTCAATGCAGAAAGTGACCCAAGTAATTCTGAAACACAGACAGAGGTATAGCTATCTTTGAAAACATTGTTCTCACTTCAGTCTTTTAGTCAGATTAAAAAAATCCACAATGACTCAGAGCAGGATTTGTGTATATATACATGTATCTGTACTCATCCACCTTTATGTCATCTTGTCCTCACTAATCTATGTTTTATATTCGGTTCCTGTAAACATCAGCTCAAAATGGGGTAAATAGTAACTGTAACATTGAGTTTTAGAAAATAGACAAAATATGGATATGTGATAAGCAATTATCTCCCTTAGTATACACGATGTAAATGGAGGCTAAATATTTGCCTTTTGAACACTTCCAATGCAAATTGTTACAGCCATTGATTCACCTATGAAGCTAACACTAATTCTAAAAATCATTCTCTGAATTGTTCTTTCTTTGGTTAGAGTCATCCTTTTGACTGACAAGCCCCATAAAAGCTTTCCAAGTAATGCAAAGAGGTTGCTAAGTGGAAAATATTTCAAGAGCTCTGAAAATATAAGCTTGACAGAATTCTAGCCTTGAAACCCTCAGTTTACAAGAAAATTTATTGTACACACATGTTGTAGCAGTGGAACGCAGTGTGTGGCATTAAATCTAAAAAAGAGACAGCCAAACACCTACAGTTCTATGCTGGAAGTAAAAAACTATCACCCAGAGAAAGAAAAAAATTAAGTACCAAGAAAAAAAATGACTCTAAAAAGCACCATGGGAATATTATAAACTATTATTTTCCGAGCTCTGAGTTTGAGCTAGTAAGAGACCATCAGCTTTTTCAAATGGCTTCAACAGATGGAAAATAAAAATTACCAATGGATACACTGGAACCTTGTTTTACAGCTCTATACAGTTGAGACACATTACAAAGCAAAAAGTAAAACTGAATACCCTACATAAATACAGATTTTAACAGTTTTAGAGGTGACAAGTATGTAGTTGGCTAGAGAGGGAAGACATCATAATTTTGTGTGACACAGTATGTCAGTTTGTGCAACTAGGAAGCCACCATTTCCAGAGGAAATCACAGCAGGTGTGACAGTCAACAGTAGTACCTCATTCTGCTCTGCACACAGTGGCTCACCTGGCTTTCCCTGGCAGTGAGTATAAGGTTCATTCCAAGTGTTATAAAAGTGTGCAAGGACCGTCATTAGGAAACATTGGAAAAACACAGTCTATTACATAAAATTTAGTAATATTGCAGGTGGGGATGTCTTCATTAACAGTGGTTCTTTGTGGCTCAGGGACTTAACAACTCTCAACGCTTGTCTTGGCCCTGAAACTATAATTTTCAATAGTGGCATCAAAATACTTGTTACAATGTCAGGTGTGAGAGACACAATAAAAACAAATAATTAGAGGCTATTCTCAGCAATATGAACTCAGTCAGAATTTTACTTTAGTGCCCAGAAACACTGTGAAAGAGAAGAAGAACCAGCAGAAAATGCTCAACACTCAAAGCAGCAAATCACCATCACTTGACTTTGTTCACACTCTTTTTCAAGTTAGAAACATATATGGGGGCTAAGTCATATATTTGATCTGTTACATAACAAATAGCAACAGAACAAGAACGGTATTAGTAAATATAGTCAAGGGAATACAAAATGTCTTTAATTCCTTAGCATCAGAATATGTGGTTTCATGTATTCTCCATAGACTATTGCAAGGTTCAAGATATATATATACACACATATAAAGGACAAATAAGAGAACACATCAGGCTTTTTATAAGTTCTGAGTTAGGTGATTACCTTTCCTGTCACGTTTCCTACATGAAGCTACAATATTATTTTGCTGCACACATTCTCAAATGAGCTCCTTTGTTGGGATATATATACACATACATACATACATACATACATACATACATACATACATACATATATATGCTTTGAAGAAAAGACTCAAGTACTAGTGTTTACCCAGTAATAGCAAAGCCCTATTCACAACACCAACAAACACATAATTAATACAACTAATTCCAAATTGTGCCAACTAGATTGTTATGCTGACCCTGCAGGACAATTTATTATATTTCAAAACAACTATTAGTAGCATATGCAAACAAAATGTGTGCTGGCTTCAATTTTAATTTGGAGTGTGCAGCTGGGTGTGTTGTTTACCTACCGTCTGTTAACCCTTCCTCCTTCTTACCAAAACCTTAATTTTTTTAGGTACTCACACCTCCCACAAATAGCTCAAATGACTTACAGGACACAGTATTTCTAACTGCCAGTATTTATTCCTGAAATGCTCATCCATCCATTATGACATTCAATGGGAGATATTGCAAAAGCAGAGAGTTGAATATTTTTCCACATTATTTCCTAGTCATCTGGGTAATGTTCAAATTTAAGCAGCAAATGAGGCTTTTTATCAAATTCTAATAGTGCAATTTGTTCTGATGTCCACCCAGACATTCCAAGTGAGTCAAGGCCAGGTCCTGTTATGGGACCTTGTTATAAACAAGATATTTTTATAGTTCAGCCCACGCTTCTTAGCCTCATCTAATATTAATCTTCCCAAGCCCTAGGAATATTGGCAATGTTTACATTGCTGACAAGGAGCTTAGGAACAACACTGCCCCAGTATTACCATCTACTGGATAAGGCTGCTATCATGAGATTGACATTTGATGACATTCATTCGATGATGATAACACCATAAGAGAGATATTAATTTTGTTGTTTTAAACAAATGTCCAAATACCCTGGAAAGTGCTCAGCTTTTAAGATGACGTCACATGCTGCTTCTTATGAGACTTCCACTACTCAAATATTTTTGGAACAACTCTGTAGAAACTCTGTAGAAGGTCAACTGGAAGCCGCAGAAAAAGAGCTTGCTTTTTTATACACTATGTACAAAATGATAGTGACTAAAGCCAAGGTTATCCACACAAATACTTAAGATATTTCACTTGTGACCAGTCCTAAACCATGCCATCTGGGTACAAACTAGAATTGCATCATGTTTCCACATGTTGACAGTGGTAGAATTTTGACATGAAAATATTTGTTTTACTTGAAGATTTTCAAACATCTTATCACTAAATAAATTTTTGAAGTAAGTCTCTTATATGGCTGTATTTACTGGTTTGGCAACACTAATCTGGACACCTTTGCTAACATCCTGTTTATTTTACTTGCTAACTTTTAGTGACTCATACTAGAATATAAGCTCCATAAAGCTATGGATTTTTTATTTTTTTATGTATCCCCAGTTCAGAAAACTGTGCCTAGTATATAGTAGGCACCCAAGAGTTATTTGTTAAATGGATGAGTGAGCAAATGAACCTAGAACACAGAGTTAGGACATATGCTCTACAAAGGAATACCTAGGATACACCCTGCCAAATAGCCAGCAGGCATAGCACTAAGAACAAAGATAAAGAGCAAATGATCACAGCACATCTCTGGCTTGGTAACTTGACAAGGATTTCTGCATCTTCATACTTAACCACAAGAAGCATCTTTATGTGCTGTGACATTAGCATTAATATTAAAAGTTAATTCATTCTGAGAAATTGATAATCTCTTGTCTTCTTTGATTTTTGGGTAAGAGTTTCTAGATGTCCTAAAGGAGGATTCATGAATGATTATTGAGCATGACATCATGGTCATCAAATTATTTCATTCATGGTACCCAGGGAGACCCTAAAACTAAATTGTCAAGTGCATCACTCAAAAATAAAAGTCAAAGTGTCTGGGACCTAGAGACGTCAATAACAGGATTAAAAGAGCTTGAAATAATGACTGAATTGGTAAAAAGTCTTAAAAGGTGAAACTGAGATCCACATATTTGAGATATAGAATTTATATCCAATTGATGGTGAGGTAAAAAATGGAGAATAAAAACCACATCTCATAATAATGTATTACTAAAATAAGTAAATTTTATATAGGTCAATAAAAAGTGTGCCAAGAGATAAACAAGAAAGTGCTTAATAATATCAATTCATTCAAGTATGAGTGGCAATCATGTCAATTTTGTTTTCTGACAGTTGCAGCTTGCTTTACAATTAAGATACTAAAAAAATAGTGTGAGATAGATATGTCCTTTTCATCTTCTTTACAATGTACCTGAGAAAGAGTACTTCTTACCTTTTGCAGTAAGATCAATCAACAATGACACCTAAGTAGCTGCCATTGGTAGGCATGATTACAACATTTTTCACGTGGCTCCTTCACGTCCTCCTTAGTGGCCAATTCATAAGGGCATATCACATAGCACCAATCACATTTCCTTCATGAAGTTGCTCTTTCTCATAGTAAGGTGCTCACCCTTAAAGTCTCCAGCTAACATCCTAGAGGATACTGTTTCTATATCACTACACTGAAACAAAACAAAACAAAAATGTATTCAGCAAATGTACACTTTATTATAGGGCTAGACCCTTTGGCACAAGTTATTTTATTTTAATCTTCACTACTTTATGAGATAGAGATTAATAGCACTGGTTTATGAATTATGAAGTTTAGTGGTTGTGACTTGCTGAAGGTTAGACAGTTGGACCATCAGCTTGGCTGTATTGATCCCACATCTTTAAGTTCACAGCTTTTTATACTTTCCCTGGCAGTCTTCTTACTGAACTTCTCAAAGTTGTTCTGTTCTCAACAACACACTTTCACATTCTGTATTATTGTAGTGATTGTTCAATGAATATTCTGGAATAAGTTTTCCCAAGAGTCAAAAATAAGTTAAAGACCTAATTCACGAATGACAACACCCATAGTACGAAAAATAAAATAGCTTGGCCACAAGTGTGAAAGACCATTTCTTCTGAAAAATGACAGTCAGCACACACAGACAAATGATTAGTCCTCCCTGATTCGTATGCAGCTAGTAGCTTGTCTGAACCCTTCAGGTTATGACCATGACACTGGGATACTTTTGATTTGCTTCTTAATTGAAAATCACATGGTAACGATGGCCAAGTTCCATATAGCACAATCTCATCATCTCTCAGGGGCAATCAATGACTTCAAAGCTGTCTGGCACTAATAGAAGCACACTCAAATAGCTTTCAGGAGAACACAATCACTGCTTTTCTCTTTTCTAATTTTTTTAGCACAATAGTTTAGAACAATGTAGGGGAAAGCATGTGACTGGAAGAGATGGAGTTTTTTAAGTTTTTTTTTTTTATTTTAGTTCTATTACCCTCTAACTGGGTTACCTTGGGCAAGTCTCTTAACCTCTCTGGGTCTATATGTAAGAACTGCAGATAATGATACTTGACCTGCCAACTCACAGGGCGGTTAGGAGAATCAATTGTTAGAAGGTGACATGTAAGTGTTGTGCAAATGTAAAAGGTTGGGCAAGGAAATCTGGAGATTTTCAATCAAGAACCTGACTTTTACTGTCCCATTCTATTTTTTATTCTACCTTAATATTCTAGTGAGGAAAATCACCCACGTCAAATTCCACAGATAACATTGTAACATTGATTTCATCCCCTTTCTCTATACTTATATTTTTAAAAAGATATATGCTGTTAATATAAAATTGGATTCCTTGTTTAGTGATTTTTCACCCCCTGCTCCAGCACCCCTGGGCCGTGCACCCCAATCCCTACCAGGTGAGGATCTAGCTCCACTCCTGCTCGCCTACCGGACGATGGAGACCTCGAAATGAAGATAACCTGAGTTCTGCAATATTGGGCCTGCCGCCTACTCTCGCTGAGCCTCAGTTTGCTGGCCCCGCTGGTCCATGAAGTGGGCGTGGTCACGAAGCGTCCCATCGCCTTCGGGCTCAAAGTCAGGGGCCGCTGCCCCTTTCAGACCACTGTTTAACGACTTCGGGCCGCCTTCCATGGGCTTTGTGCAGGAGATGAAGTCACCAGCGCCCAGGACTCCCAGAACACCCTACAAGGACCTGCTGTCGGTCATAGAGGAGATGAGCAAAGAGATCCGGCCCACCTATGCTGGCAGCAAGAGCACCATGAAGGGCCTGAAGAGAGATATCATCCATGCCCGGGCCCTAGTCGGAGAGTGCCTGGCAGAGACGGAGTGGAGCGTCCGCACGAAACAGGAAGCCCCTCAGCCTCAGGGTCTGGACCTTTCCTGGCCATTGCAGAGCACCTGCTTCTCCCTGGCCTTCATCCCGAGCTGCACTAGCCATCCTGGACTTCCTGTCCTGTGTCCCTTGGTGGGTGCCCTCCAGGAACCAAGGGGCGGCTCTCACTCGAGGTGGCAGCACTAACTATGCCCCCCAAAAAACAAGAGTTAGCAGCGAGGTCCCGGTGAGTGCCACCCATGACCTGCCAAGAGTGTTGCCCACTGGAGCTTTCTGTGGCCCCACTACGCAGCTCTTCCCAGCACTTCTCCCACTTTGTCCTGAGCCTCCTTCTCTCCCAGCAGGGGCTCAGGCCTGGCACCTCTCTGCCCCATGTCCTGGGCCACAGTGACTCTTTTCTCAGTGTGTCTTTTGCTAAATATGCCCTTTTCATATTAATAAAAGATGATTTGGAGTTGTGCTCTCAAAAAAATGTGATTTTTCACTTATCAAGGACATTTTGCAGATTATTAGTCTGTGAAAACAAATATTCCACTGAATAAATATTTAATTTCTGAACGTTAAGGTTTTCAACTTTTAACCATTATCAATAATTATATGATGACTGTCCTTTTATGTAAATTGTTGCCTGTATGAGTATTGCTTTATGATTAATTCTAAGTGGAATTTGTGTGTTAACAATTTTAATATTTGTAAGTCTTTTGTTGCAGATTTAAAAATTGCTTTCATAAAATTGTATAAATGTAAACTCTCAAAGACTGTGAATGAAGCTCTCTATCTTACGTCACCGCCACCAAAGTGAACATCTTATGACACACAGCACAATACAAAACAATACACGGCATCTGCAGAGATGGGGAATACAACAATGGTTTGTAGTCAAATCTCAGGTTAGCAGTAAATACTTTCATGTGGCTATCAGATGTGTTCCAGCAGCCTTTGGTGATAATACTTAAGGGACTCAGAATTTGCATCTTGTCTCTGATTATTTACTTATGATAGATTTCTAAATATAAATTCATTGGAATAAAAAATACATGAACAAGTTTTTTGAAACCCTCTTTATACATATAAACAGTCTCACATTGCTTTCCACAAGCTCATGTTGGTTTAGGTTTCCACAAATGATATTTTTCATTCATCCATGCACAATAATCACTTCTTTTGTGCCATGCATTGTTCTAGGCACCAGTGATAAAACAATGAATAAAACAGACAGAAATTACAGCCCTCGTGGAGCTCATGCTCTGGTTGGGAGGAGAAAGAAAATAACTGGGACTGATATGTAAAACCTGTAGCATATTAAATGCACATAACAGCTAAGAAGAAGAGGCAAAGAAGTGGAAAGGAAGTAATAAGGCAGGGACTTAGAATTCTAGATCAAGTGACTGAGAAAGGCCTCAAAGAGATGACATTTGAGTGAAAATTTCGCTGTGTCATGTGTTACTGATAGGTTAACATAAGAGTCAAGAATGGGTCAATGACTTATCAATATATTAATAGTAGTCCTTACTGACCCTGATAAGATCCATTCGAGTGGGCTAGTAGTAGTCAGAGCACAAACCTAAGGAATAAGAGTGAAAGAGCTCACTAGATCTGCACCCATGTAAGTTCTTAAGATAGTGGGGGAAAAAACATCTAATCAAGATGAGGAGACTAGAGAGTAGTCTATCAATCAAAAGCCCTAACTTGCAACAAACTGTTCATTTGGCTGAATGTCTTTTATAAGTCATTTACTCAAATGTAATATTGTCAGTCTTATACTTTAAAATATTTATGTATTATAATTACGCTGGTCATGGTGGTGGTGAAGTGTTACTTATGTTTGAAAGGATCTTTATTCAAAATCTGTGCTCAGGGTAGCTATACAAGTGATTCAGACTTATCCACATATATCCCCAGGACATCTATGAATTAGCATAAAGTACATTAGTAATGCTTTTCATTGATGAATGTGTTCAAGATATGTAATTAGCTAGAAAAAAACTGCGATACCCCTTGCCTCAATAAGTGTATTAGAATCCTGGTTAGCCCATTAGTATATTTGAAATAGCACTTTGGGTTAGGAGCTCCATTTGTATCTGTCCATCCTTAGCTAGTAGAAGGCTCTAATTCTAAATCTAGAGTAGAAAGTTGATTGTGTTTGTCTTCAGAATATTGTTAGATAATCCTGGAAGTGAAACTCTCACCAGAATATTGTTAGATATACCTGGGAGTGAAACTCATGTAATGTGCTTGCCTGAAAGGGAAGAGAGGACCTTCTATATTTTCTCCCTAAGCTTTTATTTCAACATCATGCCTGGAGCTCATAGGCCATCACTGATGGAAGAATAACCTGGATGCCATAAAGGTTTCCATGGTGTGAGGAGAACATGAATCAAACCTTGCTGTGCCTGAATAAGCTCTTCTGTGTGAATTCCTCGAAAGTCACTTCCTGAACATGTGACGATATGGAGGTCTTCAAGACGTTAGGTGATTCCCTTATCAGCCTGCACAGGCTGGAAGCCGCAAGACTTCCCCCAGGAGAGTACCTCAGGAGAGAGTCCTCATCGAGAATAGCAAGGAGACTCTAATGTGGGTCTCCTCAGTGCGCTTTCTTCAGCCCCCTAGTCTAGAGGCTTCTGCCTGATGTTCTTCCAATCCCAGGGAAGCTTCTCATCCATTCTCCAAGCCTTTTCCAACCATGAACCAAATGAAAAGAGTAAAGCTTCTTTGCATTTTTCCAAAGAGCTCAGGTTCAATATTTTTCTTTAATGTTTAAGGATATTTTCAAAGCATTTATGTTCATTCATTTTGTTTTGTTTTATATTTACTTATTTTTTTAAAAAGCAGCTACATCTTCAGACATTGACACATTTTCTTATGAGAAGATATTAAAGCATGCACTTATTAAGACTCTGAATTTAAAATGATCTATAAGTTCATTGAGCATGCTTTAATGTCTTCTCATAAAATGCATCAGATATAATAACAAATATATTTTAAATTATAAAGGCAATGTAGAAATGCTATATCAACATATACTATTCAAATGTTAATCATTTTAAAAAGAATTAACAAGAATTCATGTGAACTCAATGAACTCAACTTATTACTAAATTACGTAACAGAAAATTCTAAAAGCACTTAAAGGTCACTTTGATAATAGAATTCTAGTATCACCTTTGCCTCAGCACATTGCACCATTTTTATCGATATATCTCAGATTGTTCATTCACACAGTATCTTAAGAGAAAGCATTAAAGCAATTAGACTGAGATAACAACACAGTAAGTACCTGCAACGTACTGAGAGAAGAGAGACCTAAAACGTTTTAATCCCATATTGTTCCCAAAAGCCTGTAAGATTTCTCAGGAAAGAGCTCTTCAGGTAAAGAGTTAACAACTAACATATCTTCCCCAACTGAACAGAGCCCATACAGAACAGTTCAATACACATCACTGAGAAGACTACACAGGAACACACTCTACAGTGGAATAAAACTTAGTCAATAAATATCAAAGCTTTGCAAATCATTTTATTCCATTACTCCTTCAACATGTATGTATGGAGAACCCATATTACAAGGCCTTTCAGGGGTACACAAAGTAAGAGACCCGGCCCAGGCTTTCAAAACGCTAATCCATGACCTAAGAAGATATTAAAAATACTCTTAGAAAAGGACACAAACCAAAAATTATTGACTATGCTGCCACATAAATGTGTGACACAGATCAATGAAGGAATATGGAAGAGAGATTCCCATTGGTTGAGGGATAAGGGAAGGCGTCATAGAGAACTTGAGGATCATCATGAAGACAGGCGAATTCTAAAAGGGTGACGCAAAAGTTGACAGGTATGCTGTGACACATATGGTCTTTTTGTGAATATATTCTTCTTAGACAAATGTTAATATATTTTAGGAGCAGGTGCCTTGTCTCCTATTTTTTAAGTCTTATACTTCTTTTCATTTACTAACCTAATATTTCTAGTATTAGTGCCTCTGGGTTATGAAAAAAGTCACTTTATATACTCTGCTGAAAAATATGTGTTATTAAAAATTACCACATCCTCTCTATCTACCAAATGAATTAAAGAATCAAAATATGCATCTTTTTCTACCCTAACCATATATGTGTTTTTAAAATAAGCATTCTTTACATGTTATCGCTCAACTTCTTTACTCTAAAGGATGCAGCCAACTTTAACTGCTAGTATGTAAATTTAATTTATAATTACTTTGGGAAATAATTATAACACCACTTGGCGAATTTTATTCTAAGATGACATTACTCTGAGTATTCAGCCTTATGGGGCTTTTAATATAGGGTAGTCATCTCAAGTTTCTATGATAGCTGCAGAACTTTTATTTAAACAGATTAGACCTTAATATAAATAGGTTGAAATATCATACATTTCTGGACTCAGCATTGATTGAATAAATATAAAGCAATATAAAGATCAATAATAAAATCACGGCATGTTGACTTTATTACTATTGAAGTTTAGGAGGCATATTAAATACACTTGTTTTACTTTGACCCAGATAACAGCTATTGTATAATAAACACAGAAATTCAGTAGATGGAAAGTAAAATATTTTTATTAAAAAAAAATTTAAAAAAATTTCAAGCAAACACAAAATTAAAAGGAATAATAGAATTAATCCTCAACATCCAGCTTCAATGTTCTTCAGTTTTTGGTCCTATTTGTTTGATTTATACCCCCATCTACTTTGCCACCTCCTATTGTATTATTTTGAAACAAATGTTTAATATTATTTCATCCGTAAATATTTTAGTATTTATCAATAAAAGATAAAAAACATCTTGACCACAATATTATTATCATGCCTAAGGAAAAAATTAACAATAATTCCTTAATGTATCTCATAGATAGCCTTCTAAGATGGTCACCAGTGATTCTCACCTCCTGGTATCGAAGACTTTTTGTTGCTGTTCTTCCCCTTGAGTGTTACCTGAACCTTTAAATGAATAAAATATGGCTAATGGAATGGGATATCACTCTGAGATTAGGTTACAAAGACTGAGAATTTCATCTTGTGAATATTTTCTCTCTCACCTTCTCTTGTTCTCTCAATTTCTCATTTTCCACATCTTTCCATGGGCCATGATTGATCATTCTCATTTATATATATTTTTTTTCTCTCTCTCTCTCTCTCACACACACACACTTTTTCTATCTCTTTTTGAGCCCTAACTCTGGGAGAAGCAACCTGTCTTATTGTGAAAAGCCCTATGGAGAGGCCTGTGTAGCAGGCTAATGACTCTGTCCATGAGCCAGATTATAGCTGAAGCCTGGCAAGCCACATAAGCGAACTTGGAAGCAGATCCTCAGTCAAGATATCTCAGTCAAGCCTTCAGATATCTGCAGTCCTAAAGGATACCTTGATTGCAGTCTTATGAAAGACCTTGAGACAAAGACACCTATATAAGCCATGCTCAGATGCCTGGCTGACAGACACTGTGAGATACTGTGTTTGTTATTTTAAGCCACTGTGTTTTGGAGTAATTTGTTACATGACCATCTTTGCATAAAAGAGTATCATTAAACATTCAGTCAATGCTCAAATTCTATGATCGTCTTGTATATGATTTTTTACAGTTGGGTTGTTTGAATCAGAATCCAAACAAGTTTCTCATGTTGCATTTGGTTAATCTGTCATTGAAACATTTATCCTTAGATTCCTCCTACCTCATTTTTCTTTGTCATTTTTCAACTTTGTTGTTGATAAAGCTGATACTGAAGACCATGACATGGTGTGGAGACAGTGGATTTGCCAGCAATTTCTGCTACTCTGATTCAGACCTGAAAATTTTCTAGGAGGAAAGTTTAGATTTCCTGAACAAGTATACTTCTTCAGAATCATATCTCAAACTTCTCTGGCACAGACATAGCAGAGAAAATCATGGGGAATGGGGAATAAATGAACAGCAATAGAAAGAAGTACTTTTAAACTGAAATGAAACATGAGGGCTATACAACCACATGTTTAAGTTCTTTATATCAAAATTATGATAGAGACCATATTAAAATGATCTCTTCTTCTTAATATCCTTGAATAGATAAAGTAAGAACATTGCTCATGGCAGGCATGGTGAGCACCTTGGGAGGTCGAGGCAGGAGGATCACTTAAGGTCAGGAGTTTGAGACCAGCCTGGCCAACATGGTTAAACCCTGTCTCTACTAAAAATACAAAAAAATTAGCCAGGCATGGAGGCACACAGCTGTAGTCCCAGTTACTCGGGAAGCTGAGGCTGGAGAATCGCTTGAACCTGAGAGATAGAGGTTGCAGTTAGCTGAGATCACACTACTTCATTCCAGTCTGGGCAACAGAGAGAGACTTAATCTCAAAAAAAAAAAAAAAACCCAAAAAAAACACAGTTTCTCATCATAGCTTCAAATTATTATTTTCTAATAGAAAGATGTGAATTTTGATGGATTTAAAACATTATATTACTTAATGTGAGAATTAATTGATAACTGAAGTTTTCCATAACAAGGGAGTGAAAAAACATTGTCAGAGAGAAATTCTTACCTTTTCAACATTAAGCAGACTGACAAGGTCCTTACTCTCAATGAGTTTACAATTCATCAGAAAAGTTAAGCAATCACATACATGCATACACATATGCACAGCAAGAAAGATACATGAATTTTAAAATGTATGCAATGTTGTGAAAGCATAACATAAAAAGTCTGATATAATCCACTGGATTAGGAACGAATTCCTTAAAGGCACAGCATTTGAACCAACATGATAAAAATGAGGATAATTTCACTAAGTGTAGACAATGGGGGCAGGCATAAAGAGGAGTGCCAAGCGGAAAGTACGCAGAACTTAAGTACACAGAAAGTAGGCAGAAAGAGGTGCGTCAAGCAGAAAGCCCCCAAGGAAATGGGGAGCATGACTCATGCCTGGAACTGAAGGAAAGTCAGTGTTGCTGAAATACTGAGCCAGGCCAGATTATGCATAGCTCTCTGGACCATATTACAGATTTTGACTTTTATCCTAAGATCAATGAGAAGATAGGGAAGAGTTTCTTTCAAGCAAGGGAAAAGAATTTAATAGAAGGAGAACTTCAAAGAGAATGGAGAATGGTTTGGAGAAAGGCAAACATGGATATACTTGGTTCAATATCTCTGTCTTTGATACTATCCCTCCAAATGTATTACCTACATAGGTAACACTTCTAATAGCTTGGTCACACAGTTCCTTCATCTCTTCTCAGTGCTCTTCTCATTCCCCCTACTTGAAACACTATTGGACTGAAAGTGGGCCTTGTCATTACCAACCATGGCACTCCCACCATAATCTCAGTTTCGAGAACCTCGTCCTCACTCTCTGGCCATTGACTCCTACTTTTTCAGCTCATTTCCTCTAGTAACTATTAGTTTCCTGTTGCTGCCATAACAAATTACCACAAACTTGGTGGTTTAAAACAACAAAAGTTATCTTACAGTTCTGAAGATCAGAAATGTGCAAGCCAAAATCAGTGTCATCAGAGCCTTCTCCATACCTAACATAGCAGCAGAATTTGGGGTAGTTGCTCATTTCCTTATGTTGGAACACTTTCGTCACTTGATTTCTAGACACAAATTTATCTTAAGAGTATCCTCCTACTTGTGGTCATCCTTTCTCAATCCCCGTTATGAGGTCCTCTTCATCTCTTTACACTACAACATTGGTGTATTCTAGGGCCTGGTTCATAGGTATCTTCTCTATTTATTCTCACTCCTCAAGCAAACTACTTTTGCTCACAATTTTAATTATCTTATAATGTATGCTTTCAAATATCACTATACTTCCACTAGAATGTATGTCATTTTAGATGCGGTATAGTGTAGTGGATAAAAATCTAAAGCTCTGGAAGAGAGTGTCTTGTACTCTACTCTGCCAGTTACTAGCAAAGTGGTCCTGAGCGGATTAATATTCTTGCCTCAATTTTCTCATCCATAAAATGGGGCTAACAATAGTGAATTTACAAAGATACTTTGAGGGCTAAATGAGTGAATAAAGTCCATAAAACAGTGCCCAGCATATTGTAACACTCAGTAAATGATATGCATTATTATTATCAGGCATCCACTTGACTTTTTGAAATCTAAAATCTTGATTTCCTTCCAACAACAACATGCTTCTACAGTCTTCTCTATTTCACTAAATATCAATTCTATCCTTAAACATGTTTGGAAGAAAACTGGAAGTTATTCTTTCTTTTAAAACTATGGCCCAACTGATCAACAAATTTTTAGTTCTGCTTTCAAAACACATCTGGACTTTCATAGTTTCTCATCATTTCCATTAATAAAACCTGAATCTAAGCTTAGTATAAGGTTGATATCTCTCATCCTAATTATTTCTTCATGTTGACAACTGATTTCACTGATTCTACTCTTAACCCCTTAAAATCAGTTTTCAATACAGCAGCCAGAGTGACCATACTAAAATTATATTCCTTATCTGCCTAAAACCCTCCTGTAGTTTTACATTCACTTAGAATATAGGTCAAGGCCCTTACCATGGCCTCAAGGCTACATGTGACCTGGATCAATCTTTGAGGAGCCAATAAGATTTAAGAAAAATTCTACTATTCATACTATTGATTACTGTAATCATGCTGATCTCCTTGATGTTCCTCAGATTCTCCACCTAAGAACTGAAATTTGAACTGACCAAAAAGTCTTATACTTGCAAGGCTCCATACTTCCTTCACCCTGCGTTATTCTTCCTAGCACTTACCACTATTTGGCCTACTACGTATTTGTTTATTAGTTCTTGCTTCCACCAAATCAACTGTCAACTTCTTGAGAATAAATAGTTTGTTTTATCTACGGTTGTGTTTCCAAAGTCTAGAACTGTGTCTGGCATATGGCAGTGAATGCACAAATAAATATATAAATGTATGTTTTATACAATCAGTTGTATTATAATGACATTCAAGGAGCTCAGGAAGATTCCAAAAATAATATGTTTTGATTAAAAATTATTGACTTGGTGCTGGAGATTGAGTTGGAATGTTAAAAGCACTAGATGCATGACCAGTAGCTCAAAAGAAAAACTGAGATGTGGATATAAGTTTGAGGTTCACCTGTGTAGAGATATAATTGAAATTACAGAAGATGGATGAGATCCCCAAGGGAGACAGTACACATTGAGAATAGAGAGGAGCATCAAGTGGAAACTTGAAGGACTCCAACATAGACATGAAGTCCAGAAAGGAGAATTCCCCAGTGAAGGGAAGGAAAATAAAGGACAACAGGTAAGGGAGAGCACAGGTGAGCAGGCAACTCTAAGCTGTTTGAAGTTTACTAGGAAACAAGTATTGTTGTATTGAGGGATAGAGTCAATGCTGAAGAGGTCCAGGATCCACAGGTTTTGTGTGACTTATTAGGGATACTAAAGTATAGATTGGGGACCCCGAAGACTCTAGGATGAAAAATAGAGTCAAATGGGCTAAATGGATTAAGTGCCAAGTTTTAGAGAAACAGCATTTCTAATGACATTAAATAGTGAAGACTGCTACTTTTGTTTTCAGTATTTTTCATATTTGAATACCCAACAAACATTTTCTTGGCGAAGAACTTCTATGTGTCTAGCCTCATTAAGATCCTTCAGAAATATTGGGAGACATGAAGTCCTTGCCCATGCCTATGTCCTGAATGGTATTACCTAGGTTTTCTTCTAGGGTTTTTATGGTATTAGGTCTAACATTTAAGTCTCTAATCCATCTTGAACTAATTTTCATGTAAGGAGTAAGGAAAGGATCCAGTTTCAGCTTTCTACTTATGGCTAGCCAATTTTCCCAGCACCATTTATTAAATAGGGAATCCTTTCCCCATTTCTTGTTTTTCTCAGGTTTGTCAAAGATCAGATGGCTGTAGACGTGGTGGTATTATTTCTGAGACTTGTTCTTAATTCCATTGGTTCATATTCAGCCTTGCGTACCAGTACCATGCTGCTTTGGTTACTGTAGCCTTAGTATAGTTTGAAGTCAGGTAGCTGATGCCTCCAGCTTTGTTCTCCTTTTGGCTTTCTTAGATTGTCTTGGCAATGCGCGGTTTTGTTCCATAACTTTACATGAAATTTTTCCAATTCTGTGAAGAGTCATTGAGGCTTTTCTAATGGGTATGGCATTGAATCTATATAAATCATCTTTAAGCAGTATGGCCATTTTCAATATTGATTCTTTCCTATTCATGAGCATGGTGGTATGTTCTTCCATTTGTTTGTGTCCTCTTATTTCACTGAGCAGTGGTTTGTAGTTCCCCGAGGTCCTTACATCCTCCTTGTAAGCTGGGATTCCTAGCACTTTATTCTCTTTGGAAGTTGTGAATGGGAGTTCATCTCATGATTTGGCTCTCATTCGTCTTGTTACTGTATACGAATGTTGTGATTTTTGCAATACTGATTTGTATCCTGAGACTGCTGAAGTTGCTTATCAGCTTAAGGAGATTTTGGGCTGAGACAATAGTGTTTTCTAAATATACAATCATGTCATCTGTAAAGAGATGTCATCTGCAAAGAGGGACAATTTGACTTCTTCTTTTCCTAACTGAATACACTTTATTTCTTTCTCTTGCCTGATTTATGTAAATGACGAGTTAATGGGTGCAGCACACCAACATGGCATATGTATACATATGTAACAAGCCTGCACGTTGTGCACATGTACCCTAGAACTTAAAGTATAATAAAAAATTAAAAATTAAAAAAAAGAAATATTGGGAGAAATTACTCTTAAAGAAATGGACATGTTTTGGTTGAATTACACAGCTTAAAGAGTTCACTTTCAGGACTTATCAATATTTCCATAGGACTGAAACTTCTTTGTATTAAATCATCTAAAAGAAAGTTATTTCACAATAAATGAATCAAATGAATGGCTAAATATATTCTGTTTGGTTTTTCTCCTTCCAAGTGTCCTTGATGGCTCTGGAAACAAATGCTATGATTTCCTGGACTTTCAGAAAGAAAGTGGATTTTTAAGCACTTCATATCACCCAAGAAATTTACATAGGAATCATCCAGAAAAATTAATCAGAAGAGAGGATCACCTGTCACCTATGAGGAATTAAAGAAGGCTTGAAATGAAAAAGCAAGTAGGGGTATTGTTTACAATCAAAACAGCACCAGAATATAAAGTGGTACGTACAATTGGCATAGCCTTAAACCACTTACACCATTTATTCAATTCACAAATATTTTATTCAAAAAATGATTGCTCAATCAGTGTAGCATTATTTAAACATAAATGTCATGGCCTCGTAAGTTTAGTCTTTGTTCAATGAGCACATAGAACGTTTTCCCACTGATACCTGAACAGCTCTCACTCACTTCTTTGAGATATTATCTCACGTCACCCTTTCAGATGGCCTTTCTCTGACAATCCCATATAAAACTGCAATCATTCTGTTAATTTTCTACTTTAACTGTCATTTATTTGTTTGCTGTCTGCTCCCCACCCTACCCCAACAAAAATGAGACATCTTTGAAAGCAGAAATTTTGTTTTATCACTGATGTACTCCCGATGCCTGCTGTGTAATAGAGACTCAAGAAGTATTTTGTTTGAATTAAGGAATAAATGAATGAAACATACTTATAAGAAAAAGAGGCTAGGGGAAAATTAATTTTATACTACTATTTACAGCTATCTGATATTTATACTGTTCCAGAGAAATGACATAATACAGAGGAAAAATGGAGAAAAGTCTTTGTGGATAATGATTTCAGAGTTTGGCTATTAATCCCAGCTCTGCCATTTCTAACTAAGCAGCGTGGGTCCATTATTAATCCTTTATGCATCAAATTTTTCACTTATAAGTGTCAACCACCAATTCCACCACACTTAACTGCAATAGGAGAGAACATGGCAGGATCTTTGTTGTATCTCAGATATTAGAAGTCAGAAAAGGACATTAATACTGTTTTAGGACCTGCTATTTTCAGAACAGGTCTTTTAAGAATTAAGATGCGGAAGGATTTATAATGTAATACTTTTGGATTGGTTGCCCCAGTGAGGTGAGGTTCCTTTTTATTTTTTTAAGAGACAATTTCTCACTTTGTCACCCAGGCTGGAATCCAGTAGCACAATCATAGCCCACAGTAGCCTCAAATACCTGGCCTAAAAATATCCTCCCACTTCTGACCTCCAAGTAAATAGGACTACAGGCATATACTACTGAGCCTGGCTAATTTAAAAACAAACAACAAAAAAAATGTTTGTGGAGATAGCATAGCACTTCCTTGCCCAGGTTGGTCTCCAACTCCTAAATTCAAACAATTCTTTTGCCTTGTCCTCCCAAAGTGCTGGGCTTGCTGGCATGAGCCACCATGCGCAGCCTGAGGTGAAGGTCTTGAAGAAAGTCTTGTGGAGTAAACTGTTAGTCTTTATTTTAAAAATACTGTTTTAGTTGGTTTACAGTCTTATCCTCTTCAATTTGGTGTACTCTAGAGTAAGCAGCTAAGTTATTCTCAAAATTGGGAAAGGAAAGTATGCTTGTGTTCAGTATCTTTTTAACATGAGATGAGAAATTACATTGGTTTCAGTTCTTGAATATGAGTGTGATAATCCCTGCCCAGCCCCAGAGTGATAAGAATCAAAGAAGACTGACATTTTACAGAAAGAGATATTGTTATTATTATAAAGTTCAATACAATAAATATATTGAACCCTTACCACGTACAAGAAACAATGTTAGTCTCTAGAAATGATACTGAGAGAAATAAACACATTATCTTTAGGAGTTTACAGTTTGATAAGATAGTGAAAACCAAAAATACTGATAACTGAACAAAAGTCACAGTAAAGCAGGTGTCATAATAAAGTTACTCAAAAATTATGACAAAGTTTTCGTCAAGGAGACCTGTGTTTGATAGTGATTCAAGAAGATATTTGTAAAAGAGGGAGCATTTGAGATAAGCTTTGAAGAAGAGATAGATGCTGTCAATTACACAGAGAAGCAGAGGCGACAAGTTTACACCAGGCAGAAGGAACACCCTGAACAGAAGTATGCATCATATTAAGGAATTGTTTGCACTAAAATGAATTGTATGGTCCAATGAGTTTGGAAAATCTGGTCAAAACTAAACAAATTTCTTTATTGCAGGCCATTGTGAACCTTCATATGTGATGATTCATTGTTTTCCAAGAAGGGTACACACTGTATACTCTTCCTGAACTTACATAATCATGGAACAATGCCCTCCCCTATTTAGAGTATATCGCTTTTTGCTACCAAACACATTCCAGTTAAAATTGAAATGGAGACAGTTAAGAAAATTAGGTAGTGTGTGGTGAGGGGCAAGGTCAGGGAACAGAAAATAGTTTTATTTTCATGGGGCTAAAAAAGTTATTGGGGGGTCCGAATTAAAAAAATTATTGAGCATTACAATAGAAAGCATATGTGTAATTTGGTAGCAAAGAGGGAAATCATCAATAGAGTAAGCAGAAATTATGATTGTCCAATGCTTTTCATGGATCAGTTTGTCAGCCTTGTGTATAATACACTGAAACAAGGAAAAAAAGAAAATAAAAAGGGTAGGCTGCATTTTTCCCGCAGTACCCCAAATAAAAACCATGTAGAGATGCAGCATGAAGTGGAAATAAGGACAGCAATAGGAATCAAAATGTAATGAAGTAAACTCTGCAGAATATGACATATGATAAGATATCAGAGGTGGAATATAAGACAAAGTAGATAATGAGGTGTTGAGTCTGGTTCGTGGTCGACTCCTGATGCCAATGACAGCCAGGAAATGAGGGAAATATTTGGGGTTTTTAACACAGTGAATTTCTTATTCTACTTCTTTTAAAAACAAAGCTTTGTTTATATAAATGTTACCACTTCTATAGATGCATCCTTGTAAAGAAAATGCTTTAAGATATTTTATTTTTCCAAAGTAAAAAATTTCATGATTTTTAACTTTCCATGATAAATCTAATGCTGTTAAACCATACTCTATTCGTTCATTTATTAATGAATTTGTTGACTTATTTTATTTTTTTGAGACAGGCTTACTCTGTCACCTAGGCTGGAGTACAGTGGTGCCATCTGGGCTCACTGCAACTTCCACCTTTGGGGTTCAAGTCGTTCTCGTGTCTCAGCCTCCAGAGTAGCTGAGATTACAGACGTGCACCACTACACCTGGTTAATTTTTGTGTTTTTAGTAGGGATGGGGTTTCTCCATGTTGGCCAGGTTGGTCTTGAACTCCTGGCCTCATATAACCTGCCTGCCTTGGCCTCCCAAAGTGTTGGAATTACAGGTATGAGCTACCATGCCCAGCCCATAAGTTAATAAAATATTTATTATATTTGTTATTATGCAGAACATATCTCATAGGTATACCTACTATGTGTTAGAAATACCTTTAAAGCATATCAAAGCTAATACTTACCTAATTTATACAAAGTAATTCTTTGTCTTTGCATTAAAAGTTTCAAATAAACAGACCCACAGTTTGCTCAGGTAATTAGTACTATGTAAATAACTAAGTATTAGACTTACTAAGAAAGAGCAAGACTGTAAGCTGAGAAAAAATAGCTTCTCATGTGGGTGCTAGAGTCAATATTGTAAAGGAAGTTTTAAATTCTACCCAAATTACTTAGACATTCCCTCCTGAATTGTCTTGCCTTAAAAAAAATCTGTTAATTCAGCCTAAAGTGTCTTCATTTCATTTACATAACACAAGCCTTGTCACAGTATGAAGCTACCTAAAATAGTTATTATGTCTTTGGGCAAAAATAGGCAGACAGCATTGGGGAGAAAAGCATGTGAGTGCTTAGATCCCCTACAGAGACAGAGATTGTATGTCTGGTTTCCTAAATACCAGAAGCTAGATTGGATTAAAATTGTGCCATTGAAAGACTCCCAGATATATCTGGGTGCTATCCAAGATTCTTGCTTCCCCAAAATACCTGGTTCCCAGGGGAGAGAAGGGAGGAACATGGGGAAATATGATTTTGTTTCTCATCACCTATTATTGTAAGAGACAACCTTGTCTGAGTAAATGGCACAAGGAAATGACATACTCTTTCCATGACTATGATTTGGGAAGTTTTCAATGACCTTGGAAAAGGTTTTTCTCTGTCAACATAATCATCGATAAAAATCTCATTCACTCAGGTTTGGAAGTTTGTTTAATTGATAAAGTGCTCTGAGGTACCAAATAAGAAGTGCTAAACAAGGGTGATATGTTTTCCATAATTAATTCCATGTTAAAACCAAGGTGAAGCAGGTTTATAAAATTTCTACACCCTGCTAATCACCAGGAAGATGAGCTACCTCTAGGCCAATTTAAGGCACAGAGTACAGAAAACTATTAAAGATCCATGCCTTTAAAAAGCACTTGGGAACTGAGGGTAAGGGAGGATGAAGATAAAATATCTATGGGTGTCATGACCAGTTTCTAAAAGGTATAGGTAAAGTACAGGGGATTTTTTGAGCAGTAAAATTATTTCCAGTGGAATACTGATGATGGATACAAGACATTATTTTACAGCACAAAAAATAAAACTTAATTAATATTTTTTAAATAACTCATGAGATGAGGAGGATCTCAGGAAGGAATGCAAACTGTGATAAGAGAATCTAGCTGTATTACAAATGCATAAAACAACCACACTAAAGAGGATGGGGAAATGGTGCTGATCGAAGTAACTTTGGAAAGGAGTGGAGTCTGTAAGACTAAAGGCAAAAGGAACACATAAGCAATGTAGTCAATTAATAATGTTATTTCCAGTGGGGTTGTGGGTTAACAATTCTAATACTACTATACATTTAAACTGGAATGATGAGCTCTGAATGGAGAAGCTATAAAATTTAAGCAAACTGGAATGGAACAATTCAGTAAAGTTTCTCACTGTTGGGGTGTTAAGTACAGCAAAACAAGTATAAGAGTGGTCATGGATTAGACTTGGAGATGTAAGTATTAACTCATGTTTGTCTTAATACAGATACAAATGAATACATATAGAAATATCCACAGGTATGTGTATATACATGGGTTGGTATAAACATATATATTTGCTCTATTGTCTGAGAGGAACTAAAAGAAATGATCAGTAGCAATAAACATACCTAGCACCCAGATCTTGGTTTCTAGTACCACTCTTCAAAAAGGAATCAAGATCTTTTGCAGAAATGGCTGATTCTAGGACTGGGGAAAAAATACACAGGATGAACCTGGAGCATCTTGTAGCACCGGAAGTATGGAAATTCTCAAACACACATACAAGTGTACACATATCCAAACATATACCCTACACTGATAGGGTATGTCAAAGGAGGGCAGTAGCTAAGAGCTCCCAATTACCAAATCTGAAACAATTGAATCAACAAAACAAATTAAGTAGTATTTTCACAACCCAAAATATATATAAAAAAGTCAATACAGAAATAAATAAATAAATAAATAAATAAATAAATAAATAAATAACAGAGACAAGATAAGTACCCTTAGAGAAGAATTTCAAATAATCAATGTAGTTACTTTGTCCTCAAGCAGGCTAACTCCCACTCCTTAGATGTGGTCTCTACATAATCACTTCTTTTTAAAGAGTATAGGAAAGAATGGAGACATGTAACTTTGCAGTAGAGAAACTTGACAAGCACTACCTCAGCCAAGTTATCAAGGTCAACATTAACAGCAATAAGTCATGTTGACAGTATATACCCTCGATATGATGTGATGATGGCACTTTTGCACTATGGTCTACTTTTAGTAACCACCACCCCAGTCTTATCATAAGAAAGCATCACAAACTGCAACAGTGGAACATACTGTGAGATATCTAATTGGTAATGCTTCAAAGCTATGAAAGTCATGAAAAACAAGGAATGTCTCAGAGACTGCCAAAATCAAGAAGAACTTAAGAGATGTGATAACTATATATAACATTCTAGATAGAATCATAGAACCGGCAAAGAATATTAGGTGAAAATAAAAGGTGTATGATAACTTATTGATTTTGGTTAAAAATAATGTATTAATATTGGTCCATTAATTAAAGCAAATGTTTCATATTAATACATTAATAATAAGAAAACTACCAATGAGTTTCTTCACAGAATTGGAAAAAAACTGCTTTAAAGTTCATAAGGAACCAAAAGAGCCCACATTGCCAAGACAATCCTAAGTCAAAAGAACAAAGCTGGAGGCATCATCGTTGACTTCAAACTATACTACATACAGTGCAACCAAAACACAGAGTACAAGTGGTACTGCTACCAAAGCAGATATAGACTAACAGAACAGAGCCCTTAGAAATTACCATCTACAGCCATCTATCTTTTGATAAACCTGAGAAAAAATGAAGAAATGGGAAAGGATCTCATTTAATAAATGGTGTTGGGAAATTGGCTACCATGGGGCAGAAAGCTGAACTGATCCTTTCCTTACTCCATACGAAAATTAATTCAAGATGGATTATTAGAGACTTAAATGTTAGACCTATCACCACAAAAACCCTAGTTATAAAACCTAGTAATTCATTCAGGACATACATGGCAAGGACTTCATGTCTTATAACACCAAAGCAACGGGCAACAAAAAGCCAAAATTGACAAATGGGATCTCATTAACCAAAGAGCTTCTGCACAGCAAAAGAAACTACCATCAGAGTGAATGTGTTCCACAGAATGGGAGAACATTTTGCAATCTACCATCTGACAAAGGGCTAATATCCAGAACCCACAAAGAACCTTCAAACAAATTTACAAGAAAAAACAAACAAATCCTTACGAAAAGTGCGTGGCAATGATATAAACAACAGACATTTCTCAAAGAAGACATTCATACAGCCAACAAGACACACATGAAAAATGTCATCATCACTGGCCATCAGAGAGAAATGCAAATCAAACCATACAATGAGATACCATCTCACACCAGTTAGAATGGCAATCATTAAAAAAGTCAGGAAACAACAGGTGCTGGAGAGGATGAGAAATAGGAACACTTTATTAATTGTTGGTGGGATTGTAAATCCGTTCAACCATTGCGGAAAACAGTATGGCTTATCTCCTCGCGATCTAGAACTAGATGTACCATATGACCCAGCCATCCCATTACTGGGTATGCACCGAAAGAGTAAACGGCGCAAGGCGAAAATAATGTTACGCATGTTTTCGCTTCGTGGCACCATTCGCAATGCACTGGAATCAACCCAAATGTCCATCAAAGTGATGACTGGATTAAGAAAATGTGGCAACATATACAACATGGAATACTATGCAGCCACAAAAAGGATGAGTTTGTGTCCTTGTAGGACATGGATGCAGCTGGAAACCATCATTCTCAGCAAATCATCACAAGAAGAACAGTAGAAACCAAACAATCACATGTTCTCATTCATAGATGGGAACTGAACAATGAGATCGACTTGGACTGAAGGGAACATCACACACCGGCCTACCACGGGAGGGGATTGCATTGGGAGTTAATATACCTGATGTAAATGACGAGTTGATGGGTGCTGACGAGTTGATGGGTGCAGCACAATCAACATGGCACAAGCACACACAAGGGAACAAACCTGTACGTTATGCAATACGTACCCCAGAACTCTAAAGTATAATAATAATAACACACAATAAGAGAAACTAGGTTTAGGGTATATGGAAAATGTACTACACTAATTTTTCTGTAACTCGAAAAATAAACTGTATTAATAACAGATTATTTATATATCAAGTATGTGGGATCTGAGAGTAAAAGGTAAAAAAAAAAAAAAGATAACTATGATTTTAAGGCTAAGTCCTGAAATAGAGAAGAATTAAATAGAGCAGGAGGAGAATGAATTAAAATGAAGGTAGAAAATGAGATTATTTTCCATTCAGTCTTGATAGAAATTCAGTTATACTTTGATATCACTTGGGGTCATGCTTTTTATATTACTAAAGTTCTAAATGTATTATATTAATATAAATAGCCACAAATTCTACATATTTTCACATTTGATATTTTATAGACTGAGACTCTGGGAGTACTAGACCATCTTTTCATCTCCATCTCTGAGGATAGTTATATAACCTTTCCTAAAGTCAGTCTCCTCATCAATAAAATGAAAATAAAACAATATATATTAAGTGAATGAATAATTATATAATTTTTATTTTAATTTACAAGTAAAAGTTTTATATATTTATGATATACAAATTATGTTTCAATATTTGTATACATTCTGGAATGAATAAATTAAGCTATTTAACATATATATTACCTTACATGTGTATTTTTTGTGGTGAGAATATTTAAACTCTACTCTCAACAATTTTCAAATATATATATAATATATTGTTATTAACTGTAGTCATTATAATGTACAATAAAACTTTAAGCCTATTCTTCCTAACTGAAATTTTGTGTCTTTTGTCTAATATCTCCCCAATCACCTCGCCCTCCAGCTTCTAGTAATCACACTTCTGCTCTGTTTCCATGAGGTCAACTTTTTTACAGTCCACATATACCTGAGAACATGTTGTATTTTTCTTTTTGTGCCTGGTTTATTACACTTAACAAATGTCCACCAGTTTCATCCATGTTTTTGCAAATGAAAAGATTATGTTGTTTTTTGAGTCTGAACAGTATTCCATTTTGTATACATGCCACATTTTATTTATTCATCTACTGATGAACACTTAGGTTGACTACATATCTTGGGTACTGTGAACAATGCTGCCATGAACATTGGAGTGCAGATATCTCTTCAAGATAGTGGTTTTATTTTCATTGGATATATACCCAGAAGTTAGTTTGCTGGATCATATGATAGTTCTATTTTTACTTTCTTGGGACCCTCCCTATTGGTTTTCCACAATGGCTGTACTGGTTTACATTCCCATCAACAGAGTACAAGGGTCTTCTTTCCTTTACCATCCTTACCAACACTTGCTATTTGTGATGGTTAATCATGAGTGTCAACATGATTGGATTGAAGGATGCAACACTGATCCTGGGTGTGTCTGTGAGGGTGTTGCCAAAAGAGATTACCATTTGAGTCAGTGGGCTGGGAAAGGCAGACCTACCCTTAATCAGGTGGGCAACACCTAATCAGCTGCCCGTGAATATAAAGCAGGCAGAAAAATGTGAAGAGACGAGACTGGGCTAGACTCCCAGCCTACATCTTTCTTCCGTGCTGGATGCTTCCTGCCCTCAAACATCGGACTCCAAATTCTTCAGTTTTGGCTTTCCTTGCTCCTCAAGCTTGCAGGCAGCCTATTGTGGGACCTTGTGATCATGTAAGTTAATACTTAATAAACTCCCCTTTACATATATGTGTGTGTGTGTATACATATTACATATATGTATATATATATAATATATCCTGTTAGTTCTGTCCCTCTAGAGACCCCTAAGACATTATCTATTGTCTTTTTTATAACAGCCATCCTAAGAGGTATGAGGTGATATCCCATTGTGGTTTTCATTTACAATTTCCTGATGATTTGTGATATTGGGCATTTTTTCATACACTTGGGGCCATTTGTATGTCTTCTTTTGTACAATATCTATTCAGGTCCTTGTTCCTTTTTTTTTTAAAGCAGGTTATTTGTTTTCTCACTCTTTACTTGTTTGAATTCCGTATATACCTTGGAATTTAACCACTTATCAGATATATGATTTGCAGATATATTTTCTCATTCCATGGGTTGTCTCAAACTCTGTAGATTGTTTCCTCTGTTGTGCAATTTTTTTTTTATTTTATCTAATCCCATTGCCCAGACCAATGCTATGGAGCTTTTCCCCTGTGTTTTTATCTAGTTGTTTTACAGTTTCAGGAATGACATTTAGGTCTTCAATCCATTTTAAGTTGATTCTTGTATATGGTGTGAAATAGAGTTAAGTTTTGTTCTTCTGCATGTGAATATCCAGTTCTCAGACAATGTGTCTATTTTTGTTCCAGTACCATACTATTTTAATTACTATAGCTTCATAGTAGATTTTGAAATCAGGTAGTGTGATGCTTCCAACTTTGTTCTTTTCTGCTTAAGATTGTTTTGACCATTTTTTAAAATTTCAACTTTTAGGTTGAGGGGTACATGTGCAAGTTTTTTACCTGGGTAAATTGAGTGATGCTGGGTTTGGGGTACAAATGATTCTGTCACTCAGGTAGTGAGTATAGTATCCAATAGGTAGTTTTTCAGCCCTCACAATCTCTATCCCTCCCTCCCCACTCTAGTAGTCCTCAGTGGCTTTTGTTCCCATCTTTTTATCCATGTACTCAATGTTTAACTCCCACCTATAACTGAGAACATGGGGTATTTGGTATATGGAGCCAAAAATGAGCCCAAATAGCCAAAGCAACCCTTAACAAAAAGAGCAAAGCTAGAGGCATCACATTACCTGATTTCAAAAAATATAAGGCTATGGTAATCAAGACAGCATGGTACTTGTATACAAACAGACACATAGACCAATGGAACAGGATAGAGAACCTAGAAATAAAGTCACACACCCACAACCATCCGATCTTCAACAAAATCAACAAAAACAAGCAATGAGAAAAGGGATCCCTATTAAATAAATGGTGTGGGAGGAGCCAAGATGGCTAATTAGAAGCAGCCTGCAGTCCGCAGCTCTCACTAAGAAGAACGAAAAATGGTGAGTGAATTCTGCACCTTCAACGGAGGTATACAGGTTCTCATATCGGGACTGACTAGGTAGTTGGCGTGACCCACGGAAAGCAAAGAAAAGCAGCATGTGGTGACAGCCCACCCCGGAATGGCACAGAACAAGAGGAGCTCCCCCTGCCAGACAAGGGAGGTGGTGAGTGCTACCCCCCAGGAAACTACCACTTTTCTCACAGATCTTTGCAACACATGGATTGGGGAGCCCTCCTGAGCCCATGCCACCAGCGTCTTCAGTCCCAAACACAGAGCTATGCAGAATTTTTTTTGTTTGTTTTTTGTTTTTGTTTTTTTGAGACGGAGTCTCATTCTGTCACCCAGGCTGGAGTGCAGTGGCGAGATCTCAGCTCACTACAACCTCTGCCTCCCGGGTTCAAGCAATTTTCCTGCCTCGGCCTCCCGAGTAGCTAAGATTACAGGCACCCACTACCATGCCTAGCTAATTTTTGTATGTTTAATAGACGTGGGGTTTCACCAGGCTGGTCTCAAACTCCATACCTTAAGTAACCTGCTCATCTCAGCCTCCCAAAGTGCTGGGATTACAGGCATGAGCCACACTGCACCCAGCCTGCTATGCAGACTCAGTGGCTGCTCAGGTTGGCTGCCACTTGGGCAGGCTCGGAGATGCAGGAGTTTATGCATACTCCAGCCCAGGGAATTCCAGTAAGGCAGGACATCTGTTCATTCCCATAGGAAGGGGGTTGAAGCCAGGGAGCCAAGTGGCATTGTTCAGCAGGCCCCATTCCCATGGAACCTAACAATCTAAGACCCACTGGCTTGGAATCTTCACCAGCCAGCAGGAGCAGCAGCAGTCTGGAAACTGCCTGAGACGACTGAGTTCCCAGGGAGATTGGCGGCCAACATCTCTGTTACTCTAGTCTGCCGTTTTTGCCCTGCCATGCTGGGGAAACTGGGCAGTTTGAACCAGGAGGAATTCCCCACAGTGCAGCACAGCAGCTATGGCAGATTGTGGCCAGACCACTTCTTCCTCCTCACCAGGCAGGGCCTCCCTGTGGGAATTTCAGCAACTTGAGGCAGGATTTTACCACAGAACTCTGATTTCCCTGGGAGGAAGCCCCTGGGGGGAGGGGCCAAAAGCCTTTCCCGCCTGCAGGCTTTGGAGAATTCCGGCAGTCTAAACGAGGGGGGTTCCCCCCAGTACAGCACACCCACTCTGCCAAGAGGCAGCCAAGTTGCTTTTTTACTTGGGTCCCCAAACTGGTTCCTCTTGATTGGGTGAGACGTCCCTACAGGGATCTTCAGACACCTCATACAGAAGCATAGGGGCAAGCATCAGATTGGTGACCCTCTGTGACAAAGCTCCCAGAAGAAGAAGCTGTCTGCCATCTTTGTTGTTTTGCTGCCTCCACACGTGATACCTCCAGGTGCAGGAGGTACCCAGGTGAAAAAGGTCTGTAGTAGAGCCCCAGCAAACACAGTAAGCCTATGAAAGAGGGGCCTGACTGTTCAACACAAACAAACAGAAACCAACAACAACATCACCAATAAAAGACCCCACAAAAATTCTATTCAAAGGTCAGCATCCTCAAAGATCAAGAGATAGATAAGTCAACAAAGATAAGAAAAATAATCAATACAAAACATCGAACACTCAAAAAGCCAGAGTGCCTCTTCTCCTCCAAATGACTGCAACACCTCTCCAGCAAGGGCACAGAACTGAGCGGAGGCTTAAATGGATGAATTGACAGAATTAGGCTTCTGAAGGTGGGTAATAACTAACTTTGCTGAACTAAAGGAGCATGTTCTAACCCAATGCAAAGAAGCTAACAACCATGATAAAACATTACAGGAGGTGACAACCAGAATAACCAGTTTGGAGAGGAACATAAATGACCTGATAAATCTAAAAAACACAACACGAGAAATTCACAATGCAATCACAAGTATCAATAGCTGAATAGACCAAGTGGAGGAAATAATCTCAGAGCTTTAAGACTATCTTGCTGAAATAAGAAAAGCAGACAAGACTAAAGAAAAAAAATGAAAAGGAAAAAAACAAAATCTCTGAGAAATATGGAATTATACAAAAAGGCTGAACCTATGACTTATTGTAGTACCTGAAAGAGACAGAAAGAACAAAACCAAGTTGAAAAACATACTCCAGAATA
Organism: Papio anubis; assembly: GCF_008728515.1. Taxonomy (NCBI): domain Eukaryota; kingdom Metazoa; phylum Chordata; class Mammalia; order Primates; family Cercopithecidae; genus Papio; species Papio anubis. The sequence continues at coordinate 80,470,144 of NC_044979.1, forward strand.
TCATCCCAGAGAACATCCCCAACCTAGCAAAACGGGCGCATTCAAATTCAGGAAATGCAGAGAACTTCAGTAAGATACTCCATGAAAAGATCAACCCCAAGACACATAATCCTCAGATTCCTCAAGAAAGACATGAAAGAAAAAATGTTAAGGAAAACCAGAGAGAAAGGCCAGGTTACCTACAAAGGGAAGCCCGTTAGACTAACAGTGGAACTCTCAGTGGAAACCCAGCAAGTCAGAAGATATTGGGGACTGATATTCAACATTCTTAAGGAAAATAATTTCCAGCCCAGAATTTCATTATCTGGCCAAACTAAGCTTCCATAATTGAAAGAGAAATAAGTTCCTTTTCAAGCAAGCAAACACTGAAGGAATCTGTCACCACCAGTCTTTTGTGGGGTCTTTTATTTATTGCAAGAGCTCCTGAAGGAAGGACTAAATATGGAAAGGAAAAAACATTACCACCCACTACAAAAACACACTGAAGTACCCAGACCAGTGACACCGTGAAGCAACTCCATAAACAAGTCTGCAAAATAACCAGCTGACATCATGATGACAGGATCAAATTCACACATAACAATATTAACCTTAAATGTCAATGGGCTAAATGCTCCAATTAAAAGACACAGAGCCAGGCGTTGGCTCAAGCCTGTAATCCCAGCACTTTGGGAGGCTGAGGCAGTCAGATCACAAGGTCAGGAGTTCAAGACCAGCCTGACCAACATGGTGAAACCCCATCTCTACTAAAAATACAAAAATTAGCCAGACCTGGTGGCAGGCACCTGTAATCCCAGCTACTCAGGAGTCTGAGGCAGGAGAATCACTTGAACCTGGAAGGTGGAGGTTGCACTGAGCCAAGATCATGCCAGTCTGGGTGACAGAGTGAGACTTCATCTCCAAAAAAAAAAAAAAAAAAAAAAAAGACACAGAATGGCAAGCTGGATAAAGAGTCAAGACCCATTAGTGTGCTATATTCAAGAGACCCATCTCATGTGAAAAGACACACATAGACTCAAAATAAAGGATAGAGGAAATTTTACCAAGCAAATGGAAAACAGAAAAAGCAGGGGTTGCAATCAAACTTTCTGAAAAAACAGACTTTAAACCGGCAGACATCAAAAAAGACAAAGAAGGGTATTACGTAATGGTAAAGGGTTCAATTCAACAAGAAGAGCTAACTATCCTAAATACATATGCACCCAATACAGGAGCACACAGATTAGTAAAGCAAGTTCTTAGAGACCTTCAAAGAGACTTAGACTCCCACACAATAATAATGATAGACTTTAACACTTCACTGTCAATATTAGACAGATTATTGAGACAGAAAATTAACAAAGATATTCAGGACCTGAACTCAGCTCTGGATCAAGTGGACCTGATCAATATCTACAGAACTTTTTACTCAAAAACAACAGACTATACATTCTTCTCATCACTACATGGCACTTACTATAAAATTGATCACAAAATTGGAAGTAAAATACTCTTCAGCAAATGCAAAACAATTGAAATTATAATAGTCTCTGAGGCCACACACAATCAAATTAGAACTCAAGAATAAGAAACTCACTCAAAACCACTAAACATACATGGAAATTGAACAACCTGCTCCTGAATGACTCTTGCATAAATAATAAAATTAAGGCAGAAATTGAGAAGTTCTTTAAAACTAATGAGAACCAAGAGACAATGTACCAGAATCTTTGGGATGCAGCTAAAGCAGTGTTAAGAGGGAAATTTATAGCACTAAATATCCACATCAAAAATCTATAAAGATCTCAAACTGACAACCTAACGTCACAACTAAAAGCACTAGAGAACCAAGATCAAACAAACCCCAAAGCTAGCAGAAGATAAATAACAAAGATTAGAGTGGAACTGAAAGAGATGGAGACATCAAAAATCTTTCAAAAGGTTAATTCATTTAGTAGCTTTTTTTTTTTTTTTGAGAAAGTCAATGAAATAGACCATGAGCTAGACTAATTAAGAAAAAAAGATAGAAGATTCAAATAAACACAATCAGAAATGATAAAGGGGATATCACCACTGATCCTACAGAAATATAAACTACCACAGAGAATACTATAAACACCTCTATGCAAATAAACTAGAAAATCTAGAAGAAATGGATAAATTCCTGGACACATACGCCCTCCTAAGACTGAACCATGAAGAAGTTGAATCCCTGAATAGACCAATAACATATTCTGAAGTTGAGGCAGTAATACATAGCCTACCAACCAAAAATAGCCAAGGACCAGATGGATTTACAGCTGAATTTTACCAGAGGTGCGAAGTGAAGCTGATATCACTTCTTCTGAAACCATTCTAAACAACTGAAAAGGGGGCACTCCTCCCTAACTCATTTTATGACAACAGCATCATCCTGAAACCAAAACCTGCAAGAGACACAAAACAAACAGCAAAGCAAACAAACAAAACTTCAGGCCAATATGCCTGATGATCATCAATGCAAAACTCCTTAATAAAATACACGTAAACCAAATCCAGCAGCATATTAAAAAGCTTACCCACCATGATCAAGTTGGCTTCATCTCTGTGAAGTAAAGTTAGTTCAACATATGCAAATCAATAGATATAATTCATCACAAAACAAAAGACAAAAAAACACATGATTATCTCAATAGAAGCAAAAAGGCCTTCAATAAAATTCAACATCCCTTCATGTTAAAAACTCTCAGTAAACTAAGTGTTGAAGGAACATACCTCAAAATAATAACAGTCATATATGACAAACCCACAGCCAATATCAAACTGAATGGGCAAGGCTGGAAGCAATCCCCTTGAAAACCAGCACAAAAAACGGATGCCCTCTTTCACCACTCCTATACAACAGAGTATTGGAAGTTCTCTCCAGAGCAATCAGGCAAGAGAAATAAATAAAGGTGTCCAAATAGGAAGAGGAAAAAGTCAAGTTATCTATGCAGATGACATGATCCTATATTTAGAAAATCCTATTGTCTCAGCCCAAAAGCTTCTTAAGCTGATAAACAAACTCAGTAAAGTCTCAGGATACAAAATCAATGTGCAAAAATCACAAGCATTCCTATACATCAACAACAAACAAGCAAAGAGCCCAACCATGAATGAACTCCCATTCACAATTGCTACAAAGAGAATAAAATACCTAGGAATACAGCTAATATGAGAAGTGAATGAGCTCTTCAATTAGAACTATAAACCACTGTTCAAGGAAATAAGAGAAGACACAAACAAATGAAAAAGCATTCCATGCTCATGGATGGAAAGAATGAGTATCATGAAAATGGCCATACTGCCCAAAGTAATTTACAGGTTCAATGCTATTCCCATTAAACAAACATTGACATTCTTCACAGAATTAAAAAAGAAAACTATTTCTAAACTGATATAAAACCAAAAAGGAGCCCATATAGCTAAGACAATCCTAAGCAAAAACAAACAAACAAACAAAACAAAGCTGGAGGCATCATACTACCTGACTTCAAACTATACTGCAAGGCTACAGTAACCAGAACAGCATGGTACAGGTACAGAAACAGACACATAGACCAATGGAACAAAATAGAGAACTCACAAATAAGACCACACTCCTACAACCAACTGATCTTTGTCAAACCTGACAAAAACAAACCATGGGGAAAGAATTCCCTATGTAATAAATGGTGCTAGGAGAACTGGCTAGCCATTTGCAGAAAATTGAAACTGGACCCCTTCCTTAAACCTTATACAAAAATTAACCCAAGATGGATTAGAGACTTAAATGTAAAACCCAAAACTATAAAAACCCTAGTAGAAAATCTAGGCAATACAATTTAGGACATAGGCACACGCAAAGATTTCATCATGAAATCCAATTTGTCAATTTTTGCAATTGCAACAAAAGCAAAAATTGACAAATTGGATCTGATTAAACTAAGGAGTTTATACACAGCAAAACAAACTATCATCAGAGCAAAGAGACAACCTACAGAATGGAAGGATATTTCTGCAATGTATCCATCTGACAAACATCTAATATCCAAAGTCTACAAGGAACTCAAACAAATTAAAACAAAACAAAACAAAACAAAACAAAAAACCAACCCCATTAAAAAGATGTGCAAAGAACATGAACAGTCACTTCTCAAAAGAAGATATTTATGTGGCCAACAGACATATGAAAAAATGCTTAACATCACTGATTATTAGAGAAATGCCAATCAAAACCACATTGAGATACCATCTCAGACCAGTCAGAATGGCGATTATTACAAAATCAAGAAATAACAGATTCTGGGAGTTGTGGAGAAAAAGGAATGGTTTTACACTGTTGGTGGGAATGTAAATTAATTAGGAACGGTTTTACACGGTTGGTGGGAATGTACATTAATTCAACCATTGTGGAAGACTGTGGTGATTCCTCAAAGATCTAGAAGCAGAAATACCATTTGACCCAGCAATCTTATTACTGGGAATATACCAAAAGAAATATAAATCCTTCTATTATAAAGATACATTCACACATATGTTCTTTGCAGCACTATTCACAATAGCAAAGACATGGATTAATCCAAATGTCCATCAATGGTAGACTGGTAAAGAAAATGTGGTACATATACACCATGGAATTCTATGCAGTCATAAAAAGGAACAAGATCATGTCCTTTGCAGAGACACAGATGGAGATGGAAGCCATTATCCTCAGCAAGCTAACACAGAAACAAAACCAAACACCAGGGGTTCTCACTTATAAGTGGCAGCTGAATAATGAGAACACATGTACACAGAGAATGGAGGACAACACACACTGAGGCTTCTCTGGGGTACTAGGGGAAGGAGAGCCTCAGGAAAAATAGCTAAAGCATGCTGGGCTTCATACCTAGGTGATAGGTTGATCTGTGCAGCAAAGCACCATGGCATACATTTATCTGTGTAACAAACCTGCACACCCTGCACATGTACCCTGGAACTTAAAACAAAAGTTGAAGGGAAAAAAAAATGGTGCTGAGATAACTGGCTAGCCAGAATGAAACTGGACCCTTACCTTTTACCATATGCAAAAATTAACTCAAGATGGATTAAAGATTTAAATGTAAGACGTCAAACTATAAAAATATTAGAATAAAACCTAGGAAATATAATTCTGAACATAGCTTTCAGAAAGAATTTATGACTAAGTCCTCAAAATTGCAAAAAAAGAAAAAAAAAATCACAAGCAGGACATAATTAAACTAAAGTGCTTCTGCACAGCAAAAGAAACTTGATAGTAAATAATAAAGTAAATAAACAACCTATAGAATGGGAAAAAATATTCACAAATAATGCAATACAAAGGTCTAATATCCCGAATCTTTAAGGAACTTAAACAATTCAACAAACAAACATAAAATAAAATAACCCATTAAAAATTGAGCAATAGACATGAACAGACAATTCTCAAAGGATGACATACAAGTGGCCAACAAACATGAAAAAAATACTCCAAATCACTAATCATTAGAGAAATGCACATCAAAACCCCAATGAGATAATGCCTCAAACCAATCAATAGGGCTACTATTAAAAAGTAAAAAATAACAGATGTTGGCACGGTTGTGGAAATAAAGGAATGTTTACATATTGTTGGTGGAAATGTAAATTAGTTCAGTCACTGTGGAAAGCAGTTTGGAGATTTCACAAAGAGTTTTGGCCATTTTGGATCTTTTGTTGTTTTATACAACATTTAGAATTTCTTTATATTTCTGTGAAAAATATTATTGAAATTTTGCTAGGGATTATATTGAATCTGTAGATCACCTTGGGTAATATGAAAATTTAAACATTAATTCTCCTAATCCACTAAGATGAGATTTGCATTTTCTTCAATCTCTGTCATGAATGTTTTATAATTTTCAGTGAACAAATTTTTCTTCTCTTTGGTTAAACTCATTTCTAAGTATTTTATATTTATATAGCTATTGCAAATGAGATTTTAAATAATTACATAGTTTTTTTGTTAGTATATAGAAACAGTACTGATTTTTGTGTGTTGATTTTGTATCCTGCAATATTACTAAATTTGTTTATAATTCTGACAGATTTCCAGTGGAGTTTTTAGGATTTTCTATAAATAAGATCATGTTGTCTGCAAACAGTGACAACTTCACTTCTTCCTTTACAATTTGGATGCCTTATTTCATTCCCTGCACAACTGCTCTTTCTAGGACATCTAGTACTATGTGGAACAGAATTGATGGGAGTTGGCATCTTTGCCCGTTTCTAATCTTAGGTGAAAACCTGTTAGATTTTCACCCTTCAGTATGATGTTAGCTATGGGCTGTCATACATAGCCTTTGAGACATGCTTCTTCTCTACCTAGTTTGTTGAGAATTTTTATAATGAAAGGATGTTAAATTTTGTCATATGCCCTTTCAGCATCTATTGAGATGATGATATGTTTTCTGTTCTTTATTCCATTAGTGTGGTGCTTATTGATTTAGGTATGTTGAACCATCCTTGCATCCCAGTGATAAGTCCCTCTTAATCATGATGAATAATCTTTTTAATGTGCTTTAAATTTGGTTTACTAATATTCTGTTGAGAATTTTTACACCTACATTCATCAGAGATACGAGCTCATAATTTTTTATAGTGTCCTTATTGGGCTTTGGTATTAGGGTAATGCTGGCCTTGGTAAATGAGTTTCATCATTTTTCCTCCTCTTCAGTATTTTGGAAGTTTGAGAAAAATTGGCTTTAATTCTTTGAATATTTGGCAGAATTTCACAGTGAAGCCATAAGGTCTTGGGCTTTTCATGGTTGGGAGACTTTTTATTACTGATTCAATCTCCTTACTCATTATTTTTCTGTTCATGTTGTTTACTTATTCATGATTCAGTTTTGGTAGGCTGTACCATCAAGGAATTTATCCATTTCTTCTAGGTTATTCAGTGTATTTGTGTACAATTGTTCATAGTATTGTCTTGTGATACTTTGTATTTCTGTTATCAGTTTTAATGTTTCCTCCTTCTTTTCTGATTTTGAGTCTTCTTTTTTTACTTAATCTAACTGAAGCTTTGTTGATTTTATCTTTACAGAAAACCAACTCTTAGTTTCATTTATCTTTTCTATTGTTTTTCTATTTTCTACCTAATTTATGTTCTGATTTTTATTACCTCTTTCTACTAACTTTGAGCTTAGTTTTCTTTCTCTAATTCCTTGAGGTGTAATTTTTGATTGTTTGAAATCTTTCTTTTTTTTATGGAAGCATTGCTATAAACATTATCTCTTATAACTGATTTTGCTGTATCTTAAAAAGGTTTTTGTAAGTTGTTTTCTCAAACTGATTTGTCTCAAAATATTTTTTAATTTCCCTTCTAATTTTTTCTTTAATTAATTGATCATTTAGGGGCATATTGCTTTATTTTTACATATTTGTGAGTATTATGAAATTCCTATTTGTATTTTCATGAAATTATGGTTGGAGAAGATATTGATACAATTTCAATCGTCTTAAATTTGTTACGACTTGTTTTGTAGTGTAACATATAATCTATCCTGCATAATTTTTCATGAGAACTTGAAAAGTATGTGTGTTCTGCTGTTGTTGGATGGAATGTTCTATAATGTGTCTGTTAGGTCAACTTGATCTAACGTGTAGTTCACATTCGATGTTCCCTTTTTTCATTCTGGATGATCTGTATATTGCTAAAAGTGTGTTACTGAATTTCTCTACTACTACTGTATTATCGTCTATCTCTTTCTTCAGATATATTAGTATTTGCTTCATATATTCAGGTATTCTGATGTTGGGTACATATATGTTCACAGTTGTTATATCCTTTTGATAAATTAATCCCTTCATTGTTATATAATGACTTTCCTTCTTTTGTCATACAGTTTTTGACTTAGTCTATTTTATCTGATATCAATATAGTTTCTTCTGTTCTCTTCTACTTTCCATTAGCATACAATAGCTTTTTTCCATCTTTCCACTTTCAATCTATGTGTCCTCAAAGCTGAATTGAGTCTCTTGTAGAAAGCATATAGTTGAGCCTTGTTTCATTATCTTTTCAATTACTCTATGTTTTCTGATGGAGAATGCAATCCATTTATATGCCAAGTAGATATTGGTAGGTAAGGATTTACTATTGCCATTTTGTTAATTGTTTTCTGGTTGCTTTGTAGATCCTTCCTTCCTTTTCTCTTCTCTGGCTATCTTCCTTTCTGAATAGATGATTTGGTCCAGTGATATGCTTTGATTTCTTACTTTTTGTTTTGTATACTTATTACAGGTTTATGCTTTCTGGATACTATGAGGATTACCTAAAATAATTTATAGTTGTAACAGGCTATTTTACTCTGATGATAACTTAACTTTGATCACATAAAACAACTCTACATTTTACTCCACCCCACTCCCCATTTTAGGTTCTTGATTCACAACTCATATATTTTTATACTGTATATCCTTTAATAAATTATGGTACTTATAATTTTTAATAGTGTTACCTTTTAATCTTAACACTATATTGGAGATATAAATTATTTACACACCACCTTTACAGTTTTAGAGTATTTTAAATTTGACTGTGTACTTTCTTTTGTCAAATAGTTTAATACTTTCATATGTTTTCATGTTAATAATTCACATTTTAATTTTAGTTTGAAGAACTCCGTTTAGCATTTCTTATAAGAGAGGTCGAGTAGTGAAGAACTCTTATCAGATTGTGCATGTCTGGAACAGTATTTAACTCTCCTTCAAATCTGAAAAATAGCTTTGCTCCGTATAGTGTTCTTGATTGGTAGGATATTTTTTCCTTCAGAACTTTGAACATACAGTCAGCCCTCCATATTTGTGAGTTCCCCATCTGTGCATTCAACCAACCACAGATCAAAAACATTCCCCTGCAAAATTGCATCTGTACTGAACACCTACAAAGGTTTTTCTTGTCATTGTTACTAAACAATACAGTGTAATATATATTTAGATGGTATTTACCTTGTATTAGTTATTATAAACAATTCAGAGATTATTTAAAGTATACAGGAGTATATGCATAGGTTATATGCAAATACTACGCCAGTTTATATTTGTACTTGAGTATCTCTGGATTTTGGTATCCATTGGAGGGACTTGAACCAACCCCACATGGATACTGAGTGACAACTGTATCATCCTTTTATTTCCTAGCCTATAGAATTTCTGCTGATAAATCTGCTGCTAGCCTTATTGAAACTCTCTTATCTGTCATTTGCTTCTTCATCTTGCTGCTTTTACATCTTCTTTATGTTTTTGATTTTTGACAGTTTGAATATAATATGTCTTGGTGTAGTCTTATTTGGATTTAATCTGATTGGAGACTTGACTTCCTGTGCTAGGATATTTCACATATTTCCTCATATTTGGAAAGTATATTGATGTTATTTCCTTAAGCTTTCTACCCTTTGTCTCTGTCCTCCCCTTTTTAACTCCTATAAACTGAATGTTCACTCTTTCGATGCTGTCCCATAAATCCTAAAATCTTTATTCATTCATTTTTTTCTTTTTCTCCTCTGATTGCATATTTTTAAATAATCTTCATAGATTCTTTCTTCTGCTTGAAAAATTCTGTTGTCCATGCTCTGTATTGCATTTTACATTTATTGTATACTTCAGCTCCAAAATTTGATTTCTTAAATAATTTCAACTTTTCTTGTCAGATTTCTACTATTGGTTGTTTGTTTTCCTGATTTCATTGAATTGTTTCTTTGTATTTTATTAAAGCTCAATGAGCTTTCTTAAAACAAGTATTTTAAATTCTTTGTCAGATCATTTATATATCTCATTTTCTTTGGGATCAGCTACCAGAAGATTACTATGTTCTTTTGGAGGTATATCTCATTTTTTTATATGCTTCTTATTGTATTACATTGATGTCGGCATATCTGATGGAACAGTCACCTCTTGCAGACTTCATGGGTTAGTTTCATTGTAGAAATATCTTTTCCTATGAGGAGGAGGAGTGTGAGGGTTATTCCTGTGTGTGGTCCAGCAGTTCCAGCATCAGTGAAGGTGCTAGCTGTAGAGTCTGTATGCAGTTCAGTCAGCTGAAGTCAGTGTTAACAAATAATGCAGAGGTCCTCAACAGCCAAAGCTGTAGATGTCCATAACAGTCCTGAGGGTTGTTGGGGGTGTTTGGTGGTGATGGCTACTAAGGTCCCCCTCATCTCTTTGTCTCCCAAGAGGAAAGTTATGGCTAAGAGAATCCCTCTTGGCATTGGATCTGCCTTTTAGGTTCAGTTGCAGTGTTGATGGCACCAATGTCTGATGAGTAGCGCCTGTGGAACAGCTATGGAGCTAACACCTGAAGCATAAGCATGCATGAAGGGACTATTGCTCTGGAACCTGGGGCAGTAACGGCACTGCTGCCCAAGATGCAGACTCTCTTGCTTCCACATTAGCAACAGAATGTGAGGCATGGATGTTTGCAAAGTGGCTGGGGAGCCACTGATGGGAACACAGGTGTGCACAAATTTAGAGCAGCTGCTGGATTGGGGTGGAGTCTAGATTTCTATGGTAACCATGCCAATGTCCAAAACTTGAGTATCCATAATGAAGGCTTGGCTTGGGGCCCAAAGTACAAACTAGTTTTCCATAGTGATAGTTCCAGTGCCTGTAACATGGTAGGCCCAACACAGACACACAGCCCAACACAAACACAGAACCACTCCCGGAGTGGTTGCAGATATAGGGTCAGGGCATGTGAGAGGTTGGGAGACAGGGCTGCTCCCTTCCCAAAGCTACTCGACATTGGCCACCTCTTGCAGATGGGGCTGGGTATGCAGCTGAGTCTTTCTCTGTGGATTTCCTCAGAGAAACCAACAACCAATGGTCATTGGTTACCTCAGTGGCAAGAGATGCTGGTGTTCTCTGAAGAGCATACTATTGGGGTCCACAGTTATTCCCAACATCTGGCTCATACCAATAGCCTCTGCCGTTTTTCCTTTCTCCTAGCTATCTCTTGGAATCTCAGGTATATCAATCTCACTAGCAATCCTTTCTACACAGATGTTGTCTGGTTTTCTTGCTCTACTATATTGCTATAGATTCTTTAATGGGCTGTTAATCACTATCTGGGCTTATCTGGGCTATTTTGGCTTATGAGTAGCTTTCTATATTTAAATTTTTGTGAAGAGATGAGGGGTGTTTTCTCCTACTCTCTCATCTTAGTGGTACTGCTCTCAATACATACATAATATATAATATCCAATATCCTACTATGCATTAACATTATCAGAGATTCTATACACAGAGAAAAAAGTATATGTTATATATATATACTTCATTTCAATAAAATTCTGACATAATTTTTAAAGGCACTTTGCTTGCCTGTCTTTCTCTATCCCACACTTTAGGTACTATGTTAAAGTATAACACCACATAATAGCACTGAATCAGTTGTCTCTGCTCATTTTGTCTAGTTTGTCATGATATAGCCTGGCTCTTGGTTGTTCTATCTTGGAAATCATAGTTATGTAGTCTACTTTCTTTCTCTCCTCTTCTCTTCTGTGAGGTATAGCAATAAGCACTGGCCTCAGATATACATTTGGCTCTCATTTCACATCTTTGCTCACCAAGTCTGACATGGCCTTAGGCTTCCCTCAACTTAATACTGTTCCCCAACCAAAGATTGATCCTTCCAACAGATTGATATCAGTCCATGGAGTTGGATCTACACAACATTAAATGTCAGAGAACATAAGTCAAGGTAATTTATGATACAGTTTTCTGAATATCAAGTTGTTTGAAATTGTCTACCTCATATAAGCCACCCTCATCTATAACTACTGCTTCTCAAGAGATGGCATGTGACCTGGTTTCTACCAGCTGTTATTAGTGGAAAGCAGGAAAGCATCCTGAAACTTTCTTCTCCAAGGTGGTTGCAGCTTTAATAAAAATATGTTGAAGGTGGAGGGCCATGGACTTCCGTCTACTTGTGGGATATGTGTAAGAATGATCTCCAGTGCACCAGGCATATCCAAAACTGGAAAACGTTTTAACCTCATGTGCCATTACTCAATATGGCCAAATTCCTTTGCTCTGAATTTCTTTCAATTATTCATAGTATAAAATATAGGTTTATAATGGTAAATTTTCAAGTAGTCAGCTTGATTTTCTTCCTATAATACCTACTCTTTGCCAACCATATTCTCCAATCATATTGAACTGCTTACAATTCACATTAATATTATATTCATGTATTTATTCAATGAATAATCATCAGACATCTACTATGTTTCTGGTACTTTATTATGTGGTTAAAAAAAAAGCAAAGATAAATTCTAAAAACCCATAATTACCTTTAGAAAGAAATTACCATCTTCTAGGGAGAATTACATTATATAAAACAAATATGTGTAATAAAGTGTCATAAGCTTGATAACTGATACAAAGAAGAAAATGGCTGTTTATTTATTCATCCAAAAAACATTTATTAGGTGCCTGCTATGAGCAAAAGATCGCACTGGCACCTTGCAATATAATGCTGAACAAGATAGAAATGATTCCTGCCTTCATGGAGCCTATGAACTAAGAGGTAAGCAGTGGAGTAAAGAGTAGAGTTGAGCAAATAAACACAGACAGACAGATACACACATGCACACCCTCACAACACTAAAGCTTGATAAGTGCCACAAAGAAATGTAAAGGAGTACTATGGAAAAGAACAACAAAAAAGACTTAATATAGATAGAAGTTGTCAAGGAAAATCCTCTGAGAAAATGATATCTGAACTGAGATCTGAATCATGAGTTGGAATTGCTCAGATAGAGAGTAGGAAACAATGTGTGAATTATCTGAGACAAGAGTGAGCACTGCTCTTTCAGAGAACTAAAAAAATGTCTATGTGTTTACAGCACAGAAGTACTTGTTGAGCCCAGAAGAGTGGGTTTCCCAGAGCAAAACACACCCTCTCCACCAAAGGACAAAGTGCTTCATTAAACAGGTCCTGTTCCTCATGCCACCCAACTGGGTAAGACCCTCCAACATGGGCAGTCACACACCCTATACAGGAGCAATCCTGCTGGCATCAGGTTGGTGGCCCTTGAGGTCAGAGGTCCCAGAAGAAGGAACAGGCATCCATCTTTGCTGCTCTCCAGCCTCCTCGAGTGACATCTCCAGGTATGGGAGTGAATCAGATGAATAGGGCCTGAAGTGAAACAGCAAACTGCAACAGTCCTACAGAAGAGGGACCTGACTATTGAAAGGAAAACAAACATGCTCAAAATGACAACAACAGCATCAACAATAAGAAAAAAAAAAAGGCTCCCACAAAAACTCCATCCAGTGTCAGCAGCCTCAAAGACTGAAACTAGACAAACTCACTAAAATGAGAAAGAATCAATGAAAAAATGCTGAAAACCCAAAGGTTAGAGTCCCTCTTCTTCTCCAAATGATCGCCACATCTCTCCATTTGGCCCACAGTGCTTTAAGACTATGTTAGAGAGCTTAGATATAATCCACGAAATGCGAAGTCCTTGAATCATAAGTGATGTGGTACACTCTTTAAAAACTCACTTTGACCATCATGTAAAAAGTGGGTAGTGATGGAGGGACAGACATGGTTAAGACTAGAAAGAAGCCTTCTGTTTCCTGTTGCTGATATAATGATTTGGACTTAGAGCCAAAGCAATGAAGTTGGGTGGAGGTAAGATTTGTTATTACAGTAGAATTGACCAGTTCTTGGTGATGGAATTTTTTAAAAATGGGTTAGGAGGTGGTAAGAGAATCACCAGAAGAATCATTTGATTCTTAAACTGAGTTTTAAATATTATGTAACTGTGTTTCAGTAAACAAAAAATTTGTGCAAAACCAGCGGGGTGTTAAACCACATGGCTTAAAGTCTGGGGAGGGTGCATGTTACAGGAAATTATTTTTATTTATTCTGCTGAAGTCAGTATCATCGACTGTAGGTTTATTACATGCTAAGTACTCTGCTAGGTACTGAAGGTTTTACTGTGAGCAAATCAGACCACCACTATCCTTATGGAGCTTACAGTTCAGTGAGGGACAGAGATATCAATCAAATAATCAAAACAAATGGTATAAAGCTTTTAGACATAGAGCCACAAGAATCAATACAAAGAGAACTGACCTTCAACAAAGAAAGGAAGGGAAATCATTTTAAGCATTCTTTAAAAAAAAAAAAAAAGTAAAATTTGAGCTGAGATCTTAAAATAGATGGGACTTCAGGTTAAAGTAGTATGAAGGAGAAGGTGGTGTTTTATACAGCCTTGGGGTTAGAAGGAGTATTGAAATAACTCAAGACTAGAAAAGGAGAGGAGAAGAGCAGAAAAGGAGAGGAGAAGTACAAAGAGACGAGTGAGGTTATTCGGGTCTTTACAGGCAGTTGTTTTTAGTCTTTAGTTTTGTCCTAAGAGCAGTGGAAACCATTTAAGGGTTTTAAGCAAATGAGGAACCTGATTATATGAGGCTATAAAAGAATGCAGGTACCAGATCATGGAGGGACTTACAATGCCATGTTAAGGAGAGAGAAATCAAGGTGATGTGTTTGTACATAAGCTACAGACTACAGACTTCTAAATTTCTAAATTTGGATCTCTGCTAGAGTTTGCTACACAGATTTATAACCTTGGAAACCTGTAATTTTAATCCAAAAATATGCCTTTGTATACAAATTACATATACCCTTGTTTTAAAGAGATAAAACAGAAAATTTTACAAAAATATCAAGACATATAACAGAAACACATATAAAAACACATACATTAATATCTTTTAAGATATGGTCTCATTTATTCTTTTGTTTTCTAGGAGTTTAATTGCAAACACAATCTTTGACTTTTATCATGGGACCTGAATTTTATGCTGTGTTCAAATGAATCAGAAAACCTAGGTAGAGCTCTTGATGGTGTTCTGTTTTTAAGCATGAGGCACCCTGGGAGCATGTGCAATATGCAAATGTGTGTGAAGGGAAACAGACTTGCATGTTTTGTTTTCCTGAGCCATTACAGCTGATAGAGTTGTAACTGAGTCTTAAAAGGAATACAGGTACAGATTAATTCATTCATTCAGTAGACATGAATTAAGAGCCTACCGGGGATTAGGCACTGTGCCAGATTCTGAAAGCAAACCAGAAAAGAAGATGACCCCTTCCTCCACAGATCTTATGATCTTAGGCAGTGTTTTCCTAAGGATGCTCTAAAGACTCCATCAGGATACTCTTGAATCCTTGTTACAAATAAAAATTATTGGGCCTTACCCCAGAACCAACAAACCAAAATCTCTGAGAATTAGATTCTAGAATTTGTAACTCAACAAGCTCTAAATATATTATTTTTGAAAACCATTTGTGTGATAATAAGGGCCTTTCTTATTAGCTTAAGATGTTTTATTTTTAATCCTAAAAGTAATGGGGAAGGCACTGAAAAATTTTAGGGAAGATTGCATCAGCTAGGAAAATCCTATAAAAAGTCATGTGAGGATGACTTTTAGTGGGAAACAAGTTAAGAGACATTTGCAAGAGTCCATTTACATAGTTCAAGGAAGATAATCACAGAGCTGGTCTAAGGAAGTAGCAGTGAATAGATATGAGAATAAAATTATGAAAGCTATTCAGGTAATATAATTGACAGACTTCAGTGATATATGTGGAAAGAAAAGGTGTAAGGTTGTGGCGGGGGGGTGTGCTGTGGGGAGAAGTGGTTCAATTTTGCATTTGAGGTACCTGTAAGACATCCAACCAGAGAAGATTACATACGTCTGTCGCTCAGGTGACAGACGAGGGCTGAAAATATAGATTTATATACTGGTATCAATTAGATAATATTTGAAAATGAAGAGGCAAAATAAATACAAAAATTAAAGGTCAAATAAGCTAAATTTCAAAAGAGATAACTGTTTGGCAATGACAGGGCACCAAAGACAGGCATCCTAATTGCCTAATCCAATCACCTCTCTTGGGCCAAAACTATTTCAGCAGTCAGGAACCTCACAGACATTGGTATATATGCCTTATTTCTCATATTACAGTAGAAGCTCTTCATAGACATTTTTATTTTTCCCTTGCAGTAATATATACAAAGAAGAAATCCAATATGCATTTGTTGCCTAAGTTAATGAATCTTTTAATAGTACCAACTTTGGATCCAGAGTGCCAGAGATGGCAGTTTGGAGGGAAATGTTTGCTAAATGGAGGTATTACATTCGTCACTTATGAAAATGGTTCTCATTAACCACATAACCATACCATGTATGTAACTCAACTATTTATTTGCTTTATCATATGCTGAAATAAGATTTAAGTATACTAACAGACAAGTTCTTCATTCCCAATTAAAATCTGCCTTGAGGTAAAGGCATTCCAAGCTTTTTTTTCAGTAAAGGGCCTGTATAGCCAAAACTTGAGAGCAGAAGCCAATTTGTTAGCTTTTGAGTTTCTAGGTAGACTTTATAAAATTTATGGAAGAAATAATACTTAGGAAGTCAAAGATTTTTAAACTTAAAAGCTACATTTTTAGAGAAAGAATAGGATTTGTGTTCCAAAACTTTGATTTGGGGTGTTAAATGCAAATCTGAAGGAAAGTGGGTATAAAGTTTAGTATATAAATAAAGGATTGGAAAAAGACTGGATGGAAGATTATGCTAACCAATAACTGACTTCCAGAGTTTGATCAGGTCTGAGGCAGAAGAAAAATCTGAAAGAAGTAAAATGAGTAGCTAGGAAAAAAGAAGTCCTTTTCCCTAGCCCCTAATTTTAATTGTGTGTTGGAGGGACGGAAGGAGTGATGGGAAACCAGGGGAGGTTGTACTTGATAAAACCCACTAGGGACTTTCCTATTCAGATGAAACTAAGGCAGATCCTCAAGTCTTTGCAAGCCATGGAGAATTGGGGGAGCATCAAGAGGTGTATAAAGATACAGAAAGAAGGAAAGCCTTCAGGCATTTAAACACACACACACACACGTACTCCAAGTGAATCATTTGAGAAAAGAAAAGGGATAAAAGGGATAGTGGTTTGAAGAAATAAAGAGCAAACCAAAAAAATTATCTTTGGAATTTATTGTGAGTTCTTTATGAACAGAGACAAGATCTTAAAACTCTTAGCATAGCGCTATATGCTAGATGAATATTGATAAATCAATTATTAGGAAATAATTACAACCTACATAAAGTATATGTTTAATCTTTAAAGAGTGTTACTGCTATAAGACTGCTATTGCTTAGAATTTCTGTGAAAATCACATGACAACCATGGAATGAATGGCCCCCTATCTGACAGAGAATACAACAAACACCCTTACTTTGTACTCCAGCTGTTGCTTGAATGCACTGAACATGTTTCTATTTTAGGGAACATATACTTGCTAATTCCTTAGCCTGGAGCATTCTGCATATCTTTAAATCTCTTTTTCTTTCTTCTTTCAGAATTAGGTTTAATCCAATGTCACCTTATTAGAAAATCTTTAGGAGACAAGTGTATTTAAAACTTCCCCCCACCACACACACATACTCACGTACTTCCAAACAATCCTCCTTTTATTATTCTGCTTCATTTTCCTCGATAGTACTTATTACTACCTAATATAGCATGTGTTTATTTGTTTACTATGTCTCTTATCATTACAATGTACCTCTCTCTGAAAGAGGAAATTTTGTCTGATCTGCACAAAGTTATACTCCTGAATTCTATAACAGGGCCTCACACATAAGAATTCAATAAGTATTTGACAAATAAAGAAAAAATTTTTCAAAAGACAGCTAAAACATTTTTGTATTATCACTTAATTGTATAAATTATTTCTTGAAATAAGTCTTATATCAAATAGAGCTTACATTTTTCACTATACAGATTTTTATTATTAATGCTTTTGTTTTAATGTAATATGACTTGCTGAAGAACAATCTTTTATATTAATTTTTCAACACACCTGGAAATTGGTCACTGGCTTGTGTCTAGGTTAATTGCATTACTTACTACATATAGTTTTCTCATCAAATCCAGGTTGTATAATAATTATTGTATCAAAAAAAGTATCTTTCATATTGGGGCTGCAAATAAAAACAGGTAGAGGCCCAACAATGTTGGAGCCGAAAGGGGAAAACTTAGCTACAAACCCTATTGGTTCTTAACCAATTGCTACCACATGGAAATTTCTCAGCTCCCATTTTTGGAAGCCCTTGCCCTATTCCAGAGAAGAAGCCTATTCCTTCCTCATTTGTATTTGACAACAATTTGCCCATCAGTGCACACAATCTCAGATCCCGTTTTAAGTCTGTTCATCATTCTCATAATTAATTCCCTTTATTGCCTCTGGCAGCATACCATCTGCACACCTGGAAATGGTCTTTTATCAGGGTCTGCTGTCCTTGATTAAACTCTATTTAAATTGGACATTTACAAGCAGGGGAATTGCTTAACTAGTTCAGGAAGCTCCTAGTTGAATTTTCAGACATTCTCTAAAGGACTGGCTGGTATACTTTCCTAGAGAAGCCAAAGTCTCTCAAACTGATGGTCTCAAGAAATGGATTCTCAGTTTCTAAGCCCTGTCATAAATAGCAGAAGGCAGTAGATGTAACTTATTTGAAATAAATGGGTATAAAAAGGGTGAACTTGAAAGCTATTACACCCAAGGAAAAATTTAATGTTGTTGTATCGTAGGGTTCTTGTTTCTGGAAAAAAAAAAAAAAAGGAAGATTTGTCTTCACTTGGAGCTCATACAGTATACAGTAAGGCTCCAACACTGCATATCAACTAGATCCTGGGGTGGGGTGAAGAGAATATACACTTTAATATAACAATATAACACCTACAAATAACTTGACATATATCCCATGGATATGTGAATTCTATGTCACATCCCCTTCAATCTGGGAGTGGTTGTAACTGCTTTGACCAGTAGAATACAATGGAAATAACACTATGTGACTTTCAATGCTAACTTATAAAGTAGCATGCCAGTTCTGCTTATCTGCTTTTAGATTCCCAAGCCTCAAGATGAGAAGTCTATCCACCCTCAGTTCACCAAATTGAAGAAGAAGGACTCAGTCCCAACTGAGTCCAGTCTTCTAATCATCCTTGTCAAAGCACCAGACATATAAGTGAAGCCATCCAGACCAGCCCATCCACTGATGCCACTGGAACAAAAGAATCACACAATGAGTCCTATCTAAAATTCTGACTAAATAATGAGATATTAAAACAGTTTTTATATCTCAGTAGGTAACAGCAAGTCTTAATGAATTTTGAAAAATGAGAATTACATAAATCACATTCTCTAATCTCAGAGCTATCAACACTGAAGTAACAGGTAACTTTAAAGTGCCCTTTTTAATCTTTAGAAAATTAAAACTAAATAAGTCATGGAGAAAAAAAATCAAAGTGAAAATTTTAACAACACTTATTATTGTTCATTAATTAAAAGTCTAAATATAAATCTGGTGGGACAAACTGAAAGTGATTATTTGAAGAAAATGCATAGCCTTAAGTGTTTACATTAGAAAAAAGTTAATTTAAGAATTAGCATAAAATAACATATTTTACTAGATGAATAGATACAATTTTTATTTGCCAAGTAAAGTAACAAAATGAAAACAACATTATGGAGAACCATATGGAGGTTCCTCAAAAAACTAAAAATATAACTACCATATGATCCAGCAATTCCACTATTGCATATATGCAAGAGAAAAAAAATTAATATATCAAAGAGACATCTACACCCCCTTGTTTATTGCAGAAGTATTTATAATAGCCAAAATAGGAAATCAACCTAAGTGCCCAACAATAGATGAATGGATAAAGAAAATGTAGTACATACACACAATGGAATACTATTCAGTCATAAAAAGAAGGAAATCCTGTCATTTGCAACAACATGGATGGAACTGGAGGCTATTACGTTAAGTGAAATAAGTCAAGCACATAGAGAAAAGTATCACGTGTTCTCACTCATATGTGGGAGCTTAAAAAAGCAGATGTCATGAATATAGAGAGTAGATTGGTGGTTACCAAGGCCAGGAAGGACAGGGAGGAGGAGACCTGATGGAGGGAAAAATAATATAAATGTATTTATTACCACTGAACTGTACATTTAAAAATAATAAAGATGATAACATATATGTATATTTTATTCTCAATATAAAAACTGCTTTAAAAAAGGAATTAGCAAAGAAATCTTAGAATATACTCAAAGACATCCTATGCTTAGCTCAAAACTGCAAATGTGTAGGTATTCAGATTAATCACATAAGCTATACAATTCTTGTTCCACAATGAAGGGTTATCATCTTCAACTAATTCTTTTATTATCTTTATAAAGCCTTGAATGAATGAGTAGCTTTCAGTTACAAATGAGAATTTGTAACTGGGCCAGTTGGGCCACATTAATGATTGAGCCGAAGTTCAGTCCAGGTTGAGTCCCCTTGTAGAATATAATGATCATATAGCATACTGCTGTCCAGATAATGTTTACCTAAGTGACATTACTATTTAGGTTTTTGCTTGTTTATTTGTTTGTTTTACCACTTTCCTCTCAATTTTCTTATTGCTTCAGTTATCATCTGATAGTTTAGATCTTTCCAAGAATCTGTGAGGTTCATTTTAAAGCTACCGTGATATTCTAATATATGACATTAATACTTACCTAGTAACTTCTTGAGATTCATACATAAGATAAAAATTTAAAGGATGACATTATTCTCTTGATATTTTTATGGATTCCTATATTTGTATACACTATCTCTTACACACTATCTCCAAGAAACTTGAATAAGTCAATAAATACTACAGTGCAGTCCAGTATGCTTTACCACAGTCTCCATTAATCTGGAGTATGTTTGGAGTATAGATTCATTTTTGTACCACAGAAGAACACCTCTCTGTGCTGAGCAGTGTTTCATCTCAAGCAAACAACTCAGCACAGCTTGTTCCTTTGGTGTTGTCCAGTAACAATATTGTGCCTTCTTAAAGTCTTCATTCTTCCCAGGTACAAACTTTATTTCCGTCAATCACATAATAAGTTGGAGATAAGACCTTAATCTGATAGCAACCTCTGCATAATCAATGGTAATAGTTGATGGGGAGAAAAATGGATCAGTGATGCAGCAGAATAACTGTCAAGTACTTCCTGTGGTAAGTGTTCTGTTAAAAAATCATTTTCTTTCCTTTTTCATTTTGGTTTTAGACATGGGGTCTCACTCTATCAGACAGGCTGTATCATAGCTCACTGCAGCCTTGAACTCCTGGTCTCAAGTGATCCTCCTTCTTCCATCCACCAAAGCCCTGGGATTACAGGCATGAGCCACCATGTATGACCTAAAAAATCATTTTCATTATTATTGTTGTTTATATGTTTAAAGATGACCAGAAACTGATAATTTTAAGATTAAATTTTGCCTCTCACTGACAAGGCAGGAATGAAAGTCAGAAATTCGTTCAGTGGCCGGGCGCGGTGGCTCAAGCCTGTAATCCCAGCACTTTGGGAGGCCGAGATGGGTGGATCACGAGGTCAGGAGATCGAGACCATCCTGGCTAACACGGTGAAACCCCGTCTCTACTAAAAAATACAAAAAACTAGCCGAGCGAGGTGGCAGGCGCCTGTAGTCCCAGCTACTCGGGAGGCTGAGGCAGGAGAATGGCGTGAACCCGGGAGGCAAAGCTTGCAGTGAGCTGAGATCCGGCCACTGCACTCCAGCCTGGGCAACAGAGCGAGACTCCGTCTCAAAAAAAAAAAAAAAAAAGAAATTTGTTCAGTGATTATTTTACTCTTATCCCACATAATACCTATTTTTCCCATCAGTTAGGATAACCTATAGTTGTCATCTTGATCAGCCCTTATATCCTGCTTCTTTACCAACTCATGATAATGATATTGATGATTACTAATCACTTACTACATTGTATTACTAAGCAATGCTCTAAGAGTTTTACATATGCAAATTCATTTACTCCTTGTGATATCACTATATAGTAAGTGCTATTTTCATGCCACTTTGATATGGGGAATCAGAGACATGGGAATTTTAAGTAATTTGTACAATGCTACCATTAGTAAGTGATGGGGCCTGGATTAAAATAAAGAGTGGAGGCAGGGACAACATGGTTGACTAGAAGCAACCGCATTTGGAGGCTCCCACTGAAAAAAAAACATAATAAGCATGTGAATCCTTCACTGCCAACCAAGGTATCCAGGTTCTATCATCAAAAGTAATTTAAAGTCTGGCATGAACCAGAGAGAAGGAAGAACAGTGTGGTGTGGCAGCCCACCTGAGAGCCACATGGGGAAGGGGAACTCCCTCCCCCGCCCACCGCCAAGGGAGGTGGTGAGCAAGTGCACGACCCATCAGGGAAACTGCTTTTCCCATGGAACCACACAACCCATGGATCGGATAATCCTACTTGCGAATCCATGCCACTGGGGCCTAGCATCCCAACTCCAGAATGTGCAAGTTCTTACAGTCTCTCAGCTGAAATCTGCTTAAGCCTACGGAACTCCCAGGGAAAGGGGCAACCAGCACCAATTGTGGCTGCCTGCTGTCTAAGCCATTCGAGCTCCTTGGGGGAGGGGCAGCAGCCAGCATTGGGACTCACAACTGCCTAACATGCTAAGCTCCCTGGGTAGAGGAAGGACAGCACCCATTTCTATAGCTCCAGGCTGTGCTTTTTCCCTGCTGGAGCCAGGGAGACTCAATGACTTGGTCCCAAGACTTCTCCCTACAGCCCAACACACCAGCTGTGGCAGTCTGTGGCCAGAGTGCCTCTTCAGGTCTAATGCTTGCCCATCCTTCCTCAGTGGGTGGGGCTTCTCTGCAAGATATCCAGTAACTACAGCCAGAGTCTCAGGGACAGAATTCAGATGTCCCTGGGCCTGAGCCCCTAGGGGAAGGGTGACCGCAGTCTTTGTGGACCAGCAGATTTTGCTTCTCATCCTGGTAGTTATGGGGAATCCAGGTAGCCCAGATGAGTAGGTTTCCCACAGCAAAACACACTCTCTCCTCCAATGGACAAAGTGCTTCATTAAACGGGTCCTGTTCCTCATGCCACCCAACTGGGTAAGACCCTCCAACATGGGCAGTCACACACCCTATACAGGAGCAATCCTGAGGGCATCAGGTTGGTGGCCCTCGAGGTCAGAGGTCCCAGAAGAAGGAACAGGCATCCATCTTTGCAGCTCTCCAGCCTCCTTGAGTGACATCTCCAGGCATAGGAGTGAATCAGATGAATAGGGCCTGAAGTGAAACAGCAAACTGCAACAGTCCTACAGAAGAGGGACCTGACTATTGAAAGAAAAACAAACATGCCCAAAGTGACAACAACAGCATCAACAATAAGAAAAAAAAAAAAGGCCCCCACAAAAACCCCACCCAGTGTCAGCAGCCTCAAAGTTTAGACAAACTCACTAAGATGAGAAAGAATCAACGAAAAAATGCTGAAAACCCAAAGGCCAGAGTCCCTCTTCTTCTCCAAATGATCACAACATCTCTCCATCAAGGGCGCAGAACTTGTCAGAGGATCAGATGGATGAATTGACAGAAGCAGGCTTCACAAGATGGGTAATAAAAAACTATGGTGAGCTAAAGGAACATGTTCTAACCCAATGCAAAGAAAATAAGAACCTTGATAAAAGGTTAGAGGAATAACTCACTAGAATAACCAGTTTAGAGAGGAACATAAACGACCTGCTGGAGCTGAAATACACAGCATGAGAACTTTTTGAAGCATATACAAGTGCCAACAGCTGAATCGACCAAGTGGAAAAAAGGATATCAGAGTTTGAGGACCACCTTACTGAAGTAAGACATGCAGACAAGAATAGAGAAAAACAATGAAAAAAGGATAAACAAACCCTCCAAGAAATATAGGACTTCATAAAAAGACCAAACCTACGATTGACTGGAGTACCAGAAGGAGACAGGAGAATGGAAACAAGCTGGAAAACACACTTCAGGATATTATTGAGGAGAACTTCCCCAACCTAGCAAGGCAGGCCACATGAAAATTCAGGAAACACTGAGTACACCATTAAGATACTCCACCAGAAGATCAACCCCAAAACATATCATCATCAGATTCTCCAAGGTCAAAGTGAAGCAAAATCTGTTAAGGGCAGTCAGAGAGAAAGGCCAGGTCACCTACAAAGGGAAGCCCATCAGACTAACAGCAGACCTCTCTGCAGAAACTCTACAAAGTAGAAGAGATTGGGGGCGAATATTCAACATTCTTGAAGAAAAGAATTTTCAACCCAGAATCTCATATCCAGCCAAATTAAGCTGCATAAGCAAAGGAGAAATAAAATCCTTTACAGACAAGCAAATGCTGAGGGATTTCATTACCCCCAGGCCTGCCCTGAAAGAGCTCTTGAAAGAAACACTAAATAAGGAAAGGAAAAACCAGTACCAGCTACTGCAAAAACACACCAAAATATAAAGACCAGTGACGCTATGAAGAAACTGCATCAACTAGTGTGCAAAATAACCAAATAGCATCATCATGACAGGATCAAATTCACACATAATAATACTAACCTTAAATGTAAATGGGCTAAATGCCCTAATTAAAAGACATAGACTGACAAATTGGATAAGAAATCAAGACCCACTGGTGTACTGTATTCAGGAGACCCATCTTAGTGCAAAGGCACACACAGGCTAAAAATAAAGGGATGGAGAAAAATTTACCAAACAAATGGAAAGCAAAAAAAAAGCAGTGGTTGCAATCCTAGTCTCTCACAAAACAGACCTCAAACAAACAAAGATCAAAAAACACAGGCCGGGCGCGGTGGCTCCAGACTGTAATCCCAGTACTTTGGGAGGCCGAAATGGGCGGATCACGAGGTCAGGAGATCGAGACCATCCTGGCAAACACGGTGAAACCACCCCCCCGCGTCTCTATTAAGAAATACAAAAAAAAACTAGCCGGGCGAGGTGGCGGGAGCCTGTAGTCCCAGCTACTGGGGAGGCTGAGGCCGGAGAATGGCGTGAACCCGGGAGGCGGAGCTTGCAGTGAGCTGAGATCCGGCCACTGCACTCCAGCCTGGGTGACAGAGCGAGACTCCGTCTCAAAAAAAAAAAACAAAAAATCCAAAAACACAAAGAAGGGCATTACATAATGATAAAGGGAACAATTTGACAAGAAGAGTTAACTATTCTGAATATATATGCACCCAATACAGGAGCACTTAGATTCATAAAACAAGTTCTTAGAGACCTACAAAGAGACTTAGACTCCCATATAATAATAGTGATAGACTTTAACACCCCACTATCAGTATTAGACAGATCAATGAGACAGAAAATTCAGAGAGTATTAGATCAATGAGACAGAAAATATTCAGGACTTGAAGTCAGTTCTTCATTAAGTGGACCTAGTAGATGTCTACAGAACTCTCTATCCCAAACAAACAGAGAATATACATTCTTCTCAGGGCCACCTGGCACTTATTCTAAACCTAACCACATAATTGGAAGTAAAACAATCCTCAGCAAATGCAAAAGAGATGAAATCATAACAAACAGTCTGTCAGACCACAGTGTAATCAAATTAGAATTCAGGATTAAGAAACTCACTAAGCACCACACAATTTCATGGGAATTTGACCACCTGCTCTTGAATGACTCCTGGCTAAATAATAAAATTAAGACAGAAATCAAGAAGTTCTTTGAAACCAGTGAGAACAAAGAGACAACATACAAGAATCTCTGGGACAAAGCTAAAGCAGTGTTAAGAAAGAAATGTATAGCACTAAATGCCCACATCAGAAAGCTAGAAAGATCTAAAATAAACACCCTAACATCACAATTAAAAGAGCTAGATAAGCAAGAGCAAAGTAATCCAAAAGCTAGCAGAAAACAAGAAATAACTAACATCAGAGAAGAATTGAAGGAGATAGGGACACAAAAAACCCTCCAAAAATCAACAAATCCAGGAGATGGTTTTTTGAAAAAATTAACAAAATAGACCACTAACTAGACTAATAAAGAAGAGAGAAAAGAATTAAATAGATGCACTAAAAAAATGATAAAAGGACTGTCAACACTGACCCCACGGAAATACAAACAACCATCAGAGAATATTGTAATCACCTCTATGAAAATAAACTAGAATATCTAGAAGAAATGGATAAATTCCTGGACACATACACCCTACCAAGACTAAACCAAGAAGTTGAATCCTTGAATAGACCAATAACAAGTTCTGAAATTGAGGCAGTAATTAATAGCCTACCAGTCAAAAATCCCAGGACCAGACAGATTCACAGTTGAATTCTACCAGAAATACAAAGAGGAGCTGGTACCATTCCTTCTGAAATTATCCCAAACAATTGAAACTTCCCTAATGCATTTTATGAAGCCAGCATCATCCTGATACCAAAACCAGGAGAAGGCACAACGAAAAAAGAAAACTTCAGGCCAGGCACAGGAGCCAATCAGATGATATTCCTGATGAACACTAATGTAAAAATCCTCAATAAAATACTGGAAAACCAAATCCAGCAACACATCAAAAAACTTATCCACCACAATCAAGTCGGCTTCCTCCCTGGGATGCAAGGCTGGTTCAACATACATAAATCAATAAATGTAATCCATCACATGAACAGAAACAATGACAAAAACCATATAATTATTTCAATAGATGAAGAAAAAGCCTTTGATAAAATTGAATATCATCATGTAAAAAACTCTCAATAAACCAGGTATTGATGGAACATATCTCAAAATAATAAGAGCTATTTATAACAAACCCATAGCCAATAACATATTGAATGGGCAAAAGCTGGAAGCATTCCCATTGAAAACCAGCACAAGACAAGAATGCCCTCTCTTACCACTGCTATTCAACATAGTATTGAAAGTTCTGGCCAGGGCAATCAGGCAAGAGAAAGAAATAAAGGATATTTAAATAGAAAGACAGGAAGTCAAGTTGTCTCTGTTTGCAGAAGACATGATTTTATACTTAGAAAACCCCATCATCTCAGCCCAAAAACTGCTCAAACTGATAAGCAACTTCAGCAAAGTCTCAGGATACAAAATCAATGTAAAAAAATCACAGGCATTCCTTTATGCCAACAAAAGGCAAGCAGAGAGCCAAATCATGAATAAACTCCCATTCACAATCACTAGAAAGAGAATAAAATACCTAGGAATACAGCTACAAGAGAGGTGAACAACCTCTTCAAGGAAAACTACAAACTACTGCTCAAGGAGATAAGAGAGGACACAAACAAATAGAAAAACATTCCATCCTCATGGATAGAAAGAATCAGTATTGTGCAAATGATCATACTTTATAGATTCAATGTCATTCTCATTAAACTAACACTGACATTCTTCACAGATAAGAAAAAACTATTTAAAATTTCATATAGAATCAAAGAAGACCTCATATAGCCAAGACAATCCTCAGCAAAAAGAACAAAGTTGGAGACATCATGCTACTTTACTTCAAACTATACTACAAGGCTACAGTAACCAAAACAGCATGGTACTGGTACCAAAACAGATATATAGACCAATGAAACAGAACAGAGGCCTCAAAATTAACACCACACAACTACAACCATCTGATCTTTGATGAACCTGACAAAAACAAGCAATGGGGAAAGGATCTCCTTTTCAGTAAATGGTGCTGGGAAAACTGGCTAGCCCTATGCAGAAAACTGAAACTGGACCCCTTCCTTATACCTTATACAAAAATTAACTCAAGATGGATTAAAGACTTAAATGTAAGACCTAAAACCATAAAAACCCTGGAAGAAGACCTAGACAATACCATTCAAGACATAGGCAAGAGCAGAGACTTCATGACAAAAATGCCAAAAGCAATTGCAACAAAAGCCAAAATTGACAATGGAATCTAATTAAACTAAAGAGCTTCTGGACAGCAAAACAAACTATCATCAGACAGAAGAGGCAACCTACAGAATGGGAGAAAATTTTTGCAATCTACCTGTCTGGACAAAGGTCTAATATCAAGAATTTACTAGGAACTGAAACATATTTACAAGAAAAATACAAGCAATCTCATCAAAAAGTAGACAAAGGATATGAACAGACACTTCTCAAAAGAAGACATTTACATGGTCAACAAACATATGAAAAAAAAGCCCAACATCACTCATCATCAGAGAAATGCAGATTAAAACCACAATGAGATACCATCTCATGCCAGTCTGAATGGCAGTTATTAAAAAGTCAGGAAATGATAGATGCTAACGAGACTGTGGAGAAATAGGAAAGCTTTTACACTCTTGGTGGGAATGTAAATTAGTTCAACCATTGTGGAAGACAGTATGGCTATTCCTCAAGGATCTAGAACCAGAAATACCATTTGACCTAGCAATCCCAATATGAGTATATACCTAAAGGAATGTAAATCATTCTACTGTAAAGACACATGCATATGTATGTTTATTGCAGCACTATATACAATAACAAAGACATGGAACCACCCAAATGCTTATCAATGATAGAGTGATTAAGAAAATATGTTACATATACACCATGGAATACTATGCAGCCATAAAAAGTAATGAGATAATGTCGTTTGCAGGGACATGGATGAAGCTAGAAGCCATCATCCTCAGCAA
Source organism: Papio anubis (assembly GCF_008728515.1). Lineage (NCBI taxonomy): Eukaryota > Metazoa > Chordata > Mammalia > Primates > Cercopithecidae > Papio > Papio anubis. Next base: position 80,498,700 of record NC_044979.1, read on the forward strand.
ACTAACATGGAACAGAAAACAAACCAAACACCACATGTTCTCACTCATAAGTGGGAGTTGAACATTGAGGACACATGGACACAGAGAAGGGAACAAAACATACCAGGGCCTGTTGAGGGGTGGAGTGGAAGGGAGGAAACTTAGAGGATGGGTCAATAGGTGCAGGAAACCACCATGACACATGTATACTTATGTAACAAACCTGTATATTCTGCACATGTATCCCTTTATTTTAGAATAAAGAAAAAAATAAAAATAGAGTCCATTTCATTTCATACTTTATTGTATCAGAATAAAAAGAGAAAGAAGGGCTTCAGAGTTCTGTACCAATGGCATTGCAAAAGGTGGTGCAAACATGGAAAGAGGCTGATTAGGAACACTTTCCTCTTTCTCTCCCCACATTCTCCCTACTCTCTTGTTTCCTTATAAAGTTCAACTACTGAAAGAGAAGTCAATGCTTCCTTTTGAAAGGGAATCTGTAACATTCAGACAATATGGATGACATATGAACTCATTATGAGAGCCTACAAACAAAGGCCCCCTTGTCATTTTTCATGAGATTGAATATTTCTGCTTATCATTTAATCATCAACCTTGTGGTGCTGGGCACTGTCTATAGACATCAGGAGGGAGACAAAACAAATTAAAGGCATGCTTTCTATCTGTAGAAAGGTACAAAACAATTGGTTACCCACAGCATATATACAGGAAAGAAATAAAAATGAAAAATGTGAAAAGTTCTCAAAGCAATGTATAAATGCATACAAATGATCGTGCTGTCAAGAAAGCACAACCACATGAAAGAAATGTGAGATTAATTTTTTCATAATAAAGTAGCATTATAAATGGAAGGTTTCCTGGAAAGTGGAATTTAGAATTGGGTTTTAAAGGCATGGCAGGGAAGACTATGGATGGTCAGGTCTCTGCATCTGTCATTTGTTTCAAGTTCTAGCCAGCAACAGGACACCCACGCCCCTTTCCACCCCCAACAACCCTGACGACCGTGGTGACAGGATTATCTCAGGTGCATGATGCACAATGGGCTATTTAAAGTGCAGTGTTTCACAATCCCATCATTGTATACTGTGTGTTTGTTTGTTTTTTTCCTATGCCACACTGCCTGAGTACTTCATGTTAAACGTTTTCCATAGGATCAAAAGCAAAACTCTGCTTTCTGAATGACAATTGTTACCAACATCTTCTATCCCTAAAATGTATAAAATTTGGAGGATTCCTTCAGAACAAGGCAGAAAAATACAAGTGTAATTCACTTTCTGTCTCTGTTCTCCAAACTCTCTCAAAGAAAATTATTTCATTTTGGACTCCCTCACGGAGAAACTAAAATTCTAAGATTCTAAGAGCCTTAAGGGCTAGTAGTGGTTATCCAGAGCTGAAGAGTTCAGCAAGAAGAGAATAAAAGTATGAGAATGAGAGAAGAATTTATAATGAAAAGAAATAGAAAAGAGGTAAAAAAAGGACTTACATTAAAAGTTCAAGGCAGAATCCTACATGCCAAAATACTTTATTTCCTCCAGAGATCCTTTACATTTAAATGTGTCACAGAAGGCACAGTTCTCCTTCAGCCTCCCCAGTTCTGCTCATCTTGCCACTGCTTGCAAAGTCAAAAGCAAGTTCTATGTTAAAAGCTGATGGTCAGAATAAGTGGTTTCAGCTGCGGTTGCTCCAGGCTTTGATTTGGGGAAAAGGAGGGACTGACACCTGGCCTTTGACCTGAGAGACTGAGCTATACACAGCATTCCATCTTTCCACTTTGTAGCAGTAGGAGGACACATTTTCTCTCCTCCCTTTCCTGTTCAGTTTTTGTCTGAGTGTTCTGATATCTCAAGAGGAAGCCCATGGGACAGTCTCAATAACTAGTAGATCTACTAAAATCTGGGAGAAAAAAATGGCCCTATCTTTTCAGAACATAGATCCACACTGACCCTGATTTCTCATTTGTTCTCTCTCTTCCACACTCCTCCCTTCTCCCCTTGTCTAAATAAACTGCGCTATTCCCATAAACCACTGAGAAGCCACAGGATTTCTCAAGTCTGCTTGCTGGAAATGTATAAGGAAAATTATGTTCTCTCATTTTCATACCTTTGCAGGGAGAGACAAGAAATCCTTACTACACCAAGGGATTCACCCAAGCAAAAACTGCCAATGCCAATTACGCCTGCTTTTCTATATTCCTCCCATTTCTACCCTATCTGCTCTCTTGATCACTAAGCTTAGAGAACATAAATAGCTGTCCAGAGCAAACACTTCAGTTTTTCCTACACACAATTGCTACCCTGAATATTATATTTGATTCAGTAGTTGAAACAAGGATATCACTTCTGCAAAAATTGTACCTATTTCCTGTTTCAGGAAAGCAGAGAAATACAAGTGTCATTAATGTTCTGTCCCTGTTCTCCAAACCATCTCAAAGAAAATTATTTCATTTTAGAATCTCTATGGGAGAAATTAAAATTCTAAGATTCTAAGAGGCTTAAGAGCTAGTAGATAGCCTAAGAGGTAGATGTGTTATAATTCTATAATTTGGTAAGGAAGTAGAAATTATGGCTTTCTTTAACATTCTATTAGGCTTGAAATTAGAACAAGATTTTTGTCAAGCCCAACTTTCATTGGGCTTGACATTTTGAAACAGAGGAACAGAACTCAGAATTACAGCAGTGCTTGTGTCTTCCTCAAGGATGTACCTCAGCTCTCAGAATAGTTTGGACATCAGTAAATCATCAGTTGATGAAAGAATAAATGGTAGCCTTAGAAGCTGAAGATGACAATTCTGGGTGATCAGTACTCTCGATTTAAGTTGGTAGTCAAAGGGTGAGTTGAAACAGCCTTCATCATAACAAAGGGTGAATCAGGAACAATGGCTTCTGCTTTGGTTTAATCTGGCTTTATATTTATTGCTTTATATTTATATTTACTAATTAAAAATGGTATAAATATATACACATCTACTAAATATATGCAATATTTATACATGTATGCATACACACATACATATATATTCTTTCCATGGAATCATGGAGTTGAAAACTACCTTAGTGATTATCTACTATCATTTTTCTTACAGAGCCACAATGCAAAAGACTCCATCTACATTATCTGCTGCTTTACTCAATGTTGTAGAAAAACTCATAGTTTTCTACTAAATTACTTCTTCTTCTAGGATATCAGAAAGACAATTTTTTTTTATTATTATACTTTAAGTTCTAGGGTACATGTGCATAACGTGCAGGTTTGTTACATATGTATACTTGTGCCATGTTGCTGTGCTGCACCCATCAACTCGTCAGCACCCATCAACTTGTCATGACAATTTTTTAATAGATGTAAATTTCCTCTAAATCAATTTCTGTGAGTAGGAAGAAGGAAATTTGTCACTTTCAAAGTTTTGCAAGTTTTTTATCAAGTGGGTGGTACTAGTACAACTCTATGTCAATGTCTCAACATATTCCCCACAAAAATAGCCAATTCTATTTACTCTTTCACCTGTGCAACTTTAGAGGGAGAGAGAAACTAGCATATATTAAGTGCTTGCTACAAAAATATACCAGGCATCCTACAAATAAGTTCTTTCTGTTTTCACAACTCAATGATTTTAAGTATTTCACCCAATTCCTAAGTAACAAAATGCAACCTTAAAGAGGCCAGTCATGAGCTAAAAAGTGGTAGAGCTAGAATGTCACATCAGTTTTGTCTGAATCCAAAATCTATACCATTTTTCTTTTTGTATATGAGAAGTTACCAAAAAGAAACCGCTCCCAACAAAACTGTATTGTCTATGGTAAATATAATGTCTTCCAAAATGAAGGAAAGAATATCTAAAGAGATAGACAATGGAAATCAATACCCCCGGGATTATGCAGTGTCTTTACACAAGAGCTGTGAATTTCCATGGATTGAGGGAATTATGCAGCTTACATATGTGTAGTAAGCCTTCTAGCACACACTAGCAAATATTTGTTGAATGCATATTTGTGAGAAACTAGAAGTACCATGCTTAGCCTTTCTTTGATAAGTAATCAAGACTTACCAAGAGAAATACTGAGCTAAAGATAGTGTAATAGATTTGTTTTTGACAATGACTCACTACCTCCTTCACTGTAAAACAATTGTATATCCCTGCCCTATTGAACTGGGCTTGATTATAGCACTTGCTCTGACCATTGGGATATGATTATATATGACATATGCCATGTTCAGGCAGATATTTTAAGTGTAGATTCATATTTTGACTTGGACTAATTCACCAAGTGATTACAATTAACATATCTAGAATAGTAATACTCCTTGTTTTTCCTGCTCAAGTCAACAGATAGGAATTATATACCTATCAAGAGCAGTAGGTCAGTAATACCCGGATTCTCCACATACTGGCATGGGGGCATGTTCACCTGTGGAGCATATCAGATGCTGTGGATGACTTAACTATTGAAAAATACATCCTCTTCTTCTCAAGAGATATGCCCCCAGAGGGGAGTATAGGAAATTATGTTGCCCTTTACAAAATATTCTGATTTTTCTTCCTGTGGTAACCATCTCTGGGGAAGGATTATATATCCCCACAGTATAGAATTCAAAAATGCCCAGGTGACTTGCTTTGGCCAATGAAAGGTGAACAGAAGTGATATGTGGTATTTGCAGACATGAGCTTTAACAGCCATTTTGTTGTTCTCCATATTGCTCTTATCTATACTATGGTAACTGAAATGCTCAAAATAGAGGTTTATCTGATTCACCAGGTCCTAGAGTGAAAAAAAAAATGTGGAAACAAATTCATAGATGACCCATGACAGACTTGTATTTCTTGCATACATGAGAAATTTGAAACTCTAAGCACTGGGAATTGTGGTCCTTTGTTATTACAGCAAATATATACTTATTCTGAAGAATACAGGGAATATATATTTCCCTCTTGGTAATTACTGATTTAGTGGACTTTAGAGCATTTAAGCAATCTTCTCTCTATTGTTTCTCTCAATTGACTTTTAGAAAGGTACTGAATAGTTCAATATTATATTCTGACAAGTACCTATAGTGTGTCTACTCTAAATGGTGATTTTAATGTAGATTTTAGATTTAACAATAAATAAATGTGAGGCTAGGGAAGATAATTTATCATTGGACATAACTAAATTAAAGAAACAAGTTTTTGAAGCCTCTCAAGCTCATTTATCCATTGTGCCTGGATCTGAGGCATTAGATCAGGTGGCAGAAAATCTTTCTAGACTAAACCCCACAACTTGGATTAAGTCTATTGGGGGCTCCACTGTAGTAAATTGTGGAATTACATTTCTCTGTTTAATCAGCTTGTCTTTAGTGTGCCAGACCAGTCAAAGAATCCTGCATCAAAATCAAGAGAACGAACAAGCCTTCATCACCATAGCACATTCATATAAAAAGAGGGAGAGATGTTGAGGGAAGTCAGGGACCTCAAACAGAGGGATCTGCTGAAGCCATGACAGGAGAACATAAATTGTGAAGATTTCATGGACATTTGTTAGTTCTCCAAATTAATACTTTTATAATTTCTTACCCTTGTCTTTACTGCAATCTCTGAACATAAATTGCGAAGATTTCATGAACATTTATCACTTCCCCAATCAATACTCTTATAATTTCCTATGCTTGTCTTTACTTTAATCTCTTAATCCCATCATCTTCATAAGCTGAGGATGTATGTCGCCTCAGGACCCTGTGATGACTGTGTTAACTGCACAAATTGCTCATAAAGCATGTGTGTTTGAACAATATGAAATCTGGGCACCTTGAAGAAAGAACAGGATAATAGTGATGTTCAGGGAACAAGGGAGATAACCATTAGGTCTGACTGCCTGGGAGCCAGGCAAGACAGAGCCATATTTCTCTTATTGCCAAAAATGGGTAAGAGAAATATCACTGAATTCTTTCCCCAGTAAGGAATATTAATAATTAACAGCCCTGGGAAAAGAATGCATTCTGGGGGGTGGGGGGGAGCCCCTCTAAAATGGCTGCTCTGGGAGTGTCTGCCTTATTCAGTTGTAGATAGGAATGAAACACGCCCTAGTCTCCTGCGGCGCCCTCAGACTTATTAGGATTAGGAAATTCCTGCCTAGTAAATTTTAGTCAGACCAGTTGTCTGCTCTCAAACCCTATTTCCTGATGTTTATCAATGACAGTGCATGCACAGCGGGACACGGAACCTCATTAGTAATTCTAGTTTCGCCCTGGCCTTGTGACCTTGCCCTGCCCATTTGCTTTGTGATATTTTGTTGCTCTTGAAGCATGTGATCTCTGTGACCCACACCCCATTCATACACTCCCTCCCCTTTGAAAATTGCTAATAAAAAATTGCTGGTTTTACGACTCGGGGGCATCACAGAACCTGCCTACATGTGATGTCTCCCCCAGCCACCCAGCTGTAAAATTTCTCTCTTTTGTACTCTTTCCCTTTATTTCTCAGACTGGCTGACACTTAGGGAAATTAGAAAAGAACCTATGTTGAAATATTGGGGGCTGGTTCCCCCGATAAGGCTAGATGTTATACCCTCTTAAAACAATTAAAGAGTTTAACAAAGATGATTGCCTGAACAGAAGAGATAAAGCAAGCAACTGCCTGTAACCAACATTTACTTAAAAACTAATTGTGGTGGCTCCTGACCAAAGAGGTAGCATACAGATAAACAGATAGATGACAGGAAGATAGACAGACAAACAGATATATATCCAAAATTCTGCTCCCATAGCAAGGTCAATCTCATTTTAATATGGAGGGTGATTTGGATACTTGGTATACTTGAGTCTACTTCTCAGCCAATATTTGTTTTGTTTTCACTAAAACATCCATAGCTTCAAGTAAAATAGCTCCCTATTAAACACCCCATATAAAATTATTTCAAAGCACATTTCTATACAGCTAAATATTAGATAATTATTTATAAACCAGTTAAAATTAGAGAACCCTCACTGATAAAAACTTTGATTTTAAAGTAGTTGATCTACAAGCCTTCTGTCTTCTAGGATTAGAGAGCGGAATTACTCTTTTATTCAAGTCACTCTTAGATTTTAATACTAACATTTGATGCCTTCTTCATTATGACAGAATGCATGGCTAACCTCACTCCTGAAAACAAGCATGTTTCTAGAATATCTGAATATGAAATCAAATTACTGAGGAACAGATTAAAGAGATGGGAAGGGGAATTTAAATACATATTATTTTTAATCATTTTTGAAATTATTGTTTAAAGTATCAAGAGAGCATTTTTACCAACATTCTCTTGGCTCAAATGCAGCCTAGGGTCTGTAGTAACAGTAAAATATAATAAATATCTGCCCACAAAGTGAAAAAACAAAGAAAGACTATTAAAATTTGTAATATTTTATTATTGTTGTATTATTTCTGTATTATTCCTTGTATTTCATTCAAAAGAGTATAGCTTTACTAGTGGAAGTGATAGGCCTCCCCAATCTTACCGGATCCCTACATTGAACACTGAGCTAAGAAGTATAATTTATAATTTAACAAGTATAAAAAATGGCATATGCTTTAGATTGAACGACTTATACATGTATGTGTTTATAATTTAGAGAAAATAAAGGATTGCCCTGGGCCCAATGAGGCAGTATCATGTCCATAGGATTAGGAAAGGTAAACAAGCTAAGAATATTGGAACTCACTGGTTTTTTATTGTGTGTGTGTGTGTTTTTGTGTGGGTAGGGGGCAGTCTTTAAATACTCGTGGTGCAGAAGTCTTTCCTGGGTGGCATTTAGCTATTGATGACTGAACTTCATCATCATGCTGCTTATTTCTAAACATATTAATTTCAGCTTGACATTTGCTTTATGAACATTTGATTTCGGAGTTAAGAAAACAGCTTAACTAGAACAGATATTCAAAATTAAAGGTTATTTATATAATCACTAACACAGTGATGTTTAAGACTTTTGGAACTGCTGTGAAATTTTAAGGTTATGATATCATGCCATATACTTTGAAAAATTAATTCAAATTAGTTTGGAAATGAGCACTTTTATATCCACTGAAAATTTCATTAACAACAGAAATATAAGGTTATAATCAAAGAAATGGTAGAACACTAGAAAGATGTCTACAGAGGTTAAAATTGTTTTTTTTTTTTACATCTTCATTAAAGATCTAAAAGTGATAATGAGCAGATTATTCAAATGTACAAATATTAGGAAAGAATAATAAAGTCATTAGAAAAAAATTGTGGGTACTTACATATCAAAATTAAATTTTAAATGGCAAAGACCTGGAAAATAGACATAGATATTAGAAAAAGAGAGAGGGGAAAGAACCTGGAAAGCAATAATGGAAATAAATGTATCTACTATATTATGTGAAAATCTCAATGTTATCTGAAAAGATGCTGTTACTGCAGGAAGTTCAAAGCTTTCTATATCTCCTAAGGCCTAAGCTCTTTGTAGTACTGGATATTGCCCTATAGAAAGCACTGATTATTCAACAACTATAATGTGGATGGAGAATAATATAAGGCAACTATGCACCATAACTTTTTCTTTTGATACTATCATATCAAAACTGGTGCACAGAATTTTTGAAGTCTGGTGGAAATAGAACAAAATATTCAATACATCTGGTCAGGTAAGTTGTTTATAATGAGTCTTCTATTCCGTAGGTTACACTCAACCCACAATTAATTCCCTCCAGTTAAAGTTACCTACTGTGTGCTGATTCTCAGGGTACCCATGGGAAGCAGGACAATAAAACGATCTCTTCTTCATCTCGCAGTTAATAATTGTGGATTTAACAGAGTCAAAGTCACCATAATATATTCCCTCAAAATGGTTATAGTGTATTAGTTTTCCATATTTTCCAGAGTCATCGTGTACCACAGTAAAGACAAAGAAATCATTGGAGACTCTAGTTTTGAATATATCTCTAGAGAAGCAGCTGGGGCCTTGACCACAAGGCTTGGGAGCCTGTTCTTGGCTAAGTATTCTAATGTGTTGACCAGCAGCTTACCACAGTGCTGAGTTAATCAAGACTGTTTAGCATGGAGTAAAAATCCACACAACTGATATGGCCATAAAGTGTCTCTTGGAGAACCCTGAAGAAGTGTCACTGGAATGGCATTTTTGGAAATTAGGAAGTGAAGGTAACACATTCACAATAGGCTAATGAGTGGTCTTTTCTTGGAGGCTAAAATAAGAGCAATTAAAACATGACATATTCTATCAACTAGGCCAATGACCACCTGATCTTTAAACTCAGGGGACAGTGAAAGGAGCAATGCCTATTTCAGGCCGAGAGATGTCCATCTAAAAGATGATCAGGTCATATCTCCATCATTAATATAGGTAAGAGTCAAGGGTGATAAGGGCAAAAGAGCAAAACTATAATTCTGCCTGGATAAATCTTTTTTCCAGCTTTTGCAAATACCAGAGACAGACAGTCTAAAAAGGTTAATGCTAATGACATTGACCATTGAAAAATGAATTTAGGTGCCCCCTCTGCCCATACTTTTTCCTTTGGGATAATCATAATAAATAGCTGTTCCCTGTGGTCAAAGAATTGAGAAATTACTAAAATAATCTGGAATAAATAGACATGTATAATATGGGAGCACAAGAAAAGAAATGAACTGTCATTTTAAAGGCATTCTGCAGGAGGAATCTTGCAGTTTTCAAGTTGAAAGGTGTTGTTTTGGCACAAAAAACTAGAACTGCAAAAACGGTCCAATCTAAGATGCTTGTTATCTTTCCTCAAAAATCTTTCCAGAATGATGCTCCATTTTGTTGTTTTCATTAGCAGATTTTTAATTAATATTTTAATATCTTATATTTTCAATGTCCTAGGGCCAAGCAAATCATCAATTAGTTACTTCTAATAAAATACCAGGAAAAGTAAGGTGGCAAACAGCCGTATTTCAAAGATCCACAAGAAAGCCAAAATGGTTGGTTCTATTGTCACTCATAAAGTTATCAGTTTTTCTTAGGGCTTCATATAACTTCCATAACTTGTTTCTGCACATATTTTTTCTTTAATTGTATATCTCTTCTCCTAGATTGTAATCATTTCTGAGTAACAGATTTTCTTTGTGCTTTCAGTATCCATTCCAGTACCTGTCTAATTGTAGATGTTAAAGAAATGTTTTCAGAACGAACAAACTGGAAGAATCTTATGCTCTGGGACATACCCCTCCCATCTTCTCAAGGGCCTTTGTTTCTACATTAATATTCCTTGCCTTTCTGTATTATCAATTTCTTTCTCCATATTAGATGAACTTCTTTTGTCTCCAACTTTTTGAAATTCTCTGTTGACCCTACATATCATTCTAGCTATTGCCCTATATTTTTTGTCCTTGTTACATCAAAACATCTCAAAGAAAATGTATTACTAGTTCATTAACCACACTGTTACCTCCTATTTATTCTTCCACCCATTCCAATCTGACTTCCTCCCCTGCATTACAAAGACACTCTTCATCAATCTTTAATAGTTTCCATGTTACAAATCCATTGAATGCTTCTGGTTTTGTTTTTACCCAAATTCTTATATAATTTGTACACAATCGTTCCATTTTTGATTCAAATTTCTCTTTCAGAATTCACTTATCAGTCCTCTTGTCTTCTTTACTAATATTCTTTAAATAATCTCATTCATTTCCAAGCCTTCAAATATTATTCACATACAGATAACATTCAAATTTATATCTCCAGCCCTAAGTTTTCTGAGATCCTTACTCATGTAGGCAATGGCCTACATGACATTGCTATTTGCATGACTAAAGGCATCTCACACGTAACATATTCAAAGAGATCTCTTTATTCCTTCAACTTGGTCTTCCAACTAGTCTTTTCTATATCAGCAAATGATATCCCTATCTACTGAACTGTCCAAGCCAAAAACTACAGGACTTAACTTTCACTCCCCTTTTCCCAAATCTCCATAATCCTAACATTTTCCCCAATTTTACCTCCATAAAATCCATAAGCAAATTATGAGTTCTACTTACAAAGTAAGCCAAGTCTAGCCACTTTATCTTCGTGGCCAACACTCTAGTCCAAGTCACTACCTTTGGTGAGATCATTTTCTACAATGGTCTCCTAAATTCAGCAGTCTTTCTACTTCTACTGTTATTCTTTCCACCCCTATTTATTTTCCACCCATCAGCAAGCATGATCTTTTTAAAAGGCAAATCAAAGCATAGTATTTCTCTACTTCACACCCTCAAAGCTTCCCCAAAGTAGTTTGAAAAAGTAATCAAACTCCTTATGAAGGTTTATAAGGTCTAACCATGATCAGGCCCTTGCCTGCCTTGCCAATTTCATCTTCCACTCTCTAACCACTCGCGCCTCATTTCTTTTCATGAAAATAGTGTCAGTGACCTCTTTCCAAGGAATGACCTTTTGAACATGTTCCTCTGCATAACATGATTTTCCTAAAGATCTTTGCATGGCTAGCTTCTTATTCTTCAAGACTCACTGCAAATAGCACCGCCTCAGAGAGGTTTTCCAGGGGCACCTGACCTAAAGTTGTCTTCCCCAACCTCCAAACCCAGTTATTAACCTTTATACCATTCTGTTTATTTGTTTATTTCTTCAACACATTTACCACAACCTGAAATAATTTTGTTTGTTTACTGTTTTATGGCTAAATTATAAACTCAAATTCTCTATTTCTGAAGCCCAGAATAGTATCTAGCATATAATAAATATCTGATTAATGTGTTAGGGAATGAATGAATAAATAAATAAATAAGTACAGTAATTTGAAAGTCACATGACCTTAAAAAAATGTCACTATTACCTAAAATCTTAACCACTATTATAGATTCTTTTCGTTGGTAGGAATCAACCAGAAAAATGTAAAGCATATTAATTAGTTCATCAAATTATTTTGCTGGAAGTTTTTTTTAGATCATAAAGAAGGAAACGATTTCCCTAGAACCCCTGCTGTCCCATCTCTGTTTAAGCCAGATTTGGTATAACCATTGGATAAAAGAGCTGCAGAATCCCAGTGGCTTAACTCTATTACTAACTCAAATTTTTCTCACTGTCTTTGACTCCAACTCTGTCTCTGTCCACATCAAACACTTAAAAATCTCTCTCTTTTCAAAACTGATGGTCTGTGGCCTTAACACTTAGACTATCTCTAAATATTCTTGGATTACTCTTGCTCTCTTGACCCTGTTCCATACACTCCATCTTAAGTAGGATTCATGATGTTATAATGACTTGTAACTCTACCTTGACAAGGGAGCTTCAGGGTAAGAGTCAGCCCAATGTTCTTTCTCTCTTACCCAAGAGGGATGGTTGACAGATTTAATAAATAAAAATACAGGATTCCTAATGAAATTTGAATTTTGATAAACAATAAATAATTGTTTGTAAATACAGCTCAAATATTGCATGGAACACATTTGCAATATTTGATAAATACTTGTGAAAGATTATTCATTGTTTATCTGAAATTCAAATTTAAGTAGATGTTCTGGGTTTCATCTGGCAACCCTATCAAGGGAGAAGATAGGTTTTTCAGATCTTGGTCTCAATGAGGAGAGAGGCTCTCTCTGGGTCTAAGTAATCTGAAAGAGTAAAAATTAAGCAAAGTCATTCTTAAATTCAGCAAATATTTATTGAGCATATATGTTCAGCACTGTGGGAATTACTAGATATTCAGTGATGAACCAAACAGACATGAGCCTGATTCATGTATATAATCCAGCAGAAGAGAAAGGTAATAAACATTTAAATAAACAAGTAACTCCAGTTCTACTAGCCTGCTTTCTGAAAATTTTTCCTCAGATTCTCTCTCTCTCCCCCCCTCTCTCTCACACACACATGCACATGCAACACACATTCTGAAAGCAAATAGCAGTTTTAATAATGTATAAGTTTGACATAGTTCTGTTTTACTTATCTTGTAATTAAGCAATGTTCTTTTTTGGGGAAGACACAAGGCAGTCCTATTACTATTCTACCAGTAGTATTACAAAAAAAAAAAAAAAAATGCTCTTGATCTTATCGTGTGCTTTGTATAACTTGAAATCTCGATTTGAACTTTAGATTTTAAAGCAGAATAAAAACTGTTTTCAACTAAATAACGTGTTTGTTATTAACAGATTGTTTGAAGATAAGACAATCCTTAAGAACATTTACCATCCAAATTAGCCTTATTATTTGTTCTATTAATATCCTCTGCAGTTATGTTCCTATTATTTTGATTCAAAAAGCTTTGACTCCAAGAATGAATTGGTTAGTGGTAATATAAAGTTAGCTACTTATATATGCCATGGCTTGGAAAAGTCAAGGAAATGTATTCTAAGGTCCTTTATTGACCTGATATCATGAAGGTTAAAGAAATTTGTGTTGAAGAAATGTTTAATGATATGTTTTTAGATAACATGGAAGTACAACAAAGGTATTCCAAAGATAGTGAAGAACTTTTTCTGGGACTGTTCTCTGTGGTGCATAGGACTTGAATAAAGAATAATTTGTCTAAAACTGTTATCCATCTCTGACTTACAGAAGCAAGCAACAGAATACAAAACCCCCTTCCAACAGCAAAAACTGATATAACTGGTGTGGTTGGCAGGTCTTCTGCTGAAACCTTCAGAGTCTTCAATGATTTCAGTTTTTCTCCACTGCTTTATTCCTGCCTCTCTCATTCACTCACATTTATGAGGCCCCAAAACTGGCCAGGCCATAAAGATCAGGCTGAGTAGAAACCCTTTATCTTCATTGACTCTTTCTGCAGCAGGAGGATTTTTGAACTTCAAATATCCTGTCTTTAGTACTCAGCAGTAGAGGAGAGAAAGAACAACACTCTCTCCTACTCTGATCATTGGGCCCATATTTGTGCAATTCAGTTTCATAAGTCTAGATAGCAAAAAGTCTTCACTCAATAAACCCCATGTGAGCTACATTAAAAATTCTACTGAAAATTGTTAAGTTTTCATCACTGCTCAGATCAAGCCTAACGCCACTTGAAAATACAAGTTTAAATTATGATTTGTTATTAAAATGGAGTTTCACTACGTTTCTACATGCTAATATCTGAAATCAGACCAACTCAATGCTTCTTTGTAGCTACCTTACTACAAAAAAAAAAGTTAATTGGGTTTATTTGCTCAATAAAAATTAGTAGCTAACAAATTATAGTAGTTTAGTGACTGCTATAATTTTGGACACTGTAAAAGGCCCTAAAGTTACAATTTTTTAAAAAAAGATACCTCTGTTAACAATCTAATGGCTAATCTTTGGTTATTTGTAAATGATGCTTTCAAAGTAGTTGAAATACCCAGAAAATATTATAAATTACACAATGACATCTTGGTCAATGACATTTTGGTCAACAACTGAAAAGACATAGGATAGTGATTTCATAAGATTATAATCGAGCTGAAAACTTTCTGTTGCCTAATGACATCATAACCATTGTAATGCTGTAGCACAATGCATTATCTTTTCTGCTTAGTTGTGTTTACATAGACAAATACTTATCATTGTGTTATAATTAGCTAAAGTATTCAATACAGTGACATGCTGTGCAGGTTTGTAGCCTAGGAAAAATAGGAAATATCATATTGTCTAGGTATGTAGTAGGTTATACCATCTAGGTTTATGTAAGTATGCTCTACAATGTTTGTGCAATGATGAAATCCCCTAAAGATGCATTTCTCAAAATGTATCCCTATGGTTAAACAACACACAACTGTACTTAAAGCACTTGAAGATATTCAAACACTAACCAATTAAGAAAACATCTATTATTTTACCTCTAGATGAGTAGCTAAAATATGTGGAGTTTTCAAATTGATAAGAGATAAAAACATAAGCAAATTGCAAATGCAGTAAACCTGGGTAGCAGGGTTATAAAGTACAGTTACTGAATGTGCAGCTAGTCAAGACTCTGGAAAGTCTAGTTATAGTCAAAGTTTCAGATAGAATATAATTGTATCCTCCATTGTCCTTCACTGTTCTCCATTGCACTGCACAAAATTTTGTGCACCAAATTTTAAAACAACAGATTATTTATTGTTTACTATTGAGAATTCATATGTGAACAAGATGGTCAGGTACCTGCCCCTCTGTAACTACCATTCTAGTGCATAGATGTGTTGCCCTTATTAGTATCCAATAGAGGCTACATACTTATTTTGACAAGGATTGGATTGCAACCTACCTAAATGGTACAACATCTTCTTTTCCAGTCTACTGCAATAGCTTCCACAACCTTAATGCTTAAAAATATTTCCTCAATAAAGAAATTATCTCATTTCAGCAATAAAACTGCCCTGAAAGATAACTGGATTATTAAATATTATGTTTAAATAGAAAATCTAATTCTAAAATGAAGTCCCAAGATGCTAGAAGACTTGCCCAAGGTTACACACTTAGTACAATCTTTAGCAAGGAGTTTTGTTGAAAGAATAGAGAATGAAAATACTCTGTAAATTCAAAAGCTAATGAGTCAGCCTATACAGTGCTCACAAGAAACAGCAGTAGCAGCTTTCTGGTTTGTGCTTATAGCTATAATTTGCTTTTCAAACAAACTCTGCAAGATCTTATCTTAGATTTATATCATTATAAATTTATATACTGCTTTTATAATTAAATGTTTAAATATATTATCCTTAAAATAATAACTGATATATGTATATATAAATCTTAAGGTTCATGAGAATGGCTCAATTACTGTAGTAAATAAAGAAATACTTTTATAAGTTTTTAAACTTATAAAAAAATTTGAAGATGCACTATATATTTAATTAATAATGCCATTGACCAACGTGGTCCTAATATTTACCTCAATTTGACTAAACTTTACACAGGCTTATTCTTCACCTTAGGTTCTTACCTTCCTTTTCTCATAGTGTTTCTTTTAGAAAACTTTACATTGTAAATTTTTTCTCTGACCCTTTGAAATATAGATCTTTTTAAAAGCTTCCTGACAGTTTTACAATCCAGAAATGTTTTTTTCAAGGACCTGAGAGTCATGTCTTCGACATGTCATCATCAAAGAAGATAGCACCTCAATCTCCTATTTTCTCTGAGAGGGAAGGAGTCTAACTTCAATGGGTGTCTTGCTATGTCATAAAACTACATTTTGTCATAAAGATATAAGAGTTTCATTTTACTTTCGCATAAAGCCAATGAGAAAACACAGATGGTGTGATGGTTAATATTGAGTGTCAACTTGATTGGATTGAAGGATGCAAAGTATTGTTCTTGGGTGTATCTGTAAGGGAGTTGCCAAAGGAAACTAACATTTGAGTCAGTATACTGGGAGAGACAGACCCACGCTCAATCTGTGTGGGCACCATCTAATCAGCTGCCAGTGCAGCTAGAATAAAGCAAGCAAACATGGAAGGACTAGACTGGCTGAGTCTTCCAGCCTTCATCTTTCTCCTGTGCTAGATATTTCCTGCCCTCGAACATCAGACTCCAAGTTCTTCAGCTTTTGGACTCTTGGACTTACACCAGTGGTTTGCCAGGGGCTCTCAGCCTTCAGACACTGACTGAAAGCTGTACTGTCAGCTTCCCTACTTTTAGGTTTTGGGACTCAGACTGGTTTCCTTGCTCCTCATCTTGTAGGTAGCCTATTTTGGGATTTCACCTTGTGATCATGTGAATCAATACTCCTTAATAAACTCCCCTTCATATATACATCTATCTTATTAGTCCTGTCCCTCTAGAGAACCCTAACTAAAACAGATGGCTTATGACTTTCCCCTAATGTCCTACAGGACTTTTGCACTAGCTCATCCCAGCATGTATAAAACCCTGTCTTCTCTGCTTTAGTGACATCGAGTTCAAACTTAGCTCTGGCCTTTCTCCCCTGCTGCAGTAGTCTTAAATAAAGCATTCCTTGCCTGTTTCACATTGTATGGTGTAACTTTTATTTTGATGCCACACTTATAGAAAAAAAAAATTTCATGGAGTATTGAGAAATCATATGTGTAAACAAAATACAAAACAGAGTTATCATAAAAATACCAACTCTGGGGCAAAATATAAATTTAGCATGGTCGAGTTTACAAATTATTGCCTGAGATAAGTTTCTAACAAAAGTAAGTTTTCCTCATTCAAAAGATTATATTCACAGACAAGATAGACATTGAAGCTACCTATATAAAATCCATTAGTCTAATGATATTTTCAGAAATTGAAGAAAATTAAAAACGTTTTAAAAATGGCACTTGAGCTTAGAAGCATAGAGAGATATTTTGTAATTACCAATTTCACAAAAAGAACCTGTACGAGGAAGTTCAGTAGCCAAATCTAATCAACAATAGACTCAATGTATTTACAATAAAATGCCACATCCTCTTCTTTTTCCACTCTGGCAATTAAAAGAACAATAGAAAGAAGTCAAGCTATCTGTTGTAGAAAAACATAAATGAAAAACATATCAAGATTGACTACAGTAAGCAACAGAACAGTCAGAAGATAAGGGAGGAAAATCAATCTGAATGTCTAAAACCAAGATTCAAATTAACATCAACCTTGAAAAATACTTCTTTAAATTGATACAATTTGAATATAAAGAATTTAAATATAAACTAAAGGTATTCACATCAAATTATCTCTGTTCTCATAGCTTACACATAGCAAAACCCAATTTTAAGTACTTAATCAATATGAAATTTTTGAAAGAGACATACCAACAAATTAAAACAGATCTAACTTTTCATAAACTTAGAAGATAGTAGAAAATTAGGTAAGATACCACTTGTCCAGGAAAAGAAGAATAATTAGCTTGCAGTGTGGGTATAAGAGATATAGAACACTTTTGAAGCTGTTCTCTATTGAGTTAACAGAACTATTCTTTCCTAAGAAACACAATACTAATATTTTCCCCAAACCAGCCAATGCTCTTAAATAATGAAAGTATTTACTAATTGTTGTAAAACTTAGATGTACCAGGAAATAATTTAACAAAAAATACATTGTCACAGGAATAAATTTTATATTTGGAAACACTATTTGGCCTTAAAAATTCTCAAGTAAGAGTTAACAGCTACAAATCAGAATTACCTCTAGTAAAAGGCTACTACAGTTTCAATTACTTTTTACAAGTTTTGACTGTCAAGAAACAGAAACAAGAACTATGAAACAGAAAACATATCTGATACATTAACTTTCTATGTGATTTATACAGCACAGCAGAGCTCAGATAAATATAATGAAAGTCAGTTATACAGTTAATTCAGTTCAATGTTTATCAAACTAATTATATGAAACTAAAAGTAGATATACTCTAAAATAATTTTTAAATCACAGAACCATTTATTCAACAGGTGTTAAATTGGATCTAAATCTCTCTATATAAATTCTATTTACACGTCAAATTATTATAAAAAATTTACAATCCAGAAATTGCAAAATACACTTCTAATGAATCCTAGATACTAATAGAGTGCTCTCAAAGGCTTATTAATTCAACAAATAAACACAATCAAACAAAATAGCATTATAAGCATCGTCATTAAGGTATTCATTATATAGTCTCCACCACAACATGATTTAAATTCAATGATAGTTTTGTGTCAGAAATAAAAAGCTAATTTTTCATTTGCTTTTTTCCTTGCCTAGGGTAATATATGCCATTAGTTTCAATATTTAGTATCTTATCCATGCTTTTACTTTTTCTAGTAGCATGTAGTGCATCACCAGAAATCTTCATGCTGTTACCATAGACCTCTGCATTCACCAGGTATGCTTTCCACTAAAGAGTCAATATAACACTCACAGTGAATAACGAAAACTCCACATTAGAAATTCGTAAACCCTGACTAGAGAAAAACAAATAGAATTATAAATTTTTTAAGGAATACTTCTCTCAGAATAAATTTTAGGCTTTGAGGAAGCAGGAAACAATTCAATAGTTTTGTTTTATTTACATTGCCATCTAGATCCAGTAAAATCACTTATTCAATGGAATTCAACACATTGTATCATAGTCAGTACTTTTATTCCCTTACTAAAACTTCAGAATTATTATTAACATTTTAATAAAATGATAACCCATATAATCCCACACTTTATTTTTACCAATTTATAATTTTCTTTTTGCTTGTATACACTGGCTGTTGATTATGAGATGTAAAAAAAGAAAAACCCTGCCTTTTGAAGTTTTAATGTTTAAATTTCTAGAACTTAGAAGCTTTTGTTCAGAATATAAACAGAATATAAACAGATATTTTGTTCCGAATATAAACAGATATGAATAAAATTTGAATGTAGAAAGATATCAGCCCTATGCTGCATTTCATTTAAAATATGTAGCTTAGTTTAAAAATTGGTATTGACAATCACATAATTTTAGAGGAAAGCCTAGAAGTCATATTACCCAAACTATACAAAGACTCTTCCTCCATAAAATTCTGAAAGATCTTCTCTGTTTTTTCTAAAACTTCCCATTGAGAGAAACCACGACAATAAATTCCAGTTCACACCTTTGCAATCAATTTCAGTTTCTGATTGAACAGTTCTAATTATTAGGAAGCTCTTATTTATAGCAAGTCAAATAAAACACGCTTCTATATAAAATTAACCAGCCTTTTCCTGGAACAATTTTTTTTTATCTATTTTAAGATATTTGTGATATTTTCTTCATTCTACCTTTTCCATTCTATAATTGGGCAAATTTGGTTTTTTAAAAATTAACATAATTTTATGTTTATCCTTAAAGAAGTATATTATATTTCAAACTGTGAACAGTGACTATTCTTAATAGGTTATTAATAGAGGCAGACCTAAGTCAGGAGAAGTCACCTGAGGTAACACTATAGTGAGCAAGACACAAACATTAATTAGTCCAAAATATGAACCTTACACCCTTGGTCAAAAGTCACTGCCTTAAACTGCTGAATATAAAACAAGACTATGACTGGAAAGGTTATAGATTTTGAAATCGATTTTGGTATCCCTAGGTTAAACAGGTGTCAAAACTCAGTCACAAATGTTTCTGCTTAGAGTCGCAATTTTTTGAAAATCAAGCACCAACTCCCATTCTTTGGTTAAAGTATTCTTCTTTTACTTGAGAGGAGCAGTCAACTCTATTTTCTTTATTTCTTTCTATGTGCTTTAAAAACAGCTGACTCTCAGGGAGGGCATATGAGTGATGAATGGACAACTGGAGGATCCCACTTTCCCTGGGCATGAGTAATAGTTTTAGCATTGGGCATGAGAAACAAACATGGAGAGAATCTGGAGATATTTGCTAATATTATACAGAGATATCATGCTTTTTTCCCCTTGACTTTAAACAAGAAAGATATAACTTGGGCTTCTGTTTTAAATGAAAAAAACATTTTTAAGAAATTATAAATCTATGATAATGTATAACAATTACATAAAAATGTAATTTATGACATCAATTACATAAAGTGAGGGTGTAGTGCTATAGAGGAGTAGAGTTTTTGTATGTAATTGAAGTTATTATCAGTTTAAAATAGACTGTTAAAACTTGAGGATGTTTTATGTAAATGCAATGGCTACAACAAAGAAAATATGTTTAAAATATACATGAGAGTAAATGAAAAGAGAATCAAAGCATATTGCTACAAAAAATGAATGAAACACAAAGGAAGGTAAAGACAAAAAGAAAGGAAAAGACAAAAATCTATGAGATAGACAATAAACATTTAAAAATGGAAATAGTAACTCATTCCCTATCAGTAATTAATTTAAATCTAAATGGGTTAAACTCCCCAATCAAAACCCACAGACTGATAAATTTAAAAACAGGATTCAACTATATATTTTCTACAAGAGACTCATTTTATATCTAAGGACACACATAGGCTAAAAGTGAAAGGATAAAAATAGATATTCTGTGAAAATTGTACATTACAATCAAATTGTCTGAAGTGAACAAACACTGAAAGAGGGTAGGAGTAGCTATAATAGCATCACATAAAATCAGATTTTAATTTGAAAACTATTATAAGACATGAACAAGGATATTCTATAATGATAAAAGGGTCCATTCACCAAGAAGATCTAACAGTTATAAGTATTTATGTACTAAACCAGAGCTCCTAAATATATAAAACAAACTTTGACAGAATTGAAGGAGAAATAGACAGCAACCCAATAATAATAGGAGACTTCAATACTCCACTTTCAATAATGGAAAGAATAACAACAGGAAAATCAACAAGGATATAGGGAACTGAACAACATTATATACCAATTGAACCTGACAGATATGTACAGAATAATTCACCCAATAATAGCAAAGTATACATTACTTTATACTATACGTAGAGTATTTTCTAGGATAGACCACATGTAAGGACACAAAACAGGTCTAAACAAATTCAAGAAGATTGAAATCACACAAGTATCTTTTCCAATGACAATGAAATGAAACTAGAAATCAATAGTAAAAGGAAACTGGAAAATCCACAAATATGTAAGAAAATTAACATACTCTTAAACAACCAGTGAGTCAAATAAGTAACAACAAAATTTTTAAAATACCTTGAGACAAATGAAAATAAAAACACACCAAAATTAATGGGATCCAGTAAAGAGTGCTAAGGAGAAGTTTATAGTTGAAAATGTAAATGTACATATTAAAAAAAAAATCATAGTCAATATCAATGACAAACATAGATACAAAAATTCTCAACAAAATACAAGCAAACCATGTGCCTGTACATTAAAAGGATCATTCACCATGATCAAGAGGACTCTATTCCTAAAGTGCAAGACTAGTACAACATAAATGGATACATTTGATATATCATATTAACAGAACAAAAAGGACAAAAACCATATGATCATCTCAATATATTTAGAAAAGGCATATGACAAAATTCAACGTCATTTCATGGTAAAAACTCTCAAAAAAGTAGGTGCAAAAGAAATGGTCCTCAACACAATAAAGGCACACAGTTAAAATCTTAATGGTGAAGAGTCAAAGGCCATTCCTATGACATTGGGAGCATGACAAAGATCAAGTTTAACATATTGAAATTCTTGGCCAGAACTGTTAAGCAAAAGAAAACTGAAAGGCATTCAAATAGAAAAGGAAGAAGTGAGATTGTCACAATTTGTTGATGACATAATCTTATATATAGAAAAACCTAAAGACTCCATCAACAATTTTAAGAACTGATAAACAAATTGAGGTGGCAGAGCAAGATGACTGAATATAAGCCTACACTGTTTGTCCCCACTGCAGGAACACCAGACTTTTTCTTTTTCTTTTTTTTTTTTTTTTTTAGAGACGGAGTCTCACTTTGTCACCCAGGCTGGAGTGCAATGGCGCGATCTCAGCTCACTGCAACCTGGGCCTCCCGGGTTCACGCGATTCTCTTGCCTCAGCCTCCTGAGTAGCTGGGATTACAGGCGCACACCACCACACCCAGCTACTTTTTTTGTATTTTTAGTAGGGACGGGGTTTCACTATGTTGGCCAGACTGGTCTCGAACTCCTAACCTTGTGATCTGCCCGCCTCGGCCTCCCAAGGTGCTGGGATTACAGGCGTGAGCCACCGCGCCCGGCCAGGAACACCAAATTTTAACAACTACAAACAAAAAGCACCATTACAAGAACCAAAAATCACATGAGCAATCACAGTACCTGGTTTTAACTTCACATCACTGAAAGAGACATTGAAGAGGCCAGGAAAGACAGTCTTGAAGCACCAACTCCACTCTTCCCCCATCTCCAGGCAGAGACTGGGCACCTCAGAGAATCTGGGCACTTGGGAGAGGGAGAGCACAGCAACTGTGAGGTTTTGCATTGAACTCAGTGCTGCCCTGACATAGCGGGAAGCAGGACCAGGCTGTATTGAGCTGATGTCCACACACCGAGGGAGCATTTGGACTGGCCCTAGCCAGAGGGGAATCATCCATCCCAATTGCTGGAGCTTGATTTCCAGGAAGCCTTGCCACCAAGGGCTGGATTATTCTGGGGCCCTAAGTAAGCTTGAAGGGCAGTATAGGCTACAGACTGTAATTCCTAAACGAGTTCTAGTTCTGAGCTGGGAACATAGACAGTAAACTGGGTGGTGGTAGGGGGCAGGGGAATGCATCTTAATAAGATACTAGTCAGGACGGTTAAGGGAGTGCTTGTGCCATCCCTTCCCCAGCACCCAGCAGGCACCACACAAAGTGGAGAATTCTGTTCACTGGGGAGAGGGAGAGTATAGCAACTGGGGGACTTCACATTGAACTAAATGCTGCCCTGTCGCAACAGAGACCTGGCAGAATTCATCACCTGCTGACTAAAGAGCCTCTGCATCCTGAATAACCAACAATGATACCTAAGGAGTACACCACGGGCCTTGGCTCTGAGATGTGCTAGCTCCATATGCACCCCAGCACAGCTGCAATGGCTACAGTGAGACTCCTTCTGTTTGAGAAAAGCAGTGGAAAAGTAAAGAAAACTCTGTCATGTACCTTAGGTACCAGTCCAGCCACAGTAGGGTAGAGCACCAAGCAGGCTTTTGGGGTACCTG
Organism: Papio anubis; assembly: GCF_008728515.1. Taxonomy (NCBI): domain Eukaryota; kingdom Metazoa; phylum Chordata; class Mammalia; order Primates; family Cercopithecidae; genus Papio; species Papio anubis. The sequence continues at coordinate 80,522,161 of NC_044979.1, forward strand.
AGTCCAGGCCTAGGCTTTTGGTCAGCATTTCTGGACCTGCCCTCAGTCAAAAGGGACCCCATTGTCCTGAAGGGTGAGTCCCAGGCCTGACAGCATTCACCACAAGGTGACTGAAGAGCTCTTGGTTTTAAGTGAACACTGGTGGTGGCCTGGCAGAACCACCTATGGGTTAGTGGTGGTGGTGGCCACAAAGAGGCTCTGCTGGCTATGGTAAGGGAAAGGAAGAGAGGGGAGGACTTTGTCTTGTAGTTTGAATGCCAGCTTAGCTGTGATAGAATACAGGCCAGGTAAATTTCTAAGGTTCTTCACTTCAATCCCTGGCTCCCAGATAGCATCTCTGGACCCAAGCAGGACCTAGGAGAACTCACAGCCCTAAAGGGAGGGACATAAACCTGGCTGTTCGCCACCTGCTGATTGTAGAGCCCTAGGGTCTTGAGTGAACTTAAGTGGTAGCCAGGTAGTGATTACAGCAGGCCTTGGATGAGACCCATACTGTGCTGGCTTCATTATCCAGTGCAGTTCCAGTGTTGGTGGCCACAGGGGTGCTTGTGTCCCCCTATCCCTAGTTCCAGAAAGTTGAACACAGAGACATAGACTCTGTTTGGGAGAAAGTAAAGGAAAAGAAGAAGAATCTCTGCCTCATAGTCCAGAGAATTCTTCCAGATCTTATCAGAGACCACCAAGGTGGTACCTCTATGAGTCTGCAAGAACCACAGTGATATTAGGGTATTGGGGCTCAAGTCCCTTTGAACACCTGGAAACCCTTCCCAGAAAAGGCAGGCACAAATGAGCCCAGGCTATGAAGACTACAATAAATGCCTAACTCTTCAATGCCCAGATGCAGACAAACAACCGTCCAGGAAAACATGACCTCACCAAGTGAACTAAATAAGGCACCAGGGACAAATCCTGGAGAAACAAAGGTACATGACATTTTAGACAGAGAATTCAAAATATCTGCATTGAGGAAACTCAAAGAAATTCAGGATAACACAGAGAAGGAATTCAGGATTCTATCAGATAAATTTGACAAAGAGATAGAATTAATAAAAAGGAATAAAGCAGAAAAATGCAACTGTCACACTGAAGAATATATCAGAGATGCTATATATCTTAATAGCAGAATTGATCAAGCAGAATAAAAAATTAATGAGCTTGAAGACAGGCTATTTGTAAATACACAATCAAAGGACACAAAAGGAAAAAAGAATAAAAAAACAATGAAACATGCCTATAAGATCTAGAAAATAGCCTCAAAAAGGCAAATCTAAGAGTTATTGGCCTTAAACAGGAAGTAGAGAAAGAGATGGGGTAGAAAGTTTACTCAATGGGATATCTATCAGAAAATTTCCCAAACCTAGAGAAAGAGGCCAATATTCAATTATGAAAAGATTATAGAACACCAAGCAGATTTAACCCAACAAAGACTACCTCAAAGCATTTAATAATCAGACTGCTAAAGGTCAAATATAAAGAAAGGATCCTAAAAGCAGAAAGAGAAGAGAAACAAATAACATACAAAGGAGCTCCAATATGTCTGGCAGCAGACTATTTAGTGGAAATCTTACAGGCCAGGAAAGAGTGGCATGATGTATTTAACATGCTGAAGGAAGAAAACTTACCCTAAAATAGTGTATCTGATGAAAATATTCTTTAAGCATGAAGAAGAAATCAAGACCTTCTCAGAAAAACAAAAGCTGAGGGATTTCATCAACACCAAACCTGTTTTACAAGAAATGCCAAAGGGAGTTCTTCAGTCTGAAAGAAAAGGATGTTAGTAAGCAACAAGAAATCATCTGAAGTTACAAAACACACTAGTAATAGCACACAGAAAAAACACAGGATATAATAAAACTTTAATTGTGGAATATTTTCATATGAATTATGTTTCTCTTACTGTACTTTTTTCTGCTTTTGTTAGATTTAGAGCTTTCTTTCTTTATTAGTCAGGGTTCTCCAGAGAAATAGAACAAATAAAGTATACGTGTATGTGTATGTGTGTGTGTGTGTATGTGTGAGTGTATGTGTGTATAGATACACACATACACACATGTATATACATATATAATATATATGTGTATATCTATATAATAGGATATATATAGGATTCCCAATAGGATATGGATATATAAATACACACACACATATTTTTACACACACACATACACAAACACATACGCACATATATATGAAGAGATTTACTATGCAAAATTAGCTTACACAATTATGGAGGCTGAGAATCTCGCAAGCTGGAGACCCAGGAAAGCTGGTGGTGTAATTCCAGATTGGGTCTAAAGGCCTGAGAACCAAGGAGCCTATGGTGTAAATTTCAATCCAAGTGAGGAAGTGAAGACTAATGTCCCAACTCAACAGGCAGGCAGGAGGCAAAAAGGAGAGAATTCTTTTCCTTCTCAACAAATTCGATGAAGTCCACCCACATTGGGGAGGACAATCTACTTTACTGAGTCAACCAAATTCTAATGCTAATCCCATCCAGAAACACCCTCACAGAAATACCTAGAATTAATGTTTAATCTGGGCCCCACTGGCCCAGTCAAGCTAACATACAGAATTAACTACTTATACTTCTTTCTGAGATTGGTGACAGTTGTACTTGTTGGAGTCTTCCATTCTTTTTGAGCTGAATTTCCTTATACAAACTGTCATCTTAGTAACTGTAGTTGTTTGAGAGGGTTGTCATATGAATTTTCACAGTCTGGATGGCTCGGACAACAGAAATTTATTTTCTCACCATTCTGGAGGATTCAAGTTCCAGATCAAGATGTCAGCAGGTTTGGTTTCTTCCATGGCTTGCAGAGGGCTGCCTTCTCATCGTGTCCTTAAATGGTCATCCCTTTGTCTGTGTGTCCTTTTCTAATGAGGATATCAGTTGTATTGGATTAGGACCCATCCTAATGACCCTATTTTAAAAGGTCTATCACCAAATACAGTCAGATTTTGAGGTACTAGAAGTTAGACCCTCAACATGTAGGTTTGGGGGCAACATTATTTGCCCCATAAAAGTAACATGGTTACATTTTCTCTTAAATTATGAAATCTAATTTGTCAAAGTCTTCATGATCATATATATGATTAAATCTTCTCTTTATAATGTGTTGTGTTTCCTTACCATTATATATTGAAATGATTATTTTCCACCAAAACTTGCATATATCTCGCCATGTAGCACACCAACTTCTTAAAGCAAAACTACATATATCTATACATTCACATACCTGCACACAGATCAGAGGTCCTGGTACAGGCAGTTTTGTGTCCTGATGAAGCAGCCTTGTTGTCTGGGGTAGTACTCGAGGTTCATTGTCTTATGCCTAGGAAATCAAGGATGTGGACAAACAGAGAATGAGGTTAGGAGTGGAAGTTTCATATGTGAATGAAAGAGAAGAGCTCTCAGCAGCAGAGAGGGTTCCCAGAGAAATGGGTTGCCGGTTCTGTGGTGAAATACAGGGGGTTTTATAGATGAGCTTGAGAAGGCAGTGTCTAATTTATACAGGGCACAAAAGATTGGTTAGACCAGGTATGCCATTTGCATAAGGCTCAAAAAACTGGTTAGGACTAAGCATGCCATTTGCATAGGGTGTGAATTTCTGGCCACCCCTACCCTAGTCTTTTATTATGCAGATGGATTATCTGCCTGGCCAGCAACATGTTGCCATTACTTTACTGTACACATGGTAACAAAAAAAGGGAAGATGGACCCTCCATGTTGGATATGACTGGCCCCCAGGTAGACCTTTTCTATTGGCACAGCTGGCAGCATTTGTTTATCTGTGCAAGCTCCCAGCTTGTTTATCTATGTTTGCAGCTCAACTTTTCAGGCTGCTCTTTGCTAGGAAAAAAATAATCTCTTCTGCTGCTTTTTGTTATAAAGGAAGCTTTGCCGAGGACTCTTTTACCTCACTATTTGCCTAAATAATTTCTATCTACCTCCTGTATCACTGAGTCTAGAAAAAAGAATCTTTATCCTCCCTTTATTGAACTATGTCTAAGTCTATGTGTATCTGTGTATATGTGGAACTTCATATACATATTAATCTTATTTACTCCCAGTATCTCAAAATTAGGTATAGTAAGGACTGATTCTTAATGTTACTATGGAATTAACACGTTTGAATGAAATTTTCTATTGAACAATTGTCTATTGACTAACAAAAATGTTTACCGGAATTGGTCAGTTGAGTCAGAAATCTCAGTTTGCAAGAGGTAAAGAAAAAAGAAGTAGAAAATGGGTACTCTTTAGCCAAGAGCCTATATGGAACCCGGTGACAGACATGAAAATACAACTTAAATATTTCAATATGTTTTTAATATTAGACCATGATATCTTAGATCTCAGTTATAGAAATACTGCTCTTTCTTGAGTGTATATCCTCTCCTATGTGAGTTTTACCACATTATAAATATTTTATAAAAATTAATTGTATAAAAAAGGCCTAAGGTGCTTTGAGCTCCTCAGAAGAAATGCATAAAAGAAAACCAAGTAATTGTCATTATTATCATTATAATGCATTACACATGTCAGATTACTTCAGAAAGGTCACTCATGGGATTGGAAGGATCAGTATTAGAGTTGGCAATATATTAAATCAATTAATATTAAAAAGAATACATAAGAATCATTGCCCCTCAGGATATTGCCTTTCATTAATAAAATTACCAAATATAAGTATTAAAGCAGTACTACATGCATATCAACAAACTCAGAGTTCTCAGATAACAAATAAAAGACTAAATTTGCCTTCAGGCACATGTAGATTTGTCTTCACATACACAAACACAACAGAAAGTATTCACAGCTCTAAACTTTCCATTTGACTTCTTAGATAATACTATCAGCACCAATTGAATAATTACTAGAAATGATATAATACTGCCTGAAATCAAATATATAAATTTTATAAGTATATAACTTTTTAATATGTCTTTTTTGGTCTGAAAAAATATATAAACTGTCAAAGTCAGAAATCTAACCTTTAGCAAAAGAAAACAAGTGTTTTAAATACGTTAGGGTATACTTTTGATGCTATCCACTTCTGCAAAGTCATCAGAGACACAAACTCTATGTAAGAAGATCTGTGTATTAATTTCAATGAGGCATTTTTTTTTTTTAAATAAAAGTACAGAGTTTATTTGGGCCAAGTTTGACGATTGTAACCCAGGAGTATAGATTCAAGTTACCCTGAATATACATTTCTATTAACAGTAGTCACTAGCAGATTTTTAAACAGAAAGAAGCACTTTCTGAGTTGTTTACAAAGAATTTACATTAAGTAATATATACTATTGATTGGCTATACATTGTTAAGCTACAGGGTTTGGGTTATAGTGCCCAGTACAGCATTATTAATTTACAGCTACTTGTGGCAATAGCAGTTTCAAGGAATGAATATATAGCACATAGCTCAAAAGGTGTGGGGGCTGGGGAAGTAGGACTTGATTGCTGTCTCATCATAAGGCCTCTCTGGGCCTGATAATTTAAAGGATTCACATTCCGTGGATAAAGGTTCTTTTTTTTTTTTGAGATGCAATTTTGCTCATGTCGCCCAGGCTGGAGTGTGGCGCAATCTCAGCTCACTACAGACTCTGCCTCCTGGGTTCAAGCAATTCTCCTGCCTTCGCCTCCCAAGTAGCTGAGATTATAGGTGCCCACCACCACATCCAGCTAATGTTTTAATTTTTAGTAGAGACAGGGTTTCACCATGTTGGCCAGGCTGGCCTCGAACTCCTGACCTCAGGTGATCCACCCACCTCAGCCTCCCAAAGTGCTGGGATTACAGGCATTAGCCACTGCACCTGGCCTTCAAAGTTTTGGGTTTTTTTTTCCCTCACACTGGACTTGGTGTTAATTCCACCATTCAGCCTTACACATTTCTATCAAAATCAAATGAGAAATTGAGACTTATTTTTAAATGAAGCCCACTCTACAAGATTCATTTATCTTTCCTTTCCTTGCCAGTGAGACATTTTTGTGCCCTAAAGAAGTAATATGAATCAAGATTAAAATATGTTTTAATTTTAAAATTGGTGGTCGAATGTATCCAAAAAGTTCAGCCAATTCAAATGTACCTGTAAATTCAAATATCTGAATTACTATAAATCTTGGACATGGCTAGATTATTACATGTCAATAAAAATTTCAATTTGTTGTGGAGACTTCTAAATTATTACTCTTATGAAATGTGTGCATAAATGTTATAGTTCAGTTTAAAAATTACAACTAAACAAAAACGATTTATTGCAGGTAGATTTACCTTAAAAGAAATACTAAAGGAAGTTATTCAGGCTGAAAGTGATTGACCCCAGCTGTTGACTTAAATCCATAAGATCAATGAAAGACTACTGGTAATTAGGAACCAAAATAAAAGTACAAATGCTTAAGCTTCTTTCTTCTTATAACTGATTTAAAAAGCAATGGTATAAAATAATTATGTATACAACATAATGTTGGACTTATAACTTAAAGAATTGTAATACATGTGTAATATATTTACCAATATCAGCACAAAGAAGATGTGTGACAGCAAAGATATATTAAGCTATGGAACTAATTAAATATAACAAAATCATAATGATAATGTGTCATTTGGTTTGAATATTAATTGGTATAAATGTATAGCAATTATGCCACAAAAAGGGGGGAGAAGGGAATATAGCCATATAGGGGTAACATTTCTATATCTCTATGTCACTGGAATTAAGCTAGTACATACCCAAAGATGATTCTGATAAATTAAGATGTATATGGCAAGCCCTAGAGTAACCACTAAAATAAAAATCTCAAAAAATATAGTGAAAAAAATCATTAAAGAAATTAAAATGCCACATTAAAAAATACTTAAGGAAAAAGAAAGCAGTAAAGGAAAAGCAGATCAATAAAAAAGGCATGAGACACATGGAAATGAAAAGTAAAAGGGGAGATGTAAATACAACTATAATAATAATAAACAACATTAAATACGAATGCATTATACAACTCAATAAAAATGTAGGGGTTGTAAGACTATTTAAAAAATGACCCAACTATATTCTGTCTATAGGAGATACACTCTAGATTTAAAGACCTAAGTAGGTTAAAAGAATGAATAAAGAAATATCATGCAAATTCAACCACAAGCAAGCTGGAAATGAATTGCAATACTAATATCAGACAAAATGAGTTGAGAACAAAAAGTGGTACTAGAGATAAACAGGGACATTTTATAATCAAAAGTTTCAGTCCTTCAGGAAGATACAGCCATTATAAGTATATACACATCAAATAATGAAGCACCAGAATACATGAAGCAAAAACTTACAGAAATAAAACGAGATATGAAACTCAACAATAGTTGGAGACCTCACTCCCTGACTTTCAAGAATAGATAGAAAAACTAGACAGAAAATCAACAAGGAAACTAAAGACTTAATACTATAAATCAACCAGACCTAACAAGCATCTAGAGAACACCCCATCCAACAACAATATATCCACTCATCTCAAAAGCACATTGACGATTCTCCAGTATAGGTCATATGATAAACCATAAAACAAATCTCAATAAATAGAAAAGGATAGACATAATACAAAGTATATGTCTTGACCACCAAAGAATGAAATTAGAAAAAATTGGGGAAACTAACAAATACATGAACAGCACACTCCTAAATAACCAATAGGTCAAAGAAGAAACCAAAAGAAAGTTCAGAAAATACGTTGAGATAAATAAAAATAAAGACATAATATACCAAAATTTATGGGTTGCGGGTAAAGCAGTATTTAGAGAAAAATTTAAAGCTATTAAGTGCCTATATTAAGATGAAAGTGATCTCAAATCAATAGCCCAACCTACTACCTTAGGCTACTAAAGTGGGGAGTAGGGGCTGAATCTAAAGCAAGCAAAAGGGAGAAATAATAAAAATTAGCATGGAAATTAATGAAATAGAAAATAGAAAAACAAATCAATGAAACTGAAAGCTGTTTCTTTGAAAAGATCAAGAAAATTGACATTTATCTAGGTTGACCAGAATATTTTTAAAGAGAGATGACGACTTTGGAAAATAGTCCGTCAGTTTCTAAAACACACATATAGCAACCATATGATCCAGAAATTCCACTGTAGGAATATACCCAAGAGAAATAAAAATATGTCTATACAAAAATTGTACATAAAAGTTCATAGCAGAATTATTCATAATAACTAAAAGATGGAAACAATCCAAATGCTTATCAACAGAGAAATGATGAACAAAACATGGCATATTCATACAATGGAATATTATTCAGCTATAAAAAATAAAGTACTGATAACATGGTACAATATGAATAGACCTTCAAATCATTACACTAAGTAAAGAAGCAAGTCACAAAATGCCACATATTATGTGATTCCATTTATATAAAATTCAGAATAAAGAAATCTATAGAGACAGAAAGTAGATGAGTGGTTGCTTGCAACTGGGGGCTGGGGTAGAGTGTGGAGGAATAGAAGGGTGATAGGTAAAGAATACAGGGCTTCATTCTGAGGTGATGAAAGTGTTCTAAAATTGTAGCAATGATTGCACATATTTGTGAATATACTAAAAACAATTGAACTATATGCTTTAAACAGATAAATTTTATGGCATGTGAATTATATCTCAATAAAATTGTTTTCTAAAAAACTACAACTATATGAAGGGCTTGGAACTACCTGACAAAGCAAAGATATGCTTTATGGTATTTGTTGTGTGCTACAAGATCCTGTTTCAGGATAACCCTTTAGAATTTCTCTTTCACAAATATGTTGCTGCCAATCACCCATTAGTGAAATGTTCAACAAATATGTATTCCATTTTTATCAGGTGCCAACTGCTATTCTAGGCTCCAGCAAAACAGCAGTGAACACAGACAAGGTCATTGCCCTTATAACATTTACATTCTAGTGGAAGGAGACAGATAAAACATAGTAAACACAAAACAAGGTAATTTCAGATTGTCATGATTACTATAAAAGAAATAACAAGGGCCATGTGACAAAGAGTGATTAAAGAAGGGAAAAAGACTTTAATGGATGGTTGGGGAGAGATTCTCCAAGGTGATATTTTAGAGGCAGCAGCCATATGAAGAACTTGGGGGCACCAGACTTCTAGGTTTAGAGAAGAGTGGCTGCAAAGGCCTAAAGACCAAACAAATGCTCTGCACGCTCAAGAAACAAACTGGAGGTCTGTGTGACAGCAATGGGGAGAGTAAGAAAAATTGAGTTTAGAGAACTGGGGCAGGGACCAGATTTGCAGGGCTACAGGGGCATGACTGAGAGTTGGGAGAGGGATAAGAACCATTGAATGGTTGTAGACAATAAGATGGCTCTAATGTATATTTCTATAGAGAATGAGTGGTCGGAGGTAAGACAATTTTGGGAACAGTGCCCCAGGAAGCCTGCTCTGAAACACATGACTGCATTAAAAATACCACATGCCAGGCATCATTCTGGGCATTTTATTCATGTGTTCTCATGTAAGTTTTCAACAAATCCACAAAGTTGGTAGGAATACTTCACTTTACGGATTAGAAAACTAAAGTTCAGAAAAGTTGCCCAGATCACACAGGTTATTAGCAGCATTTTGTTAACCATATCAAAATGCACTATTATAGTTATGATCCAACACTGATTTTTCATATAGCTTTGTAAATAAGTATCAGAGATAAATTATAAATTATATTTATATTTCAGGGATGCAAATTTCTAATATCACTTTAATAATTAAATATTAGATAGAAGACTTTTCCTTAATCTTAAAAAAAGTTTGATACAAACTAGCATGCACAGATATGGCATTTCTCCTTAACTCCTCACCCAAAGTTGGAGACAGGATATCAAGGAACTGTACCCTGCAGGTACACAGCTGCACTCCTATCTAGCTCAAACACACTCATGAACACATTGTTCAGAAAGCCTCTACTTCTACAGTTTATGCCTGTGGATTTTCTATGGTCTCAATGCTTTTGAACTATATTCTATAATCACAAGCTACAAATGTCACTCTTGTCAGTACTACACCTTCAGGAAACACCCTGGTAGAACACAGTAGTCCTCCTTTACGTGAGGGAGACACATTCCAAGACACCCAGTGGATGCCTGAAATTGCAGAGAGTACAAAACTCTAAATGTACTGCTTTCCCTGTACATACATACCTATAGTAAAGTTTAATTCATAAATCAGGCATAGTAAGAGATAAACAACAGTAACTAGTGAAAGAATAGAACAAGTATAACAATATGCCAGCATCACTACTCTTGTATTTTGGGGACATCATTAAGTAAAATAAAGGCTACTTAAGACAAGAATTGCAATCCCATGACAGTGCATCTGATAACGGAGACAACTGTTAAGTTACCAATAGGACAGTTTGGGTAGACAGTGTGGATATGCTGGGCAAAGGGAGGATCCACATTCAGGGCAGTACAGAGGGAAGACAGATAAGATTTCATTATGGTACTCAGAATGGCAAGCAATTTTAAGTGTATGAATTATTTCAGAAATTTTATATTTAATATTTTTGGGCCAGGTTGACCACAGGTAACTGAAACCACAGAAAGTGAAACTGCATATAAGGGGACACTACTACTGTTCATCACTCTTCTCTCAGAACAGAGCAAGCCAGCGATACTTTTGGAAAATCTACATAGTGTAGGGCATTTGAACTTCTTGTTCCCCATGAGGGGACAGCTAACAAGTAAATTGACAGTTTTTAGTTTATTTGGATAAATGATTCTACCACACTGTTTTAAGTAGCCTTTTGGGCTTTTGTCTTAATGTCCATAGGTGGTATTTGGTATTTGAGTTCCACGAGATATAAAAACAACAAGGCAAGATTGTTACATAATAGAGTTGCTTTGCAATGTTCATATTAAGACCAAGGCTTCTATCATTCTATAAACAAACTGAGACCAAAGGAAGATTATTCACTGTGCCTAAGACATGACTTTTTTCATATATAATAATGCCCACTGCCATGATATTATGAAACTTTTACTGCAGAATAAAATGTGGAATCAAACGCTAATGCACAGGCATAGGTAATAGGTAACAGACATGAGTAACAGACAAGGCTTTCACTTGCTAGTAATGACACAACTTTTTGAAAATTATTAGATTTGTATATTTATTTTATAGGTTCAAAGTGGTTTTGCATGTGGCATTTTGTTTGACACTCACAAATGTGAACTAAAATCCAGGATAAAGCAAAATAAAGTATACCTTTACCAATAATATTTTCATTTTTATGGTGAAACAGAGCTAAAAGTCATCTGTGTCATGCATTTGATGAAGAAAAATAATGGCTTTTCTTCCAATATTCAAGAGGGTCATCAAGATCATATGCTTAACATTTAGGTAGTATAGATTTATGCCTGACCTAGGCTATTATAAATGTATGAACTTTTTTTTAAAAAAAGCAATTTCTATTTGCAGTTAATCAAATGAGTTATTTCTTTAAGATAGTATCCTAGCAACTTCAGACAGAAGAGGAAGTCCCTGCTGATGTTAGAAAGTGATTTGTTTATCACATATCCAGATCTAACTTCTGAATGTGCTTCAAAGTGTTGCTTTGGTTATATTAAAAAAAAAAAAAAAAAAACAAACAAACAAACAAAAAAAAAAAACTATCAAAACTTTTCTTATAGAACTAGTAAGGTTGTAAGAATCTTCATTTCACAATTTCTGATTTTGAGGTTCTCACAGAGAACAGCGATGTCATTTAAATAAACAGGTTTCTTAAAGGAATATTTTAATAAAACTGCATCTCTCTAATAAATCCAAGTAGGTTACCAGTAACCAAATCGTTAATTTAAAATTTTCAAATCTTGGCCGAGCACGGTGGCTCATGCATATAATCCTAGCACTTTGGATAGCTGAGGCAGGCAGATCACTTGACGTCAGGAGTTCAAGACCAGCCTGGCCAACATGGTGAAACTCCATCTCTATTAAAAATACAAAATTAATAAAAATACATGCAGGCACCTGTAATCTCAGCTACTTGGGAGGCTGAGGCAGGAGAAAAGTTTAAACCCAGAAGGTGGAGGTTGCAGTGAGTAAGATGGCAGCACTGCATTTCAGACTGGGCAACAAAGGGAGACTCTGTCTCAAAAAAAAAAAAAAAAAAAAATTCAAATTGTATTGGGTTGACAATTGAATAACTAAAATGTTTTAATCAATCTTAAAACAAACCTTACCTAGCATACCATCCAGTTATATATCTCAGTTAGTGACAGATGAAAGCAGTTTGAGATACTACTGTCACTTTCAATCCTATGGGAGCCCATGTTCATTGTTTCTAACCTCTACTCTGATTTGAAGCCAGAAATTTAAAATAATAATAATAATAGCAACACTGTTTATATATATATTGTTTATTTATATGTTATAAGGGATGCAATGCTAACAAGCATTGAATCCAGTTCATTCAGGATATTCAGGATATTCCATGACTCCACAACTTTTAATGTAGAGGTGCAAGGGCCCTATTCACTGGTCAGGATAGGTCAGAGGAAGGGGCAGGAAATCCAATGATCAAACCCAAATTTGAGTATCAATATCTTAGGAAATTACCTAACTTAGGCCACAAAATAACTCAATAAAGACTGACTTATGTAAAACTTTGAATCTGGCCTTAAGAAGAACGCATCAACAAGATGTGCCAAAAAGAAAAAAAAAGTTTCTTCAAGATTTATGACTTGCAAAAACATATAATTTCACATTTTTATAATAAAGGTAAGTATTTCACATTTTGAATCTTGTAATTCATAACTAATTCCTAGCAACCAAGAAAAATACAAGAACACAAGTCTTTAATATTTTAAAGTTTTAAGTATATATTTTTCTCCCTGAATTTGATAGAAAGAAAAATCTTAAAACTATTAAATACCACTTATTGATATTCTGACTAAAAAGAAATAGGTTAGAACAGAAGCAATGCTGAATATCATAAATACTTGGAATAATAATGTTAAGAATAATAATGTTAAGAAAAAAGACATAAAACAATTAAATCAGAAAGAAAAAGGAATCACCCACCTTTAATTGATATCAAAAACAATGACAATGATAATAACATCTAACCTCTATCTAATAAGTGCTAGGTACTTCATTAAATTGTTTACATACATTAGCACATATTTTAGATTTGTTCATAACAAACCTAAAAGGTAGAAATTATTATGCCCAATTTATAGATGAATAAAATGAGGCTAAGAGAGGTTATGCAACTTTCCCAGAGTTATCCAAAAGTGACAAAGTGAAAAGTGACAAAGATGGAATTCAACCACAGCCTCGATCCTCCTGAGCTCATGGACTTTCGCATGACACTGCACAGCCTTCCATCAACTTTCAACCTCACAATGTCAAATATCTCTGAATAATGTGGCACACCCGGTTCTAGGAGCCAGCAATTCTTATCAAACATTTAATAAACAAAAGCAATGTCTTAACTCCCAAATGCCATTTTCTCACATCAATAATTTCGATTTGGGATGTGTTAGGTAGGATTAGCTTAGTCTCCCCATTTACAGAATCCCTTGTCCTAAAACAATAATAGTTTCAGCAAGAGAGATGTTTATTTTTCTTAAAGTAGAAGTTCAGATATCTAGAATTCAGAGCTGATATAGTAATTCCAAAGGAATCAGGGATGCAAGCTTAGTCTATGCTTTTTAATCTTTAGAAAAGGCTCCCATTGTCAATATTGCTTCATAGTATGAGATGGCTGCTTAAGTGCTAGCCATCTAGTTTGAGTCAGGAAAAAGGAAAAGGAAGAAAAGCAACAGGAATGCCTTTCCCAAAAGAGTCTACATGCTTTAAATAAAAAAAATCACTCACTCAAGATGTGGTGAGTGTACAACCTTAAGGAAGGCTGAAAAATGTAGTCTTTCAGCTGGGCAGACTTCTGTTAGTAAAGTATAAGGGATATTAGATGCTATACCAACAACTAGTGGTTTCTACCACTGAGAATTAGACAATTACCAGTAAGGCTTCTTAATACCTTCTTAAGAAATTATCTCTTAGCCAAAGCCACTAAACAAAAGATGGCATCTTTAGATTAGAAGGAACACTTACTGACTCCATAACAGACATATAAAGGGACATAAATCTCATAAACAGGATTCTATTGCTGGTTTAATAAACATTCTTCTAATCATTTAAAATTTAAAATTTGCTACTTCATTATGAAATGTAAATTTGACACATGTAGTAAAAAACTAGTAAGAAAAACTCTAAACTGCTAGATATTACATCTGTCTAATTTATTCCATTTTATTTGGCTCTGTTCCCTGGAAGGATTTCATGAACTTATGGTAAACTCTGGTCTGATGAGCAATGCCCATAATTAACATTCCCAATCTTGGTCTGTTTTCTTTATTTTCTTCATTAGCATATGTTATCTCAGTGGCAGAATCCTCTCCTCTACCTTCATTAGCCTAAATAGTTCAGAAATATATCCTCTGGAATTATATTTAAACTAGCTTACAATCAAATATTCTTTCTTCTCTGACACTTCATTGGGAGAAAATGATAAAGTTTCTGCCTTTGCTTCCTGTTCCAAAACCTTACTAGACTCTCTTTATTTTCCTTCAAGTAACCACACATGTATTTGTCTCCCCTCCTTTATACTATCATGAATAATTGTCATATGTAATAAAATATGATAAAACAAACATTTGATGTGGCTTCGTGGTATAGAATGTGATGAAACATTTGATGTGGCTTCATGGCATAGAATGAAAGCTTATATTAACAGAAAGCAGTGATAGAGAGGCAGATTTAGCTTATGACTTTTCTAACCATGAGAGTTGCCCATAATGGAAAAGCCCATGTCCAGGGAAAGGCAATAAACACCACAAATAGTCAAGCAAAGGCTAGATGTCAACTAGCAAGGATGTTGAAAAATGAATGACTGTATTGAGTGGAGGGTCAACTGGTTCCCTAACATCCTTCCCCACTAAAATATTTTATAAAAATTTGAAGGAAATTGAGTTGCACTACAACCCTTCAAATAATAGCTAATAAAAACTCATATGTTATTGGATTTTAGCCTAGCTGGTGAAATTACACTTTGCTCTCTTGTGGGAGTGCCTGTGTAACATATTTAATACTAATTAGACAGTAAATTTTAGATCTAGCATTGACACAGGGAGGAGAAGCAAAGAGGATTATTAAATAGAAGTGATAATTGCACTGATTTGTATTGCTTTTAAGAGAACTTAAAACTTAATGAGCTCTTCAAGTGTTTCACTATTTACATTGGTGACAAAGTATTAAATATTGAGAGAAAATGCTAAGATCTCTAAGGAAACCTCAGGAAAAAAAAAATCTAGCCATGACAAATCTAGTTAAGTAATACTAGAAAACAAGGTAAAGTCTTATGACTTCATTGTTCAAAACTACTGAGCAAATTAGCATAAAACTATTTTAAATTGTTCCAAGATTTAATAAAAAACCTTTCTATTAAAAATATGATCAAATAGCTTATGGTCACTCTGAGATGGGGCTTTCAAATTTCAGTAATTTTACCTTTCTACAGCCCTGGGTATAATGAAAGAATGTTTAAAACCCACTTAGAGTTAACTCAAAGAGGAATTTGAATGGAGAAAAGACACAGAGGTCAGGGCATGTGCTGCATCATACCTTTCTCTTTTGATTTCCATGTCAGTATTGTGTCACTTTCATAAAAACGAAGGCACTGTCTCATAAAATTACCTGTATTTTCATGGAGCAAGATAGAGGAGTTGAGGCTAAAGAAAATGCAGTTATGGCCCAGAACTCCTGAAAACACTGGAAAAAGACAACAACTAGCAAAGAAATTTGCTGAATTTAATTTATGAAGAGAGTTAGGGGAACATGAGATATAGGGTGATGACTCAATTTCATTTTTAAATTGGAAATAGCAATATTAACACAGCTATTAAGAGAAAAATAGCTTGCTCATATTATTGCAAAGCATTCTAGAAAATTGATATGATGTCTAATATTAAAATTGTCTATGCTTTTAAGTTTTTTGGTGATACTTTATATTCATTCATTTCTAAAATGGTTTTATCTTTACTGCATTAGTTTGCTATAGAAATCTTTGAACTCGTGTTTTGAAGGAAGTATGTTGCAATTATACGCACAATAAACCAAACCAGTATAAAGTCAGTCTAGACTCATAGATAATGCAAAATGTGAAGACATCAATGAGTAGTGGGAAGACCAACAAGTTTTTAAGTTAAGGTGTGAATCCTTGTATAACCTGTTAGTATATGAAATTACCAAGGTGGCTAATCTCTCAAAACTTCAGTTAACTGATATGGAAAGTTAAGATATAATACTAAGTCTGGCTATATATTCCCCACACCAATAAAATGCATAGAATAGAGCAGATATTCAATAATTGATAGTCATCTGCCCCTCTTTCCTTCCACTACTGCCCTATGAAAGGATCTTAATCCTCAGCAAACACTAGACAATCGAGTGACCATTTTTGACCCAAGAAAATAATTGAAAAGCACCAAGTTTATGTGGTTGTAAGAAAAACTATGTAAAAATGCATCTTTCCCAAGACACCATTAAATTACACCATTGAAGTTATTTTTCAAACAGCACAGCATATTTCTGATGGAAAAATACTGAGTAAGGAAGCAGCATGAAGAAAGCTACAATGTAGTATCTATGAGGAGGGAAGCAACTGAACTATTGAGCAGAATCTCAGAGAATCTCTGGGAGATGCTGTGAAGGAAAGAGTCAGAAGTAAAGCTAATGGCAGTGTTAGCTGAAGTGTTATATACTAAACCATTTATCACCCTGAATTCTTTCCTAATCAGAGAATAAGTGCTAGTCAGATATTAAAAAGGAGACTGGGAAATTTACTTTTTAAAGGAATCAAATTAACTGTCTAAGGGAGAGTGAAGGCAAGCAGTGCGAATGTCAATGCTCCACAGTAAACCCTTCCACAATCTGGCATTTTGGCTAACCCCATGAAAATGACAAGCTCCCTTCCCAATCAATCACCCTAAAGCTAAATTTGCCAGTTGACAAACTCACAAAGCTACATAGAACTCCTGGACTGCTTTTCTAATGGTTCATTTTAAAACACAGTTGGACAGCCGAGTGCCACCATTCACAAAAAGAAAAACTGATCCCAGAGCAAAGTAACAATTCAGGAAACAAAAGTAATAGAGATGTGTTTACTCAGAGAAATATAAAAAGATATTGCATCCATAAAACAAGAATTAGTAGCTATGAAAAAGGAACAAGTAGATAATTGTTCTTTGATAAGAAAATTTAAAATGTAATTACTGAGGAAGTCAAGCTGGAAGGATGCAGGGAAGGACACACAACTGGACCAGCTGCTGAGATCAACTCTTCTCTGAGACAGTCTCCACTTACCGTGGGAAGACAGACCATTCTGTCTTTGGCCTAAGTCCTCATAGTTTCAAACTAAAATGGGGTTTTCCTAAATTCTATGAGCTCAGATCCAAAACTGAAGATTATAAACCAGCTTGAGCCTCAACCCTCATCTTCTCCAACTTTTCTTCAATAAAACTGAAACCAACCACCACATCTTCACAAAGCCCTATACTTATTAATATCTTTGAGATATAGATACCGATAAGAGGTACTTCAATGACAGTGGGACCAAGAAGATAACTCAAACCTTAGTAATAAGTGAATCCTAATGAGTAGTGGATGAAAGTGTGGAGTCAGGGCAGCTGCAGTTATGCATGCTTGATGGCTACATGGTGACAGTGGCCTGTGAGTTTACTCAGCATTGCAAATCTAACACTGGGGGTGAATGTTGTCCCATTGTACATAGTATACTAGTGGAATACGCAGGTCCCAGAATTAGGCTCTAAAGAAATTTAACTCTGAAAAAATATGTCGGGAGAGGCTTACAAGCAGAAGAGCACACTGATCCAAGAAATAACAGGAGAAGCACAGGGAATGATAACTCTGTATCTGGAAATACATTAACTAAGCCTTCATTCATCTCACGTACAGAAAAATTTGTAAGATTTTACACAGATACAGTGTTATTAACAGAGTAGCAATATCTAATAGTGACTGAGAGGATCTGTCCCTATTTCTCCAAAAAATAAAAGCCTCCTGCCCCAAATTCTGGTCTTATTTCTCTGCTATCTCAAAGTAGAGTGACAGATCTTACAGGAGAGGTTGCATTTGTGATTTATTACGTGTAAGTGATTGTCTATGGGATAAAACATATGGTCTTGTTTGCGGACATTAGCAAAATCAGTAGGTATTTCTATTTCCTTCCTGCCCCTATTCCCTATACTTCTCAATGTCTGTCTTTACACAAATTTGACTCATTTTGTTGTTGTTGTTGCTTTAAAGAACATAGTAATCTAAAAAAAATAAAACATTTCAATGGAAAACCTGGAACATAAAATCAGGGACATCTCCTAAAGTGTAGATCCAAAGATCAACCCAGATTCATTCAATTAACATGAATTCCAAAAACAGAAAAAGTAGTGAAGAAACTTACCAAAAAATAATGCAAGGACATTTTCATAAGCAAAGGGATATGTGAAACATCATATTGAAAGGTTACAATGGGTGAAGTAAAATGAATTTTAACCACTCTTCCCCAAGACATCATCAAGAAGTTTCAAAACACCAAGGATAAAAAGAAGTTTTTGAAAGAGGGCAGATGAGAGGCAAAAACAATGCAGGAGACCCACTGAACAGCAAAAATTAAACAGTGGTCTCATGTTTAAAATGGGGGGAGCAAATCTAGGTTATATACAATGTAAAATGAAATTAGCAAATACCTACTTCAATTGCATATTATTGTGTGAAAGAAGTGATTCTTTCTAACTAATAAACCTAAACAGATAAAATGTAACAAATCTATCAAAGTGCATATTTATGTACAATTAAACACACATATATTTTCTAAAATTTCTGAATTTTAACTCAATTTATATATGCTTCCTTAGCTAAAATATTTATAATTAATGAAGATGATAAACACTTTAAATTTACTACTTCACTTACTTCATGCTCACTCTAGAAAGACTGACTGCAAATACACAGTGAATCTTTGGATTTAGATGCTGGTCTTCAAATCACACTGTGGTTGTAGCACATTAGAAACAGCTGGGTAGGGCTGGGTTTTCAAGAGATCAACACTTTCCCTTTATCAAAGTTCTGAACCAACTTGAAAGAGAAAGGAGAAAAGTACCTTTAGGACAGACAAAGTCCAGATTGAAGTAAGTGGCCTAATTGTGTATTAACAATGGGCTCCCTAACCACTCAGGTAGAAATGAGGCTTCCAGGGCTTTTTGCTTTGAGATGTCTATCAGGCACAGAGCAGACCAGAGCAGAACAGAAATCAAAACCCAAAGAAGAGGGGTGAGGTGGAGAAGAGACTGAGACTCCACTCGGCTCACCAGTGAAGTAACTCACTCTACTTCTCTTAGGAGAGGAAAGAGTACGTACGAGGTTAAAATATAGAGAGGGCTGGGCACGGTGGCTCATGCCTGCAATCCCAGCACTTTGGGAGGCCGAGGCAGGAGGATCATGAGGTCAAGAGATTGAGACCATCCTGGCCAGCATAGTGAAACCCCTTCTCTACCAAAAATACAAAAACTAGGCCAGGTGCGGTAGATCACACCTGTAACTCCAGCACTTTGGGAGGCCAAGGCAGGAAGGTCAACTGAGGTCAGGAGCTCGAAACCAGGTTGGCCAACATGGTGAAATCTCCCTCTACTAAAAAAAATACAAAAATTAGCTGGGTGTGGTGGCGTATGCCTGTAGTCCCAGCTACTCAGGAGGCTGAGGCAGGAGAATCGCTTGAACCCGAAAGGCGGAGGTTGCAGTGAGAACTGCAGCCTAGCGACAGACTGAAACTCTGTCTCAAAAAAAAAAAAAAAAAAAAAAAAAAAAAGTATTTAGGGGGAATAACCTCTCCTCATAAAAACTATGGTAATGGGTTTGTATCTCCCACTAATATGAAAGGTTTTTGTTTATTGCTTGTTTTTATTTCCTTGGAAACCTGCTGGGGCCTAAGCTGAAACCATGAAATTAGAATCCCTGAAAACGGGGTATGTGGCTATCAAAAAAGATTCCCAGCTCATTCTTATGTTCATCTTCATTTGAGCACCTTAGAAGGAAGTGAAAAATCATTCAGAAATTGAGACCAATCATCTAATTCACCTGGTATATGTGTCTGATTTATGAGGATGTTTAAGATATAATAAGTTTACTGATTCAACAAAGATTGACTTTGTACTATGTGCCAAACTCTGTTCTAGGCCCTTAGTGTGACCTAGAAAGAAACCAGACAACCCTGCCTCATGAAGCTCATGCATTCCAATCATGGAAACAGCATAAACAACTGACATGATAAAGAAATACATTGTTCAATTGGTTAAAGGGTGATAAGTGAGTATTACAGAAAAGAAAAGAAAAATTGGGCAACACAGTAGGTATTGGGATTGGATGTCAGCAGAACCAGATTATATAAGACCCTGTAGCTTATTGTAGAACTTTAGCTTTTTCTTGGAGTAAATTGAGGGTCATTGCTGGAAACCTAATTTTATTAAAATTTAAATGAATCACTCTGGACTTCTGATTTTAGCTCTGATATGCAAAGAGCTTAGAAATTGTCATTCTCCTGTTTACAACAAGGAAAGCTGAACAAAATAAAATCAAAACTTTTCCTGAATCCTTCAGAATAACAAGATTACAGGGTCAACTGCCACTCTGAATCCAGAGAGACTGGTGAATCCAGAGAGATTCTAAGCTGAAGTATTACCTGAAACAGAAGCCACAGGAGCCATAAACTGAAACTAAGTCTACCTTTTATGGGCTCATTCATAGACTGGACAGAACTGAACAAGGAGTCAGTGAGCTTGAAGACAGGTCAACAGAAACTTCCAAAAGTGAAATGCAAAGACAGAAAGGAATGGGGGAAAAATGAATATCCAAGAACTTTGGTATCATTTCAAATGGTGTGGTGTAACATAACTGATTTTAAAAATCACTGGCTACAGTGCTAAGACTGTGACTGGGTAAGGGTAGAAGCTAGAATATCACTTAGGAGTCAATTTCAGACATCTAGAAGAAGACTATGGTGATGTAGGCCAGGATAGCAACAGTAGAGCTGGTGAGAAGTGGTCAGATTCTGAGTATAGTTTGAAATCCTATTAGCCTTTCCATCTAATATAATGAATAGTTCATTTTTGTGTCATGACTTACAATTCACATGCATTGTTAAATTTGAGCTTTATAAAATCCTTAAAATCATAAAGAATACTTTATGGTGGACAAAACTAAGGTTTATGGAGACAACTCTGATCCTTTTGGAAGCTACCAGAAAAAGTAAAACTATTTGGAAAGGAGGCTATACAGGCATACTTCATTTAAATGTGCTTCTTTTTACTGTAGTGTGCAGATACTGTACTTTTTACAAATCGAAGGTTCGTGGCAACCATGCATTGGGCAAGTCTATCAACACAATTTTTTCAAGAGCATGTGCTAACTTAGTATATCTGTATTACATTTTAGTAATTCTCATATTTCAAATTTTTCCATTATTATATCTGTTACAATGATCTATGATCGATGATTTTTGATGTTACTATTGTAATGGTTTTGGGATACTTCAAACTGTGTTCATATAAGATGGCAAACTTAATTGGTAAGTGTTCAGTATACTCTGACTATTCCACCAACCGCCTGTTCCCCATCTCTCTCCCTCTCCTCAGTCTTCCCTATTCCCTGAGACATAAGAATATTGAAATTAGGTCAGTTAATAATTCTATAATAGCTTCTAAGTGTTCAAGTGAAAGAAGAGTCACATGTCTCTCACTTTAAGTCAAAAGCTAGAAATGATTAAGCTCAATGAGACAGAGATGTCGAAAGCTGACGTAGGCTGAAAGCTAGGCCTCTTGCAACAACCAACCAAGTGATTAATGCACAGAAAAAGTTAATAGAAATTAATAATGCTACTCCAGCGAACACATGAATGATAAGAAATCAAAATAGTTTTATTGCTGATACGAAGAAAGTTTCAGGGGTCTGGATAGAAGATTAAATCAGCTGTAACATTTTCTTAAGCCAAAACCTAATTAACAGCAGGGCCCTAACTCTCTTCAACTCTATGAAGGCTGACAGATGTAAGCAAGCTGCAAAAGAAAAGTGGGAAGCTAGTAGAGGATGGTTCATTAGGTTTAAGAATAGAAGCCCTCTCTATAACATAAAAGTGCAAGGTGGAAAAACAAGTGCTGATGCAGAAGCTACAAGTTATCCAGGAGGTCTAGCTAGCTGATAAAAGTGGTTACTACACTGAAAACAGATTTTCAGCATAGACAAAACAGTCTCATGTTGGAAAAAATATGTCATGTAGGACTTTCATGGCTAGAGAGAAGTCAGCTCCTGGCTTCAAAGCTTCAAAGGACAGGCTGCCTCTCTTCTTATGGGCTAACGCAGCTGGTAACTTAAATTGAAGTCAATGCTTATTTACCATTCTGTAAATAGTAAGGCCCTTAAGAATTGTGCTAAATCTACTCTGCTTGAGCTCTGTAACTGGAACAACAAAGCCTGGATGACAGAATATCTTTTTACAAGACGGATTACAACATATTTTAAGCCCACTTGTTGAGACCCACTGCTTCAAAAAAAAGATTCCTTTACAAAGTATTACTGCTCATTGACCTGGCCATCCAAGAGCTCTGATGGAGATGTACAAGGAGATTCATGTTGTTTTCATGCCTATTAACAAAATATCCATTCTGCAGCCCATGGATCAAGGAGTAATTTCAAATTCCCAGTCTTACTATTTAAAAAATATATTTTGTAAGGCAATAGCTGTCATATAGTGATGCCTCTGATAGACCTTGGCAAAGTAAATTGAAAACCTTCTGGAAATGCCACCTTCTAGGTGGCATTAAGAACACTCAGGATTCATAGGGTGAGGTCAAAATAGCAACATTAACAGGAGTTTGGGAGGATTTTTTGTGAAGTCAACTGACGTGGCAAACTTCATTGTCTTATTTGAAGAAACTGCCACAACCACTGCAAACTTCAGCAACTACTGCCCTGATCAGTCAGCAGCCATCCACACTGAGGCAAACAGATTACCACTCATTGAAGGCTCAGATTATCATTAGCATTTTTTAAGCAACAAACCATTTTTAAATTAAGGTATCTACGTTGTTTTTAGAGATAATGCTATTGCACATTAAACAGTCTACAATATAATATAAACATTACTTTTATATGCACTGGGAAAACAAACAATTTGTGTAATTCACTTGATTGTGATACTCACTTTATTGCAGTGGTATGGAACAAACCCTCAATTTTCCCACAGTATCCCTGTACATTTATAGCCATATCACAGTCTTACAGCCAAAAGAGTACACTAGTATTGACACAAGAACATTCTAAACATGGTTTAAACTGACAGGCCAATTGTGTCTACATGGAGCCACAAATTTCCGAACAGGAAATATTCTGATTATTTTGCTCCATTAATAATTGTAATGCACTCATTCAGGAAAGAGTTACAGTAGAGAAAGACCATGTAATAGCTTGGTTCCTTTGCACATAGACACAGCCACTGGCAGCATTTATTATCTGTGAATTCATTAACATGAAAATTTTAAACATGCTAATCATGTTGCAGCCCCGTTACACCTATTATTAATAATGGAATAATACCTATTGTTGTCACATTAGTGTAATGCAAGGCAATATGCAGTCACCTCTTACAATAACAACTTCAGCTCAGCTGTTCATAACTCTTCTCATCTATGGCTCCTAGATAGTTTTACAAACATTAATTAAGACTTACATTACTTCTCTGAGACTGGGAACTGCCGTAGTCATGATCTTGATGTGAGATTAGAGATTAAGCCATGTTATTAAAAGCACAGAAACAATGCTAGGATTAAAGCTCATGACAACAACATTTCAAATCTGAACTTTTAAACAATATAAGGAATACAAGCATCATTATATTTTAATTGTACACTCATCACAAGCATATATATTTCGTAACTAATATTCATGACTTTGTGGAAACTGTGCACACTGATTTCAAAAGTTTTCAAAATAAAGTGTACTTATTTTGCGTATCAACATCTTAATATTTTCAAAAACTAAAATTCTTTTAATAGGTCATCTTCATTGATGTCAGAAGTTTATCTTTCATAGCCAGTTTGAGAATGCAATCAGGTTTCCAGAATGTTATTCCCAACCCCCAAGATTATATAGCAATTTAGTTACAGGGTCTGGAATCGAACTTCTGATCCTCTAACTTTTCATCTGACTTGCTCTACTGAGCCGTGCTGCATTGCACTAAAACAAAGCACGCTAAGAATTTGAATTCACTTTAGAAGGTCAGCTTTGCTGGAAGATTGCCACTCTTTCCTCACCATTAAAAAAATAAGAAAAAATAAAAAGTTATGTTCCGAAAGGTCATCTTATATTGTGAACTCCACACTTTTAAAGTAAAGCTGGGAAAGTTTCGATGCTGTTATCAGATTACATTGAAGAATCTTCCAATTTTCTCGCAAATTATCTTCTATTTCATTAAGCGTCCTGTTAAAACATCTAAAAGTATTCTGTGTCATTTTCTTTCTTAACTTTTTATTACTTAAAAAGTGTTACACTTAAAGTATCAACATTTAATCTAAGATCATTTCAATGGCTTTTAAACATTAGCATAATCATGTGGCTTTATTAGGTTCAATTCTACACTGTCAGTCATTCATTTAAAAGTCAGTCTCTATATAAATGCCAAAAACTCACTTGTCATAAGGGTTTTTTTGGTGGGTTTTTTTTTTTTGTTTTTTTTTTTTTTTTTTTTTTTTTTTTTTTGCTTTCTAGTATCTTCTAGTATCTAGTATCTAGTATCTAAGCACTTCTGCACAAAATGACACAAGTGTCAAACAATAGAGAGACACTAAATATATATTTTAACTACATCTTCTTTATGAAGACAAGAGTGAAACAGATGACATCTTTTATACATTACAGTGGACAGAACCCACACTTTAAATACAGTGTAGAGCTAATGCTAACCGACATGACCATTTTTAATATCAAATTACCACCAACAACTGGGGGTTGCTAAGTATACCACCAAATACTGCAGGATCAAAGGAAACTTTAGTATTTTTTGGCTTTTAATATTAATATCAATATTTACTTTGTTAGCAAAAGTTCCCTTCTTGGGAGAAATATTGAATTATTAAATAATGTAGGTCAGGTTTCTACATATATTATGTCACCCCAGGTACTAACTTTTCAGGAAAATATGAAACAAGAGAGAGAAAACATTTTGTTCATTACTTTGAAGTAGTTTTGAAACATAAAAGGAGATCTTTCATTACACTTTTTTAACGAACTATTGAGTAGCCTCTGGCTAACTGAATAAAAAAAGACAAAATACTCATTGCTTTTAAAATATGCATTCATTTTAATATATGTGATAACTATATATATATGAATATATCCTTTTACAAGATATTACATTTACTATAAGCTCTGTATTATTTAATATTTGTATCATTATTGAACTTCCAAAACTGAAAATATAATAAATTTTCAATATATGGTAGAAAAGAGAAATGTTACCTATGTCATTAAAAATCTGTTCTATTCAATTAGTTCAACCATTGTGGAAGACAGTGTGGTGATTCCTCAAGAATCTAGAACTATAAATACCATTTGACCCAGCAATCACATTACTGGGTATGTATCCAAAGGATTATGAACTATTCTATTATAAAGACACATGTACACGTATGTTTATTGCAGCACTATTCACAGTATCAAAGACTTGGAACCAACCCAAATGTCCATCGATGATAGACTGGATTAAGAAAATGTGGCACATATACACCATGGAATACTATGCAGCCATAAAAAAGCATGAGTTCATGTCCTTTGCAGGGACATGGATGAAGCTGGAAACCATCATTCTCAGCAAACTATCACAAAGACAGAAAACCAAACACCGCATGTTCTCACTCATAGGTGGGATTTGAACAATGAGAACACTTGGACACAGGGTGGGGAACATCACACACCAGGGCCTGTCGTGGGGTAGGGGGGTGGGGGAGGGATAGCATTAGGAGAAATACCTAATGTAAATGACGAGTTAATGGGTGCAGCAAACCAATATGGCACATGTATACCTATGTAACAAACCTGCACGTTGTGTACATGTACCCTAGAACTTAAAGTATAATAATAAAAAAAAATCTATTCCTCTTTCATTAAGATTTGGGAAAATGTTCTTGAAATTTCTGAAAAAGTCATTAAGGTAAAGAGCTTGATATATTATTTGAACAAGTTATTTTTGCTTTTATTTATTTTAAGAGAACTTCTTATTCCACTTGAAAAATTAATACATTAAAATAGGCTAAGTTCTCGTTAGTAATTTTGGAGCCATGTAAATATACAGAATCACTATTTCTGTATTAATAGAATCATTAATACTATAGAGACCAAATGTTCTATTTGATTAAAAAGTTCCTGAACTAAATCTTGGCTAAGATTCCATTTTAACACTACAGAGCACAGCAGAGATTATTTCACATGTAAAAATTTAAAGCAATTGTAAATAGTTTTCTCTTTGATAAAAGAAGAATCCTCGGCATTATTCTCATTGTTCTGAATGCTTTAAGCAGCACTGCTCTCCAAACGGCCTGCCTACAAAATTCATCTTACTGTAATTAAACAAATTGATCTAAATAATGGAATTATTTAATATTGTCTATTTGAATTTTGAAAATGTCCACCCTAGACAGTTAGAATACTTTGGATTGACAGACTTGGTTGATGCTGACTTATTCATTCCAACAATAATTAAACAATGGAAATGTTTTCTTCTCCTGGCCAATTCTAATCCATTAATGTAATCAATATGAGAAGAAGATCAGTCTCCCTATTTCCCATCTAGGTAGAGTATTCATCCATATCATCTGCTGTACATCATCAAGGTATCAGGATACAATTTAAGGAGAGATGATCAAAGACACCATTTTGCACCAATGGAAGCTATATTTGGTGAGTCAGGACAGCAGTCCCCTCCCACTGATTATCAGTGTTTAATTTATAAGAAGGCTCTGCCAATCTATGCTGATTTTATGCAACTAGTTCTATAGGTGATTTCTGCTAAAGTGCAATGAGACAAAAGAACATCATAAATATGTTCTCTAAACATTTCCAGCTTCATACCCCAATATACCCATCCACAGACTACAAGTCTGACTTACCTATAAAAGACAATATAAAATAAGCAATAATAAAGACTTCTACTTGTTTAGTCTTTTATCTCTATTTCCCACCTTTAAGGTGAAAATAGTAATTATCATGCTTCTCCTTGCTGAAGAAACAATGAAAGTTTAACTTACATTGAGAATATCAGTCATCTATTATTTGTAAGAATGATTTATCTGAGCATATGACACATGTTTTTTGTTTACTTCATATAATAGATGGTATCATGACAAGAGAATTAAAAATATTTCTTATTTCATAAAGTGTCAGAAATCCCTGGCCCAAGGCTACTGATGAAACCCTGCCAAGACACACATATGATTTATAACATCCTCATAAAACATTCTTCTATGGCCTCACCCTTTATGTAATGCAATCATCACTGAAATAAGATAGATTTTCGGGGCATAGCCCCCACCAGCTGGCTAAAAGTACCTAGTCACTCTATCTGAAATATCAATGGCTACAAAGAGCTGATTTTGACACACAAATCAGTCATTTAGAAATTAATGATTAAAACAGTATGTACTCCATGTTTTTACATTTCAATTTTTAAGTTTTCTATAAAATAATCATATAGATATAAAACAGTGGGTGTTTTATATTTATATATATTAATAAAACATACTGACATTTTAAAACAAACATACTAACAAAACAAACATACTAAAACTGAAATGTTAGGTGAGCTAACCAGTGAAAGTAAAGACTACTATTTATTTCTATTTATTTCTTTCTAAAATATTGTTATGAACTATCTCTATTTAAACAAATAATGGTTCCTGATTAGAGATCAGAACTTCCACTTGTTTGCTTATACATCAATTTAGTTTCTAATTGCTTATGTCCGCACTTGAAGCTTCCGTACCTAAGGCCTTTGAGATACTTTCCCTCTAAGAAAGATTTGATAACATTTTTCCTGTTTTTATTTTTCTCATCTTTCTTTCAGTTTCTGATAAAGTAAGGTTTCTTAGCTTCAATACTACATATTAACATTTGGGGCCAGATAGTTTTGTGATGTTTCTTTTAACTTATTTATTTATTTATTTATTTTTTGAGGCGGGTGGGGGGCAGTGGTTAGGAGAATATTTGGTGGGATGGGGGTGGAAAGAAAGGAGGTAGAGTGTCCTATGCTGTATAAAATGTTTGGTGGCATCCCCGGCCTCAACTGCCCTCCTTTTCATGACAACCAAAACTCCTTCAGTCATTTCCACATGTCCCAGAACTGAGGCTGAGGGCACTGGGAGAGGGAAAAATCATTCCTGGTTGAAAACCACTGTGATAAAACCTTTAACTGATTTTTAACTATAGCCCTATCAGTTATCTTTTTCAGATTTTAACCTGAAAAAGAAAAAAAAAATCAATTTGAGATTTCCCTTTCTACTTAGGTTAGGGAAAGCTTTTTTGTTTTTGTTTTGTTTGGTTTGTGTTGTCAGCCCCCGCCCCCATCAAGCCCCTACTCACCATCTTCCTTCAGAATTATAATAGTAAACATTTTAAAATTAGAACACATTTTCAAAGGAAGTATAAAATACTTAACTGTTGTGTGTACATACTTTAGCCAAAATATTTCATTTCTTTTTTTTTTTTTTTTTTTTTTTTGAGACGGAGTCTCACTGTGTCTCCCAGGCTGGAGTGCAGTGGCGCGATCTCGGCTCACTGCAAGCTCCGCCCCCCGGGTTCACGCCATTCTCCCGCCTCAGCCTCCCAAGTAGCTGGGACTATAGGTGCCCGCTACCGCGCCCGGCTAGTTTTTTGTATTTTTAGTAGAGACGGGGTTTCACCATGTTAGCCAGGGATGGTCTCGATCTCCTGACCTTGTGATCCACCCGCCTCGGCCTCCCAAAGTGCTGGGATTACAGGCTTGAGCCACCGCGCCCGGCCTCATTTCTTTAAATATATCATAAGAAAATAAACAGACACCAAGATGTGTGTGTAACCGGTACAGATTTTGATAGGAAAATATTAGAAACAATATAATTCTCCAACAATAGGGAAGGGACTAGATAAACTACAATCCTGACATAGTGGGAAATGTTATACAGCATTTTTTTATAGGTTGGTGCAAAAGTAATTGCAGCTTTTGCCATTAAAAGTAATGTTAAAGAGTAAAATTTATGTGCAAGGTAAGTTACCAAAATATTTTGTGAAAAGACTACATACAAGCAGCCAACAAACATTAAAAAAATGCTCCACATCACTAATCATCAGAGAAACACAAATCAAAACTACAATGGATATTATCTCACACCAGTCAGAATGGCTATTAACAAGTTAAAAAAACAGCTACCGGCAAGAGTGTGGAGAAGAGGGAACACTTATACACTATTGATGGAAATGTGAGTGAGTTCAGCCACTGTGGAAAGCAGTTTGGAGATTTCTCCAAGAACTTAGAACTACCACTCAGCCCAGCAATCTCATTACTTGGTATATATTCAAAAGAAAACAAATCTACTGAAAAGATACATGCACTCACATGTTCACCACAGCACTATTCCCAATACTGGAGACATGGAATCAATCCAGGTGCCCATCAATGGTGGTTTGGATGAAGAAAATGCTGTACATATACACTTTGGAATACTATACAGCCATTAAAAAACCCAAAATTATGTCCTTTGCAGCAAAATGAATCCAACTGAAGGCCATTATCCTAAGCAACTTAATGCAGAAACAGAACACCAGACACATGTCCTCACTTATAAGTGGAAGCTAAACATTTGGTACTCATGGACATACACATGACAACAGTAGAAACTGGGAACTACTAGAAGTGGGAGGGAGAGAAGGGGGAAAGTGCTGAAGAACCACCTATTGAGTGCTATACTCAGTACATGGGTGATGGGATCATCCATAGCCCAGACCTCAGCATCATGTGATATACCCTTATAACAAACCTATACATGTACCCCCTAAATATAAAAGTTGGGGGAAAAAAAAGCTTCTTGTGAAAACCCCACAGAACAGCAGGTGCATTACAGTACTATTTGGTAAACTATAAAATGCACATTAAAAAAAACTTGTAGGTACAGACACCAAATTATTAACAGTGGATATCTTGGGGATATATATATATATATATATATATATATATATATATATATATATATATAGAGAGAGAGAGAGAGAGAGAGAGAGAGAGAGAGAGAGAGAGTTATGAGTTATTTTTTATATTTTCCTTGGGGTTTTCTATGCTTTATGTGTTAATCATGTATTCCTTTTGTAAGCATCAAAGAGAGTCAATTTATTCATTTTCAGCTATTATATTGACAATTAAAAATTCTTCATGGCTACATGGCTGTAAGTTTCTCCAAACTTTCAGAACTACATTAAAATGGGTGAATTTTACTGTATATCAAATATTCAAATGCAATTATGAATTCTGTGGCACCACACCATTTCAGGTTACATAGCCGCATCATAAGCTTCTAATTTATTAAGAAACATTGCATTTACCATGATGTTGTGTTCCAAACTTGGTATTTATAATTTTACTCCAAAAAATTATTTAATCTTTAATGTATGTAGCACTTTTTAAAATGGATTTTAAGAGCATTCACAATAATATGAGATATTTTCCTTTAACAATATTTCTAAAGTCTTTATTTTGGCTCTATGCATTGAATAGGGAAAAGAAGGTTTCATTAGGGTAGTTGACTAATTTTCCATTGAAGTATCTAAAAACACAGATATAAAATTGGCATCATTTAACTATATCTGAAGTTCTGCTAATAGGACCAATACAGTAACAGTTTTCACTTTAGTTTTCAAATATGCACAAGAAAACTTGAATTTGAAAAAGAGCAAAATTAATTCAAAGGAAGACTCATTAGGTCTAAGTACAATGCATGCTTCAAAGAGTAACATGTAGATACACTTTCTGCAGCTGCTTGCTTGGGGTTAAATCATCGCTTTTGGTATCTCCTAAAAGAAACCATTCACTTTGGAAGAAGATGCCAATGCTTCTTCAGCAGGTATTGGTCTTCTGGTTTTCATGTAATCAGTGATATCGCCATAGCTCCAATGCCAGATGGTGAATGCCCACAAACATTTTGTAAAACATTTATTAATAGAAAATCAGTATTTAACTTATTCTTAAATCTGTACTTTTATTTCTTAAGCTCACGCTGAAAAAGTGTGTTTTTTTTTTTTTTTTTTACAAAATAAAAATGAAGTACAGAAAAATAAAATGAATAGCCTTACATTCACACCATAAAATAAATAAAACCATCCTCAGAAGGATATGTAGCAGGGCCTGGGTTAGAGCGAGGTGGATGAGGCATTCTTTCAGGGACAAAATTTAAGAGGGCAGCAAAAATGGCAGTAATCAAGATAAATAGTGTTTAAGTGAAATATTTGTAAAAGATTAAAACTAATCCATGATGAAAAAAATACCAATTTTCTAATAAAGATGCCACTACTTGTTTTAGGACCCTGCATTATTACGCAATGGGAACGTTGTTTTTAATTTGACCATGATTTCTCCACCTGCCCCCTGGGGCTATGGCATCCCCTGTGGACAAGTTTTTGAAGGTTGACAGTGGCAGGTAAACAGATTGAGAGCAACACGGGGCTTTATATAAAGTCTTTTAAAAAATTATACAGTTTATATTACATAGTAAAAGCACTCAAAATAACACTTTCAGAAATCTAAAAATAATGACTATATTCCACACTAGTAGGTTTTTATTGCACATCAATTTAGTTGTTCTTTCTACTGATAATAAATTATTTTTGACAGAGTAATATACATATTCTTGAATGAATATAAAAATATTTCTGCTATAAACAAAAATAGCAGATCCTCATCCCATGGTCCTTAAGGAATGTAAAAAAGAACAATTATAAAAGTTAAAAATGTTCTTAGTAATAAAATTTGGTGCTATTTTTGATGAACATTTCTTGTACTAAAATTGTATTTGTGAAACACTGTCCTTAAAGCTGCCACTTAATTATATGTGAAATCTAATCAGGTCACTTATTTAAGGAAAGAGACTGTAGGATTCCATTAAACACTAAGCCAAAAGCAATTGAATTCTGGAGTTTATTTATTCTTCTATTTGTATAGGAAGTTATCTAGAAATATTACTTCAATTAGAGTTCTTTGTATTAGCTTTTCTCATTCTTTCAATGTTAAAATAAATATTTTTATATCTGAATAATTTAAAGAATTTTTCCCTAAGGCTGAATTACTGTTATTTTCCTATGGTCTATTTTTCTTGAGTTAAAACTATTATTAGATTCATTATGAGTAAAATATCAATAAGGAGATAAGAACAGCATAAAGCCATCATGTTCCACGGACTGCACAGATTAGATGCAAATTGACTCAGGGAGAGGAAAAAAAGCAGGTCTTCCAATCTTCACATTATCTCTTCACCACACCTCCAGAAAAAAAAAAAAAAAAAACAAAAAAAAAACGCTTCCAAATAACCTTAAATAATAATCAGTGGTTTTAGTAGGTGAGAGTTGCCTTTAAAGAAGTCAATGAAACCCCTCCTTTCATAACTGTTTTATTTCTTATTCTTGCATTATTAAACCATATAAAAAGAATACTTCAAGATTGTTTAAAACAGTACCCTTCAAATCTTGCCCCATCAGTTCTGTGGCAGTTCAATCAATGTTAGATAGCATCAAAAATCTATTTCCTGTCCCTGACAAGAGAAGGAGTCTAGAAGATTATCTGTTTTGAATGACAAATGCAAACTCCATACTATCTCAAATTGCCAACTACACTTTTTTTTTAACCTCCACGCATTATTGGAACTACAGTCAAAGCCACATTCTTTTAATTACAAAAGGCTTTAATTTTTAATTATGATTGAAAGATAGTGAAAAGGTAAGCCACCAAATCACCTCAAAGTCACTGAAATGCTCAGATTGTTTTCTGCCAGGTGTTTCATTCATATTAACTAGTTGCAGCTACAGTCCTTAACAATTAATTTCCTTCAAATGATCATCAAAAATGAAACAGAAGATGCCAGTGAGATTCTGAGAATGGCGTATGCACAAAATTGTCAGACACAGTTTATGAGGAAAAAGAAACACAAATCTCAACAGTCTTCTATTTCCTTTCAAGAAAAAAATTAAAATACAGAAACTCATCACTATCTTTTATAGGAACATCCAAGGCATAAATATCTAAAATCCACATGCTAAATCAGAATCTCTGCTGGTCATCTCACTTCACTTTGATAACACTTTTTTTTCTGAAAATAAAAATAATTATAGTTAAAAGTTTTGGGGGAAAGCAGAACAAAAATAGCAATAACTAACAAATACTTAACCCTTACTCGGTATCAAGTAATGTAGTAACTGTATTAACTCATTTAATACTGAACACAATTCTTCATGTTTGGTACTGTTATTATCACCATTTATGTAACGTAGAAACTGATACAGAAAGTAGCATGTGTGGGACTCAAACTCAAACAACCTGGCTCCAGGATTCACACAGAATTAGAAGTTAAAATTTACCTACAATAGCACACCTCAGAGACCAAACTTTATGTATTCTCTCTCCCCCATTTATTCTTCTCAGTGAATTTTCAAATAAATTTATTATGGTTCCAAAAACTGTACAATTGAAATGTCAATTTTATATGGAAAATTCGGCAAAAATAAACCCCAAACATGTTTTGTTCTTCATGAACTGATGCATAGTTATTATTATGATCTTTTTTGTATGAAAATACTGGGGTTGAAATTTACACTCTAAACTCATATATAAAAATAAATGTAGTTTTTTTATTGTTCTATATTCCACAAATCTACTAAAAGAGAAAAAAGATGAACTGCCAATTAAAGGTAACTACATCTCATTTTGTTTAAGAAACAATCTCTTTTTTGTAAATATTCACTCAACTCTAAGTTCATGCACTATGCATCTATTTCTCTCCATTTTGGTTTTCTTCCCAGACCTTTTTCCTTTCCCAAGTTAACGATTTTGCAAAAAGAAGCTTCGGTATCCTCAACCTCAAGGAATTAGAAAAGGAAACCAGTACCAAGAACTATCTCCTTGAGCCCTTCTCTATCCACGGCCCCCATCTCTGAGCTTGGAGACTGACCCTAAATGTTTGAATAACTTTGATCAGGTCTACAAAGTATTTTATGGTTCCGTGGGAGCTCAGTCACTTCAAGGGATAATGCCTCTCTCTCTGTAGTAACAGTCCCAACAGAAACTGAGTTTGGCTGCCCCTCTGGTTCTCATCTTAATTTAGGAGGGCTACCTTTTTTCTACAAGGTCCCTTTTTTCCTCTCTGAAGCAACATTTTCTACCCCAAGTCCCTAATTGTCTTTCTTGGCTCCCTTCATGACCTCCATGGGAGAGAAGAGGGACACATATTGGTAACTTCAGAATATTCCATGAGATCTACATAGTCTAGCAGAATTAAATTGTGTTAAATCAGTCCCAACAATCCATAGACTTCCATCTACCAGCCTGCACTGTGTTGGGTTTCTCTGGAGGGGTTTAGAAATTCTCTAAGAAGCACAGGTGATAGATTTTCACTGAAAATTTTCTATCAAACCCATATGGTATTCCTATAAGTCTGCAATTACCCACTCCCCTTCAGAGAGTCATACCTTTTGACAGAAGTAAAATGCTCAGGTCTTACACACACACACACACACACACACACACACACAGACTTAGCCACAAAATGACTTTCTATTTTCTCTTCATGTCTGGTAGGAGTTGCTCCAGGTCAATGGCTCTGCAGCCTCAGGGAATATCAGAATCATCTGGAGGGCTTCTTAAAGCACAGATTACTGGACCCCAGTCCCCAGAGTTTCTAATCCAGTATGTCTGGAGCAGAGCCTGAGCCTCTGCATGACTAACAAGCACCCACATTGATATGGGTGCTGCTGTTCTGGGGACTGTGCTTAGAGAACCAAGGCACTGGGCCTTGCTGCTCAAGGTGTAGTTCATGGCCAAGCAGATGAGCATCACTGAGGCATGGTTTAGAAATTCAGAGTCTCAGAACTCACGCAGACCTACAGAGCCAGAGCCTGCATTTAAACAAGATTGTCAAATGAAGGCACATTGAAGTTGGAAAAGCACTGCTCTAGGTGATATTTCCTTCTTTTTTATTTTATGATCTTTGATACTACTCTCCTATGTCTGGACAATAAATTTCATGCTTTAGCCTGTATGCAGACATAGCTATAGGAGCAAAGAAAAAATACATTTCAGAAACATAATTCCCAATTCATAAAATAAACCAATTTTCAAATTTTTGTTATTAACATTTTTTTCTCCATAATTGACTATGAAATCTTGCTTTCCTATTTTAAGTGAACTAAGTTTGGTACAAACATGGAACCGCTGATGTATTTTCTAATCTATTAAAAGTCTTATTTTACATATTTAAGTAAAGTATTTTAGTTTTCACTATATTGGTCTAGACTATATATTTCTTATTTTTAGATAGTTTGTTTTTTAGTTTGCTACTTGACTGGATCTTTTTCCATTATCTTCCATACTATTAATTGTTAGTATATGGTTATTGCTCTTTATAGCCATTGTTTTTATTATTTCAACATTTTGAAACAAGCACTTAATGAACAATCTTATCCATTCCAATGTATTGCATTCCTTATTCATAATTCATGTATACTATTCCTAACAGAATTTTGGTTGTTTGTTTAATCAGTGCAGAATTTTAGAAAAGTGGGAATTTTTTTCTTTCAAAGAACTACCTCTAGTATCGAACATTTCTATTCTTGTTCCTATGTTTTAATTTGTTACTTTCTGATTTTATTTTTATTATTTCTCTTCTGCCTCTTTTCAGGTAATGTCTTTAATTTATCTGGTACTAATGGTATAACCATATTTTTGTTTGATTTATCTTGTCTTGGTTTTAAACATTCTATATCTTTTGTTTTAAATATGGTCAAAGCATTGTAAACACTAGGCAGTGATGTTTTTATCTGATTAATCAAATTTGAGACTTTCAAAAACTTTTATGATGGGATTTTAGTCTATTCACATTTATTATCAATGCTGTCAAACTTGGTATAATACTGTCATCTTGTTTTTTGCTTTTTAAAAAATGTTTACTTGATATTTATTTTCTACTTTAAAAATTTTAGTTTATTTTTCATTAGCTATTCAGAAATTGTGTTCATTTATTTGAAATAGTTATTACTTTACATTTTTAAAACTACTTGAATCTAAATGTCCCTAATTATCAGTTTTAATAATGTAATCTTGTCTGTTAATTTACACCTATGTTATAGATGAAAATTAGCTCTTTTATTTCAAATCACTTCCTCATTTTGTCATGTAATTGGATATTTTAGAGAATGTTATTTGTTTTAACTTGTATTCTTTTAATAATTAAAAATAGAAAAATAAATCTTCGATATTAAAGAATAAACATTGATAATGTTGATTCTGTTAATATCGATCAACAGATCTAACCAAAATTATAACAAAACTGGAAAATGGAGAAAGAACTGCACATGCTTATTATGGGGACAGCGGGACTGTAGGGACAGAAAGCTAAATTCCCTTCATTCTCCCTACGAAAAATTAGTAGGTAACTTCTGAAAATGAAAAAGTAGAAATAGCAATGTCAAAATACTACTTAGAAATGTCGATGCAAAAGCCAGAAAATAAATCAACTTAAAAATGTAAGTTGGGAATATAATATGAGAAAAAAGAAAAGGAACTTCAATATTTTATGACAAAAACTTGTAGGACCATTTCACTATTTAAACAAAGTACATTCATAACTTTAAAAAATAAAAATTAAATTTAAAAAATAAATTGCACAGGTTATTGCAGTACAAAGATACCAAACCAGCACTGACTTCACTATATTTTCTTTTAGAGCATCTGTATGTTCAATTCATTATTAACTATACAAAACAAATGCTTTCTAAAGTTTCTTCATGCTTTTTTGTAATAAATTTTAACTTAAAGAATACTCTATCTCCACCTTGAGTACTATCCTCACTTTTACTGACAAGTATTTCACAGGCATAATGTTGC
Organism: Papio anubis; assembly: GCF_008728515.1. NCBI lineage: Eukaryota > Metazoa > Chordata > Mammalia > Primates > Cercopithecidae > Papio > Papio anubis. The sequence continues at coordinate 80,559,422 of NC_044979.1, forward strand.
TGTTTGTTTGACTTTCTGCTTACTCAGAAGTGATGGACAGAAGTCTTCTCCCCAAACCAAGAATTAGACCAGAGGCAGTATTCTTTAATATTTCCCTCCTTTTCTATCTTGTTGTTTCAGAATTCTTCCAATAGATGTTAAGCCAAAAGTTTGGCCAATGTAAGTTTATATCATTATTTCATATATCATTATGATAGATGCAGAAGGCAGATAAACGATGGTCCCCCGAGAATCTCTGACCTGCCCCACAAGTGTTTACATTAGATGCTTTTGTGCAGATGAGAGAACCTGCCCAGGGTCTTGTCTGGGCATGCCCAGAATGGACTGTGGTCCACCAGCACACTGGGAGAATGGGGTGGGCACCAGGAATTCATGCCTTATGGAGCAGGGAGGAGCCTGGCCCTTTCAGCTCCTGAGTGGTGGCCTGGTATTCAATCTGCGAGGCGGAAGCCTATTGGCAGGACCCCCTCTTGCTTTGCTGAAAGTTTTCTTTTCACCTAATAAGTCCACCTCCTCACCCTTTAAAGTGTCCACATGCCTAATTTTTCCTGGTTGTGAGACAAGCACTTGGATTTTAGCTAACCTAAGGAGCAAAATAATCCTGCGTCAATTATTTCAATAATTTGGCAGTCTGTGGGAAGAGGTAAGAACATATGCTCTGGGAATTACCGGTATTGGAAACTGATTTCAATACTATTTCTTCTCTAGTGATGCTTCTGACTGGCACTTTTCCTGATGCTGTTACCTATGTTGTCAGAAATAAACCTCCATCTGTTGCTGACTTTCTCCTTATAGTGTTCAGTGGGAAAAACTTGGGGTTCATTATGAACACTTTATTAATCTTTGCTTATCTACAGAGAAAATGATTCTCCAAATGTCCTTCCAGATAACCTTTGTTTACATAGAGAGAAAATGATTCCCCCAATTTGTTGAGTCATGCCTGACTCCGGCATCATTTTCAAAGCAGAGATAGTAAAGAGGAGCTGCTAAATAATCCACATAGACTTCTGTCTTAGTTAGCTCAGGCTGCCGAAATAAAAATACCAGAAACTGGGTAGTTTAAACAACAAACACTTAATTCTTACAGTTCTGGAAGCTGGAAAGTCCAAGATCAAGGCCTGGTTTCTTGTCAGGACGACCTGCTTCCTGACTTGCAGATATTTACCTTCTTGCTATATCTTCTCAAGGGAGGGGTGAGGGTAAGCGCTCTTCTGTATCTTCTTATAAGGACACTAATCTCATCATAAGGGCTCCACCCTTGTCACTTATCAACCCCCCCCACCAAAGTACTATCTACAAATACCATCACAATGGGGAACAGGATTTCAATATATGAATTTTGAGGGTACACAAACATTCAGTCTACAGCAATTTCTTTCATTAAGGGAGATCTGAGTCCTCCCTGGCAAAAGTCAGTTATTTAATTATATGTAGGGCTCTGAAAATCACTACTAATGAGTTACAGAGTAAAAAAGTATTAAGATATTAATAACTTATATGCCCTCATCCCTTCTCTGGCTTCTCAGAGGCAAACATTCTTACATTTGGGGTCATCTTCTGGGTTAACTTTATCATTCAAAATCCGTGTAAGAGAGTGAAGAGAAAATAAAACAAGAACAACAAAAAAGACCAAAGAAAAGATTGGCTAGAGAATCAGAAAAGATCCTCATGAATTGGTATCAAGGAAGCTTCTAGAATTAGGATTTGAGAGTGTAAAAGAGAGTTTTGAGGAATGACGGGCATCATTGGATAGGGTATAAAGACTGGTAGTTACAGGTAGGAGGTATTTTACATTAACAGTTGTAACAGGCTGAATTGTGTTCTCCAAAAGCTATGTCCCTGTCCTAATCCCTGTGACTGTTACCTGATTTTGAAAAAGAGTCTTTGTAGATATAATTAAGTTAAGGATCTTGAGATAAGAAGACTATCTTGGATTACCTGGGTGGGCTGTAAATGCCATCACAAGTGTCCTTATAAGAGAAAGGAAGTAAGAAATTATACAACACGCAGGAGAAGGCAATGTGAAGATGCAGGCAGAGACTGGAGTAATTCAGCCACAAGCCAAGGAATACCCGAAGCCACCAGAAGCTAGAAGAGACTAAAAAAAAAAAAAAAAAAAAATTTCTTCTAGACCCTTCAGATGGAGTGCTGCTCTACTGACACCTTAATTTCAGATGTTTAGCCTCTATAACTGAGAGAATCAATTGCTGTAAGCTATCTAGTTAGTGGAAATTTGGTAAGGCAGACCCCCAAAATCAACACAATAACGCATCCTCAAAATCAATACAATAATATATTTGTTGACAATTTTCAAGGGATGTGGTAAGAATTTGAAGTATTTTTAATTATACTTTAGCTACCAAACCCTATTTCTTTAAATACGGTTTAAGGATGGAGCCAAGTAAAGGGATTGAGTCAGTGTACAGAATAACAACTAATATTAACTAAGTGTTTCCAATATGCAGGCACTTTCCTGGACACTGTACATACATTAATTCTCCTTTTCACCGAAGAAAAATTTGAGGCTTAGGGTGTTTTAGCAACTTACCCAAGATCACAGAGAAAGTGGTCAATAGTAGAACTATAATTGAAACTGAGGTCTTCTGAATTTGAAACCCAGTCTCTTAGTGGCATTATATTGCTTCTTATTTCAATTTGCAGCTGAGGGAGGAATTAGATGCTATGTGCCTATGCCTTTCTTATCTACATGTCTTTCTCCCTTTTATCAATTAAAAAATTAAAATTATATTTTAGCTCATATGAAAATTTATCTAAAGTTATCCACTGATATTGTATCAACACAACTTTGGAAAAACACAAATGTCTCCGCTACCTGGGGTCTCCACTGTTGGCATTAGAGGTACCCAGTTAAAGTCTGCTGTTTCCAACACCATGCAGTTCCCTAACTCCGAGAACCTTCCCCTTCTCCTCTTGACCAGATTACTCTTAAGAGTTACCTCGAGGATCTCTCTGGGACCCTCACTCATTAACTCTGCTTTTTAATAACACTTATGAAATCATTTTTTACGATAACTATTGTCTAAATCAGAACATTTTTTGAAACTAAAAGAAGTATCTGTAGATTAACTATACAAGGAAGTATGGTCACTCTAGCTATTTATTTAATGGGTTGGGCATGTTGTCCCTGTCTTTCCTTAGGAACTATAAGTACTGGAGGAGAAAGATCTGATTTATTTCTGCTCTTCATTTTATCCCCAATGCCTGGAAAAGTGTCTGGCACTCAGTGAATACTCAATAAATACTTGATGAATGAATTTATATCAACCTTGATAATGTGAGAGAATTTTTTACATGGTGGTGAGAGGCATCACTGATATTCTTACAGTATTTGGCAAAAAATATTTAAGATTCTTTAGTACCTATCCTGGAAAAAATATTGGAATTATGAAGTGATTTTCATTATTGAAAATTACCTATGCCAAGGTATAATGAACATGTCCAAGCCGGAATAACACCAACTTAAATAAGGCTATTGTAGCACAGTGAGGCAGGTACTTCGTTGCTTGGGCACAGTACAACCACAAACACTTGCTATGGCAAGTCAGACTTTCATCTCATCCAGTTTGATCTTGTTCCTAGAGCCACAGGCTGAGTCACCTCTAATATGTAATCCAATTTATTATAGCACTCTACACTGAGAATTCTGTCGCTCAGAGTTCTGTAAAACATTAAAACACATTTTGCACTTTCAGAAAAAAATATTAAAATGTTTAGAAGGCCATGGAAATTTCTTTAATCTACAATCTTGCTAAGAGAGCTAAAGCTCTTGCATGATTCTTAGTAAATTGATACATAAAATGTTAAGTTCCTTGTCTGTAAGCCAGTACTTCCATAGAACCCCCTATTATGTTACTTTGTCACCTTCAGAAAGACTTATTTTAGGTTTTTAAAATATAAACAAATGATATCCAAGTTTTATTCTTAAAAAGAATGACTCTAGTAGCCCTTTCTACTAAACTATTACTCAGAAGCAGAAATAGATTGAATTTGTACCTTATTAAATAACTTCCAAAATTTTGCCTTCTTTACTTGTCTGAGCTGCTCAAAAGCATGATGGGCACCACATAAATAGACATACAGATCGTCTTGACTGCAGGCTTGTAATTGGGCCATTAATAAGAACTAAGTGGCAGTGTGCACTTTTCCTGAGAAAATATGATAAGGGTGGCACAGAAAATCTGGCATCTTTACAGTCCCATTACCGGCTCCAGAAAAAAATCTTGGCTGAATTGAAGCAGAAAAACAATTTACCACATCACCAGTTGAAGCAGGATGTTTCAGCTCATCCAGTCTACTTACTGTACATTTGACTCTTTCCTCCAAGAGGCTTAGAAATCATTCACAGTCAGATAACTAGTTATCCAAAGATAGACCCACAAGCACAATGTAGGTGAGGTAGATGTTTGTACTGATTTAGCTCCAGCCTATCATGGTTGAGCTGCTCAACCTCTAAGGAAGTAAAAAGATAAGGAATAAGCTCTATAGACCAGAAACTTAGTTTATACTTTAGAAGAGAGGGAACCTGAAACATGAAAAATTATAATTAAATAAAGGATGCTCTCTCCATGTATCTCTCTCTCTCTCAAAATCTCTTTTCTCCTAAAACATAAATAAATAAAATATATTATCTCTGAAAATTCAACATAAAATATTTATGGCATACATCTTTGTACATTGTTCTTTAGAAATACCTGTCCATGATATTATGAATTTAAAAAGATTATACATCTATGTTGGATAACATACTTAATCCTAATAAAACTGAAAGAATGTTAGAGGTTAAATGTTGAAACAAAAGGAATTAGAATCAAAACACTTGGTCTTTACTTGAAAGGCTCTCTGAAGAGGTTGATCAATGGAAAGATATTCAAGTATGGAAATCAATCCAGCTGTCAGGAGAGTTTTACTCTTGTCCTTTAGAAAAGGTTAATAAGAATTTATTATTAATGGGCCTGAACTTATGATTCTGAATGAAATGAGTAATAGTAGTAAGCCAGATACATCATTTAAGAAGTAAAGTAATTGCATGGGGTTATTTCTGGGGCAGTAAATGACTATTACCTCATCCTAGTGCAACACAAAAATGAGAAGCACTTTCCTCACCAGATGAAAGACAGTCAAGCCATACTTTCTTGATGGTAGTCCTGAAGTACTCAGCTTCTCCACCACATTAGGGACCATCTACACTCCTTGAGAGCAACAGACTCTCCCATGATGTGACCACTTTGATGTGTCATGGCCAGATGATAGGACATATTTTATTCATAGCCCGGACTTTCTCTAAACAACTCAGCTTAGTTTTGCTCACAAATTATATTTTTCTGAATACTCTGTATTAACACTAACATGGATTTGTAGAGTAAAAACAGTACATTATATGCTAATATCTAATCTTCTATTACTTTATTTCTTTCCAAATCATACATCTTTAAAACCACATCATCCTAGTGTCATCATCTATAAGATTCTGTACTATTTAAGTTATATACCAGTTATATCACTATTCACTTTTTTAAGTAATCAATATGGTGATTTCAGAATAAGGATTTGCTGATTAATATGAATTTTGTCTCTTCTTTATTCCCCAACTACACTTTTATAGAGTTATTCATCACCATTTTAACAGAGGGTATAACATTCTAGGAGAGAGACAGTCTTTGGAAGTTACAAATCAAATAAGCTCCTACAAACTTTTAAGCACTCTATTTAAAGAATTAACATCTACTAATATTAAATTATGTTCTTCCCCTCTGAGCTTCTTCACTACTAAGGGGAAATAAAATTTAGAAAATAGCTTTCCTTAAATTAAAGAAAAAACACTTTCTCCTTTGGACAGAAAGCATATGTGATTAATCTATTTTAACTTGCTTCTTCAGAAAGTCAATAAAGGATGAAAGTATTGATGTAAAGAAAGATGGCTGTAAGTGGCAGGACAGATCTCCTTTGCATTTAAAACCCACAGCAGTTTATAAAAATAGGTATGTACATTTTAAAATATTATTTTATCATTTTGTGTACAGAATTACAAAGCAAGAATTTCATTCTTGATTAGTCAAAAAGTCAAGGGAGTGTAAGGCAATCTAATTTCCCATGCTTACATTAAGTCACGTGGTGTATCTGATGTTGACTTCCCAAGGTCTTTAACAACAGTATAACTGCCTGCTGCCATCTCTAAGTAGGGACACCAAATATAAGTAGTCACACATGCTATTATAAGGCAGAACTGCTCTAGATTGCATGGCGGCCCTACTCAGCACTAAATTGCCTAAAAAACAAATTATTTTTTTCTTAGCTTTATTAAGGTAATTGACTAATAAAAAATGTATATATTTATGGTGTATAACATGATTTTAATATATGTATACATTATGAATGATTAAATCAAGTTAATTAACATATACATTTTCTCCTTCACACACTTAACATCTTTTTGTGGTAAGAACATTTAAGATCTACTCTCAATACATTTCAAGTGTGCAACACATTATGAATAACTGTGATCACTGTGCTGTACATTTTATCTCCAGAATCTATTCATCATTTCTAACTGAAACTTTGTTCCATTTTACAAAGGGGCGCCTCCAACAACCCCTCTCCCCAGTCTTTGGTAAACACCATTCTACTCTCTGTTTCTGTAAGTTCAACTTTTTTAGATTCTATATATAAGTAAGATCATTTAGTATTTGTCTTTCGGTGTCTGGCTTATTTCACTTAGTATAATGTTCTCCAGGTCCATCCATGTTGTCATAAATGAAAAGATTTCCTTCTTTTTAAGGCTGAATAACATTTCATTGTGTGTGTGTTAAATACTTTCTTCATGCATTCATTTGTCAATAACACCTAGGCTGATTCCATATCTTGGCCATTGTGAATAATGCTACAATGAGCATAGGAATGCAGATTATCTCTTCAAAATACTGATTGCATTTCCTTTGGATATATACCCAAAACTGGGATTGCTGGATCATATGGAAGTTCTGTTTTTAATTTTCTTAGGAACCTCCATACTGTTTTCCATAATGGCTTAACTAATTTACATTCCCACTAACAACATACATGAGTTCACTGCCTAAAAGACTAATCTTAAGAAAAAGAATATAATTAGAATGCTTGCCCAACTTTTTCAAAAGGACTATCAAAGCTTGCATCTAATCAAGCCTTACTTCTTTATTTGATTCAGTCATAAGAAGTCCAAATCTCTCAGATCATCCTTCATTCACAATCATATCTGCACATTCTCTAAACTGACCCAATTTCTGCCTTTCCCTTCCTTCCAAACTCTACCACTGGGCTACACTGTATTCTAAATCTCTTCTCTAAGCTTCACTTCACACTCATAACTGAAATCTACCTATGAAAACTTTATTTACCTTTCACTGGGCTACACTGCACTCTAAATCTCTTCTCTAAGCTTCACCTCACACTCATAACTGAAACCTATCTATGAAAACTTTATTTGCCTTTTAGCCTTGCCCTGAATTGTGACTCTTTTTCTTCCTCCCATATTTCCATGCTATGCCATCCAGATGTGTCCTCCTGCAAGTGTACTGCTTGTTGCTTTTTTCCCAGTAATTGGCATTTTATTCATAAAAGTTTGGGCTTCCTTGCAGGGCATTCCACCAACCCTGCACCCCACAAACACTCGCACACACTACTAGCCTCTACTAGCCTCCCTTGTTGTGTTCCTGGTCACAAATGCTCATTTGTGACCATTTTAGCACCTAGATTACTATCTTACTCTGCTTGTCATCATTCATATAAGATTATCTATTCACTTCTAGCACTCCAATATTCTAACCCGTCTCAGCTAATATTTTTCACTAATACATGTACCACTCACAAAATTTATATTTCTAGCATCCCATTTCCTCACTAAAACTTCCTAACTTTCCAGTTTTTTTTACTTTAGCACCCTCACATCCATCTTTATCCCCAATAGTACTTCCAATCATATGACAATTCTTATTTGTATTAGTTTCCTATTGCTGCTATAATAAGTTACCACAAACTTTGGAGTTAAAATAACATCCATTTGTTATCTTATAGTTTCTGTAGGTCAGAAATCCAGACACAGTATGGCTCAACTGGTTCTCTGCTTGGAGTCTCATAAGACCCAAATCAAGGTACTTGCTTTCCTGAAGGCTGTGGGGATGATTCCACTTCCAAGCTCATTTAGGTTGCTGGCAGAATTCAGTTCCAAAAATTCAAAATGTAGTTCTAAGACTTGGGTCTCAATTTCCTGCTGGCTGTTATCAGAGGTTGCTCTCAGCTTTTGAAATCCACCCATATTCACTGACTTGTGGTCTACTTTCTAATCTTCAAAGCAATTACAGGTCAAGCCCTTGTCTGCTTCAAATCTCTCTGACCTCCCTTCTGCCTCATCTCTCCTCTGCTTCCTTCTAGAGAAGGTTCTCCACTTCGAGAGGCTCATATGATTAGACTGTACCCACCCAGGTAAGTCAGGAAAATCTCCCCATCCCAAAGTCTGTAACCTTAACCATACCTGCAAGGTGCCTTTGCCACATAACATATTCACAGTTCTGGAGATTAGGAGTTGGGTGTCTTTGGGAGGGCATTATTATGCCTACCACATCACTTTTTACTGCCCATAATTCCCCTGGTCTCCTCTTCTTTCCCTTCTTACCCACTGTAGATTTCATGAAATAGCACAACAGTTCACCCTTCATAAAACTTCTCTTTCACTTTATCCCTTTCCTTCTATCTTATTTATCTAGAAAAATCCTAATTCTGGCTAAAAGCAACTTTACTCCAATTCTACACCTATATCCAACAAACTGAGCATAAGTGGAGAAAAACATACCAGAATTAATAGCATAAATTGCATTTTAGTCCATATATGCCAGCAACCCACTATGTATTTGCTGTAAATTCAGTATTCTACTCTCCAAGACAACTATTTCATGTATTCTCCACTCTCCACAAAACTCCAAACTCTCCTCCCTAATTCCTTCTCAGCAGATGATCTTGTTTCCAATTTCACTGAAAAAACTGAGGCAACTAAAGGGGGATTATCATCATATTACCATCATCATATGTAACCTACAGCCTACATGTTTTACTTCCCTACAGTTGATGAGTTTTCTCTTCTCCTTCCCTTTTCTTATTTGAGGATGGCCCCTCCAACAGTAGGCCCCTCCATTCATCTATATCACACCAGTCGTAATACAAGCCTGGTGTATAATCGCCCATCTTAATGATAGTTTCCCTTAATCACCCAATTTTTATTCCCATTTACAGAAAATTTTCTCAAAAGATATATATATCTATAGATATATAGATATATAGATATATTTTTTTACTTTTTCTGAGATGGGATCTCACTTTGTAACCCAGGTTGGAGTACAGTGTTGCAGTCTCAGCTCACTTCCCAGACTCATCAATCCTCCTATGTCAGCCTCCTGAGTAGCTGGGGCCACAGGTGAATGCAAACATGCCTGGCTAATTTTTTGTATTTTTGGTAGAGACAGGGTTTTGCCATGTTGCCCTGGCTGGTCTCAAACTCCTGAGCTCAAGCAATCTGCCTGCCTCAGCCTCCCAAAGTGCTGGGATTACAGGCGTGAACCACCATGCCCAGGTTCAAATGAAAATTTCTGTACCTGATATCTCTTCATCTTTATCTCCCCTTAACCCACTGTAATCATGTTGTGCCCTCAAAAGAAAACTTCTATACCTGCTATCTCATCTTTACCTCCCTTAACTCACTGTAATCATGTTGTTGTCCCTTTTCTTTCATTGAAATCACTCTCTTCTTGATCACTAGTGACCTCTACCTCATTAAATCCAATGTTCAATTATTTGTTTCCACCATATCCCACCTCTTGGCAGGAGCTGACACTACTGACCATTTTTTTATTCTTGAAACATCTTGTTCATATGACTTCTAGGATACCACTTCCCACAGTTTTTCTTGCACAGCACACTTACCAATCCTCTTTATTCTCATGGTATGGAGTCTTTTCTCTTCAACATCAATTATTAGAGTGTCCCACATCTCAACAGCTTTGGGTATTCTCTACTATCTATAAAATAATTCTCTAATTAATCTCATTCAATCTCATGGTTTCAAGTAAGGTCTAAATATGATGACTCTCTAATTTCCAGTCCCATATTTTCCCTGGTTGAATAGTCAATCACCTCTTTCCCTCTCTACTTAAATCAAACTTAACAAAACTAAAACCAAACCCTTGACTTTGCCCCTTATGACAGAGGCTACTAGTAGTTCCCAAATAACCATTATTTTTTTTCCTTTAGTAAAAGATCCTCAAATTTTCAAGAGGGCATATGGCTAGTTGGAATAAAGACTACATTTCTTCCTTGCAGTTAGACGTGGTTATGTTACTAAGGTTGCGCCAATAGGATATAAGTACAAATATCATGTAAAACTTATAAAAGGTTCTGTGGGCAACTTCTGACCACAACAACCCACAAAAGATAGCACATTTCTCCCCAAATGGGAAATTATTTATTTATTTTTTTTTGAGACGGAGTCTCGCTCTGTCGCCCAGGCTGGAGTGCAGTGGCCGGATCTCAGCTCACTGCAAGCTCCGCCTCCCGGGTTTATGCCATTCTCCTGCCTCTGCCTCCCGAGTAGCTGGGACTACGGGCGCCCGCCACCTCGCCCGGCTAGTTTTTTGTATTTTTTAGTGGAGACGGGGTTTCACCATGTTAGCCCATGTTGGGATGGTCTCGATCTCCTGACCTCGTGATCCGCCCGTCTCGGCCTCCCAAAGTGCTGGGATTACAGGCTTGAGCCACCGCGCCCGGCCCCAAATGGGAACTTTATGACTGAATTATACCGGCTTATACCTGGAGGGCAAGTTATGCCTTGAACGTGGTATCTTGACTTGAATGGTCAAATGTTCCTTGACATGATGGGAAAGTTGACTAATTTTTCATTCAGTTATACCCCTTACCTCTCTTCAATCAGCAATTAATCTGAATCAAATATAAAGCACATTGTTTTAAAAAATGAGATTTTAAGCAAAAATATAACCATAATTCCATTTATCATTCAGTGTCCCACCTATTCCCTGTCAGCCTTCCATTTTGTAAACACCTCAGAGTTTACCAAATGCAGAGCACTGGTTTGGGCACAGCAGCCCCTTACCTGAGTAAGTATACTGGAATAGCTAAGTAAGGAATGAAACCCATCAGACTTAGGAGTTCCAAGAGCATATACATATCCTATTCATCTGTGAACTTAGCTGTAAGGCAAGAGGCTAAACAATTCCTAGATACTCAAACAAGGTGTCATATATATTACTTCTGCACATATCTATAAATTGAACATTCCACATAACTCTTCTACATCTCTAGGGCACTGCTGTAAACGGGATATCTTTCTTTACAGATCATATGAAGATGTAACTTGTCTTGTTGGCTTTTTGCAGTAACAACTTTAGCATTAGTATGGAATTCCACCATACACATTTCTATGCGCTAATCTCATCCTTCCCCTCATTATTTTGCTATGTTCTTCTTATAGTGCTCATTCTCTCCATTACTTATTATATCTTTTTATGTGACTGTATTTTTGTGGACCACCTAAAATTCTTTGTGGAATAGTGCTGGGATAACTGCACAAATAAAATTAAAATCTAGTGGCTGGAATGGGTAAATATGATTGCCAAAATACTCAGCAAGAAGTAGGGGCTTGAATTCAAGGCTGAAAATCTATTTATAGGTGACAACTTGGCACTTCTTCACCACACAGAAAGGCTCTACTTTTCTTAAAATTTAATTGATTATTCATTATTATTTAATATTAATCTCTACTTTTTAAATGTGTTTTAAAACAGCTGGCTGATTTCACCATTGTGACAGAGACCTGCTATCTGGAATAGGAACTTCATAAACCAACCAGTCCTAAACTTTTCAAAGGCCATCAATAGTCATTTTCTCATATAGAAAAACAAACAAGTCTTGCCAAAGCCTTTCAGAAGTAAAGGTTGAAATTATTCAGAAAAGATGAGGCTCAGTTGGAACAAAATTGTCATAGAAAGAAATCAGGGAGATGGAGGGAATCAGCTGGGAGGATATGAGGTGACACTGTCCCATTAGTTGTTAGATAAATGACAAAACATTATCGAAAAGAAACAATAAAATAAATGTTAGCATTCTGTTTCCCTTATATGTTGAGCTGTTGGTAAGAGTGGGCATTTTACATCTTCAAGTGTGATTCTTAAACACTATTTGAATGAAAAGAAACGTGAACAACTGAAAGGATTACGTGTGTCTGGGTTTCCCTGAAACCTAATATTATCAAGGAGAAAAGAAAAAGCAGAACTGCCATCCATCATTCTTTCCCTTTCATCTTTACATCACATTATCTAGCCACAATTTTCACACATTTCAAAGATTATGTATTAGTATTTTTATTCCTTTCAGATATTGGAAAGTCAAGCATGGGGTCTACATTTTGTACACACAATGTTAACTGATATAGAGGAGCAGTACAATCATAACCTCATTCATATGGTAATTTTTTTACACAATACAGAAACTTCCCAGGGCAGTTCAAAATCCAGTAACTCAAAATAATTATGCAATGAAAATATAGCTTTAGGTGCATCATTTATTTCAAAAACAGAAAGCAGGACCTCAATGAATGTAATGCCTTAGGTAGGTAATTTAAAAAGATTAACTCTTTAAGTGAAATTTCTCTGCCTGCCATAAACAGCAATTTATATCATGTGGTAGTTTTATATTATTTCAACTTAGCTAAGCTAAACTACATTTCCTGGAGTTCCCCATTCTGTATATTTCCTGTGACAGATTCACTTGGGATGACCCAAGTAAAGAGCAACCATTTTGTAGCTCTTCTACATCTTTGCTTATTACCTGACTCACCTTGTAGATGTGAGGCAGCAGCTGAGCCTGCAACTTCTGTGCCTTTCTCTGGATCCTCCATTAGCTTCTTTACTTCCTGGGCCAGGTGTGTCAGTTTAGGGCCCCAGCTTCTGCAGGACCCCCCATACTACTAAAATTGGAGACAAGAACTCATGTTTCAATCCATCTTCACGGTCTCTAGCTCCTGTTTGCAGGTTTTAGCTGGCTCTTCATCAACCTTTCTTTATATCCATATTCCCTCACAACTGCCTGCCTTGTGGACTCCATACTCCAGGGTTAGGAAAACAAAGACGTTATAGAAATTTCTTAACCAGCTCTAACAATTCTGAAGGGTCAAATCTCTATAACAAACCCAAATCTCTTAATATATGCATATATATCTCCTAATGGTCTACTTTTCCAATTGAGCCCTGACTGATTAATCAGAATCTCAACCATATATCTTAACCTATAGTCACTGAAAACAAGAGCTGTCTCTTAATATCATAGGACATTATATAATATTAATAATCATATATAGGTCAGCTAGCCTGGAATAACCTCATTTATTTTCAGAGGCAAAGCACAACAGCAGGTGCTTGTGGTTCTGGACTACTTAACTGCCTTATTTTCTCATTTTAAATTTTATACAGTGTCCCAATCCTAATGGTTTGGTGACCATTAAACTCCAACTTCCTGCATAACTTTGGACTGTAAAATCTTCCTCAATTCTATGTCTTCTTTTCTCCTGTCTTGGTCCCTTGGTGATCTCACCAGTACAGCTTCATTGTTCCTCCAAATAAAAAAGGGAAATTTATGCAAATTCTCCATACAATAAGAAACTTCATGTTTTGGGATGAGTACATATATAAATATTAATCAAGCTATAAAACTTAAGATTTGCCCAGTGCACTATATCTAAATTATATTTTTAAAAAGGATACCCATATCTTATACTCCAGCAATGCCCACATGCTGTACTTTAAAAGAATGCTCTGCAACAGTGTCAGGACAAAAGGGTTAAGAGCACAGTTTTTCTTAAATTAGGTCTATCATTATGTTTGCTCATTATATCTGATACAAAGAAAATAACTATATCATTATCTTTTCCAAAAATCATGACATTATTGACTTAATTATGTTGTAGATAAAGGTATTTTATTCTTAAGGCTTTTATAGAAGAAAAAACCTGAAATAATGGCTGATTAGTGTTTCTTTAATGCTACTCCCTAAAGATATCTATAGTCAAGAAGAAAGCTGTTAAAAGATACCAATATTTTGGACTTACTTTTGGATATGTTTCTTTTTAGACAGTATTAATGATAACTTGTCAATAAGAAAAAAAAAAGATGTAAAGATAAGTACTGATATATTTGTTAGTTATTTTATTTTATTTTACTTTATTTGAGATGGAGTCTTGCTGTTGTGGGCCCAGGCTGGAGTGCAATGGCGCAATATCAGCTCACTGCAACCTCCACCTCCAGCTCCAGCAATTCTCCTGCCTCAGCCTCCCAAGTAGCTGAGATTACAGGCATCCACCACCACACCAGGCTAATTTTTGTATTTTTAGTAGAGATGGGGTTGGTTTCACCATGTTGGCCAGTCTAGAACTCCTGACCTCAGGTGATCCACCTGCCTGAACCTATCAAAGTGCTGGGATTACAGCATGAGCCACTGTGTCCAGCCTATTTTTATTATATCAAGATTTATACGTTTTTTTATCTTTTATTGAAATTTTTTCCAGTTATATGTGGTCTGTATTTAAGTGGATTCAATAGTCACGACTAATCATTACAAATGTGGAATGTGCCACTTCCACATTTCTGCGTTCATTATTTAGATTTATCTCTCGGTTAGTTGAATTTCAGTTTATTCATTTATTCTGGAATAATTTTGGGCTTTTATATCCCCTGAATTCTTCCATGTTTGAGAATGCCTTTCTGTTGCCTTATTAATTCCAAAATAAATACTTAGCTGAACATAAAGGACACTCTTTGATCACAGTTTCTCTTTAGAAACTGTTAGACATTCTTCCATTATCCTCTGACACTACTGTGGAGAAGACTGAAAGCAGCTATTATCAGGGAAAATTTCCTTTATACCTACTTTTTCTCACTCATTTGTTGTCATGTCTACTTCAAGAATACAATTATACTTCTTCTTGTCTGTCCTTTATAACTGTTTCTATACTTGCTTTGCTATGTTGCTTTTTTCCCTTCTTTTTTTATGACCATCTTTCCTGTATGTCAACAGTTGCATTTAA
This sequence comes from Papio anubis, assembly GCF_008728515.1. NCBI lineage: Eukaryota > Metazoa > Chordata > Mammalia > Primates > Cercopithecidae > Papio > Papio anubis. The sequence goes on from NC_044979.1 coordinate 80,574,555, forward strand.
GCTATTTACTCTATTTTTCTGTTTCTAGCATATTTGTGAAATCTGTAACAGAGTTTGATGTTGTGTACTCATGCTATTTCTCTTGTTCTTCAATCTCACTTTCCTTCTCATTCTACTGTTCAACAGTTTTTTTTAACAGAATTTATATTTGTGTCTTTGAGAATTTTGTTTCTTGAGTTTTCTTATAGATTGAGTTATTTGCCCTTTGATTGTAATGTCTCTCTTTTTTCAATTTTTGTGATAGTGTGTTTGCATATTCTCTCTATATCAATGCTATGATCAATATGACTGCAGTTCCTCCTAAGAAGAGATAAAATCTATCTCCTATCTCTTAACTTCATTCAAGCCTTGTGACTTTTTTAGCCAAAGAAATATGATGTATTTGTCCAAAGACTACCCTCAAGAAACCCTGTACACATCTTTCAGCCATGGACCCAACTGTGAATACTGAAATAGTCTTGTGACCCAGCTCCAGCTCTGCTCTACCACCAGTCCAGAGTCATTCCTTCCTGTACAGGGTCCTGATGACAGCCCCTGGGTACAGGCCTGCTAATGCTAACCTCAGGCCCAACTATGGATACTAAAGTGGTCCTGTGGCCCATCTCACCCTACTCTTACTCCTGCCCATCTCAAGACCCAGCAATGCCCATCTGTGTCCCTGGTAGCACACTCGCTACCTCGCCCATCTGTGTCCCTGGTAGCACACTCACCTACCTCCTCTTGGCTGTGGACCCTGAGGTCAGTCTACTAATTGACTGTGGACCGGCCTTGAAGTGTCCCTGAGACTCTATTCCAGCCCTAGTCTGCAGCAGTTCAGGGGCAGTCCTTCCTTCCCAGAGAACGTGTGGGACACACACCTGTCCAAGCCCCCAGTGTGAGGCCTGCTGACTTAGGTCCCGATTGAAGACCCTGAAGCAGCCATGTGACCTGGCTCCAGCCCCACCCTACCATGGTCCCAAAGGCAGACTTGTTCCCCTGGGAATCTAGTGGCAACCATGTCCAGTAACAAGTCTTCCAGCTTCTGACTCACCTATGGCCAGAAACAGCTACATGATCTGGCTTCAGCCCCAATTGATTGTGGTCACAGAGGTAGTCCCATGAATGCAGGGATCTACCAGGAGAAAGTCTTTACCTGCTAAAACTAGTCTGTAAAGACAGGAAGAGGTATTTGCCCCTTCAGACATATAGATATCAACACAATAAACCTATGCATATACAGTCAACCAATCTTCAACAAAGGCACCAAAAGTGCAGAATGGGGAAGGAATAATCTCTTCAATAAATAATACTGGGGAAACTGGATACCCACATGCAAAAGAATGAAATTGAACACTTATCTTACATCAAACACAAGAATCAACTCAAAATAGATTAAATACTTAAATGTAAGACCTGAAACCATAAAACAGCGGAAAGAAAAGAGGGGAAAATATCCTTAACATTGGTCTTGGCAATGATTTTTTGGATAGGAGACTAAAAGCACAGGCAACAAAAGCAAAAACAAACAAGTGAAACTACAGTCATGTGTAGCTTAAAGATGGGGTTACATTCTGAGAAATGCATTTTTGGGTGATTTGTTCATTGTACAAACATCATAAAGTATACTTACACAAACCTAGATGGTATAGGCTCTATACACCTAGGCTAGATGGTATGGCCTATTGCCCCTAGACCATGAACCTCTGCGGCATGTGACTGTACTGAATACCGTAGGCAATTGTAACACAATGGTATTTATGCACCTAAGCCTATCTAAACACAGAAAAGCTACAGTAAAAACATTGTATAAAAGATTAAAAATGGCATACCTGTATAGGGAAGCTCCATTATAATCTTATGGGACCACTACACTGTGTATGTTCATCATTGACCAAAACATCATTATGTCACACATGCCTGCACATCAAACAAAAGTTTCTGCACAGCAAAGGAAATAATCAACAAAATGAAAAGGCAGCCTACAAAATGGGAGAAAACATTTCAACCCACATACATAAGGGGCTAAAAGGGAAATATTTAAGGAACGCATATAACTCAATAGCAAAAATAAATAAATAACACAATTTTTCAAATGGAAAAAGGACTTGAATCAACATTTGTCAAAAAAAAGGCACATATATGAGCAACCAGGATGTGAAAAGATGATAAACATCACTAATCATAAGGGAAAAGTTAATCAAAACTACAATGAGATATGACTTTGCACTTTTTAGGATGACTATTATAGAAAAAAAAAACAAGCAATAACAAAAGTTGGTGAGGACGTGAAGGAAGGAAACCTATGTACCTTGTTGGTGAGAATGCGAACTGGTAGAACCACTATGGAAAACATTATAGAGGTTCCTCAAAAGATCAAAAACAGAACTATTATGTTATCCAGCAAACCCACTCTGGGTATACTCCTTCCAAAGGAAATGAAATTAGTATATCAAAGAGATACCTACACTTCCATGTTTCCTGCAGCATTATTCACAATAGCCAAAATATGTAAACAATCTAAGTGCCTGCTGATGAATGGATAAAGAAAATGTATTGTATATATACAATGGAATATTATTCAGCCTAAAAAAAGAAAATTCTGCCATTTTCAACAACTTGGGTGGATCTGAAAGACACTACCTTAAGTGAAATAAGCTAGGCACAGAAAGGCAAGTACTGCATACTCTCACTTATATATGATTCTAAAAAATTTGAACTCACAGAAACAGAGAGTGGAAGAGTGGTTACCAGAACAGGTGCTATGGGGAGACGTTGGTCAAAAGGTACTAACTTTCAGTCATAGGGTGAATAAGTTCCAGAGACCTGATGTACAGCATGACAACCATAGTTAATAATAATATATTGTATACTAAAAATTTCCTAAGAGAGTAGATCTTAAGTGTTTTTACCACACACACACAAAAAGGTAACTACAATATTAGGTAATATGTTAATGAGTTATATTGTGATAATCATTTCAAAACATGTGTATCGAAATCTCACATTGAATGCTTTAAATACATACAATTGTTATTTGTCAGTCATACTTCAAAAAAGCTATAAAGAAAAAAGAAACTTTGTGCACTTCTGCCTCCTCTCTTGAACTCTGTCCAGCCCTAAAGTGAACAACCATGGGCTAGACTGCTAGGGGTTAAGAGACCACAAGGAGTTAATGGATAGTCCCAGTAAGTTGGCCTCCAAAGGATCTGGCAGCTGACTGCAGACTTGTGACTGGGCCCAGCTGAAACCAGAACTGCCTAGCTGAGCACTGATCAATTGCAAACCTGCAGGACTGTGAATTAAATAAATACTCATTATTTTGAAACACTGAATCATAGTAGTTTGTTTTCCAACAAAATATAAGTGATCTAATCTCCATGCCTTTCTTTTCATCCTGCTGAGACTTAACATTGGCATCTTTATTCAGAATGCCTACTTTCTTTAATAATATCAATATGAGTGAATTCTCTTGTATCCTCTCTTCATTGATTTTTTTTCTATGACCCATCTTTCTGCACACTTCAGTAGGAGTGCTGGCTACTACTTCTTGTCTATTTTGCCAAAACCTAGAGGCATGGAGATGAAGTAGCATTTAGTTGAGAGGGCATTTAGCATTTGCTGGGTTTCTGAACTTGTTTCTTTCATCTGAGATGCCATAAATACTCACACCAAGGCCCACTTACATAGTAAGGGTCTTCTCTCACTCTCATGGGCTTCAGTTCATTCTCCAAGATTCTGAAGGGTCTCTAAGACCTTTCAGCCCCACTAATGAATATGTTTTCAGTGATAGAAAAGGATGTCTACTTTCAAATGTTTGGGGTTTTTGGTTTTTTACTTTCAAGAGTTTTTCACCAGTCTGCCTACTCACCTTAAACACTACTTCTCTCCAAATTGGGTCATTAGTAAAATTTTTTGGAATTTCATTATGTGTGCTTTATTCCATCATATGAAAAGCAGGTCTCAGGGATTAGGGGATAGGTTCTGCCTCACCAGAATATTCTTTATCTTTCCTCATCTGCCATTTTTTGAGGTTTATGTTTTGATGTTATACCTCTTTTCCTTAATTTTTGCCTGCTTGTAATTTAGAGGTTATTTTTCCTTACCAGTTTTGATTCATTTTTTATGTATAAGGGATTTTGCTATATTTTATCCATAAGTTGGTCATATATGTATCACATTACACAAGGTTATGCACAATAACATCACATTTCTCTATTATTCTCTAAAGAAGTAAACCCCAGAAGTATAAAACACTTCGTATGTCTGAAAAGGTAAATGTCACTTCAATTGTGTAGTTACTTCTGCCCTAAAGATTGTTACCAATTGCAAGATTATTGAAAAGACTTGTGATTTCTAACTAGGTGACAGTGTTCACTGTTGAAGAGGTCTAAAATTCACATGAAATTAGGGTGAACTGCTCTAGGAAGCCTGCTTGAGGCATAAGGGATTCTTAAGCCTACCTGGGTCTTTTTTTCTTTTTTCTCCTAGCCAGAACCCTTCATGATGAATAACATGTTCTCTGAGGCCTAACGCTTCCTGAGATTCCTTTGTCCTCCTGCTTAAAAAGACTTTATGTTGGAGAATCCCACACATTCTGCCTTTTTTTCCTCTCAAAGCAGGGATTCTGGAGACACTCACTTTCAGCTAGATGGCTTTGTATTTGCAGCTTATTTTATGGTTAAGAACACAGTAAATTACTGACCTCCTTTCCCCTATCTGCTATGTAGTTTATTTAATTTAGCCTTTTAATATAAAACTGGTGTGAACTAGGAGACAGTAGAGAAGGGTTAAAGAGTCCTGCCAGGCACCCGCAAGTTAGAATCTCCAAATGCTTGTGAAACTTTATAAATGATGAGGAGAAAGACTTCAAATGGAACCCTGAAGAGAAGCATCAAAAGCTTCCTCTTTTTTTTTGTCTCACTTTCTATGATTTTTGACTATTATGTTTTATAGGTTTCTACAATAAAGGAATTAAATTGGGAAGAATTTTGGGAAACTAGTATAATATAGACATGAAAAACTACATAAATTATCTGTGAGGTTTTCCTTTTTAACAGACCTGAGTTGTCACTTGGCCTGTTCCTGTGTTGTCTCAGTTGCATAGTGCAAAAATTACTTTTAGGATCTTAGAGAAGCTTTTCTAAAAAAATGATAGGGTAAGGTTAAGATTCAGAGGTTTAAACCCTGTATTAGTCTGTTCTCACATTGCTATAAAGAAACACCTGAGACGAGGTAATTTATAAAGAAAAGAGGTTTAATTGGCTCACAGTTCTGCAGAATATACAGGAAGCGTGATGCCACCATCTGCTTGGTTTCTGGAGGGGGTCTCAGGAACCTTTCATGATGGAAGGTAAAGGGGGAACAGGCAAGTTACAATGGCCAGAATAGAAGCAAGAGGGAAAGTGGGGAGGTGCTACACACTTTTAAAGGACCAGATCTCATGAGAATTCACTCACTATCACAAAGACAGTACCACAGGGGACAGTGCTAAACGATTCATGAGAAATCTACCCCCATGATCCAGTCACCTCCCCCCAGTCCCACCTCCAACACTGAGGCTTACATTTCAATATGAGACTTGAGCATGAACACACATCCAAACTATATAATACCCCAATTCATACATTATTTCTAAAAATTGATTTCAATGTTTACTATAACAATAATAATCATACTAAGAAACAAATATATTCCCATTATAATAATTGAAAAGAGGAAAAATATTAATATAAAATCATCAGTGAAAGAATTTTCCAATTATTCTTCTTTCTTGTTCAATATATTACTTATCTGCAAAAGTAGTTGTAGGAAAACATCAGTTGGTTTTGTATACTCAGGCTTTATAACCCTTTGATTTGCTACAGGGGCTTATTTTTACTCTTTTAACATACAGTGTGGTAGAATGTAGTTTAGGATACCTCTCCTCTTCCAGCTAAGGAGTGATAGGTACGAAGCCCAAACTTGGACATCCAGATTCTCCTCCAACAGACTCAGAATTTAAGTCTTAATTGTAATGACATAAAGACTGAAATCAGCTGGCTTTCATTATCCCAAAGGTAAAGTTATGAAACATGTTTCACCTGAGAAGAATAAAAAACTATGGCTGCCTGTGTCCGCCCAAAGGATCCTGATTTCATTGGTCTCGGTGTGGCCTGAGCATCAGGGCTTTTAAAAGTTTCCCACCTTATCGTAAAGTTCAGCAAGAACTGAGGACCACTTCTCCAGTTCAAAAGAGACTCTCTATTAGTCTACTTTGATCTGTGAAGATGCCCTGTGTATTAATCCGTTCTCACACTGCTAATAAAGACATCCCTTAGACTGGGTAATTTATAAATGAAAGAGGTTTAATTGACTCACAGTTCCACTGGCTGGGGAGGCTGAACAATCATAGCAGAAAGCAAATGAGGAGAAAAGTTATGTCTTACATGGTAGCAGGCAAGAGAGCATGTGCATTATAAAACCATCAGATCTCGTGAGACATATTCACTATCATGAGAACAGCATGGGAAAGACCTACCCCTGTGATTCAATTACCTCCCTCTGGGTCCCTCCCATGACATGTGGGAATTATGGGAGCTACAAGTAAAGATGAGATTTGGGTTGGGACACAGCCAAACCATATCACCTTGCCTGGTTCATATTTTTTTCAAAGGCTGGTTCTTCAGATTATTCTTTAATATTGTGAAATACTCTATTTTATTCCAATAAATATTGCCTACATTAGTCAAAGTCAGTTTCTGTTACTTGCAACCAAAGAGACTTAATTTTTACAGCGGTGAAAATGGAGCAAAAAATGTTAACTTTTAAAGAAATGTCCTCCCATTAACTCTTCCATCCTTCTCAACTGAAATGCTCCTCTTCCATTCACAGGACCACAATGAATGGCTGAGCAGAGTACTGACTGCCCAGAATCCTTAGCCAACGAGGGAGTGGAGACTATAATTCAGCCTACACTCTTCTTGTTAAACAATGTAACATAGCATGCGACTGATTTGCCCAGAGGAAGACACACTTTAAAAAAAAAAAAAAAAAAAAATTATCACATCTGTAATCCCAGCACTTTGGGAGACCAAGGCATGTAGATCACCTGAGGTCAGGAGTTCAAGACCAGCCTGGCTAAATGGTGAAACCCTGTCTCTACTAAAAATACAAAAATTAACTGGGTGTGGTGGTGTGCCCCTGTAGTCCCAGCTACTTGGGAGGCTGAGGTAGGAAAATTGCTTGAGTCTGGGAGGCAGAGGATGCAGTGAGCCAAGATCACACTGCTTGCTGCACTCCAGCCTGGGAGACAGAGGAAGACTCCATCTCCAAAATAATAATAATAATAATAAATATATATATGTATAATATATATATATACACACATACACACAAAGACACCATCTTTTTTTTAAGACTTAAGCCCATAGAACTATTATGCTAAAAAATGGGTGTCTTTTTCTAAATTGGGCAAATAAAACATATGGATAGTTGTTCTGACTGTTCACTTTCTAACGTGATCAATCATTTATTTCCTTCTTTAAACTTCAACACTTAGAATATTTTATCTATCTAAAGACCTTTGTCTCTCATTTTCAAGATCTACCTCACGACTACTTTTTCTCAGATCACTCTGAATAGGTAATAAGAAGATAATGTTTTATATTACTCACAGATGTATTTCAAGACTCGATTATTAAACATTTCCAATGTTTTTCTCAGTGTCTGTAGAGGATTTCAATTCATGTGAGGAAGAAAAGTGTTTCTTCCGATCATAATACCAAAGGTTGTGGAATCAGACAGTAAAGAGGCTGACCGGGCATGGTGGCTCAGGCCTGTAATCCCAGCACTTCGGGAGGCTGAGGCAGGCAGATCACCTGAGGTCAGAAGTTCGAGACCATCCTGGCCAACATGGCAAAACCCCATCTCTACTAAAAATACAAAAATTAGCTAGGTGTGGTGATGCATGCCTACAATCCCAGCTACTCAGGAAGCTGAGGCAGGAGGATCACTTGAATCCAGGAGGCAGAGGTTGCAGTGAGCCGAGACTGCACCATTGCAGTCCAGCCTGGGTGACAGAGAAAGACTCTGTCAAGGAAGGAAGGAGGGAAGGAAAGAAAGAAGGAAGGAAGGAAGGAAGGAAGGAAGGAAGGAAGGAAGGAAGGAAGGAAGGAAGGAAGGGAGGGAGGGAGGGAGGGAGGGAGGGAGGGAGGGAGGGAGGGAGAAAGAGAAGTAAAGAGGTCAAAAATCATAACATCTATCTACTGATTGAAAGTGATGTTGGCATGTTGGGTGTTTCTTTTGCCCCATCCCAAGTAAAATGATCAATAAAGAAAAATAAGGTATTGATTTAGTTGTCTAAAAATACTCTCCACTGAATTCATTTCTTCAAAGAAATACATATAGTAAAACTAAAAATTTTTGCTTTCAAATGATTTGGCATGATTGGGCAATTTTAACATATTTAACCTATTAGAAGCTGTTTCTCACAGAAAATTCCTAAGCTGCCTCAAAATGAAAACAAAAGATTCTCAACCATAATATTATTGCCCACTCAGCCATGATCCAGGAGGTGCGACTTTTCTTAAGTATTTCAGAGATTGATGATTTATCAGCTTCACCTGCATTGGATTTATATCATTAGCACACAGGATTTGTTTGTCACTTCCACATGAAAGTGATTTTCCTTTTACAGTTTAGCAAGGCCAACTAAGGTTTTCTTTTAGTTTGGTTTATTTGGTTTGATTATACTTTATTAACCTCTCAGTATAAAACTTTAACAGATTATACTCATTTTTAAAGACAGCTGTAGATTACTAAACAATTAGAAAAAAATTTCCCACACACAAAACCATCCAATGGTGCACACTATTTAAGACTGGCATGAAATGAAAAGTCTAGTCCTTTCAGTTTAACGTTAATTAAGTCTTGGCCAGAGCTCATAGACATCTGAGAGAACGATCACGTAAAGGAGTAGAAGGAGTAGTCTTTACATAAAATATACTGGAGATATAAGGTGAAAATAACTGAAATCATGGATTTCAGCCTCAGACTAGCCCTGCAATTTTATGAAATACCATGGAGGAGTCAGTAAAATACTATGTTGAATTAGAAGGAGAATTGTGATTGTTAATAAAATGACATTCAAAATACATTGTTTAAATAGCTATAACAAAATCATTGCCTCTGGAGCTATGGACTAGTGAGCCCTGATTCAAGTTCATAAAATTTCCAGTGAGGTCTCATCCAAGGGAGTTTAATTCCTATCAGAGACCAATTGAAGAGGTGTTTCATTTTGTTTTGTTTTGTTTTGTTTTTATAGGGCTTGTTTTACTCTGTTCTTGCACTGCTATAAAGAATTACCTGAGACTGGGTAGTTTATAAAGGATAGAGGTTTAATTGGCTCATGATTCTGTAGGCTCTACGGGAAGCATAGCTGGATAGGCCTCAGGAAACTTACAATCATGGTGGAAAGTGAAGAAGCAGGCATATCTTACATGGCCTGAGCAGGAGGAAGCAGGGGGTGGGAGGTGCCACACACTTTTAAACAACAAAATCTCATGAGCACTCACTCACTATCATGAGAGCAGCACTGAGGGGGAAATCTGCCCCCATGATCCAATCACCTCCCACCAGGCCCAACCTCTAACATTGGGGATTGCAGTTTGACATGAGATTTAGGCAGGAACACAGACTCCAACTATATCAAGACTGGTAGGATACTAGCTATGATCAGTGAGAAGAAACAAAAAATACCTCACAAAATAAACAATTCCTCACTCATGGTCTAAAATTGCTTACTTTCAAAAAATGAAAGATGCTGGTGAAGTTGCAGAGCAAAGAGAATGCTTAAACACTGTTGCTGGGAATGTAAATTAGTTTAGCCATTGTAGAAAGCAGTGTGGTGATTTCTCAAAGAACTTAAAATAAGCCTGGCATGGTGGCTTACACCTGTAATCCCAGCACTTTGGGAGGCCGAGGGGGACAGATCATGAGGTCAGGAGATCGAGACCATTCCTGGCCAACATGGTGAAACCCCGTCTCTACTAAAAATCAAAAATTAGCTGGGCATGGTGGCACACGCCTATAATCCCAGCTATTCGGGACACTGAGGCAGGAGAATCGCTTGAACCAGGGAGTTGGAGGTTGCAGTGAGCCAAGATCACGCCACTGCACTCCAGTCTGGTGACAGAGTGAGACTCCGTCTCAAGAAAAAAAAAAAAAAAACTTAAAACAGAATTACCATTTAATTCAGCAATTCCATTATTGGGTATAAACCCAAATAAATATAAATCATTCTGCCATAAAGACACATGCATACATATTTTCTTTGCAGCACTTTCACAAGAGCAAAGAGATAGAATCAACCTAAATGCCCATCAAAACCAGATTAGATCAAGAAAATGTGAGAACGGATCTCAAGATGGCCAAATAGGAACAACTCTGGTCTGCAGCTCCCAGTGAGACCAACACAGAAGGTGGGTTATTTCTGCATTTCCAACTAAGGTACCTGGTTCATCTCACTGGGACTGGTTAGGCAGTGGGTGCAGCCCACAGAGGGCGAGCAGAAGCAGAGTGGGGCGTTGCCTCACCCAGGAAGTGCAAAGGGTTGGGGAACTCCCTCCCCTAGCCAAGGGAAGCCATGAGGGACTGTGCCTTGAGGGACGGTGCTATCTGGCCCAGATACTACGCTTTCACCATGGTCTTTGCAACCCACACACCGGGAGATTCCCTTGGGTACCTGCACCACCAGGGCCCTGGATTTCAAACACAAAACTGCACAGCCATTTGGGCAGACACCAAGTTAGCTCAGAAGTTTTTTTCCTACCCCAGTCGCACCTGGAATGCCAGTGAGACAGAACAATTCACTCCCATGGAAAGGGAGCTGAAGCCAGGGAGCCTAGTACTATTACTAAGCAGATCCTACCCACACAGAGCTCAACAAGCTAAGAACCACTGGCTTGAAATTCTCGCTGCCAGCATAGCAGTCTGAAGTCAATCTAGGATGCTCAAGCTTGGTGTGGGGAGGGATGTCTGCCATTACTGAGGCATGAATAGGCAGATTTCCCCTCACAGTGTAAACAAAGCTGCTGGGAAGTTTGAATTAGATACAGAACCCACCACAGTGTGGCAAAGTCTAGAAGACTGCCTTTCTAGATTCCTCCTCTCAGGACAGGACATCTCTGAAAGAAAGGTGCAGTCCCAGTCAGGGTCTTAGAGATAAAATTCCCATCTTCCTGAGACAGAGCACCTGAGAGAAGGGGCAGCTATGGGTACAGTTTCAGCAGACTTAAACAATCGTGCCTGCCTGCTCTGAAGAGAGCAGTGGATCTCCCAGCACAGTGCTAGAGCTCTGCTAAGGATCAGACTGCCTCCTCAAGTGGATCCCTGACCCCTGTGCCTCCTGACTGGGAGATATCTCCCAGCAGGGATCGACAGACACCTCATACAGGAGAGCTCTGGCTGGCATCTGGTGGGTGCCCCTCTGGGACAAAGATTCCAGAGGAAGGAGCAGGCAGCAATCTTTGTTGTTCTATAGCCACCTCTGGTGATACCCAGACAAACAGGGTCTGGAGTGGATCTCCCGCAAACTCCAGCAGACCTGCAGCAGAGGGCCTGACTATTAGAAGGAAGACTAACAAACAGAAAGCAATAGCATTAACATCAACAAAAAAAACACCCCCACAAAAACCCCATCCAAAGATCACTGACATCAAAGATCAAACGTAGATAAAACCACGAAGATGAGGAAAAACCAGTGCAAATAGGCCGAAAATTCCAAAAACCAATATGTCTCTTCTCTTCCAAAGGATCACAACTCCTCCCCACCAAGGGAACAACACTAGATGGAGAATGAGTTTGACAAATTGACAGGTAAGTAGGCTTCAGAAGGTGGGTAATAGGGTTGAGAGCAGGGTCTCACGCCTGTAATCCCAACACTTTGGGAGGCCAAGGCAGATGGATCACAAGGTCGAGAGATCGAGACCATCCTGGCCAACATGGTGAAACCCCATCTCTACTAAAAATACAAAAATTAGCTTGGTGTGGTGGCACACACCAGCAGTCTCAGCTACTTGGGAGGCTGAGGCAAGAGAACTGCTCGAACCTGGGAGGTGGAGGTTGCAGTGAGCCGAGATTGTGCCACTGCACTCCAGCCTGGCAACAAAGCGAGACTCCATCCCTCGCCCCCCAAAAAAGAAGGTGGGTAATAACAAACTCTTCCAAGCAACAGGAGCATGTTCTAACACAATTCATGGAAGCCAAGAACCTTGATAAAAGCTTACAGGAACTGCTAACTAGAATAACCAGTTTAGAAAAGAACATAAATGACCTGAGGGAGCTGAAAAACACAGCATGAGAACTTGGTAAAGCATACACAAGTATAAATAGCTGAATCAATCAAGCAGAAGAAAAAATGACAGAGATTGAAGATCAAACGTGAAGACAAGATTAGAGAAAAAAGAATGAAAAGGCACGAACAAAGCCTCCAAGAAATATGGGACTATGTGAAAAGACCAAACCTATGCTTGATTGGTGTACCTAAAAGTGACAGGGAGAATGGAACCAAGTTGGAAAACACACTTCAGGATATTATCCAGGAGAACTTCTCCAACCTAGCAAGACAGGCCAACATTCAAATTCAGGAAATACAGAGAACACCACAAAGATACTCCTCGAGAAGAGCAACCCCAAGACACATAATCATCAGATTCACCAAGGTTGAAATGAAGGAAAAAATGTTAAGGACAGCCAGAGAGAAAGGTTGGGTTGCCCACAAAGGGAATCCCATCATACTAACAGCAGATCTCTCTACAGAAACCCTACAAGCCAGAAGAGAGTGGAGGCCAATATTCAACATTCTTAAAGGAAAGAATTTTCAAACCAGAATTTCATTTCCAGCCAAACTAAGTTTCATAAGTGAAGGAGAAATAAAATCCTTTACAGGCAAGCAAATGTTGAGGGATTCTGTCACCACCAAACTTGCCTTAGAAGAGCTCCTGAAGGAAGCACTAAATATGGAAAGGAAAAACCGGTACCAGCCAGTGCAAAAACATGCCAAAATGTAAACACCATCGACCTATGAAGAAACTGCATCAACTAATGGGCAAAATAACCAGTGTGTATCTGACAGGGTCAAATATACACATAACAATATTAACCTTAAATGTAAATGGCCCAAATGCTCCATTAAAAGACACAGACTGGCAAATTTAATAGATTCTAGACCCATCATTGTGCTGTATTCAGGAGACCCATCTCACATGCAAAGACACTCACAGGCTCAAAATAAAGGGATGGAGGAATATTTACCTAGCAAATGGGAAGCAAAAAAAAAAAAAAAAAAAAAACACACAGGGGTTGCAATACTAGTCTCTGACAAAACAGAACTTTAAACCAACAAAGATCAAAAAAGACAAGGGCATTACATAATGGTAAAGGGATCAATGCAGCAAGAAAAACTAATTATCCTAAATATATATGCACCCAATACAGGAGCAACCAGGTTCATAAAGCAAGTTTTTGGAGACCTACAAGGAGACTTAGACTCCCACACAGTACTAGTGGGAGACTTTAACACCCCACTGTCAATAGTAGACAGATCAATGAGACAGAAAATTAACAAGGATATTCAGGACTTGAACTCAGCTCTGGACCAAGCAGACCTAATAGACATCAACAGAACTCTCCACCCCAACTCAACAGAATATACATTCTTCTCGGCACCACATAGCACTTACTCTAAAACTGACCACAAAATTGGAAGTAAATCACTCCTCAGCAAATGCAAAAGAATGGAAACAGTCTCTCAGATCACAGTGCAATCAAATTAGAACTCAGGGTTAAGAAACTCACTCAAAACTGCACAACTACATGGGAACTGAACAACATGCTCCTAAATGACTATGGGGTAAATAACAAAATTAAGGCAGAAATAAATAAGTTCTTTGAAACCAATGAGAAGAAAGGCACAATGTGCCAGAATCTCTGGGACACAGCTAAAACAGTGTTTAGAGGGAAATTTGTAGCACTAAATGCCCACATGAGAAAGCGGGAAAGATCTAAAATTGACACCCTCACATCACAATTAAAACAACTAGAGAAGCAAGAGCAAACAAATTCAAAAGCTCGCAGAAGAAAAGAAATAATTAAGATCAGAGCAGAACTGAAGGAGATAGAGACAAGAAAAACCCTTCAAAAAAATCAATGAATCCAGGAGCCGGTTTTTTGAAAAGATTAACAAAATAGACCACTAGCCAGATTTATAAAGAAGAAAAGAGAGAAGAATCAAATAGACACAATAAGAAATGAAAAAGGGGATATCACCACTGATCCCACAGAAATAAAAACTACCACAAGGGAATATTATAAATACCTCTTTGCAAATGAACTAGAAGTTCTATAAGAAATAGATACATTCCTCGACACATACACCCTCCCAACACTAAACCAGAAAGAAGTTGAATCCCTGAATAGGCCAATGACAAGTTCTGAAATTGAGGCAGTAATTAATCACCTACCAACCAAAAAAAGTCCAGGACCTGACAGATTCACAGGCAATTTCTACCAGAGGTACAAACAGGAGCTGGTACCATTCTTTCTGAAACTATTCCAAACAATAGAAAAAGAGGGACTCCTCCCTAATTCATTTTATGAGGCCAGCATCATCCTGATACCAAAACCTGGCAGAGACACAACAGAAAAAGAAAATTTCAGGACAATATCCCTGATAAACACTGATGTGAAAATCCTGAAAATAATACTGGAAAACCAAATCCAGCAGCACACTGAAAAGCTTATCCAACATGATCAAGTTGGCTTTATCCCTGGGATGCAAGGCTGGTTCAACATAATGCAAATCAATAAATGTAATCCATCACATGAACAGAATCAATGACAAAAATGACATGATTATCTCAATAGATGCAGAAAAGGCCTTCGAAAAAATTCAACAACCCTTTATGCTAAAAACTCTCAATAAACTAGGTATCGATGGAATGCTCAAAATAATAAGAGCTCTTTATGACAAACCCACAGCCAATATCATACTGAATGGGCAAAAGCTGGAAGCATTCCCTTTGAAAGCTGCACAAGACAAGGATGCCCTCTCCCACCACTCCTATTCAACATAGTATTGGAAGTTCTGGCCAGGGCAGTAAGACAAGAGAAAGAAAGAAAGCGTATTCAAATAGGAAGAGAGGAAGTCAAATTGTCTCTGTTTCCAGAGGACGTTATTGTATATTTAGAAAACCCCATTGATACAGCCTCAAATCTCCTTAAGCTGATAAGCAACTTCAGCAAAGTCTCAGGATACGAAATCAATGTGCCCAAATCACAAATATTCCTATACACTAATAAAAGACAAACAGAGAGCCAAATCAAGACTGAACTCCCATTCACAATTGCTACAAAGCGAACAAAATACCCAGGAATATAACTTAAACGGACGTGAAGGACCTCTTCAAGGAGAACTACAAACCACTGCTCAAAGAAATAAGAGAGGACACAAACAAATGGAAAAACATTCCATGCTCATGGACAGGAAGAATCAATATCATGAAAATGGCCATATTGCCCAAAGTAATTTACAGATTCAATGCTATTTCCATCAAGCTACCATTGACTTTCTTTCCAGAATTAGCAAAAATTACTTTAAATTTCATATGGAACCAAAAAAGAGTCCATATAGCCAAAACAATTCTAACCAAAAAGAACAAAGACGGAGGCATCATGCTACCTGACTTCAAACTATACTACAAGGCTACAGTAACCAAAACAGCATGGTACTGCTACCAAAACAGATATATAGACCAATGGAACAGAACTGAGTCCTCAGAAATAACACCACACACCTACAAACATCTGATCTTTGACAACCTGACAAAAACAAGCAATGGGAAAAGGATTCTTTTTTATAGCCTGTCTTTTATACTGACATATTCCCAAGACACCTTTCATAATTTTCCTGTGGTCAGAAGGGAAGCAGTATCCTTGTGACAATCAGGTAGGGAAGATGAAACCTCGGGATGTTCAGCAAGTTGGGAAAAAGAAACCTTTAAGATATAAATAAAGAAACTTCAAAACACCTATTTGAAAGGATACATATAAAATAAATTTGAAAGTCACAGTATTTATCCACTCAAGTGTGCAGAAATTATCAAGGGGTTGTATTTGTCTAGAAGAGTAAAATATTGTAGATTTATAAAGAGATGGCAGTATTCATCCCAGGAAATAAAAATTATGAATCTCTTTGTTAACACAGATCTTTATTTTTTAGCAAACATCATGTGAAGTTCCGTGTATGATGGATGGGCTGATTTTGTTAACATGAGCTAGGATAACAGGAGATTAAGGGAGGCTCCTCCTCAGGTCCCTATGGTGAAATAATAGGTCTAAATTAATCATTGTGGACACATTACATTTGCAGTGATTCGTTAGGAATGAACTTGTAAATAAGTCCTTGCTGTTAAATACGAATTTCTTGGTGAGCATATTTGTGTGTCCAGAAAAGAAAATCTATTTGTACATTTACTTTTATTTAAAAAATTAAAATTCATTTTATTAAAGTCACATATATAAAAAACAGTTCTCTTTAAGCTTTTGGCTTATAGAGTTTATGATAATTCTATTAATAACCTAGCATGTTTTAATAATTGGTTTTAAAGTTCCTTTGATTAATGTTTGTCATCACTTACAAACTTAAACAACTTTAAATACTTCAAACTGTATTTATAAATTAAGTGTATTCAAAATGTAAAATATTTAAATTATTTTACTTACAAAACTTGAGTTCTAAAACAACTTTATATTTAATAAATTAAACTTATTAGCATGATGAATCATACATTCTCATGAATGTTTCAACATTGTCTATAAACCTAGTAAGATTTTATCATAAAACACAAGCCAAAATTGATAACTATTTTATATTTTAAGGGGGAATAACAAAGCTGACTTGCAACTCTACGGAAACCAATTTCATAAGAATTATTATATAAACCATCAAACATACTGTTAATACCATAGTTAGATTATCTTAAATTTTTTATCACTGACTTAGCCAGTTTTTTGTTGCTATAACAGAATACCACAGACTGGGTAATTTATAAAGAAAAGAAAGTTATACCTTATAGTTGCCAGGGCTGGAAAGTCCAATATCAAGACGCCAGCATCTTGTGTGAACTTTAATGCTGTATCATCCCACAGCAGAAGACATAGGGGCAAGAACATGTGAGGGCAAGAGATCAAACTCACAGCCTCAAGCCCTTTTATAATTTGCATTAATCCGTTCATGAGGGTGGCGCTATCATGATCTAAACACCTCCCATTAGGCCCCACATCCCAACACTGTTACATTGAAGATTAAGTTTCCAGCACATGTTTTTTGGGGTATACATTCAACCACTAGAAATCACGGAATTCTCAGTCTTCCCAAGGTTGAAAGGCACTTAACTATTAAGGTAATATTTATGTCATAACGGGCAATTTTAGGGAATAATTTCCCTCTCAGTTGCAATTGCTTAAATAACATAGATTTTAGCTTGGGTGTGGTGGCTAACGTATGAAATCCCAACACTTTGGGAGGCTGACATGGGCAGCTCACTTGAGGCCAGGAGTTCGAGACCATCCTGGACAACATGGCAAAACCCCATCTCTACGAAAAATACAAAAATTAGCCAGGCATGGTGGCACCCACCTGTAATCCCAGCTACTCGGGAGGCTGAGGTATGGGAATCACTTGAACCTGGAAGGCAGGTTGCACCACTGCACTCCAGCCTGGGTGACAGAATGAGACCCTCTCTCAATAAAAAAATTAAAATTAGATAAATAAAAACGTAAAACATATATTTTACCTGGATCACTAACTGGATTTTTTTTTTCACAAGTCTTGATTGAGTATTCTGAATTATCTTTATAATCTAAAGGAAGAATTTTAAAACTAAGATAGTAGAGTAGGTCTCAGTGCCTCAGAGTCAGCAGAATCTCTGTACACATTTATTACGTAATTATATGTTGCATTTTTGCTCTTATACTGTGCAAATGTTTTTCCTAACATTAAAGATGATTAAGTTTGATGCAATCTAATATTTTCTTCATAAGATCCCTAACTTTTCAGATACCATTTCTATGATATAAAATAGTATCTAATAGGATCCTGGAGATCTCTGGTGGCATTGCTTGATTATTCAAGGCACTTCCAAGATCATATAACTCAGGCCCTTGAAGGGAAGCCTGCTGTGGGCCTCTGAAAAAATAAGAGGGGTGCACAGGAGGAAAGTCATTCTTCTTTCGTTGGATGTTTTCCAGTCTAAATGTGGTTCTGAGAAGACCAAGAGACTTTTTGGAACCCTAAGGAGGCAAGCCTATAATGTAGCAAACATGCCAAGGTTGACAGTGCTAAAATCTGCAAGCATGCTGCTCCTAAGCTTCTTATTACATGAGATATTACATGTCTTTTTGCTCAGCCACTTTCAGTTGTATTTTTGCTACTTGCAGCAGATCTCCTTAATAAAATAATCCATCAAAGCTTCCACATACTCAATGAGACAAGAGGTTCAACCCACATAAACAGGATAAACCAGATACAAAGAACCATACTGGATAACCCCATATACCAAAAAATGCCACTAGTTTCAACAGAGACATAGCAGTGTATCCCATGCAAAGTATTTATATAGAGTAGATCCAATGCAAAGAGGTCCTCAAGGCATTTATTATCTAGTGGCTATATAAGGTTAATGAAAACAATAAAAACAGATAAAAGCTACAGAGCTTATATCAATAGTGTTTCAACCTAAATACATAAGCAAATGGTCAGTTGGGCTACTTTGTGTTCTGGTTGTCTGTGGTTTCAAACCAGCCACTCCAAAGCAGCAAAATGTATTTACCTATGAATTTGGAATAAGGGCAGTGCTCAGCAGGGACAGCTTGTCTCTGGTCTATCAGCAACAGCAACATCTGAAGGCAGGATGTTGTAATCATCTGTATTAGGTTGTTCCTGCATTGCTAATTTAAAAAAAAAAAAAAAAAAAAAAAACCTGGTTGGGCACGGTGGCTCATGCCTGTAATCCCAACACTTTGGGAGGCCGAAGCAGGTGGATCGCTTGAGGTCAGGCGTTTGAGACCAGCCCGACCAACATGTTGAAACCCGGTCTCTACTAAAAATACACAAATTAGCCAGGAGGTGGTACACTACAGGTGGTGCACTCTTGTAGTTCCAGCTACTCAGAAGGCTGAGGCAGGAGAATCGTTTGAACCCAGGAGGTAGAGGTTGCAGTGAATCAAGATTGCACCACTGTACTCCAGCCTGGGTGACAGAGTGAGACTCTGTCTCAAAAAAAATTTTTTAAATACCTGAGGCTGAGCAATTTATAAAGAAAAGAGGTTTTAATTGGCTCCTAGTTCTGCAGGCTGTACAAGAAGCATGGTGCTGGCATCTGCTTCTGGTGAGGCCTCAGGAGGCTTACAATTATGGCAGAAGGTGAAGACGAAGTAGGCATCTCACATGGCAAGAGGGGAGGGGAGGTGCCACACACTCTTAAACAATCAGATCATGAGAGAACTCACTCACTATTTCGTGAGGATAGCACCAAGACATGAGGGATCTGCCCCCATAACCCAAACACCTCCCACCAGGCCCCACCTCCAACAATGGAGATAACACTTCAACATGAGATTTGAAAGGGACAAACATCCAAATCATATCACCATCCAAAAACCCAGTGTTCAGGGAGAACTCAAATACCTGGGGACTGTCACAGCTGAGGCTCCTGAGACATCTATTCCTGTGAGCCCTCTCCACAAGGTCTCTCCAGCATGCTGAATTAAGGGTAACTGGACTTCTTACAAGACAAATGTTCCAAGAGGAACAAAGGCAGGCAGGAGCTGTCTTATTTTACGACCTAACCTTGGAAATCATGTGTAGCCTCAATTTCACCTCATTCTGTTCATCAGGACAGTCACAAAGGCCCTTCTCAGTTTAAGGAAATGGAAATCGACTCTATCTCTTGAAGGATGAGTAACAGAAAGAGCATGTGGGACCAGAAATATTAATGCACCCATTGCTGATACAGTCTACCTGACTATGACATCATAGGTGCTTCTCAGTTACGGCAAAAGTGATGTCTTCAAAGAGACAGATTTTTAATCAAATCTTAAATAATTTGAGAGACCTTGACTGTCATACGCAGTCTGTTTTTCAAGATAACACTTTTTTAAAGCAGTCACATACGTGTACAGTTTATATCCAGAAGCAAAGAAACAGTTCTACTGAGAACTTCTCAATGGCTTCACAATCTTAATTTATAAATACGCCAAATCCAATCCTTGTTCCCCTTATGTACATCATCCAAATAATCTTAGGAGTAAACATTGTGGAAGCTTTTTTTGACACAGAATTTAACTAAACAAACACAAATACCTTCAACCTTTAAACCTTCCCTCAAGCTTAGATGAAGCTAAGTTATAAATAAACTCCAGTGGATTTAATACAGAGAAAAAAGTCAGCCTTAAAGTTCTTGCTTTGATATAAAATGCAGCTCTTTTATGTCAGGGACTTCTGTCCGTTGTGTTCAACACACTACTGTAGTCTCCACCCTGCTTACAGCACTGCTTTGCAAATAATAAAATGAATGCATAAATAAATAAAACTGGCATCTATACAATGCTTTACAGTTTATAAGGCACTTTCATATATTTTGCTTCATAATAACTTGTGACATAAATATTATCATTATTGGATCCATTTAATAAAATAGGAAAGGTGAGAAATCAATAAGGTAAGTAAATTCCCTGAAGCCACAGATATAGTGAAGGGTAAGAAATAAAAGTTGAAACACAAATTCCTATCTTATCAAAAAACCCATGCCCTTTTCACTGATTATTAATGTTTACATATTTTCATGACTTTCACTAGGGTATTCATTTCTGGCATGGATTTTTGCTTTGCTGACCCTCCCAAAATATCCCTAAAGTATGTAAAACTATCGTCCTTGGATGCCACACTTTCACTGTCATGATTATTGTTAAATTTTTAATTACTACATATATAATCTTTTAGCTATTCATCTTTCTTCTTATTTACTTGTTAATGTTTCTAACATTTCTTCAATGAATATTTTCAACACTAACAGCTCGGATATAACTAAAACATTTTTTCAACCAAACATGGCTACAATAAGCAGATTATGCAGGCTTTACCATGTTAAGACTGGAAAAAAATTGTCAAAGAAAGGGTCAGTAATCTAGCATCATGTTCATTTATCAAAGTAATGATAAATACTTAATACATGGAAATACCTAATAACGGAAACCAATTCTGTTACAAGAAAGGGCATATTCATATGCAATGAATGGCCATAATTAGAGTAAATTTGCATATTTACCTTGGGGAAGTTTTCTCAGGGAATTTAATTTGCATTTTGACCCAGAATATCTCTAAAAAGAGATATATAAAGAAAAATTGAAGGTTTTTTCCAAATCCATGTATGCCAGAGTTTAGAAACTCCCTGGCACTCAGTTTTTCCATATATTAAGGAAAGAATTAAATGTGATAGTGTGCTCTTAACAAGAGCCAATCATTACCTGAAGTGAATGATATTCTCCTCCTTGTTATTCTCCAAGAACAGAATGCCTCCCAGATCCCAGGCTCAGAGAAAACTATTTCATTGCTGAGACTTCAGAGAAGGAAAGGGGAGGAGAGAATAGAAAAACATAAGTTACCTTGAGAGTTAACTGTGAAACAAAGCTTCCAGATATTTACTGTTTAGAAAACATGGAGACCAGAATATATCTTAAAGATAATATGCTCTCTTTTTTAGGAGGTCTGTCTGATGGTTAAACAAACACAAAGCAGACCTGGTGGATTGTATTGGAATCAAGGCTCCAAAAACCACAGCCAGTTTAACACTGCCTAGAAGTCTTGGCAAGACTCCTACCTTTGTCTACCTTTGTGGGTAACTGTTCAGTAGCAGGATTTAGAGCCTAAAGGAAAGGCCTGAATCCACTTACTGGAACTCTGTGTCTTTGGAGCATGAGAGAAAGAAGTCTTCACCCTGCAAGAAGTTGCAAAAGCAAGGTAGAACAGGAGCATTTCATTGGGGACAAACACCCAACTTGAGAAGGAGGAGCAGGTCAAGGAACTAGAACAAGGTGTCATCATCCATGTGCTAGGACAGGTAAGTGGGGAGGTAAGTGATGAAGTCACAAACAAAGCAAGATCCCAGTTCCTAGTAACTGACACAAACACAAACTCTAGATAATTTTGAGCTATCCAAATACTGCCCTAGATTCCTTCACTTTCGCCTCCCTGGAACAGGCACGTTCCCAAAGACTGAATCAGCACACAGCCTGGTGGCGGAGGGAGCTGTTAAGTGATCTTAACATGTAAGTACCTCAGGAATACTAAGGAACATGCAAAAAGAATCACTCTCATTACCCTAAATTGTCTCACAGATGAAAGACCAGAAGCCTCTATCAGAGCAGAGCTGCTGGTTGAATTCACTCTCGACAAGTGAAAAAAGCACTGGAAGCTGAAACCACTGCCGCAAGGACTGTTTTCCACCAGGGTCACTACTGAAGGAACAGCTGCTGGTTGGTACTGGGAGTAGCTGCTGAGGGTGACAGGATAAGAACCTTTGCTGCTGGGCACTGCTTGAAGCAGCAGGTAGTTTCATGCTGGGCACCACTTTCAGTTCAGAAATCTCCAGCTCACTCCATTTTACTGTAAGATTACGCTTGGGAGAAAAAGGAGTTATTCCCCCATGTAAGGGGAGGGTAGAAATTGTAGTTATTCATTTTCTTTCTTACTACAGAAAAAAAAATAAAAATTACTCATGCCAATAAAAAGACCTGAAAATCACCTAGCCCTCACATTTCTAGCCAGAAGAAAGAGGGACATAGAAAGACAGTCACATACATGCAATTGTGTGAAGAACAAGTTCACAATGAACAGGCTTTGGAATGCCTTTTTTTAAGTGTCATTCTTTTTCTAAGCCTCTAGACTGAGGTAAGTTGTTCCTAAATTCTAAAGAATATAAAAATGAATTCTCAACCTTTTCCACAGATGGTAATATTCCTGTAGTCATTGCTATTGTTAAAGGCCAATTAATCCTGTGCTAATTCTATAAATAATTGATTTTTTTCTTTCTTTAGGTTTTTAGAATATAGATCTTTGCTTTCTGGTTTCGGTCAGTCTTGGTTTTATTAAAATTAATATACCTCAAAAAAAACTAAACATGTTAGATGTTTTAAGTGTATTTCCAGTCTGTGCAGACTATGACCTCTGCTGGGAATTTTCACTGAATTTGCAGTGAACAGAGAGTTTTAGTTCCATCACAACCTAAAAACAACAAAATCTGACACCAACACTCAAGTCCATCCACAAATGACCACTTCTTAAAGCAAGAAATATGAACAAATATTACAAATATTTATAATATTTAATTTATAATAATTTAATTTATAATTAAATATTTATATTTGTTCATATAGTAAAATATAAATATATGAATTAAAATATAAAAAGTATTTTAATACTAAGGTTGAGAGTAAGGATTTACTTGACATGAAAGCTTGCAGCATAATACTAAGGTTGAGAGTAAGGATTTACTTGACATGAAAGCTTGCAGCATAATTCTAGGAAATTAGTTTAATCTATATTTTTAAGTATAAAAAAGTAATGACTGTTCTTTGAAGTAAACATTACAGAGAGACATTAAAGAAGATGAGAGCTATTGGATTAAAATATATTTTTTCTCTGCTCAGCTCAAAGCCTGATTCAGGTCAGGAGGTGATATGGCATTCTAGATACATCACTGAGGATATTTTTTCTTTTTTGCTAGGTATTCCTCCCCTCATTCCTACCTCAGGATTAATAAAATTTTAGGAGGAGACAATAGAGTTCTACCTCTTCTTACATGGGTAGAGGAATTACGTATTCATTAAATATTTATTGGTGATCACTAGTTGAAGATTTTATGCTTAAATCTTGCTATAGATCAACTTGGGTTGTCATTCTACTATGGTAATACACTCAATAAAAGTGAGACTATCTAGGCATAGTGGTTGCATTTAAAAGTCCTCTTTTATTAGCTTTAGAAGTTTGGGATCAGGATACATAAAGTAAGTTCTGGCGTGGGCTCTCTGTGCAATACTGTTAAACACATGTAGTAAAATATCTTTGATAGGCCCATATAACAATTTAGCTATAACATAACTTAGGTGATGAACCACACACTGCAGATTTGAAGTGATAAGAGTAAGTACATCACGAGAAACACAAGCTTAATAACAACCAAAAAGAGTAAGTACAGCAAAGAATATCAAGTATCATTTTTAAAATGTAAAACTATAAAATTTTAAAAATTCCTTCATTTTTCAAATTTTAAATAATACACATGTATAATTTTATAATAAAAAATTAGACACCTATCTAAAATATATAAATATAACATATTATCAATTGAAAACATTAAATAACTATTTAAGCAAAATTTTACACTTAAATCTAAAAGAAGGCCAAGGGTGGGAGGAAAGAGAAAATTCTGTTACTGTCATTGTTTCTTGTTTCTTCATGATACGGTGATGAAGTTGTGCTCTGCCCGGCCCAAGTCTTCCTAGGAGCTAGAGCTGAAATAAGTCTTCTGGGCTCCTAATTAAAGTTAACAACACATTCTGGTGGTCAGAATTACAAAGGTGTCTCAGGAACCAGCTGCTTTAATCAAGTCAACAAAAATTGAGTAATGTCTTCATCTTACAACCAAGGCTGCCTCCCTCCAGACAGTACCTTTGAATAAGATATCATTCAAGCACTCTTACTTCAGTAACAAGATCTATGCCCAGAAACTTGATGCCTACTTCTTAGACCTTGAAGAGACTGGTATTTTTGTTGTCCTCAAAGTGAACATCCTATTTAGCCTCAGTCTTAGAATAATCATATCATATTTACTCTCTAGTCACTTAGAAAAGTAATGGCTTAAACTAGAACCAGGATCAAAACTCAGATGTCCTAAAGAAGTCCATCTCCCATTGGGAAATATTTTGACTTATTCTCTCCCTCACTTCTAAGATGTCACCAAAAGATGAAGCACCTTCCCCACCCCCTCTACACAGACACCCACCCACACACACACACACACACATACACGCTCCATCACACCCCAAAAGAATATAGATGTATTTGACTTTCCTGAGAAAGTCTCAAGACTAGTCACCATCAATGGGAAAGCATCTTGAAGGTAAGTAGAGGAGACTATCAATCTGTATAACTCTGATGAATTTTGCAAAGTGTTGATTGTCTTTTAAGTGTGTATTAGAGTGGGAAACGTGAATAATCTATTTCACGTAAAGAAGTCTCAGCATGACAATTTTCCCATGGGATAAAATAATCAAGGAAAGGAAATATTTTCTAAACTGTATTAGATGACTTCACAATTAGATTACATCTTCCTTCAGGCACCACTGAGTGCTTCCCCTACACAAAAGAATTTGGTATCTATTTCTTGTGGGTAGTTAGTTACTTGAGACAGGAAATTAAACATTTCTAAAAAGGAGAATCAAAGGGGTAAGGGTTTTAAGAATTGTAACGAAGAATGAAGAAACGGTCCTAGAGAGCACTACAGCAAACATCAGAAAAGAGGGTGAAAAGTGATGCCCTGAACTTTACAGGGGAAGAAGAAAGCAAGATTGAGAGGAAAAAGCCATTAGAGGGGGCAGGAAGTGGTGTTCTCTGCTTCCTAGAAGGGAAAGAAGTTACAAAAACTGAAAAAAAAAAAATGAAATCCTGATACAGTTCACCTGCTAAAAATAAGGACTTGTCCAGGAAAAAGGCAACTGCTACTTAAATGAGTAAGAAAGGATTCTGCCAGAAGCCTGCATTGGAGCATCCTCCTCCTGAGAATTGAATCATAACAGCAAACATTTATTAAACACTTGCCGTGTGCCAGGCACAGTTCTAAACATTTTATATGTATTAACACACTTAATCCTCATAATAACTCTATGAGGAACTGAATCCAAAGCAAATCTGGGAACAGAGTACAGGGTGGAAGGCAGAAAATCTCTCCTGGCCCCTCAAGGATTATGACTGCTCTGGTGTCATTCCCAACATTGAACTCCATGAACCTGGGCATTGTGGGATTCTTGATCACTTTCTGTAGGCTGCAAGTCCAATGTTTTGTCTTCAAAACAAAAATAACTCCTTAATGAAGAAGTTAAGCAAGGAGTGCTCTAATATCTACTGTATTTTCCAGGAGATATCCACAGTCAAATATGATGCCAGGGATGATTCCAACAAAGACTAACATTGAAGTTCAATAAACACTGACTGCTTCAGCCTTATGTTTAGAAAAAAAAAAAAAATTTAGCCAAAGTAACAACAAATAGGAAGACAGAGTCACATCTCTGAGAATGTTGTCTAATGATAAGTTTGCTCTGAGCTTTTTGAGGTGAGGGGAGGTGGAGGATTTAAGTTTTAACGGAACTATTAGGTTTAAAAAAATAAGGGGGTATTTAAAAGATATATTTTAAAATGACATTAGAAAATACAAACTAAAGAGACATTCATCATACTTGTTTTCACCATTTCTTGGTGATTTCTGAGTTTCCATTCAGAGAAATACACAAAGAAAATGTGTTAAAACATAATTTTTCTAGTTAAATTAAAAAAAAAAAGGTTCAGCCACTTCACAAAGGGTGCCTATACTCTTTATTTCAATTTCCTGCAAAAAATTTCTCTCTGCTCTTTCAGCAGTATTCTTTACCCCTTTAAATTTCCAAACTCTGTTCTGCAACTGTTTTATGATTGTTTTCAAAGGCTTCTGGTAAAGTACTGGAGAGTGTATTTGTGTGTGTGCACACACATACACAAGTGCATTCATGTGTGTTTTTAACAGTAAAAATAAGAAACTACCTTTCCATTTGGGTTAGAACTGAGATGAAATGAGGAATGGCCGCCACCAAGCAGAAAATGTGCTCACTTTATGTGTGCCAGTTAATTACGACACTTCAGAGGCGTTTCCGAAAGGATAAGGCAAGCTGCATAAATTTAGCTGTAATCCAGGCAGGCAAAACTAATTTGCAGGGGATGGCCTTATCAAGCCGCTGCAGCTTTCTCAGAAAATTAACCTTGGATATTTGGGCCCAATTCAGAAAGTGTTTGATTTTTTTTTTTTCCTTTCCCTGCTCAGCATAAGAGAATTTTTGAATTCAATACAATACCTGACTTTTAAGAGGCACAATGAATGCTGTAGGCAGTTCAGAGTTATTACTGACAAGCAAAAATATATTTTTACATATACATATAGATGATTGTCCTTCATGCCCATTATCCTGCCTTCTTACATGTGCATCAGAGGGTTTATCAGTGTAGGTATAAGGGGTTTCTCGGATTAAGAGAAGGGTGCAACTCATTTTTAATGTACTTAGAAAAATTCATCAAAGTTCATTGCAGAGTAAGTCATGCATACTGACTTGTTCATTCCAGTGGAAATGAAGAAATCCCCATAAAAATAGAAGTTTAATGAAGTGTTGGAGCCAAGTCTTGCCTGTCATTACAGTTATCACTGATTTAGACCCTTCCTTGATCACCTACTATTAATTAATCTCACACAGCACAGTTAAAGCTTTACCTTATTATTTATCATGTAATCATTCATTCTATCAATATTTACTGTGTAGTGTGATTTTCATGTTTCCTCATTTAATCCTCATGTTATCCCTGTTTGTATTTGACTAGTTTCACCAGCACAAGAGGTAAAGATTTTATATGTCAGTGTTTCCAATTCACTTCAAAATTTCTCAAAGCAATAACAGTATGTAAGCATCAATGGAGCTCTATCATTTGGAGGTAAGATTTAAGGCTTTTTTTCCAAAATATAATTTTAACTTTCTTTGACTAATTTCTTTATAATACAAATATTAATGGTTTCCATCTTTTCAAATTTTAAATTGCAAGGTGAATTTATATCAACCAGCTTTAGTAACATATCCATAAAAAGTCCCACATGACTATTGATAGTGGCTGAGCTGAACTTTAAAGAAAAAGTTTTTTTTAATATCCCATCTACAATATAATTACTGTTTCACTCATTTCAAACCATAGGAGTTACTTATTTTAAAGTGCCATGAACTCGATTGGCAATAATTGTTCTTGAGGATGTCACAATTAGGCAGAAAGGAACATATTTATAATAATAAAAGCCATTTTAAAACATAGATTGCACACTGAATCATGAAATGTGAAGTAATGACTCCCATTTGGATCTAAATTTTCCTCATGCTTGTTCAATCGCCAGGGCTAAATGTTATGGCTATTTATAGTTAGACCCTAGGGTGGAAGGGGGAGGGAATTAGATGTCATAAAGAATCATACATAATACATAAAGACTGAAACTACATTTTATGAGAACTAAAAAATGTAAGAAACTCTGGCTTTTCAGCCAGAAATGTCGTGCCAAGCAGAACTTCCTCTAACACAATAACATTAGCAAAGATTTAACAGACATAAACACAGTAAACCCTCAAACCACCATGGTGTTATCTGCACTTCTGCTAACATATAATTTATTTTAATGAATAATTTGAATAAATACACTGAGGCTAAGTTTGAAGGTCACTGGAAAAAAGACATCATCATAGATGCCAATACATTAAATATCAGCTATGTGAGTAATCAAAGTCACAAAGTAACTACACAGATGCATTACAAAATACTCTTACCTACCAATAGATGGTTTTATAACTGACTTTTAAAAGGTATTTTCTACTTCAACCAATTTCTAAAAAATTAATTAGCCTGATTATAAGGAGTCCCATTTCACTTTAACAATATAAAACAGAAGAGAGTCCTGTAAATGCTCCCGCCTGGCAGCAATTGTTCACAATACTATAGGTACTTCAAGGTCAGGGATTTTGTATTATCACTGTAATTCCCCAGGGTCAAATGCAGTGTCTGTAACACAGAGGACAAACAATGAAGTCTAGCCAAATGAATGTATGATTGAATAAATGCATGAATGGTGGATAGATGAATGAATTAATGAATGAGCATATAGACTGGCAAAAACAATTATTTAATTTTCAAAGGAAGCTCTAAGTTTTATCATCTCAGTAATCCCAAGAAGCTCTGGGGTTTCCTTGCTGGTATCTTAAGGATAAAAGATCTAAAACCACTGTCACTAGTTACTCCTGCCCCTTTAATCCCCACCATTTCTTCCACCCCATACACACACTTCTCATCCAATTTCAGCAATTCTAATTTTAAAAGTTTAAAAGTATGGTGATATATTGAAATAACAATTCAAACAGTTCAATTAACAGTTTGATGCACCTGAAAATTTCAAGAAACACATCTAGTATATAAAATAAAGTGCATATATTTTCTATTCGTTCAGCTTTTCTAAAAGGATGCATTAATCTTATGTGACGTTTGCTACACAGAATGTGGTTTTCATTTTCATTTTATTTTAATGAACAATTATATATACTGTCTCTTAATTGAAAAAATACTTTTGTCTTTTAGCTTACATTTTCTGAATTATTCTAAAGGCATCTTTTATAATTTACCAACATTTCCTAAACTAAAATTAACCTTATAGCTCTTCCCTAGACTACCATGGATTTGCAGGAATTTGCTAAACAAAATGGTCTTTCATTAAGACAATCTACTCCTTCTATTCCATCAGTATTCACAGGTTGTCTACTGGTGCCTTGCGTGGCACTGGGGGTATGACTGCTCTCACAGAGTGAGTGATATTCATTGACTTTCTGAATCTTGCAGAACTTTTATAAATATCATTTTGGAATCCAAGTATATGCAGTGTATAGAAACCAAGTTCTTCAAATATATTTTAAAACTATAAAACTCCCCAAAGTTTCATTTTTGCTTCACTTGCAACATAAATCACAATTTACTGCCAGTTTGATCAGTTGTAACCAAACCAAGTATTTGAAGAGAAACACACTAACAAAAGAAATCATACATCTTTTCAAAAGTAGGGTCTGAAACCCATGAATATAAACATAAATTCACATATTTTGAAGAAAATCATACAATTTAAAAACCTACCCCTTATTCCTGTGCCTTTTTTTGAAACAAATACATTGTTTTATTTCTTTCAAAACTTCAACTATTGCCAATAATTATATTGAGGAACATAGTTCCGATTTGTCTGATTCTCTATAATACTGACTAGTAGTCTCCAAAGTTGGTACACATTCCTCAAGGTGTGTCCAAAAGGATTAGGTTATTAGGGTGCAAGTAAGCCAATATTATTCAATGTGTTTATGTTTATCAAAGCAACTAAAGTTCACAAACCATTAAGATACTGATCGACACTGGTATCTTTCCTCAGCCCACATATCAAAAGGATAGAACTGCCATGTAGTGGTTGAGTATATTAGTCTGTTTTCACTTTGCTGATAAAGACAAATCCGAGACTGGAATGAAAAAGAGGTTTAATTGGACCTAAAGTTCTACATGGCTGGGGAGGCCTCAGAATCATGGTGGGAGGCAAAAGCCACTTCTTACATGGCGGAGGCGAAAGAAAAATGAGGAAAGTAAAAGCAGAAACCCCTGCTAAAGCCATCAGATCTCATGAGACTTATTTACTATCACGAGAATAGCAAGGGAAAGACCTACCCCCATGATTCAATTACCTCCCCCTGGTTCCCTCCCACAACACGTGGGAATTCTGGGAGATACAATTCAAGTTGAGATTTGGGTGGGGATACAGCTAAACCATATCATTCTGCCCCTGGCCCCTCCAAATCTCATGCCCTCACATTCCAAAACCAATCACATCTTTCCAACAGTCCCCCAAAGTCTTATTTCAGCATTAACCCAAAAGTCCACAGTCCAAAGTTTCATCTGAGACAAGGCAAGACCCTTCCATTTACAAGCCTGTAAAATCAAAAGCAAGCTAGTTACTTCCTAGATACAATGGGGGTAAATACAGCTATTCCAAATGAGAGAAATTAGCCCAAACAAAGGGATGGCAGGGCCCATGAAAGTCTGAAGTCCAGCGGGGCAGTCAAATTCTAAAGCTCCAAAATGATCTCCTTTGACTCCAGGTCTCACATCCGGGTCACACTGATTCAAAAGGTAGGGTCCCACGGCTTTGGACAACTCCACTCGTGTGGCTTTGCAGGGTACAGCCTCCCTCCCAGCTGCTTTCACTGACTGATGTTGGGTGTCTGCGGTTTTTTCAGGCACACAGTGCAAGCTGTCAGTGGATCTACCATTCTGGGGTCTGGAGGAAGGTGGCCCTCTTCTCACAGCTCCACTAGGTGGTGCCCCAGTAGGGACTCTGTGTGAGGCTCCCACCCCACATTTCCCTTGCACATTGTCCTAGCAAAGGTTCTCCATGATGGCCCCACCCCTGCAGCAAACTTTTGCCTGGGGATCCAGGTGTTTAATACATCTTCTAAAAATCTAGGCGGAGGTTCCCAAACCTCAATTTTCTTGACTTCTGTGCACCCACGGGCTCAACACCACGTGTAAGATGCTAAGGCTTGGGGCTTCCACCCTCTAAAGCCACAGCCCAAGCTCTATGTTGGCCCCTTTCAGTCAGGACTACAGCAGCTGGGACATAGAGCACCAAGTCCCTAGGCTGCACACAGCATAGGGACCCTGGGCCTGGCCCACAAAATACTTTTTCCTTATACGCTTCTCAGTCTGTGATGGGAGGGGCTGCCATGAAGACCCATGACATACCCTGGAGACATTTTCCCCATTGTCTTAGGGATTAACCTTTGGGTCCTTGTTACTTATGCAAATTTCTTCAGCCAGCTTGAATTTCTCCACAAAAAAAATGGGTTTCTCTTTTCTGCTGCATTGTTAGACTACAAATTTTCTGAACTTTTATGCTGTTTCTCTTTGTAAATGGAATGTTTTAACAGTGCCCAAGTCACCTTTTAAATGCTTTGCTGCTTAGAAATTTCTTCCACCCAATACCCTAAATCATCTCTCTCAAGTTCAAAGTTCCACAAATATCGAGGGCAGGGACAAAATGCTGCCAGTCTCTTTGCTAAAACATAACAAACACCTTTGCTCCAGTTCCTAAGTTCCTCATCTCCATCTGAGACCACCTCAGTCTGGACTTTATTGTTCATATTGTGTCTGGAACTGGTGGGTTCTTGGTCTCGCTGACTTCAAGAATGAAGCCACAGACCCTCGTGAGGAGTGTTACAGTTCTTAAAGATGGTATGTCCACAGTTTGTTCCTTCCAATGTTCATATGCGTCGGAGTTTCTTCCTTCTGGTGGATTTGTGGTCTTGTTGGCTTCAGGAGTGAACCTGCAGACCTTCGCAGTGAGTGTTACAGCTCATAAATGCAGCGTGGACCCAAAGAGTGAGCAGCAGCAAGATTTATTGCAAACAACAAAAGAACAAAGCTTCCACAGTATGAAGGAGACCAAGCAGGTTGCCACTGCAGCCTGCTTGTATTCCCTTATCTGACCCCACCCACATCCTGCTGATTGGTTCATTTTACAGAGAGCTGATTGGTCTGTTTTATGGAGAGCTGATTGGTCCATTTTACAGAGAGCTGATTGGTCTGTTTTGACAGGGTGCTGATTGGTACATTTACAAACCTTTACCTAGACACAGAATACTAATTGGTACATTACAATGCTTTAGCTAGACATAGGGTGCTAGACAGAAAAGTTCTCCAAGTCCCCACTAGATTAGCTAGACACAAAGTGCTGATTGGTGCGTTCACAAACCTTTAGCTAGACACAGACCACTGATTGGTGTGTTTACAAACCTTAAGCTAGACACAGGGTGCTGATTGGTGCATTTACAATCCTCCAGCTAGACATAAAAGTTCTCCAAGTCGCCACCAGATTAGCTAGATACAGAGTGCTGATTGGTGCATATACAATCCTCCAGCTAAACACAAAAGTTCTCCAGGTCCCCACCCGACTTAGGAACCCAGCTGGCTTTGCCTAGTGGATCCCGTGCCTCAGGGCTGTTTGGGCAGAGCTGCCCACCAGTCCCATGCCTACACTCCTCAGCCCTTGAGTGGTCGATGGAACCGGCGCCGCGGAGCAGGGGTTGGCACCCATCAGGGAGGCTCCGTTGCACAGGAGACCATGTGGGGGAGGTGGCTGAGGCCCGCAAGAATTAGAGCAGTGCTGGGGGACCCCGCGTACCCTCTGCAGCTGCTGGCCGGGGTGCTAAGCCCCTCACTGCCCACAGCCTGCTGCATTGACCTGCCAATTTGAGTGCAGGGCCCATGGAGCCTGCACCCACCCGGAACTGGCGCTGGCCCACACAGCCCAGGTTCCCACCCGCGACTCCCCGCTTACACTTCCCCATGAGCAGAGGGAGCCGGCTCTGGCCTCAGCCAGCCCCAGAGAGGGGCCCCCACAGCGCAGCAGTAGGCTAAAGGGCTCCTCCAGGGCTAGAGCAGATCCCGAGGCTGAGGAGGTACCCAGCGAGGGCTGCTAGCACGTTGTCACCTCTCAATATCACTATCAGCATTTTGGTCAAAGTCATTCAACAAGTCTCTAAGAGATTCCATACTTTCCTACATTCCTATCTTCTTCTGAGCCCTCCAACCTGTTCCAACCTCTGCCTGATACCCAGTTCCAAAGTTGCTTCCACATTTTCGGGTATCTTTTCAGCAATGCCCCACTCTACTGGTACCAATTTATTGTATTAGTGCATTTTCATGCTGCTGATAAAGACATACCTGAGACTGGGAAGAAAAAGAGGTTTAAAGTTCCAGATGGCTGGGGAGGCCTCAGAATCATGGTGGGAGGCAAAAGCCACTTCTTACATGCAGCAGAAAGAGAAAAATGAGGAGGAAGCAAACACAGAAACCCCTAATAAACCCACCAGATCTCGTGAGACTTATTTACTATCACGAGAATAGCACGGAAAAGACCAACCCCCATGATTCAATTACCTACTCCTGGGTTCCTCTCACATCACGTGGATATTCTGGGAGATACAATTCAAGTTGAGATTTGGGAGGGGACATAGCCAAACCATATCAGTGAGGTATCCTCAAGAAATCATAGGAGTTCTATCATGTGAAGGGGTGGTAGTATTACCTTCCCTTTTTCATTCCTTTTTAGCATATTATGACAAATTGCAGTTTACATACTCTGTTACATTAATTGATTCCGCAGTATACAACAGTCAACTATCATAATATGGACATATGAATTTTAAAAACTAATACAATCATCTTCAAATTAAGAATGCTACAATTCCAAGTGAACAGTCAGAGATGGGCCCGCACCCCTACTCCCAGTTCAAGCTCTCCATCAGTCATGTTTAAGACCAAAAGTACACCAATAACATCTGCCAAAATGTCAGCCTAAAACATCCAGTGTATAAGACTACTTGAGTGATGGGCTTATATCCACTCTAATAAACTATATTCTGATTTTTTTTAAAAAAGTGATTTCTGAAAGATGGCTTAGTTCGGTTTTATTATCTTTTTACTTTCTATTTTTACATACATTGTCCATGCATGAAGTAGCTCAGCCATATAATTTATACATAAATAAATGAATAGCAGGAGCCATGCACAGAAATGTTTTACTGATAGACTCACACAAAATCAACTTTGGAAACCTCCTACCTAGAGGACTGAACTTTACTCCCACCAGGGGTCCAGACTGAGGATATAAATGTCCCTTCTTGTCTTCATAGGAATCTTAAAACTCTCCTACTTCCACAGAGGAAGATGATTGAAAAAAATGTATAGCTTTACAGAGATGGAACACTCCCAATTCTGTTATTCCTGGTGGCATGCCTCTCACTTAGCTTCCTACAACCATAAAATAAGTTCATGCAAACTGTCCTTTTATTATGACCCATCAAAAAACTAGAAAACATGCTCTAATTGGAATGCTACACAGCCATAGAAAAGAGTGAAATCATGTCCTTTACAGCAACATGGATGCAGCTGGAGGCCATTATCTTAAGTCAATTAATGCAGAGACAGAAAGTCAAATTTCAAATGTTCTCACTTATAAGTGGGAGCTAAACAACAGGTACACATGGACATAAAGACAACAGGCACTGTGGACTCCAAAAGGTGGAGGCGGGCAATGGGTGAAAAACTACCTATTGGTTACTATGTTCACTATTTGAGTGACAGGTTCACTAGAAACCCTAACCCCTGCATTACCCAATATACCTTTGTAACAAACCTGCACGTGTATCCCCTGAATCTAATATAAAATAATAATAATGATGATTATTATTAATTGTATGATTTTCTCCTATTTAAAAAAAGAAAACAAATTAAATAAAATAGATATTTATCCCCTGTATTTAGCCTTCTATCTGATAGAGAAGAAATTGGGGAAGAAGGCAGGGGTTTACTTAACCTTTTTGAAGATTCATACAAATAAACCTTTACTGTCTAAACAGAGTGGTAAGTCAGCTTCTATTATTTAAAATGTTAATCTGATTTCTCTTAGGTTTTGGGTTTGCAGATCTGTGCCATTATGAGTTTGTATATTAGACAGATGGTCAGTGTGAGCCTTTATAGCCTAGCCACACATATTCTCTAGCCCTGGGGGACCTTGTGTCTTTCATTACCTCTGCAGGACTTAGGAAGACTAGGAGCAGGAATTAATCTCTACTGGAATTTTCAAAACTCTATTTAGGTCTAGAATTTCCCACAGTGACATCTTTTAATTCTGGTTTCATGTCTTTTAATTCTGGTTTCATGTCTTTTATTCAGACTTTTCCTTGAACCTGTCATTTTGGTCTACGTCCTAATTTTCAGATCACAAGCCCAGACATTTTACCATCTCCTAGATTCATTTCAGCACTCCCAGAGTACTGGAGGAAACAAAATTGTAAATAAACAGTGAAGAACCACTGTGGTAAGTAACATGGTAGACGTGTGAACAAGGTGACATGAAAGCACCAATAGCCCACTGACTTGGCCTAGATAACCTGGAAAAGCTTAGCGTCAGTTATATTTAAAATATATCCTTGAAATGACTCACATGGACAGGGCTGAGGGCTTGTCTTCGGGGGTGTGTCACATGAAAGAATGGAGACACAGGTGTTAATAAGGAAACTTAAAATTCACCAGGTGGCTTAGCGTGGCAGACAATTGCATGGGTGATGTTGGTAGATGGAAATGGAGAGAAAGGTGAAATAGAGTGGCAGAATGTGAAGTCATTAAAATAGACCAAGATCAAGTTATATCGGGCTTTTAATGTTTGGGGGGAATTTAGATTTTGTCTTGGGGTATTAGAGAATCATCATGGGTTTTTGGTTTTGTTTTGTTTTTCTTTCTGAGACAGAGTGTCACTCTGTTGCCCAAGTTGGAGCGCAGAATGGCGTGATCTCAGCTCACTGCAACCTCTGCCTCCCAGGTTCAAACTATTCTCATGCCTCAGCCTTGTGTGTAGCTGGGATTACAGGCATGAGCCACCATGCCTGACTAATTTTTGTATTTTTTGTAGAGACCAGTTTCACCATGTTGGCCAGACTGGTCTCAAACTCCTGGCCTCAAGTGTTCTGCCTGCCTAGGCCTCCCAAAGTGCTGGGAGCACAGACATGAGCCACCACTCCAAGCCTATCATGGGTTTTTAATTATTAGAGTGGCTAGCCTATTTTTTTCTTAGAAACAGTTCTTCCAGGCTCCTATTTCTCACCATTTTGTTGCTTCTGATCCAGTATTTACTATGAATTTTGACTGTTTTCACAGCCTTGATATTTTCCCAATAGTGGCTGACCCCACCATATCTTACACAGGAACCTTAGAATGTGCTCTGGCTATTAGTTCCAGCTTCCTACATGATGTATACTCTTCTATCACCACTCAATCTTGACTTTGGCTTCCACTAAAATACATAAATATATTTGGAAAAACTGTCAATGATCTAATAAGAAAAACTTTGAGTACTGCACTTTTCAGATTCACAAATTTGTATTTTAATGTTTCAGGGAATTTAAACACTTGAAATTTCTCTAAAGAGAATTGAAACAATTGAACAAGTCTTTCCTGGTCCTGGTAATTTTGGAAAGCAAGTTAAGAACAATGTCTTCAATTATTTTTTGTTTTATTACTTCTATAAAATTGTAATGAAGAAAATTCCCCTTTCTACACTTTGAAGGTGACGCCATGCACCTTTACAGACAAGGAGGAGAGTTATTCAGCTGCCACTGAACAACTCTGGCTCAAACACAGCTGCTAAGAGTTCTTTATATTGATATTCAGCATAGAGAACTTTGGGCTGCAGGAGGTCATAGAAAATAGGATCATTGCAGCAGAAATAGTTGAATCACTCCTGAAACTGTTTATGCTCTTGTCTTATTCCTCATATCCCCACTAACAGATCTATGTTTGGTCATAATCAGACTGGATTAAGAGAAAAATCAATTTAATAGTAAAACTTCACACCTCCTTTGTTTTTCTTTTCTTTGCTTTTAATGTTTTTAGGGTAGTCACAGAAATAATTACAAACATCTTCTGAAGTAGCTTTTAAAGAAATGAAAGCAAAAACAAACTTAGATAACAAAGAAGGTTCTTCAAGTTAACTAATTGCTGCTAAAAAATCTACACATTCATTATCTAAAAATATTAATTCCGAAAACATTATTTTCACAAAATAACTTCTCTAGTTTTCATTCTTCTAAGCAAGACTTTGCAGAGATTGCTGCTACTGAGATGTCAAAACACCAAGTGGTTACTTTTTAATTTAGCCCAAGGTAGAATTCTGTAGTTTAAAGTCAGTGATCCATTGTGAAATTCAATTTCCCAACTGCTTAATTTATGTATACAGTTTAATAATATTTAATATGGTGTGCACAGTCAAGATGCAGTAAGCTTCCAAATAAAAATCTAGGACAGGATTCCAAAAATATCCGAAGTTTCTTTTTTTCTGAAAACAATTAGCAAGCATTTAAAAAATTAATTTTGTCATACCCATTATGAAGGGTCTACCATGAAAGGACCAAAAATAGTCATTTACTAGTGAAATGTAGAAATGAATAGGCTGAACTGCTTCCCCAGCCCTTGTGCTGATTTAGCTGCTGTTTCAACTACTTATTGAGAAAACCAGACTAAACTAAACACCTTTAAAATCAGCCATAAAATACACAAGAACATTTATTTGCCTTTCTCAATAACAAAATGAATTCAGTATTTCATTTGCTCATTTTGTAGGGTGTTTGGAAGGTCATAGGTCAGTTAATGATTCCTTATTGAAAGAATCAGAAGGAAAACACCACAAAGGCATCTAAGTTATAACTCCAAGTGAAAGGACAACAAAGACAAGTCAAAGGTCAAAGGTGTAAAACACCTCATTCCAAATCATGTGAACACATTTCACAAGTGCTTATCCAGAGAATAGAGCTCAGTAGAAAACTCAAGTATCACTGTTGTAAGAATAACTTCTATAGGACCTAAACAAAAATACAGATCAAACATGGTCTTCATGAAAGGCTGAAAACAGACAACTCAGAGGCTAGAACAGACCTACAGATACATTTTATTTGGCCAATAGAGTTTTTAGTGGTGGTGGTTATTTTAATCCAATACATTTTCAACAGATAGAAACAAATGACTGCTTACAAAAATTCAGTTGAGGTCTTCTCTTGGAAAAAAAAAAAAAACATAATCTGGCAATGCTCTATTCATATTCTGACATTGTCACCACTGGTGGGAGGCAAGCAGGTGCTCTCACATTAGACAGAACAGTGGTCTCTTCCAGTTACCAATGTCCTGTAAAGCTGCTTTACCCATTTATGCTGTCTAGTCCTCATAAACTTTCGAATTAATAACCAGCCTAATTACATTTTTGCTGCTTACTACTTGATAAAACTTTTTAAATAAAGAAGATAGAAATACTAGTGACAAATCAAACTGACAACTCTATTACATTAGAAATGAGCACCTTAAAGTCACTCAAAGAAATCTGTACAATCCAAGTGACAAAAAAAATCACTTAATATTATGGAAAATTCTACAATAGGGAAAAAACATAAGTGTAATATTTGTCTCTAGTATTTTGGCCCCACAACACTCGAGTAAAATATATAATATTATTTAAAAACCCATTATGGAAATAGTATTGGTAAAAATAACATAAATGTGAATTGTAAAATTTTGACTGGAAAATTTTAAGCGGAAAGAACACAAATTACAGGGTGAATTCATCCTGAGCTCACATTCTCACTCTATCACTTTCCCATCCAACCTTAAATTTCTTCACTG
Organism: Papio anubis; assembly: GCF_008728515.1. Lineage (NCBI taxonomy): Eukaryota > Metazoa > Chordata > Mammalia > Primates > Cercopithecidae > Papio > Papio anubis. The sequence continues at coordinate 80,613,709 of NC_044979.1, forward strand.
GAAAATACCTATCTGCTCATTCACTTACTCATTCATTCAAAAAATATTCACCTAACAACCTCCTGGGCAAAGTACTGTAAAAAGCTCTGGTGATACAGTATGTGTAAAACATTTTTCCCCTGCCCTCCTGGGTCTTACTCTGTAGCTAGGGAAACAAATATTAGATAGCTAATTATACAAATATTAATTTGTATTAATACCACATTTAATTATCATTGTGGAACTCCGAAAGAAAATCATTTAACAGGGAATCTTGACCTCTCTTATCTAGAGTCAAAAAAAGCTCCTGGAGGAAGTGATATCTGAAGTAAGTTTGAAAGCACAGATAGTAAATTAACTATGTATACTGGGGAAGAGAGGCCTGAGAGAAGAAACAAATGGGATAATGGCCCTACAACAGGACAAATCTCTGCTTTTTCACAGAACTAAGAGAGCGGGTGGAATGCAAGTGCAGAGAAGGAGGGAGTGGTAGGGAGATTGGAGGAGGAGGTGGGGTCTTTGCACATGTTTAGTATTTTCACTTCCGTCCTCAGGGCAATGGGAAACCACTAAAGTCATTTAGGCAATAAAGTGTTTTGAGAGCTTTGGCATCTTTTGAAAAGATTACTCTGACTATAGTGGAAAGAGTGGATTCAAAAGGGAGAAGTGTGGGTAGAAATGCAGGGAAACCATTGCAACAGTCCCACTGAGAACAACGTTCATTCAAAATAGAGTGGTAGCAGAGGAAATGAACAGAAATAGAGCAACATTTAAAAGTTGTTACTGGCAGGAGTCAGAGATAGATTGTATTGTGTGTGAGGGGGCTGAGGTGAGTGGGGTCAGTTTTGGACTTGTTAATTTGGAATGCCTGTAAGATATTCAAATGTAAATATCCATTAAGCAGTTGGGTATGCGGACACAGAGCACAGGGGAGAAATCAAAGCTACAGATATCAATGTAGATAATAATATTTGTTCATATATCTGTTAGGGAAGTTTAATATAAAAAGTGTGTAACAATGCCTGAAACGTAGTAGGTACTCACCCCTCTCTTAAGCAACTGCCTCTTCTACTTGGTAGATTTCTTCCCCAACTGAAGACAAGTAGTCCTGAGTTCCATTTCCTAGACTCCTAAGATCAATAAATGAGCAGAACTAATTGCTTTTGTTCCACATAGTATTTAGGTCCTTTCAAATGACCTCTAAGGCCTCTAAAGCCATCCCACAGATCACTGAAATAGAGGAAAATGTGTATTGGAGCCCTAGGCAGCCATTTGGCAGTGGGGAGAATGCAAATAAGAGCCCCAAGCTTTATGTAGGGAAAGCTCCAAATGTTAGAGAAAGCTTAATATGGTAAAGCACATGTGTAACTCCACAATGTTCAAATTCCAAATCACCAAGCAACATTTCTCAAAAGGACCTATTGCCCTAAGAAATAGCTACCTTTCTCAGTTTGTGTGCTACCTCCTTAACTTTTGTGAACTTCTCGTCATTTTAGGGTGCCTTACATAATAATTATAACTACAGTTTGAACATAAGCCTTTCAGAAAATACATCATTTGGGGGGAAATCAGTCCCAATAACAAGATGCTACTTACCAGAAGTCTAGGAACAAGGCTAATCTTAAGGGAAAAAAAATGTAGAAACTTTGGCTGAAGGGCAAGATTGGTCATAAAAAATAAACCTATCTCCCCTCTTCAAGCACCAGATGAAGCAAAGATTTTTTTTCCTTTTCCCCTAAAGCAGATTATAATTAATCTCAAGAAATTGAGTAGGTATTTGTATATAATCTATGTTCAGAATTTGTAGCATATGTCCAAACTTTGTGCATTTCAGTTTTAAAAAGAATCTGCAGAATATAATTCTTGGCAATCAGCCAGTAACTGCCTACATGCTTTTCTAAGCACAATTAGTTGAAGCTTTTATTTTTCTTACCTTATATTGGGCTTTTTTGCACCAAAGTGATTTGACTCTGCTCAGAAATTTTGAACTTACGCAACTGTAAAAACCCTTGAAATCTAAAACCATAATTATTTTTTGCACAGATAATAGATACATAGATCAAACATACATGTATACATACCCACTTCATGTGTCAAACATTTAAACTTTGTCAATCAACCAAATCAAGGAGATCATTTCCTTTTCCAATCTAAGAAATGCTGATTTCTGCTAAGCCCACACATGACTGAATCAATTATATTTTTATGAAACACAAAATACTGAAAAACACAAGGACACAGCTTAAAAAAAATTCACGATCTCTTATGAAAAATTTGAGCTGAAATAAAAGCACAATCTATTAATCTTATGTCAGAGCTTACATAATACCTAAGCTCAAGACCAATGATGAGTTGCAGTGTGTGGGAGCAGAACAGAATATTAGAAAGGCTACCTACTGTGGGACTTAGGTTTTCATTTCAATTATTTAAGCCTGTTTTACCACCTGTAAATGGGGTGATAATTTCCAGCAGGCAAAACTATTTGAGGATTAAGCTAATGTATCTGAAGCTACTGACACATAGTAAATACTCATAAATCAGGGCCATTATTATGTATTATTGTTATGATTATTCTTGATCTGAATTTTATTTTAAGATAATTTATTTTAGCATTGTGCTATTTCTTACTTAATGTCGGTTTATCACAGGAAAATAAATGTTCATTGTTAAGAGTCCATGGTATGCATTACTCAATAATTAAACAGGCTACAGTGTTTTCTATCTAAATGTCATATCAAGTCTCAATACAATTGGTCAAATCATTAGCTGTCAAATTACTGTGCTCTATTAAGTGTTACTATGCTTGCTTAAGTGTTTTATTTTTTATTCTGAAGGTGGTTGAAACTGTTGTTTGTGGGTCATTTACAATAAGAACCAATTAAGGATTGCATTTTTATATTTGATTGGGCTAATTAATCATTCTGATTTATATTAATAGGGATAAAGCTATAATTTTTGCTAAACCATTACACAATGTGCTAAAGAATGTATATCTAAAATGCTAGAGTAGATGTCCTATAACAAGAAGAGAATAAATCTTATCCAATCTAAAGATAGACCAAAGCAACCAGACTAAATAAATGGGAGATAGGGTAAACCACCTAAATAATTAAATGCTGTATTTAAATTGACTTTTTTTTCTTATTTTAGTTTGTAAAATTCTGAATTCCTGAAGTGATATTGCCATATTATGTATATAAATACTTTATAATTTGCTATAATTTAAAAAGAAAGCTTTTTCAACATTAAAACTATGACACTGCCCTATATACCATATCTGTACAAAAATTATAAATTTTAGATAACCATCTAGAGATATTTCTCTACCTCTTGGAAAAAATATCAACATTGAAAACATAAAAAAAATTAAACAGTTCTTTTGTCCTGATGTTTTGTGTTTTTAGATAAGAATTTTTCTTTTATTTGAATATAAACTCAAAGGAGACGAAAGTTAAACTTCTGATTTAACATCACAAAAGTAAAAGTAAATTGGAAAAAAAAAGAAGCCTCAACATCAAGTTAACTAAAAGTTTCAACTTTTGCAAATGGTCGTGTGTATGTGTGTGCACATACGTATACATTTCTCTCTGTTCCCACTTCAACTATACTTAAACTACCCAACTGTAGATACATACTTCTACTTTTTCCTTGTGTAATTGTTTAATACTTCTTGCCTTGGTGTTTTTTTTTTCCTCTGTACCCCCTGCTAGTTCATCCCTCACCTCACACAGACCACCAGGTTAGCCGTATTACATCTCAACTTGTAAGCAATCTTGCCAAAGCCATCAATGACTTTCACCACTTACCAAAGCAATTCCGCATGTTATACTTTAGCAACCTGACTCCAGAATATCTTTGCTTCCTTATATCTAACTATTTCTGAAACTGCTCTTTCTAAGCCTCTTCCTTGCCCTCTTGTTTGACTAGATATCCTTCAAAAAAAGAAAAAAAAATGAGCTGGAAATAATTTTGTGTTACCATCTCTCCTGGCTTTCCCTAATGTATGAAACTTTGGTGGGAATTAATACATTCTATAATGAAGAAGTCTGATTTTAAAAAAAATCTAGCATATTAGCATTTTCTTTACTTACTTGACTTCAAAACTGACAATTCAAACAAAACTAACACAGTCACTAGCTCTTTTTCAAAAACACTTTTTAACATTTGTTCTATAGATACACTTTGAACTGCAGATACAGAATTCCTGTTCTTAAGCTTGGTGTGTGCTCCAGGCAGATTGGACAGCTCCCATTCTCTGGTGACACCTTGTGCTTTGACACTCTGGGCCATCTCCACCTGTCATCTGCCCCCTCCCCCTCCACCCACCTATAATACCTTAGCTTCCCATCTCTGCCTAGTGATTTGTGTGTATATCCTATTTCTTCTACTACATTGTAAGCTTTTTGAGTACCTGATTACATTGACTTAATTTTAGAATATCTTTCAGAATGTCTTATAGCAAAAATGTTAATATTTGTAACCTTAGTGAATTCACAGTCATGGATTACATAGCAGAAGCCCTGAGAGAGGAAAGAGGATTTAAGGGGACTCTATTTGGGAAACGTATGAGGAATGGACAGTAAACTACTGTGGGAAAAACAGAAGCTCTCTCAGCCATTATGTAGTCAAGAAAAGAATGTTGTTTCTATCACTGATGGTTGGGAAGAGACTCAAATGGAACTCCTTTGCTTGCAGTGTAGAGAAAAAAGAAAAACTAACACAAGAACTAAAGCTTACAGCAGGGCTCTTCAAAGTACGGTACGTTACTTTGAAAAAGTCAGAATTTTTAAAAAGTAATTTCAAGGTCCTCAATTCCTGTATATATTCTGTCTGAAACTTCATCTACCTGTAGAGTCACTGATGTGCAAGTTCTCCTTCTCTCTCCCTCTCCCATTCACCAGTCTTCCATGTCACAAAACAGCCCTCTCATGGTCATTGCCCCCAAAAGTGTACATCTTCCACAGCTGCTAAGAAACAATCTATTATAAATTAATAATAATAATTCAATAATTATCTGCAAAATTTGTGATCATTTATATTGTTTTGATCAATTATATGATAATATTTATAATATAACAACACAGAAAAGATTAATACTTAAAACCTTGGGTTATATAAAAAGTTAATGTATAAATAATTTTTGTTGTACAGAAGTATGATAGGGTGATCAATAAAAATCCTGCAAGCATAAAATTATATTACATTGGGACAAAAATTTTTGCAAAAAGTGGAATGGGAGTACAAATTTGAGGGAAAATAAAGAATAATGTAAATGTTTCAATTATCACATTAGATTTTACATATATATGTATACATACATATATATACATAAATCCACATAAATAGACAGATGATGGTTATCAAACTACTTATGCATTTTTTTGATATTTCTTTGAATACATGTAAAAGAGTAATGGAAAATTTTACTTCTTGCTGTCAGTATTTATAATATACTGTCAGCCCTCTGTATCTGTGAGTTCATATCCACGGATCCAACCAACTGTGGATCAAAATATTAAAAATAAAAAATAAAAATAACAATATAGCAGTAAAAATAATACAAATAAAAATATAGTATAGCAACTATTTACAGAGTATTTACATTGTTTTAGATATTACATGTGGTCTAGAGATGACTTAAAATATACAGGAGAATATGCAAAAGTCACATGCAAATACAACACCATTTCATATAAGGGACTTGAGCAGTCGTGGATTTTGGTATCCAAGGGGGTCCTGGAACCAATCCCTGATGGATACTGAGAGAAGACTGTACTGAACTTAACATACTTTCTCATTATTTTCAATTTTTTTCAATTTATTATAAAATATTATGAAGATCTAAAATGTGTAAAGAGTAACTTTAAAAAAAAAATAGTTTTAGAGCTACATGGTCAAAAAAAAAAAAGGCTACAAGGAAGAGGCTTCAGGCTACTGGCTACTACCATATTCCTAGATTACAAAATTGAATAAAATTAGCAGTTACTACTTGTAGGCACACATATATGCACACATTCTCCTTTTTATTGCATTTAACTCCCCTCCTTTGCCTATCTCCTCCACCAGTTCCATCTCTGACATCTGATGATTACATCCAAGAGTTTCATTCTCTGGCAAGAATCTAAGATCAGAACAATGACCAGTAGGTATCGCCCTCTTCCCACTCTAGATTGAGCCCCATTCAGTAACTAAAGGATACAGCAGAGAATGGAGGCTCCCAAGGAAGTGGTAGCCAGGGCATTGACCAAGAGTGGAAGGCACATGGAGGAATATAGCTTAAACTCTTCAAAACAATATAAATTATTACAAATTTTCACAGCTAATTACTGAATTATTATTATTAATTTATAATAGTAAAGTTATTCCTTAGCTGCTGTGGAGGATTTACAGTGTAGGGGCAAAGTACAAAGTCTTTGAGAGTACAAGACTTTTTGAATAAGGATGGCCATTTTAGAAGCTGACCAGTCCCAGAGACAAGGCTGTGACTGGAGATACGAAGGAACTCCACACAGTCTGAAAGATGGAGCAGTCAGCTGTGTAAACAGATGCAGTGGAACACTGATGGAGAGTGGGGCTGAGAACCAGAAGACATGATGGTATGGCCTTAGGACCAATGCCCGTGTTCCTTGACCCTCACTGTCTCAGGCTGAAGACCACTATGGCTGTATGGCCCACACTTAACATCTTTTGTTTCAGGAGTTTTTAAAACCCTTTTAGAATTGCTTGAACGCTGTCCTCTTCAATCCTGGTGTCAAAATCACAGAAAAGACTAAGGAAATATTTACTTAATTAAGGTTTGAACATGCACAATTGAGGGAAAAAAAAGCTCGAGATGCTAAAATTTTTCATGTTGATTTTCCACATTAATCAAATTCTGAAAATAATTACTTAATCTTCCACTTCATTTACCTATGTAGATCAGGCTGCCTCTACCTGAGGGGAAAACAGCAGATCGTGACATTTTCAGAGCTATTTTCAGACCACAGAAAGGCAGATCCAGTCCTGCCAAGGGCCATCATGCGCAGCAACAATAGGAGGTGTGGCCCAAATGTTTATTGGCATCAAAATTATGTCAGTAACAATGCTGTTCTCTATTCCCACACACAGATACGCATATTTTCATACACTTGCCAAGATGCAAATTCACTTAAGATGGCTGATGCTATTTCTCCAGGACAATCACCAAGAAAGTAAGCTTTAGCAACTTATTTCTGACCAAATAAAGCTTTCTGGTGTTCCTTTGGATGAATCTTTGTCCATATCTGGGAACTGTGTGCTGTGACTTGGAGAAATGATCACTCCCTTAGAGTCAGATGACCTCAATTTTAACCAAGCTCTAACATTTATTATTTGTGTGACCTCAGCACCTTCATACTTCCTTATAAAGTGAAGATAGTATCTGTCTCAAGAGGTTGTTAAATAAGAATACAAGTAAAATTGAAGTCAATGTTAATTTTCTTCCTTTCTTTTTGACACTGGAAAAGTACTATCACAGCATGAAATGTGTGGCTTTGAATTGGTCTCCACCTGAAAGCAAAAAGACAATGAAATGGAACTGAAACACACAAGAGTAAGAACATTTTTGTGGGTTCAGCAAAAAGATTAATACTAGAAAAAGCAAAAAACTGCAAATTATATGAATCTAGGTTAATTGTTCAGGAGCTTTTTTTGCATTGCAGTGAGCAGTTAAAAACAAATCACTTTCATTCATGAATATTAAACTAAATACATTTAATTTAGCCTAAATAGATCTCACAACATAAATAAATGAGTCATATAATAAGTCACATATTTTTTTTTTAAATAAAAGAATACCAAGAGGATGACTTGGTTTTAAGGAACTAGTTTTATTTTTTATTTTTGGAAATAATCTAAAGACTATTAGAAACACCAGTAGAAAGTATTTTGTGTAATTATGATGCTGATGATAATTATCTGGTGATAATTAGCTAAGACTTACTGATACAAATTAGGTTCCAGGTACTACCTAAGTACTTCATATGTTACAGGCATTGTTGGGAAGGTTTTACATATGTTAACTCCTTTCAGCCTCATAACAACCCTATATAATAATGTTATTATTGTTGTTGTTATTATTTTAATTATTCCCACTGTAAGGATGGAGAGTTTAAGGTACAGAAAGTTCCCCTAGCTAGAACCGTGAGGACCTAGGAAGCAACTCGAGAATCTATATGCTTGAAACACTAGCCAGTAATACTACCAGAAATCGTCTGTGAGACCTGAGGAAATTGCAAAAACAAAAGTAATCTGCCAAAGGAGTTGTTCCTTCTAATTCTCTTCTCACTTCATGTCCCCATGGAGCTGATATAAGCACAAATCTTCTGTTAGAGCCAATAAAAGGAGCATATTCTGCCTAAAATCACTTTTATTAGTGCTAGTTTAGGTACCCTTTTAGCAGTACAATTTGAAATATATATATATATATTGTTTGTTTGTTTGTTTGTTTTTGAGACAGAGCCTCTGTCACCCAGGCTGGGGTGCAGTGGCACAATCTCCGCTCATTGCTAACTCTGCCTCCTGGGTTCACGCCATTTTCCTGCCTCAGCCTCCCGAGTAGCTGCAACTACAGGCACCCACCACCACGCCCAGCTAATTTTTTGTGTTGTTAGTTGAGATGGGGTTTCACTGTGGTAGTCAGGATGGTCTCTATCTCCTGACCTCATGATCTGCCCACCTCGGCCTCCCAAGGCGCAGGGATTACAGGCGTGAGCCACCGTGCCCGGCCGAAATATATATTTTTTAAAAACACTGGGAAGATTTTTTTTACTGATAAGAAAGACAATGTCAAAGAAATGCCAATATAATTGAAAAATTTTTTAATTTTCTATTTTAATTTTATTATCTTAAACCCTTTAGCATGTTATAAATTACATGTTATAGGAATAGGTTCCCATTTACTAAGTCAATACATATAACAGGAACAATTTTCTATAATACACAAGACATGAAAAGGTAAATATGTCATTAGTAAAGTTCTGACTTTATTATTATTATTAATTATTATTATTTTCATTTCAGAACTTGAGACTTTTCTCAGGAATTGTCTTCTGTTAAAGAAAGCACATCCTATGGCCATGGGCAAAACAATCATTTCTAATCCCTGCCTAGGATTTCAACATGATCATCAGATATTCAGTGACACTTTGAAAATTCAGCTTGCATGAGTTTCAAATTTCTACACTAGTGCCTGGGAGTCCTCTCTAACTTGTAAAACTATTCATGGGTCTCAAGCTATCATATCATACTCATACCTTTGTAGAAAGGGAGGGCAAAAGTTAGTTAGTTTTAGCTAGAGGAATTAAAATAAAACATTATCCCTCTTTCAAGGAACCAACTCAAATCTAATAAAACAATGCATAACAATGGTAATAAAGCAACAACCAAATAAGCATTATTTAACGCAATAAACACTCTTTGGACATAGTCTAAAATTCATACACAGTGTCTACTTCACATCTATGTCAGACTCAGAATTCTTTCAGTCATCAAGCAATTTGGAGTGCCTGCCATGTGACAGCAATGTGATAGGCACCAGGATGAAGTGGAGAGTCAACAGACACAGTCTCTGACCTTGTGAAGCTTATGGTCTTTGTCTATTCATACTGACAGACTGGATGCTATGGGGAGACCAAGGAATGACAGACTGTGGTGACAGCAAGGAGTGAAGTGGGAGAAAAAGAAATAGAAAAAGATGATCAAGAAAGAGTGAGAGCGAGAACATGGAATACATTTGAGAATGAGAAAGAGAAAAATGTCCCCAAATCATCAAGAATATCAGCATTGCCTATCATTGATCTAAGAGTAGCTTTCTTATACTTTTTTCATAATACCAAAACATTTCCATTATTAGTCTTCATGGGAAGCCTAACTTTATATTCTTAGATTAATATTTATAGTTTCTAAGACAAATAGTAAGTTCCCATATTTTATTATATTATCTTTCTTTTTCATTAAAACTAATATGCTACAGAGATCAAGATCTAACAATGAGGTGATAAAAAGTGAAAAGCAAATTTCAGATCCTTATGCGGCCATAATAGCTTAATGACTCATATTGTAACAACAGGTATATAGATACAATATATACAGCACATGTATATTTTAATTAGTGCAATATCACCTGAATTATGTTTTAGGAAATTATTAGAAGCAGGAATAAATAAGATTAACTGTTATATAACTATATATTTCTAAAATGATAGCTTTTAATATTAAGTAGGTAGACAGTATATATAGTACATAATTATGGGGTTTTTTTTTCTTTCTCATATATTTCATTTAAGTTTTTTCTTTTTCCCTATTCCTACTTCTTCTAAAAAAAAAAAAAAAAAAACAGGATGCATGTGCAGAGCGTGCAGGTTTGTTACACAGGTATACATGCGCCATGGTGGTTTGCTGAACCTGTTGACCTGTCCTCTAAGTTCCCTCCCCTTATCCCCACCGCTTAATAGGCCCTGGTATGTGTTGTTCCCCTCTCTGTGTCCATGCGCCCTCAATGTTCTACTCTCACTTATAAGTGAGAACATGCAGTATTTGGTTTACTGTTCCTGTGTTTGCTAAGGATGATGGTTTCCAACTTCATGCATGTCCCTGCAAATGACATGATCTCATTCCTTTTTATGCATAGTATTCCATGGTGTATATGTACAGTATTTTATCCAGTGTTTCATTTATGTGCATTTGGGTTGGTTCCATGTATTTGCTATTGTAAACAGTGCTGCAATAAACATAAGTGTCCATGTGTCTTTATAGTAGAATGATTTATAATCTTTTGGGTATATACCAGTAATGGGATTGCTGGGTCAAATGGTATTTCCGGTTTTAGATCCCTGAGGAATCACCACACTGTCTTCCACATTGGTTGAACTAATTTACATTCCCACCAACAGTGTAAAAGTGTTACCATTCCTCCACAGCCTCACCAGCATCTATTTTTTCCTGACTTTTTAATAATTGCCATTCTGACTGGCATGAGATGGTATCTCATCATGGTTTTGATTTGCATTTCTCTGATGATCAGTGGTGTTGAGCTTTTTTTTATGTTTGTTGGCTGCATAAATGTCTTCTTCTGAGAAGTGTCTGTTCATATCCTTTGCACAATTTTTGATGGGGTTGTTTCTTTCTTGTAAATACGTTTAAGCTCCTTGTAAATTCTGGATATTAGACCTTTGTCAGATGGCTCGATTGCAAAAATGTTCTCCCATTCTGCAGGTTGCCTGTTCACTCTGATGATAGTTTCTTTTGCTGTGCAGAAGCTCTTTAGTTTAATTAGGTTCCATTTGTCAACTCTGGATTTGTTGCAACTGCTTTTGACGTTTTTGTCATTAAATCTTTGCCTATGTCTTGAATGGTATTGCCTATGTTTTCTTCTAAGGTTTTTATGGTTATGGATTTTACCTTTAAGTCTTCAATCCATCTTGAGTTAGTTTTTGTGTAAGGTGTAAGGAAGGGGTCCAGTTTTAGTTTTCTGTATATGACTAGCCAGTTTTCCCAGCACCATTTACTGAATAGGAGATCATTTCCCCATTGCTTGTTTGTGTCAGGTTGTCAAAGATCAGATGGTTGTAGGTGTGTGGTGTTATTTCTGAGATCTCTGTTCTGCTTCATTTGTCAACATGTCTGTTTTGGTACCAGTACCATGCTGCTTTGGTTACTGTAGCCTTGTAGTACAGCTTGAAGTCAGGTAGCGTGATGCCTCCAACTTTGTTCTTTTTGCTTAGGATTGTTTTGGCTATGCAGGGTCTTCTTTGATTCCATATTGAAATTTAAAATAGATTTTTCTAATTCTGTGAAGAAAGTCAATGGTAGCTTGATGAGGATAACATTGAATCTATAAATTACTTTTTATAGTATGGCTGTTTTCACAACATTGATTCTTCCTATCCAAGAGGATGAAATGTTTTTCCATTTGTTTGTGTCCTCTCTTATTTCCTTGAGCAGTGGTTTGGAGTTCTCCTTGAAGATGTCCATCACATCTCTTGTTAGCTTTATTCCTAGGTATTTTATTCTTTTTGTAGTTATTGTGGATGAGAGTTCATTCCTAATTTGGCTCTCTGTTTGCCTATTGTTATTGTAAAGGAATGCTTGTGATTTTTGCACATCGATTTTTTATGCTGAGACTTTGCTGAAGTTGCTTATCAGTTCAATAAGTTTTTGGGCTAAGATGATGGGGTTTTCTGAATATAAAATCCTGTCATCTGCAAACAGAGACAACTCAACTTCCTCTCTTCCTGTCTGAACACCCTTTATTTCTGTCTCTTGCCTGATTGTCCTGGCCAAAACTTCCAATACCATGTTGAATAGAAGTGGTGAGAGAGGGCATCCTTGTCTTGTACCAGTTTTCAAAGGGAATCCTTCCAGCTTTTGCCCATTCAGTATGATATTGGCTGTGGTTTTGTCATAAATGGCTCTTATTATTTTGAGACATGTTCCATCAATACCTAGTTTATTGAGAGTTTCTAACATGAAGGGATGTTCAATTTTATCGAAGACCTTTTCTGCATCTATTAAGATAATCATGCTTTTTTTGTCTTTGGTTATGTGATGGATTACATTTATTGATTTGCATATGTTGAACCAGCCTTGCATCCCAGGGATGTAGCTGACTTGATCATGCTGAATAAATTTTTTGTTGTGCTGTTGGATTTGGTTTTCCAGTATTTCATTAAGGATTTTCACATCACTGTTCATCAGGGATATTGGCCTGAAATTTTCTTTTTTTGTTGCATCTCTTCTCGGCTTTGGTATCAGGATGGTGCTGGCTTCATAAAATGAGTTAGGGAGGAGTCCCGCCTTTTCAATTATTTAGATAATTTCAGAAGAAATGGAACCAGCTCCTCTTTGTATCTCTGGTAGAATTCAGCTGTGAACCCATCCAGTCCTGGGCTTTTTTTTTTTTTTTTTTTTTTTTTTTGGTTGGTAGGTTATTAATTACTGTCTCAATTTCAAAACTTGTTATTGGTCTATTCAGGGATTCAACTTCTTCCTGGTTTAATCTTGGTAGGATGTATGCATCCAGGAATTTATCCATTTCCTCTAGATTTTCTACATTATTTGCATAGAGGTGTTTATAGTATTCTCTGATGTACTTTATATTTTTGTAGGGTCAATGGCAATATCCCCTTTATCATTTTTATTGTGTCTATTTGATTCTTCTCTCTCTTATTCCTTAATAGTCTAGCTAGCAGTCTATTTTGTAAATTTTTTTCAAAAAGTCAGCTCCTGGATTTGTTGATTTTTTGGAGGTTTTTTTGTGTCTCTATCTCCTTCAATTCTTCTCTGATCTTAGTTATTTCTTGTCTTCTGCTTGCTTCTGGATTAGTTTGCTCTTGCCCATCCAGCTGTTTTAATTGTGATGTCAGGGTGTCGATTTGAGATCTTTCTAGCTTTCTGATGTGGGCATTTAGTGCTATAAATTTTCCTCTTAACACGGCTTTAGCTGTGTCCCAGAGATTCTGGTATGTTGTCTCTTTGTTCTCATGGTTTAAAAGAACTTCTGGATTTCTGCCTTAACTTCATTATTTACCCAGGAGTCATTCAGGAGTAGGTTGTTCAATTTTCATGAAATTGGTGTGGTTTTGAGTGAGTTTCTTATTCCTGAGTTCTAATTTGATTGCACTGTGGTCTGAGAGACTATTTGTTATGATTTCCGTTCTTTTGCATTTGCTAAGGATTGTTTTACTTCCAATTATGTGGTCGATTTTAGACTAAGTGCCTCGTGGCACTGAGGAGAATGTATATTCTGTTGATTTGGGGTAGAGAGTTCTGTAGACATCTACAAAGTTCGCTTGATCCAGAGCTGAATATCCTTGTTAACTTTCTGTCTCATTGATCTGTCTAATAGTGACAGAAGGGTGTTAAACTCTCTCACTATTATTGTATGAGAGTCTAAGATTCTTTATAGGTCTTTAAGAACTTGTTTTAAGAATCTGGGTGCTCCTGTATTGGGTGCATATATAATCAGAATAGTTAACTCTTCTTGTTAAATTATTCCCTTTATCATTATGTAATGGCCTTCTTTGTCTTTTTTTTATCTTTGTTTAAGTCTGTTTTGTCAGAGACTAGGATTGCAACCCCTGATTTTTTCACTTTCCATTTGCTTGGTTAATTTTCCTCCATCTCTTTATTTTGAGCCTGTGGGTGTTTGCATGTAAGAATGGTCTCCTGAAGACAGCAATGGGTCTTGACTCCTTATCCAATTTGCAGGTCTGTGTCTTTTAATGGGGCATTTAGCCCATTTACATTTAAGGTTAGTATTGTGTGAATCTGATTCTGTCTCATGATGCTATTTGGTTATTTTGGACACTAGTTGATGCAGTTTCTTCGTAATGTTATTGGTCTTTACATTTTGGTGTGTTTTTGTGGTGGCTGGTTCTGGTTTTTCCATTCAGTATTTACTTCTTCTTTTAGGAGCTCTTGCAGGGCAGGCCTGGCAGTAACAAAATTCCTCAGCATTTGGTTGTCTAGAAAGGAATTTATTTCTCCTTCACTTATGAAGCTGAGTTTGGCTGGATATGAGATTCTGGGTTTAAAATTATTTTCTTTAAGAATGTTGAATATTGGCCCCAGATCTCTTCTGGCTTGTGGAGTTTCTGCTGTGAGGTCTACTGTTAGTCTGATGGGCTTGCCCTTGCAGGTAAACTGGCCTTTCTCTCTGGCTGCTCTTAAAAGTTTTTCCTTCATTTCAACTTTGGAGAATATGATGATTATGTGTCTCTGGGTTGTTCTTCTTGTGGAGTATCTTAATGGTGTTCTCTGTATTTCCTGAATTTGCATGTTGGCCTGACTTGCTAGGTTGGGGAAGTTCTGCTGCATAATATCCTGAAGCATGTTTTCCAGCTTGTTTCCATTCTCCCCATCTCCTTCGGGTACTCCAATCTATCATAAGTTCGGTCTTTTTATGAAGTCCCATGTTTCTTGAAGGCTTTGTTCATTCCTTTTCATTCTTTTTTCTCTATTCTTGTCTTCATGCCTTATTTCAGCAAGGTGGTCTTCAAACTCTGATATCCTTTCTTCCACTTGGTCAATTCAGCTGTTGATACTTGTGTATGCTTCACGAAGTTCTTGTGCTATGTTTTTCCACTCCATCAGGTCGTTTATGTTCCTCTCTGAACTGGTTATTCTAGTTAGCAATTCCTCTAACCTTTTATCAAGTTTCTTAGCTTCTTTGCATTGGGTTAGAACATGCATCTTCTGAAGCCTAATTCTGTCAGTTCATTCATCTGATCCTCAGTCCAGTTCTGCGCCCTTGATAGAGAAACGTTGCGATCTTTTGGAGAAGAATCACTCTGGCCTTTTGAGTTTTCAGCATTTTTTCATTGTTTCTTTCTCATCTTCATGAATTTGTCTAGTTTCAGTCTTTGAGGCTGCTGACCCTTGGATGGGGTTTTTGCGGGGTCCTTTTTGTTGTTGTTGATGCTTGTTGTTGCCTTCTTCTTGTTTGTTTTTCTTTCAATAGTCAGGTCCCTCTTCTGTAGGGCTGCTGCAGTTTGTTGGGGATTCACTTCAGGCCCTATTCATCTGATTCGCCCCCGTGCCCGGAGATGTCACTCAAGGAGGCTGGAGAGCAGCAAAGATGGGTGCCTGCTCCTTTTGGGACCTCTGACTTTGATGGTCACAAACCTGATGCCAGTAGGATCGTTCCTATATAAAGCATCTGACAACCCCTGTTGGAGGGTCTCGGCCAGTTGAGTGGCACAGGGAGCAGGACCCATTGAACAAAGCACTTTGTCCCTTGGTGGATGGGGGTGGTGTTTTTCTAGGGGAAACCCACTTGTCTGGGCTGCCCGGATTCCTCAGAACTACCAGGAGGACAGGCTAAGTCTGCTGGTCCACAGAGACTGCGGCCACCCCTCCCGCTAGGGGCTCAGGCAGGCCCAGGGAGATCTGAATTCTGTCCCTGACCCTCTGGCTGGAGTTATTGGAGATCCTGAGGGAAAGCTCCACCCACTGAGGAAGGATAGGTCAGGGTTAGGCCTTAAGAGGCACTCTGGCCACATACTGGCACACCCAATGTATTAGGCTGTGGGGACAAGTCTTGAGACCAAGCCTTTCAGCCTCCCTGGCCCCAGCAGGGGAAAAGCGCAGCCTGGAGCTATGGAAATGGGTGCTACCCTTCCCCCGCCCAAGAAGATTAGCATGTTAGGCAGTTGTGAGTCCCAGTGCTGGCTGCTGCCCCTCCCTCAAGAAGTTCAAATGACTTAGACAGCGACAGCAATAGCTAGTGCTGGTCTCCCGGGGGAGTTCGGTAGGCTTAAGCAGATTCCAGCTGAGAGGGTGTAAGAATCTGTGCATTCCAGGGTTGGGACACTAGGCCCCGGTGCTGTGAGATCGTGAGTGGGATCTTCTGATCCACGGATTGCACAGTTCCATGGAAAATGCAGTTACCCCAGCTGGGTAGCGCACTCACTCAATGCCTTCCTTGGCTGGGGGTAAGGGATTCCCCTTCCCCTGTGGCTCTCAGGTAGGCTACGGCACCACACTGCTCTTCCTTCTGTGGGTCATGCCAGCCTTCTCATCAATTTTGCTGAGAGAACCTGGATATCTTGTTTGCTGAAGAATTCACATGCTTATTATTGCTTATTTCAACGGAAGCCTCCAAACATGGTTGCTTCTAGTCGGCCATCTTGCCCCTGCTCCCTAATTATGTATTATATACCACACATATTTAATACAAAAAAGCCATTAGTATTTATTTAAAAACCTTTTTCAGTCATTAGATGGCTGTGTCATCTAACTCACTGAAATTTTCAAACATCTTTATTAAAATTGCATTACAGCATATATAATATTCCCTACATTCCTTTATAAATTCTATCCTTAATTAAAAATAATTCTTCTTCCTATTATTCATTTTAAGGTAACTATTTTATAAAATTAAACATAAAGCTCTGTCTCAGCTAAAAATGTATACATTCTTTTCTTTAAAAATTATGGAAACTGACCTAAGGAATGTTCTTTATACAAGGGAAAGTAGTTATAGCATAAGGTCAGTATCTCTCATGTGGTATCAAAGATGATTTAAATAGGATCCCTTGGCAATGGATAACTTCTTGTAAAGTTGTGGTATCAAAGTTGATTTAAATAGGATCCCCTAGAAATGGATAATTTGATGTAACATCAGTGCTGGAAATTCACTGGTAAATAAAACACGTGATCATCAGCACGTTATAAAAAGTGCAGCCTAATGAGAGGAAAAGCAATATCAAGAGCGGATCTCTGTGTTTAAGGCATTGTAGAAAGAATAGAAATGATTATTCAAGAATTATTCCACCTCTAGTCTATAATATGCTATATGTAGTTTATGAAACATTTCACATAAGATATAACTTTGGTTTTATATCTTAAGTTAATGTGAAGTTGGTGTCATTCTAAACCTGTTTTGTTAGGTAGTTACCATATTTCTAAGATGACACTGGTTACAAGATGTATTTTTTATGTTCTACTTAGAATGTAAAAACACTGCCAGTTAAAGATGGCACAGTCTCATTAATAAGACACATCTCATTTTTAGAAATGTTACAGTATGAAAAACATGCATCTTGAAATTAGTGAAATCCTATAAAGAAAATCTCACTCTAATCTCCCTCAGTCTAGCCTTTTCATCATTAATCTTTCCTCAGTGTCCTAAATTGGTTCATATCGTATACAAACTGTCAGAATGTTGACTTCCTTACAGCAAGCCTTCTTTACTAAATCCTGAAGAGTCTGTCCCTCTTTTTGTGACAGATCAACAAAGCCATTTAAGAGAGTGTCCTTAATCACATCTCTATGCCCTTTCCATGACTGTTCTTAATGCCTATAGCACAGATCTATACAACTCCTGAGACTAAGGAAGTTCATGGCTTTCTAAAGCACTTCCTGCCAAATGTCTTCTTACAGTGTTACCTGCCTACTGGACTGTTGTCACAAAGGTAATGCCGGAATGATTGACAGAAAGAGAAGAAAACAAGTAACTTTACTGGAAATGAAGAATACAAGAACATACTGCATGAAGTAAAGGGAAGCAAAGCAGGAACTATAAGCTTCCCAGGTTCTCAAGGCTCCACAATGCCCCTTGCTGACAATGTTATCACCTGGTTGGAGTAAAGATTTTGTTTTAGGATTCTCAATACCTGCCTATTCTTCAACCTACCCCCAACTATGCTAAAGGCTCTGAATATTTGACACCTGCTTGACCAAAATGTGCAGTAACTGATAAAACTCCAGCACATTCCTAATTGCTGCAAGATCAAGTGAAATTATTCAATTCCCCAGACATAAAAACCATCAACCAGACAATATTTTGAACTGGAAATAGGTACTTTATCACTGTATACATTTTATTTCCCATTCTGTTTGGGTTTTGTTTGTTTATTTATTTGGGGAGTTATTGGATTTTTTTTTGTTCCTTTTTGAGAAAAAAGAGCACCTTTTATCTTGAGTGTTACCAAAAAAAAGTCTTTCTTACAAATGGGCATCAGAGACTTTGTTACATCCAAAATAATACAAGCAGACATTGTCCTGTCTACAGCAACACAGGGAATTAATATTTCAATGTCTAACCATTTGAAGTCTACTTACATGTGGAATAATCTAGAGTTCACTGTGCAGAGTACATTGGATGTTAGAGTTTTTTATTCCTTAGGTAGAATTTTCTGACATTCTAATGGTCCTTTGTTAAAGAGAGAGAAAAAGTGGCCATTTTCAATCACAGAAAGTTCAATTCCAGCACCTACCAAGAGACATCTGTAAAGTGACTGGTGAGGGGAAAACATTTTTCACAATGAATGGATGCTGCCTCTGAGTTCTTTCAGTTCAGTTCTCATATCAAGAAAAATAATCATTAGGGATAAATGCCTATGCTGTATTATTTTTAGCTCCTTTGAAGAGAAACCTATTATTTCTTTCACTCCCTGGATGAGGCAGAAAGTATTCTCTTATGGTCTAACAACATAAACAATTCTGATGATTTTTCATATTGTAAGGTAACATCCTATATTTTATTGTAAATGAAGGCTAAATTATTAAGCATAGGAGTAAAAAATTATTTCAGCTGTCGAAAATTCTACTTTGGTTACAGATAAGACTGGCTACAACCTACTTCAACTTGCAGTGCCTGGGAATGGTCCTGACAGGATTCTGGCACAGTTAGGGTTGGGACCCATCTCTGTATGAGTCACTGTGGTAGAGTGGGGGTGAGGATATTCTGATATTCCATCCACGTGACCCTGAGGGAGTCAGCACCAACTAAACTACATGGCATAGGTTTCTCAACCAAAAAGGAGAAAGCTAATATTAGAAAGGGTGTGGGAGAAGCATAAATAATAGAGATTCCCTTCAAAGAGATTTTGTTGGTGATGTGGATCCATCATCAACCCAAAAATTCTTGCTTGTCACTTGGGATTCATTCATTTACTGAGACTTCCTCACAAAACGCAGCACGATAATACCTCCCTGTTCACTGTTGTTACAATCAGTATGGCCTCTATACATCACTTGAGATACGGGTACACCACAACCACCAAAACATTCAGAGATCAGCAACCTCCACCTTATCTCACACGCAACATTGGCTTAATACTTCTAAATGGTTATCAACTCCTGATCTATGACATAGACATATAGCAATGTATTAACTACAGTTGACTAATTGTTCTTAAATAACAAATGAAGTGAAACCTATTTACTATGACTTAGGTGCTTGAATCAGACCTGTTTTATGCACTCCTACTACTTTAAATTATTTCAAAAAAAATTTAGACCATCCTTTATACTTGGATTCTGAGAATGTTTTAAATTTTTGCCTTAGTTAAGAAGGTATTTATGATACACTGAGAATTACTTGATATATCAAAAATCTTTAAGATTCATAGGAATATATCATTTGCTTATCTTGTATGAAATATTTCCTACTTATATGTGATTAAATATGGTTTAACAAAAGCTATTTAAAACTATCATTGGGAAATAATTAGCTATAAATAAAAAAACACTGTAAATTAACATAGTTTCTAAATGGCATTATTATTAATGGACTACTTATTTGGAAGTTCAAATCCAATTTATAAAACTCCTTGACTAAATGTTATTTAGTTTTAATATAAGAAAGCTTTTATATAACTCCTTGACTAAATATGTTATTTAGCTTTGATATTTTCACATTGATCCAGCTTTAAGGATTATAGTTTATACTTCAAACAATTAAAACTGCCAGATATTTTATCTTGTATTTGGCAATTATGAATACAGTGACTATAAACATTTGTGTTTAGGTTTTTGTGTAGACTTAAGTTTTAAATTCCTTTGGGTATACATCAAGAAGCACAACCAGGGTAACAGTATGTTTAGTTTTGAAAGAAACTACAAAACTGTCTTCCAAAGTGGTTGTACCATTTTGCATTTGCAATAGCAATAAATGAGAGTTCCTGTTGCTCCATGATTTCAGCAGGATACTACAGTTTGGTCATCCTAATAGGTGTCAGTATACTACAGTTTGGTCATCCTAATAGGTATGTAGTGGTCATATGTTTCTTTTTAATTTGCAGTTCTTGATGACACATGAGGTTGAATATCATTTCATGAACTCACTTGCCATCTGTATTTCTTCTTTGGTAGGAGATCTGTTCAGATCTTTGGTTCATTTTTAAAAATTTGGTTGTTTATTTTAAGGTCCAAAATACTTGCAAAGTCCTTCATTATCCTGCCCCATTTCTATCCACCTCATCTCCTGCGTCTCCCTCCTGACACTCAACATTCCAGGCACACTAGCCCAATTCACTGAGTAGTTTCATTTTCAAATATAAAATGGAGGAGAAAAGGTCAATTTAACTATCTTTTCAAAACATCTGCTACTTCAAGGCAAGGTCTTCCAAAACTTGCCTCCAAATGGACTTTTAGGAGTATAAATCACAACTACCAAGCCTATTCAAACTGTTCTGCAGATACTGAGAAAGACTGTTGAACATCAGAAATATATTAATATCAGTTATCTGGTTATTATGAGTTCATATCTGCCCTTGATAAAAGACCAATTGCTCATTTCAAAGCTGTAACTGTTTTTAATCAACAGGTGTTGAGTCCTGTTTAGCTAATTCAGATTGGAGTCAACAGCAGACGGAAAAACAGCTTGGCATCTGGCTTCAGCCCTGCTGCACAATTGCCAAGAGAAGCCTGAGCATCCTGCAACTCCTGCCTCTTCTGTTGTCATATGAATGGCTCATTTTGTGGCTCCAACAATGCTTGAAATTGGCTGTCTGGTATCACAGAATGCCTGACCCTGACCAGGGGGCAAATGTCAAACCATGCCAGAAAGTGTGGCTTGGTTACAAAATGACTAGCAAAATACATTTCTTAGGAGAAAGCCACTGTGCTGGTTTGATGCCAACTACTTATAAAATTATTCCATATTTAATTTTAAAGTTCACTTAGTTGATTGCTAGTCAGGCATTAGACACTAAGACTATAGAAATGTGTTCCCTACTTCTATCACTTCTATCCTTTCTCCTATATTTTGTCACTAGCATTCATAAAAACCTTGAGTGAAAATACAAAACACTCAAGCTAGTCTGACTTTGCTAAGAGTCTGTCCTAGGTCGAATTCCCTGGAAGCAGACACTAATATGGGTATTCTTGGACCCATGATCTATTGGGGAAGTGGTTTTAAGAAGCTGGAGGAAGGAGGCAGATTAGGGAAAGAGGGTGGATAATGAGGTTGCTTCAGAAGCCTGGCCTCAGATTGGTCCCCCAGGGAGCTTGGGAGCATGAATTGAATCTCACAGGTTGTACTAACCAGAGGTAAGGGGGCTGAGCTGCCACTCCTCCATAGTAGTCAGTCATTGCCTGTGGGCCTCCCAAGCACCTCCTGTCTGCCTAGAACCAACCTCCAGAAAAGGTGCCCCTGTGAGCTTTCAGCAACCACAGAAGCTGGAGATGGGAGCACCAGCCTAATAAAGAGGATCTCAGAAGACACCAAAGTATCTCAGCAGCAGGAGACTTCACAGGCTTTTTATACATATCTCATTAACTTTTGCTATCATAATTATTATGGCATTATCATAACCATTGTCATGCCTGTATACAAATAAGACCTACTTTTGAGCTCTAAACTAGCCTGATCTATTCCAACCTTATTAAAATAGTAAGAAACTGAGAATTTGGAAACTATATAATTCACTTTTATCCCAGCAAATTATAGATAGCTGATTATGATCTACAGGAAACTTACAATCAAGGGATATTTCATTATTTTTTTTCTAAAGCATTTTATTTCCATTCCACTATTGCTATTGCAAAGGACTACTCTCAGAAAACAAATTAAAAGGTAACCGATCCTTCAAGACTCACAATCTGTGATGACAACTAGTGATTCGTTTCATGTTAGAATTTAGTAAAACCTAAATGAATGAATGAATCAACAGCTTAACCCGAGACCCTAAAGTGTTGACTAGTAGAAAACCTGTCTTCAGACCTTCTCTTTCCCAAACATACCAGAAGCAGGGGCAGCTTTACCACAGAGATAATAAAATTTGAATATCAGTGTCCTTTCTTCACTTATGTCTTGACCAAAGCCTGGGAGGGGCCCTACAATGTTTTCACATTTTTCTTTTTAAAATTTTGCAAATGCAACATACTTCAGACTCTTTTTCTTAAAGATGACTCCTAAATCATTAATTTAATGCTCTATAAAACTTAGATTCTGCCATGCTTTCCCCATTACCAAAATCACATTTTTCTCACTAAGTAGCCAAAGTGGGAGGTGATTAGTGCAACTGATTCTTTAGCCACCAGATGCCCACACATTTTAGGAACAAGGCAAAAGGTTTAGAGCCTGCTCTCATCAGTTCATCACCTCTATGGCTAAAATCATTTTTAGATATGCTTATCATGAGTATGCCTGCCACAGCTAACAGAAATAATACCCTGCAAGTCCTAGAATATGCAGGCTTCACGGTTTCTTTTGGTTTTCTTGCCCTACTTGCCATATATCCTTAAATGACAGCAGGCAAGAGGCTCCCAAACATTTATCTGAGAATACAAGATTGTCTCTATTAGTGTGTCTGAAGCACCTGAGTCTGCATATGCCACTTAAATTTTAAAGGCCACAGCATCTCAGATTCAATCTTAAGGCTGCCAATTAAGGTATCATTTGTCTTTGCATAAAAATTATCTTGGGGTTTTTTTTTCTTTTATCCCAGGCTCTTATTTCCTATAAATTTCCAGTAGGCAGTATGGACCACGACTGCTTAACCTGTTTGAAAACTATCCACTGCAGATTCATTTGCAAACGGACACTAAGTAAATACTTGTTGGTGATACGTGATGATTTGGGAAAGATTTTCATTAAAAGTGTTTGATGACGATCAAATCTTTATGAAAACACTCCACAGCCAGGGCGACTTTCCCAGAGCCATGATTGAACCACTTCAGCAGTTACTGGATATGCAAATCCCTACTATTCACACCAGCTCCACAAATTATAGAATGCCTCTGAAACCTGAATCCATTAACAGAGTCAGAAAATATGTTTTAAAATATGAGAGGAGTTAAAAATGACTTCTCCTCTAATAAGGAAACAAACATATTATTGGTCAAAGGAGATTTCTCACCAGTGCTTACACATCATCAGCTTACACATTAAATTCTACTTTTGACTAGAAATATTAGTTTTCAATAATATATATTTTCAATACTTTAGAACAAGGAAATACATGCCAAGGCTTAGAACAATGAAATTACTTGAAACAATTGTCTTTCCAGGTGAGGTAATATTTGTTCTTGTAAAAAATAATGCCACACACTTCCCTTTCTTCATCCTATCTTGAGTTAATAGGGCTGAAGTTCCCAAATAATTTTTTTTCTGGCCTGTCTCTGCTCCCTAGGGAAAGCTTAGATTTCATTTTGAGGTCATGATAGTGAAATTGATATAATTTTATAAAATCAAAAAAGGAAAAGCCTGCATTCCTGTCCTCTTTTGTTCTTTTTTGTTTCTATGACGATCTGTGCCATTCTGCTTGTATATTTCAAATAGGTCCTCCTGTCCTCCTCTTTTCTGTTCTTCCCTCTTGGGATTCCTGGGACCCTGATGACAGCTGTGTCTATCTCCCATAGGCCCTATCATCAGAATTCTAATGCTCAAATTGAAGTCAGGGAAAAAAATAGGAAATCTAGTCACTAGTTGTTTGTTGTAGTAGTTTTCTCAAGTCTGATCATCAAAAATAGTAATCATTGCCTATTATTTCAACATGATATAAAAACAGGAAATTGATGAAATTTTTTTTGTCATGATGTCTCATTTCGACCTAAAGCATACGTAAATGAATTTTAGCAATCAGACTTTTTGTTTATAGCAATCATCTGTGCTAATGAACTAGCAAAGCTGCCTCTTCTGTACCTTTAGTTCCTCAAGAACTGAGACTTGGCTCATGTCAGATATATCCAGGGCTCAGCGCAGGTCAGTTTCCAAGGCAAACACCAGCCTAGCACTATCATCCATACCATTTATTGTCACAGAAGAGTACTAGTCAATTCATTATCTATCTGTAAGTCCAGGTAGGCTGGACTTACATATCTGTAAGTCCTTACTTATCTGTAAGTTCATGCTCTATCTATAAGTCTCTAAAGAAATGTCAGCCTCTTTCCCAGGACTCAAAACTCTGGACAATCATATATTGTATAGCAAATAGCACATAGCAGGTGAGCAGTCACAGACACCATCTGGGAGACACAACTGTGACAATGCAACAATCCCATAGTACTGTGAAGACCAAGTTGTATACCTCCCCAAAGCCCTCAAACCCTTGAGTGATGACAGATCTGAAAGAGAAGAGCCTGAGAAGTCAAATGTTTGAGGATTTTGAGGTATACTGAATATCCTCTCTTCAAATGTCTGATTTTGAGCTAACAAAGCCAATAAAGCATTACAGAGAAGCTTAGAGAGAAATAGAGCTGGCTATTTGTCAAATTTCTTTGTTGAGGAACCCAAAATACTATTAGTGGTTCTATTACCTATAGACGGCATTATTTACACTGCAGCTTTCCAGTTAAATGTGTAAAGATTCGAATGGTGTTTTTCATATGCAAAGAGTCATTGTCTGATAAGAATAGAAGTGATAATAACACCTAACATGTACTGAGCACTTAGCTTGTGAAAGAGCCTGGCCTAAGGGCCAGGTACATTATTTCATTTGACCCTCATGACACTCCTATAAGGTAATAGAAATAGTTTTGACCTTATAGTTCAAATATTGAGTTTATATTCCCATTCTCCCTCTTAAATATAGTATGACCTTTGTAACTCTATGTGACCTTGTGCAAATCTCTTCACCTCTTAGCCTCATTTTCTCCATATTAAAATTAAGAATACCCTTACCTGCTTGCCATACCTCATTGGCTTACTTTGAAGGTAAGAGACAATAAATGGGAAGCATTCTATAAACTAATAAACTCACAAGAAAAATGACTTTACTATCTGTAGGATAAGGTGTTTATGTATCAACTCCTTAATCACTGGCCATGTTGAGAAGAAAAGTGTTTTGCATGCATCACTGTTTGCTTAAATATGGAAACTTTCCTGTTAGTATGAACCATAAACCTCTTTTAATATGATTCACCAAAATAAAGAGTGCAAAATCTAGATACTATATGTTAAGCTTTCCATGAAGTCTGTAAAAGCTTTCACAAAAGCCAAGAAAGTTCTGTGAAAGCTGCAGGTGGTGAAATTATCAATTCCATCTAGGTTTTATTTTAATAAGTTCCTTCAAAGATGACTTTTTATTATATCCCCAGGCTATTTAAAAAGTGTTTTAATAAACACTTCTCTTTTATAGCTGCCAATCTTTTTCATCATCTCCCTATGTCCCACAGAAGTTATCAACATCAACTTGCCATGTCTTAAAAGTCTTCATTAACCGAGGCTAATTATTTGAGAGTTGGGCCTCTCTTTTCTACTTCATGTCCTTAAACAATGATTCTGCAGAGAGTTGCTTTATGGTGTAGGGTTTTGTGGGCTGGGTTTTTTTCCTTCCATTTTGGGTCATACCAGGGCTATTTCTGTGAAATTCAATTAGAACGTTATAATAGTCCTCTGTACATTTTCCTACTTCAAAAACAAACAGTAGAATCTTGAAAGGAGCCTACAACTGCTAGAGAGAGTTTATTAACACTTTGTCAGAAAACGTATTTTTTGTGTTAGGCAGATCAATCAAACACACTTCAGTTGGCAATCCCTCAGCTCTCAGTGTTGAAGAACACAGACTTGTCTCCTCCAAAAATGTTTTTAAAACACCCCACTTCTTCATAGCCATAACACTATTGTATTTTCCCCTTTCACTTGGAAAGAAAAAGCCGCTTTTCATTTGGCATAATAATTTTCTAGGGACCATCAATAAGTGAGAGAAAAAAAAATCAGATTATTCTGGAGTAAGGAACCTAGGAAGAAAGAATATTCTGTAATTTTAACAAGATTTAAACTTCATTTATCATAATCTTTAACAGAAAATAAACATTAACTTAGCAAATCAACCCAAGTATAAGCATATTAAAATATACACACACAGGGAAGCAAACTGATCAAAATGAGGTAATATTAGCTTTTAAAATTTATTCCTGAAATCAACAATCTGCCATTAAATTTTTTGTGATTATGTATAAACTGTAAATAAGATACAATAATTTATTTCAAGAAATGCTATAGTTTTTAAGCTACAACCATAAATAAATGTGGTAACAAAAACAGCAAGTAAAAGACAAAACAAACAAACACAAAACTTCTGCTTTACTGGTCTAGAAGGTATTTTATTGTTCCCAAATGCTAATAAGTTAATTCCTTCTGAAATCACTGCAACATTCAACTACAGGTACTCAGGAGTAAAACATTAAGATTGAATGACAGCACCCTCAGGGTAGACATAATAATCTGTATGGACAAGAAAAGAGATTGATAAGGAAGTCTGACATAATGTAGGGACCATGAATTGAATACAGAGACAGTCAGATAGTATTAACATGGGGGATGGCTACAGTGGCAGTAAGGAGATGTTTTAAACACTTATTTTTACATAATTATATGTATTATTTTACATAGCAAGAGTTGACTATGTGATTGTTAGTATATGTACTTTTAATACTCGTTTTGTGGGCTTTGTTTCTGCTTTCTCTTCTTAAATTGCAAACTATTAAAAGGCAGAAACATAGCGTCAGTTTCTATCATAACTGACTTATTTTCAGAACCTGGTTCAGTACTCTTGTGATGTTCCATAAGTGCATTAAGTTTGTGTGATGGACTAGCTGGCTTACAAGTATGCCAAAAATTTTATTAGTATTTACACAGCAATAAAATCAGTAACAATCATGTCAACTTCTATTCACCATCTGTATGGCCTCTACACCAAAAAGATATCACTTTTGCTAGTTAAAGAGCATCATTCCTGAGTGCCTCAGAGTCATGCAAATAATAAATGATCACACAAGGAATTTCTCTTTTATACTTTCTTACAATAAATACTCATGTGATACTTTATAGCTTACAAAGTTCTGTTCTTGAATATTATCCTGCTTAATCTTGCTTAATCCCAAAACATTTTCTCAAGCTTCTGTTACTTTTTCTTGTACCTTCCCTGTTGTTATCTCTGCCCTACTTTAACCTTCAAGTGGAAAGGAATTTGCTAAAAGAAAAAAAAAAACTCACAAATGTCTACAATCACTGAATTACAATTTATACTTTAGCTCCGTCAGTTAATTTGTAGGTTGTCAAGCTAAGTTTAACTCTCTGACCATGTATAACCATCTTAATAAATAATATTCAGTAAGAATTATCATCGCAACAACTAAAAAATACATCTAAATTATCAGAGAAAAAGAAGTGCGTAATGTCTTTGGTAACTCTTCTTTTTACTGGTTTTCATTCACAATTACCCTCTTGCTAATTGGATTATAAAAGAAACTGTAGGTTGACTCTGTTATATTTCTATCTTTGGCAAAAAGGCCCTGATCTCATCACAAGAAAACTAATGTGCACCAAGGAAATCAGAAGCTCAGATCACAGAGGATCATGATGGATGGGAGGCAGGACTAGATTGCAGCTCCAACGGACAAAGAAGCATGTGGAGGCTCACATTGTAAATTTTTCTCTAGAACAACTGCAGGAATGAATCAGGAAACCCAAGAGGACCCACAGACCCACAGACCCTCTGAAGGACTCCACGGTCAAACTGTGGAAGTGGAGAAGGGAGATCGTCTATCCCCAAACACACCCCCTCACTGAGGAAACTGGTCTAGATTACAGGAGAAAGTTCTGACCTTACAGGGAGCTGAGTCAATTTAGACAGCCAAGCAAAATACAGGAATAGAGGATGCAGTGGGAAAAGCCCTGTGAGCTTGCTGGGTCTCCTAGCAAGCCATTCCTGCCTGGCCTCACAGGGATCCTTTAGGAGGGTAGCCAGAGACATTGGGAAAAGGCCACAGGAAGAAGGAAATCTCCAGCTGAACTTTGTAACAATTTGAACTGATCGAGAAGTCTCCTAGCCAGAACTTGGGGGAGGGTATGAATCCGGTGTGCAAACTCCACAGGTGGGGGAAAAAGGAAAGCCATACTTGCTTTCACAGCTGAGAGGCGGGTAGCCTGGGGCAAGTTCTCAGCCTTGCTTGCCCACTGCCTGGAAAGAGACTCAATGCTGTTGGCGGTGGGCGTTGCTGGTGGGAGTGAGACTGGCCCTTCAGACTGCATGGGAGATGGGTGAGGTCTGTGACTGCTAGCTTTCCTGACTTCTCTGACAACCTGCATGACACAGTAGAGATAGCCATCATCCTCCTGGGAACGTAACTCCATTGACCTGGGAACCTCACCCCCATCTCCCACAGCAGCCTCAGCAAGACTGGCCCAAGGAAAGTCTGAGCTCAGACACACCTAGCTCTGCCCTGACTCAGTGGTCCTTCCCTATCCTCCCTGATAGCTGAAGACAAAGAGCATATACTCTTGGGAGATCTAGGGCCCCACCCCGCAAGCGTTCCTCCCTATGCTACCACAGCTGATGCTCTCAGGAAAGTGCCATTCCTGGCAAGAGGCCAACCAGCACAAAACTAGTGCATTAAACCACCAAAGCTAAGAACCCAAACAGAGTCCATTTTACCACCCTGCCTCCTCCACTGGAACAGGTGCTGATATCCACGGCTGAGAGACCCACAGATGGTTCATATCACAAGACTCTGTGCAGACAATCCCCAGTACCAGCCCAGAGTTTGACTTGCTGGGTGGCTAGACCCAGAAGAGAGATAACAATCACTGCAGCTCAGCTCTCAGGAAGCCACATCCATAGGAAAAGGGGGACAGTACTACATCAAGGGAACACCACATGGGACCAAAGGATCTGAACATTAGCCTTCAGCCCAAGACCTTCCCTCTGACACAGCCTACCCAAATGAGAAGGTACCAGAAAACCAACTCTGGTAATATGACAAAACAAGGTTCTTTAAGACCCCCAAAAAATCACACTAGCTCACCAGCAATGGATCCAAACAAGAAGAAATCCCTGATTTACCTGAAAAAGAATTCAGGAGGTTACTTATTAAGCTAATCAGGGAGGAACCAAAGAAAGGCAAATACCAATGTAAGGAAATTTTTAAAAAGATACAAGAAGTGAAGGGAGAAATATTCAATAAAATAGATAGTATAAATATAAAACAATCAAAACTTCAGGAAACAATGGACACACTTACAGAAATGCAAAATGCTCTGGAAAATCTCAGCAATAGAATCAAACTTGTAAAAGAAAGAAATTCAGAGCTCAGAGACAAGGTATTCAATTAACCCAATCCAACGAAGACAAAGAAAAAAATCAGATAATATTAACAAACGTTAATATTATGTTATGTTAAACAACCAAACCTAAGAATAATTGGTGTTTCTGAGGAAGAAGACAAATCTAAAAGTTTGGAAAACATATTTGGGGAAAAATTGAGGAAAACTTCCCCAGCCTTGCTAGAGACCCAGACATCCAAATACAAGAAGCACAAAGAACCCCTGGGCAATTCATTGCATAAAGATCATTACCTAGGGACATTGTCATCAGGTTATCTAAAGTTAAAATGAAGGAAAGAATCTTAAGAGCTGTGAGACAAAAGTACCAGGTAACCTATAAAGAAAGCCTATCCGATTAACAGCAGATTTCTCAGCAGAAACCCTACAAGCTAGAAGCGATTGGGGCCCTATCTTCAGCCTCCTCAAATGAAACAATTATCAGCCAAGAATTTTGTTTCCAGTGAAACTAAACTTCATGTATGAAGGAAAGATACAGTCTTTTTCAGACAAAAATTGCTGAGAGAATTTGCCACTACCAAGCCACCACTAAAAGAACTGCAAAAAGGAGCCCTAAACCTTGAAACAAATCCTGGAAACACACCAAAAGAGAACCTCTTTAAAGCATAAATCTTACAGGACCTATAAAACAAAAATACAATTTAAAAACCAAATTAAAAGAAATAAGGTATACTAGCAACAAATAACACAATGAGTAAATGGTACCTCACATCTCAATACTAACATGTAATGTAAACAGCCTAAATGCTCCACTTAAAAAATACAGAATTGCAGAATGGATAAGAATTCACCAACCAACTATCTGCTCCCTTCAAGAGACTTACCTAACACATAAGGACTCATATAAACTTAAGGTAAATGGGTGGAAATTTCATGAAAATGGACACCAAAAGCAAGCAGGAATAGCTATTACTTTATCAGACAAAACAAACTTTAAAGTAACAACAGACAAAGAGGGACATTATACAATAATAAAATGCCTTGTCCAACAGGAAAATATCACAATCCTAAACATATATGCACCTAACACTGGAGCCCCCAAATTTATAAAACAATTACTAATATAACTAAGAAATGAGATAGACAGCAACACAATAATACTAGTGGACTTCAATACTCCACTCATAGCTCTAGACAGGTCATCCAGACAGAAAGTCAACAAAGAAACAATGGATTTAAACTATACCCTGGAACAAATGGACTTAACAGACATATACAGAACATTCCATCCAACAACCACAGAATATACATTCTATTCAACAGCACATGAAACTTTCTCCAAAATAGACCATATGATAAGCCACAAAACAAGCCCCTATAAATTTAAGAAAATTGAAATTTTGGCCGGGCATGGTGGCTCATGCCTGTAATCCCAGCACTTTGGGAGGCCGAGACGGGTGGATCACGAGGTCAGGAGATCAAGACCATCCTGGCTAACACAGTGAAACCCTGTCTCCACTAAAAATACAAATACAAAAAATTAGCTGGGCGTGGTGGCAGGTGCCTGTAGTCTCAGCTACTCGGGAGGCTGAGGCAGGAGAATGGCGTGAACCCGGGAGGTGGAGCTTGCAGTGAGCCGAGATCGTGCCACTGCACTCC
Organism: Papio anubis; assembly: GCF_008728515.1. NCBI lineage: Eukaryota > Metazoa > Chordata > Mammalia > Primates > Cercopithecidae > Papio > Papio anubis. The sequence continues at coordinate 80,645,099 of NC_044979.1, forward strand.
AGCCTGGGCGACAGAGCGAGACTCTCTCTCAAAAAAAAAAAAAAATTGAAATTTTACCAAGCACTCTCTCAGACCACAGTGGAGTAAAACTGGAAAACAACTCCAAAAGGAACGTTCAAAACCCTGCAAATACATGGAAATTAAATAACCTGCTCATGAATGATCATTGGATCAAAAATGAAATATAGATAGAAATTTAAAAATTCTTCAAACTGAACAACAATAATGACATAACCTATAAAAACCTCTGGGATACAGCAAAGGCAGTGCTAAGAGGAAAGTTCGTAGCCCTGAACACCTACATCAAAAAGTCTGAAAGAATATAAACAGACAATCTAAGGTCACACTCCAAGAAACAAGAAAGAAGAACAAACCAAACCCAAACCTGGCACATGAAAGGAAAGAACCAAGGTCAGAGCAGAACTAAATGAAATTCAAACAAACAAACAAACAAACAAAAAGATAAATGAAGCAAAAAGCCAGTTCTTTGAAAAGATAAATAAAACTGATAGATTATTAGCAAGATTAACCAAGAAAAGCAGAGAGAAAATCCAAATAAGCTCAATAAGAAACAAAACAGGAGATATTACAACTAACACCACTGAAATACAAAAGATCATTCAAGGCTACTACGAACACCTTTAAACACATAAACTAGAAAATGTAGAGGAGATGGATAAATTCCTAGAAAGATACAACCCTCCCAGCTTAAATCAGGAAGAGTTAGATACCTTTAACAGACCAATAACAAGCAATGAGATTGAAATGATAATTTAAAAATTACCAATAAAGAAAGTCCAGGACCAGATGGGTTTACAGCAGAATTCTACCAGACATTCAGAGAAGAATTGGTACCAATCCTATTGACACTATTCCACAAGATACAGAAAGAGGGAACCTTCCCTAAATCATTTTATGAAGCCAGTATCACCCTAATACCAAAACCAGGAAAGGACATAATAAAAAAGAAAACTACAGACCAATATTCTTGATAAACATAGATGCTAAAATCCTTAACATAACATTAGTTAACCAAATCCTACAACATATCAAACAGATAATCCACCATGATCGACTGGGTTTCATACCAGGGAGGCAAGGATGGTTTAACATATGCAAGTCAATAAATGCAACACACTACATAAACAGAACTAAAAAAAAACAATCACATGATCATCTCAATAGATGCAGAAAAAGCATTCAACAAAATCCAGCATCACTTTATGAGTAAAACTCTCAGCAAAATTGGCAAACAAGGGACATAATTCAATGTAATAAAAGCCATCTATGACAAACCAACAGCCAACATAATATTGAATGGGCAAAAACTGAAAGCATTCCCTCTGAGAACTGGAAAAAGACAATGATGTCTACTCTCACCACTCCTCTTCAACACAGCACTGGAAGTCCTAGCCAGAGCCATCAGACAAGAGAAAGAAAAAAAGTCATCCAAATCAACAAAGAGGAAGTCAAACTGTTGCTATTAGCTGATGATATGATTGTTTACCTAGAAAACCCTAAAGACTCTTCCAGAAAGCTCCTAGAACTGATAAAAGAATTCAGCAAAGTTTCTGTATACAAGATTAATGCACACAGATCAGTAGCCCTTCTATACACCAACAGCAACCAAGCTGAGAATCAAATCAAGAACTCAACCCCGTTTACAATAGCTGCAAAAAAATAAAATACGTAGGAATATACCTAACCAAGCAGGTAAAAGACCTCTACAAGGAAAACTACAAAACACTGCTGAAAGAAATTATAGACAATACAAACAAATGGAAACACATCCCATCTTCATGGATGGGTAGAATCAATATTGTGAAAATGACCATACTGCCAAAAGCAATCTAAAAATTCAAGGCAATCCCCATCAAAATATTATCATCATTCTTCACAGAATTAGAAAAAACAATTCTAAAATTCATATGGAACCAAAAAAGAGCCTGCAGAGCCAAACCTAAACTAAGCAAAAAGAACAAATATAGAGGTATCACATTACCTGATTTCAAACTATACTATAAGGCCACAGTCACCAAAACAGCATAGTACTTGTAAAAAAAAATAGGCACACAGACCAATGGAACAGAATGGAGAACCCAGAAAGAAACCCAAATACTTACAGCTAACTCATTTTCAGCAAAGCAAACTCCAACATAAAGTGGAGAAAGGACACCCTTTTCAACAAATGTTGCTGGGGTAATTGGCTAGTCACATGCAGGAGAATGAGAATGGATCCACGACTCTCACCTTATACAAAAATCAACTCAAGATTGATTAAGGACTTAAATCTAAGACCTGAAACTATAAAAATTCTACAAAATAACATCAGAAAAACTCTTCTAGACACTGGCTTAGGCAAGGATTTCATGACCAAGAACCCTAAAGGAAATGCAATAAATACAGAGATAAATAGATGGAACTTGATTTAACTGAAGAACTTTTACATGCCAAAAGGAACAGTTAGCAGAGAAAACAGACAACCCACAGAGTGGGAGAAAATCTTCACAATCTATACATATGACAAAGGACTAATATCCAGAATCTACAACGAACTCAAACAAATCAGCAAGGAAAAAACAAACAATCCCATCAAAAAGTGGGCCAAGGACGAGATCACACCACTGCACTCCAGCCTGGGTGACAGAGTGAGATTCCGTCTGGGAAAAAAAAAAAAAAAAATGTGGGCTAAGGACATGAATAGACAATTCTCAAAAGAAGATATACAAATGGCCAATAAACATGAAAAAATGCTCAACATCACTAATGATCAGGAAAATGCAAATCAAAACCACAATGCATTACCACCTGACATATGCAAGAATGGCTATAATCAAAAAATAGTAGATATTGGCATGGATGCAGTGAGCAGGGAGCACTTCTACACTGCTGGTGGGAGTGTAAACTAGTACAACCACTATGGAAAATAGTGTGGAGATTCCGTAAAGAACTAAAAGTAGAACTACCATTTCATCCAGCAATCCCATTACTGGGTATCTGTCCAGAAGAAAAGAGGTCATTATACAAAAAAGATACTTGCACACGCATATTTATAGCAGCACTTCACAATTGCAAAAATGTGAAACCAACTCAAATGCCCATCAATCAATGAATGGATAAAGAAACTGTGATTTTTATACACACACACACACACACACACACACACACACACACAATGGAATACTACTCAGCCATAACAAGGAATGAATTAATGGTATTCGCATTGTCCTGGATGAAGTTAGAAACTATTATTCTAAGTTAAGTAATTCAAGAATGGCAAACCAAACATTATATGTTCTCACTTATAAGTGGGAGCTAAGCTATGAGGATGCAAAGGCATAAGAAAGACACAATGAACTTTGGGGACTCAGGGCAAAAGGATGGGAAGGGGGAGAGGGATAAAAGACTACACATAGGGTTCAGTGTATACTGCTCGGGTGATGGATGCACGTAAATCTCACTAATCACCACTAAAGAATACACTCATGCAACCAAACACCACCCGTTCCCCAATAACCTATGGAAATAAAAAAATAACAAAATAAAAAATAGAAATGTAAAAAAAAGAAAAGAAGAAAGAAGCTAATATCACGTTTACAGGCTATGTATCATAAACTAAGATCAAATATTAGAGTTTGAGATGGCCCTTCACAACATTGTTAATAGGCCATCAAGTTCTACATTTGTCCTTCTAATGTTGCTCCTTCCAAATTTTGATAACTTTAAAGCCATTACACTGACATGTAGAACCCCATCTCTCAATCTCCTCTGCCCTCGGATGAGTGGTCTCACTGCACTCTAAAATTTACTCATCCTGAGTCTACTCCTTTGGGGTTAATCTGGTAATTAATCTGAACTGAAACTCTACTATGAAACGTTGTATTTCCATTTATGTAAGGGCCTTCTGAAGATCTCATGATTTCAATGGAAAGAAATGGCTTCTGTAATGGTTACTTCAAATATACATAATATGATTATGTGGAAAACATTTGGGAGGCCGGGTGCGGTATCTCACGCCTGTAATCCCAGCACTTTGGGAGGCTGATGTGGAAGGATCACTTAAGGCCAGGGGTTCAAAACCAGCCTGGCCAACATAGCAAAACGCAGTCTCTACTAAAAATATAAAAAATATTAGCTAGGCTTTGTGGCACATGCCTGTAATCCCAGTTACTAGGGAGGCTGAGGTAGGAGAATCACCTGAACTAGGGAGCAGGGATTGCAGTAAGCCAAGGTTGCCTCACTGCACTCCAGCCTGGGTAACCAAGTGAAACTCTGTCTTAAAAAATAAAAGAAAAAGGAAAGAAAAGAAAGTGGGGGGGAAAGAAAGATCTGTCTTCAGTGTCCAAAATCCATCAGTTCTGCTTTAATAAATACAATAATTATTTTTTAAAAAATAAAATAAAATATTTGTAGATCATACCTCTACCATACTGCCATTCATTCACCTACTCTGGCTACTCACAGGTTGGCTCTGGTCACAGGCCCAACTCTATATGTCATGTGTCCATTAAAATGTATGCAGTGGATCCTGCTCTCAGAGCATGCCAGATCAGTATTTCTCAGTTGATAAGAATTGCCCTGTCTTAGGGATTCTTTTTTTTCTCTCTCTCTCTCTTTTTGAGATGGAATCTTGCTCTGTTGCCCAGTCTGGAGTGCAGTGGCATGATCTTGGCTCACTGCAACCTCCATCTCCCGGGTTGAAGTAATTCTCCTGCCTCAGCCTCCCAAGTAGCTGGGACTACCAGCACACACCACCACGCCTGTCTAATTTTTGTATTTTTATAGAGACAGAGTTTCAACATGTTGGCCAGGAACTCCTGACTTCACGTGATCTTCCCGCCTTGGCCTCCCAATCTGTCTTAGGGATTCTGATATGCTATCTGAGGCAAAGATCCTGAGTAGATTTCCCAAACTAAATTTGGGAAATTTGGTTCTAGCCAAGAAAATATATAAATATACACACACACACACATACATACATACATATAGATGTGTGTTTATGTACATATGAATTTGAATAAGTGCTAAAGCAAAATGGGGAAGAAGTACCAAGGGAAGGAAAATGTTATTCTAACTGAAGGATTGAAGAAAGCAGGGAGAGCTTTTGAATTTTCTTTTAAAGGGCAAAGTTTCTTTTTTAGGCTGAGGAAGCACTATAGTCAGGGCATGGAGATGAGAAACTATACAGCACATTGGTGAATGGGGTGTAAATGGAGTGGTAGTGGGGTTTGAGGTGGACTGAGGTGAATGGAAAGATGTATTTCTTTTCCTCTTTGGTTGAGAATTTTTATGATGAGTTAACAAACCAATGGGGGTTTAGAGGGAAAGCACAAACAAAGATTCAAAGACTGAAATTCATATAAAACTTTTTTTAAAAAAATTGAAAAAAAAGAAAGTTGAAATCTAATCAACTACACCTGTGTGAAAGCAAGAACACCATCAATCCAATTGTCATAGAACTGAAAATAAGTCTTAGCAAAGTAATTAGAAGGAGGGTTGGGGGCCCTTGTAGATTCATATTCTTAATGATATCAAATAATCTTCGTGTGACCATCTAAAGCTAAAATTATGAGGCAGTGGGCAAGGCAGGGAATCAGGAGCATTGAAAAGAAAAGCCACACATGCTTAGAATAAAAACACCTAAACTGAGTGAAGGAAATGAGACTATCTAGCACTCTTTTGTTCCTTTGATATAGGAAGGGACTCATAAGTAGCTATAACCCAATAGCATCATTCTAACATCCTGAGAAATAAAGCAGAAACCATACTGTCAATGGGTAGGTGGGAAGAAAGCTGGCTTAAAGGTAGGGCCAGCAACGTTTATTTGGCCATCTTTGGGCAATGCCAGTGTAACACCAACAGTACTATTACTACCTTGAGATACCTTTCCCAATTCAAATTCTCCTGGTTCACAACATAGCAATGAGGAAGCAGTTGTTATAATCAGAGTTTATACACCTTATATAATATTATTTTAATAAAAAGATGGATTGAGACATCGGTATGTAATACTGTTCAAACCAATCAAAAAGGCTATTTGTGGACATAGAATTTGTGACTCCCAAATCTCTTGGGACAAGGTTCTTTGCAGACCAATTATTCTCTAAACTAGTCACTTTCCTTTTTTCACACAAAAAGCTTCCTCCTTTCTGCAACATCTTTCCTTTTAGTTTCTATGTCAATGTGTTCTAAATTGCTTCCTACCTCAATGGCTCTTCTCCTCAAATTTCTCTATACAATTTCTAAACGTTGGTATGTCCAGACCTCACTTCTCAGCCCTCTTCTCTTTATTTTCTTAATCACACCCTATCTCCCTCTAAATGTAGTCCTGAAATGCTTTTACACTGTTGGTGGGAGGGTAAACTAGTTCAACCATTGTGGAAGACAGTGTGGTGATTCCTCAAGGATCTAGAACTAGAAATACCATTTGACTCACCAATCCCATTACTGGGTATATACCCAAAGGATTATAAATCATGCTACTATAAAGACACATGCACACGTATGTTTCTTGCGGCACTATTCACAATAGCAAAGACTTGGAACCAACCCAAATGTTCACCAATGATAGACTGGATTAAGAAAATGTGGCACATATACACCACGGAATACTATGCATCCATAAAAAAGGATGAGTTCATGTCCTTTGTAGTGACATGGATAAAGCTGGAAACCATCATTCTGAGCAAACTATTGCAAGGACAGAAAACCAAACACCTCATGTTCTCATTCATAGGTGGGAATTGAACAATGGGAACACTTGGACACAGGGTGGGGAACATCACACACTGGGGCCTGTCATGGGGTGGGGGGATGGGGGAGGGATAGTATTAGGAGAAATACCTAATGTAAATGACGAGTTAATGGGTGTAGCAAACCAACATGGCACATGTATACACATGTAACAAACCTGCACATTGTGCACATGTACCCTAGAACTTAAAGTATAATTTTAAAAAAATGTGGTCCTGAAACCAGTATCATTTGGAGAAATTAGAAATGAAAATTATTGGCCGGGCGCTGTGGCTCACGCCTGTAATCCCAGCACTTTGGGAGGCCGAGGCGGGCAGATCACGAGGTCAGGAGATCGAGACCATCCTGGCTAACACGGTGAAACCTCGTCTCTGCTAAAAATACAAAAAATTAGCTGGGCGTGGTGGTGGGCGCCTGTAGTCCCAGCTACTCGGGAGGCTGAGACAGGAGAATGGCGTGAACCTGGGAGGCGGAACTTGCAGTGAGCCGAGATCACGCCACTGCACTCCAGCCTGGGCGATGAGCAAGACTCCATCTCAAAAAAAAAAAGAAAGAAATGAAAATTATTAGGGCCCATCTCAACCCTATTGAGTCAGAAACTCTTAGATAGGACCTAGCAATCTGTTTGACAAACCAGCCCTCTACATGATTATGATGCACACTAACATTTGAAAACCAAAGCTATGGGTTATCTCACCCAATCACAAGTCATCAATATCACTGTATGATTATAACTCCTAAGTGTCTATCACTTATCTGATTCCTCCCTTGGACTCCAAATGGTATACCCAGCTGCTAACTTGACATGTCCACTTAGTTGCCACCAAGTATCTCAAACTTGTCACCTAAATAAAATTCTTGATTTTCCATTCCTCCCAAGTCTGTACTCTCATTCCGTCTCAGTAAATGACATTGCCATTCTTTCAATTGCTCAAACTAAGAACTAGGGTTTGTCCGTGATTCCTGTCTTCCATTCATTCTCATACCAAGTCCACCAGCAAATCTTGTCAATTCTACAACCAAAACACATTAAAATCCAATTATTTCCACCTCTTCACCTTCACTACTACCACCTTAATCTAAGTACGACCCAATGTAACAGGAGCAGCAAAAGTAAGAGAATAAAATTATAAAACAGAAATTTTGGGGGAAGAATCAGAGACAAGGTACTATCACAAAAAATCAAACAAAAGGAGAATTTCAAGTAGAAAACAACACTTGATACAAACCTCCAGGAAAGTCAAGAAAGCAAGCTGAGGAAAAAAGTTGGTGATGCTTAAGAGTTCAAGACAGAATTGAGAAGACTAAACTATATAAATTGAAGCCATTCATAGAGAAATATTTTAAGTAAGCAAAGGGAGATGAGAGTTGACAAAAGTCAGTGCTTAGGACATCTGCTGAGACAGAAGAAATGAATGGGGGTTTGAAGAAGAAGCCAAAGGTTTCAACAGTCACTGCAAAGAAAAGCAAGTACTAAAACAACATAAGAAACAAAAATAACTGAATAGGGTAAATTAGTTAACCTTATTGTGAATTTGTGTTCTGGGGTATTTGACCACCTCTGCCTGGAAATGTGTCAAATTATAGAACTTGCATAATCGTTCTCTTCTTGGTATATCCCCAGATGGTCAATCTCTTCCCATAGATGATTTAAATGTTGACACGGATCATCACAGTTAATTATCTTATTCATTGTGCTTGGCATTAATCACAAAGGATATCAAAGTACTTGGACTTGTTAACACACAAAGATTATACCAGAAAATTATATCACAAATAATATAGCTGTAGTGCTTCTAAGTCCATAAGAATTTTCTCACTTCATTAGTAGCTATTTATATTGTTGTTTGGAAAAGACACCTACTTCAAAGCATTTCAGAAACATTACTTCTAGCTAAGATTTAAACAATATGAGAAAACTACCCTGAATAAAAAAGATGAACCTATTGCTGGCAAGATGGCCAAACAGGAACAACACTGGTCTGCAGCTCCCAGAGAGATCCACACAGAAGGCGAGTGATTTCTGCATTTCCAACTGAGGTACCTGGTTCATCTCATTGGGACTGGTTGGACAGTGGGTGCACCCCACGTAAGGCAAGCAGAAGCAGAGTGGGGTGTCACCTCACCCAGGAAGCACAAGGGGTCAAGGGATTTTCTCCCCTACCCAAGGGAAGCTATGAGGGTCTGAGCCTGAGGAACTCCAGCACAGATACTGTGCTTGTCATATGGTCTTTACAACCCACAAACCAGGAGATTCCTTCCTGTGACTACCTCACCAGGGCGCTGGGTTTCAAGCACAAAACTGGATGGCCATTTGGGCAGACACAAAACTAGCTGCAGGATTTCTTTTTTTCCATACATCAGTGGCACCTGGAACACCAGTGAGACAGAACTGTTCACTCCCCTAGAAAGGGGTGCTGAAGCCAGGGAGCCAAGTGGTCTGGCTCGGCGGGTCCCACCACCATGTAGCCCAGCAAACTAAGATCCACTGGTTTGAAATTCTCACTGCCAGCACAGCAGCAGTCTAAGGTCTAGCCAGGACTTTCAAGCTTGGTGGGGGGAAGGGCGTCTGCCATTGCTGAGAGTTGAGTAGGCAGTTTTATGCTTGCAGTGTAAATAAAGCCGCTGGGAAGTTCCAACTGGACGGAGCCCACTGCAGCTTAGCAAGGCCACTGCAGCTAGACTGCCTCTCTACATTTCTCCTCTCTGGGCAAAACATCTCTGAAAAGAAATGGCAGTAGCCCCAGTCAGGGACTTAAAGATAAAACCCCCATCTCCCTAGGACAGAGCACCTAGGGAAAGGGGCGACAGTGGGCAAAGCTTCAGCAGACTTAAACGTTCCTGCCTGACAGCTCTGAAGACAGCAGCAGACCTCCCAGCACAGTGTTCAAGCTCTGCTAAGGGTCAGACTACCTCCCCAAGTGGGTCCCTGACCCCCGTGTATCCTGACTGGGAGACATCTCCCAGTAGGGGCCAACAAACACCTCATACAGGACAGCTCTGGCTGGCATCTGGCAGGTGACCCTCTGGGACGAAGCTTCCAGAGGAAAGATCAGGCAGCAATCTGCTGTTCTATAGCCTCCACTGGTGATATCCAGGCAAACAGGATCGAAAGTGGACCTCCAGAAAACTCCAGCAAACCTGCAGCAGAGGGGCCTGTCAGAATGAAAACTAACAAACGGAAAGGAACAGCGTGTCCACACAAAGACCCCATCTGAAGGTCATCAACAACAAAGACAAAAGGTAGATAAATCCACAAAGACAGGGAGAAACCAGCGCAAAAAGGCTGCAAATTCCAAAAACCAAAATGCCTCTTCTCTAAAGGATCACAACTCCTTGACAGCAAGAAAATGAAACTTGATGGAGAATGAGTTTGACAAATTGACAGAAGTAGGCTTCAGAAGGTGGGTAATAACAAACTACTCCAAGCTAAAAGCGTATATTCTAACCCAATGCAAGGAAGCTAAGAACTGTGAAAAAAGGTTAGACAAATTGCTAACTAGAATATGACCAGTGTAGAGAAGAACTTAAATGACCTGATGGAGCTGAAAAACACAGCGCGAGAACTTCAAGAAGCATACACAAGTTCCAATAGGCAAATCGATCAGGCAGAAGAAAGAATATCAGTGATTTAAGGTCAACTTAATGAGAGAAGACAAGATTAGAGGAAAAAGAATAAAGAGGAATGAACAAAGCTTCCAAGAAATATGGGACTATGTTAAAAGACTAAATCTACGTTTGATTAGTGCACCTGAAAGTGACAGGGAGAATGGAACCAAGTTGGAAAACACTCTTTAGCATATTTTCCAGGAGAACTTCTCCAACCTAGCAAGACAGGCCAACATTCCAATTCAGGAAATACAGAGAACACCACAAAGATACTCCTCGAGAAGAGCAACCACAAGACAAATAATCACCAGATTCACCAAGGAAAAAAATGTTAAGGGTAGCCAGAGAGAAAGGTCGGGTTACCCACAAAGGGAATCCCATCAGACTAACAGCAGATCTCTCTGCAGAAACCCTACAAGCCAGAAGACAGTGGGGGTTAATATTAAACATTCTTACTCAGAATTTCATATCCAGCCAAACTAAGCTTCATAAGTAAAGGAGAAATAAAATCCTTTACAGAGAAGCAAATGCTGAGAGATTTTGTCACCACCAGACCTGCCTTACAAGAGTGCCTGAAGGAAACACTAAACATGAAAAGGAACAACTGGTACCAAGCATGGCAAAAACATACCAAATTGTAAAGAACATCGACACTGTGAAGAAACTGCATCAACTAATGGGCAAAACAACCAGCTAGCATCATAATGACAGGATCAAATTCACACATAACAATATTAACCTTAAATGGGCTGAATGTCCCAATTAAAAGACACAGACCGGGAAATTTGATAAAGAGTCAAGACCCATCAGTGTGCTGTACTCAGGAGACCCATCTCATGAGCAAAGACACACATAGGCTCAAAATAAAGGGATGGAGGAATATTTACCAAGTAAATGGAGAGCAAAAAAAGCAGGAGTTGCAATCCTAATCTCTGATAAAACAGACTTTAAACCATCAAAGATCAAAAGAGACAAAGAAGGCCATTACATAATGGCAAAGGGATCAATACAGCAAGAAGAGCTAACAATCCTAAATATATATGCACCTAAGACAGGAGCATCCAGACTCATAAAGCAAGTTTTTAGAGACCTACAAAGAGACTCCCACACAATAATAGTGGGAGACTTTAAAACTGCACTGTCAATATGAGATGAATGAGACAGAAAATTAACAAGGATATTCAGTACTTGAACCCAGCTCTGGACCAAGCGGACCCAATATACATCTACAGAACTCTCCACCCCAAATCAACAGAATATATATTCTTCTCAGCAACTCATCACACTTATTCTAAAATTGACCACATAATTGGAAGTAGAACATTCCTCAGCAAATGCAAAAGAACAAAAATTATAAAAAAAACAGTCTCTCACACCACAGAGCAATCAAAATACAACTCAGGATTAAGAAACTCACTCAAAACCACACAAATACATGGAAACTGAATAACCTGCTCCTGACTGACTACTGGGTAAATAACAAAATTAAGGCAGAAATAAAGACATTCATTGAAACCAATGAGAATGAAGGCACAACGTACCAGAATCTCTGGGACACACTGAAAGCAATGTGTAGAGAGAAACTTATAGCACTAAATCCCCAGAGGAGAAAGCAGGAAAGATCTAAAATTGACACCCTAACATCAAAATTTTAAAAACTAGAGAAGCAACAGCAAGTTCAAAATCTAGCAGAAGACAAGAAATAACTAAGATCAGAGCAGAACTGAAGGACATAGAGACACAAAAACCCTTAAAAAAAATCAACGAATCCAGGAGCTGATTTTTCAAAAAGAACAACAAAATAGATAGAACGCTAACCAGACTAATGAAGAAAAGAGAGAAGAATCAAATAGATGCAATTAAAAATGATATAGGGGGTCCACTATCTGATCCCACAGAAATATAAACCACCATCAGAGAATACTAGGAATACCTCTCTGCAAATAAACTAGAAAATAGAAGAAACTGATAAAATCCTGGACACCTACACTCTACCAAGTCTAAAACAGAAAGAAGTCAAATCCCTGAATAACCCAATAACAAGTTATGCAATTGAGGCAGTAATTAATAGCCTACCAACCAAAAAAATTCCAGGACCAGATGGATTCACAGCCGAATTCTACCAGTGGTGCAAAGAGGAGCCGATACCCTTCCTTCTGAAACTATTCCAAACAATAGAAAAAAAGGGAATTTCCCCCTAACTCATTTTGTGAGACCAGCATCATCCTGATACCAAAACCTGGCAGAGACACAACAAGAAAAGAAAATTACTGGCCAATATCCCTGATGAACATTGATGTGAAAATCCTCAATAAAACACTGGCAAACTGAATCCACCATCAGCACATCAAAAAGCTTATCCACTACAATCAAGTCAGCTTCATCCCTAGGATGCAAGGCTGGTTCAACATATGCAAATCAATAAACATAATCCATCACATAAATGGAACGAATGACAAAAACCACACAATTATCTCAGTGGATGCAGAAAAGGCCTTTGACAAAATTCAACACCGTTTCATGCTAAAAACTCTCAATAAACTAGGTATTAATGGAACGTACCTCAAAATAACAAGAGCTAATTATGACAAACCCTCAGCCAATATCATACTGAATGGGCAGAAACTGGAAGTACTCCCTTCGAAAACTGGCACAAGAGAAGGATGCTCTCTCTCATCACTCCTATTCAACATAGTACCGGAAGTTCTGGCCAGGGCAATCAGGCAAGAGAAGGAAATAAAGGGTATTCAAACAGGATGAGGGGAAATCAAATTGTCCCTGTTTGCAGATGACATGATTGTATATTTAGAAAACCCCATCGTTTCAGCCCAAAATCTCCTTAAGCTGATAAGCAACTTCAGCAAAGTCTCAGGATAAAAAATCGATGTGCAAAAATCACAAGCATTCCTATACACCAATAACAGACAAACAGAGCCAAATCATGAGTGAACTCCCATTCACAATTGCTACAAAAAGAATAAAGTACCTAGGAATACAACTTCCAAGGGATGTGAAGGACCTCTTCAAGAAGAACTACAAACAACTGCTCAAGCAAATAAGAGAGGACACAAACAAATGGAAAAACATTCCATGCTCATGGATAGGAAGAATCAACATTGTGAAAATGGCCACACTGCCCAAAGTAATTTATAGATTCAATGCTATCCCCATCAAGCTATCACTGACTTTCTTCAGAAAATTGGAAAAAACTACTTTAAACTTCATATGGAACGAAAAAAGAGCGTGTATAGCCAAGACAATCATGGGCAAGAACAAAGCTGGAGGCATCATGCTACCTGACTTCAAACTATACTACAAGGCTACAGTGACCAAAACAGCATGGTACTGGTACCAAAACAGATACATAGGCCAATGGAACAGAATAGAGGCCTCAGAAATGACACCACACATCTACAAGCATCTGATCTTTGACAAACCTGACACAAACAAGCAATGGGGAAAATATTCCCTATTTAATAAAAGGTGTTGGGAAAACTGGCTAGCCATACGCAGAAAACTCAAACTGGACACCTTACTTACACTTTATATAAAAATCAACTCAAAATGGATCAAATACTTAAATGTAAGACCTAGGACCATAAAAATCCTAGAAGAAAACCTGGGCAATACCATTCAGGACATAGGCATGGGCAAAGACTTCATGACTAAAACACCAAAAGCAATGGCAACAAAAGCCAAAATTGGCAAATGGGATCTAATTAAACCAAACAGCTTCCGCACAGCAAAAGAAACTATCATCAGAGTAAACAGGCAACCTACAGAATGAGAGAAAATTTTTGCAATCTATCCATCTGACAAAGGGCTAATATCTAGAATCTACAAAGAACTTAAACAAATTTACAAGAAAAAAACAAACAATCCCATCAAAAAGTGGTCAAAGGATATGAAGAGACACTTCTCAAAAGAAGACATTTATGCAGCTAACAGACATACGAAAAAATGCTTATCAACACTGGTCATTAGAGAAATGCAAATCAAAACCACAATGAGATACCACCTCATGCCAGTTAGAATGGTAATCATTTAAAAAGTCAGGAAACAACAGATGCTGGAGAGGATGTGGAGAAATAGGGACGCTTTTAGACGGTTGGTGGTAGTGTAAATTAGTTCAACCACTGTGAAAGACAGTGTGGCAATTCCTCAAGGACCTAGAACCAGAGATACCATTTGACCCAGTAATCCCATATATACCCAAAGGATTATCAATTATTCTACTATAAAGACACATGCACAGCTTTGTTTACTCCAGCCCTATTCACAACAGCAAAGACTTGGAGCCAACCCAAATGTCCATCAATAATACACTGGATAAAGAAAATGTGGCACATATACACCATGGAATACTATGCAGCCATAAAAAAAAGATGAGTTCATGTCCTTTGCAGGGACATGAATGAAGCTGGAAACCATCATTCTTGGCAAACTATCACAAGAACAGAAAACCAAACACCACATGTTCTTACTCATAAATGGTAGTTAAACAATGAGAACACATGGACATAGGGAGGGAAACATCACAAACTGGGGCCTGTCGCAGGGTGGGGGGCTAGGGAAGGGATAGCATTAGGAGAAATACCTAATGTAGGTGATGGGTTGATGGGTGCAGCAAACCACCATGGAAAGTGTATACCTATGCAACAAAACTGCACATTCTGCACATATACCCCAGAACTTAAAGTATCATAAAAAAAAGATGAACCTTAAAACTATCCTGAGGGCCAAAACTGCTTATAGATTGTACATGTAGTCATATACTACATAATGATGTTTCACCCAGTGACCACATATAGGATAGTGATTCCATAAGATTATAATGGAGTTGAAAAATTCCTACTGCCTATTGACATCCTAGCCATCTTAAGGTTGTAACACAACACATTACTCATGTGTTTGTATCCAGGCTGGTGTAAACATACCTATTGTGCTGCCAGTTGTATAAAAACATAG
Organism: Papio anubis; assembly: GCF_008728515.1. Lineage (NCBI taxonomy): Eukaryota > Metazoa > Chordata > Mammalia > Primates > Cercopithecidae > Papio > Papio anubis. The sequence continues at coordinate 80,660,429 of NC_044979.1, forward strand.
CACATACAATTATGTACTACATAATACTTGATAATAAATGACTATGTACTGGTCTATATATTTACTATACTATACATTTTATCATTATTTTAGAGTGCACTCCTCCTACTTATTAAAAAAAACAGTTTACTGCAAAACAGTATGACATCTTACACCAGCAGCAGCCTCATAGAGCTCATGTTTATTGCATCTCTTGTTTGCAACATTTTCTCTTTTGCTTGATTTTATCTTGTGTTGTTTTGCCGGTTGTGTCTCCTAAGTATATAAAATCCACTGCTGGTGTTGCCAGTAAGAGGCCACATCACATGTCTGACTTGGAAACAAAATTAAAAGTGATTAAGGGGAATTACCTATGGGGCCATCAGCCCCATTGTGTTAAATCAGAAAAAGAACCAGACCGTGAGGACTGGAGTAAGAGGCTGTGAAAACTGCCGCTTCCTCCCATGGCCCTCACCGTTGAGTGTTCGGAGCTGGATGGGAGAAGGTGCCACAGTGGCATGGCCTTATCTCCCGCAAGTCAGCTTTAATTCAAATCTAGACAGCAGACGCATGCCCTGCCTGGCCCTCCTCAGACCCAAGAGCTGCTCTGTGTGGGGACGCGCCTCTCCTCATTGAACAGAATTCGCTGCCACGTGTTTTGCACAGTCCAGAGGCAACTCTACCACATGGACAAAGGATCCTAGAGTAAGATGGCTGAATAGGAGCAGCTCCAGCCTCCAGCTCCCAGTGCGAGCGACACAGAGGACGGGTGATTTCTTCATTTTCAACTGAGGTACCGGGTTCATCTCACTGGGGTGTGCCAGACAATCGGTGCTGGTCAGCTGGTGCAGCCTGACCAGCGAGAGCTGAAGCAGGGCGAGCCATCGCCTCACCTGGGAAGTGCAAGGGGGGAGGGGAATCCCTTTTCTTAGCCAAGGGAAACTGAGACACAAAACACCTGGAAAATCGGGTAGCTCCCACCCTAATACTGTGCTTTACCAAGGGTCTTAGCAAACAGCACACTAGGAAATTATATCCCACACCTGGACGGGAGGGTCCCACCCCCACGGAGCCTCCCTCTTGCTAGCACAGCAGTCTGAGATCTAACTGCAAGGCAGCAGCGAGGCTGGGGGAGGGGTGCCCACCATTGCCGAGGCTTAAGTAGGTAAACAAAGCTGCCCAGAAGCTCAAACTGGGTGGAGCCCACCACAGTTCAAGGGAGCCTGACTGTCTCTGTAGACTCCATCTCTGGGAACAGGGCATAGTTAAAAAGCAGCAGAAACCTCGGCAGAGGTAAATGACCATGTCTGACAGCTTTGAAGAGAGCAGTGGATCTCCCAGCATGGAGGTTGAGATCTGAGAACCGATAGACTGCCTGCTCAAGTGGGTTCCTGATCACTGAGTAGCCTAACTCGGAGACATCCCCCACTAGGTGCAGACTGACACCTCACACCTCACATGGCGCGGTACACCCCTGAGATGAAGCTTCCAGAGCAAGAATCAGACAGCAACACTTGCTGTTCAGCAATATTCTATCTTCTGCAGCCTCCGCTGCTGATATCCAGGCAAACAGGGTCTGGAGTGGACCTCAAGCAATCTCCAACAGACCTACAGCTGAGGGTCCTGACTGTTAGAAGGAAAACTAACAAACAGAAAGGACACCCACACCAAAACCCTATCAGTTCATCACCATCATCAAAGACTAAAGGCAGATACAACCACAAAGATGGGAAAAAAGTAGGGCAGAAAAGCTGGAAATTAAAAAAATCAGAGCGCATCTCCCCCTCCAAAGGGGGAGATGATCCGTTGCTCATCACCAGCAATGGATCAAAGCTGGATGGAGAATGACTTTGACGAGTTGAGAGAAGAAGGCTTCAGTCGATCAAACTTCTCAGAGCTAAAGGAGGAACTATGCACCCAGCGCAAAAAAACTAAAAATCTTGAAAAAAGAATGGAAGAATGGATAACTAGAATAATCAATGCAGAGAAGGCCATAAATGAACTGACAGAGATAAAAATCATGACACGAGATAAAAACCATGACACTAGAAATACGTGACAAATGCACAAGCTTCAGTACCCAACTCGATCAACTGGAAGAAAGAGTATCAATGATTGAAGATCAAATGAATGAAACGAAGTGAGAAGTCTAGAGAAAAAAGAGGAAAAAGAAATGAACAAAGCCTCCAAGAAATATGGAATTATTTGAAAAGACCAAATCTATGTCAGAATGGTGTGCCTGAAAGTGAAGGGGAAAATGGAATCAAGTTGGAAAACACTCTGCAGGATATCATCCAGGAGAACTTCCCCAACCTAGTAAGGCAGGCCAACATTCAAATTCAGGAAATACAGAGAACGCCACAAAGATAATTCTCGAGAAGAGCAACTCCAAGACACGTAAGTGTCAGATTCACCAAAGGTGAAATGAATGAAAAAATGTCGCCACAAAGATACTTCTCGAGAAGAGCAACTCCAAGACACGTAAGTGTCAGATTCATCAAAGGTGAAATGAATGAAAATATGTTAAGGGCAGCCAGAGAGAAAGGTCGGGTTACCCACAAAGGGAAGCCCATCAGACTAACAGCAGATCTCTTGGCAGAAACTCTCCAAGCCAGAAGACAGTGGGGGCCAATATTCAACATTTGTAAAGAAAAGAATTTTAAACCCAGAATTTCATATCCAGCCAAACTAAGTTTCATCAGTGAAGGAGAAATAAAATCCTTTACAGATAAGCAAATGCTTAGAGATTTTGTCACACCAGGTCTACCCTACAAGAGACCCTGAAGGAAGCACTAAACATGGAAAGGAACAACCAGTACCAACCACTGCAAAAACATGCCAAAATGTAAAGACCATCGACGCTAGGAAAAAACTGCATCAACTAATGAGCAAAATAACCAGCTAATATCACAATGACAGGATCAAGTTCACACATAACAATATTAACCTTAAATGTAAATGGACTAAATAGTCCAATTAAAAGACACAGACTGGCAAACTGGATAAAGAGTCAAGACCCATCAGTTTGCTGTACTCAGGAGACCCATCTCACACGCAGAGACATACATAGGCTCAAAATAAAGGGATGGAGGAAGATCTACCAAGAAAATGGAGAACAAAAAAAAGCAGGGTTTACAATCCTAGTCTCTGATAAAACAGACTTTAAACCATCAAAGATCAAAAGAGACAAAGAAGGCCATTACATAATGGTAAAGAGATCAATTCAACAGGAAGAGCTAACTACCCTAAATATATATGCACCCAATACAGGAGCACCCAGATTCATAAAGCAAGTTCTTAGACACTTACAAAGAGACTTAGACTCCCTCTACACACTGCTTTAAATGTGTCCCAGAGATTCTGGTATGTTGTATCTTTGTTCTCATTGGTTTCAAAGAACATCTTTATTTCTGACTTCATTTCGTTATGTACCCAGTAGTCATTCAGGAGCAGGTTGTTCAGTTTCCATGTAGTTGAGCAGTTTTGATTGAGTTTCTTAGTCCTGAGTTCTAGTTTGATTGCACTGTGGTCTGAGAGACAGTTTGTTATAATTTCTGTTCGTGTACATTTGCTGAGGAGTGCTTTACTTCCAATTATATGGTCAATTTTGGAGTAAGTACGATGTGGTGCTGAGAAGAATGTATATTCTGTTGATTTGGGGTGGAGAGTTCTATAGATGTCTATTAGGTCTGCTTGCTGCAGAGATGAGTTCAATTCCTGGATATCCTTGTTCACTTTCTGTCTTGTTGATCTGTCTAATGTTGACATAGTGTTGGAAGTTCTGGCTAGGGCAATTAGGCAAGAGAAAGAAATCAGGGGTATTCAGTTAGGAAAAGAAGAAGTCAAATTGTCCCTCTTTGCAGATGACATGATTGTATATTTAGAAAACTCCATTGTCTCAGCCCAAAATCTCCTTAAGCTGATAAGCAACTTCAGCAAAGTCTCAGGATACAAAATTAATGTGCAAAAATCACAAGCATTCTTATACACCAATAACAGACAAACACAGAGCCAAATCATGAATGAACTTCCATTCACAATTGCTTCAAAGAGAATAAAATACCTAGGAATCCAACTTACAAGGGATGTCAAGGACCTCTTCAAGGAGAACTACAAACCACTGCTCAGTGAAATAAAAGAGGACACAAACAAATGGAAGAACATACCATGCTCACAGATAGGAAGAATCAATATCATGAAAATGGCCATACTGCCCAAGGTAATTTATACATTCAATGCCATCCCCATCAAGCTACCAATGACTTTCTTCACAGAATTGGAAAAAACTACTTTAAAGTTCACATGGAACCAAAAAAGAGCCCGCATTGCCAAGACAATCCTAAGTCAAAAGAACAAAGCTGGAGGCATCACGTTACCTGACTTCAAACTATACTACAAGGCTACAGTAACCAAAACAGCATGGTCCTGGTACCAAAACAGAGATATAGACCAATGGAACAGAACAGAGCCCTCAGAAATAATACCACACATCTACAGCCATCTGATCTTTGACAAACCTGAGAGAAACAAGAAATGAGGAAAGGATTCCCTATTTAATAAATGGTGCTGGGAAAATTGGCTAGCCATAAGCAGAAAGCTGAAACTGGATCCTTTCCTTACTTCTTACACGAAAATTAATTCAAGATGGATTAGAGACTTAAATGTTAGACCTAATACCATAAAAACCCTAGAAGAAAACCTAGGGAATACCATTCAGGACATAGGCATGGGCAAGGACTTCATGTCTATAACACCAAAAGCAATGGCAACAAAAGCCAAAATTGACAAATGGGATCTAGTTAAACTAAAGAGCTTCTGCACAGCAAAAGAAACTACCATCAGAGTGAACAGGCAACCTGCAGAATGGGAGAAAATTTTTGCAATCTACTCATCTGACAAATGGCTAATATCCAGAACCTACAAAGAACTCAAACAAATTTACAAGAAAAAAACAAACAACCCCATCAAAAAGTGGGCAAAGGATATGAACAGACATTTCTCAAAAGAAGACATGCATACAGCCAACAGGCACATGAAAAAATGCTCACCATCACTGGCCATCAGAGAAATGCAAATCAAAACCACAATGAGATACCATCTCACACCAGTTAGAATGGCAATCATTAAAAAGTCAGGAAATAACAGGTGCTGGAGAGGATGTGGAGAAATAGGAACACTTTTACACTGTTGGTGGGATTGTAAACTAGTTCAACCATTGTGGAAAACAGTATGGCGATTCCTCAAGGATCTAGAACTAGAAATACCACATGACCCTGCCATTGCATTACTGGGTATACACCCAAAGGATTATATAAATCATGCTGCTATAAAGACACATGCACACATATGTTTATTGCGGCACTATTCACAATAGCAAAGACTTGGAATCAACCCAAATGTCCATCAGTGACAGACTGGATTAAGAAAATGTGGCACATATACACCATGGAATACTATGCAGCCATAAAAAAGGATGAGTTCGTGTCCTTTGTAGGGACATGGGTGCAGCTGGAAACCACCATTCTCAGCAAACTTTTGCAAGAACAGAAAGCCAAACACCACATGTTCTCACTCATAGGTGGGAATTGAACAATGAGATCACTTGGACATGGGAGGGGAACATCACACACCGGGGCCTATTATGGGAAGCGGGGAGGGGGGAGGGATGGCATTGGGAGTTATAACTGATGTAAATGACGAGTTGATGGGTGCTGACGAGTTGATGGGTACAGCACACCAACATGGCACATGTGTACTATGTAACAAACCTGCACGTTGTGCACATGTACCCTAGAACTTAAAGTATAAAAAAAAAAAAAAAACTGATTAAGGGCCATGAAGGTGGAAAGGCAGTGATGGTTATTGCTCACCAGTCAAGCATGTTCTCTTCCACCATAGCTATGATCTTTAAGAACAAGAACAAAGTGACAGAAGCTGTTAAAAGGTCTGCTTCACTGAAGGCAACAAGACACAAACTTCAGGAAGGCTTATATCAGATAAGAAGAAACTTCTAATTACCTGGATTAAGGACCAGACAGAAAAGCGTATCCCTCTCAGAACCATAACAATCATAGTTAGGGCAAAAAGTTTGTTTGCTATGTTAAAAGAAAAGGCTGGACCTGACTATGATGGTGAATTTACTGCTAGCTCTGCATGGTTTAAATGATTCGATAATCATTATTTATTACATAATGTAAATATGAGTGGTGAGTCTGCAAGTGTTAATGAAAAGGCAGCTGAAGAATTTTTGGAAACTCTACATAAGCTGATCGTGGAAGAACATTACTTACCAGAGAAAATCTTCAATATGAATGAAACCTGCTTATGAATGCCTGAGAGGACTTTCATCCATGAGAAAAATAAGTCAATGCCAGGGTTCAAGCTTTCTATGACAAGATAACAGTCTTGCTCGGGGCAATGTTGCAGGCCACAAATTGAAACCTTTTGTAATCTGGCACAGGGAGAACATGAGGGCCTTCCAGTATGTCAATAAGCACGCATGGCCTTTGTACTACAGAGCAAAAGGAGGTCACGGATGACCCAGCTCCTCTTCCAAGACGGCCTCCTGAATTCCTGTGCCAGTTAAATAAAAGAGATAATACACCTTTCAAGATTTTGCTTATTGTTGATAATGTTCCTGTACATCTTCCTTTTATTGGTGATTATCCCAATATCAAAGTGGTGTTTTTGCCTCTAAACACCAGCTCTTTGATCCAACCAATGGATCAAGAAGTAATAGCAGCTCTTAAAGCTGCTACCTGAAGAGGACATTATCTGCTTACAAGCAAATCTATGATGAAAAAAAGAAACATAAAACAAATCACTGCCATAGAGATATTTCTGAAAAGACTAACATCTCCTCAAAAAGAGCCTCAGGCAAGTCCTTCAGGAGGTATTCCAGAAAAAGGCATTGTTACCACAGGAGATGACAGCTCCATGTGTGTTACTGCCCCTGAAGACCTTCCCCTGGGACAGTATGTGGAGATAGAAGACAGTGATATTGATCATCCTGACCCTGTTAGGCCTAGGCTAATGTGTGTGTTTGTGTCTTAGTTTTTAATTAAAAAGTTCAAAAAGTAAAATAAATAAATAGATAAATTTTTAAATAAAGTTTATAGAATAAAGATACAAGGAAAATATTTTTGTACAACTATACAATATGTTTGTGCCTTAAGTGTTATTACAAAAGAGTCAAAATTTTAAAAAAAAATTTTAAGTTTATAAAGTAAAAAAGTTACAGTGAGTTAAGGTTAATTTATTTGTAAAGAAAAAAATTGTTTTCATAATTTTAATGTAGCCTAAGTATACAGTGCTTATAAAGCCTACAACAGTGTACAGTAATGTCCTAGGCCTTCACATTCACTCACCCACTCATTCATTGACTCACCCAAGGAAATTTCCAGTCCTGCAAACTCCATTTATGGTAAGTGCCTGAGACAGGTGTATCATTTTTTATCTTTTGTACCATACTTTATTGTACCTTTTCTGTATTTAGATACGTTTAGATAGACAAATACTTACCATTATGTTACAAATGCCTCCAGTATTCAGTAAAATAACATGCTGTATAGATTTGTGGTGTAGGAGCAATAGGCTATACCATATAGTCTAGGTGTGTAGTATGCTCAATCATGTAGGTTTGTGTAAGTACACCCTATGATGTTCACACAACAATGAAATTACCTAATGATGCATTTGTCAGAATATATCCCCATTGTTAAGTGACATATATTAATATAATATATGTGCACAGATAGATATCTGTAGTTTAACAATTTAGTATTATTAGATTTTGAGAGACATACATTGACCCAATGTAAAGCTAAATCCACATTATAATGTACAAAATAATATAATTTTAATCCATACTTAAAGGTCATTTGATGTCTTCAATCAGCAATGGCAAAGATAACTGTTCTGTTTCTTTTCAATTTCAACTTGTTTTCCTATTTACTCATTTAACTAAGATAAATTGAAAGTCTTCTGTGTGCCTGCCTGTGGTAGGTACTAGGACTATGAAGTTGGCACCTGCACTCAAGCAGCAGCCTTCTGTAGGAGGGAAGGCGTGGGAATCAGCACTGCCAGAAAGCACTGCAAGCATCACTCTGGAGCCAAAGAAGGGGCAGCTCAACCAGTCTAGAGAAGTCAGAAAAGACTCAGAGCTGATTCTTGCAGGCTAAATGTGGAGTTTTCAAGATGAAAGGATGGAGTTCTCTGACCTTCCTCTCCTTATATACTCTGAATTCCCTATATAAATCTGCTCAAAGTGTGGTCTGTGGACTGGGACTTGCCAACAACTATTTCTGGTTCAACATTAAGTACAGAAATTAAGAGCAAGCCTTTAGAAACTTTTATATCAATTTGACAGAGTATGTATAGGTCTGTTGACTCTAGCAATAAAAAGTTAGAGTTTGTATTTTCTATCCATTTTTCTGTTTCTTTATGCTAACAATTCATTTTATTTCATTAAAACAAACTATTGGTCTGTGATGGATTGAAAACTGAAAAAAAAAACTCGGCTGAAAACTTGTATCCACACAAAAACCTACACACATTGTTTACAGCAGTTTTATTCTTAACTACCAAAACTTAGAAACAATCAAGTGCCCTTCAATAAGTGAATGAGTAAATAAACTGTGGTACATCCAGACAATGGAATATTATTCAGTGCTAAAAAGAAATAAACTAACAAGCCATAAAAAGACATGGAGGAAACTTAAATGCATATAATTATGTGAAAGAAGTCAATCTGAAAGGCTACATACTGTATGATTCCAACTAGAAGACATTCTGGGAAAGGCAAAACAATGTAGACAGTAAAAAGGTCAGTGGTTGCCAGAGGTTAACAGGGAGGAAGGAATGAATAGATGATATATAAAGGATTTTTTAGGGCACTGCAACTATTCTGTATGGTATTATAACAGTGAATACATGTCATTATATACTTGACAAAATCCACAAAATGTCCAATATCAAGAGTGAACACCTAAACTATGGACTTCGGGTGATAATCATGTGTCAAGATGGGTTCATCGACTGTAGTAAATGCACCTCTCTGCTGTGGGATGTTGAAGGTTGGGGAAGTCTGAAGGTTGGGAAGTGTATGTGGATAGGGGAATATGGGAAATCTCTGTACTTTCCACTCAATCTTTCTGCGAACCTAAAATTGAAGTCTATGAAAAGAAAAGCTGGTTCTTCCCCACAATTTATTTAAGTGATACTGCTTCATGTTCATTACTCTTCTACCTCAAACTGTACCAGCCCCTCTGACCACATGAAATGTCATGGTAACTCCTTGTAAGACCAAAGAAATATGAGGTGGTAGGGACGATTATTCACTGCAGGCCGTAATGCTGCTTGTAAAAATTAAGAGGTAAAAATTCAAATAAATAGAAATATATTATGTAAAATATTAAAGGCCATAACTCCATTCCCCAGAGACAACAAAAATCATTAACATAACTAATATCAGTCCACTGTTTTTGTGAGACTATATTACGTATACTCATTTGCAACTTTCCAACTTGCACATTTTCCTAGGCAAATACAGAAGGATAACTGTAAAGATGTAACATTTATTGTCTACTAGATACCAGAAAATGTTCTAAAAACTTTATAAGGTATTACTCATTTGCTTTATGAAACTCTATAAAGCAGATACTATTGTTATGCCCATTACACAGACGAAAAAGCTGAGGTGCAGATATAAAGTATTTTGTTCAATTCCTCACAGATAATTAAGTGGCAGATCTCAGAAATCAAAATATATATGATTCTACTTCATTCTTATTAATGACTAGTTAGCATTCCTATTTTGTAAAGTTAACAATTCCTATTTTAATAGACACTTGGATTATTTTGTTACTTTACTACTAGAAGTAATGCTGCAACATCTTCTACATGTCACTTTATTCACTTATATTAGTATTTCCATACAATAAACTCCTAAAGGTGGAACACTAGTTCAAAGGGTTTAATACATTTCATTTGTAACAGATATTGGCAAATTGTCCTCCACAATAAGAGTATCAATTGACACAGTATTATCAATTATGTATTAGGATTATCAGTTATTTATCCTTTATGAACACCATATATTATCATTTAAAAAAATTTTTTCAACCAGAGAATCAAAACTGCTCTATTATTGTTACAGAAATCTTAAAGTTGCCTTATAAAGATTTGATTTTTTTGGAATCAGTTGTGTGTGGCATCTGGGTTGATGAGTCAAATTCTTCTTTCTCACTTCCCCTTCTGCTCCACCTGGGGAAAGAAGGAACGGACACACACCTCCCCGAGGAGCCCTGGCACTAACTACAACACACAGGATTTGGCCAGACCTGGACCAGCTTTTGGAAAATACTAACTCAACTGTCATCCAACATGCTGCAGTTAACCACCTGTCAGTCACCCATCAGGGGGCATGAAGCTCTGGTTTGATCACTTTGCTAAGGGCTGCACAGGGAAGGAAAAAAGTCATAAAACACTATATTGCCAAGCAGTACTTATTGCTTCTCCTCTTCACTGTCCTCTACCTTGAGCCCCTCAAAATATTTTGCCTGCATGACATTTCTTCACTTGAGATGCTGTTTGCCCTTTAAATGGCATCTTAGCATTTGAGGTCCTCTAGCTGTCTTCTTTCCCTTCCTTTGGCTGACAATTCTCCCGAAAGTTTGTAAAAAGACTTGACATTCACAAAATCTAAGGTCTTCTGGTGATACCAAATGTAACAGGAATGGAAGCATCATCAGCACTGTGCAACATTACGTTTCTTTAGCAAGGTTTGGCTCAGGTTACAAAACCCGGGCAGCTGTACCACAGACAGAGGCTGTGGCCATTTCCCCTCTATTTTATGATTGTCCCTGTTTCATTACTTTGTGCTTTCACTACATCCTGGCCTAGCAGTCTGTAGCAGCAGGCTAGAGAGATAAGGCCTTCTGGTAATAAATAAAGTAGAAGGTTAAAACCACAAAAAAGGGAATGTGGGAAATTGTGATGACAAGGCCATATGTTTAGCCTTGGATATGTGCTCTAAGAGAAGCTGAGAGCCTTTTTACCCTCTTTTAAGAGGACTTCGCATTTACACTCTATCATCCAAACATTCATAAATGCATATGCTCACAGCCAGAGAATGAGACTATTTGACAGCACCCATTTCTTGTTATGTTAAGTACAAATGACAGACACATGCAAGTGGTCTCCACTCAAGACACAATGCTATAGAATTCTGATTGTACTGAGGAAATAAATTAGAAAAATGTAAATTTACTGATAATTAGCCACAAATAGGATTACCCTCTCTACTCACCTTAGAACTCAAACATATAGATAACAAAGTTCCTCAAAGGGGTGAGACAAAAAGAGGTGGGAGGTAATTGAAACATATTTACCTAATTGAAGAATTTGACCCATTGATAAATATGGAGTGCAGAGAAATCCTTTCTAGCACCCACTATATGATCTTTGACACACACTGGCTTTCATCACAAGTGCAGAAAAAAAAAAAATCCCCATAATATATGACACCTAATTTTACTTTTCATTCAAGCCCTTAATTTTAAACATGGATCTGAATTCCATTGCTAAAGAAGCATATTACAATAATTATTTAGGAAATGAGAGAATAATGAAAGAAAATTTTAAATCTCTTTCCTATGCACAAAGGAAAATTTTTTTTTAATACAGATTGACATTTAGGATTTTTATCTTGTGTAGCTCAATTTTTTCAGATTTTTTTTTTCCTGATGACCTCAACACACTGCTTTTGCATGGTTAAGAGAAAAACAAATCGAGGTGGGACAAAAGCTACAAACGAAAGGAGTGGCCCGGATAACATAAGATATATTTACTAAAGCACGAAAGCTCCCCCTTGTGATATGAAGCGACGAGCCAGGAGGGAGCAGGGACTTGTCTGGCTGTCAGGTGAGCATTTGAAGTATTACTCGCTGTATCTTATTATTGGTTTTTAATTGACTCAGGTCTCCTTCAACCACAGGTAAGGAACTATAGAACCCAAGGAGTCTAGATAAAAGTGATTAAAAAGAACTGCAAGCATTTTCTAGAAACCACAATAAATTCCAAATGGATTAAAGATTTAAATGTAATAAATTACATAATGAAATTTTGATGGATAATTTTATATTTGACTGGGGAAGGACTTTCTAAACAGGACATCAAAATCACAAGCCATAAAAGATGCCACTAGATTTTACACATAAAATTCCTAAACTTCACCTAAATTCCTTAAACTAAATTAAAAGAAAACTAAGAAAAACAAAATTGCAATATACACAACAGACAAATAGCTCATACACTTATGAAAGAATGAGCTCTTAAACTTTTTTTAAGAAAGAAACAAACACACCATTTTGGCTAATAAACACACTAAGATACATCAAACTTTATTAGTAATAAAGAATAAAAATTATATTAAAAGACCAATGAGATAGCATTTTTTTTTCATGTACCTACCATCTTGGTTAAGATTTAAAAGAAAAATGCCCAATGCTTAGTATGCAGAAATAGACACTTTAATACATAGATAGGAGTATATCATGCAAGCTTCCTGGGGGCCTGGGAGGAATCTGGTAATATATATATATAAATTGAAATGTGCACATTCCTTTAACCAGAAATGCAATCTCTACAAATTTATCAGACAGACATGTGAGCATAACTAAGCAACAAATATCCAAAAAGTATTGCTTATAGTAATGAAGTATTGCAAGCAATAGTAAATGTTCATTGTTTCAAATTTGGTAAATAAATTAATCCATTTCTACAAATTAATACTTTGCAGCTATTAAATACAATGATAACATCTATGCATCTATGCTCTATGATTCCATTAAATGTACAGAATATAATTAAGTGAAAAAGCAAATATTAAATATTATAAAGTTTTTTTAATGTTTTATATAAATTTAAAATTCTAATGAATTCATGCTTTCATGTGAAGAATGATTACCCTGAGGAAAGAGCGGCGGGAGCTTGACGAGGGAGCTTATTTAACTGATGATTTTTATTTTTCTAGATAGACTTCTCTGTTTTCTATGTTTTATGTAACACACACAAATAACTTCTATAACAATAAAAATTAGTTTTTGTTGAAAATATAAACAAATCCTTATTTTGGACTTTTTTTTTTTTTACCATGACTGCTTTTTGAAGACTTCAGATACTGAATTCGAAACAGCTAAAGAAATAAACAGTGGGTTTTGTTTTTTTTTTTATCTGTGTGTTGACTATTCTTAACTCTGAAGGAAGTACATTCTAGCAGTTGGTCCTGAATATAAATAACCATAGCTAAAATAAAACTTTTAGACTAGAGTAGACTTCTGAAATTATTTTCTCCAATTATTCCATCTTACAGATAGAAATTTTAAATTTGAGTAGATAAAATGTCTTTGCAAAGTCACAAAGCAGTGCGCAGCAGAGCAGAATGAAAACGCAGATACCCTCACTCCTTAATCCACTTTCCCTTGTGCGAATAAAAACTTCCACTTTGTGACTTTTGTTGCATATGAGTTTTAAAACAAATTTTTAAAGTAGTTCTCATAGCATGCTAACGTTATCTTGAACAATAACATAAATAATGAAACTGCGTAGTCTGCATTCCCTTATTAGGAAGGACATACTCAAACTACCCATGACCCAAATGTGCCATTGGTCAAAATAGTCACAATGATGATTATATCCTACCATAGAGCTACTGCAATGTGCGAGCCACCGTGTTAATGCTTTATATGCATTCTCTCATTTAATTTTTACAACTTAGATAGAAATTTCTTATTATCTGCATTTTATGTATGAGAAAACAAAGTTTTAGAAAAGTGACTTAAACCAACATCATAGAGCTAGTGTGACATTCTATTACAGCACCTTCTTGGTGTATCTGACTCCCAAATTTAAAAATAAAAGACTTCTCCTTTGCCACCTTAAATTGCTTCACAAAAATGGTCAACGATTCAAGACATATCCCATGTCTTCCTGATAGTGGATTAAAACGAAGCACCATTTTCATAATGTCCGCCATATTATAACATATGATAGGCCATGCTGCAATATATTTCCATGCCTCCTTTAAAAACGGTCTCATAGGCCGGGCGCGGTGGCTCAAGCCTGTAATCCCAGCACTTTGGGAGGCCGAGACGGGCGGATCACGAGGTCAGGAGATCGAGACCATCCTGGCTAACACAGTGAAACCCCGTCTCTACTAAAAAATACAAAAAAATAGCCGGGCGAGGTAGCGGGCGCCTGTAGTCCCAGCTATAGGGAGGCTGAGGCAGGAGAATGCCGCAAAACCCGGGAGGCGGAGCTTGCAGTGAGCTGAGATCCGGCCACTGCACTCCAGCCTGGGCGACAGTGCGAGACTCCCTCTCAAAAAAAAAAAAAAAAAAAAAAAAAAAAAAAACGGTCTCATAAATAATGTGTTAATCCATAACTAACCTCTGCAGTAGACCTAGAAGCACTGATGCATCTCATACTTACCAGAAGACAGCAAGTCTTTCCTAAACTGTCTGCAGACAACTTAAGAAAAAGTGGTGAGAATATCAATAAATTATCATATAGCACATGTTCAATTATGTTCAGACACTGATTTAAAATAGGTAATAGAAGTAAATCCTTAGTAGATCTGCCTTTACTAAATTTTGCTGTAAATCTCCTTTCTTCCTCATTCATTTGCTCTTTTAGTTACATTCTTCTTACATGCTTCCTTATTAATTTCTCTTTCAATCACTCTGTTTATGTTTGTCTGCTGAAGTCTTAAACTGTACTCTTGTTATTTTCCCATCAATCATATTGTAGGTTCCATGTACCATTCACTCACCCAATCCTTCACAAGAAGTATCCCTGGTAAGCAGCACAGATGAGCAGTGAAGAAAAGCAAGAGAGGGGAACCATTGTAGAAATGCTAAATAGGCTGGAATTTAGAGATTGATCTCAGTAAATCAACTAGAGATGAAAGTAGAATGCCAGAGTCATCCCTCCTTCTCCCTAAGTTTAGGTGAAGGCATCACAGGGGCAGGGATATTAAGCAAGAAGAAAGCCAGGAAGAACCTGGAGGCATTTTTAGATGTGGTGGCCAAGCCTCTCCTTCAGTTTTCTGAGAGCTCTTTCCTTTTAGACACCTTCGCCCTGGAAAATACAGTGAAAAAATAAGGGGCAACTTGCATAGGGCTTATTTTATGACCAAGGGTAAAAGAAAGGGGAGGAGGCTTTCAAGGCCAATCAATTTACCAGGATAAAAAAATGAGAACAAAACCGTAACTACTAAGCAATAAGTATTATCCACTTACACACTTAATCAGGGTTAACTCCTGAGAGAAAGTTGGAATACATTCCAGTCTTGTATCAATGGCAGGAGCAAAACGAAACCAAGTAGGAGGAAAGTAGACAGTGAGAGTGAGAGGTGTCTTGAATATATGTGGGATATCTGGGACTGAGGAGAGGAAGAGAAAGATAGTAGTAAAGTGTGATAAAGTATAAAGATCAGATGCTAGAGCAAACTAACCCAGACTCAAATCCTCCCTCTGGCCCTAACCAGTTGTGTTTTTGTGAGTGATCTTGAGCATTGAGCTAACATTCTCTGAGCTTCAATGATTTTCCTTATATAAAGAAGCTAATAATATCTACCTGGAAAAATAATACATAATCTAGGTAAAATGCCTAGCATACATAGGGCCTGACACCTAGAACATAATCAAATACAGAGTGGGATTTTCCTGCTGCTCTAGATTGCTAATTTGCATTTAGGGTTGCCAAATTTGACAAACAACAATAGAGGATGTCCAGTTTAATTTCAATTATAGATAACTAGGTATAAATTCTCTAGTATAAGTGTGACCCATGCAATATTTAGGACATACTTATCTTAAAAATTTCCCCTTGTTTATCTTAAATTCAAATTTAACTGCAAATTACTTTTATCTGGCAGCTCTACAAGTTGTATTCAAAGTTGTAGGAAAACAAGTCATGATATCCTACCTTTTTAAAGAACCTACAAGCAACTGAGGGCCAGAAGTTCCCTCCAGGACTCATGAGGAACCAAGACAAACTGGCTGTGCTACTCCTAGCCATCACTCACACATCCAACGTACCTCTCTCCCCACTCTAGAGAGTTGGAGAAACTACTGTAGGGAAATTTGTGGAAATAGGGAATTTTCAGACTAGGAAGAAGGTAGTTTTCACCTCTCCTTGCAAACCAAGTGGGGGCATCTCCTTTCCTGGATTGGATGAGTTTGTTATGTACCTAAATTGTTGACATGCCCTATGAAATAGCAGAGTTTTGGGTCACGATAAAGATGTTTGAGTTTCCTGTGGTTCAAGTGAATACTTCAGAAGGCAGAGAGACCCCAAGTGAAGGAATTTGGAGGGGTCCCCAGAGTTCAAACCAGAGCAGGCTTGCTTGAAACACATTCAGTGGAATGATGAGGCTCCAACTGACTGTCTGAAGAATTCACAAATGACTCTCACATGAGAGACGGTATTTAGATGCCCATTATGCAGACAGCTGTGACAGCCAGTTGGTATTAACCACAGAAGCCTCAACAGAGAGGTCTACATCAGTCAGGTAAATGAAAACATTTATAACTCTTCTCTCTAACCCCTACCACTAAACACACCACAGGGATCCAGGAGGTAGAGGAGAGGAAAGGATGGAGAAGAGCACAACTCTTCCCTCTCCAAGTCCTGGCTAAATCCTCGCAAGTGCTGAGGTGATGATGACAAGGCCTAAGTTCAGTATTTAGACTGGGCTAAATTTTTTTATATGTAGTCCCCCCACCTTATCCACAGTTTCACTTTCACAGTTGCAGTTATCCACTCTCAGTTGTGGTCAAAAATACATGAGTACCATATCCTAAGATATTTTGAGACACACTACACTGACATAACTTTAATTATAGCATATTGTTAGAATGGTTTTATTATTAGTTGTTGCTAATCTCTGTGCCTAATTTATAAATTAAAGTTTATCATAGGTATGTATAAGAAAAAACAGTACATAGATAGTTGGTACTCTCTGCGGTTTCTGGTATCCACTGAGGTCTTAGAACATGTGCCCCAAGGGTAAGCGGGGTCTGCTACACTCGAGAGATATGAGAAAACCTAGGATCCACCCAAAATAACATGAAAGATGACAGGGAAGAGGAAGTTTGATCATTTATTCAAACACGTTTATGTTTGAAATAGTAATTGAAAAATAAAATTGCTTCATATCTGGGTGTGCCCCCAGGCGTGAGCCAGGGGGCCCACCATCCTCTGAGTTTTGAGTCTCGTTGGCCCTCGTTGGACTCTTAGCTGACAATAGGTCTTCACAGGATAGAAAGGTCAAGTCAGATTCCATGTGGGAGTTTAAATCTAAGTTCAAATCCTTAAATAAAACTACAAGGCTCTGAAGGGGCAGGCTGGTGAAGTGGATAACGTTGAGGCACATTTCAATTTATGTACAAAGGCATCAGTTTAATTGCATTACAATAAAGATGAGAAGTGCCAGGACTCAGTGTAAGCCTTATAATTAACAATGAGATAGAAGTTGACTTCAGCCGCAAGGTCCACTGTTGGGTTGTGGAGATACCTAGGACCAGGGCACCCTGGTAAGACAAAATGGCTTTACCATGGAGTTAGACTTGGGATTCTGCCCTCCAGTTTAGTGTCTCTGAGATATAAAATTATAGCATCTCAAGGAAAAGAGCATGGGAAAGCCATTACAAAACTGGTGAATGTTCCAGTTCCAGTGTCAGCTGAATTGCCATGGCAATATGATGGACAATTGCATGGTGCCCATTTCCAGGCAGGTAGCAGAGCTTTGGGGGCAGGCATCTGCCTTGCCCATCTTAGATATAGAGTCTCACTATGTTGCCCAGGCTGATCTCAAACTCCTGGGCCTCAAGAGATCCTCTTGCCTGGGCCTCCCAAAGTGCTGGGATTACAGGTGTGAGCCAGGGGACCCACCATCCTCTGAGTTTTGAGCCTCGTTGGCCTTCCAGCCCACTTAAACTGCTGTAGGCCTTCCAGCCCACTTAAGCCTAAGTAGGCTCAGGAAACATTCATTGGTTCCAGGTAAATCAGAGGAACAACCATCATGAATAGAAACACATAGAAAATGCTATTATGCTGAAGCGTAACTGTTGTTTCAGAAGTCTGGCATCTGGTGCACTTAACAATAGAGAATATATTAAATTATTTCCCAAATAAAAGAAAAACAAAAACAAAACTGGTGACTGAAAAAAAAAACCTCTTTATATCTATCATTCAGCCTGAGATCCTTTGTAATAGGAATAGCAAGATAGCTGCCTAGTGGCCTGAGGTTTGCTTCTGACAGCTGTGTAGGCACTTCCTGGAGCCCTTAAAGCAAAGCATGGAGCACAGGAGGGGGAACTGCCACAGAAGTCTCACAGCCTCCTTGCTCATGTCACAAAGTTACCCCTTGCTTTTAACCCCTAAAACCTTTCTTGTTTAAATTGTGCTTTTGATTTCAGTCCTGTATATATTCACAATATGTCTTAGCTCTCCATTTGGTAAGTATTTTTTGGAAGTGGCACCAATATCAGATGGCATTTGTCCCCAGAGAAATATTTGCTCTTTTCTTATTGTTTTGATTAGTTAATACATATTGAAAACTAACAATATATACCTGAAAGCACGATGTATGTATTAGTCCATTTTTCACGCTACTGATCAAGACATACCTGAGACAGGAAAGAAAAACAGGTTTAATGGACTGACAGTTCCCTGTGGCTCAGAGGCCTCACAATATGGCCAAAGGCGAAAGGGTCTTCTTATGTGGCGGTGACAAGACAGAATGAGAAAGAAGCGAAAATGGAAAGCCCTTATAAAACCAACAGATCTCATGAGACGTATTCACTACCATGAGAACAGTATGAGGGAAACCGCCCCCATGATTCAATTATCTACCTCCTACAACACGTGGGAATTATGGGAGTACAATTCAAGATGAGATTTGGGGAGAGACACAAGGCCAAATCATATCAATGTAGTATAAATAAACTCAGAATCACAGTTTCTCTGGTTAATAAGATTTGCTTATCTTCTAAGTGAGTTTGCCAAGTGAAGTTCAACACTTAAAATACTGTACCCTGCTGGTAATTTCCATTCGGTTTGTTGATAATTTTTATTAAAAATGAAAAATTAATAAAATAATCTCAAAGCCCCTCTACAATACTGCCTGAAAAGAAGCTGAAAGAGTAAAGGAAGAAAAAAAAAATTTTATCCTAATTACAGAATGTAGAAAAACTTGTATCAATTCTCAGATGTGTTCAGTAGGGCCAGAAGCAAGGATCTGGCTATCTTTATAACAAGTGCACAGGGGTTTAGGATAATATTACCAAGTTCCTGGCATATGGAGCATCTAAATAAACAGAATACCTTCAATCCAATTTGCCAGTACTGAGGATTATGTGTGGTGGATATTGTAGACAGAATTCTAAGATGGCCCCAAGATTTCTGCCCCCTGTTGTACAAGTCCTGTATACAAGCCCCTGAGTGTGGCCAACCTGTATAGATGATATGGTCTCTCCCATGATTAATTTAGATTAGGCAGCATGATCACCTGTGAGAAAGGGACATGATCTAATAGGATGGTCCTTAAAAGTGACTGGGCTTTTCCTGGTGAAAGAGATGTGTGAGAGAGATTGAAGTGTGGAAGGAATTCCAACACAAGGGAGACTGTCTGTTGTTGGCCTTGAAGGAAGTGGGACCCATGTGGAGGCTACAACTGCAAAGAACTGAATTCTTCCAACACCCAAATGAGTGTGGAAGTGGATTCTTCACCAGAGCCTCCAAAAACGTAGCCCAGCCAACCTTGGTTTTAGCTTATGAGACCTTGAGCAAAAGATGATCCAATTACCCCTACCTGGACTTCTAAACTACAGAACTGGAGCTGATAAAGGTCTGCTATTTTAAGCCACTAATTTTGTGGTAATTGTGATGTGGCAATAGAAAATGAATACAGAAGACAGCAGTTATCATATAAAATTGGTTTGGCAGAAAAGAGGTGATAGTTGAATTAAGCTGAAAAAAAGTAAGTCAAAGATATCATAACCCTAGTCTAATCATAATAAGAATATTAGAAAGACCAAATTGAGATCTGTACTACTAAATACCTGACCAATACTCCTCAAAACTGTCAAGATCATGATCAAGAAGGAAAGAACTGTCACAGACCAGAGGAGATTGAGGAGCCATATGACTAAATGTAATGTGGTATCTGGGATGGGACCTTGGATCAGAAAAAGGACATCAGTGGAAAAATTGAATAAAGTCTAGAGTTTAACTGTAATACAACTAAACAAACTAACAGAAATCTGCAAAGTATCATAGAAATATATCATGTAAATGAACCAAATAGTGAAAAAGCAGAAATCTAAATATATACTTTATTTACCATCTCTTAAATGGTGATGTTTTGGTCATACTCTAGTCAGATAAAATATTACAAAAATAAGGTTTATTGCCACTATTTTTAATAAGCATGGTACTTCATAGTTCTGGCATACTGATATTTTTCTTTATGGCCTCAGTGGATCCCTACGGTCAATCCAAAGCAAAAATAAGAAGTGTGATATCCATATCCTAAGGCTATTTATACCATTCTTTTGCTAACATGGGTCAGGCAGTGGTCAGAAGATTATAAGATGTCATCCTCTAATCTGAGCTTCTGATACTTAAGAGATCACTGGAGAATCCACAAGTTTGAAGATTCTCTTCCAGAATGTTTAATGTGCTTTCTAAAGGTGAGCTCAAAGATTTACCTGCAGAGGGGATAAAGATCAGGCCCAGGGTCCCGCAGCAGCCAGCATGACACTATTAACATCAAATGCAAGACATTCCTTATACTGCTTTAATTATCAATGCTAATAGAAGCAGCACAGGGCAATAAATTTAGGAATTCGTTGGCAAAGGAAAGCTAGTTTTCATGTTTCATTTTTAAAGCATTATATTCCTATTTAAGTGTCCTTGCATGTTCTTTCAGACTAGGTCTTGTTATAGTCTACAAAGCTCTTATTGAAGCAAAGAAAAAAGGGGGCAGAAGAGGACTAGGTTTTAACTTTTTTTAATCTTCAATTATTTACTGTCAGCCCTCATAGTAAAAGATCACAGGCTATTGGATACACTGCTTTTCTTTGCCTTGAGATGATAAGGATGTTATCTGATTTTTGAACTGCTATTTGTCCATTTGAGAGCATATATATATATATGACCTTGTATTTACAACACAGTTTCAGATACATTGTTTTACGTTTTCACTCACAACAAGCCACCCCAAGAGTTAGAAAGGGTAGAAATTACTATTTCCTCTATACAGATGAGAAAACTGAAGTTCAGATAGATAAACTGGGTTGACTATCAATGGATTTGAATTAGGGTATTTTAACCACTAATCCAATACTGCTTTGTAAGTAAATGTGCCTTTAGCTTGCTTTTGCTTCCCGTTTGCCACCCGTTTCCACACGCAGTAGGGACTACATGTCATTGCTGGCCGCTGGCTACTGAGGTTCCCCAAAAGTCCAGGCCTTCCTGCTACCATTGCTGACTATGTGAGACCTAACACTCTTCCCTCTTTCCTAAATAAAACTTCAAAATCCTGATCAAGCTTTGTCCTTCTTGCAAAGCCATCTGATTTGTCCCAGGTAGAGCCAAACTCATGGATAGATAACAAGCGCCATTTGGCCCTGGACTTCACAAAAAGGGACTCAACTTTAGACTTCAACCATGTTTCTGAATGAGGCTATATAGACAATCACAGAGATACAATAGAATTTAAACTTGTGTCCAATCTTCAACCACACAACCTACATATTATACTATACTAATACCTGCATATTTTCATAAATTATATAATTACCATTTGAATGATGCAATTACACTGCATTATATTTTAAGTGTTAACTTGTTTAAAATAAACATTTAAAATTCACCACCATTTTTGAATCTCTATTTCTACATTACTTCATATTTTTATTTTTAGTAAACACAGAGTTTCAACATATGTAATAGCCATGGCTTATTTCAAATTCTATGAAGCACCTCTTTCAGGGAGATGTATATGCTCATAAATGGGAGGATGAACAAACAATGGATAAATGGAGATTCAGAAATTTACACACAGCATGCTCTAAGTGACTTAACACCCTTTTTAACCTTTTTTTTTTTTTTTTGGAGACTCAGTCTTGCTATGGTGCACAGGTTGGTCTTGAACTCCTGGGTTCAAGTGATCCTTCCATCTCGCCTTTCCAAAATGCTGGGATTACAGGCATGAGCCACTGCATCCGGCTTACTTATCACCTTTTAAAATAAAGAGCTAAGATAGCCAGTAACTCCTTTAATAAACACAGTGTTTTTAAAGAAATCATGACAGGAAATGAACAACACATTTTGAGATGAGGCTGGTTGGTTAGTTCAGAGAACTAACATTTCTCAATTTCAGATAGGAGAGAGCCAAATATAACTTGCTTAAAGAAAACAGAAAACAAGAAACAGAAAAGTAGAGTTAATAAAGTGACCTAACACAAGAAGAGCAAGGTCAGGCTCAGACTTTAGAACAATTCAGACAACTATTTCACATTTAAAATAATATGAATACTTTTCTGACCCTTCCCAAAGACCACCTCCTCAGCCAATTCATTTGTCACTATTCAGCAGCCATGCTTTGTTTCTGTCATGCCAATCTCTGGGTGGTCCCAACTATTTTTTCTGAGCTATCTTATACCACCATCCCTTCCAATTTGTGGCATCTCCTAACGAATCCCTTAAGACTCTTTTTCATGCATAGAATTTCTCTCAGAAGGAAAAGCACTTTTCTTATTTCATCCTAACAAACTCACAATTATGTGTGCAATTATGTATACAATTATGTATATACAATTACTGTGTAACAAATTCACAATTATGTGTGCAATTATATGTACAACTATTTGTACAGAATTATGTATACAATTACTCACAACTATGTGTAGAGAAAACCATCATGGCAGCCCCAAGACATGGCTAAAAAACAACAACAAAATAAAAACAGTAATAACTGTATTCCAGGAATTCATATGTGTTTCATACAGAAAATTATGTTTCCACTTCTACTATCTGCTCTTTTATATCTAGCACTGCTTTTCTTATTAGAAACCCCTTTCTCTGAAAATCAGCTACTATAGCTATCACAGGATGAGATTTAATTTGTATTTATCATGAATAAAGGCACATTTCCATTTCCTCCCACTGTTTTTAACTACAAAATGTACTGTTTTCAATGTACTCTAAGAAATTTGTTTTTCTCTTCTTAATGAAGGAGTCATACTAACTCTTCTGATTTGAAGGTTTTCCTTCTTGAGGAGCAACAGAAATGAAAATTGGCCCCAGTCCTCAGGCCTAAGGGCAAAAATAAATACAAGTGCCTGGAACCAAATCCAATGGCCCTACAAGGAACAACTGTACTTTCTCTTACACCTCTCTCTTACATTATCTGTCTCTCTCTTTCCCTGTCTCTTTCTCTCTCTCTCTCTCTCTCTCTCTCTGTCTCGTTTTCACATGATTCAGTTTGTGGGGAAAGACAATATGCTTCATTTAGGCAGATTTCACTGTTCTTTTCATCTAGGAGGCTGGCAGAGAAGGTCAAAATCTAAGAGGACAAGATGATATAGTTATATGTAGCCAATGGTAATACATACTGTATAGGCCAAACAGAAATTTTTCTAATGATTGCAAAGACTGATTTAGTAAGCCAAACTCCCCCTAGTGTCTGAATGGAAGCTCATGAGAGCCCCATGGGAGCAACTGGGAAATAATTCTCTTTTCAGAGATGAGGAAATTAATGTCCAGGAAGATTTACAACTCAAACAGGAATCTGTACTCCCAGTTCAGTTTTCCATCTCTTGAGTTAACCTGCCATGACTCAAGAAGTCACCATTCTAAGAATGAATTTAAATATGCAAAATATTCAAAATCACCCCAAGTGATTGTTGGTTTAGATCATTACCATATATTATTATACAGTATTTATTGATGACAGAAAACAGAAAAGGCAGAGAAATGAAAATGCCAGCCAAACAAAAGAAGGACATGCAGTCAGTGATTGCATTCTCACCTCATATTTAGATGCTCAGAAGCTCAGCAACAAGCAAGCATGCACCTTAGGCTAGAAGCAGTAGCAACAACACACATTTACAAATTATGAAAAGGGCAAAATGCTCAGTCTGCATTGTTCAGCACAAAGAATTCATAAAAGCTTCAGAGACATGTCCTTTTAATGAGAAACAATAGTTTGCAGCCAGATGCTCCTAATCATTATGAACACTTTCGCACCAGAAACAGGCACAAAAGGGGGCTATGAGCCTAGCACTTTGAAAATAAAGACCTCTGTGGATAAGTGTACCTATTAATACAAATGGTTTTGAACAGATTCAGCTTCTGCTCCAAGTCTGTCAATTAACAAGGAATAAAAATAATATTTCCATACCATTCCAAGAAAAAACAAGACATCAGCCATATCTGGAGACACCTAATTTTCTAACTGGGATCATATCTATTGCATGACTATTAAAACAAAAAATATTCCCTTCAAAATACTGACACCTCTTAGCTTGATTTTACGCTAGAGACAAAACGGCTAACATTCTTCAGATTTGCAGGTATTTTACTATTGAACAGGAGTAGCCTAAATATGTTTCCATTTAATAATAGAAATGAGAACATGAGCTTCCTAGTAAAGTTGCCATGAAAGAAACCTGAGTAAATGAACTAATAATATCACACTGTACTGATAGTTTTTCTGTCTTCATACTGTCTTCAAGAAATGGCAGTTTAATTGATACTTCTCTAAGAAATTGAAATCAAAATAAGTGTAATAATAATAAAGTATCATCTATCTACAATAATATCAAGGAATTTGAAGTCAGACTGCATAGGTTAAAATCTCAGCTCTAGCTACATGACCTTGAATATGCTACTTAACCTCTCTAAACCTCTGCTTACTCATCTGTGAAGTGGGGACAGTAAAAAGGTCCACATCATGGAGTTGTTGTATGGATTAAATTAAGTAATCCCCATGTAGCTCTTAAGGTAGGCTCTGGTATTTAATAAGCCCTCAATATGTTAACTATTTTTCTTAATACCTATAATTTAAAGGCATCTTAGGAGAATTTGAGAACTATCATCAGGAATTTCACAAGCAATTTTATATTTGGGAATTGTGGTAGGTGTTTTAAATATGTCCATAATATTTTTTAAAAATCAAATTCACTGTCTAAGCTATTTTTCCATGGAGGTGCATTAATGCAAATAAGGCAGAATGACTTTTCCCAGTTATAATTGGGCTGAAATGAGGTGGAAGGAACAGAAAGACAATTAACTCTAGCTTTTTTTTTTTTTTTTTTTTTTTAATCTCCAGCAGTTCGGAGTAGGTTTAGTGCCTGATGGTTGTAGACTGTCAATGCTGCCAGGCAAAATTATTCAGAGACCTTCAAGGGGCTTTGTTTATCTCATTTTTCAATTAACCTCTGCGTTTTAACTTCATCATAATGCCTATGCCAATTCACACCAAAGAACAAATAAAAAATCCCAGTTTGCTGTCATTATTTCTTTGCTTTACAAATCAAGTTTTATTTTTCCATTTTAATGCATAAAGAAAATACATGGAGGATGTAAAATTTAGGTTGCAAAAAACCAGCAAAATGGCAAATGATTTAATATAAATTAACTTTTGTATTAAGCTATTTCCTTTTCTTTTCTTTTTCTTTACGTGAGGCAACAGTGAAGTTTAGCACTGCTGAGAGCAAAGATCAAAGTGTACTTGAAGACTGGGATTTCTGTTTTCATCTTAGTTTGAGATTTCAGGGCCTAAATCGCTACACATATGATGAGAGATGAGGATCAATTTTTTTCTTCCTAGAGCATCAATGTCAGTAGACGTAAATCTAAATCTGTACATCTCTTTCAAATATATGTTAATAGGACTAAGATACCTCACCTTTATTTTTATTAAGTCAGTACCAAGAAATAAACAGCTTTTCGAAAAGCATGTCCAGATTTTTTACACCATTTAAAATAGCATTGAGATTTTAATCCTTAAATTGAAAAAAATCTCATCCAGACAATTAAAATCCTTTTGTAAAAAGTGTCAGCTGATGCAGATAATACACACCACTTTCTATTTTACTGCCCAGGAAACAAAAAATATACAAAATTTGGTATGTTTTCTACATTTAAAAATCTTTAGAAGCATAATATGTTTAAAATGAGTAAGACTTTAGTGCCAAATATTATGTAGTCTATGATATTGAATGTCTAATGGGTTAATTATGTAAGATTTGTGCTAGTCTGGCTATTTGAAAGCACTGAGGAAAAGACACAATCAAGAATGTGGGGTAAAGGTACTTTTCAATGGACAATAGATGTCAACATTGTCTTAGTCTGCTGGGGCTGCTACAACAAAATACCAAAGAACTAGGTGTATTAAACAACAGAAATTTATTTCTCACAGTTCGAGGCTGAGAAGTTCTATAATGTGGGTGCTGGAGGATGTGTTTCCTGGTGAGGGTCTTCCTAGCTTGCAGGAAGTTCTCCTTCTCTTCCTCTTCTTTTAAGAGCATTAATTCTATCATGAGCATCCCACCCTTATGACCTAATTAAAACCTAATTACCCCCAAAACCCCTCCTCCAAATAACGTCACACTGAAGGCTAGGGCTTCAACGTGTGAATTTGCAGGGGACAGAAACAGGCAGTACAAATTAGAGAAGCAATATGAAAGTGATCCAATGGGTAAAAATTAAAATATGAGTGTCTGAGGGTGAGCAGATAAACATTACCTGACAAGTATGACTATTTCTTTCTGAGAATAAATATTGGTGGGAGGCCCAGATGTTGTGGCTCACGCCTGTAATCCCAACCACGCCTGTAATCCCAGCACTTTGGGAGGCCAACGCGGGTGGATTAGTGGAGGCCAGAAGTTTGAGACCAGCCTGGCCAACATGGTGAAACTCTGTCTCTACTAAAAATACAAAAACATTAGCCAGGCATGGTGGCACACACCTGTAATCCCAGCTTCTTGGGAGGCTGAGCCACAAGAATTGCTTCAACCCAGGAGGCAGAGCTTGCAGGAGCCAAGATTGCACCACTGCACTCCAGCCTGGGTGACAGATTGAGACTTGTCTCTCTCTCTCTCTCTCTTTCTTTCTCTCTTTCTCTCTCTCTCTTTCTCTCTTTCCCTTTCTCTCTCTCTCTCTCTTACATGCACACACACACATTTTGTGTGTGTGTGCGCGCGTGTGTGTGTGTGTGTATACTATGTGGGACTAAGAAATTTCTTAATTATTTGAATCTCCTGCAATTAAATTATTTCTTTTTTCTCCAGTGACTGAAGTAAAGAGTTAATTCATATTTTCACCGACCCAAGTCATGAGGAGGTGACCTTGGAGTTCCCTGTGAACCAGTCCTGAGCCCTGACCTGAATGGATCACGTCTCCATATGGGAAGTGAAATAAAAAGTCATTACAATATTTTTCCTTTCAAGACTTCAAACTGAAGCCAACATTTCAATATTCTTGCTTTGTCATTCTACATACCATTAAAGTAAGAGCTGGTCTGACTTTATCAATATTTCTTGTAGGACACTGAAACAACCATCAGTCAATAACACATTTTGATCATTTCAAGCCTGGGTTGAATATAAACCTGATGTGTAAAACCTACCAAATAAAACTCTTTATCTCTATATATTTGTGCCTATGAGCTAGATAGAATTTATTTCATTCTTTGAAAGAAAAAGGAAGCACTGCATAATCATACTAAATAAAGAATATATTTAATTTCAAGAGAAAAAAGAACTGAAAATTAGAAATGTAATTATAACAAATAAATATCACAAAAGACTGAGTAACTTTTTAAAAATATAAAATGTTGAAAACACAACACTAATTCAGAAAAATGTTCTGCATTCAAAAATAGTTAGCCTCCGGATTCTATACTTTAAAAGAATCATGAATTGTAACAGCAGTAGCCCCGAGGAAATTAATACAGCACTCTCTTTCGTCTTTCTGGAGTTAACAATTTTTTCCTAACTTGTACAATTCAACTTTTAACTGGGTCTGGTCAGAAAGGTGTGCCAACTTCTGTGAAAATTTGTCTGAGCATATATGATATCACCAAGTTTCCATTTAGTTAAAGACAGAGTGGCTGCCAGGGGATTATAAACTGTTCACTCATCAATACTACAGATCTCACTTTTTAGATCACTGGACCCAGAGATGTGACCCACAGAGAATAATGAGGGTAGCAAAACGGAAAGACTCAACAACATTCTGGATGACATCAAACATTCTAGAATGGGAAAAGCCATCACCTCCATCACTTGCAAAAACAAAGTATAGGAAAAAACACACTTAACTTCATGTTATACTTCAGAAATATAAATATTTATTATTGACATAATTGATAGTATTTTTGGGATTTAATGGTACATGGAAAGTTGGCCAATCACAGAGAAAGGTTTTATGCTTCCCAAAATTGGTATATAGATATTTCAATGATATGTTTTAACAAATCATTTGGTTTTGAACAAAGCCAAAAATATGCATACATATTCCTCCATCCAAATATTCATTGATTTGCAAGGAAGTATTTATATGGATTCACATAGTTTTCTAATTCTTGCCATGTACAGATTAGTATGAAATTTTCTAATAGAAGTATTTGTCTTCATCTGCTTTCTGCTGCTATAACAGAATACCACAGACTGAGTAATTCAGAAAGAAAAGAGATTTATTTGGCTCATAGTTCTGGAGGCTAGCAGGTCCAAGAGCATGGTGCCAGCCTCTGGCTAGGATCATCCCATGGTGGAATGCAAAAGGCAAAGGTAAGCAAGGGAGACAAAGAGAAAAGAGGGTCCAGCCTCTCTCAGTAACTAACCAACTCCCACAGGAATAGCATCAATTGCCTTTTAAAAGTCCCACCTCTCAACACTGTTACAATGGCAATTAAATGCCAACGTGACTTTTGGAGGGGACATTTAAACAATAGCAGTATTTCTATTGATAAATATAATGGTTCATATACATATCCATCTAAAAATTTGTTTCATATTCCATATACAAACATTCTCATTAAAATAAGGTTCATGTTTCAATCACCCCAGCAGGACATTAAAGAAGATAAAAAGAGAGCCTGATAAAAGTGTGATTTCATAGTAAATTTTAATAGGTCTTCCAAAAGGATTACAGCATTGACTTCTAAAGCTTCCTCTTAACATATACTGATAGTGATTTAGCAAACCCAAGACTGTTTAAGAATTATCAAAATTAAAAAACAGAAAACAAAAGAGTAAATTCATCAGGCTTACCAACATAAATGTGCACAGTAAATTCTTATATGACTTCCATTGGAATTTAACCAATAATGTATATGAAATATATTATCAGAACTATGCAGATTAATTTTATTTTTATTCATAATGACAAATACAACAGATACAATTCTACTCAACTGCACTCACCTAAGAGGCATGATGAGGAATAAAGACAACTGCTGATAACATTTATTGTTTTAGTTTTTTGAGTTTGGGTTTGTTCTTTTTTTTTTTTTTTTTTTTTTTTGCTGGTAACATGTATTAGAATGAATACTTTTTCACTCAGTGCCATATCATTTCTCAAGTAACTGACTTTTGCAATATACATTTTTGTTTCTCTCAATTTTATTAAACCTCATTTTATTTAAGAGACAATAAATGAGTCAATAAGAAATGGCTCATACATGTAAATCAATACTTACTGTACAGTTGCAACCAGATTTATAAGTAAATCCTTACAATGTCCTATAATTCTTTAGGGTGATAATGGCTTACACAGAGTTCTGTAGAGCTTAAAGCAGAAATTGAACTCATCAAAAAGGAGTCAAGGCACACTGGGAGCCATGTGGAAAAGTGAAAGGACTTCACTCAAAAACAGGTAATAAGAGGATTTTCTTCAAGAGAACTACCATATGTCATCTAACATATGAGGCCCTCAGGGCTAACATACACTATTACTTTATACATAAAGTAATGTGTTTCTATTTCTACTAAACAGAAATATATTAAATCTATTAAGAATTTTTTGGCTTGGAGCAATGGCTCATGCCTGTAATCCCAACACTTTGGGAGGCCAAGGTGAGTGGATCACTTGAGATCAGGAGTTCAAGACCAGCCTAGCCAAGATGGTGAAATCCCATTGCTACTAAAAATATTAAAAAAAAAAAAAAAAATTAACCGGGTGTGGTGTTGGGTGTCTGTAGTCCCAGCTACTCCAGAGGCTGAGGCAGGAGCATCACTTGAACCCAGGAGGCGGAGGTTGTAGTGAGCCGAGATCACACCACTGCACTCCAGTCTGGGTGACAGAGTGAGACTCCGTCTCAAAAAAAAAAAAAGAAAGTGCTTTTTAAAGTTGCCAGTCATAATTGTAAAATGGCATGAATTTAATATGTATTCCTATTTCGGAGCCAACAAAATGTGAAAAATATGAATCACCGTATCATCTGTGTGAGGCATAGATGAGGGGCAATTATTGGAAGAACTTAAATATGTAAAGTTTGTGTATCAAAAAACAAAATTTACAAACAGCAAAGCATAGGAGGTAGGCAAAGGGATTAGTGGTGTATATACCTGTTTGGGGATGAAGGAGAGAAGACAAGTCCCAGAGATTTTGAGGATGCAATTAAAAGTCAGAGTAGGTCATTTGGATGCTCTTGCATATTAAGAGGCATTACAGGGTAGGAAGGAGAGTAAGCATGGAGGTAATGATGTAACCTCACATTCTTATTGGAACTCTGGGCTAAAGTTCTTTTTGTACCAAGACAGACTGGAATGTCTGGCCCAGGTTTAATAATTCCCATAGGCTTTCAAGAGCCTGAAGTTATAGAACCCAGCATAAGTTAAGATGCAGCAGTCACCATCCTGATGACTATCTTAATTTGGGTTTGTCCATAGTCCTTGTTAAGATTTCAAAGGAAACATAGGTAGTGAGCTGCCATAGAAATTGTATATCTCTGGGTGCAGAGATTCATTCATATGCTAAATGTTTAAGTAAACATTATATTACAGTGTTAGCAATATTTTCTTTTCAATATTCATTCAAAGTTCCCACTGACCTTAAAGTAGAATTAAATACAGCAGAACTGTCCTGAGAGAATTAATCATTTCTTTATCACTAGTCAGGAATCATTTTCCCAAATGCCAACTCTTGCCCTCTAATAATTCACTTCTACCTGCTGTGGATCCCTGGTTGTGTGCCCAAGCTCTCTCCTTGACCTCAGCAGAATGAGTTGGCTGCAGTGCAGGCTGTCCTTGAAGACCACCTGGGAGCCTCAGATTGTTCCCAATGCGGCAGCCTGTCAGAAACGGGCTACTGCCAGCGCGGAGCAGGGAACACCTGTGCCTCACAGTCTGCACTGGCCACTCTTCCACTCCAAAGTATCTTTTAAGATACAGGTCAAGACTTTCTCCAGTCATAATTTAGGTAGTGATATTTATCAGTTCATCTTGTCCCCACTGCACCATCAATGTTGAGTGAGAATTTCGGAACTGATTGAAGGAAATAAAACATTATGGCACAAGTCAAGCTTTCTTTAGTTCCCAAAGTACTATTTGTATGACTAGAATTTTGTTCTCTGACCCTACAACAACCCGCAGTATCCCACTTGTTATAAAAGTGTCCCCAAACATATATATACACACACCAAAAAAAAAAAAAACTTATGCATGCACACCATATAAACAATTTATCTTGTACCACATCTGGTACAATTGAGCTGATTGAGACTAAACAACCAATTCCACAAATATTTCTTTAGTTTTCAATTTGTACTTGGCACTGTGCTAGATTCTGGGGCTACAGACATGATCCCTGCCTTGAAGTAGGTCACATTCTAAAGGGAAAGACAAACTAGTTTCTTATATTTAATAAAACATAAAACATAGTACCTGATAGGTAGTTGTTTAACCCACCTCCCTTTCCTCCACCCACTAGTAGTCCACAGTATCTATTGTTCCCATATTTATGTCCATGTGTGCTCAATGCTTAGCTCACTACCAGGGTGCTGGGATCCATACTCCAAACCTCAGCATCATGAAACACTCCTATGTAAGAAATCTGCTCATGTACTCCTGTATCAAAAATAAAAGTTGAAATTTTTCTTA
Organism: Papio anubis; assembly: GCF_008728515.1. Taxonomy (NCBI): domain Eukaryota; kingdom Metazoa; phylum Chordata; class Mammalia; order Primates; family Cercopithecidae; genus Papio; species Papio anubis. Next base: position 80,692,585 of record NC_044979.1, read on the forward strand.
AAAAAAAAAAAGCAGATAAAGAAATGCTAATAGCTACAAAAAATTTTTCCCAAATCACACTTTTAAAAGATCTTTCCAGAAAGACTTTTCATCTATTGTCAAAAATAGAGTTCATAAATGGAAGATGTTTCCATTATTCTAAACTTGATTCAAGACTTCACTTTCTCACTTTCCTTGATTAATTTCACCTCCACTTACTGTTTCATTTAATGTGAAATCAAGACACCCGTTTTCAAAACATCTCAAAAATATTTCTTGCTTTAGAAATACTTTAATATTTTCCTTTATATTCTGCTCCGACTTGATTTAAGAAAAGAATCGTGCCTTTCATGACATTTTCTGTATTCTAAGCATAGTGAGATCACAGCAAATGTCAATTGCCTGGTGATTCTGCTGGATGGTCCCATTTTACAAACTGTGACAGTCACCTATGGGCTTCTCATTTATATGTAAGCAAGAGATTTTTGTAAAAACTCCTAAACCTTTGCTAGCACAGCTAAGAAGATTACTAATTGAAAATCCGTTTACTTGGGTGCCTGTATTATGTAAGTGTATTTACTTGTTTCAAAAATGTGAAGGCTCAGAGCTTAGGTCATTTTTTATTGATATTGCTCAGGTGATATAAATAAATCACAAAGTTTGGAACAAAATCACCCGTACTTCAGAATTTCCTTTTTATCTATAGAAGAAGTTTGAGTAACACATAGTACTATTTTTATTCATACATGCATAAAAATTCAATTGTGTTTTTAAAATCTGACTGGCTAACCTTGAGGTATTTATGAGATTATGATGACAAACCCCAGTATTTTATTTTGATATAAATACTGCCTCCAACATAGTTATTTCATTTTAACTACCACCAATGTAGGAAATAGGAGTCTGTTTATAAAAAAATAATTTGGCTTTTATTGAATAGTTTATAAGCAACTAGAAAAGTATAATATAAAAACAAATTATTGATTGGCATTTGCAAAGTAATTCTAGCTGAGTTTTAAAATTAACAAGGAGCACATTAAGATATTGGATCGTTTGAAAAACTGGAGTCAAGAAACCAAAGGCCTGGATTTCATACCTAACAGTGGTAATGCTTGAATAAGTCATTTAAATATTCTTGTATGTCAGTCCCCTTGTCTATAAAACGAAGCTGATAGTACCCCAATGAACAGGGTTTTTGTAAGATTTTAAGAATAGGAAACATTTGAGTGCTTAGTATGTATTATTAACCCTTTTAAGCATTTTAGATGTATTAACTCAATTCTCTCAATTATACTAAGAGGTAAGTGCTACTATTACCTTCATTTTATCAATGAGAAACTGAAAGCCTTTAAAGGTTAAGTGGCCCACCTCAGGGTACTAGGGCTCTCTTCCTAACTCACTGCCAGAGAACAGGATTACAGAGTCACAGCCATGAGCTCTGCTTTCAGTGCAAAGTAAAGGGCTGAAATCAGTTTAACTGACTTCTCAATCATCAATTAAAAGAAACTTGGATAAATAGCTTACTTTCCTCTACTGAAATGTGTTTCTAAAGATATAATTCCCCTCTTCCTGCTGATCAAAACCACAAGCAAATGCATGACACAAGTACTGTAAAAGGTAGAATGTCTTTTTCTACCACCATTATAAGAAATATGCAGTTGGTGAAAAGCCACAATCTAAGAAAGATATATAAAATTCATACTATAGAAACATAATTTTTTTTTTTGAGACAGTGTCTCATTCTGTGACCAGGCTGGAGTGCAATGGCACAATCTCGGCTCACTGCAACCTCCTACCTCCCAAGTAGCTGAGATTACAGGCACACACCACCACACCCAGCTAATTTTTGTATTTTTAGTAGAGACAGGGTTTCACCACGTTGGCCAGGATGGTCTCAATCTGCTGACCTCGTGATCTGCCCACCTTGGCCTCCCAAAGTGCTGGGATTACAGGCATGAGCTACCACGCCCAGCCAAAACACAATTTCTTTAATACTCTCAGCCTCATATGTTTATGCCTATGAACAGAAAATTGTCGAAATGCATAATAGGGAAATGAAAATTCCAAACGTAAGAAAGAATATTATTCATTCTGGGATTAATAAGGTAAATCATTTAGTATGTGTTATTTGCAAAAAGACAGAAATTCCAACAATAAATTCCTCACCCCAGAGATTCTCCTTTGTTTTTAGAAGCTGCTAGGGCACGCCCTGAAGATCTCTGTGTAACTAAATATTCTATTCTTGTCTTAGCCAGAGAGGATTTGTCTGCAGTCTCTAAAGTCCTTTTAGAGAACACCCAGAAAATAATATAAAATAGGGTAAAAAGCATGCAGCACCTGCCGCAGATTAAGAACTTGCCTTGTATTTGCAGTATTGAAGTTAATGACTCCTTCTGGCTTCCCAGCCTCTGAATTCTGTATTCATTTTTTTTTCAGCTCTCAAGACTAGACATTTCCCTTCCTGAATATACCTCCAGGCCTCTTCTGAACAGATCTGTTCTTATGCCCCTGTAGCCTAACACACACATAGAGCCTAATAATTTATATTACTCCATTGAGAGGCATGGAATCATAAGATCTGTTTCAGCTTTGTTATAAATGATTAAAAAAACAATGACAGCCCTGAGTCAATTGTGATATGATAGGTAGAGAATAGGGACACGAAATGTTAAAATTAGTGCTTTCAAGATATTAACCTTAAAGGATAAGATAAGAAACATTGATATGGTTTGGATGTTTGTCTCCTCCAAATTTCATGTTGAAATGTAATCTTCAATGTTGGAGGTGGGGCCTGGTGGGAGAGGATTAGCTCATGGGGGCAGATCCCTCATGAATGATTTAGCACAGTCCTCTTGGTGGTAAGTGAGTTCTCACTCACTTAATGCGAGATCTCATTTAAAAGTCTTCCCCCACACCACCACCTGGTTGTCTTGTTCCCCCTCTCACCATGTGACATGCTTGCTTCACCTTCACCTTCTGCCATGATTGCAAACTTCCTGAGTCCCTCACCAGGGTCAGATGCTAAATTACCCAGCCTTAGGTATTTCTTTGTAGCAACACAAGAATGCCTAGCACAAATACTATTTTTTAACCACACATATTCTGGTATTTTGAGTTTTCTTTGGGAAACTGCTGGATAAATCCAGAAATATACTGAAGATATCTCTGTGCTAATTCCCTGTTCAAGTATCGTTATTTCCTACCTATTCTATTTTCCTATCTGGATAGAATATACTTGAGTCTCAACTCAACTCTATACAACTCTATACAACTCTGTACAACTCAAGTATATTCTATCACAACTATGGTTAATATATCCACAAAGCCACTTTCAAATATGAGCAGGAGCATCTGGGCTACTTTTGCCAGCACTGGGATCAAAGAAAGCAAATCATAACTGTTAATATCACCCCCAAAATAGCTCAGTGAAGAAATATGGAAATATGAAAGGAACTTACTAACAATATTCGTGAGTTGGTTTTACCCAAAGACAACATATTCCATATAATGATATAGAACACTAGCATACAAATTGAAGAACTTAATATCTTTAGTGATATATTTTGCCATTCAAATCTAGGGCCAAGAACTTTAGATAAGTGTTAAGTAATTTTAAAGAGAAAACATATATTACAAATTATACAAAAATGGATGTACCTAGAGTGTTAATAGTTATTCCTTGATAGTCTTTCTCTTAAAAATATTCTGATTAGGGCAGCTTAAAACTAATTCCCCTTTCACTGATCTTGGCAGAGAATTTTTAACAAGTAATTTTATTTAAATTACTAAACAGAATTAATCCTTTTCATTGCTTAAGGCAAAAAGGAAACCAGAGAAAAATAAAGACTATAAACTGGGGTTGAGATAGTTACATTGAATTATTTCTTTCTTAATTGAAACAATTGAATGAAGTATTTTGTATTATAGGTAAATCCTTCCTCTACATTTATTTTGCTTCTTTCTCAAGGAATAAAAGTCATGTATTTACAAGGCAGGTATAAAATACTAGTTGTATGACTGAGTGAAAATTTACTATAATTTCCAGAATACATAAAACTAAGATGCTTGTATCAACCAAAATTAAAGGTAATAGAAAAACATCATGAATGATTTTTGTTCCTTTTGTGAATTCAGGAGAAAATCCTGAATTATGCCTGTCTTTGCAAGTTTGGCAAAATCTAACTTTTACAATGCTGCCAATAGCCTAATCATTGAAGCTTTACATGCTGTTTTTCTCAATTCTAAAATTCTTTAGAAAACAAACAAAAAGATAAATAATGAGGAAAACAATGAGCTCTCATAGCCCAGGATGGTGGTGTCAACAAATATGTGACAGAATAAAGGAAGTGAAAGAGAAGCGATAAAGCACATATGTACATTATCTTTAAGGAGATTTCATCACATTTCTACTTAAATACCACTGGCCAGACCCGAGTTAGAAAGTCATTCAATAACAAGGTAAACTGGGAAATGCAGTCCATGTTAGGTTATGTTGAGCCAATAATTGAGGGTTCTATCACAGAAGGAGCAGCTATCAATCAGCAGGCTCTGACAAACTGCCTCTTTCATCACCCATGGATTTACTCTTCCCATACATGGAACTCATCCTGCCCCTCTCCAAGGGACCCAGTGACAAAGTCCTATCCAGTTTCAGCAACCAGCTCAAAGTCTAGGATGTCTGGGTGATGTGATGCATCAAGTCTGGATATGATAGTTCATGGCCCAGTAACCTACAAAATAAAATACAAAGCCAGATAGGATGGCTCACATCTGTAATCCTAGCTACTCGGGAGGTTGAGGCAGGAGGATCACTTGAGCCCTGGAGTTCAAGTCCAGCCTAGACAACATAGTAAGAACCCCATCTCAAAAGGAAAAAAGAAAATACAAGATAAAATACAAATTATTTGGCCTTTTATGGTACTCAATGGTGAAGCAATAATTGGCTTTCCCCACTAGAAAAAGCAGAAAATTGGAAGTTCATTGCCATCACTTGTACTTTACAATTATCAAAACCTGCTGACCAAGATTTATGAATACTACCTTTTTTGAGTAGGTAATCCAGTAATTTTGGTCTTGATTTCTGGGGGCAACATCCTTGTCCAATGTCTTGGACTTCAATTCTTCCCTTTAGGAGTTTCTTCCTGCTGTATTATATCCCATGTTCACATGTAAGGTAGGCATTAGAGGTTACTTTTTAGGGTGGCTGTGTAGATTTCACAGCCTGCTTCCTGCTGATGCAGCTTAGTGTATCTGAGGATTGTATTAGAGATGGAACAATTATAAGCTTTTGCAGTCCAGTCTTGTTAATTAGGGTGGAGATGTGCAAAGGTCAGCATTTACAGTTCCCTCAAAGAGTCAATTCCAAGTGAAAATGACTAGACCCAAAAATCTTATCTAGGCATAGTTTTAGGCCCAAGGAATCTGGGTTTTAATTACTAGGCTCTAGTCCTGCCCATTTCTCTATCTTCCATTGCCAGACCATGAGGCTATTACCTTGGGGATATTTGAAAAAGTCAGTGTATTAGTCTTCTCAGGCTGTCATAACAAAATACTGCATATTTGGTGGCTTAAAACAACAGAAATTTATTTTCTCACAGTTCTGGAGGCTGGAAGTTCAGGATCAGGTGTCAGCAGGGTTGGTTTCTCATGGGGCCTCTCTTCTAGCTTACAGATAGCCACCATCTTGCTGTATCCTCATGTCTGTGTATACACATGGAGAAAGTGAGATCTCTGGTATTTCTGCCTCTTCTTTTAAATACATCAGTTCTACAGGATTAGGGTCCTACCCTTATGACCTTATTTAACTTTGATTAACTCCTTACAGGTCCAATCTCCAAATATAATACATTGGAGGCTAGGGCTTCAATATATGGATTTATGGAAAGGGAAGTACAATTTACTTCATCATTGTAGGCTTGAGAGAAAAGGCAGTACTTTTGATCTGATCTTTGCCACTAGTTTTGCCATCACAGTTGGCTTGGAAATTGCTTTACCTTCTGCTAAAGTTGCTGCCTTGTTTGGGGTTATAGAATCAGTTGGCTATTTCAACCCTGTAAGTTTTTAAATATCAAACTCTTTGTCAGTTTGTATTCCAGCTAGAGGCAGAGATGGTTGAGCTCAGCATAGTAACATTACCTTTATCTCTGCTTCCAGCCTGGACAACTCTACCCCAAGTAATATCTCACTTCTGCAGCCTTGTTGAAAGCAGTAACAACAACAAAAACAAAACCCAACATTTTGAATTACTCCTACCATTTTCTCTTTTTAAAGCTTATCCTCACCAGGCATATGGACCACCTTCTAAGAGACCTTTGGGGATGGTGTTCTCAAATGTTTGCAATGACAAAATAGGGGTCACCAGACTTCTAACCTGGAATGAGTTCCGTTACCTGGTCACTTACACTAATCCAACACCAAAAGTTGATTGCAGTATCCCATTTCTAAGAACACTTGAATTAATATTAGATTCAGCTATGAGTGACAGAAGACTCAAAATAACAGCAGATTTTAAAGGGCGACAATCTTCTTTCTCATCTAACCTCCTGGTGTATGGTCCTGGACTGGTTGGGTACTCCACAGGGTCTGGTACCCAGACTCCCTCTATCTTGTTGCCATTTAATCTTAGTGTTCTGGATTTTGTTTATTGACAACGAGAGTGTGTTTTCACCTCCTTATCACAGTGGTCAGAAAGCAGATGAATATACTTTCTAGATTCCCTACCAGCTAGGGTTTAGGATGTAATGTTGATTGTGTCAATGAGAGGCATTCATGAGAGATTCGGAAGGTAGAAGAGAGGTAAATAGTACCTTCTTATAACAGTGGATACAGTGGTGGCTTTCAAGCAATTTCTAACAGAAGTCATATTCTAAACACTAGTCTCTTGTGGCATGAGGCAGCCAAGGGGACCACAGAGGGGACAAGAGCAGCAGCAGCTGCCTGACCTCCACCTCACAGGGACAATGATTGATCTTAATGCCAATTGACCTGTGGCAGTTCTCTGGTTTCCATTCTTCCAGTCCTTGTGATTATTTTGTAAGCACCTAATTCACTGTATTACATCCTTTCTGCTTCGGCTACCTAGACTGGTTTCCATTTCCTTACCTGAATGCTGGCTGATATACCTACCATGTTTTCTTCATCCACATGTTTGAAGTTGAAGCTAATTCACTGCTCCCACACCTATGTTTCCCTCTACAAACAGGAGAGAAAGGTAGTAGAAAGCAAGAAGTTTCCTCTTAAGTGTATGACCTGGAAGTAACACACATCATTTCACTAGGACTCTATAGAACACAGTCCCATGGTCACCCTGAGATGCAAAGAAGGCAGAAGAGTACACACCAGCAGGGCAACCACATGATCACTAAAACTCCTGGAAGTTAATTGCTAAAAGGAAGAAGAGATGAATTGGACATTGGGGGACAATTAGCAGTCTCTATCACAGATCCCCTCAATACATCACCCACTTTCAATAACAAAACAATCATGGTTGTTAATTAAGGAAAGGCATTGAAAAGAAGGGTTAGAGCCAAAACCAGACAATGTGAAAGTGTTACCATTTTAGTGTAGACAATCACAGACCAGAAACAGGAAAAGGTCATTTTGTCATAAATTTAATTCTATCAATAAAGCTGACTTAAATTATTGAATTTCTTTTCTCATATTCTGGTCCTTTGAGACTTACTACAGCCTTCCTTACACACTTTTGAGTGGCATTTAGGAAAGTAATACATTTCAGTTTTCTTCATCAGGCCAGATTTCCTTATGTTCTCAGAACACTAATCACTGAGGTCTCGTTTGAGACAGAAAATTCAGTACTATACACATTCAGATATTTTATTTTCTTGAGAGATTTTTATTATGACCCATAGTCATAACCTTTATTATTTTTTGTGGGTTTCCTTTTCAAGTGATTCTGTCTGAAAAAGTCAGGCCCCAATTAGGAAATATTTTCTTTGCTTCAGAGTAGGTGGTGGCATTTTCAAAGCTTTAAGCTTAGCACCTTAAAGAGTTTGGACAGAGAGCAGCACTTGAATCCTATAATTATACTGTGTTTTGGAGCATGGATTATGACAGGTGTGCAAGCAGGACCAAGTAATGAGAGAGCTGGCAAAACAGCTGAATTTTCACATAATTCACTGGTCAAAAGCTAATCATTAACAGTAATAACAATGGGTCTTTAGGTAGACTAGAGCTTCAATTATGGCTCAAAGTAATATTTCCTATCAGAATTTCAGGCACATTTTAACACTAAATGCAACGTTTTATCCAATCTTTTGGCTTTTATTTTACCTAGAAAATATCTCATGTAATTCTGCCACATTTGTAATCACAGAACAGCTGATATTGTAGAACCTTAAAGATCGTCTTGTTCAGCCTCCCATTCAGGGAGGAATTTATCTCTAGTTACCCCTACAAACCTTGTTGAGCTCCCAGAAAAATGTTGCTTCAGCCTGCTTCTGAAAAACTAGAAGAGTAGAACCTATCTCAAAGGTTGTTAAGAGAATTCTTTAGTTAATATTTATAAAACACTTAGAAAGTATTAAATACTAAATAAATATTTACTAAATCCAAACAAACTACTCAAGAGAAAGAACTGTGGATCCAAACAAATGACACATAGAAGGGGAGTTTCTGTGTCATTTAGAGAGCTCTTCTTAGAATATTTTCCTCTGAGGTCTTGAATTTTGTTCTCATTCTTCCTTAGCAGCAGCACAGGCTTTATGCCCCTTCAGTTCTCTAAGCACCAACCACTGTGGTGGCTGTTTCTATTTCCTTAGGATCAAAATTAAAGTCTCAAGTGCATGAGACTTCTACCAGAAATATAAGCAGTTGATATGCTCTCAAAGGAATGTAGATAGCTATATTTGTTCATTTTGAATAGATTTTTCACTGATTATCAATCCAAACTCAGATCATGTCAGTTCTCTATTCAAATTTACTCAGGGTAAAAGCCAAAATCCTTACAAGACCCAAAAAAATGTAGCCCCTTTACACCTCTTTGATTTCTCTCACTAAGCTTCTCTTGCCCTTCCTGCCACATCAACCTCACCTATCCCACTCACAGTCACCAACTGCACTGGAATCTTCTGTAGTTCCAACATATCAATCAGACTCCCAACTCAAGACTTTTGCCTTTGCCCTTTTTCCCCTAGAACATCCAGCCATAAACCCCTATATCTGCATGGCACTTTCTCACCTTCTTCAGCTCTTTCCTTAAAATGAGGCCTTCTCTAGCCACCATATATGAAATGGAACCAATCTGCTAAAATTTCCATCCCCAGTACTCCTTAACCCTCTTATTATACCATATTTTCTTCTACAGCAATTATTATCAAACATACTTCATATTTACTGGTTTATCTGTTCATTCTCTGCACAACCATCTCTACCCCCTGCCCCACAATACTATGTAAGCTCCATAAGGATAATAACTTTGGTCACTGGTATATCCTCAGCCTTGTACATTGTACATGCCTAATATTTATTGAATGAGTAAATAGATGAATAAATAACTAATATTCATATATGCCTAGCATATATATAAGCATACTTACTGGACTCAGTTTTTTCTCTGTTAATTTGTTCAAGGCTGCCAGTATTCCTAGTTTGAGCAGGGGCTTCCAATATTTAACAACTGAACCAACAAAGCTTGTTGAATGTGATCATTCTCAGCACTGACCTAGTCATGGTGTCCATGAGGTTCACAGAGCCCCGTGTGCCCCCAAATCACCTGTGACCACTCTCTTTCATTAAGATTCTAATTCAATAAGCCCTTCAAACCAAAAGGCTATATTATGTGCTTAAGATAAAGACAGTCACCTAAAGGAGGAAAAAGTAAAGAAAAAATACATATCTCATTTGAGAGGGGAAGGTATCAATTTTATCTTTGTATCCCCAACTTAAACACAACCTCTAAAACAACTATACCCTCAAATTTTTATATAGAAGACAGTATAATAGTGCTTAGAGCTTTGCTTATCTAAAACAGTAGCCACTAGCCACTTATGACTATTAAAATTTAAATTAAAATAGCCCTTCAGTTTTTCTAGTAATAGTTCAAAGTGCACCAAACCCCCATGCAGCTAGTGGCTACTGTATAAGACAGCACCTTATACAGAACATTTCCATCATCACAGAAAGTTCTATTGGACAGTACTAGGCTAAAGGATAGGGTGACCAATTAATTATTACTGGATAGCATGCTGTAGAAATGCCTGAGTTTACATGCCAATCCCCAGACATGTCCAGTGCCAGCTTGACAATCTAAGTGGGACTTCAGAAAGGTTACCTGACCTCATTGAGACTCATTTTCCTGAGGTGTTATGAGGATTATATGATGCTATTTATTTAAAGTGATTAGGATAGAATCTGGTACATAATACATAATCAGTATTTACTACTATTATTGTTACTATTATTAACAAGAGCTAAAATAGTCATTTATTTATACTTTATAGTATAAATAACACTTCAGGCTATGAAGCCTGTGCAATATTTTTTTAGGTACGTGTAAAATGCACAAACAATGTGGAAGAGAGGCCAGATGAAGTTAAAAGAACCTGGCTGGGAGTGGTGGCTTACGCCTGTAATACCAGCACTTTGGGAGGCCAAGGCGGGTGGATCACCTGAGATCAGGAGATCAAGACCAGCCTGGCCAACATGGTGACACCCCCGTCTCCACTAAAAATACAAAAATTAGCTGGGCATGGTGGCAGGCACCTGTAATCCCAGCTACTTGGGAGGCTGCGGCAGGAGAATCACTTGAACCCAGAAGGCGGAGGATGCAGTGAACCGAAATCCCGCTATTGCACTCCAGCCTGGGGGACAAGAGCAAGACTCCGTTAAAAAACAAAACAAAACAAAACAAAACAAAAAACTTTAAATGTACTGTAGTGAGAAGTGGCCAACCATCATATTACTCTCACGAAGCGACTCACTCTTCTTCTGAAATGAAATCAGACTTTGGCGAAAAAGTTAAACTCCTCCTAGGCAAATTATCTGTGATTGTGGAGAAGCAACAGAAAAGAAAATAAGCAGATTACATGATAGAAAGTATGTCACTAACATACTGAATAGTTGGTATCTCTACTCAGCAAAAGAGAACTATCTGTTGAGTTCTGGAGAATTCGAAGTTCAGAAAAAAAAAGACAGCAGTAGCTGATATGTTCTCATGTGTGCACACAGAAAACTGGCAGGAAACAGGCTTTTTTCAGCTACTCTTAGTCATTTAATCAGTAAAATCTGGTGCTAGTCCTCATAAACACTGGATTGTGCAGAACGCCATTGTATAATGCCCTCCAAAAAGTGAGTTCAGACAATAAACTGTCTTTAGGTGAGTCCAAGAGAGTATATTCAACAAATACTTAATTGAGTGACTGCTATGTGCCTGTTGGTGTTCGAGATGTAAGAACAACATATTAGCGAACAAAACCAAAATCTTTGCCCTCGCTGAGCCTGCATCCTAGCAATCATACGTAGTTCCATTTTCAGTAAAGTTATACTTATCAAAGAAGATTAGCTTATTTATAAAGTAAAAGTGACAAGAGATTTAAGAATAGAGTTATGGGTTTAAAATGGTAAATATATTTAAAACTGTTTATACTAATGACACAAGAGGAAAATATCAATGCAATCAAACTGTTTTTTTGTATGTCTCTGTTATTTAGAGCTGATACTTATTTTAAAATCTCATAGACTTCTTTCTCTAAAAATAGAAAATATTAAGGAAGATTAAAATAACTTGTCCTTCATTTAATAGCAACAAACAATCAAAAATAATAAAGCTTGCAAGGCCGGGCGCAGTGGCTCAAGCCTGTAATCCCAGCACTTTGGGAGGCCGAGACGGGTGGATCACGAGGTCAGGAGATCCAGACCATCCTGGCTAACACGGTGAAACCCCGTCTCTACTAAAAAAGTACAAAAAACTAGCCGGGCGAGGTGGCGGGCGCCTGTAGTCCCAGCTACTCGGGAGGCTGAGGCAGGAGAATGGCGTGAACCCGGGAGGCGGAGCTTGCAGTGAGCTGAGATCCGGCCACTGCACTCCAGCCTGGGCAACAGTGCGAGACTCCGTCTCAAAAAATAAAAATAAAAAAATAAAGCTTGCAAATTAGAATTTTTCTTATATCTCAAAGCATAAATTGGGAGACTTACATAATCCTCTTTCTGTTTTCTCATGTAAGTAATCTTGAAGGGGCAACTCTAGCTATCTCATGGCCAATTTAATTTTTGGCTATTTGGCATAATTTTAGGAAAAATGTGAATATTCAAGTAAATAATTTCTTAGGTTATTTTATCACATGTAATTCTATCACCCATATTCTAATTATTTCTACATTTTTATTTTATCAGTAGAATACATAGGACAATAGGAATCAATGATCTATCCATATGTTCATTATATAACCTCTGGTATATCAAATGTATAAGATGAACTTTACTTAGACATAAAATTCATAAATTTCAAGACTGATTCTTTAGACTGCTTTTTCAGTGTTCATTAGTTTTTAATTTAACCTTTTCCTACAAGCTGCTCAAACCCACAGAAATCATTAGCTATTGCTACAAGATACTATAAAACAACTAACCTCAAAATCTCAATGGTATAAAACAATAAACATTGTTTTTGTTTTTAACATTCTTGAGTGTCACCTCAGCTAGAAGAGCTCTGCTTCACGTGTTTCTCATCCTCATCTTGGGCTAGCAGGCTCCTGGGGGTGGTACAAGCTCAAGAGAGCAAGTTGGCACATGTCAAGGCTTATCTGTCAATGCAAGGGAAAAGAAGGTGCACACTATCCACGGTGAGGTTAGGGAAGGACAACAGTAAAGTTTCCATGGCAAAGGCTATGGATCTAGAAAGAGGTAAAGAACTGGACTAAATAATTCAATCTATTGAGATTAGATCTGGAACATAGTCAGCATATGATGAAATGAGCACAGCTTCCATCTCTGAAAATGTCAGAGGTTTATATATTCCATATCAAGACAGTCCCAACAATCTCAAAAATATCTATGATAAGGACAACTGGGTGAGAGGGAATGTATACATCACTATGAATTTATCATAAATTAGGAAATGTTTTCACATGGTAATGACAATTTATACACTTCAAAAGAAACGGTTTGGTCTTCATAGCTACCGATTTTATTAAGATTTATAAGTTAAAGTGGCTACCTAATGGTTTTGAAAAGAGTACTACAGTATTCAGCGTTCAGTATGGTCCAGGCACTGCAAAGTTAAAAAATAACCTCAAATTTCTATTAAAAAATAAAACCCTGGAGGTGGCCGGCCTGATGGCCGAATAGGAACAGCTCCAGTCTTCAGCTCCCAGCGAAATCAATGCAGAAGGTGAGTGACTTCTGCATTTCCAACTGAGGTACCCATCTCATCTCATTGGGACTGGTTAGACAATGGGTCCAGGCCATGGAGGGCGAGCCAAAGCAGGGTGGGGTACTGCCTTACACAGGAAGTACAAGGGGTCGGGAAACTCCCTCCCCTAGCCAAGGCAAGCTGTGAGAGACTCTGCAGTGAGGAAAGGTGCACTCTGGCCCAGATACTATATTTTTCCCACGGTCTTTGCAACCTGCAGACTAGGAGATTCCCTCGGGTGCCTACACAACCAAGGCCCTGGGTTTCAAGCACAAAACTGGGCAGCCATTTGGGCAGACACCAAGCTAGCTTCAGGAGTTTTTTCTCATACCCCAGTGGCACCCAGAACGTGAACGAAACAGAACTGTTCACTTCCCTGAAAGGAAGGCCGAAGCCGGGAAGTCAAGCAGTCTAGCTCAGTGGATCCCACCCCCAAGGAGCCCAGCAAGCTAAGATGCACTGGCTTGAAATTCGTGCTGCCAGCACAGCAGTCTGAAGTTGACCTGGGATGCTCGAGCTTGGTAGGGGTAGGGGTATCTGCCATTACTGAGGCTTGAGTAGGCGGTTTTCCCCTCACAGTGTGAAAAAAACCTCCAGGAAGTTGGAACAGGGGAGAGCCTATCGGAGCTTGACAAAGTCGCTGGAGCTAGATTGCCTCTCTAGATTCCTCCCCTCTGGGCAGGGCATCTCTGAAAGAAAAACACCAGCTCCAGTCAGGGGCTTATAGATAAACTCCCACCTCCCTGGGACAGAGTACCTGGGGAAGGGGCAGCTGTGGGTGCAGCTGCAATAGACTTAAATGTTCCTGCCTGCCAGCTCTGAAGAGAGCAGCAGGTCTCCCAGTACAGCGCTGAAACTCTGCTAAGGGACAGACTGCCTCCTCAAGTGGGTCCCTGACCCCCTGTGCCTTCTGACTGGGAGACACCTCCCAGCAGGGGTCGACAGACACCTCATACAGGACACCTCTGGCTGGCATCTGGTGAATGCCCCTCTGGGATGAAGCTTCCAGAGGAAAGAATAGGAAGCAATCTTTGCTGTTCTGTAGCCTCCGCTGGTGATACCCAGGCAAACATGGTCTGGAGTGGACCTCCAGCAAACTCCAGCAGACCTGCAGCAGAGGGGCCTGTCAGAAGGAAAACTAACAAACCGAAAGAAATAGCATCAACATAAACAAAAAGGACGTCCAAACAAAAACCCTATCCAAAGGTCATCAACATCAAAGAACAAAGGTAGATAAATCCACAAAGATGAGGAAAAAAACAGTGCAAAAAGGCTGAAAATTCCAAAAACAAAAACGTCCCTTCTCTGCCAAAGGATCACAACTCCTCGCCAGCAAGAGAACAAAACTGGATGGAGAATGAGTTTGACAAATTGACAGAAGTAGGCTTCAGAAGGTGGGTAATAACAAATGCCTGCCAGCTAAAGGAGCATGTTCTAACCCAATGCAAGGAAGCTGAGAACCTTGAAAAAAGGGAAGAGAAATTGCTAACTAGAATAACCAGCTAAGAGAAGAACATAAATCACCTGATGGAGCTGAAAAACACAGCATGGAACTTTGCAAAGCATACACAAGTATCAATAGCCGAATCAGTGAAGAGGAAGAACGGAGATCAGAGACTGAAGATCAATTTAATGAAATAAAGCGTGAAGACAAGATTAGAGAAAAAAGAATAAATAGGAATGAACAAAGCCTCCAAGAAATATAGGACTATGTGAAAAGACCAAATCTACGTCTGATTGGTGTACCTGAAAGTGATGGGGAGAATGGAACCAAGTTGGAAAACACTCTTCAGGATATTATCCAGGAGAACTTCCCCAACCTAGCAAGACAGGCCAACATTCAAATTCAGGAAACACACAGAACATCACAAAGATACTCCTTGAGAAGAGCAACCCAAGACACATAATTGTCAGAATCACCGAGGTTGAAATGAAGGAAAAAACGCAGAGGGCAGCCAGAGAGAAAGGCTGAGTTACCCACAAAGGGAAGGCCATCAGACTAAGAGCAGATCTCTCAGCAGAAACTCTACAAATCAGAAGACAGTGGAGGCCAATAATCAACATTCTTAAAGAAAAGAATTTTCAGCCAACAACTTCATATCCAGTCAAACTAAGCTTCATAAGTGAAGGAGAAATAAAATCCTTTACAGACAAGCAAATGCTGAGAGATTCTGTCACCACCAGACCTGCCTTACAAGAGTGCCAGAAGGAAGCACTAAACACGGAAAGGAACAACCCGTACCAGGCACTGCAAAAACATACCAAATTGCAAAGACTATTGACACCATGAAGAAACTGCATCAACTAATGGGCAAAATAACCAGCTAGCATCATAATGATAGGATCAAATTCACATATAACAATATTAACCTTTAACGTAAATGGGCTAAATGCCAAAATTAAAAAACACAGACCGGAAAACTGGATAAACAGTCAAGACCCATCGCTGTGCTGTATTCAGGTAACCCATCTCACATGCAAAGACACACATAGGCTCAAAATAAAGGGATGGAGGAGTATTTACCAAGAAAAAAAAAAAACAGAGGTTGCAATCCTAGTCTCTGATAAAACAGACTTTAAACCAACAAAGATCAAAAGAGACAAAGAAAGCCATTACATAATGGCAAAGGGATCAACGCAACAAGAAGAGCTAACTATCCTAAGTATATATGTACCCAACAGAGGAGATTCATAAAGCAAGTTCTTAGAGACCTACAAGGAGACTTAGACTGTCAAACAATAATAGTGGGAGACTTTAGCACCCCACTGTCAATATTAGACAGATCAACAAGACAGAAAATTAACAAGGATATTCAGGACTTGAACTCAGCTCTGGACCAAGCAAACCTAACAGACATCTACAGAATTCTCCACCCTAAATCAACAGAACATACATTCTTCTCAGCACCTCATCGCACTTATTCTAAAATTGACCACAAAACTGGAAGTAAAACACTCCTCGGCAAATGCAAAAGAACTGACATCATAACAAACAGTCTCTCAGACCACAGTGCAATCAAAATAGAACTCAGGATTAAGAAACTCACTCAAAACTGCACAACTACATGGAAACTGAACAATCTGCTCCTGAATGACTACTGGGTAATTAATGTAATTAAGGCAGAAATAAATAAGTTTTTTTCAAACCAATGAGAACAAAGATACAACGTACCAGAATCTCTGGGACACAGCTAAAGCAGCATTTAGAGGGAAACTTATAGCACTTATAGCACTAAATGCCCACAGGAGAAAGAAGATCTAAATCGATATCCTAACATCACAATTAAAAGAACTAGAGAAGCAAGAGCAAACAAATTCAAAAGTTAGCAGAAGACAAAAAATAACTAAGATCAGAGCAGAACTGAAGGAGATAGAGACACAAAAAAAACATCAAAAAAAATCAATGAATCCAAGAGCTGGTATTTTGAAAAGATTAACAAAATAGACCACTAGCCAGACTAATAAAGAAGAAAATAGAGAAGAATCAAATAGACACAATTAAAAATGATAAAGGGGATATAACCACTGATCCCACATAAATAAAAATTAGCATGAGATAATAATATAAATACCTCTACACAAATAAATTAGAAAATCTGGAAGAAATGGATAAATTCCTTGACACATACACCCTCCCAAGACTAAACCAGAAAGAAGTTGAATACCAGAATAGACCAATAACAACTTCTGAAACTGAGGCAATAATTAATAGCCTACTAATCAAAGCCCAGGACCAGACGGATTCACAGCTGAATTCTACCAGAGGTACAAAGAGGAGCTGGTACCATTTCTCCTGAAACTATTCCAAACAATAGAAAAAGAGGGAATCCTCCCTAACTCACTTTAGGAGGCCAGCATCATCCTGACACCAAAACCTGGCAGAGACACAACAACAACACATTTCAGGCCAATATCCCTGATTAACATTGATGCAAAAATCCTCAATAAAATACTGGCAAACTGAAATCAGCAGAACATCAAAAAGCTTATCCACCACAATCAAGTCAGTTTCATCCCTAGGATGCAAGGCTGGTTCAACATACGCAAACCAATAAACATAATCCATCACATAAACAGAACCAACGACAAAAACCACATGACTATCTCAATAGATGCAGAAAAGGCCTTTGATAAAATTCAACACCGCTTCATGCTAAAAACTCTCAATAAACTAGGTTATCGATGGAACATATCTCAAAATAATAAGAGCTATTTATGACAAACCCACAGCCAATATCATACTAAATGGGCAAAATTGAAAGCATTCCCTTTGAAAATGGGCACAAGACAAGGATGCCCTCTCTCACCACTCCTATTCAACATAGTATTGGAAGCTCTGGCCAGGGCAATCAGGCAAGAGAAGGAAATAAAGGGTATTCAAACAGGATGAGGGGAAGTCATATTGTCCCTGTTTGCAGATGACATGATTGTATATTCAGAAAACTCCATCGTCTCAGCCCCAAATCTCCTTAAGCTGCTAAGCAACTTCAGCAAAGTCTCAGAATACAAAATCAATGTGCAAAAATCACAAGCATTGCTATACACCAACAATACATGGAGAACCAAATCATGAATGAACTCCCATTCACAATTGCTACTAAGAGAATAAAATACCTAACAATACAACTTACAGGGGATGTGAAAGACCTCTTCAGGGAGAACTACAAACCACTGCCTAAGGAAATAAAAGAGGACATAAACCAATGGAAACACATTCCCTGCTCACGGATAGGAAGAACCAGTATTGTGAAAATGGCCATACTGGCCAAAGTAATTTATAGATTTAATGCTACTCCCATTAATCAACCCTTGATTTTCTTCATAGAATTATAAAAAACTACTTTAAATTTCATAAGGAACCAAAAAAGAGCATGTATAGCCAAGACAATCTGGGCAAGAAGAACAAAGCGGGAGGCATCATGCTACCTGACTTCAAACTATACTACAAGGCTACAGTAACCAAAACAGCATGGTACTGCTACCAAAACAGATATATAGACCAATGGAACAGAACAGAGGCCTCAGAAATAATACCACACATCTACAACCATCTGATCTTTGACAAACCTGACAAAAACAAGCAATAGGGAAAGGATTCTCTATTTAATAAATGGTGTTGGGAAAACTGGCTAGCCATATGCAGAAAACTGAAACTGGACCCCTTCCTTACACCTTATACAAAAATTAATTCAAGATGGATTAAAGACTTAAATGTAAGACCTAAAACTATAAAAACCCTAGAAGAAAACCTAGGCAATACCATTCAGGAACACAGGCATGGGCAAAGACTTCATGACTAAAACACCAAAAGCAATGGCAACAAAAGCCAATATTGACAAATGGGATCTAATTAAACTGAAGAGTCGGCTCGGCTTCCAAGATGGCCGAATAGGAACAGCTCCAGTCTGCAGCTCCCGGTGTGAGCGACACAGAAGATGGGTGATTTCTGCATTTCCAACTGAGTTTTACCAGGTTCATCTCACTGGGATTTGTTGGACAGTGGGTGCAGCCCACTGAGTGTGAGCTGAAGCAGGGCGGGCATTGTCTCACCTGGGAAGTGCAAGGGGTCAGGGAATTCCCTTTCCTAGCTAAGGGAAGCCATGACAGACAGTACATGGAAAATCGGGACACTCCCACCTTAATATCGCGCTTTTCCAACAGTCTTAGCAAACAGGAAATTATACCCTGTGCCTGGCTCAGAGGGTCCCATGCCCACAGAGTCTTGCTCACTGCTAGCATAGCAGTCCGAGATCAAACTGCAAGGCAGCAGCGGGGCTGGGGGAGGGGCATCTGACATTACTGAGGCTTGAGTTGGTAAACAAAGCAGCCAGGAAGCTCGAACTGGGTGGAGCCCACTGTAGCTCAATTAGGCCTGCCTGCCTCTGTAGACTCCACCTCTGGGGACAGGGCATAGGTGAACAAAAGGCAGCAGAAACTTCTGCAGACTTAAATGTCCCTGTCTGACAGCTTTGAAACGGAGTAGTGGTTCTCCCAGCACGGAGTCTGAGCTCTGAGAACACACAAATTGCCTCCTCAACTGGGTCCCTGACCCCCAAATAGCCTAACTGGGAGACAACGCCCAGTAGGGGCCGACTGACACCTCATTCAGTCAGGTGCCCCTCTGAGACAAAGCTTCCAGAGGAAGGATGAGGCAGCATTTGCTATTCTGCAATATTTGCTGTTCTGCACCCTCCGCTGGTGATACCCAGGCAAACAGGGACTGGAGTGGACCTCCAGCAAACTCCAACAGACCTGCAGCTGAGGGTCCTGACTGTTAGAAGGAAAACTAACAGCCGGGCGCAGTGGCTCACGCCTGTAATCCCAGCACTTTGGGAGGCCGAGGCGGGCGGATCACAAGGTCAGGAGATTGAGACCATGGTGAAACCCCGTCTCTACTAAAAATACAAAAAATTAGCCGGGTGCGGTGGCGGGCGCCTGTAGTCCCAGCTACTCGGGAGGCTGAGGCAAGAGAATGGCGTGAACCCAGGAGACGGAGCTTGCAGTGAGCCGAGATCGCGCCACTGCACTCCAGCCTGGGGGACACAGCAAGCTCCGTCTCAAAAAAAGAAAAAAAAAAAGAAGGAAAACTAACAAACAGAAAGGAATAGCATCAACATCAACTAAAAGGACATCCACAGTAAAACCCCATCTGTAGATCACCATCATCAAAGACCAAAGGTAGATAAAACAACAAAGATAGGGAGAAACCAGAGCAGAAAAGCTGAAAGTTTTAAAAATCAGAGTGCCTCTACTCCAAAAGAACGCAGCTCCTCACCAACAATGGAACAGAGCAGGATGGAGAAGCATTTTGACAAGTTGACAGAAGTAGGCTTCAGAAGATCGGTAATAACAAATTTCTCTGAGCTAAAGGAGGATGTTTGAACCCATCACAAAGAAGATAACAACCTTGAAAAAAGATTAGACGAATGGCTAACTAGAATAAGCAGCATAGAGAAGACATTAAATGACCTGATGGAGCTGAAAACCATGGAACGAGAATTACATGACGCATGCACAAGCTTCAGTAGCCAATTCGATCAAGTGGAAAAAAGGGTATTAGTGATTAAAGATCAAACGAATGAAATTAAGTGAGAAGTTTAGAGAAAACAGAGTAACCAGAAATGAACAAAGCCTCCAAGAAATATGGGACTACATGAAAAGACCAAATCTACGTCTGATTGGTGTACCTGAAAGTGATGGGGAGAATGGAACCAAGTTGGAAAACACTCTTCAGGATATTATCCAGGAAAACTTCCCCAACCTAGCAAGGAAGGAAAACATTCCAATTCAGAAAATACAGAGAATGCCACAAAGTTACTACTCAAGAAGAGCAACCACAAGACACATAATTGTCAGATTCACCAAGGTTGAAATGAAGGAAAAATGTTAAAGGCAGCCAGAGAGAAAGGTCGGGTTACCCACAAAGGGAAGCCCATCAGACTAAGAGCAGATCTCTCAGCAGAAACTCTACAAGCCAGAAGAGAGTGGAGGCCAATATTCAACATTCTTAAAGAAAAGAATTTTCAACCCAGAATTTCATATCCAGCCAAACTAAGCTTCATAAGTGAAGGAGAAATAAAATCTTTTACAGACAAGCAAATGCTGAGAGATTCTGTCACCACCAGGCCTGCCTTACAAGAGTGCCTGAAGGAAACACTAAACATGGAAAGGAACAACCAGTACCAGCCACTGCAAAAACATGCCAAATTTTAAAGACCATCGATGCTAGGAAGAAACTGCATCAACTAATGAGCAAAATAACCAGCTAATGTCATAATGACAGGATCAAATTCACACATAACAATATTAACCTTAAATGCAAATGGACTAAATGCCCCAATTAAAAGACACACACTAGAAAACTGGATAAAGAGTCAAGACCCATCACTGTGTTGTATTCAGGAGACCCATTCCACATGTAGAGACACACATAGGCTCAAAATAAAGGGATGGAGGGAAATCTACCAAGAAAACGGAAAAAAAAAAAAAAAAAAAAGCACGGGTTGCAATCCTAGTCTCTGATAAAACAGACTTTAAATCAACAAAGATCAAAAGAGACAAAGAAGGCCATTACATAATGGTAAAGGGATCACTTCAACAAGAAGAGCTAACTATCCTAAATATATATGCACCCAATACAGCAGCACCCAGATTCATAAAGCAAGTCCTTAGAGACCTACAAAGAGACTTGGACTCCTACACAATATTAATGGCAGATTTTAACACCCCACTGTCAATATCAGACAGATCAACAAGACGGAAAGTTAACAAGGATATTCAGGATTTGAATTCAGCTCTGCACCAAGTGGACCTAATAGACATCTACAGAACTCTCCACCCCAAATCAACAGAATATACATACTTCTCAGCACCACATCAAAATTATTCCAAAATTGACCACATAGTTGGAAGTAAAGCATTCCTCAGCAAATGTGAAATAACAGAAATTAAAACAAACTATCTCTAAGACTACGGTGCAATCAAATTAGAACTCAGGATTAAGAAACTCACTCAAAACCTCACTACTACATGGAAACTGAGCAACCTGCTCCTGAATTACTGGGTAAATAACAAAATGAAGGCAGAAATAAAGATGTTCTTTGAAACCAATGAGAACAAAGACACAACATACTAGAATCTCTGGGACGCATTTAAAACAGTCTGTAGAGGGAAATTGGTAGCACTAAATGCCCACAAGAGAAAGCAGGAAAGATCTAAATCGACACCCTAACATCACAATTAAAAGGACTAGAGAAGCAAGAGCAAACACATTCAAAAGCTAGCAGAAGGCAAGAAATAACTAAGATCAGAGCAGAACTCAAGGAGAGAGAGACACAAAAAACCCTTCAAAAAATCAATGAATCCAGGAGCTGGTGTTTTGAAAAGATCAACAAAATCGATAGACCACCAGCAAGACTAATAAAGAAGAGAGAGGAATCAAATAGATGCAATAAAAAATTATAAAGGGGATATCACTACTGATCCTACAGAAATACAAACTACCATCAGAGAATACTATAAACACCTCTATGCAAATAAACTAGAAAATCTAGAAGAAATGGATAAATTCCTGGACACATACACTCTCCCAAGACTAAACCAGGAAGAAGTTGAATCCCTAAATAGACCAATAACAGGCCCTGAAATTGAGGCAATAACTAATAGTCTATCAACCAAAAGAAGTCCAGGACCAGACGGATTCGCAGCCAAATTCTACCAGAGGTACAAAGAGGAGCTTGTACCATTCCTTCTGAATCTATTTCAATCAATAGAATAAGAGAGAATCCTCCCTAACTCATTTTAGGAGGCCAGCATTATCCTGATACCAAAGCCTGGCAGAGACACAACAAAAAAAGAGAAGTTTAGACCACTATCCCTGATGAACATCGATGCAAAAATCCTCTATAAAATACTGGCAAACTGAATCCAGCAGAACATCAAAAAGCTTATCCACCATGATCAAATTGGCTTCATCCCTGGGATGCAAGGCTGGTTCAACACACACAAATCAATAAATGTAATCCATCATATAAACAGAACCAATGACAAAAATCACATGATTATCTCAATAGATGCAGAAAAGGCCTTCAACAAAATTAAACAGCGCTTCATGCTAAAAACCCTCAATAAACTTGGTATTGATGGGCTGTATCTCAAAATACTAAGAGCGATTTATGACAAACCCACAGCCAATATCATATGGAATGAGCAAAAGGAATGAAGCATTCCCTTTGAAAAGGGGCACAAGACAGGAATGCCCTCTCTCACCACTCCTATTCAACATAGTGTTGGAAATTCTGGCCAGGGCAATCAGGCAGGAGAAAGAAATAAAGGGTATTCAATCAGGAAAAGAGGAAGTCAAATTGTCCCTGTTTGCAGATGACATGATTGTATATTTAGAAAACCCCATCGTCTCAGCCCAAAATCTCCTTAAGCTGATAAGCAACTTCAGCAAAGTCTCAGGATACAAAATCAATGTGCAAAAATCACAAGCATTCCTATACAACAATAACAGACAAACAGAGAGCCAAATCATGAGTGAACTCCCATTCACAATTGCTTCAAAGAGAATAAAATACCTAGGAATCCAACTTACAAGGGACATGAAGGACCTCTTCAAGGAGAACTACAAACCACTGCTCAACAAAATGAAAGAGGACACAAATGGAAGAACACTCCATGCTCATGGATAGGAAGAATCAATATCGTGAAAATGGCATACTGCCCAAGGTAATTTATAGATTCAATGCCATCGCCATCACGCTACCAATGACTTTCTTCACAGAATTGGAAAAAACTACTTTAAAGTTCATATGGAACCAAAAAAGAGCCTGCATTGCCAAGACAATCCTAAGCTAAAAGAACAAAGCTGGAGGCATCATGCTACCTAACTTCAAACTATACTACAAGTCTACAGTAACCAAAACAGCATGGTACTGGTACCAAAACAGAGATATAGACCAATGAAACAGAACAGAGCCCTCAGAAATAATACCACACATCTACAACCATCTGATCTTTGACAAATCTGACAAAAACAAGTAATGGAGAAAAAATTTCCTATTTAATGAATTGTGCTGGGAAAACTGGCTAGCCATATGTAGAAAGCTGAAACTCGTTCCCTTCCTTACACCTTATACAAAAACTAATTCAAGATGGATTAAAGACTTAAATGTTACACCTAAAACCATAAAAACCCTAGAAGAAAACCTAGGCAATACCATTCAGGACATAGGCATGGGCAAGGACTTCATGACTAAAACACCAAAAGCAATGGCAACAAAAGCCAAAATTGACAAATGGGATCTAATTAAACTAAAGAGCTTCTGCACAGCAAAAGAAACCACCCTCAGAGTGAACAATAAACCTACAGAATGGGAGAAAATTTTTGCAATCTACCCATCTGACAAAGGGCTAATATCCAGAATCTACAAAGAATGTGAACAAATTTACAAGAAAAAGATCAAACAACCCCATCAAAAAGTGGGTGAAGGATATGAACAGACACTTCTCAAAAGAAGACATTTATGCAGCCAACAGACACATGAAAAAATGCTCATCATCACTGGCCATCAGAGAAATGCAAATTAAAACCACAATGAGATACCATCTCATGCCAGTTAGAATGGTGATCATTATAAAGTCAGGAAACAACAGGAGAGGATGTGGAGAAATAGGAACACTTTCACACTGTTGGTGGGACTATAAACTAGTTCAAACATTGTGGAAGACAGTGTGGCGATTCCTCAAGGATCTAGAACCAGAAATACCATTTGACCCAGCAATCCCATTACTGGGTATATACCCAAAGGATTATAAATCATGCTGCTATAAAGACACATGCACAAGTATGTTTACTCCAGCGCTATTCACTATAGCAAAGACTTGGAACCAGCCCAAATGCCCATCAGCGATAGACTGCATAAAGAAAATGTGGCACATATACACTATGGAATACTATGCAGCCATCAAAAAGGATGAATTCATGTCCTTTTGAGGGACATGGACGAAGCTGGAAACCATCATTCTCAGCAAAGCAACACAGGAACAGAAAACCAAACGCTGCATGTTCTCACTCAAGTGGGAGTTGAACAATGAGGACACATGGACACAGGGAGAGAAACATCACACACTGGGGCCTGCCGGTGGATGGGGGGTCTGGGGGAGGGATAGCATTAGGAAAAATACCTAATGTAGATGATGGGTTGATAGGTGCAGCAAACCACCATGGCACGTGTATACCTATGTAACAAACCCACACGCTCTGCACATGTATCTCAGAACTTAAAGTATAATTTAAAAAAATAAATAAAAATAAAACCCTGTAGTAGCAAAAGTAATTGGATATAAACTGGATATGAACATGATCATTAATTTTTCCCAATTACTTGAGTTATTCTTTAAGGAAATACATTAGGTTTGATTCTCTAGTCACTTTTGAAATAACAAACTTTTTTTAGAATTCAAGCAAGAAAAGTTATATACCCTATCTTGTTTGGGAGAAGAATATAGTGTGTGTGTGGGTGTCAGAATTAAAGCATACAAACAATGTCGCCTTCAAAAGTAGGAACTTGAAGAAGCTCTATGCTTATTTTGACAATGTAGCCAGTACCAAAAGAGTTTGAAAATTCTTGTTTGGAATTCCTATTAGAGCCAATAGCATATTCTATTCAACATTCTTACTTAGTTGTTTTTTTTTTTTTCCCAAATACATTTGGATTCATTTTTTTTAAGTATCCAAAATCGTTAAGAACCAATTCTGGTCACAAGGTAATAGAGCATATATCATTACAGAACTCAAAAAGGTAATTCAAAGAAGTACTTCCTAAATAGGTCATCTTAAAAGATACCACTTATTTAAATGCATAAATTATACTGAGTATATTTTAAAATATATTACATGTAAATAAAAGAACATGACTCTGTGTTAGTTTTTAAAGGATTTTCTTGAAGGATATCAAGTAGCTCTCAGAATCAATAGAGAGATTAGTGAACCAGGTCCCGAAATTGGCCAGGCACCACGGACAACTAGACTGTAGGTAAAAGCCACGGGCAGGGAGCAAGGAGATTCAGTTACTGTCTCCCCTGCTGGTCATCTTGTCCAGTGCTATGGATACTTCACACTGTCCCTTCAGGACATTTCTACCACTTGACATCTCTGATGGTGCAACTAAGTACAAACGAATCCTTTGCTTATATCTCTTGCTCCTGACTGTGGCCCCAGATGAGAGCACTCATTTAGCTAAACCAGGGGGTAGGTAGTAAAAAGGGGGTTTCTGATCCCCTTGCTTCTGCACAGGGAGGCAAGACCTGGAGAAAACAAAAAAGAATAGATGCCCTTACTTTTAGTCGTATCTCTCAAATCCTACAAATCCTCTTATTTGTAATTCAGACAAATTCATATCAAATTCATATGATCACGAAGTTTTTAATACACTGAATTTCAGAACCTCACAAAAAGTCTTATGATGGTAAGACAGCAACCTCACATCAGATGGATAAGTAAAAATTAAGACCAAGTGGTTAGATTTCTTTTTGCAAATAAGTAAATGTGGAAGTATTTTAAGCTGCCCTCTTCACTTTCTTGGGAAAATAATAAGATTATCTTCCATCATCGCCTTATTATTTCCATCATAATCATCAGAACTGCCTTTCATGTAGCACTTCTATATGCTGTCATTATTTTAAGTGCTTCACAAATATTACGATCATTCTATCTTTACAAAACCACTGCAAGGTATGTATTTTAATCTACATTTCACAGGCTTGGAAACTGAGGCACGGAGGCTAAGTGATTTGCATGATGATAACAGGTCAGTCTGACCCACAGGCTAAGTACATCTCTGCCATTCTACAAAGTCTCATCAAAATGTCTCATGAAAAGAATTTCAAGGTTAGAGCCATTAGAAGGAAAATTCAAATGAGTATAAAGAGAAAAGGCTGTCCTATTTACTTTATTCTCTCCACACCCCTAGGAGTACATTAGCATGTTCTGAACTCTATTACCATTAGATTAATTTGGTGTATCTGTTGATGACTGTTGTGATGGGCAAACATTTCAATTGCAGAAATATAGAAGAGTAAAGAAATACATTATAAACATATAATCCCCATTGCTATTTTCAGTTTGCCATTTTATTCTAAAAGTCTTGGTGGCAGTGATCATATGTTTAGCAGATACATTTGGTACCACAGATACAAAGCATTGCCTTCCCAGATACAGCATCTAAATTACAGATTATACCCCTCACTGCAAATTAATTATACTGGCAATAAAAAAAATCTGAGCAAAGAAGAGCAGGCACTGATATACTTTCCTCTACACTAATCTGCTCAGACCTACATACATAAGCAAATTGATGAATTCATACTAGCCAATAGTTAATAAATAACACCGTGTCACTATTCAGTACCTTTATTCCAAAGATGCAAATACATTTTACCAATAGGCCAATAGGTATCCAGGAAATTGCCTTTTAAGGGAATATGACTTTGTTTCTTATCTGTCAGAAGCAGAATCAAAGTCTAAAGAAGATGAATTTTAAGGCAAAGTCTCACAAAGATTAATTTTTTAAAAAATCTTCTTAGGTCATACATGTTCCACCTTGGTATATGTGTATTACCATACATCACCACCAATGTGGTCCATTTTTAATGAGACTACAAATACTGTAACACAGTTGGTATTGCACAAATGAAAGTATTAGTACTTAAATCAAGCAAATCTGTTCAGCCGATATTTACGTTACTATTCTCCACTGCTTGAAAGTGGAATACAAAGACCTCTCTTGCTCCCAAAGAAAAATATTCAGCAAGTTTTTCTATGAAAAAAATATTTTCAGTTATACTCCAAACAACAAACAAAGGCCAGGTAGTTATTAGAAACATCAGACATACAGGCATCAACTTTGAATGTCTGAAAGACAGAAAGAGGCCACAAAGAATGCTTTGTTAACAGAATGTATCTCTTTGTTTAACAGCCCATTGCCAATTCTGCTAAACAGTGAATATATTGGTTGGATGACACACAGTTCTTTCTCAAAGCCATCTGCTCCTCTGAGTCAATCCTGTGTGAAATAGTTTATACTAAATTTGTCACATCACACCTCATTTTCAGGTCAACAGAGTGTCTGGAGTACAATTCCAACTCTTTTGCTTATTCTAACACAGAGATTAGTTCAGTCCAGCAAATAACTTCTGAAAGTTTGGGAACCAAAATACAGTGATTGGCTGCACACTTGTGGATCAAGCCAACCTGATCAAGTCCTCACTGCCATCCCACCAACAGATGCCTTTCTTGACAATAAGATCCTTCCCTATTGCCTACAGTTTTATTTGCCTAGGAGAACACGATGAGTAAGCTCTTAGTGAACTCACATGTCTCCTCCATCTGTAATAGCTGAGTAAATTAAAAAGACAAAGTATTTTGTTAAAAATATAACATTATATAAGCTGTATTTATGAGAATTATTTGGGGCACAAGCTACTGAAGCCAAAGCAAACTACCTTAAGCCAGAAAGGAAATTTTTTAAAGGGCACTAGAGTATTTCACAGCAAAACTAAGTCATGAAAAGGACAGGGTTGAGGTTGGACTCCAGAAATTGCTGGAACCAGAGAGGCTTAAGTATCATTAGGATTCAGTCTGCTTCTCTCAGCTCTCCCTCTACTGTGGCTTCTTTCTTTTCTCTTGAAGTAGATTAGTTTTCTCCACACAGTGGAAAAATGGCCACCAACAGCTCTTGAGGTTTTGGGGACTGTCTTTATAAGGAACTCTAACTAAGAATTAAAATCAACTCATGCAAAAAACATCACTCTACAAAATCACTATTATTTTTTTAGATTCCCATTCATACTAATTTGTCCCTTTTTTTTTTTTTTTTTTTTTTTTTGAGATAAGAGTTTCGCTCTTGACACCCAGGGTGAAGTGCAATGGCACGATCTCAGTTCACCGCAACTTCCACCTCCTGGATTCAAGTGATTCTCCTGCCTCAGCCTCCAAAGTAGCTGAAGTTAAAGGCATGCACCACCATACCTGGCTAATTTTGTTATTTTTTTAGTAGAGACATGGGTTCTTCATGTTGGTCAGGTTGGTCTTGAACTCCTGACCTCAGGTGACCTGCCCACCTTGGCCTCCCAATGTCCCATTTCTTTACCTACAAAATCACACAAAAGCCTAGAATCAGTGCTAGCACCTAGCCATTCTTTTATTTCCTTGAAATTCACATTTCTCACAAAGGACGTTGTAATGGCCCATAATTCACATTTTTTATATACAATCTTATTTTTACACATACTTGTTTTTAAAGCCTAATACAAAAAAAGAAAAAATAAAGTGTTAAGAAGCTCTAATTCTAGAGCTAGCTTCACCTGTAACTCATTTTGTGACATTGATCAAATCAACTGACCTCTCTGGAATTCTTTTAAAACAAAGATGTTAAACATTCCCTCAAGCTTGATGACTACTGTTACTGAGATTTGTATTCATAAACTTCTAATCACCCATGGAGATACTCGGTAATGGAAACAGTGCAGAATAGCTGGTAACAACTGAGGAATTATTTTTATATTGCCATGCTCCTACACACTCCGGAGAATGCTACATCTTCCCTGAAAAATCAGGAAGAGAGCAATTTTTTTGACAATATAAAAGTAGGTATGAAGCAAGAAGGGTCACATAAATACATAGGCCAGTAACCACCTTTGGTGAAGGAATACATAGGCCAGTAACCACCTTTGGTGAAGGGCTTATTAAGACCTGACCATCTATTAACTTCCCATGTTGCTATTTTATCAAAAACAAAATATTAACTATAAAAATTGAATGTCCTTCCAAAAATGTATAAATACAAGCAAAAATTCCATGACAATGATAGACTGATAGTTACCAGTTATTAAATAGTCACTCTATCGGTCACTTTTTTGAGCATTTAAGCCATATTATTATATTTAGTTCTCTCAACAACCCAATGGGGTAGGGTCACTTTGTTCCCACTTTACTGAAGCTTAAAGAAGTTAAACCACTTTCTCAAGCTATTAAATGTTGGAGTTGGAACTCAATCCTAGGTTCATCACATTCTAAGGCTCATGTTGTTAGAAACAAAAGCTCAGAGTCACAAGGAAAACTAGCACTCAAACAAGGGATTTCTCAGCAAGGCAAATTTACTTCTGCAGAAGGGTGCCATTCACACTTCTGGCCAATGAGAGAGCACACTGAACAAAGGAGGGAAAAGGTTTTTATCCCTAATGCAGTTAGTCCTTGTTTCTGTGTCCTGTCCCCATTTGCTGGAGTCAGACCGCAAAATCTAAACTGACCCTACTGGCAACTGTTTAAAAACTGAATATGACTAATTAGGTGGGAAGAGAGAGGCTGTCTGTTACCCAGTACAATGCATGTTTGGGCATGTCAGGGTGCAGTAAAGGTGGAAAGGGTAGTTTCAGTGGGCGGGGCAGTTTACAGAATGTGTAAAAGAGGAGTAAAAGAGGACTCTTTCCCAATAAGGAAAAGATGTGAATTACAGATTGGGACTGGTGGGAGAAGTTGTTTACAGAGCAAGTGGCTTAGGAGAAGGGACAAGGTAGTTGATCTCAAGAACAAAGAACAAGGAAGTCAGACATTAAACCTCTGAAGAGGAACTTACTATATCTGACCATGTTCATATCGTTTCTGCTATACTTTGTCACTTCACTTAATAGCAATGCATATCATTTACAAATACTCTACCTAAATGTACAGATGACATTCTCTGTATTTGGGTGTTACTTTGGCCTTTTTGAAAACAAACCTATATATTAAAGGATGTATATTGAAAACTGCACCATAAAATACACAAGTTACAGAGAGATTCTAGTTTTAATTTCAAAATATTCCAAACATTCATAAAATAATGAAAAAGACATCTATGAAAATACTGTCTAGATATCACAGATGACAATATGCTGCCATACTTGCTTCAGATAGCTCTTTTAAAAAACAAATGAATCCTAATGATGGATAAGTATTTTAGACAAAGGTTGCATCTGCATGTAACTGTAAGTATTGACTTAGCTTAAATTATCACATGTAGAATGTAGTTGAAATGTTAAAAGTCTCTTCTGTAATGTTTACTTTCCTGAAATGGGTTAAAAATCAATGTTGTTTTCTTCTCCAGAAGCAATTTCCATTTGAATTGTATTTCTTTCTAAAAATGGAATCAGAACAGAGGCTCTGCCTTTGCAAAGTCGAAATATCTGGTGCTTGATTGAAATATCTTTTCTTAAGACATCTAGAATGAGCATAACATACCGTCTTATTGCAACAAGACAAGTTGCTCTTTGAGACGTTAAATTCTTTCTCTACTTGGTGACTTACTCTACTTCCTGACTTTAGAGACAAGAGTGGAAATGATGGCAGCCAAATTGGTTAAAGAGCACCAAAAGTTTGTAATATAAGTTTGAGGAAAAGAGTATAGCTTCATTACAAGAGAATTTGCACTCTATCACCAACAAGCAGACATTGTGCTGTACTGGTCACAAACCATCCCATCATATTTTAACCTTTATAGATGTTTTATATTTGATTTTACAAGTCTTGATGATTTTTATGCCATAATTAGGAATTTATTAAAATGCACAAATTGTCTTTGACTATAAAGTTTATTGGTAGAGGTCATTACTACCTCTGAGCTTAATAACTTTAGAACATTTTTAATTCTCAATAAAATATTAATATTCATGTAAAAAAGTTGTAAAGTCCCACTTACCCTCAACTTTTTCTCCCTTGAAGTAATCACTACCCTAATAATTGTGTTATCATTTTCATACATACTATTATACTTTTATCACAAATGTATATGTAATATTTTAAAATATTTTTATGTATTTTTAAATATTTTCAGTATGGCCTTGGTGGCTCATGCTTATAATCCCAGCACTTTGAGAGGCCAAGGTGGGCAGACTGCTTGAGGCCAGAAGTTTGAAACAAGCCAGAGCACCAAAACAAGACCTCAAAAAAAATTTTTTTTAAATAGTCCAGTATGGTCGTATGCACCTGTAGTCCTAGCTACTCAGGAGGCTGAGGTGGGAGAATTACTTGAGCCAAGGGGTTCAAAGCTGCAGTGAACTATGACCGAACCACTGCATTCTAGCCTGGGCAACAGAGAGATACCCTGTCTCTAAAAAATAAATAAATACAATCACATCATATATATTGTTTTATAACTTGCTTTTGCCAGTCAACTTTATCCTTTTAAGATATATTCTTGTTGATACCTGATATAATACATTTACTTTGCATTAGACTTGCATTTTTCTGTCTTGAATGATTTCTTGATTTCCTGATTTTATCTAACATATTTTATTAAGTAAATTGCAAGTCACTAGCAGGTCACTTAATCTATAGAGATACTAGTGTTTAGTTTGTGAAACACTAATAGCAGCAAGGTATGTTTGCTTACCCAGTTTTTTTGAAAAGTCACTTTCTGGGTCCACCTGACTTGCTTGTAGGGATGAAATCTCTCTTTCATTGGCTAACAGTCAGTTCTATTTGAATTATCAAAGTAAAAAATTCCTTCTCTGTGAACTAGAGTTCAGATGCTAGTCTTTCAATTTGTGATAGTTGCATGTGAATTGAAAAATGAAGTCATGAAGGTCAACTGCAGAGTTCTCAAATAAAAGTGCAGGGGTACCAGAGGAGGAATAAAAGAGAAAATATAAGATTAAGAGAAAAATATGTACAAAGAAAGTGATCCGGTTACTAACTCTGATTTGGAGTGAGCATTCAAATCATGTTCATTTTGCCCTAGGTCATTTCTCCCTGAACTACAACTGAGGCATCATTTTAGTTTGCCCTGTGCTTCTTTTTCCTTTATCATTTCAATCAACTGACTTAACACTTCCAGGAAGTTCTACAGTTCTCGCTCTTCTTGCTTTTCATAAAACTTATTGTACATGTCCTTTGTATTTCATATTTGTAGAGGAAGTAAAATCCAAATTAAAGTTGTCTTTACCTTGTGATGATGTAATAGATTTTTTTTCTTTTTTAAAAAACAAAAAGCTCCATTCTGCCTGGAATTTTTAAATTCCAACAGGCTAGCATATAGAGATGGTTGATGTGAACAAGAGAACTTCTCTTGAATAATATGGTTTCCGATATGGTTAGGCTTTGTGACCTCACCCAAATCTCATCTTGAGTTGTAATCCCCATAATCCCCATGTATCAAGGGGGAAACTGGGTGCAGGTAATTGAATCACAGGAGAGGTTTCCCCATGCTGTTCTCATGATAGTGAATGATAGTGAATGAGACCTCATGAGATCTGACAGTTTTATAATGGCCTCTTTCCCCTTTGCTCAGCACTTCTTACTCCTGCCACTTTGTGAAAAAGATGCCTTGCTTCCCCTTCACCTTCTACCATGATTGTAAGTTTCCTGAGGCCTCCCTAGCCATGTTGAACTGCAAATCAAGAAAAACCCCTTCCTTTATAAAGTCAGCCCGGTCTCAAGCAGTTCTTTATAGCAGTATGAAAACGGACTAATACAGTTCCCTTCCTGAAGTTATATTATTATCACTGTCCAGACATAAAAATTTCATGAACAGAAAAATCAAAATTGAATAAATTTTAAAAAATCAAAACTGAATAATTGGAGTGCCTTTTTATTCTAAGATACAAAAATAATGTTTATTAGCCTACTAATGACCCTCGGCTTTCCTGAAAACTGTTAATCCATAAAATTACTGCCTTGGGCATACTGAGTGCACATTTGTGTGAAATTCAAAGAGACTATCTTTTACCAAGTGGATATCTCTCATCTTTACATGGTTCTTAATGGTTATCAATGACTTTTCAAATCAGAATTTCATTTAATCCTTACAACCATCAGATAACAAAAATGGAAAGGATACTCTTAGGGATTTATAAAAGAATAAATTGATTTTAATCAAAGCTAGGTGACTTGCAGGACACAGAGCAAGTATGAGAATTAGTGATGAAACCAGAGCTGCTGACACCTGATAATGTGAGGATTTTTGTCAAGATTTTTTTTTCATACCATTCGTTATACCATCTGGATTAGTTTGCTAGGGCTGCCATAACAAACTACTATAGACTGGGTAGCTTAAACAACAAAAATTTATTTTCCACAGTTCTAGGGGCCATAAGTCCAAGATAAGAGTTTTTGGCAGAGTTGGTTTCTTCTGAGGCCTCTTTCCTTAGTTTTTAAGATGGCGGTCTTCCCCCTGTGTCTTCACACGGTCTTCCTTCTGTGTGTCTGCATTTCCTCTTTTTATAAAGATACCAGTCATATTGGATTAGGGCCCACCCTACTCACCTTATTTTAACTTAATTAAACTTTAAACATCCTATCTCTAATAAGGTCACATTCTGAGGTTCAAGAGGTTATAATTTCAATATATGAATTTGAGGTAATGCAATTTAGCCCATGACAGCATCATTGTCAAATTTTGAAATTAAGATAATACTCTTAATTTCTGCCATTTTAGCATAAAGCTTCCATTTTTCAAGTTTCTTTTGTCTATTTGCACACATATTTTACAATTAATACACAGTATTGTATTTTGATTTTCTTTTTCTTACTAAGTACTCCATGAAGAAAGAGCTGCCATCTCATTTGCCAGCTACGTCTACAACATCTAGCAATTTGCCTGTTCAGTTCAATACATTGAATTGATTGAATGTAAATCAGTTGGTTGAGTTGAAAACAAACACACACACACACACACACACAAAGCTTTAGTTATCAATATTCCAATTTAGAGTCTTCCAAATATTGCCCCAAAATACTAAGAAGAGAGAGTAATGACTTGCACCCAGTAGGCACTCAATAAATGTTAAATGAGTGAGTGAATGAATAAATTCTCATGTAAGTTAGCAGGATGCTTTAGGTGCTAAAAGAGACATTAAACACTATGTATCTTTTTGAAGTTGTTAATAATTATTATTTGGCAAATTCCTTAATAAGATAAATGTTTACCTTTATAAGGTGATGGGTATATTAATTTTTTTTCTCTCGATAGGTTCAAGCAACTCAAACACATTTGATTATCAAATAAGCTTGTCCTTGAGAATCAGCTATAAGTAGATCATTTTCCAACTAATTCATTCTCATTTCCAAAGGAAGTATTATCTCTAAGGCAAGCAATAAAACCAGCAGACAGTGCAGCAGCAGCAGGAGACACTCTTTGGATATAATACGTGGTGCCTGATCTAGTGGTATGGCCAAATAAAGACAGATGGAAATTGATTAATTTTAATACTACACTGTGCAGGGCACTGTGGTCATTGCAGACTTCCCATGAATATTGTTTTTTTCCAAAATTCTCATTTATCCACATTAATTAAGTTTTAAGAGCTAAAGAGCAGTCTTTTGTTTTTAAAATGACCTTAAACCTTAAGTATTAAAAATTTAACATGCAAGGATTAAAAAGAAACATAAAATCACAATTTTAGGTACTGAAAAATGTACTAGTTCTTTTCCATGCATCATGTTATTTAATTCTTACTCTAAATCTTCAAAGTGGTTATTATTTTAACGGAATTAAAGCTAAAAGACATTGAGTCTGCATGTCATGTTATTTGAACCAAGGTTCTTACCTTCCAAAGCCCATGGTCTTTCCAACACATAGGCTGGATCTACTTTTTATGGTATATTATGATCAACCTGTGAACTGAATGAGCACTCATCATTTTCTCACTTTCAGTATCAACAACTTCTCAAAGTGTCCCAGACCATGAAAACAGGGAAGTTCTTGTTTGTGAACAGCTTTCTCAACTAAAGAGGATGAGCTTCTACAACCCAGTTGTAGTTATCCCTGAAAGAGCTCAAGAATCCACATACATTCTCAACATCCAAGATCTGTTCCAATATCTGGCCACATTGAGACTGACTGCTTAACAACAAATTCTGTCTCCCATTCTCTCGTTTCCATCATCTCTAGCTCCTCATTGCCACTACAGGCTGCAGTTGATACTCATTTTAACACAAGTTTACACACTGTTGAGGAAAGCATAAGAAAAAGCCATTAGAGATTGATTTGCCTGGATTTTGACGTCTGACATATTGAAGTTACAAATTCTTTTGAGAACATGAAGAGAGTTACTAATCCTCTCCCCACAAAAATGCACATTCACAGATATACCAAAAACCTCAAATAAAATTTAAATGAGAAGGCTAAAACAATCCCTTTTTGCTTCATATTGACTTTGTATAGACCATGTTTTGATGTCTTTGAATCGTTATTGATCTTGGACATCAAGAAATGAAGAAATAAAGATGAGATTAATTTGGAGGGACATGATACACACACTTGGAGAACGGTCCAGAGAGTTGAGGACCTCAGAACTACATATGTAAATTTATCTTATGGAGACAGATCCATTAGGAAATTCTGGGTTTCTTTGGAGGAAGTCAAATTCTTTCATAGCAAAAGATGAATACATATAATTCGTCTTACATATCAGTACTTAATATTCATGTGAAAAGTAATGTCTAAATACAGTTTCAACTGAAATTTTCACTTTTCAACCAGCTTCTATAGTGCTGTGTAGAAAATCTAAATTGCTGGGTTCTAGGTAAATACAGTAAACAAAAACTTGTTTATGTACTAAACAGCACAAAGATGACACTGAAGTTCAATATTTTTTAAAATGCCATTATGCCTTAGTATCTAGAAGTATAAAAACATTCACAAATAATATAATCATGGATGTGATTGCTTCTATTTTATAGTAAATAGTAACCAAAAATCCACTTCAAATAAAAAAGCATCCCTTATCTAGAACTTCAGGGACATGAAGATATAATCCTTAATAGAAATAAACACACTATACCTATATTTCAATATAAAGTTTAGTTCAAGATCATTTACTCTCAGATGAAAAGACTACTCAAGGTGAATTTTTCTGTTAAGGTGGTATACTTCTTGAAAATATTACAAGAGAACTAATATACCTGAGAGATGTATTTGGGGATTTAAGCTAAATACAACTGAAACGAATTATTTGTGCATGCAGATCCTTACTCATGAGTAGTTTCTAACCGCTTTTTGCAGTGCATCCCTTTTCAAAAAGAGTCATTAGAGATAAAGAAAAAATGTTACAAGGATTACACTCAATATGAATTACACATGAAAGAAAGACTACCTCCAGTGAACTTCATAATAAAAGAAACCAAAAGACATGGCAGAGCAATGGATCACTTTTTGCTGCTTGTGGAATTGATTTCCATAAACCTTGGAGAGCCTTGTGCTATATGTCAGATCTCCTTCATGTCAATTCATTTTGACTGCCTCCTAAAGGAAAATGTAGGTTCTTTCATTTCACTGGAAAAAACTGATGGAATTAAAATATTCAACCTTGTCTTTTAAAAGTAGCTTATTATTCTATGGAGTCAAAGTGGTTTATTGTTTTAACTCATGGGTTATTGTTTCTGACAGTCCTGTGTTTGAGACACTGCTCTGTCCGTACAGTCTACTAGAATCCAAGCTCCCGAAAATCAGGACCTTGTCTATCTTATTCATTGATGTATCTCTAGCACACAGAACCATGCCTGACCCAGAAAATAATTGCTGGATACTGGAAGAATTTGTTTGACATCTATAAACATAAGTTTCCTTACGTGTATAATAAGCCAGCTTCAAAAAGAGAGCATATGGGTGAAATGTGATTAAAATGTGAAAAGCATCTGACCAATGTAAGCACTCTATAAATACTTGCTAAATTTGTTACCTGAAAATCAAGTAAAGATTCTTCTGTAAGCAGTTAAGTACACACTCTGTCTCATAACTTTAAGGTCTCACAAAGTGTGCATCATTCTTTCCTCAATTAATTGCTTATTACTATTTTAAGAACATTCCATGTTGCCTATTCTAGCCATCAGACATCTTCCCTGGTCTCTCTACCTCAGACGTTTTACCTCTTTAAAGCCAAATTTCTCACTGTATTAAGAATACTGCTAGTGAATAGTAAGCAGCCACACCACTCTGCAAAACAAGAAACATCTAGTGCATAGATGTAAGGGTATTCATTTTTTACTATTTTTTTAACTGAAGATTTTTCCTCCCCAATTTTTACCTATGTCAGGGATTTCAGATTAAAATATAATGCTTGCATTTTGCCCTCTCCTAAAAAACTGCCACAGCTTTCATAATTGCTATTATAAAATGTATGGGGTTTTTTTGTTTTTTGTTTTTGAGTCAAGGTCTCACTCTGTCCCCAGGCTGGAGTGCAAGGGTGTGATCTCAGCTCACTGCAACCTCTGCATCCTGGGCTCAAATGATCCTCCTGCCTCAGCTTCCCAGGTAGCTGGGAATACAGGCATGCACCACCATGCCTGATTAATTTTTGTATTTTTTGTAGAAACAGGGTTTTGTCATGTTGCCCAGACTGGTCTCGAACTCTTAAACTCAAGCGATCTGCCCACCTTAGGCTCCCAAAGTGTTGGGATTATAGGCATGAGCCACTGTACCCGGCCTACAATCTGTTTCCTAAAAAAAAAAAAAAAAAAAAAATGCTGATTTTATTTGTAAGTTTTGTCTTTATATATTGAATGTAACTTCTTTTGCATCCGGGAATATATTAACAATTATTTTTCTAGGTCTCAAAGATAGTTTCTACTGCTAATAATGTATCCTCCCCCACTTCCTTCCCACGGCCATCAAATCACAAAAAATTCAAAATGAAAGGAATGAGATCATCCATTTATAGAAATGACTCATGGACAATCAATGTGACCAGAGTACAAGCCTTCAGGAGAGTAGATCTGCACTACATTTGCAACTAAGAATAACTGTGTCCAAGTAGAGTTTCATATTAATATCTACAAAAAAGAAAGAAAGAGAAAAACAAATGAAGACCGTCAAGATGGCCCCTCTGAAACAGGATTCAACATCTGACATTGAAGTATGTCTCCAATACTCTGGGGTCCAGTGATCCCAAAACACAGAGCATCTCAACCCCTTCACTCAGGCCCAAAGATCATACAACTCATTCTCCTGGTCTTATCCCAGGCTCACTGAGCAAACTTCTAATCATAATTTGTCCTTGTGAGATTTCCCACAGAGAAAATGTATTGATCAGCAAACACGATTTTTGGATCCTTTCAACACCTTCCGTTCTCAATGTAAATTAATAGATTGGCGTTCTGGTTTTTGTTTACCAATCTCTTAGTTTGTTCTGTGCAAGTCTGCCCCCTGAGGCAGATTTGTTCTTGGTCGGCTGACAAATGATGTTTCTAAGCTTGTCAGGTCAGGGCCAGGAGTGGGTGAATTCTCTAAGGTAACCTGACCTGAGTGTATGCATTTCCATTCAGGAAAGCAATGGCCCTAGTCATTTTATGTCCAATCTGCTATTTCTACTGTCTTCTGTCTTCATATCTTTGACTAAGAATATATCTCTACACACGCTTTAGAGTGTACAGCTTCCCAGGCAAGGTGATAAAGGACAATGTTACATGGCAGGATTGATGCTTTCAGGGTGGACAGCTGGGACACAGTGGGCTGAAATGCTCTGGCCTGTTGCCACTGGCCACATGCTGCCTCCTCTATTCACCCTAGAATACCATGTTAATATTATTATTTTGTATGATATAAAAAATATTGGGAAGTGCTTACTTAAAGTCTTTCACTGCTAAGTCACTTACTAGATCCAGTGTTTTCAGCATCCACTAATAAACATACAATGACCTTCAAGTCCTTCCGCAAGATTTCTCTTTGCCCTTCACTCAATGTTATCTCTTGCCAAAATTTAGCCATACCTCCCAATCTTGTCAAGTAAGCCATACTATAAAATAATACATTTCTTTTCTTCCTAGTGCTCATCCTGAGTTTAAAAT
Source organism: Papio anubis (assembly GCF_008728515.1). Lineage (NCBI taxonomy): Eukaryota > Metazoa > Chordata > Mammalia > Primates > Cercopithecidae > Papio > Papio anubis. The sequence continues at coordinate 80,732,253 of NC_044979.1, forward strand.
GACTTTCAACTATAATAGCCACACTACATCTGAGACCACTTACTTTGAGAGGCTTTCCTTAATGAATCTAAACCAGAGGCAAATTTACAGCAGAAGTTACCAGTTTGATTGCAAGTTCTTCCCCAACACACATTCTCCTATTTTTACATAATGATAGAAACGTATGGGCACATCTCACCTATGCAAAGATCGCATTTCCAAGTCTTCTGTGTAGTTAGGTATGGACATTTGGATTTTGCATTCAGGTAATATTTTAGTTACTGAAAACTAAGCACACTCTAAGGGATATCAGTTTCCCCTGCAACACAGCAGGAATTCAAATGTTTTCAAAATTCAAGTTTTTCTTTCAAAGTACAAACCACACTCTTGCTGAGAAAACTGGGAAAATATACTTTTCTCCATCTCATTACAGTCTATAAGGTTGTTTCTTATAAAGTGGCTATATGAGCACTTTACCCATAATATCTCACCTCAAAAGTGCAAAAACGTCTTAAAGTAAATGGTATCAAAGAGTGAAAGGTCTGAGAATTTGCCCTACTTCTAAGGTGACAAGTTAGCTTGCCACAGTTTTATAGATGTTGGCAGAAGACATGAGACTCCTGGGTCAGAGGCAATGAATTTTGTTATTTACAATACAGCAGGCAGCATGAGTTTCATGTTCATATCAGCTCTCCTGTCTCCATGTCTCTTGAGGCAACGTGTAGGGGCCCAGATACATGCTATATATACAGTGAGTCTATGTCACATCTGAGGGATACTAAACTTAGTAAACCCCCGATCTTTTATAACAAGCTAAAAGCAAAGTTGCCCTTTGCCCCAGAAGGCGACATTATTTTTATTTTACTGGATGGAAAGCAAATGTGCTCTTGGCTATAGAGGGAGACACTATCTTCTTAAGCTGTTTCTTATACAAATCCTTGAAAATAATTTGAAAGACATCTGTAAGTGCTGCTGCTCACAAAAAATACAGAAATGCAAGAAGTCCAAGGATAATTATGTCCTAAAAATAATGGGTCAGACTTTAGCATAGGCTCTGTGAAAAAAGACATAGAAACATCAGACTGAAGTACCAGCTATTCTCTTTCCCCTCCCCACCAATCCCCTACTAATGACCAAAGAAAAGAACAAGAGCAGACTTAATGATGTTTACAGAAAGAAACAAACTGTGCAACCAAAGTAGGCATAAACATCAAGTAAGTATCCAATGAATTTGAGTTAAAGTGTCAGTTAATCCTTGCTCTGAGAAATCAACTCCAATCCTTACGCAGGACTGTCCCATATGCGTCAATCTCTGGCAAACTAGGGGACAAAGATTTGAAAGTGGTGCTCAGAACAAAAGGATCTTTCAGACAGTTGAATAGAGCAGGCTGGTGAAAGACACGGTTAGGTAACCAACATGAGCACCCAGAGAAACAAACCATTTGAAAAGAGGACTCTTGATAATTTCTTTCCTTCCATGGTGATTTTTTCTTTATTTTCTCTTCTCCCTTATTGCCCATTCACATTATCCAAGCTCGTGTAACCGTTAAGTTGATAGCATTGTACAACCAGCATAGTTTTAAAGTGCTTTGTGTATATTAACTCTTTTAATACAACAATCCAATAAGATAGGTTCTAGCATCACCCCATTTTATAGAAGAGAAAACTGAGGCATAGAAAAATAAAATAAAATCTTCCCCAAAGTCATATAGCTAGTGAATTACATAGCCAGAATGTAGGAATTTTAACACCTACATAGAGATTTGGTACATTTTTGGTCAGTGTTTATTCCCTAAAATTGAAACTATTATGCCCACTTATTACTGTATTCCTGCTCTTCTCATTTGAAAATCTTTCCAAGTTAACTGCCCAAGATTCAATCTACACTTTTTAATGAAAAGCAATATTCCATTGTAAGGATGTAACAATCTATTTGTGCATTATTCTATTCACGGGCATTCACTTTGTCTCCAGTTTGTTCCCACCACAAATATTCCAGCAATAAACTTCTTTTACATCAATCTTATGCACTCATGCTTTTATTTCTATGGGCTCAATTCCCAGTAATAAGTTTGCTGATTAAAGGGTATGTGTATCTCTATATTTAGTAGACAGTTCCAGACTGCATTCTGAGTCACATTTCACCAGCAATATATAAGAACCCCCAGTATACTCAACCCCTTCAGAGTACATGTAATTGCTCTTTTTAAATGGCACAATCTGAAGGGTATAAAGTAATATCTCACTGTTACTTTAAGTTGCATTTTCTAAGTAGTGAACTTCAGATTCTTGACAAATGTCATCAGCCATTTGGATTTTGTTCTATCAATTACAGAGTTAAATCTTTTTGTACATTTTAAATAGAGTTGTTTTTGTTTATTATTCAGGGCTCTGCTTATTATTTAAGGGGTCTGTTTATTTTAAAGATTAGTCCTTTTTCTGTCATTTGCATTTAATTTTTTCCCAAATCTATATTTTCTATTTACTTTTGTGATGAAAATTTATTTATACAATAGATATTAATTCATAAATACCTGAATATATGTCTCTTTTCTTTTATAGATTCTGAGTCCTATATCAGATAAGAGCTCTCCATCCCTAACCTTTACATGAAGTAACCTATATTTACTTCCAAGATTTTCAATGTTTAAATTTACATTTTAATCTATCTGAAGTCTGCATATATGGTGTAAGGCATGCTTCTAAACTTATTTTCTTCCAAATGAATAGACAATTGTGCCAACATTCTTTGTTAAATAAACTATTATTTTCCTGTTGAATTGAATCTCTATCACATATTAAATTCTCATATTTGCTGGGATATATTTCTGGACACTAGTATGCTTCATTAATCCACTTTCATTTTTCTATGCCAAATACCACTGGAATTATTAATTATTTGAAGACTACACAAGAAGGGAAAGGAAATAAGCAGCAATCTGTACCAAACAGTAAAACGAATAATAAACAGGAAAAAAAGAGAAAACAGTAGCATAAATAATAAAATCAGATAGAAGTACACCTGAAAATGAGACAGAGGTATAGCTATTGCGGGACTAAATGCTACCATTTTCTGTCTTTCAAGCTTTGCTGCCGTTGTCCCCAACATTGCTACCACAAGCTATCAAATAACCTGGAGAACGACACGAAAGTAATAAATTATCTTATATCATCACTGGAAGAGAATGTTTTCAAAAGAACATGGCTTCCTGCTTTACATAAATATCAAGGCTAATTTTTTGTATTTTTTAAAAACCAGTGCCACAGTAAAGCAAAAACTTGTTTAGCTTAAATGGAAGATACTAAATCAATGTCATTATTTTTATAATATGCCCCAAGTTTTTATAGTTAACATTATGTTATCTGAAGAATATTAATAGGCAACTATGAACTAAGTGGTAGCTGCTAAGATTTTTGGATGCCATTATTTAATCTGAGGAATATGGGTAGGCGAAAATCAAATAAATGGCAGTTGCTCAGGATACCATTTTGGCCTTGCTAACTTCTCAGTAGCTTTAACAAAGAGATGGGTAAATTTCAACCAATCAGAAAATGGTTTAACCACTGAAACATGTTTTTTCTCTTGCTGTTTCTGTTCCCTGTAGAATAGCTTATGTTCTACATCTGGCCATCTTTTTGGATGTATGAAATACTGCAGTAAATGAAGCTTTTTGCTTTCTCCTTATGGATTTGAGATGCTTTTGTCATTACTGTTACATTGCTATCATTTTAGCAGTGTCATCTTGTGTACTGTACATTGTTTAAGGTAAAGTTATGTGAACAATGAAAATAATACCTATATTCAAGTATATTTTGTTCACCTGTATTCACCCTCCTTGAACAAGAAAATAATAAGCATCTTGGCAATGTCAGCTTTATTCAAGTAAAACTTTTCCTTCAGTAAGCTCAGTTTCTAAAGTATATATACCCTTTGTTAAGTAAAATGGTTCATTAACAATATGGAGAAAAGTAGAATAATGGGCATTCCTGTCAGTTCTTGGCATCTAATCCTGATTTCAGTTGGAGATTAAATTGCCTCATGTCCTCACTGTAATAATTGCTAAGGCTGATTTTTATGAGGCTATCATGAGGAAAGATTCAAGTTTTCAAAGGAATGTCATTTAAAAGACAGAAAATTAGATGCTGATATGCCTAAGTGACTGCTAATAATTAATTAAAGTGAGTTTCAATTAGTGAGTTCTTTAATATCCCAACCTTTTCCTAAAAATGTTAATAAGGTGTTAGTCAATAGGCATTATTGGGGCATTGTGGTACTAATACATATACAAGTAATGATCAACATTACATGCTTCTTAGTCGATGTTTACTTAAAAAAAAGAAAAACAATCAAAAGCATCTACTTCATGCAGAGGAGGTGCTATACTTCTATCACCCTAATGGTGTGAAAATGTAATGATGTTTTCCTACAAAGGAAAACCTCTTTTCTTTGATGTTTGAGTTTGGCTTCCATTACCGCAGCTTCCAAAAGCTGAGAAGAAAACATACATTACCCACACTATCAAAGATGCCACTGTGCTGCTGAGAAGCATATACTTAATTGTGGGATTTTAAATGATGTGTCTGCTTTTGATTTTCACGGTGACAACTCTTTACTAAAAAAGATGTAAGTAGCACTACCTAAAAACAGAAGATGCAATGTCTTTTTACTTCATAGAGGTATATGCAGAAAAAGAATGATAAATCACTGTATTCTGTCATCTTTGTGATTTTATTTCATTCTGGGACATTCAATTTAACATAAACTTCTCAAAACTGCATAAGAATGAAACTCCCATTATACTGAGAAACACAAATTAAAATAGAATCTAAATAATTGGGCACTAAATGCATATGATATTCCAGTAGATGTTATACTTTTTCAATCCAATTAGAAAGTGTCATTGCAAATTATTAATAAACGCTAGTCTATGAAAATCACTCTGTCTTAAACATACATACAGTCATTCAAACACATACAGATGGTGGCTTAAAAAGAGGATAATTTAACTTGCAAAGTTGTTGCAAGGATTAAATTAGATAACACACTGCAAAGCACCTAGTTCATTATTAGGTAAAACATATTGCATTATTTATAAATTTCAGAGATAAGGACAAATATAAAGTGAAGAACGTGGAGTTTATAATATTTCATGGAAGACAGGAAATAAAAGAAGAAGGGCAAAGAAATAGGGTGAGAGAGATAATGAGTTAGAGAAAGAGCTCCATGTGGGAGAAGAGGACAAGAAGACTGGGTAGGGGCAGTTAATAATCTTATCCAATGGAAGCCCCATTTGAGCTCTTTCAACCAGAAACTTTTGCATCTGAGAGGTCCCAGTGTTTGTATCAGTGATGCCTACCAGACTTTTCTGACACTGCTCAAAAGAGAACTCCTTGTCAAAGAAGTTGTACAAGCTTTCACAGAAGCCACACAGAAAATGGGTTGATATATTCAGTACTTCTGTGCATATTCTGATACTAGGCATCCTAAATGAATTCTAGCTATAGGTAGAGTCAGTGGTTCCGTGGGTCGGCTATCTATGCATCGTCTACATGCCATGTCTCACATGTCATAATGGGCATGCGTTACGTCGTAGGTTCAGTTCTGTTCAATAAATGTACTAATCTAACTTTGTGATGATGAAGCCTACCTTGCATTTTAGTTATTTCCTGAAGTCTGGAGAAGGGAGGGAAATACACCACACTTGTATCCCATGGAATGAAACTTTGAAGAATTCACAAAAATCAGCAAAAGAAGTACTGCCACACAAGAAAATGTAGACAAAGCAACACAGGAGGATGCTAATCCACTAACTTGATTAGAAATTGCTAATAAATGTTTAGAAATCTATGTTCAGTAAATTAAGGTTTGGTACTTATCAGTTCAATTTGAAATTTAGGCAAAATTTGACTGAAAAGTCCCGTGTGTTCCTATTCACATCTAAACACTGAGAATAGTATTATACAATTCAAGCGCTATTAGAAATATTTCAGGACAAAGATTAGCTAGGTTCTTTGACTATATTAGTCAATTATTTTCAGATAAAGCTCATATTATGAAACTCTATAATTGTTTGGACCGAAGTTAATGATAAACTTTATGTTATCAGTAATATTAAATGTATTCTGCACCCCAAAAGTAAGGACTATGTTACTATAAGAAAAGAACATTCAAGTCGGGCACAGTGGCTCATGCCTATAATCCTACCACTTTGGGAGGCCGAGGCAGGTGGATCACCTTAGGTCAGGAATTTGAGACCGGCCTGGCCAACATGGTGAAACCCTGTTAGTAGTACAAATACAAAAATTAGCTGGGCGTGGTGGCGCAGGCCTGTAATCCCAGCTACTCTGGAGACTGAGACACAAGCATCGCTTGAACCTGTGAGGCGGAGGTTGCAGTGATCCAAGATCATGCCAATGCACTCCAGCCTAGGCGACAGAGTAAAAGAACGTTCAGAAAACAAACAAAAAAAAATGGTTCTTGGAGATTAAAAATGCAATAGCAGAAATCCAAAATTCTACATAAAGAATCTCTTAGAAGAAAAAAAAACACAAAAATACAGAAATGGAAACTGTAATAGAAAACATAATTAAAGAAACAATCCATATTAGATTATGATAGTAGGAGTTTCAGAGATATCACCAAATACGGACTAAATCATTCAAGAAAATTTTCATAACTGATAGATATGAGTTTCCAAATTGAAAAGGGCTAAGGGCCCAGAGTAATGGATAAAATGGATGATGATATACAATATGCTTAAATAACACTGGACACATATTTAAGCATTGCAAAAAACTCCAAGTGAGAAATCTTCAATAAGATGAAAGCAATAGAATTTCTCATGATTTTCAACATATGAGAGAATATTTACACATCTGGAGAAGATTTTATGGTTGCATTGGTGATAAATACAAAAAATAAGCATATGAAAGTCAAAACAATTATTAACTCCAGGAAAACCAAAGATCATATCCAAAAGAAAAATGAGAGTTTGCTATATGGGTCAGCTATAAATAGCAATGACTCGGTTATTTAATGTAAACCCTAATAATTGATCTGAACAAAACCAACATATAACTACACTGGAAAAGTGCATGTATGTGCTACGGTCAGTAGTGATCCTGTGAAAGAGAGGAAACTTCATTTTCCAAAGTTATCCATTATTTAACAAAATGACAGGAAACATTAAAATATTTTAAAAGTTGGAACTAGTTACTTAGAAAGAGTAGAAAAGGAGGGAGGGTGTCAGTCCAGGAAGAGGCTGTTGTCATTCAAAACACCTTAATTTGAGTTTAAAATTATTTTCACATATAACTTTTATAAAGATAAAAATGCCCTTAAAAAGCAACCTACTTAGGCCCATTGCAGCCCCCATCAACTCAAACTGAAGACTTTTCATCAAATAAGTTTGGATTCCTGCCTCCCTAATAGTCTTTATAAACTAAAAAGAGCTAGATGCTTTATTTAGCAAATGTCAGTCCTTGATTATTCTGCCCTTTGCCTTGAGATTAAACCAAAACAAAATTTTAAAAGATAGTCTTTTAGCATTATATGTGTATGTGTATGTGTGTGTGTGTGTGTGTGTGTGTGTGTGTGTGTGTGTAATGGCCATTTCAAATATCCTACATGGATCAAAACAATTTACTGTACATAACCAACAATGCTGGTACTTGGAAGGCTATAAAAAGTCACAATTGAAATATTCTTCCTGTCACCATTTATTAAATTGTAGTTAGTGCTGATAGATTGCCATTGTTACCATCTGAAATATTAAACAACTTTCGAACTATCTTTAAAGAACTATATATACACAGTCTGAGCCAAATACAAAGTTAAATAAACATTAGCAACAAACCTAAGCTGCATATAAACAAAAATTGAAATGAAATATAAAATATTAATTTAATGTTCCAAAGAACACAGGTTTGAGAGGATACATGACAGAAACTTCCATAGGCATTGCTTGTCTTGAAGAAGGAGAATTCGGAAATGAAAACTTTCTCATGGGTGTCAGAAACACTTTTTATTTTCCTCTGTATTCTCATGATCATTTATAAAACATGTAGTTTAGTTTTACCTTATGAAATATGATTATTGAGGCCAAATCTTTAAGCTCTATGTATTTTTCCCACATATGTGTAGTTCAACCAAACCTTGGTTATCAGCTGGGGCCATGAAGACCCAAAGTAACTGTATGCCACAAAGGTCTCCATTAACTACTTAAATACCATAGTCCCTTAGGATCCCAAAGTCCAAAGTTGCAGCAAGGGTTAGATCTGGAAATTAAGCAAGGCTAAATGTTTACTTAAAAATTGAGATAACTCAACAATCTGGTTGTTACACTTTATAAATTAATTTCTATTTACTTTATATGGGAAGTTATAAATTAACTTCTATTTACTTTATATGGGAAGTTGCCTATTACCTTCACTGCCACTGAAACCTAACCTTTCATTCCTAGGGGGAAAGGGTATTTTATGATGTATAATATGATCATATAACTATACTATAAACATTCATTATTTATTACTATTCTGAGTCAGGAATTGTGGGAGATCCAAATATTTATAAAATACAGATCTCCCTAAAGCTCACAATATGGAGGAGGCTAGGAGACAAATTTCTGGGAGTCAAGGCTGTAATTCAGAGCTGTACAATAGAAAATCAAAGAAATCCTCAGATAATCTGTCCAGAAGTTTGAATCAATAATGAAATTCAGGACTTATGAACTGAACTTTTCTGGGACCTATATCTTAGATCACTTATACTGTCTATTTAAATACTTTTTTCATGTAACGGTGACATTTTTTGACTAGATATGTCTTAAGGCTCCTGGCAAAAGATACAGAATATTTCTGATGAGGTTTGGTTTCACAACTGAATTCTCGTCCGCGGAGACATTTAGGAAAATACAGCCAGAGAATTAAAATTGCAGTGATCGAGGCTTTTGTCACACACCCATTTGCTAGGCTCATTTCCCCCCTAAAATCAAGTGTCGTTGGAACGCAGAGCCCTGCTCATTCAAACCTCTATGGTGGAGTTGCGAAGTTGCCACACAGCGCTGGGCCCTCCTCACCGGACACCTCTGCGGGGCGCTTTACAGACCTCAGGGCCGCGGTCACCAACCTGCAGCGTTCCCAGTTCCCTTCCTTAATGACTTCCCCAGTCCTTCCTGGGTCGCCACGGAGGAGTCTGGAATCTATCCTCTGTTGAGAGTTCCAGGGACTCGGATACCCGCCCCAGAACCCCCAGCACTTACCCCATCTCTACCTGAGCCCTCTCAAGTATGCGGCCCATCTTCTTCCCTCGTTCTGACCCCACCACCACAAGGCCCATAGCAGTGACACCTCACGAGGAGAAGAGCAATCACCTTGAGACCCATCGCCCTCTGAGACCACGGACCACGCTGCCCCATGCTCCGGACGGCCGCTGGCTCCTCCCCACACTCACTCACACTTCAACCCCTGGGAAGACTGGCCTGCGGACCTACCGGCTGCGTCTCAGAAGGACAGAAAAAATCCAGACTGGAGGAACGCGACCCTCACACCCTCACAGCTCCGCGGCGTTCACCACGTGGGCAAAGGGACGACGGGAAGACGCCCGTGAACATGCGCAGTGAGGTCGGTGCCTGCCTTGTGGGTTGTGGCGCCCCTCCTCGCCCCACCCTATCTACGCCGCGCAGTCCTCTGCCCTCTCCCAGGTTCCCTCTGAAGACTTCGGAATGTGTCTTCTGTGGGCTGTTTCACATGCCTCCGGGGACTCAAATACTACAAATAGTTCCCCCCTTCAAAACTCCATGTTCACTAGGTCTTCCTCCCTTCTATGGCCCTCCTTCCTCCCCTGTCTGGGACCCCCACGACAGCAACGCCATGACTGCGTCTCCACCTATTAGGAGAAGGACAGTGACCTCAAGGCCCTTCCCCGCTAGGAGGCCTTAGACTGCGCCTCGGGCTCCTCCTCCTACTCTCTCACACTTCAACTCTGGGAGGACTAGTCTGTGGACCTACTGGCTGACTGACTCCTAGTGAGCAACACAGAAGGAAGTCACGATGTCTCCTTGCACAGCTCTGCGGGGACAGAAGGCAGACAGTAAGGCACATGGACAACAAAGGACTTGGGCAGCAAACGGCATGCACACTCAGTCAGGCACATGCAAGGCCAGCCGCGGTTTTCCCTCCTCTCTCGCCAGACTCGCATCCCTAAGGTGTTTGTAGTAGAAAGGAAAATACTAAGAGGCTTTGTTCTCTCTCTTGCTCTACCATTCTCATGCATCCAGAAACACTGGGAACAGACAGTCCCATGTCACCATTAGTGGAGGATGTGTCTCAGAAAGACCTTTTGTGACAGAAATAAATTATTTTAATATCTTTAAAAAAAGAAAAAAGAAAACCTGAAGAAAGAATATGACAAACTAAAATTAGATGAAAGGAAAGACTGTCATTTTTCCTCATGTTTTATAAAATAGGCATTGCTTTGATGTGTTTTGTGAAATTATACTTTGAAATACCATGCTATTTTCCTTAACTTTGTTTACCAAAAGAAGGGTAAAAATGATAATTGATAAAGATATTTCTCTTCAATTTAAAAATCCTGAAATTTGTTATTCTAATAAATATCTCCATCAAAATGAATATACATTACAGTTTAAGCTCAGAGCCTATTTTGGAAAGTAGGTTTGTCTGATACTATGATATTCAGACATTTGAAAGGGTTTTTTCCCTTTAATAACACATTATTTGGCATTATTTTCATTCTTTTTATGTGAAATTTGACCCAAATTTGCCTTCTTATTTGTATAAAATTCTTTTGATATCACACTTGAAAGAAAGAAGATAATGACAAAGTAGATTCCCTTTTCCACAATAAACAAGCTACAGAATGACTCTTTTGATTATGTTTTATGATGTGCAAATCTTGATTACACAAAGGTTTTATCTAAATTACAGAATTTCAAAGCCATGACAAAAATTAAAAATAATTATTGTTTGCAAACTGACTCAAATAAGAAAATGTATAATATTATTCTTTAAATAAGAGCATAAAATACTTTGAATAAAAAAAAAAGGAAAGTAGCTAATTGGCCAGCATTTGGTAATAATGTTTTTTAAGACAACAAAGAGGAGATAATGATCCTCATACACAGAGCTCTTAGGGATGCTTAAATCTTAAAACTATTGAGAATGTCATTTCTGCTTCACCTTGGATAGTGTTCTTAAAATAAAACATTTCCTTTTCATTTGTTAAGATATGATACTGGTTAAGTGCCCTTTAAATTGGCTTCATTAAAATCCATTTGCCTTAAAGGTGATTTGGTATCAGAAAATCTATTCACATACCACACCGTATTAATAAGCTAAAAGAGAATAAAATAGATGTATCTCAGTAGATGCCAAATAAGAGCTCTTGGAAAACTTCAACAGTTACAAGAGAAGAATGTCCACTTTTACAATTATTACTTAATAAATATTAAATAATTTTAATATTTATTAAATAATTCATTCAATGAAAACAAGTAAGATATATATATGAAAGGAAAAGGCAAAATTACCATTACTTGCAGATGAAATGTTGTATACATAGAAAGACTCAAAATTATAGTAAAAAATATAAACTATAATAAATAATGTAAAACCAATAAAATTCAATAATGTAGCTAGTTATAAAATTATTACTCAATATTTATTTTCCTATGTATAGTCAATGAGCAGCTAGAAGATATAATGAAAAACATTATCTCATTTACAATAGCAAAAAACATTTTTTTAAATATGAAGAACTTATGTAAAGAAAATATTTAAAGTGTACTAAAATATAAAAGAATTCTACTCTTAGTAATACTCAAAATTCAAAACATTTAATATATTATATAGAATTATTTTTTAACTTTACAAAATACTACTAAAGTTCATTTAGAAAAACAATGTGAGAATATCCAGAAAAATATTGAATAAGAATATTAATGAGTGGTGACTAGTCCAACAAGATATTAAAATATATTTTCAAGCTACAATTAATTAATTTACTTTAGTACTACGGGAATATTTAATAGACAAAAAGAATTGTATGAATATATGTCTAAAATAATATGAGGCTGGGTGTGGTGGCTCATGCCTGTAATCCCAGCACTTTGGGAGGCTGAAGCGGGTGGATCACCTGAGGTCAGGAGTTCAAAACCAGCCTGGCCAACATGGCGAAATTCCTTCTGTATTAAAAATACAAAAATTAGCCGGGCATGTTGGCGGGTGCCTGTAATCCCAGCTAGTCGGAAGTCTGAGGCAGGAGAATTGCTTGAACCCAGGAGACAGAAGATGCAGTGGGCCGAGATCGTGCCACTGCACTCCAGCCTGGGTGATGGAGTGAGACTCTGTCTCAATAAATAAATAAATAAATAAATAAATAAATAAAATAATATGAAAACATCATTAATATTAAAAATCGTTTCTCAGTGAGGAGGGAAAAATATTATTCAATAAATGATACTGAGACAACTGGTTAGCTCTTTCAAAAAACATAAATCTAGATTTCTTGTTTATTTCATTCACCAATATAATGTCCAAAATGCATCAAAAAGTAATCGAAATTTAAAAAGATTAAATGAAAAACATATCTGTAATCTCAGAGTATAGCAGGTATTTGTTAATAGGAAATGTAATTCAGAAGTCATGAAAAAGTGAATTAATAAATTTAGATAAATTCAACATTTGAGCATGGTGAAAAATATAAAGTCAGATGACAAATTAGGGAAATTTTTAATACATATGATAAACTATTATTCTTAACTAAAACAATCCATGAAAATGAATAATAAGCAATGAAGTAATAATAGAACTAAAAAAAAATAAAATCAGTGGGACAAAAAAGTAGAAAAGGCAATCCACAGATTAGAGGTAGGAAAAAAATCATAAAAAACATGTCCAATCTTCTAATTTTAAAAAGCAGATGAGGCCGGGCGCGGTGGCTCAAGCCTGTAATCCCAGCACTTTGGGAGGCCGAGACGGGTGGATCACGAGGTCAGGAGATCGAGACCATCCTGGCTAACACGGTGAAACCCCGTCTCTACTAAAAAATACAAAAAATTAGCCGGGCGCAGAGGTGGGCGCCTGTAGTCCCAGGTACTCGGGAGGCTGAGGCAGGAGAATGGCGGGAACCCGGGAGGCGGAGCTTGCAGTGAGCTGAGGTCCAGCCACTGCACTCCAGCCCGGGCGACAGAGCAAGACTCCGTCTCAAAAAAAAAAAAAAAAAAAAAAAAAAGCAGATGAAACTACAATAAAATGCTGTTTTTCACCTATTCTATTGGCTAATTAAAAAGTGAACATATACCTGTTCTAGCCAAGATGTGAGGAAAGTGAATAAATTGATAAAGTACTTGTGGAAGGAAATCTGGCAATGTCTCTCAAAATTGTAAAGGTACTTTTGACACAACAATTCTGCAGCTACCAAGTTACTCTACAGAAATTATAAGTATCGCAAAATATGTAAAAAGATATTATCAGAGCAAAAATAAATAAATAGTGAAAAACTAGAAATAATTTAAATGACCTTTCATAATAAAAAACAACTTGTGTAAGTAAGAACAAATGTATTGGGAATTGGTGTTGGCATTTGACAGAAGTAGATAGTTGCTGTTACACCCAAATATATTTTGTGAAAAATATAAAGTACAGAATTATAGTAATATTAGTATACTATTTTTATAAATAAAAAGAGATACATATGTATGTATAAATTTCAATTCTCTAGAACAGTCAAGAAACTGTTCACAGTCATTTCCTTTGGGGAGAAGTATACCTTTTTGTGCCATCTGAACTTTCTAATCATGTGCATATCCAGTTTTTAATTGTCAACAAAAACCTTTATTTTATGAAAATATGATCCACTTTTGTTTTCTTTGTTAAAAATAATAAATAATTTGTAAAAAGTACTTTGCCTTTTGTTATATGGATGGACAATTACAAGTGTTGGCAAAGATGTAGGGAAAGTATATACCCAGATGTACTACTGGAGAAATTATAAATGGGTTCATATTGCCCCCTGATGTACTATTGGATAAATTGTATATGAGTTCATGTTTTTGGTAGTCTGGTAATAGGTATGAACTAGCAATTCTACCTCTAAGAATTTATCCTAGAATTACACAAAGATAACAAATACTAGAAAACTGGGTCCCAGAAAAATTGGCAATAATTATTAATGTTCACAATAGTCAAAAATTGAAACAACTTAATGGTCTATTAATAAATAAATTTAGGCTTCATAAATTGGGATAAATCTAAACAATAAATTTAAAAGACAATATATACTTATGATCATTAATATGAAAAATACCGGTATGCCACACTGGCTTTCAAACATTTCTAAAGAGGACTTGTATATATATATAAAGGACACAAACAAATTCAAATTTGTAGACCTTTCCGTAATATATATAGGAAGAAAATAAAATGGGAGGGAAAAAGAAAGTTAAAGAACAAATTCTACACATAATTTTGAGAGAATAAAAGAGTTACAGATCAACATGCACAGTATAATCCCTTTGATTAAAATTACATAAGTATTTATCATCATGGAAAAATTAACAGCTGTTGCCTATGAAGAGTGGAAGTGTTTTTCATTTTCTTTTGTATACCTGTGTACATTTCTTGAATTTTCTATATCAGTAAATTGTATATGTAAGTAAAAAAATTAATAGTAGCACATTTTCAATCACATGCTTCGCTATTTCAATAATGAACAGAATATTTTACCCCAAACTATAACAACAGACTACTAAATCTTTCATAGAAGAGATTCTATGAAAATGCTTTTAACATATGTTAAAATATAAATACTAGGTTTAGAAGCCTATTCTTTCCCCACTCCCCCTCCAAAAAAAATCCCAAATTTGAAATGGTATTTATTCTACCTGAGACCTTCACATAATTACAACTTCATCTGGGTTCAAATGACACAATGCTAAGGCTAAGACACAATGCCTCTATTCAAAGGGTATATAAAGTCTACATAGAAAGCAAAAGAAAAATACAAATTTAACTACTTTATAGGATAAGACAGAATATAGGTGCCACTGGAGTAATAAAAACACCATGCATTAATTGTAGGGAACATCATTTTCTGAGGAATGAGGAACTAGAGGAAAAGCAGGAAATCTCCTGGAGAAGGAAGCGTTTTACATCCCTTGCATAATTTTCAACCTTTCTTTTCCATCTTGAAGCTTAATAAGATTTTGGGATTATTGGTGATATTCCATTGTTGCCTGGGAGAATGTAGAGGGCTGTTAGCCTCGTCAATAAGAACTTCAAGACATGCTAATTTCCTAGGGAGAAAGTTACTGGCAGATGCCTCATCTCCTAACTCAACTCATCACATTATCACCCCAATACAAACTTTATTAAAAATCAACAAAAAAATAAATATTGCTTTTCTTATTGTCCAGATTTCATAACTCATCAAAAAATTGGCAAAATGTAAACAAGTTTCTCTACATTTTCACCATTCATAGGTTTAAAATTATTTTAGCCAGCTTTACTGCTACACAGTAGAGATTCCAAAAAATTATTCATCTCAGTTTTACCAATTCCATATCACCCTAGAATTTTTCTAAAAAGGGTTCCATTCATCTATCTCTGAATTTCTATCATTATTTCAATCTAAGAATGCAGATAAAAGAAATCGTCAAATGAGAAAGAGACTCACTTACCTTTCATTATTATCAGCTCCAATTTTCTATTTCCTTTACCTAACTCTAATTCAAAGTTTCTGCTTTGTCTGAGAATTTTTAAATTACAAGAAAAGAAACAAAATAATTAAGGGCTATTTTTAACAACAGTGAGATTTATATTTTAATGCCTGATGCATTATTTATCTCATATATATATATATATATATATATATATATATATATATTTTTTTTTTTTTTTTTAACAGAATTTTGCTCTTGTTGCCCAGGCTGGAGTGCAGTGGTGTGGTCTCAGCTCATGGCAACCTCTGCCTCCCGGGTTCAAGCAATTCCCCTGCCTCAGCCCTCCGAGTAGCTGGGATTAGAGGCATGTGCCACCACGCCCAGCTAATTTTGTATTTTTAGTAGAGACGGAGTTTCACCACGTTGGTCAGGCTGGTCTCAGACTCCTGACCTCAGGTGATCCGCCTGCCTCAGCCTCCCGAAGTGCTAGGATTACAGGCATGAGCCAACGCGACCAGCCTTTATATTATATATCTAAACACGAAATATACCAATTTAAAACTATCTGTTAAAGAATTAAAAGAAAAAATTGTAGACTCTCATAAGAAGGAAAACACTGTAGAACCCAATTAATTTATCTCCTGTTCCCATCTGAATTGTGTAACTCAGAGCAAGCTAAGGAGAAACAATAAAAACCAGGGAAGAGAAATGTTTCTCTGAAGTCAGCACCACTCACCAAAAGTCACGGATCTCATCTGTAGTTTCCTTTGGTCAAACTAGCTTTTTTTTAAAGAGGTTAAATTAGCTTTTTTATTTTATACTAGGGAATTTTTTTTAAAATCATGCATCTGTCTATTGTATCTACATTAACTTCAAAGTTCTTTAATGTTGTCTCTCTCTCCCTTTTTTTTAATTTTTTTATTTTTTATTTAGATGGAGTCTCACTTTGTCACCCAGGCTGGAGTACAGTGGCCTGCGATCTTGGCTCACTGCAACCTCGGCCTCCTGGGCTCAAGTGATTCTCCTGCCTCAGTCTCCCGAGTAGCTGGGACTACAGGCATGTGCCACCATGCCCGGCTAATTTTTGTATTTGTTGTAGAGATGGGATTTCACCATGTTGGCCAGGCTGATCTCAAACTCCTGACCTCAAGTGATCCAACCACCTCAGCCTCCCAAAGTGCTGGGATTATAGGCATGAGCCAGGGTGCCCAGCCCAACGTTGTGTCTCTTAATTATGCTTTGGGTTAGATTTCCCTTCACTTTCCAGGCCTGGGTCTCCAAGGGTCAAGAGAATTACTTCAATATTTACACAAACCAGCAGCACTAAATCCTACCCAAACAAAGATTTAGAGGAAGTTAATAGTCATTTCTTAAAGACTGATTCTTTAGAACTCTTCAATTCTAGAAAACCAAGCTTGTCAATAACATTTAAGATGGTATTAATAAACATATATTTCATTGATTATTAATGTGACCATAACAAAGTATTTATTTGGCTCTCACAAAAAGGCAAAACAGCCTAACAATGGCTCCCAACTTTATATTCCTAAATACATTAGACAGAAATCATATGTATTAGACTTCGAAGGCTTGCTGTCAGGTTTGAGGGCAAAGGACATGATGGAGACTTGCCCTAACAACCAGGAATAATGTCTTTCTTATTAATATAGAGGTAAACCCATTAGGACCCCACTGTAAATCCTATCTAAAAATAGGATGAAGAAAGAATTCCTTCCTAAACTCAATTGATTTTTTTTTCAAAAAACTTTCATTAATAAAATAAGCACAGGTGTTAAAGCATAAATCAGAACCTTCCTGCTTTGGATTTTACTTTTAACTTCTCCCCCAACCACTTCTCTTGGATCTGTCCACCTCTACTGCTCTCTCTCAGGCCTGAACCTAGAATCTGCTCTCTACGTCACTCTACTGAGGCTATCTTCCTTAAATATTCCCAACTCAACCATAATCGTTATAAATACTTCCAATAATTGTTTCTTTCTTGTCCTTGCATTTTATAATTGACCCAGAGAAGATTCCACAAACATTATTTCACCTATCCTTAAAGCCTCAATTACATTCTTGCATACTAATAAGTTTATAGATCATAACAATAACTCACTTTATCAAAAATTAAATTTAATAAGCTATTTTTGAGTTGCCTAAAATATAATATTAGGCTATGGAAAAACAAAAATGAATAAGATAAGGTTCTTGTCCTCAAAGAGTTTAGCTTCTATAGGTAAAACAAAATCAAAATAATAATTACAAAATGAAATTTTAAATATAACTAGTGTCATTTTTAAAAAGGGACCAAACTTTCATTTATTGAAGATGGGAGTGTTAAATGGTAAAGCCACTTTGGAAGACAGCCACTTTGGAAGTTTCTTACAAAACTAAACATACTCTTACCATGTGATCCAGCAATCACGCTTCTTGGTATTTACCCAAAGGAGTTCAAAACCTAAGCCCACACAAAAATCCAGACAATGAAATATTATTCAGTGCTAATAAGAAATGAGTTATCAAACCATGAAAGGCATGGAGAAAATTTAACTGCATATTACTACGTGGAAGAAGCTAGTCTGAATATACAGACTATATGATTCTAACTATATGACTTTCTGGAAAAGGCAAAACTATGGAGTCAGTCTGACTTGATTTGATCATTACACAGTGAATACCTGTGTTAAAACCTCACATGGTTTCCCACAAAGGTGGACAATTATTACATGGCAATTCAACTTTTTAACTTCAAACTTCAGGAAAAAGAAAATCAATGGTTTCCAGGGGTTAGAAAAAAGAGAGGAATGAATAGATAGAGCACAGAGGATTTTTAGGGTAGTGAAATTACTCTGTATGGTAACAAAATGGCAGATATGTGTCCTTATAATTTTGTCCAAATCCATAGAACATACAAACCTAAGAGTGAACCCTAACGTAAACTGTGGACTTTGAGTGATAATGAGGTATCAATGTAGGTCCCTCAGTTGTAACAAATGTGCCACTCTGCTGTAAGACATTGGTGGTGGGAAGAGGCTGTGCACAGGTAGAGTCAGGGGACCTACAGGAAATACCTGTAAATTCTACTTTATTTTACTGTGAACCTAAAACTGCTCTAAGAAATAAAGTCTATTTTTTTAATGGGACTAAAACAAGTGACCACAGAGAAGGTAGCAATTCATTCTGACTATGGTGAAAAAAATGATGCTATGGATGATGAGGCTGGAAAGGACTGATCCTGGCTTAAACTGTGTTGTGTATGCAAGAGGGGCTATCAAATAAAAAAATTGTACGATTCCATCTCTGTTTTTAAAAGACAATTCTAAAGGAGACATGAGGAATGAAGAAAAGACTGGAAAAGAGACTAGACTCAAATGCTAGTAAGGTAAGGAGAAAAGTGAAGCTGTGATAGGGTTCAATGACTTGCAGTTTTGATGTGACACCATCAGGGTGGGTCAAGTATAAACAGAATGAGTTGTCATTCTATTTAAAACTTTTGAAAAGGAATGCCAATTATGGCTGTCCTTGGCTATAAACCTCTTTTTGGAATTGGCTAAAAATCTATCAATGAAAAAATGTATTTGTAATAAAAAGCTTAAAAATACAAACACCCATGGTAGAATTAAGAGACTATCAGTAATTTATGACTTAGTCTGAACTAGCTCAACCAGATAGCCTTCCATTAATATTCCAGAAGAAATTGGGAACATTCTAAGGAGAAAGAAATTATAAAATTTTAACAGGAAAGGAAAAACCAAGACTGGCAAGAGCAGGCCTAAATGACATGTAAAAATAGGGTTTGGGGGCTACAAAGAGCAGCTTAAGGAAACAGAGCACCCATGGTGGGAATGGGGCCATACTTAGCTGGGTGCAACACTTGGTACAAATCACATCATGTCCTCCATCAATGTGCAATACAAACTGATTCTTCCTTCACAGGCAACAATTATCAAGAACAGGTTTGAAGGAAAAAGAAACAAAAAATGAAAACATGCAGCCTCAGAAAACTATGGTAAGTAAAGAGAGCTCTGTCTTTGTGCTTAAAGAAAAATAACTAACTTTTTTTGTAAAAATAGATCACAGAATAATCTTTTGTTGTTCTTTAAGCAATAAATGGCAGAATCATCTTTCCCCCACATTAGATACCAGCCTGGAGTCTCTATTGAGTATAAAATAGTGATAAGTCTGTGGAAATAGTCACAAATTACTATTTCCCAAGAATGACTCAGAGTAAAGTTATCAAAAGTAATTTTACAGTATTTCCAAAGTCCAGCTTCTAATTTAGATTTTTAGTGTTAGAATTCAGAAATGTACACAAATAATTACAGCAGAAAATTGTTCATGATGTTTCTCTAAATAATCCCCTAAAATTTTTCTAAACCTATTGAGCTACAATCAGCAACTGTTTCAATACGATTAGCAATCTCATTGGCACTGCAGAAGCATTACTATCATTGACGTTCAGGGCATCAGTGGCAGTCATCAAAATATCTAAATGGTTTATATTTTTGGAATTTATTTGCCTATTTTCTCCCTTTATTTAAATTCATACAGAAAGATTAAAGATTTATGGAGGAAGCTTTTGGATATAAATTATAAATAGCAAATTATGGAGGGAATAATTAAAATATGTCCTATGGAATATTTGTTTCTCTTTCAAGATAATGGCATTCAGTAAAACCTGGTTCTTTACCATTGGTACCAAGGTATTACCTAACTGGAAGTCCAAACGTTGGAAGAGGGATTTTTACAAAGAGTTTCTGGCTTAAACATTCCAAGACAATATTAATGCGTGAAAACTTGGATAGTAGTAGGCACTATATACTTTTTTATCCTATACTTTCATACTTATGATAACATTTAATTTATACATTAGGCACAGTAAGAGATTAACAACAATAATTAATAATAAAACAAAACAATTATAAAACCTGCCAGCATCTTGTACTTTGGAGACATTATTAAGTAAAATAAGGGTAACTTGAACTTGAACACAAGCACTGTGACATTCTAAGAATTCGTCTGATAATTGAGCCACCTACTAAGTTACTAATGAACAACTTAGTTTTTGAGTCTACAGTGTGGATATGCTGGACCAAGAGATGATTTATGTCCCAGTCAGGACACAGCAGGATGGTGTGAGATTCCATCAGACTGCTCAGAACAGCACATGATTTAAAATTTATGAATTATTTCTGGAATTTTCCATTTAATATTTTTGGATCTCAGTTGACCATGGCTAACTGAAGTTGTGGGCAGTGAAACTGTGAATAAGTGGGAACTACCCTACAGGAAAAGCAAAAAGTTGTGTCAGGTATTAGACAGTAGGCCATGTTCTTGTTTACTTTTGGTGAAACTTTCCCTGAGTTCTCTAACTGCTTCTGAACCTATGTCAAGTTTTTTGAAATTAATCTTACATCGCATAACTTTAGATGTGTTTTTGGCGTGTCTCCTTAAATAGATTAAAAGCATCTTTAGCACAATGACAAACAGGTAGGTATTTGACAAATGTTTAACAGTTTGATTGGTTACCTATCTGTGATTACTTTCTCCTTGCTAACCCTGGAGTGACCAGATCAGTTGGGCTATTTAGCTAGGTTGATGGTTTTCAATCTGTGCTTCAAAGAACCCCTCAAAGGTTAAAAGGGGAAAAAGGGAGCCAAGAGAATAAGGCTCTAGTCCCCCAACTACACAAGAAAAACAAAACAAATAAACAAATGAAAAAACTATGGATCACTAACCTAGATAATATATGTAAAAGATAATTACATCACAGAGCAGAGATGTCCAGCTCTAGGAACCCTTCACTGCCGTTAGGGACATAGGTATGTTATGTAAGATAATACAACAAACTAAACGAGTTAGCAAAGAATACGTAGAATTTTGCCTATGACTACTTGGGATGAGTTACAATCATCTTTAATTGCCTTTAAATTTGAAGGCTTCACTGAAGTAGAATATCAGTGCTTACTGGTTAACTGACAATTCACTTTTCTGTTCTTCAGTCCATGAGCCTCTGATTGTTACCCTTCTATGACAGACACAACAAAGATTTTTCTTATGAAATTCATAGACATGCCTAATGAAGGAAATCAAAATCTGGCTTTAATATCATTTAGTAATTAAATATCAGCCTGTTTAAATTAAAATAAACAAACCAGAGATTATGATCTATGGAATTCTTAAGTTTGTGTCTCATGATTGTAATTATCTAAAATTACTCTTTCTTTAGGTACAACAGTCAGCGTCTACTTTCTTATACCTTTTCTTGATAGTGAGTTTCTATTGCAAGTTAGCTTCTTACTCTAGGCAATATCACTGGTGAAATTAAGGAATATGTCTTCTTTGTTCATGACAGAGCTTAGTGCAATGTCCAATACACAGTAAACATTTAATAAATATGAACTTGTTAAATGGATAAAAAATGTAATATGATGGATATCCCAATTACCCTGATTTGATCTTTATACATTATATAAATGCATTAAATTGCTACTTATGTCCCAGAAATATGTACATCTATTATGTATCAATAAAAAAATTTAATAAATTAAATTTAATAAATCAATGCCTGAAAATTATTTTCACTAATCTTAACAGCTTTCAACAATAGATTAGTCATATTGCAAATCACCTCCTTTTAAGCACCTTCTTATAATTTTCTCTGTCACATCTCAGATACCCATACTTCTGCAAAGAAGGCAGAATGATATCCTGGAAAACAGCCTTGACTCCACAGTTACACAGCACTTAGTGCACACACTTGAGTGCTTGAACTCAAGCAAATTACCAAATATCTTGGATTCATAGATAGACGTAGTCTCCTTACTTGTCTTTGAAGATCGCTGTGCATATTAAGTAGAAAATAAATATGAAAGTCCATGCCACAAAGTTTGGCACATCATAGCCATCAGAAAGTGGTGCATTTTCATCCTCTCTCTGCAGCACACTTCTCTGTATATCCAGCTTCATTTGGATCTGATATCTACAAAATGGTTACTCTAGAATTCCAGCCCACAGGGCTCTGCCTCTGGAACCCACAGCTCCTCCTCCCCAGCCAATAGCCAAGCCATATGCTCTTGCCACCAATCCATACCAACATTACATCTCCTTCACCACACCAGTAAAGAAATTTAAAACTCTTAGGTAAAAAAAAAAAAAAAAAAAAAAAAAAAAAAAAACAGAAGATTCTAACGTCTCTGCTTCTTTCGTTTACTCAAACTCAAACTCAGGTTTTAAGTTATTTGTATTTAATCAAATAATGCACTTCTAAGGGTAACAGAAATTTGTATCTAATTAACACTCACTACTTCCTCTAAAACAGACTTTTAAAGTTAGTGGCTGAAATTTCCTTTCTTGGGTTTTATTACCTTTTGAAATCAAAGTAATTTGAAATCTTGGTACCCATTACTATTTCATTGAACATTTCTTCAAAATCTTAAGTAACTCAACTTCAACATGAAGTGTTAATTAGCAATTTATACTTTCTCAATGTCATAAGTGACCTTTATTCAGAGGTTGTTGAGGTAGTTCTGTGAGGTAACCAAATTAAATTTCAACCTCAGGCATAGGCAATTATTTTAAATCAGGTCCTTTAATAGTGACTAAATAGGCACTTGTATTACTTAGATGGTAACTTATTTCTCCACAGAGACTTAACAACTGTTGTTCCTTTGTATAGTCATCATGCTTAAGAGCTGTCTATGAAGCCAAATCAAATGTATGCTTGCTCATCCACAAACAGAGTGAGGATATGCCTGCCTGCTCCCATAACATAATATTTGATTTCGATTTTGAAAAAACAGCTACCACTTGTCCCAAGAATATCTTTCTTTATTTTGGAAAAGGGGATTTTCTTTTTTTTATAATATCAATGTTCATTTTGGATTCAGGGGGTACATATGCAGGTTTGTTTTATGGGTGTACTGTGTGATGTTGAGGTTTGGGATACGAATGATCCCATCACTCAGGTAGTGAGCATAGTACCCAATAGTTTTTCAACCCTTTCCTTCCTTCCTCCCTACCACCTCTAGTAGTCCCCAGTGTCCACTGTTGACAGATTTAGATCCATGAGTACCCAATGTTTAGCTCCCACTTATACGTGAAAACATGCAGTATTTTGTTTTCTGTTTCTACATTAATTTGCTCAGGATAATGGTATCTAACTGTATCCATGTTACTGCAAAAGATGTGGTTTTATTCTTTTTTATGGCTGCATAGTATTTCATGGTGTATATGCACCATATTATCTTTACCCAATTTACCATTGTTGGGCACCTAGGTTGATTCCTTGTCTTTGCTATTGCCAATAGTGCTGCAAAAAAAATACAAATACATGTGTCTTTTGGTAGAAAAATATGTTTTCTTTTGAAACAATAATGGATTGCTAAGTCAAAAGGCAATTCTGTTTTAAGTTATTGAAGAAAGCTCTAAACTTCTTTCCACAGTGGTTGAATTTACATTCCCACCAAGGTATAAGCATGCTTATATCCCAACAGTGTGTAAGCATACCCTTTTCTCCTCAACCTCACCAGCATCTGTTGTTTTTTGGCTTTTTACTAATAGCCATTCTGACTAGTGTGAGATGATGTGTCATCGTGGTTTTCATTTGGATTTTCCAAGGAGATCTTCTACAAAGCAGTATGTTTTCTGGCTTTCCTTGCCTTCCTTCTCTTTGCCTCTAATTGTATTTTATCCTCCAATCTACACTCTAATACTAACTATACACTTATCTCTCAATCTTACCCACTTTTTCATTGAGATTATTCTGGAATGGTTTTCCCTAGCCCTCTCATTGATGCTTCTTCCTTGATTGCTATGTTTCCCTAAAACAAAAATACAGAAGCAATTTTCACCAATCTGGAACTATCTTGCTAGTATGCTACAGTTTTTAACATCTTATGCCAGATGCTTCACAGAAAGATATTAAATCATTCATCATGCTATAATAATATTCAATAATTTATTTTTCAAAAAAATTAATAACTTTACGATTTCCATTAAAAAAAGTTCACATTCTATTTCAATCTATCTAGCCCAGAAAACAAGAAAGAAAGTCCTTCCGATTGTCAATAAAACTAGGATGACGGCTGGGCGTGGTGGCTCACGCCTGTAATCCTAGCACTTTGGGAAGCTGAGGCGGGTGGATCATGAGGTCAGGAGATCGAAACCATCCTGGCTAGCACGGTGAAACCTCATCTCTACTAAAAATACAAAAAATTAGCCGGGCATGGTGTTGAGCGCCTGTAGTCCCAGCTACTTGGGAGGCTGAGGCAGGAGAATGGTGTGAACCAGGAGGTGGAGCTTGCAGTAAGCGGATATCTCACCACGGCACTCCAGTCTGGGCGACAGAGCGAGACTCTGTCTCAAAAAAAAAAAAAAAATTAGGATGACTTCACGTTCCACTCTTATTTAGCTATATGTATATATACAATTATTTTTAAAAATTTATGACTGCTTGAGCCCAGTGCAATGGTGCATAGCTGTAGTCTCAGCTACTGGGAAGACTGAGGTTGGGGATAGCTTGAATCCAGGAGTTCAAAGTCAACCTCGGCAACAACATAGTGGGACCTGTTTCTAAATACACCAAACACACACAAACACACACACACACACACACGACTCCAAAAATAACTGGAGTAATAGAATGAGAAAAAATATCTCTGACCAGGTGCAGTGGCTAACACCAGTAATCCCAGCACTTTGGGAGGCCAAGGCAGGCAGATCACTTGAGGCCAGGAGTTCAAGACCAGGCTAGCCAACATGGCAAAACCCTGTCTCTACTGAAAATACAAAAAAATCAGTGGGGCATGGTGGCACATGCCTGTAATCCCAGCTACTCAGGAGGCTGAGGCATGAGGATTGCTTGAACCCGGGAGATGGAGGTTGCAGTGAGCCAAGATCATGCCAGTGCTCTCCAGCCTGGGCAACAGAGTGGAGACTCTGTCTCAAAAAAATAATAATAATAAAATAAAAAATAAAATCTTGCTGTTCAATGTGTCTCAGTTCTCTAAGGATGTAAACTAGGCATCACACAGTTGAATTTAATTCCACTTACTCATTCTACAAGCATTTATTGAGTACATACTGTGTTCTGAACTTTGTGTAGGAATAAAATGATACATTGGTGAAGAATTGGAATAGTTTCTGCTTGTGTAAAGCTGAAAGTCTTGTACTCTTACAAACTTTGATAAGCAAAATGGAGAAAAAGCATAGAATGACTTGAGAGAGTTAGAACCAGGTATCCAAGTTAGATTGGGATATCAGAGAAGTCATCAATGACTAGGATTTGTGGAAATCAAATGAGATAGTAGATGCAAATGTACAGTCCCAAAATAATGGATAAATGTGAGTAAATAGTATCAAGTTACTATGAGGTGTAAAAAAGTAGGAAACATATGGTGGAGGAGGATTGCAGAACATGCTTGATGATTGTATCCCAGAAAATGTCCTGTGTCTGGAAATGGGACATCCATCATTACACACTTACAAGCAACACACAGGTGCTTGAAATGGCTTTCTTCTCACCACGGCCTTAAAAACACCAGTCCTCAAAAATACCATGGTCTTTGGCTAAGTGAAATTTACTCTGAGATGCAGTTCCAAAATCAGGAGCCCCTGAACCCAGCTGAATCTTTCACAATGGTAAATTGTAGTGCCATTGCCATGGTGGTCCAACATTCACAAGGAAAGAGTAAAAACTCAAAGAAGCCACTAAGAAGGAAGTTAAAGCCACCTGCATTATTAAAATTCCCAAACCCTCCTTTTCTGGATGGTATCTCAGATGATTATAAGATGAGAGATAATTTGAAGAATATTGGAGAAGATGCTTACTGGGGAATTCTCATTTACATAAGTTTTAGAAAAAGGTTCTTCATGTAGTAAGGCAGTGGACAGAATGAACTCCAGGAGTTCTAAAGTATCTTCAGACACCTATCCCTTACCTGTTCATTGTCCTGGAATCTCAGCCACTAACACAGATTCATAAGTAAAGAACCTGGAACCCTACTGTGCTAACAAACATCGCAGGTAATTTTGATTTTTAGCAAAATTTTAAAAATACTATTATAGAGAAAGCTGAAGCCAAGTTTTATAATGCTGGACTAAGATGGCAAAACATGTCTTACTAAGCCCATATTTATTTCTTCTTTTCAATGCTTACTCAATAATTCAGTTACAAATTATTTTTAAAAATTGAACTTCAGATATTGAATTTTATAACTTACAGATTGGTTAAATGTTTCTAGGGACTTAATTTCAAACTATCATTTTATCTAGATATTTATTAATACTTCCTATGTCAGATGAGTTTCCACAAACAGATTGCAAATTTTATAAAGATAAGCAGCTACATTCTTTTGAATGCCCCACAATAGTCCCTTCCATAACATATGCACATAAAATACTTGTTAAACAAATATTTGTTAAACCAAATTTAATTACAAAACCAGTTGCTGCCAGTCACATTGTCTCACACACATTAAAAGTTCTTTGGGGTTCCTGAGAAACCAGCAACCTCATTTTTAGTTTTGTTTTCACAAAACAGTTTACTCTTCAGGCTGTCAAGTTCATACCATGAATAGCCTACCTCCTTCAATTCTATTCTGAAAAACTATTTACCATTTCTCTTCCTTGCTTGTCTGGGATTTCTTTTTATTTTGTTTTACTTTCTTATCCTTAGTAAAGCATCACCAAACAAAGGACAAAATAAGGGCGATGAAACCATTGTGTGATGCCTTTTATTTCACAGCTCTGCTCATCTGCTGCACAAATAGCAGAACCCATGGTTAATCACTGCATACCCCTGGTTCCCAGGGCACTCGTGGAGCTTTCCATATGGTCTGTTCAAAACGGGGATTTATACATATATCAAATACAAATTATGCAAAGAGATGTAATCATACAGTGGAACCAGGTCATAAGAGAAAAATACCTGTTCAACAAAAACAGAAACCTACTTAATAAACACTCCACATTTCTGGTTCCCAAGGCAAAGCAGTAATGTGCACACTATATAAATCTTCATCCTAACATTAACTGGGATAATCTCTCAGACATACTCAACTGGAAACTTTCATTTTCACTCATCCAGGCAAAAGAGGAGAAAAAGTTTAATTGATTATTTCCATTTTGTTCTTCCTTAATGCCTTAAGCTTTTTAAGTCTTGCTGCCTATTGGGTGACTTAGCCCCTCTACAGTAAAGTCTTTAAGTGTTTTTGCCCCTCTCTAATTTCATCTATAAGCTTTAATCTGTTCTTTTTCCTGCTGTTTTAAATAGACCATTTTTAGCTTTAGACAGGGTAACCACATAAATAGGGGCACTTTTGAAAGTGACAAGAGGCACTAAACAGAAAGGACACTGCAACGACAGGCAAAAACAGAGACTGTGCTGGGCCAGCTGTGAGGTACACAGTCACCTTGTCTAGGGTTCGCTTTGTGGCCAACAGAAAGATATTCTTCTAACTGGTAAGGTTAGTCCGAAGAGCACTTACATAAGCAGAAACTATTTTGACTTTAGTTGGATCCTGTTTCCCACACATTTCACATTCCTTGTGACAGTCAATGAGAAAGGTAGAAAGATGTCAGAGTTTTCATGAGACATATCCAGTAACAAGAAAGCATGGAAATGAAAATGGGAAAAAAATAAAAAAGCCTTTTGGCACAACTGTATGCCAGGCACCCTATCTACAAAGACAGAGGGAAAGCAAGTTATCATATCTTCTTAATAATTCTACAATGTAAGTATTAGAATTCCCATTTTAAGAAATGAAAAGTCCATATATTGATGGTAAACATGTACACTACTATAACTAGTTTTGGAAAGTAACTGACAATATCTATTCAAAAATTTAAAGTGCCTACTTTAGACTCCACAATCTTACATTGAAGAACATTTTTAAAAACGAAAGCACCAGTACATAATGGTTTATGTACAAGGAAGTTCGTTACTGCAGTGTTTTATAGGCAAAAAAAAAAAAATGAATCAATCAGAAATCACATCAACAAAAGCATGCTGTGGAATAATACATACAGTCAGGTCTTATTTTTATAAAAAGGAAAAACTCCTGTGTATAATATATCTCTGTGTGTGTGTGTGTCTATATATATATATATACCTTATTTTATTCACTTAACATAGATTTTTTGAGCTCTCAATATGTGGTAAGATGCTATATTGCTATAAACTTGAAAGCATATAGAGAAAGACAAATGAGGATTCACATCAAAATATTAATTACATCAGGATGGCTGGAATGACAGGTAAGAATAACAACTCTTCATACACATCTGTATTTTTTGACAGTTTATAAAAAGTATTTATAAGTTTTGTAACTTTTATAAATCCAGTTAAGAAGGGAATTGTGTATTTTACAGCTGTGGAAACAAAAGCTCATTGCTCTTAAGTAAATGAATTGACCCACCTGAGACAACTAGGTGGTGGTCAACATGAGCTTAGATTCACGCCTGACTCCAAAACACCACAGCACTGGGCTCCAGGGGAAGCTGTTGCTTTAAAATCAGTTTGTTAGTTATAGATTCAGTGGTTCACTCAAGATAAAACAAACCTAAAAAGAAATGGAAAGAGATATGAAGTAAGGTAACCTTTTCCACTTCAACAATAACAAAATAAAAGCTAATGTCCAATGTCATACACTCTTAGAAATATGTTTGTTCATTCAACCTTATTACAAATTTAAGATTGTTTCTTCATTTTGCCAACCTTCGTCTTGATTTTCCTAATTTCATAATTTACCTATAAGATTTTCTACAGCAGTGTTTGAGAACTCAAGGATTTTGTTAAGGGCACATAGACATGATTTTCTAGGATTGTGAAATCAACATGAGCTCTGGAAAAAGTGATGCTTCTTAAATAAATGGGGACAACGAAGGCACAATTTTAAAAGGAAGATATGTATTCTTTTCTATCAAAGTCTAGCTTTAACATTGGGCATTTTGTAAATTACATAATTAACATGGATTCATCAATTCCACTCTCTTTCGATGAGTCTAAAAGTTATTGTGTCAGGAGACTCCAAGAAAAGTGGTGGACTGAGAACTTAACAGTACAACTCCTGCTTGAGTCAGATCTCTTCCAGTCACAAAGAACAGGACCAAGGGGGAACGGGCACATACAAGAGGAAGAAACTGTAAGCTCTTGATCCAAGAATTGAGGCAAAATTTAGTCAGATCTCAGAAAAACAGGAACTAAGACTTGGAAAGTCTTGAACCAAGTCTGTTGTACTTATCCCTCAGCAGCCCCATGGTCCCTGCCTGTGCTTCTATCTGGAACTTTGCCTACATCATCTCTTCTCTCTCAGCAATCCCCTCAGCCAGGGTCCCCCTGAGTAGGGTCCAGGTTGGCTCCTGGCCTCAACTGGTTACCATGTACCTCAGCTCCAGCAAACTTTATTAATTAATAATGGACTCTTAGTTCACATTTTTGTGAAAAAAAAAATTATCTAATTGGTTCATCCCAGCTGTTTTAAAGAAAGCCTTTTGTACTACAGCATGCTGTAACTCCCAATCAACCTATGAGTTGTACAAAAATTGACAGCTCAGTCCTGATTCCACATGGACCCTACCGACTCAGCAGACACTGCGGGTGACATGCCTGATCCAATAGATAAGTCGATAAACCTACTAGATAGACATGTTTCAAAAGTTTATTTGGGAGTCTGTCATTTGGAATTTTTAGAACTTTTTTCCATAGGAAAAAAAAATCATAGAAAAGAGAAATAAATAATAATTGCCTACTACATTAAACACAGGGATAGGAACTTCAAATTCACTTTTTAATTTCAATTCATTCATTCACCAATCCTCTAAGCAAGTTATTGATCATAAGGTGGTACACACATTATGATTAGGCTCCAAAAATAGCTATCAATATCTTATTAAAATCAAAATATAGATTCATAGTATTCAAAATAAAATGGATGATAACCATCATACAAATCATTGTTTCTATAAAAAAGTATATTTCAAGTTACAGCATGGGCTGTTCATAGTACATCTTCCCCTAGTGGAAGCACTAACTATCCTTCCTTCCTCTCACCATGTTTTTTGTAGATCAGTGGGGCAGGACCAACTCTGAACCACAAGTGATATGATGCCCATAGCCTGAGAGAAGATCTGGGGTGAAGCACAGACATGAGAAGCAGGCAGTTTGCAAAAGTAAACACAATATTTTGGTGGTTTTTTTTTTTTTTTTTAAGTAAAAAGGCATTATAAGGGCCAAGGAAAAGGAAAGGGCTATAAGAAATAAGATTAGAATGAAGTTTGCATGTTTTTTTCCTCTTACGTTTCTGCTCTTTCATCCTAGTTATTATTACTTCTAATGTGAGTACTGTGTTTAATATATATATTTTAAAACACATATATTTTTATGTGTTTTTATATATTTATATATATATATATATATATATATAGAGAGAGAGAGAGAGAGAGAGAGAAAGAAAGAGAGAGTAAAGATAGGGGCAGCATTAAGAGCCTGACAGGTACAGACCTCTTTGCCATAGCCTCGAAAGTGCTGGACCTATGAATGCAGCAGAAAGAGAAGGGGTGAAAGAAAAGAAGAATTCAGCTGGCCCTCTCTGGAGAACCCATTTGTAAATGCAAGGACGTTTATAAGTCAGGCATATGTAAGTCAGGGACTGTGTGTAATTAGATCGTATAATATGACATTCATCCCTGACTTTTTTCCCCTCACCTAGTCTCCTGGTTTTATATCCTACTATGATGTGAGATAATACGGTTGTACATGAGTGACTTGAGTTAAAAAATAGACGCATAAAATTCTCTCAAGCTAGATACTCAGCCACCTAAATTGTGAGGCACACTTTAACCACAGACAATTTCATAGAAAAGAGAAATGTGGCACTGTATTACACAAATGGAAAACAGCCTTTATTCTCTTATTAAATTTTCAAAGAGTAGCATGGAGATTTAACCACAAAGCTCACATTATTTAGGGGATTTAATTATTGTTTGCTTCTTTCCTTCATTTTCTGTCTTCAAATAAAGCATATTTCATTACATGGTGAGCCTTAACGTTTTTAGGAAGGTTCAGAAAAAAAATCAGCTTTTCACAAAAACAAAACCATATTCCTTATTATCTACACAAATTAAGGAAAGCCATGCTGCTCTAGCATTAGAGAGAAAAAAGAGAAGCAATGCTTGGTTGGCACCTTCTCAGATTACTTTCTAGTAGGCCAGCCTTTTTAAATTTTAAAATTTGGGACTGCCAAGGCCTGGTCTCACAGATGGGGATGCCATAAGACTTAGGACAGTGGTTTCTAAACACAATGTACTCCAGACTCACGTGGGGAAAATCTTTAAAAGTGGAGCTTCCCTGGACTCCAATCCAGACTCTAGAAGCCAACTCTGACAAGTTTTATCTTGAATAAGGGGCTTCCCTCTGAATCTTTTATAGCTTACAGGCTACCTTTTTTGTTAAACCATTGCCCTAGAGCAGTTTTTTCTCAAAGTGTGGTTCTTGTATTACCTTCAAGTGAAATCACTTAACATGTTTGTGAAAAATGCAGATTTCCGAACTGAACTTTAGATCAACAGAATCAGATTCTCTGGGAGGTAGGATCCTGAAATCCCTTTTTAACAAGCACCCCAGTTAAGTTTTATTCCTACTAAAGTTTGAGAATCACTACCTTAAGCGGCTTTCAACCAGGCATTCACCCCTTGTCTATTTTTCTGTTTCTATTATGCTGTTAATTTCTTTATAAGCACAAAATTTCCCCTTCATATTTTGATTATTAAATTAATAATAAAGAAAAAAATCTCTTCAACATGTTCCCACATGACCTCAAAGTTTTACTAGATGTGCCAGGAAAGCTGAGATTTCCACAGTGGTAGGCAGACTTCTCGCCATTTTCCATGTGACCATCCTTCCTTCATCCCTGAGGAAAGAGATTATAGACGGTCATCTGTGGGCTAGACTTTGGGGCTGTAAGGCCTCAACAATTTCTGCCTACGTACTCAGTTTCCCCTACATTCCAATGTGCTGACTAGTTCTCACCAATAACATAGCAAGAGTGGTGTCTCTTCCAGGCCAGGGATTTTAAGTCAGGCATATCTTCTTTAGTACTGTCTCTCCATTTTCAGATGAATGTTAAGGACTTCAAGCCCCTAAGGATGGTGTAGCCACAAGGTAAAGGTTCTTGGGTTCCTGAATCACCAGGTGGAAGAAAGCTGTTCACAGACAAGGGAGATCCACACCAGACTGTTAATAGGCAAGAAATATATTTGTATTGGGTTAAGCTACTAAATATTTAGGATTGATTTGGTACAAAAAATAACACTATTTTACTAGATATCTTGTTTCTTCTGTTTCTACATATAGAGTAAGCAAAATTAATTCAAAATATGCATTTTCTGAGTGGAAATGGACAACTCTCAGTCTGAAATCCAGTTCCTCCACATAATAGTTCTGTACACTTACAAAAGCTATTTCACCTCCTTGTGATCAACAAACTTCTAGGGCCTAATTACAATAGAAGGACTAAGACTTCATCTCCCTTTTTAGCAGAGATTATACTTTATATTAGTAGTTAACCTCTCTTAAATTTAACTATTTATGCTCTTCAAGTACAAATCCTTTGGCATTGGAAATGCTAACCCAAACAAGTGCAAAATTAAACAATGACCTTTGACTCCCAACAAGCAATTCACATGCTACTGGAGATCATACTCATATGTTTGGTGCTTTAAAACATACATTCTATGTACCTATAGGTACTGTATATCTACTTCATAGAAAAAACATAGTAAATAGTTGGAGTGGATAAAAATGTTCATTAGCAAACGACAGAAAATGGGAATTACCTATTCAGTACTATCCCAAAACACAGCAAAAATAGATAATATTTACTTCTTGAACTAGGAAACCAGCAAATAATTTTTAATAATTTTGAAATAAAATTCTCACTTTATGTACAGGAAAGGCTTTTTCTTCTCCTTTGGCAAATCAACATTTAGTCTGTAAAACATGATACTCACTCATAATGTCATGCATCTCACTCACAATAATTCTTTCTTATTAACTGCTTGGGTACAATTTATTTTCCTCTCAGGCTACGAAGGTGCGTGCAAGTGCAGCACACTCTGGCTGGAGCTGATAAGCCAGCCCATGGCAGCAGCACTGCTGGCCTGATGAGATTTGTAAGAAGACAATATTCCATTGGCGCAGAAAACTATGCTGTATATCAAACCTATCAAAAGTAATATCTACAAACAATGCCTTGATGCATTTGCCAACTCTCACAGAAAGCTCTCCAGTGTTCTGAAAATATATCTTGATTTTTTTTATAGCAAAGACATACAAGTTACTTTTTTAAAAAAGAGCTTGCTTTTATTTACATTTTTTTTCCGCTAAGCATGATAGATCTAAAGGAATTTTTTTATTATACTTTAAGTTCTAGGGTACATGTACACAACATGCAGGTTTGTTACATATGTATACATGTGCCATATTGGTGTGCTGCACGCATTAACCCGTCATTTACATTAGGTATATCTCCTAATGCTGTCCCTCCCCCCTCTCCCCACCCCACGACAGCCCCTGGTGTGTGATGTTCCCCTTCCTGTGTCCAAGTGTTCTCATTGTTCAATTCCCGCCTATGAGTGAGAACATGTGGTGCTTGGTTTTTTGTCCTTGCGATAGTTTGCTGAGAATGATGGTTTCCAGCTGCATCCATGTCCCTACAAAGGACATGAACTCATCCTAAAGGAATATTTTTAAACCTTGGCTTTGAAATAGACATCACTATAATTCAAGAAGAGGATGGTTTGCCTATCCTTAGGGTTAGGACAATTTATTGTATAGGAGAGCATAGAAGAAATCACGAATGGCCAAGAGAGAAACATGTCACAATCCCACAACGAAAATTCTCGTTAAGTTTTCCAATGCTTCCTCAGTTATCACTGAGGAAGACAAACACTCTCCCAGCAAAAAAAAAAAAAAAAAAAAAAAAAAAATGCTTTTCCTTCTACTTAGAAAAATTGTTTATTATTAAGACAGGTATTAGCTTAAAGATAAATCACTGTGAGGAATTTAAATAGATGATGCAGTGGATAGAGTCACAGAATTTAAAGGAAAATAAGTTATAATGATGATATGATATTCAAATAATACTTTACAGTTTATAACACATTGGTATATATTTTCCGCAATGCTGTCATATGGATATGTCTAGTACTGGAATTCGCTTCCAATGCCAATTGGCTGTCATTTATTGAGTGTTTAGTATATGTTCTATGCTTTACATTCATTACCTCATTTAATTCCCATAACAACCACATGAGATTTCTTAGAAGGCAATATTCCACTGGGTAAGATAAATCCCTGCTGTATATTAAATCTATCCAAAAAATCTAAAACAGTGCTTTAATGCATCTTTCAACTTCACACAAAAACTCTCTGCTATATGTCAAAATACAGGGTGATTTATTTTTTCATTTTTTCAAGAAAGAATAATGAACTTGAGGTGTAGGGGGAGTAAATGACTTATCTAAAAGCAAAAGTAAAGAGATAGCTACAGGTTTTGAACGCCAACAATGAATGTGCTAAGTGCTTTACATGCACATACACAATTACATGATCTCAGTTAATCTTACCAACTGCTCCATGGGCCTAGTATTGTCATATCCCTTTTTGTCTCTGTTAAGTTTTACTTTTCAATTTTCTTTTCTTCAATTGTCATACAGTAAAATTGACTTTTTTTAAGATCCACAGTTCCATCAATTCTGATTCATGTATAGATTCATGGAACCACCACCACAATCAAACACAAAATAGTTCCAACACTTCATTACCCTCTCTTATATTACCCCTTTACAGTCACATACATGAACCCCTCACTGCTAAACTCTGGTAATCACTGATCTGTATCTGTCACTACATTTTTGTCTTTTCAAGAATGTCATACAAATGGAATCATATAGTATATACAACCTTTTGAGATTGGCTTTTTTCACTCAGCGTGACGACTTTGAAATTCATCTAAGCTTTTGCATCTATCAAAATCCATTATTTTTTATTATATTATTTTTTTAAATATGAAGAAAATAAAACATAAAGTGTAAATAACTTGCCCAAAAACACACATGCAGAAACTAGTGGAGCTGGAATTTAAAGCTAGGTCTGACTGTAAAGCTCATGAATTCCTTCAACTAAGATTCAAAAATAAGAGTCAAGAATCCCAGAAGAAAATGGACTTTCTAAAAATATTAAGCACACTGAATGTATTATTATTAAAGGGAGTATAAGTGGGTCACCAGTACTTCAAATAGAGAAATTCATTGGCACTCAGGAAAAGAAATATTTCTTTGTGAAAATTCTAAATATAAATACTATTTTATATTTTTATTTTAGAAAATGTAAACTCTCCAGTAAATATGATTTTTATTACTTATCTATTTCCCATTCAAGTGTTTTGAAAACTATCCCGTTTTAGATATATAGGGTGCTTTTTAAGTACATTGTATGTCTCCATAAAGAAAAACAAAATTTCACATTTGGTCAAAATACGAAATTTACAAACACACACAATTCTGGAAGCATGGAGGTTAAATGGTGCTAGTAAAAGAAAAAGTTAGTCTAAAGTGGTCCTACCCAGCTTAAATTTAGCAGTCAGTTGCCCAGTGCTGGCCACACCTATCTGGAAGCTTCTATTCCCTCAGGGAATCTTCCAACCAAGAGCCAAGGAGCTACTACTCCCGACTGATGGTGGGTACTGTGCAGCCTTGCAGTTTACCAGGAAAGAGAAACAACCACTCAACAGGAGTGGCATAGGACCTGTGTTCCTGTCACCCCTTTTCTGCTAACATTGAGCTTATCACTTCTTTGGTCTTCTTTCAGTTCTAGTAATAGCTTAAAAGGCCTTTGTATAGTCCTACCATGTTTTCAGTGCTAAGTTTATTCTTCTTAACATGACCTATAGGTATCTGCTAGTTTAACATTCTCTCATGGCTTCCCTCTTTTCATCTTTTGTATATACTCTTTCAAAATTTAGATTTTGTGGCCACATTTGTATATTTAAATGTTCCCTTTTTTCTACCTTATTGGGATAAAGTGTGATTCTGCTATTGGCATGCGGCATTTTGAAGCTTCCTCATCCCTCAAGATTTTCAGAATTTAGACATAAGTAGCAATGCTAGTTTAATAGACAAGCTTTCAGCAAAACTCCTTAGAAATAAGATATCAACTAATTATCCGGGGATGGTGCAGACGGAGAGTATCCAGTACTGGAAAAGGCACACTACTCAGGAAAAGTCTCAGAACCCAAAGATGATCTGTGCTTATTCTATAAATTTGTTACCTAGGAAAATTTCTTATTACAGTTGTAAATAATTCAGTTGTAAACAAATTAAACATTGCTTTAATTAGAACCACCTGGAAAATCAGAAAAATAGTACTTACTGAAGGGACCCTGCCTATTCATGCCCCTGTAAATCTGCCCCCATGCCCCCAGCCTTGCCCCAGAGCACAGAGTAATCTTTTGCAGAAGGCAGCTCTCAAACACGGTTGATTAAATGACCTATTACCAATCTCTCAGGGACACTGCCTTCCTTAATGCTCTAGTGGCTCCTTGAAAAGAAATGTTTCCATTGCATAAAAGAGCAGATTTTTCTTCCCAAAAACATAACCAACAGATGTCTCCAAAATCCTAAGGCTACTAGGATGGTGGCAGTTTGTGGTATTTTCCCATCCCTTATGGTGCATTGGAAATATCTGTGCAGCCACCTGTGTTCTTACCTTTGGCCCATGCAATCAAAGCTGTTTCATAATAGAGCCAAATGAAACAATAAGATGACTCCAAGAAATCAGAAGCATGTCATATACATTACCCTCTCCAGAATAATAAAGAAGTGAATTTTAAGAGCTCTAATACATTTTTGATTCCTAAACTGTATGTGCTTTGTTACAAATTAACTTGTCATGTATTATTGAAAGTTTTCCATTGACACGTAAAAGAAAAATAATCCACAAGTTATTCCACATTGTATCCAAAATATATTTATCATGATTATAATGCTCGACATTTTATATGTATGACCTCATTTAATCCTACAATCCTATAACATAGAAGTGCTTGTCTTCATTTTACAGATAAACAAATCAAAACAGTCACACTGGCAGTAAGCAGCAGAGCAATATTCAGAGCTGTGTCTGCTCAATGACCAAGTTCATGCGCTTTTCACCTCGACATGCTGCCTCCACTGAACAAAAAAATCACAAATGCCCCAAAATTATTTGTCACCTCTTATTTGTAAATTTGTTTCTAAAATTGAGTATTCCAATAGCAAAACATCAAAATAGAATTCTGGAACATACAAAGGCTTCATATTTCACTCTACTGTGTGCCAGATCGCTATTGTCAGTAAACAATATAAGAATCTCATTTATGTTCAGGGCAAGATTTTTTTAAAAAAAAAAATTACTTTAAAGCTACACTTTTTATTCCTAACAGGAAAGCTCCTTTTTGCTTTAATTTTCAAAGTAAGCCTATATGTAAGCATTATTTTGCCAATGTATCTACAAAGAAAGATTACTCCTTGGGTACGAAAAGAGGATGTGCTACATTCTTCATCCATTCCTATGCTAATTTTGGCCTTTTGCATAAAAGGCTTTTCTAACAGTTGTGCCAAATGTGTGATAATTTTGTGATGTAACCTTTAGGCCACATAAAACTCAGCCAAAGTTACTGAAATAATTTCATTCAACAGAATTTGGATTCAGCCCCTTCATAAATAAAGAAAATTTAGGAACAAGGTCATTTAAAGTAGGGAAACAATGCCACACAAGGCAATCAGTATCTAACTTTACAATGTTGGTGATAGTAAGGCCAGTGTATCTTTTCCTAGTGTATTTCAATACCAAGGAAAGCTTTCTAACTATGGATACATTGTTATAGAACTAGTTCACAGAATTGCATCTTGAGCTCTCTCTTCTTTCCTCTTGCCTTAACCTGTATGCTTTTGCGACTAAGAGTCAGCACTATGTGGATAATCCCCAGATCTATATGGGAATGTTTCAGAAATCTTGAGAAGCTCTGTGCCTCTCAAGGGAACAATGGTGTCTAAAGTAAGTTTATCCTTTTTCCTTCCTAACCTATTTTTCCTCTTGTTGTCTCATTTTTTGTTTGTTTCACCACCAGTTACCCAAGACCACACCTTTGGCTCTATCAACTCTTGTCTAAACTCTTGAAATCATCTTCTAATTCCTTTTCTAATTTTTTTTTCAATGCATTAAAATCCATTTTGCAAATTACTTACATTCCTTTCAAAACCCCTCAAATACTTTCTACTGCCAATGAAATGAAAACATTGATCCTGATTTTTAATTATGGCAAATATGGAAATAGCACTACAGCAAACTACAAGAGAAACTAAAATGATTCACTTTGGTGCTCAAGTCTCTAAAATTTAATGGTTTGATATTAAATACGATGAATTCAGTCAGTTCACTCGGTAACTCTGGAAGACATTCGCCAGCTCTCTAATGGGCGTATCAGAAAGTTACCTCTCTCAGAATCAGACATACCCCAGGAAGATTTCTGAGGTTTCTCCTACTTGAAGTGGAAAAGCTTTCCGGGTAAAAATAATATTTCCTGTGCTCTTTACTCTCTGGGGAAGTTCTAGATTTTCATATGAAAAATCCAAATACTAGAGAAAACATAAACAGGTTATTGACAAAAATCTCTACTAGCAAAACATATGAGTCTACCTCAATCTGTTATGAAGAATACCAACATGCCACTCCCAGACTCCATTACAAAACCCAGATAAAATAATTATGTGTAGAAAATATTCTAAGAGATATGACACTCATTTATTTAATTTACTTACTATATTTATTGAGTGCTTGTTATATGCCCAGTACTCCTCTAGGGCCAGGAAATACATTAGTAAGCAAGATAGACAAAGTCTTCATGGTTCTTAGGAAGAAAGAAGGAGAGAATAAACAAACTGATTATATCATATACAAGGCTGTGGTAAGTACTATGGGAGAAAATAAATTAGTAGAAGGGAGTAGTGAGTGCCAAGAGGAAAAGGAGTGGTTATTTATTATGGTTGGGTTAGGATTATCTGAGCAGTAATCTGATAGGAGTAAAGAAACAAGCCTTGGCATTGTATTTATTTCCTAGGGCTGCCATAGTAAATGAGTACTAACTGTGTGGTTTAAAACCAGATAGTCTGAGCACATTACTCTCGCATGTCCTTTGCACTGCTGCTTGCTCTGCTTGGAAAAATAGTTTTCCAGACTTCCATATATGCCTGCAGTTGGTTCAATAGAGTTCTCCCAAAATTCATATCAACCTGGAACTTCAGAATATGACCTTATTTGGAAATAGGGTCTTTGCAGATGTAATTAGTTAAAGACTTCATGATAAAAATCAACCTGGATTTAGAGTGGACCCTAAGTTTAATGACTAGCATTCTTATAAGGGAGAGGACACAGAGACATAGGAAAGAAAGTGATATAAAGACAGAGGCAGAGATTGGAGTGATCGTCCCAAAAGCTCAGGAACACCAGGAACCACCAGAAACTGAAAGAGGCAAGAAAGGAGTGTCCCTACAGCAATTGAAGGGAGTATGGCTCTGCCAGTGTCTGGATTTCAGGCTTTCAGCCTGCAGAACTGTGAGAGAATAAATTGAATTGAATATCTGGCTGAGGACAGCAAGGTGGACAATGTGGCTGGAGCACAGTAAATAAGGGAGAGAGTAGAAAAAAATGATATCAGAGAGGGAGCCAAGAACCAGAGTATATACTCGAATATAGGGTCTTATGGGCTGTCAAAGAACTTTGGAAAATTTGAGCAGATAACTTATACTCTAAGAGGATTTCTTCGGCTGCTGGATGGATTAATAACTCTACTGGGGTTAGCAAAGACAGTTTCATAGCCCCCAAATATTTACTTTCTAAATATTTATTTAGAAGACTGTATTTATTTATGAAGGCTATATACATTTATTTATGGAGACTATAATATTCATCTGATCAGCGGGCCACCCAGAATAAAGACTGCATTTTCCAGCCTCCATTGCACCTATATGTGGCAATAAAACTGAGTTCATCCCTAGGGATATAAACTGGAAATGGTAAGTGAAGTTTTCAGAAATTGACTTTTAAAAGAGGAAGCATTTTGTTTTCCTCAACTTTCCTGCCTATGTGCTGGATTAGATATGGACTTTATGTCTCTAGTGTCCAGCTTAGACTATGACCATCTCAGACATCTTCATTGTATAGCAAGAAGGTAGAAAAAGTCTGAGTCACTGATATCATAGAACAACAAACCAATCCTGAACTATCTCTACCTGGACTATTTTATATGTAAGAAAAATAAACTTCTATCTTATTTAAGGTTCTACTGTTTGGGAAGTTCTTTCATATATAGCAATACCAAATCCTAACTGACACGAAGGAAGTGAGGAAACAGGAAGGCTATTCCAAGGCCATTTCAATAATCCAAATGAGGCTGACCCCAGTAGCTCATGCTTATAATCTCAGTACTTCGGGAAGTCAAAGCAGGATTATTGCTTGTGGCCAGGAGTTCAAGAATAGCCTGGGCAACATAGCAAGACACCATCTCCACAAAAATAAAAAAAAATTAAAGCCAGGCATGGTGGCATGTACCTGTGGTCCTAACCACTTGGGAGGCTATAGCAGGAAGATCCCTTGAGCCCGGGAGTTCAAGGCTGCAGTGAGCTGTGATTGCACCACTGCACTCAAGCCTGGGCAACAGAGCAAGACTCTGTCTCTAAAAATAATAATAATTACTATTATTATTATTATCATCATC
Organism: Papio anubis; assembly: GCF_008728515.1. NCBI lineage: Eukaryota > Metazoa > Chordata > Mammalia > Primates > Cercopithecidae > Papio > Papio anubis. Next base: position 80,773,729 of record NC_044979.1, read on the forward strand.
ATCCAAGTAAGAGAGGAGAGTGGCTTTCAGTAGGTGGCAGTAGTGGAGGGGATAAAAATACTCAGATTCTAAACTGATTTTCAAAGTAGAACCAACGTGATTTGCAAATGGATTAAAATTAATATCTATAATAATGAGAGGAGGTAAGTATATGCCCAAGATTATTGGCCTGAGCAACAAGAATGCAATTGACATTTACTAAAATGGGGAAGGATGGGAAAAGAACAGGTTTGTGGTAGAGATATAGAGAGAAGTGTATCAAGAGTTCAGTTTTAGACATGTTGAACTTGAGATGTCTACTAAACATCAACTAGAAACATGAGCCTAGACTCAAGGCAGAAGTCAGAGATGTACATGTAAATTTAGGAATCAACATTTAGAGATACTATTGAAACCTACATGCATTGGATGGGATCCCCTAGAGAGGGAGTACAGCCGAAGAAAAATAAAGTTTAAAGACTAAATCAAAGTTTACATGTTGGGGAAATGAAGAGGTGCCAGCAAAGGAGACTGAGAAACCATGGACAGTTAAGTAGGAGGACAAGAAAATAGTGTTCTGGAAGCCATGTAAATGAAATATTTTAAAAGAAGGAAATGAGTATGTCAAATGCTGCTGATGCTTCCAGTAAGAAGGCTAAAAGATTGATGCTAAAGCCATTGATAACATTGACAACGCAATATTTGGTAGATTAGTAATGATGGGAAAATGTTACTAGAGTAGATTCAAGAAAGAATAGAAGAGGTTAAGTGAACAGTAAAAAATATGCAATTTTGAGAAATTTTGACATAAGAAGCAGCAAAAAAATCAGATGATAACTAGATAATTATATGGTACAAATGGAGGTTTCTGTTTGTTGCTTTTTTTAAATTCTTTTTTATCTGTTTATAGAGTCAAGGTCTCACTATGTTACCCCAGCTGGTCTCAAATCCCTAGGCTCAACCAATCCTCCCACTTCAGCCTCCCAAAGTGCTCGGGTTGCAGGCATGAGCCACCCTGTCCAGCCAGTTGTTTTGTTTTTAATGTGGTATGATTTTATGTTCATGATTCCATATTCATATGGGAGATGACAAGTGCAGGAGAGAGTGAGGACATTAGTGAAGTGATATCCTTGAGTAGGTCAGAAGGAACAGAATCTAATACATGAGTAGAGGGGTTGGTCTTAAATAAGTGTTTATCCTGGTACCAGGAGAAACCAAAGTAAATACGTACAGCTGCAAGTCACACATTTATGTGGTTTTGAGGATGTGTAGATGTTCTCTTCTGATTGCTTCCATTTCCTTAGTGAAACAGGAAGCAGCTTCATCACAGAAGACAGTAAGAAAATGCTGAATTTTTGACAGTGGAGGGGAAGATCTAAAATAGTATCTACAAAAGAGAAAATGTGAATGAAGTAGAAAAGAGAATTTTCCCTAAACATTGCTAGTCTTGAATTTTAAATAAGATGATCAGATTGGCTTGTGTCCAGCCACAATGAGTTATAGAGCTGCAGGCCCAAAGAAGGCAAATGGATAGATATAAGCAGAATTGGGGGATTTACAGGCAAGTATGACAACATAAAAAGGATGTACAGAGTTAGAGGAGTATAAAGTGAGTGAATCATAGAGTTCAATCATGGGTAAGAATGATAGTAAGGATATGAGTGGCATAAAGTGTTTAGTTTTGCTCCTCCAAGAAGCAGATACAAAATGGGATTAAAAGTACAAAAATTTTATTAGGGGAAATGTCTGTATGAAAGGACACAGAAATGGAGCCATAGAGGGTGAGGAGAACTGCCACACCGTAATGTAAATCTGAACACGAGTGAAAAATTCAAGAGAAAGCCAGTTGGGTATAAGCATCCTAGCCTGTCATGAAATCTAAGGAAAGTTCAACAAGCCACCGGAGAGTCTTTGAGCCAAAGCTGGCAGACAAAGGAGTTTCATGTCTCCCGGGAACGGGTCTTCCTTAGAATGTTCACTACACTGTCATTGGCCTTAGCACAATGCAGCATTTGATTTCTAAATGCAGCCACAGGGGTCCTTGGTCAATTCATTCCCTGTAGTAAGAGGTCTGCAGTGTGCATTCTCATGGCCACAAGTAAGCAACAGTTAAAACATGATAGAATCAAAGAATTATGGGTTTCAATATGTACAAATAATTTTTTGGAAATAATATATTAGAAAGAGTGAGCTGGATAGATAGAAGGCAGAAAGTCTGAAATTAAGATTTAAGAAAGAAAGTAGTTACTGGTAGTGACAAAGTCTAAGGTGCAATAATGGGAAGGAATAGCTGAAATAGGAAGGAGACAAGATCACTGGAGAAGGAAAAATCAAGAAGACAAGGGTATTAAAGATATCTTCCACTTGGGATAGTGATCCCCCCAAAAATTCTAGCAGGAGTAATATGGAGAAAATGACAGCAAGCCACATGTTGAAGTCTTCTAAGAATTAAGAGAAGCAACATGGGGTCTCCAGCTGACTGTGCAAGGGGTGCATGTGAGTAGTATGATCCAATGGTATGTGTTTTAAAGCTGTGGCTCTTTAGAAGGCCGAAAGAAAAAATTGAGAACAACAATGAAGAGCAAACAGCATATCTATACTACTTCCCAGCCCAGTAGTTCAAAGAGTATGTGAAAGAAGGTAGTCACTGATCTAGAAGGATGGGGACAAAATGTTTATAGTATTTGATTTCAGTTATTGGCCAAAAGAAATGTTAATGGCTCAAGAGAAAAAAAAAGTGAAAGAGACAGAGAAAATATTGACCTTTAAAGCTGGGGTATTTTTGCTTATAACAAATGCATTCTAGAGAGCAGAAGAGATGTATTTTAAGAAATGAGGAAAGGTGGGTGATGGAATCCAGCTTAGAAACTACACAAAGCCATATCAGAATGAGAATTCAAAAACTAATTCAAGTGGGCTTAGAGCTTCCTGTGGTAACTGATAAACAGAGAAGCAGGGCTTGATGTAGCTGATACTGTAACTGGAAGACTTGGGTAGGAAAACCCTCCTCTAGACAGTCCAACTTTATTTTTTCATGTGATTAGACCATCAGATTCTACATACTTAGACTATAGTCTTTAAATCTAACTAAATCACCTTTTTTAGAGCCTGTATTTTACTTTTTTTAAAAGTTTCTTACAAGAAACAGCTGCATGAAATCCTGGGCAACATAGGAAGACCCCATATCTACAAAAATAAAACAATTAAAGCCAGGCATGGTGGTGTGCATCTGTAGTCCAAGTTATTTGGGAGCTGTGGCAGGAGGACCCCTTGAATCCAGGAGTTTGAGCATACAGTGAGCTATGATTACACCACTGCATACCAGTCTGGGTGATTGAGCATGACCCTGTCTCTAAAAATCATCATCATCATCCAAGTGAGATAGGAAAATGGTTTGGAGTAGGTGGCAGTGGTGTAGGTGGCTTAAAAAAAAAAAAAAAAAAAAAAAAACAAACTTAGATTCTTAACTGATTTTCAAAGTAGAACCAACATGATTTGCAAACGGATTGAAATTAGTACCTGTGACAACAAGAGGAGGTAAACATGTTATTCAGAAAATATACTTGAAAGGTAGACTTAAATCCAATCCAAACCAGAATGGTTATAAATGTGTTAATGAACTAAACACAGTTGTTAAAAGGCAGAAGTTATGAGGATGGAAATAAAGAAAGACCTAACTATAAGTTTTCTATAAGAGATCTACCTGAAAGTAAATAGATTGAAAAAGATTGTATTAGGCTATTCTTGCATTGCTATAAAGAAATACCTGATACTGGGTACTTTATAAAGAAAAGAGGTTTAATTGGCTCACAGTTCTGCAGGCTTTACGGGAAGCATGGTACTGGCATCCATTCAGCTTCCAGGGAGGTTTAAAGAAGCTTACAGTCGTGGTAGAAGGCACAGGGGGAGCAGGCATGTTGCAGGGCCAAAGCAGGAGCAAGAAAGAGAGAGTGGGGGCAGGGCAAGTGCTGAACACTTTTAAATGACCACATCTCACAAGAACTTACTATTGTGAAGACAGCACCAAGCCATGAGAAATCGGCCCCATGATCCAAATACCTCCCACCAGGCCTCACCTCCAATTACAATTCAGCGTAAGATTTGAGTGGGGACAAGTATCCAAACTATATCAAAGATTTACCATGCAAACACCAAGTGTAGGAAGATTGGAGTTCCTATAGTATTATCACATAAAACAGACTTCGAGGCAAAGAGTTTCATCAGAGATCAAGACAGACAATTCATAATGATAAAAGGGTCATTTCATCAGTTAATTTCCCACTTAAGGCACTTGCCTCTCAAGGAAGCCAATAACTAGCTATAACCTGACTAAAGCTCAATGAAATTGGAAGGAGCATGGTTCATCAAAACCACAAAGCTGCACTGTCTTCCTTCAGTTCTCTCCTTTCTATTATGCCCCTGTCCATTAAGCCCTAATCAAATAATACTATTTACTTCATCATGCCTTTTTACTCATTTTATTGTAATTAGTACTAAATGTTTCTGATAGCCTGGAGATCAGCTCTCCTTGAGAACCTTCATGGGTCATCCATCACCTTACAACACATTATTACACATGTTTTCTACCTGGTTATTTTGTGGAACAACTAATATAGTTTCTCAATCTCTTTTGACAACATCTAATAGTCTGAAGCTATCAGGATTATTCCAATTTTCTCTATCAATCTTTCCCTACTTTCACAGAAAAAGAATTTTATGTCTATACCACATAGATATAGGTTTAAACAAAAGAAACAGAATATCCATATAGCTATACAAATGACATTGCATCATGATCTCAGAGAGAGTTATACACTGTCAAAGTGTGGGATTCCTTTTCTTGGAGAGTGAGAAGTTCTTTTAAAAAGGTGTTCCTTCTATTTCATATTTTTCTGCTATAAATCACTAGTAGACTGCTTTGTAAATAGAATCCCCTTAAAAGATAAATATGGCAAGTTTCTTTCTGTGCATCCAACAGAAGAGTTGCTAAAAGATAACAATGATCCCTGGGAAGAAGGTGAAAATGCATCTCTAAATTCTTATTACAAGTTATACCAAATTGTAAAAAACTTTGTAGAAGAAGGAAAACATCAAAGAGAGGTTATCAAAATAGAATGCTGTCAGATACTATACCTAGGCTAGAAAATACAACAGAAGATGAATAATGTTTCACTTCTGTTTGCTACAATTTCAAAGAAGCGAGTTTTACTCTATTAAAGACATCAGATGAGAAAGTTTTCTTTGCCACGTTACTGATTTCAAATCAATGTTATTTTAGATCACTGTATACATGTACGTGTATGTGCACACGAACACACACACACACACACACACACATACACATGCGCAATTTCTCCCTTAAAAGCATAACAGGGGCAGGCGCGGTGGCTTATGCCTGTAATCCCAGCATCTTGCGAGGCTGAGGTGGGCAGGTCACTTGAGGTCAGGAGTTTGAGACCAGCCTGGCCAACATGGTGAAGCCCTGTCTCTACTTAAAATACAAAAATTATCCAGGCATGGTGGCTCATGCCTGTAATCCCAGATACTTGAGTGGCTGAGGCAGAAGAATCTCTTGAACCCGGGAGGCAGAGGCTGCAGTGAGTCAAGACTGCACCGCCGCACTCCAGCCTGGGTGACAGAATGAGACTCAAAAAAATAAAAATAAAAAAAAAATAACATTGGTAATCAGAATATGTACAAAATTATCCTTACTTCATTCTCCCTTGTACATTTTTGTGAAAACTTAAAATTTTTGAGAGATACTATTTGTTAAAACTTTATTTGATTTCACTTATATTTACATCAACCTCAATATTTGTGGCTGTATTTCAGGAAACAAAAAGTTTCAAACAACAATCTATCTTGTTTAAACATAAAAAAAAGTAGAATTAAAATGGCAAAGTCTATGAAAATGACAAAAAGGACATTGCATTTTAACATTACCTGCTTCATTGCCAAATTGATTGGTCAAAACAAAAGTAAATCAGTGTTAAGGTGAATGATGTAGACTTGGCTATTCAAATTCATTCATTTTGGTCACTTTTCTCATTAATTTAACCAGTCCTGCAGCAATCTACATTGATCAGGGTTAAATTAATAAATCAACTAGATTCCAACCTATTATTTCATCAGTGTATCAAGGAATATCAGTGAAAAAAATTAAGATAATAGCCTCTGTTTTATTACTCTTTGTTTTTTACTTGTGATGAAGCTCCTTGGAAGAAACTGAGCTTGCTTTATAATGAAAAGAGGAAGCCGTAGCCAGACCAATCAGGCAAGAGAAAGAAATAAAAGACATTTAAATAGGAAAAAAAGATGTCAAACTATCCTTCACTGATGAGATGATTCCATACCTAGAAAACCCTAAAGACTCCTCCTAAAGGCTCTTGGAACTGACAACTTCAATAATGTTTTGGTTACAATTCAATGTACAAAATAAGTAGGATTTCTATACATCAATAGTGTTCAAGCTGAGAGCCAAATCAAGAATGCAATCCCATTTACAATAGCCATCAAAAAATAAAATACCTAAGAATACATCTAATCAAGGAAATGAAAGATCTCTACAAGGAGAAATGGAAAACACTGCTGAAAGAAATCACTGATGATACAAATGTTAGAGTGAACTATATGTGGCCTGAGAAGGACTCTGTACTTCTATATTCGAGTTCCTGTGGACAAACTGTAACCTAACTTAATAGGTAGACAAGATTGAAAAGCTAAGTTAGGAATATGTGCCTGTAACAATAGCTGAGTCTTGGCCAATCCAAGCAGCCATACTTCAACCACTCACACACTGTTGAGTGTTCAAACTGTGTTCAGATAAGACAAACACTGAGCTGTAACCAATCCAGTTGTTTCTGTACCTCACTTCTGATTTCTGTACATCACTTCCCTTTTTTGTCTATAAATCTTCTTCCACCATGTGGCTGTGCTGGAGTCTCTCTGAATTTGCTGTGATTCTGAGGGCTGTCCAATTCACAAATCATTTATTGCTCAATTAAACTCCTTTAAATATAAATCAGCTTACATTTTTCTTTTAACAGATGGTGTCAGAAGTGGGATCCAAAGTAGTGCTTCTAACGACCGCCAGGAGTGCTGAGTGAGCAAGCAAGGACTCGCTTGTGTCCCTTGATCTCTCAGAGTGGCTGGGGATTTTGGTAAGTTCTCTCTTGGATTTCAGAGCTCCAGGGATTTGTGTTTTGAGTTCTCTGAGTTTCTTTGAGCAAATTTCTGATCCAAACTGGGTTTGGAAGTTACGACAGAAACAGGACTGGGTTCAGGAAAAGATTTGATCTGGTAATTAACTGGCTTGGATTCACTTAGAGTCCTCTTACATCTGACTGGGTCAGAAAGAAACCAGTAGTAAATGGTAATATTGTAGGGGTTGTAAAATTTGGCTTTCAGAAATTTGTGGGGAATGGAAAAATCTTTCTAAAGATAATTTGCAGTGGAATGTTCCAAATGAACAACAACACACTGAAGTGCATTTAAAACAATGAGGGCTACCAAATTAGTCTCATCTACAGATGCCTATTGACATGCAGTAGCTTCTAAAAAAGATTTCAATATTTTTATTTAAAACACATGTATTTTGCTCTGACGGGAATAGGAAATATTAATTTGGCTCCCCCATGCAACCAGTTGGGCAGCAACTTATAAAACTGAGGCTTTTTCTTGTGGTTCCATAAAAATAGAAAATCAGATGATTTTCCTTTATGTTGCAGCTTGGCCCCCGGGGCTTTGATACAGCTAACAGGGTCACTAAGGCTACTCACAGAAAGAGAACCCAGAAATGTGGCATGCTGGCAAAATGGCAAGAATTTCTTACCAGTCAGACTGGTATAGTGAATCTGGTGTGCTTTGTGCTATGAAGTTGTCTTTCTGTATCTTTCTGTCAGAAAGAGGGATACCTTAGCGCAGAACATGGCCTTAGGACCCCATAAGCCCACTATTCAAGATGGCCCAGCAAACTGGTCAGTCATGTCCTTGGGAGCTTGACCTTGCAACCAGGTGGTGGTACTTTATCTTGGTCTCCCCTCCAGTAAACAGGAATTTGGGAGTTTATATTATAGTTAGCTTCAAAAATTATCTCAAGCAGTTAAAAGCTATTGCAAGTTCAAAATTGACTGCTCTACGGTCCTTCTGGGAAGAGCAATGAAAGCTTCCTAATTCTATAGCTCAGCAGCTAAGCCTTTACCATTTTACAATGACAACCCACGTTTAGGGTTCAATTCTCAGATGAGAGAATGAGCCAGAAATATTGGGCATTTTGACTGACTAAAGTCAAGTAATAAGAAATTTAAAAGGACTTTTTAAAAGAGCACTATGGTTAAAAGTCAGCTTAATTAAAAGTAGATATTCAAGCTCTAATAGCCTGGACTCGTTGGGAAAAACAGAGGAGGTATCACAGAGCCTTTTTGGGGAGAAACCTCTCTTTTCTTCATGAAACCCTAGGAATTGAAAGCAAATAAGTCCCTCTCAAAATCAAAGGCTATGTTCTGTTTTGCATTGGATTATCCCACATTTTTTACTTTTGGGGGTATCAGAAATTACTTCAAATTATGAGAGAGCTTTGATGTGTAATACCTAGGTAGGAAATACACTTTGGGGGATAGCTAATGGCATTTTGGGGGAGTACACAACTGTTTGCACATTCGGATCAGAGAAGCATGCTCTTGGCCACCTAAAAGGTATGGCAACATCCCTACCCCACTAAGAGATAAGACTCTCATGGGAGATAGACTAATTATGGGGGAAATCTGTTTTGCCTTCCAGCTGTACCTGCTTTAAATTAGGTTGTAGAAATCACATGCTTTCCTGGCCCTGTTTCTCCAAGGGCTCCACCCTGAAGCCAGTAATCCAATTAAGAAACTTAAAACTGGCAAATGAAAAATCTTACAACTACTGGATCTTCGGTGGGTCTGTCTGTTTAATTATACATGTATCGTGTGTGTGATGTTTATGTAAAAGAGCTCTAATTAATTGACTTAAATAAAAAATAAGCACTTAAATAGTTTGAAAGAAAAATAAAAACTATAAAACCTTTTATTTCACACGACTTTAGTAATCTTTGTGAAATAAAAACAGCTTTAAATATTATTAGTAAAATAAAGACATTTGGTCTAAATTAGACAGATGAGATATTAGTTTTACTAAATGCTTTAAGGTCCATAAACTGGTTCTTTGTCTTTTGAAAACCGTTCAACTTGGCATACTTTACAGCTAGGTACGGCCTGGGGACACGTGGAGTTAGCCACGCCCATCGCTATGCTGCGAAGAGTCAGACCTTATCTGCACTTTTCAGACTCCTGGCCTCAAGCAGTCCTCCCATCTTGGCCTCCCAAAGTGCTAGGATTACAGGCGCGAGCCACCACGCCCAGCCTCTTATCTGTACTTCTGATTTCCTAGGCTCCAAACCTAGTACATAATTACAATCACTTAACAGGTTTTTCAACAAAAATGAAAATTGCTGAGAATTACCATTATAACATGTAATTGAAACTACTGAAAAAAACAGTCTTACATGTAAGGTGTGTGAAGAGAATGAAATGTGTTTTTGGTAAAAGATTACAAGAAGGCGTGGGAATATAAGTTTTTGCGTAGAGTGTTAAAGGATTGTTTTAAATTAGATAAGATAAAGCTAAAAGACTGAGCAAGTTGTAGATTTCTAAAAATTCATCTTGTAAAAGAAATTCTGTGTGTGAACATGACTAAATTTAAAGGGATTTTTTTTTCCCACAAATTGAACATTGAAATAAAAGCACAACAGGGTTTTCTTAGAGCACAGATTTGCTCTTTAACAAAAATGTGTAAAGGGTTATAAAAGGTTTATGAGAATCTCACCTTATGGTCGAATTGATTGAGATTGAATCAATTTGTCTATGAAGTTTTATTAAGAATTGGGGTTGACATTAATGGTACGCTAATGCAAGGGTGAAATTATGCTTTTTCTCTTCAATAAGATTTTTACGTAATATTAAAAGATAATGCAATATTTTTGTTTGCCTTTTTAACAAACTACTAAAGAAGGGAAAGATAAGAGATAGATTGTGAAGCTGTCTTCCCTCTATCAATCAGTCAAGGTTTTTGCCTTTTTTAAATTTTGGGATCATCATTTTGCCTAAATGAATGACTTATAGTGGCCTGGAATTCTATTTTAAAATACCAGGTGTTTTAAACCTTTAGAATATTTGATAGGCTTCTCAAAATCAAATTTCAGCTTCAAAATTATATTTTCTGACCTCTAACATTTGGATGCTACAGAGGGTCCCTGTCACATCCAAAAGAGAGGTAAACAGGATTATTTGACATATTAAGTTACATGGAAAGCATTGTCAAAATAAAAAATAATGTTTAACCTTCTTCAGGTTATATTGTAGTGAATGCTATTAAGATATGTTTCAAAATGGTATGGGATTCCTAAAATTCTAACACATTTGGGTATAAGCAAGCAATCATAATTATGATTATTATGTTATTTTAGACCACAGAACTAATCAAATTTTCTTGTCAATTGTGTTTTTAACTTTGACCATTTAAAGTCATTTCCACAGTTAATTGTTTAATGCTGATGCAGTTTCTGACAACTTCACAAGCACACAAAATCCTAGAATATGGTGTCTTTTAGGAGGCGCATGAAAGGATGGAAAGGGCCCTGATAAGCACTCTTGAATACAGGTTTCTAATAACTTCAAAATCATATCGTTTGTACTGGGTAAGAATTCCCGAAACTTTAATGAAAAGACTGGTTTATGAAACTGCTAACCCAAGTAGAACGAAAATTAATTAAATACTAAGCAAATACTTCGCCAGATTTGTATGCTTAATCGGCCAATACTGAAATTGTTTAGATATACAGTTTGAATGAACTCCATGGTCTAAGTCAAATTACCTATGATAACCCATCAGTTATCAGTGCTATGCACCTAATTTGGAGAAACAACTGGTATTCAAGAGGACATAAATCTAATGTTAATTAAGCATGGATTAAGCATGGACTCACAGAGAATCAGGATGGCCACCTTGTCCTTCCAGAGTCCTTTAAGCTTTTGTTATTAAAGGTTTTGCATTCCATGAGTCATCATGGAAAAGATAAAATGATCCAAATTAAATATATATTGGTGTTGTGACTTCCTAATTGCTAAAATAATTTATGACCAACATTTGGTTTGTCAAACCCATATTCCTGGGAAAACAGTCAAAGCTTCAGGTACATTTGGTTACCTGAGGGACTATTTAAACATTTTTATAAAGGACTTTCATTCCATTTTCATTTTCAATGCATGTTTTCTGGTTGTATAAAAGCTTTCCCATGCAAAAAGGCTGATGTTATGACAGTAGATTATTATGCTACAGTGTATTTTCACCAGGTAAAGAAAGCTTTTTATGATTCACTGGCTGAGGACACTCAACCCCTTCATAATCTAGAACCTGAAGATTGGATCTTCTGAGAATATCAGAGAAAGACTGTCCTTGCCATTCACACTACAGCAAAACTTTGGGACCTTGAACTTTGGGTTCATAATGTCATAACTGAGAAGGGTCACTCCATACTCTTGGAACTGTACACCTATTGGAACTTTTAAGGTAAAGCTAACCAGGGAAGTTTCTCCCCAGAAGTAGATGGCATCCTTAATGTGAACAGCTTTTCACAAGATCACAGGTCAAGACTTCTCTACTATCATGAGACTCTTGTCTTTAAATATTTTTTTCCTTGCTTATACCTCTATGAACATGTTGAGTGCACTTATGGGGTGTACTTTTATCTGTAAAGGATTTTGCAGCCAGCATTATGCATGAATAATCTTACACTTTATCATAGATAAAAGATGAAGGCCCAATGTAAATGAGAAACTTTAATGGTACATACATTACCTCATAATCAGTCAGAAACAGAACATTGGTTCACTCCTCTTAACTCACATCATGGGTTAAAGAGAACTATTCCAGGAGGCCTTCACTCTTCTAGAAGGGCATCATCTGTTAGGTCCTTTTTCCATGGTTTGGAGCAAAAGAAGCAATGACTAGAAATGTATTCCTCATGATAAACTCTGTAGCAGATTCTACTGTAAAGGCTATCATTACACAACAGACTTTAAATTCTCTTGTGAAAGTTATGCTAAATAATAGAATTGGCTAAACAGAAAAGTATGTGTGCAACTGCTGGCCTTTGTGGACTATGGAGAAATAAATCAAATATAGATTATAGAAATTCAGTTGTAGGGGATTAATGAAAGGCTCCTTAGTTAAGCGAGTAGACTCTTTATCTAGCTCATTCTTTGATCTATTTAATTTTAGGTGGTGCTGGGTAGGAGATGCTGGGTAAGGAACATACTCCAAACTCTTGGTATTATCCTCCTAATAGTCATAATAGCAGTCTCCCTCGTGTGCTGTATTCCCCCAAAGGTTTTAAATGCTTGCATGCAGCCATCTCTAGAATGTCAGATGGTCTCTCTTCAACTGAAAAGGAATGAGCTGAAAAAAATGTGTGACCATGAGGACACTGCAACCTATGAATCACATGCTAAGACTGAAAACCCAAAATGATGGTAACTAAGAGTGGCACTAAGGCCCTAAATTTTGGTCACATTCTCTCGTAAGTGAGAACCTGACCACAAAGGGGAAATTTTTAAACAAAATTATGGGAGGCTATTGTTTTGACTGAGCTCATGCAGTAGGCCCCAACAGACCAAACCAAATAAAGACGGAGTTGCTCATGCTAAATGTGACATGATCCAACTAAGACTTTAAGGAAGCACATAGATCCTAGAACAGATCAGGTTTTATTTTTCTCCTACAGACAGGATGTTCCAGCATAAGGAGGTACCCTCTATTCAGTCCTCGATCCCATCTTGCAAAACCCACGGTTGTACTGTCTTCCAGAGGGTTTCAAGACTAAATAAATATATTTACAATGATGGTAGTGACATCAAAGACTAAAGTTTTAGCCAATCTCCCAAAATTGGGAAAATGACCAAACTGGGGGAATTGCTAAACTGAACTAAATATGACCTGAGAAGGACTCTGTACTTCTATATTTCAGTGCTTGTGGATGAACTGTAACCTAACTTAATAGGTAGACAAAATTGAAAACCTAACTTAAGAATATGTGCCTGTAACAATAGCTGAGTCTTGGCCAATCCCAGCAGCCATACTTCAACCACATACTTCAAGCACTCATACACTGCTAAGTGTTCCAATAAGGCAAACGCTGAGCTGTAACCGATCCAGTTGTTTCTGTATCTCACTTCTAGTTTCTGTACCTCACTTCCCTTTTTCTGTCTGTAAGTCTTCTTCCACTACATAACTGCGCGGGAGTCTCTATGGATCTGTTGTGATTCTGAGGGATACCTGATTCATGAATCATTCATTGCTCAGTTAAACTCCTTTAAATTTATTTCAGCTAAAGTTTTCCTTTTAACACAAACAAGTGAAAAAACATTCCATGATCTGGATTGGAAGACTCAATATCATTAACATGATATTCCTATCAAACTACCAAAATCAGTTTTCACAGAACTAGAAAACAATGATTCCAAAATTCATGTGGAACCAAAAGAGAGTCCAAATAGCTAAAGCAATGTTAAGAAAAGAAAAAAACTGGAGGCATCACATTGCCTGACTTCAAACTATACTATAAGGTTACAGTAGCCAAAGTCACATGGTACTTGTACAAAAGCTGACACATAGACCAATGGAACAGAATAGAGAACCCAGAAATAAAGCTGCACATCTACAGCCATCGGATATTCAGCAAAGTTGACAAAAGTAAGCAATGGGGAAAAGACCCCCTGTTTAATAAATGGTGCTACAACAGCCAGCCCGCCATATGAGGATGATTGAAACTGGACACCTGCCTTACACCACAAACAAAAATCAACTCAAAATGAATTAAAAATTTAAATGTAAGACAACAAACTATAAAAATCCTAGAAGAAAACCTAGGAAACACCATCCTGGACATTAGTCTTGAGAAAGAATTTATGACTTAGTCTTGAAAAGCAATTGCAACAAAAATTGACAAATGGGACCTAATTAAACTTTTTTTTCTTTCTGAGCTTCTGCACAGCAAAAGAACCTATCAAGAGAATAAACATACATCCTACAAAATAGGAGAAAATATTAACAAACTATGCATCCAACAAAGGTAAAATATCCAGAATCTATATGGAATTTAAACAATTCAACACACAATAAAACAACCCCATTTTAAAAATGTGTAAAAGACATAAACAGGCTGGGCGTGGTGGTTCATGCCTGTAATCCCAGCAGTTTGGGAGGCCAACGCAGGTGGATCACCTGAGCTTGGGAGTTCAAGACCAGCCTGGGCAATATGGCAAAACTCCCTCTCTACTAAAAATACAAAAAAATAGCTGGGTGTGGTGGCACACACCTGTAATCCCAGTTACTTGAGAGGCTGAGACACCAGAATTGCTTGAACCCAGGAGGCGAAAGGTTACAGTGAGCCAAGATCGTGCCACTGCACTGCACTGCACTGCACTGCACTCCAGCCTGGGCAACAGAGTGAGACTCTGTCAAAAAAAAAAAAAAAAAGACATAAACAGACACTTCCGAAAAGAAGATATATAGGCCGGGTGCAGTGGCTCATGCCTGTGATCCCAGCACTTTGGGAGGCTGAGGCAGGCGGATCACTTGTGGTCAGGAATTCGAGAGCAGCCTGGCCAACCTGGTGAAACCCTGTCTCTACTAAAAATACAAAAATTAGCCAGGTGTGATGGCACGTGCCTGTAATCCCAGCTACTACCAAGGAGGCTGAGGCACAATAATCGAGAACCTCTTGAACCCGGGAGGCAGAGGTTTCAGTGAGTCAAGATCGTGCCACTACACTCCAGCCTGGGCAACAGAGCAAGACTCCATCTCAAAAAAACAAAGAGAGAAGAAGAAGAGGACATACAAGTAGCCAACAAACATTTAAAAAATGCTCAGCACCACCAATCATCAGAGAAATCCAAATCAAAACCACAATGAGGCCGGGCGCGGTGGCTCAAGCCTGTAATCCCAGCACTTTGGGAGGCCGAGGCGGGTGGATCACGAGGTTAGGAGATGGAGACCATCCTGGCTAACATGGTGAAACCCCGTCTCTACTAAAAATACAAAAAACTAGCCGGGCGTGGTGGCGGGCGCCTGTAGTCCCAGCTACTCGGAGGCTGAGGCGGGAGAATGGCGTGAACCCGGGAGGTGGAGCTTGCAGTGAGCCGAGATCGCGCCACTGCACTCCAGCCTGGGCGACAGAGCGAGACTCCGTCTCAAAAAAAAAAAAAAAAAAAAAAAAAAAAAACAAAAAAAAAACCACAATGAGATACCATCTCACACCAGTGAAAATGGCTGTTATTAAAATGTCAAAAAACAGTAAATACTGGCAAGGTTGTGAAGATAAAATGTTTATACATTTTTTTTTAAAAAAAAATTTTATTTCCATAGGTTTTGGGGGAACAAGTGGTATTTGGTTACATGAGTCAGTTCTTTAGTGGTGATTCGTGAGATTTTGTTGCACCCATCACCCGAGCAGTATACACTGAACCCAACTTGTAGTCTTTTATCCCTCACTCCCTTCCCACCCTTTCCTCCCAAGCCCCCAAAGTCCATTGTATCATTCTTATGCCTTTGCATCCTCATAGCTTAACTTCTACTTATGAGTGAGAACATGCAATGTTTGATTTTCAATCCTGAGTCACTTCATTTAGAATAATAGTCTCCAATCCTATACAGGTTGCTGTGAATGCCATTAATTCATTCCTTTTTATGATTGAGTAGTATTCCATCATATATACATACATGTACATATACATACATATATATGCATGTGTGTGTGTGTATATATACACACACACAGAAAATGCTTATATGTATATATCTCTCTCTCACAGTTTCTTTTTTTTTTTAATTTATTATTATTATTATACTTTAAGTTCTAGGGTACATGTGCATAACGTGCAGGTTTGTTACATATGTATACTTGTGCCATGTTGCTGTGCTGCACCCATCAACTCATCAGCACCCATCAACTCGTCATTTACATCAGGTATAACTCCCAATGCAATCCCTCCCCCCTCCCCCCTCCCCATGATAGGCCCCGGTGTGTGATGTTCCCCTTCCCGAGTCCAAGTGATCTCATTGTTCAGTTCCCACCTATGAGTGAGAACATGCGGTGTTTGGTTTTCTGTTCTTGTGATAGTTTGCTAAGAATGATGGTTTCCAGCTGCATCCATGTCCCTACAAAGGACACAAACTCATCCTTTTTTATGGCTGCATAGTATTCCATGGTGTATATGTGCCACATTTTCTTAATCCAGTCTGTCACTGATGGACATTTGGGTTGATTCCAAGTCTCTGCTATTGTGAATAGTGCTGCAATAAACATACGTGTGCATGTGTCTTTATAGCAGCATGATTTATAATCCTTTGGGTATATACCCAGTAATGGGATGGCTGGGTCATATGGTACATCTAGTTCTAGATCTTTGAGGAATCGCTATACTGTTTTCCATAATGGTTGAACTAGTTTCTTTATCCACTCATTGATTGATAGGCATTTGGGCTAGTTCCATATTTTTGCAATTGTGAATTGTGCTGCTATAAATATTCATGTGCGAGTATCTTTTTTGTATAATGACTCCTTTTCCTCTGGGTAAATACCCAGTAGTGGAATTACTGGATCCAATGGTAATTCTACTTTTAGTTCTTTAAGGAATTTCCACACTGTTTTCCATAGTGGTTGTACTAGTTTACATTCTCACCAGCAGTGTAGAAGTGTTCCCTTTACACCACATCTATGCCGACATCTATTATTTTTTGAGTATTTGATTATGGTCATTCTTGCAGGAGTAAGGTAGTATCACATTGTGGTTTGATTTTCAGAAAATGCTTATACATTGTTGATGAGAAAGCAAATTTGTTCATCCACTGTGGAAAGCAGTGTGGAGATTTCTCAAGAAACTTAAAACAGAGCTATCATTTGACCCAGCAATCCCATTACAGGGTATATATCCAAAGAAAATAAATTGTTCTACCAAAAAGACACATGCATTCATATTTTCATCATAGCACTATTCACAATAGCAAAGATATGGAACCAATCTAGGTGCCTGTCAGTATGGATTGGATAAAGTAAGTGTGGTATATAGTCACATGGAATACTATGCAGCCACAGGAAAAGAACAAAACCATGTCCTTTGCAGCAACATGGATGAAGTTGCAGGCCATTTTCCTAAGTGAATTAATGCAGGAACAGAAAAGCAAATACTGCATGTTCTCACTTGTAAGTGGGAGCTAAACATTGGGTACTCATGGACATAAAGATGGCAACAATATACACTGGGTACTACTTGGGGGATGGAGAAAGGGGTCAAAAGTTGAAAAACTAACTATTGGGTACTATGCTCAGTACCTGAGAGGTGGAATCAATCATACCTCAAGCCTCAGCATCACACAACATAACCATATAACAAACCTGAACATGCTCCCCTAAATCTAAAATGAAAGTTGAAATAATAATGATAATAATTATAGTAATAAGGAAAAGAAAATTGTGAGCCATGACTCATTTCATGGTCTTCAAAAGAAAGCAATCCACTAATAATCAAAATACAGTCTATGTGGATTATTATTATTCTGTTTCTTATTAACCAAATAACTCCTCCTCCACCCACCACATATCTATAATGAACAGGTTCTTTCAAATAGACATAGTTAATATTAAAGGGTTCAAATGTTGCCAGTACACTGGCTTGCTGGTTTTATTTTTAAAACACAAAAAAATATAATTTCTTGAAGAGTTCCTGCTTATTTTTAATCCTTAAAACACAAACACACACACACACACACACACACACACACCCCTTTTAAGCATTTCACTTACAGAGTGAACAGGGGCATATTTCTTTTCTGTTTCCACTACTGAGGAATACTGTCCAGTCTTCTGCCACCTTCTTTTCATTCATTCTAAAACACAAAAGTTTGTTCAAGAAGTATTTCTTGAATGTCTACCATATCAGGCATTGGAAAAGGCACTAGAGTGTATGGATAGATGTTTCCTGAGCCTCTCCTCTTTGTTGTACCCAGTGGAATGGAGAGTAGTTTGCAATCCCCCCTTTTCCTTTGCTATGTAAACTATGTATGTGGGAACAGCTTTACAATCTTGGTTCTCATCCTGTGCTCTCCCAGAACCTATCTTAGTGTATAATACACTCAAAATTAGACACAAATTCAATCCTAAAATTGAAATTTTATCAAATTTTCATCAGTAGGCAGTAGAGAAGTTATATTATATTACAGAGAGAAAACTTCTTGGCCGGGCGCGGTGGCTCAAGCCTGTAATCCCAGCACTCTGGGAGGCCGAGACAGGCGGATCACGAGGTCAGGAGATCGAGACCATCCTGGCTAACACGGTGAAACCCCGTCTCTACTAAAAAATACAAAAAACTAGCTGGGCGAGGTGGCGGGCGCCTGTAGTCCCAGCTACACGGGAGGCTGAGGCAGGAGAATGGTGTAAACCTGGGAGGCGGAGCTTGCAGTGAGCTGAGAGCTGGCCACTGCACTCCAGCCTGGGTGACAGAGCAAGACTCCGTCTCAAAAAAAAAAAAAAAAAAAAAACTTCTCACAGCCCCATCAAATCGTGCTACCTCTCCATCATCTCTTCACACAGAAATTCAAAATCCTCCAGCTGATAGACTCTACTCAGCAAAACAAAAGTCCAGTAGCATTCCAAACAGCTTCCATTAAATGAAGTCCCAGTGGTTAACTAAACCCCATGTAAAGAGTATTTCCATGTCCCTGAAAGGCATAGATAGATGATAGAGAGAGATAGAGAGATAGAGAGATAGATAGATAGATAGATAGATAGATAGATAGATAGATAGATGGAATAGATGATTGATATAGGTAGATAGATAAATAGATAGATACATACATACATACATACATGCATGCATATGTAGGTAGGTAGATGGATACAAACATACATACATACATGCATATGTAGGTAGATAGATGGATACATACGTACATACATACATACATAGACAGATATAGACACAGATATAGATAACAATTCTTCTCATTTCAACCCTGGCTACTGAACTAATGGCTCATTCAGTCTTGTCACCATATCATTTACCTGAGTAAATGTACCAATGGCCATAAATTCTCAATTTAGAAGAGAATGTCACACCTGGATTCTTGATGGCATAGAGTGTACCCAAGTTACATACAATTCTGGTTCTGCTTTGCTGCTCAGCCTTAAAACTAGCTTCAAAGCAGAAGTTCACACTGGGACACTGAAATCAGAGTTGTTTGGTTCCATACACATAAACACAATGGGACTATTTAAGACAATTCTATATATGCTTGTAGAGGCTTCTGTCCCCATTACCCCTCCTATCAAATATGCCCATGCTTCCTCCATCTACTGCCTTTCTCAAGCCAAAACCCAAAGATGTTTCCCCAGCTACATGTTTGGAATGCTGTCTGAGCTCTTCGATGCAGAATAAGGAGAAACAAAAGTTGAACAAATGAGTGGCAGAGGGCAGGAGCATGCTACTTACTTGTCTACCTGAGCAATTTCTCCTTACTTTTTCAAGAGTCATCAAAGTTGAGTATATAATGTTGATATAAAGCAGATAAGTCCCAATAAGTATTCATGACTGTTTTTGTTGTTGTTGCAAATACTATTTTTATTGATTGAAATAGAACCATGGTTCCTCTGTCAACCATGGTAAAAGACAGCCAAGATAAGTTATTCTTTTAAAATGGGCACTTGCTCTGCAAAGAAACGAGAGGGAAGAGAGACTATCTTTGCCAAGGACAAGTTTTAATTGATGATGGCTGCAGCACTAATGAGGCTGCCTCCCATCGATACTGCTCCAGCTCCAAAGGACTGCTCAAAGGAGCAGCTTTAAAGACAGACAGAAATGACCCACTCCATTGCCAGAACCTCCCATGTGGCAACATCAATAAATAAGTGGCACCGATCATCTCATCTTTAAGTCCATGTTGTCAATTCACACCATGCTTAGGGAATCAGACTCTCCAGGGAAATATCAGTTAATAAAATAACTAGAGAGAAACAAGGAGTCACTCTAAGGTGGTTATTATGGCAGTAAACAATGTATTTCATTAGAAAAGACTGGTAACAGGTAAAACATTTTATTCAAGGCCTAAGAAAAATACAATTTTCAATGGTAAATTTAGCAACTATGAATAAAAATATTTCTCTCTATATATATTAATAGTTTCAATTCTCAAAAAAAGCAACTTTTCACAACCTCAGCATAAAGAATGTAAAAATTCTCAACAAATCACAATCAACAAGATGTTTTCAGGATGTGTTAGACATGTATATATATCTCTGGTTACCTATGTCAGCAAATGTTTTTCCTTGCCTAGTGGGCAAATTTCTGGGCAAACTTATTGTCTGTCTCAAAAATTGAAAGGTAACCATGTTTTTACGCCAGGAATAAAAGACATGTAAGGAATATGCTAAAGCATGAAAATATTACAGGAGGAGAAATCAGTGAGAAATGTGAAGCAAACTGGTCAAAGTGATACTCAAATCCCAAGGTCTAAGCCTGGTGCCGTGGCACACACTTGCAGTTCTAGCAACTTGAAGGCTGAGGTGGAAAAACTGAGAGATCCCAGGTGTTCGAGCCCAGCCTGGGCAACATAATGAGACTACATCCCAAAAAAATAATAATACATTTTTTAAAATTTAATTTCAAGGTCAGAGAAACCGCCTGTGAAAAACCACCAATTGGTCATTTCTACCTAAATTATTGTTGCCTGCAATCTAAGACTCTTCTGGGTTCTTGCTTAATGAAACATTTGCTGATTTCTTACTACAGGTATGTACAAAGCAATAGATGTGACTGAAAGTCGAATAATGTTGAAATATGGCCCCTGCTCTTTAACTGGTTATAGTCTGCCTATAATCAGTTAAGCACACCTATAACCAACCACTGGCTCAAATATATCCTTCTCATAGGTGGCAGGCCCCAGCTGACTTGAACAGACTTAACAAGCCCTTCAATGTGATGCTATATTTTTGTATTTCTAAGATCCTTTCACTACAGGGGAGAAAAAAAAAGTACTGTAATTTAGCCGGGCACAGTGGCTCACCCTGTAATTCCAGTACTTTGGGAGGCTGAGGCAGGTGGGTCACTTGAGACCGGGAGTTCAGAACCAGGCTGGCCAACATGGCGAAACCCCCTCTCTACTGAAAATACAAAAATTAACTGCGTGTAATGGTGTGTTCCTGTAATCCTAGCTACTCAGGAGGCTGAGGCATGAGAATCACTTGAACCTGGGAGGTGGAGGTTGCAATGAGCCAAAATCATGCCACTGCACTCCAATCTGGGCAACAGAGAGAGACTCTGTCTCAAAAAAAAAAAAAAAGTAACTACTGTAATTAATTTGTTCTATCTTACCTGTGCGTTGCAATTCATTTTGGATATAGAGCAGCACAGTATCACTCATGAACAATGATAGTTATGTACTGAATCATGTAAACCAAAAGCAAATCCTCTAAACCTGATTCCAAAGTGCTGACTCAGCCAAACCTCGGGGACTTGTGTACAAGCATGAATGACAGAATCATGCCCTCAGGAAATAAAAGTAGTTCAAAGTGCTAAATCTGGCTAGCACCTGCAATATCATATAATGCCCATCTATCGCTTTACCTGACTTCATAAGATTAACATGAACATAACTTCAGTTTTAACATCAATTTCATGGAAAAATGAAATACTAATGTCAAAAACACTGAAAGGTGGAAATGAAATTTTATTCATTAAGCAATCTACAGAGCATCTAGTTTATACCTTGCTTGCACCCTGACTAGCTTTTCTTTAATTAGACAACATTTACACATAATTTACTTAAGATATGCCCATACAAGCAAATATATGCCAAAGAGAAATATGCAATATAATAAATGACATCTGTTTAATAAAACTTTATTTTACTTTACAAAGAATAGCTCGCCTGCCTTTTATTTTATATAATAAAACTGTGTTTTATTCAGTAGAGTACAGTGAAGTGGAGACACCAAGTTCTTTTTTAAATGTAAGAAAATACGGTGTCTGTTACCTTTACCTTTTATGAGTTGCCTGCTCGTCTGTATTTGGCAAGACAAATAGAATTACATACTGTGAGTGACTCAGAACAGAACTTCACTATCAATCATCTGCCTGGCTCTGCACAAATTCTGTAGGGCATTCAGGACATTTTGCTGCCTATGAATATTTTAGACAAGAAGAATCCCTGAAAGCTTCCTGATGGATTAATATAAGAAAGGAGGACGTTTTCATGTTTTATAGCTATTTGCTAAAGTACTACGGCCATTACTACAATCCAATGAAAGGATGCCTCTTTAAACAGAAAAAAAGTGGCCCCATAGAAGAGTTCTGGCTCCCTTTATCATAAACTGATTTCAAAGTAATGACATATAATATATAAATATTGCATGCACTCCTCTGCAGAAAATTAAATGCTGTACTGGTGCCAGCACCTTTACACCTAACAACAACTGTGAAAAAAAGAAAAAGGAGGAAGAAAATCTATGCCAACCATTTAAGAAAATAAGTTTGCTCATGTACCTCTTTAGCTTTGCCAGTGAAATAAAATGCAATTTATTAGCTTCTCTATCATTTTATTGTGGGATTCGCACCCATAAATAAATAGCAGAGCACTATTCTCAATAGCAGTTCACAACTTCTAGCAGTTCACAACTTCTAAAATAAAGCTTATACTTTATTTTAAAGGTAACAGAGAAAATTTAGAAAACACAAGAAAATGAAACAGAAAAAATTCACGTATTGACCCACTAGTATTTATGTTTTAAGGTATTTTCTTGCAGTTTTTAATGTATTTTTACATGTAATATTCTGTATCTTACTTTTCCCCAATATTTAAGCTTATTTCTCATGTTATAAATTCTTCATAAACATTTAAATGACTACATAACAGTCCATGAATAATATAATATATAACAAAGTTGATATGGCATTTGCCCATCATCAGATATTTAGATGTTATACAATTTTTTATTCTCATGAATATCATTATTTCACATCACTCTTTATATATGTATATCTTATTTTTGATAACTTGAACTTTTCTATTTCTAAATTAAGGCGTATTTCTTCTATCTGGAAATGGTGAGATAATATCCCCCAAAAATGCTTTTTTTAAGTACCATGTCTATTACTAAGGACAGTATATAGAAAATTCACATGCATCTAGAGAACAAACTAATGACTACCAATTATATAACATGTTTTGCAATTTACCAACATTATCACAACTACCCTGGGAGTATGTGTAATTATTGCCTCAATTTTCAAATTCATAAATTATAGTTAAATGAGTTTAAGTGTCCTACTGAAGTTCAGACAGTTAGAAAGCTATGGGGCTGACATGTCACCTCTTACCTTTCTGACTTCAAAGGCCACCCTCTTCTCATCATATTGTGCTGGGCAGGAAGCTGCGGTGGGGCTGGACTCTTCAGTTGTTGCGACCATGAGCACTTGAATCCTACAGCCTTGGCCCAGAACCCACTTCTGATTATTCTCTCCATGAACTTGTGTAAATTTCTTACCCTCTCTGAATTTCAGTTTTCTAATCATTGAAACTCTGATAAAGATATTGGATATTAAACCTAGTATAGGTTTGTTCTGAGAATTAATTGAGAAAGTTCAGTTTATTAAGAACACCGTTAATGTCTGCATTCCTTTTTCACCTGTAAGTTTGTTTCCATATACCATAATTTTTAATTCAATAGTTTTCTATATTTCCTCACTCTCAAGTAGACAATATACATTTCATTCTCTATTATGAGTAAATCTGAAACAAAGCCACATCTCAAAACCTTTACCCACAATCTAAAAAATTATAAAGCAGATTACTTAATCAACCCATACTCAGATTACTAACATTTGCTGAGGACTCAAATGAACTGATCTAGCTAAGTATCCAGTAAGATCATCTGATTATTAACTGATACCACAGTCCAATGTGACTTTACACAAAGTCTTCAGCATGATCAGCTTTAGAAACCGTAGTTAAGGTATAATTATAGTTTTGGTTATGCAGAAAATATACTAGAATTAGAACACTGAATAACTCTAGAACAATAAATTTAGACTTCTTGTTAATAATAGAAATCAAACTTACATACATCAAGAAAGAAGTCTTAAATTAGAAAAAAATATAGTAATTTATAACAGAAGAAAGTGGCAAAGGAAAACGTATCAGAATAAGTTTCAGCGCAAAGAATTTAATCAGTCAGCATTTAACCAGGAAGCTGGCCCACCATGAGTTATGGAGTAAGGAGTTTATTATAGGAATTAGACCTTACGCAATCAGAAAAAGGGCTGGGCACGTGGGGGTCCAGGAGGGAAGTTGGAGAATCAGACTGACAGTAACCCACCAACCAATCTGAGAAACCAAGCACATCAGGCCACTAAAATGGGGCTGTAAAAGTTAAGCTCATGGGGAGGTCTATGGGAAGTGCAGCTACCATTTCAGGGAGCCCACCCCAGAGAGTCTGGGGGTAGGATTAGAGCTGTGGTGGCTCAACATAGTCAGCAGTCAGGAAGAAAAGCTGGGTACTGAGTAAAGACCAGCTGAAACCTGCTGGCACCTCTGCATCTCCCTGTCACTCTAACCAAGCCAGCTTTCAGAGTAATGGTTACTGCCTCACTTCTGCCTTCCAAATCTTGTCGAAGTCTTTTTTTTTTTTGGCCCATGCTAGGCTAAAATTATGGAGGGAAGAGTGTTCCAACACACATGGTTCCTTGCATAACTGACACAATACAAACCACCACAAGAGTTTGGATTAAATGGACAGGTAATCAGCATTGTAACACAGTATGCCTCTTCTAACAACAGTTCTTGCTTTCATAAAAATAAAAAATGTCAAGATGCCAACATCAGGGAAAACTGAAATATTAGTGGGGGAAAAAAAGGGGCAAAAGCTTCCTTTGACACCAAAACATGAGAGGTGAAATGGAAATCAGTAAAATTGTCTAATTTGCATGTCTAGAGGAGAAATGATATAGTAAGATTGCTCTTTCAATTAAATAAGAAATTGTTTCATTAATCATCTCCACCATTAAACAAGATTCAATTAGAATCTTTGTTGCTCATGTATCATAGCTTATGAAAACAATGCAGAATTTTTCAAAAAAATTTTCAAATTTGTGAAGGGAAAAACAAAACTTAAGGACCTGAAACATTAAAAAGGAAGAAGGCAAGAGAAACGCTAAATGACGGCACTCCATCAATCTGAGCGGGACTGATGGAATGTGAAATAAGTTCTAGGACAAAAATGTGCCACGGAACAAGAGGAAATGTCAAATATTATTTATTTCCTTAGTATCATAAGGCACAGGTAGGAAAAAAGAAATGGAAAGATGTTTTACTTAAATAAAATGTCTAAAATATTTTGGGCATTGAAATGTGCCCTATATCCCCTAATAAGAAACATAAGGCTATTGTTGTTGTTTTGGAAAAAATACATGATTCTCTGAAGAATAAATTATAATAGTAATTATAGAATTTCACAGTGAGGTCAGTTTACAAAAACAAATTAAAATGAAGCATAATAAGCTAGTAATACACTGTCTACCTGACCAAAATGAAGGGGGGAATTTTTATCTGAATTACTCTAACTCATTGTTAAAACAATTTTAAAATTCCATTCAGAATTCATTATTTATTACTTCTCTTGTGTTGCTACTACTATATGAGTTGGTAAGTACACAAACATGAATAAGATATATGCAAGTGGAAATCTGCCATTTGCGTTAAGCCATTCAAAATCTGAACTCCCTTACATTTGTGTGGGGAGTCTTCACTCTTCACTTTATTATCTTGGTGGAGGGGTAAAATCTTCTTTCCTCATCAGAGCTGAGAGTGTTAGAAGCTCAGATACCTAGTCATTCTTGTAGATGGAGAATAATTTTAGGCTCTGGCCATCAGTACAACCATATCTAACTCATGCACGCTAATTGAAGACTTAGTATCAGCAATAGGGACTTCAAGGTCAAGGCACAGAAATGACATGAAGTAGCAGTTGTAGCAAGGTTGAGGTATTCGCACCAAAGAGGCAGGAATGCAAGTGTAGCACCTGGTGCTCTGCCATGGTTTACTCATCAGACCAATTCCAATGTGGAATTTGGGGCTTTGTTCCTAGAAATATTTTCTCATGCCTAGTGCTCCAGCCTTCCATTATAGCTGGTAAATACACAACATATTTTCAATGAACTCCTTTCTGTTTAATTGGAGTCAGCACCTGCTGCCTGAAAATAAGAAGTTTGAGTGATACATCATGTTTCCTAGTCTCAGAGAGTTAACATCTCAAAAGAGATGCCAACGATGACACCATATAAAGGCATAAATATGGTGTGTCTAATTACCAATCAACATCTCCACTGTGAGGGCTCAAAGATACTTCAAACTTAGAATCTCCAAAACTAGGCCTAAAACTGGGTCTTCTGTCAATTTTCTCTAAGTCAACAATTGGCACCACTCTCCACTTGTTCATGGCAGAAGCCAGTAAGATATTCTTGACACTGCCCTCCCTCTCACTCCCAATAGCCAATACACATCACCAAGTCTTGTCAGTCTTGCCTCCTGAATCTCTCTGTAATCATTCATCTCTCCAACATCACCACCACTCATAAGTCTATGCTTCCATGATTTCTCACTGGATTGCTGCATTAATAGCCTTCTAAAGAATGACCGACATTATGGCTTCCTTCTAAACCACTGTTGACCGAGCGATTTTTAAAAAATATATATCAGATCATACCATTCAACTACTCAAACGCTTCGATGGCTTCCCAAAGCTCTATATGCTCTGGCCTCTGCATGTCTTCCCACTCACTTCCGGCCACTTTCTGCTTCTAGAGTTTGCATCCCAAACACATCAGTCTTCTTCCCTATCTTCATTACCCAATGCTTTCCCTTGTTTTGTACCATTACTTTCTACTCACCCTTCAAATTATAGTTAAAACATCACAGCCTCCAGGAAGTCTTTGCTAGAATGCTAGACTATACCTGGTGCTTTTGTTATAAGTAATCAAAGTTTGCAATTTTTGTGATTACTTAATTAACATTTGTCTCTCCACTAAAGCATAAGTTTGGCAAAGGCCAAGACCATGTCTGGTTTTAGTCTTCGTTGTGTGGCCCAGGGCCTAGCACATGAAAACATACTGGAAACAGTACATATTTGTTGAATGAAAGAATTAATTATATAAAAGGAAAAACAGATTAATTAATTCTGTATAGACAGAGAGACAAATGAGGATTTAGAGAAAGGGTGACACTAAAGTTAAAGGGCGAGGCGGACTTGCTCAGATAAGTCATCGTACCATTGTTCACTCACCCTTGCCACTATAGACCCCAATAGTCATAACGATAATCAGTGACAAAATGCACAATGCCTTCCTGTCCTGTACTCCCCGATTTGCTTTAACCCCTAACAATGATAAATAAAATATATTTTTAAGTTTCTTAGATATAACCACCCACAAAATCAAGATAAGCATCATTACTATATCCAGAAAGAGAACAGAAAATTATAGCAGTACTAGAGCCATGAACCTGGTGCATTCAAAGTCCCTCAGAAAACATCCCCTGAGAGTTCTACTCCTGGGGGTTAACAGAGACTAAAGGTTACTCAGGCATAGCCAAGCTCACACTGTAGAGATAGATGTTGGGGAAGGGCTGCTTATCCAGAAAAGGAAGTTGCAAAACCTGTGATTGCCCAGACCTACTGCCAGTGGTGTGATAATAAATGTTTAAAAACAATGGATACACATGAAAATACAGAGTGGAAGAATAGACACTGGAGACTCCAAAAGGTAAAAGGGTGGGTCAGGGGTGAGGAATGAGAAATTACCTATTAGATACAATGTTCACTTTTCAGGTGATGGGTACACTAGAAGCCCAGATTTCACCACTACACAATATATCCATATAATAAAACAGCATTTTTAGCCCCTAAATCTATTTTTTAATAGTTTTCTGGGGGTAGGGGAGTGTATGCATATGTAAACTTGTACATTCATTATAAATTTTATTAATATAAAGGATATATAGCAATTTACAAATAATAATATATACAATACCCTTTGTTGTAAATTCCATATAGCCAATTGATTCTCACAGAAATTTTTGTTGTTTTTTTGTTTGTTTGTTGTTTTTTAAGACAGCATCTGTAGCCTAGGCTACAGTGCAGTGGCGTGATCTCAGCTCTCTGCAACCTCTGCCTCCTGGGTTCAAGTGATTCTCCCACCTCAGCCTCCCAAATAGCTAGGACTAGAAGTGTGCACCACCACACCCTGCTAATGTTTTCATAATTTTTGTAAAGACAAGTTTTCACCACATTACCAAGGGTGGACTTTTGTTGATATTTTGCTAAAGTCTTGTATGCATAGCCAACCTGTAGTTGCAATTGACAAACCACTATACTCACAACATGCATGTTTATTGGTAATCCTCCTTTACATTAATAAATAAGATAGAATAATGAAGATGTATGTCAAAACTTGACTTATTCATCAATGATGTGAAGGACTCCTTTGAAAGTAGTTTCTTAATAGTAGAAGAATATTTCCTCATTTTTTGTGCTATTCACTACTGGCTTAACTCAGCACACTTTTAAATTTAATCTGAATTATTAATATGCTCTCCATCACTAACTTAAGTCTAGATGAACAAAAAAAAAAACAATAAATCAAGCCCTGATTTATAGCATTTGCCAATTTCTGTGGGAAAATACTTCCACCGTGGCCAACTGCAAACTACCAAAATGTAACTGAACAGAGAGTTGGGAGAGATGTACGGTGTCACACCACTATATAGGAATTTCCACCCTAAAATGCAATAGACATAAATAACCCTAACAGCATAAACAATAGTACAGTAATTAGGAAGTGATGTATTTAATATGTATTACCTTTGTTTTTAATATAATGTATTTAATACTTCTATATAATTTAGTTTTATAATGGCTGTCTTTAACAACTGACTAAAAATATTCCTTGAAACTTTAACAATTGACTCTTATAAGCTAGTAAAACTTGACTCCAGCACATTGTGGGCACTACCTGAATGAAGCTTCTGTGAACTTGTCATAGCATGAAGAAAAGGAAATGATTCTCCCGGTTGGAATGAAACAATGATAACATCATATTTCTCTATTTCTTTTAATAACACTGAAATACTAGTATCAATATTGGTATTTTATTGAATATGTTCACAATTTATTAAACTGATTTCAATAGGTTTTTTGAGGAACAGATGGTGTTTAGCTACATGAATAAGTTCTTTAATGGTGATTTCTGAGATTTTGGTGCACCCATCACCCGAGCAGTGTACACTGTGCCCAAAGTGTAGTCTTTTATCCCTCACCCCCTCCCATCCTTTCCCCCTAGTCCCCAAAGTCCGTTGTATCATTCTTAGGCCTTTCTGTCCTCATAACTGAGCCCCCACTTATAAGTGAGAACATATGATGTTTGGTTTTTCATTCCTGAGTTACTTCACTTAGAATAGTGGTCTCCAATTCCATCTAGGTTGCTGCAAATGCCATTATTTCCTTCCTTTTTATGACTGAGTAGTATTCCATCTTGTATATATACCAGTTTCTTTATCCACTCATTGACTTACGGGCATTTGGGCTAGTTGCATATTTCTGCAATTGCAAATTGTGCTGCTATAAGCATGTGTATGCAAGTATCTTTTCATATATGACTCCTTTCCCTCTGCACAGAGACCCAGGACAGGGATTCCTGGATCAAATAGTTGATCTACTTTTAGTTCTTTAAGGAATCTCCATGCTGTTTTCCATAGTGGTTGTACTAGTTTACATTCCCACCAGCAGTGTAGAAATGTTCCCTTTTTACCACATCCAGGTCAACAACATTTTTGTTTGTTTGTTTGTTTGTTTGTTTGTTTGTTTTTTAGGGACATTCTTGCAGGAGTAAAGTGGTATCACCTTGTGGTTTCGATTTGCATTTCCCTGATCATTAGTGATATTGAGCATTTTTTCATATGTTTGTTGGTCATTTGTATAACTTCTTTTGAGAATTGTCTATTCATGTCTTTAGCCCACTTTCTCATGGGATTGTTTTTTTCTTGCTGATTTGTTTGAGTTCATTGTAGATTCTGAATATTAGTCCTTTGTCAGATGTATAGATTGCAAAGATTTTCTCCCACTCTGTGGGTTGTCTACAATTTTAATCCATTAAAGATATTTAAAATATTTACTTTTAGACGATATCAATAAAAATGTAAGTTTATTAAATATACTTCCTGTATATTCTTATTCTAATAAAAATTACTGGCACATAAACTAATAGAAGTAAAATATTAATCAAAAATAGTGAAATACATTAAAATAACTATATTATAGAAAATGGAGAAAAATTAATATTATTTAGTTTTGTTTTGTTTGTCTGTTTGCTTGAGACAGAGTCTTGCTTTGTCACTCAGGCTGGAGTGCAGTGGCATGATCTCGACTCATTGCAACCTCTGCCTCCCAGGTTCAAGTAATTCTCCTGCCTCAGCCTCCTGAGTAGTGGACTACAGGCATGCGCCACCACACCTGACTAATTTTTGTATTTTTAGTAGAGACGGGGTTTCACTATGTTTGCCAGGCTGGTCTTGAGCTCCAACCTCAGATGATCCACCTGCCTCAGCCTATCAAAGTGCTGGGATTACAGAAGTGAGCCCGCGCCTGGTAATATTATTCAATTTTAAAAGCAAAGTGTGTCATACATCATTAAGTCATAAATATATTTTTATAAAAATTCTTCCAGCTGTTAAAAAAGCTCTTTCTGACTCAGCCCCGACTGGAAAAAAAAAGGTAAAGAGATAATTATAAGCCATGATATTTCTAAGAATTTTTCTCTGATTCTTCTATCTTCAAAAAAGTTTATCTTTCTATAACTTGATAAAAATATCAATAACTTTGGAGAGCTCTTTTTGAAAAGTTTTTGCAGGAACTACACTTTTCTTTTTGAGAAGTTTTTGCAGGAACTAGACTTTCTTTGATAGCAAGGCATAGTTTTTTATTCAAATAAAGCATTTCACATTCCATATCATCACCTTTAGTTTCAAATTGTATAGTTGGAGATCTCTGGACTGAGACACTGATAAAATTTCAGTGCTCTCATGTTCATATCTTACTTGTTTGGAAATATTTTTAGAGTATGAATTAGTCTTGCAAAGAAAACTTGGCTTTGTCAAGTTGTCATTTGCATCTGCTTCCTGAGAATTGTGAAGGTTTAAAAGAACTCATTTTCTAAAACAATGTGCCTTTGTTCAGTTCACATTTTTACTATTATGGCTACTAGTTAAAATTTTTCAAAAAGTGAAGGAGGTGTCCAGTAAGTTTTTCTTCTCCACTATGAACTGAGTATCTATGTCATTGATCATGATGTCAAAATACAAAGGAGTCAGGTTTCTTCACCCCTCTGGCAGCTACTAGTTCTGTTGCCTTTTTGGATTCAGTCCCCTCTAGCCCAAGCCACTCCCAAAACTACCATCTCTGATGTTGTAGGTAGAGTCAGAATACCAATACATCCCTCCTGAGCGTAGCTACCCCGAGAGATCCTTTGGTACTCACCTCTGGACAGCTCCTACTGCCTGGTCAGCACTCTGAGTTTCACACCAATTCTGATTTATCTCCAGCCAAACTAGATATCACATGTCTGTGGTTTAAATCAACTCCTCTGCCTGCAAGTGTTTCATGTCTAGTTTGTTTGATTGTGTCATTTATGGTCAAGGTGGAGCAGAAGAGAGATACAAGACCTGAACTGCAAAAAGGGGCTGGGGGAGTTTTGGTAATGGTGTTAGGAGAGGGAAGAGAAGGCAAGAAAGGGAAGGTGAAAGGATGGGAGAGAGAGCCACATGTCAACAAAACTGCTGATCGGTACATGAAATAACAGTCTTCCCCAGTAAGAAATTTCAGTCTCTCAATATTTAATGTTAGCTTAGCATACAGGTCATTTAAAAAAGAAAGAAAAAACAGTGTTAAAACACCACTACTGACTCAGTGACTGGAGCTGTGATAACACTGACATCAGCAAAGAATCGTGGCCCCAAAACGGATAAAATAAAATATGTTCTGGGCTTAAGGCCTTGTCTGCAAAGGAGCCAGAAGAGATGAGGTAGATACAAAGAGAAAAAATTTTAAATTAATGTTAAGAATAAGCCTGCAAACTAAAACTCAAAAGCATAGGAAGAAAAATAACACTAAAAGAAACTCAACTAACAAATTCAACGCTAGGGAGATACATTTACTCCCTACTCTTTTAAATGGCTTTAATGTAAGTATAGTTAAGATATTCAAGGAGAGATAAGGAAATAACATTCATCAAAGTAACATGACTTTTGGGAACAAAAACAGACCAAAGTGACTCAGAAACAAATTAGAACTACTAAACTACATGTAACCTTTCCAGGATAAAATAATAAATAAATAAATAAAACCATAGTACGCTGACTGTGGGGGAAAAGCAGATTTGAAATACAAAAAGCAAGTAGATCATCCTCTCAATGCAGTGGTCTGTGAGTCAGTCTCATAACCTGAAAGACAGGTAGACTACTTTAGAACCTCTGAAATGAAATACAACACAATAGTCAAGGTAAATCAAGATGGAAACAAAAGAATTTAATTAGAAAGTGGTTTTGAGGAATTCATCTAGAATACATATCATCTTTACAAAGAAGCCATGAAATGCGGAAGATAGGCTGAGGTACCATGGTTTGTCTAAAACACATGCAGAAGTAGAGAATAAATAGAAGAATAAAAGCAATATTTCTCAACTGAAGAAAACCCTAAGCCCTCAAAATGAGAGCTCACATTGAATACCAATCAATTAAAGAAAAACAAACCCACACCTAGACATGTTGAAGCAGAATTGCAGAATAGCAAAGACAGAGTGAAAATTCTTAAAAGATACTAGTGAAAAGCCAGTAAGAAAAAATAAAAGCGAAAGTCAATAAAAAGAGAGCCAACTTCTCATTAACAACAATCAATGCCAGAAAACAAAGAATGATATTTTCACATTGTTAAAGGAATAAACTGATTTCCTAGTATACTCTACACAACCATCTATCATTCCAGCATGAGTGGGAATATGGAAAAAAACAAAACTGGATCTGTTCCTCACTCCATAGCTACAATAAGTCCCCAAATGATCAAAGATTTCATGTTATAAGACAAAATTACATGAGTAATAGAAGCAACCACTGGAGAATTCCTCTGTAATCTGGAAGTGGAAAAAAACTTTACTAAACATGACTCCAAATCCAGAAGCAGTAAAGCCAAAAAACAGGTAAATTTTATTATATACAAGCTTTTAAAATTAAATATCAAAAATGTTCATGAGCAAACTAAAAAGACAGTTGGCAAAACTGAGAAAAAAATATTTGTAGTATATCACAGTTTAAGTGTTAATATCTCTAATATGTTTTCTTTATGTTTTAAAATATAGAAAAGACCAAAAACCCATTTTTAAAAGGGTGAGAAATATAGACAGATGACAGAAAAAGTATACATAAATGGCTCTAAAGTATACGAAAAAATACTCATCTTTTATCAAAAAAAAAAAAAAAAAAAAGAGGTTAGAAACATGCAGGAATAACCAGGAAAACTGAAAGAGAGAACTAACCTAAATAGATGTTAAACATATTCTAAGTCTCTATGGTTAAAATAGTATGGTATGTTGCATGACTAGACAAGTATATCAATGGAATAGAATAGAATGTACAGAAATAGACCCAATATATATGAATATTTACCATATGAAAATGGTGGCATCCCAAATCACTGGGGTAAAGATATATTTTTCAGTAAATTCTTCTGGAGAAATGGGATAGCCATTTGAAAAAAAAATAAAATTAGAACCTTTTTTATGCTACATACAGAAATGAACTCCTAATGTATGAGGGATACAAATACTTAGAAATGAAACTAAATACTAGAAGAAGACAAGAGTTAATTCCTCTTTAACCTTTGTGTAGGGAAAAAATTTCTAGTTATGACTCAATAGTCAGAGGCAATAAAATATTGATAAATTTAACTACATAAAAATAAAAATAAAATTTGCATAATGCCATAAAGGAAATTAAAAGTAACTGACAAACTGGGGGCAGGGGGGTGGAATATTTGTAACATATTCCATAGATAAAGAGCTAATATCTCTAATATATAAAGAACTCCTTAAAGGGCAGGCACGGTGGCTCATGCATGTAATCCCGGCACTTTGGGAGGCTGAGGCAGGTGGATCGCTTGAGGTCAGGAATTTGAGATCAGCCTGAACAATATGGTGAAATCTTGTCTCTACTAAAAATATAAAAATTAGCTGGGCATGGTGGCCCACACAGGTAATTCCAGCTAGTCGGGAGGCTGAGGCAGGAGAATCTCTTGAATCTGGGAGACAGAGATTGCAGTGAGCAGAGATTGTGCCACTGCACTCCAGCCTGGATGACACAGTGAGACTCTGTCTCAAAAAAAAAAAAAAGAAAGAAAGAAAGAAAAAAGAAAATCCTAAAATAAAGAAATAAATAATTAAAATCTAACAGAAAAATGGGAGAAAGACATGACAAACAATTCACAAAGAAAAGGTATAAAAATGTCCCTCAAATAAATGGAAAATATTCAAATTCATTTACAGAGAAATGCAAATTAAAACAATACTAAAACACTATAAGAATGACAAAAAATTAAAAATATATATGACAGTGTATTCTGATGCCAATTTATGGGGAAAGAGGCTCTCTCATACATTGCTGGTGGGAACTCAGATTAATATACAACACTTATGGAAGGTAATTTGGCAATACCTTTTTAACAATGAACCCATATTTTGATCCAGCAATTCCAATTCTAAGAATCTACCCTGAAAATAATATCCCTTCAACTATACAAAAATATATATGCAGAGAGTTATGTATTGTTGCTTTGTTTGTAAACAGAAACAACCTAAATGCACATACATAGGAGAACGGTTGAATAACGTGTGTGTGTGTGTGTGTGTGTGTGTATATATATATATATATATACACACACACAATGGAGTACTATATAGCTGCATAAAAAGAATGAAGATCTCTATTGAGCTGCTATGGAATGATACTCAGGACATACTGCAAAAAGCATTTCTCACCTTCAGGTGAGCAAAAATCTAGAAGTTTGATAACATTGTTTGTTGGTGAGACCATAGGGAAAAGACAAAAAATAATATCTATAGCATACCATCCTCAGAAAGCTGAGGATATAAGAAAATGCAGACGTACCTCTTCATGTATGCAAAAGAAATATAGGAAAGATAAATTTGAAACTTAAGAGACTGGTATCCTATGGAGATAGGTGAAAAATCAGTAAAAAGAGGAGGAAGAATTGGAATTGGAGTAGCAGAGATGATGAGGAAGTGACACATCTTGAGGATATATATTTTGTGTGTGGCTCAGACTCTTAAAATATAGTAATGTTTTACATACCCCAGAAAATTTAAAAATAAAACAAAACCAATTAGATATGGTGGTGGTGATGGTGATGGTGGATGAGGGGGACCCAAAAGGGAATACAAATGGGCTAACAAATCACCAAATGTATTACAAATGGATAGCATCACTACAGTGATAGTGATGGAAAATAAAAGTATAGCCTACATAACTTTGAAAAATAATATTTTAACTAGAAACTGTATAGCTAAAGACAAAAAGAAATGTACATAAATGCTGCAATCTAGTTAATAAATGTGTTTCTCAACAGGATATGATTTAGTCATTTTGAAATTATGTGTATCCCAGAATTGAATGAATATCGAAATATTTTATAGATAAAGATGGTCAAATTTCTCAGCGTTGGAAAAAGAGACTGCAAATATGAAAAGGGAGTAGGCTAAAATAAACCCTGTGGCACTGAACTGAAATTAGAAATATTAGCATAAACTCATGATATGACAGACTAGATAGGTAGGTACATTAGATAGATGTATAAATGACAGAGAGAGAAAGATGATTTCATACTTCTTTCTTCTAAAAGAGACTAGAAGTAGGGTTGCCAGATTTAGCAAATAAAAATATAAGACACCAGTTAAATCTGAATTTCAGGGAAAAAAACAATTTTTAGTATAAATATATCTCATGCACTATTTGTGACATACTAAAAATTATCCATTAATTAGCTGAAACTTAAATGTAACTGAGGTTTTTATATTTTATCTGGCAACCTTACCTAAAACCAGTTACTCCATTAGCAATGATAACAACTAGCACCCAGATTTTCTTTTCTTTTTTTTTTTTTTTTTTGAGACAGAGTCTTGCTCTGTCACCCAGGCTGGAGTGCAGTGGTGCGATCTCCACTCACTGCAAGCTCCGCCTCCCAGGTTCACGCCATTCTCCTGCCTCAGCCTCCCGAGTAGCTGGGACTACAGGCACCCGCCACCGTGCCCAGCTAATTTTTTTGTATTTTTAGTAGAGACAGGGTTTCTCCGTGTTAGCCAGGATGGTCTCGATCTCCTGACCTCGTGATCCACCCGTCTCGGCCTCCCAAAGTGCTGGGATTACAGGCGTGAGCCACCGAGCCCCGCCCAGATAAACATCATTTTCCAATAAAAAAAAATTTCATAGCTGAGACAGAAAAATACACAAGCACATTCTGCAATAGCTTGTGATGTCAAAAGGCAAGGAATTTTTCAATGAAGGGATAGAGGCTTGTTGAAAGAATCAGAAGCCAAAATGAAAAAGATGATGAAAACGTTCTATCTCAATTAGGCTGTGGTCACCCTGGTATACACATTTGTCTAAACTCATTGAACTGTATACTTAAATTATGTACATTTTTAGTATTTGTAAATTATAACTTAATAAACGTGTATTTTAAAAGAGAGAAAAGCAAATTAAAACTGCACCATCTCTCACCTTCAGGTAGAAGAAAAATCTAACATTTGATAATATATTTTGTTGGTAAGACCATAGGGAAAAGGCACACAGAAGTAACACAAAATAGTACAATCTATAAGAAGACTTGGCAGTACCTAGAAAAATTACATATGCATTTATCCTTTGACCTAGAAATTCCTATCAAAGACTACTGAGGATAGGTACAAATGATTCAAGAATCTATTCCAAATATACACTGGTGAAAATACAAAAAAAAAAAAAAAAAAAAAGTAGGCATAATCCAGGCGTGGGGGCTCACACCAGTAATCCCAGCACTTTGAAAGTCCAGGACAGGTGAATTGCCTGAGCTCAGAAGTTTGAGACCAGCCTGGGTAAGATGGTGTGTAACCCGTCTCTACAAAAAAAAAAAGCCGGGTGTGGTGATGCATGCCTGTGGTCCCAACCACTCAGGAGGCTGAGGCAGGAGGATTGCTTGAGCCTAGAGGTAGAGGTTGCAGTGATCCAAAATTGTGCCACTGTATTCCAGCCTGAGTGACAGAGTGAGACACCATCTAAAAAAAAAAGTAGGCATAAAGCTATTTATTGCAGAATTATTTGTGATATTTACAGGCTGGAAACAACTACATCCTAATTAATGCAGGATTAATTGAATAAACAAGATACATTTGCATAATAAAGCATAACACATATATAGAAAGAAATGGGAAATATCTCCATTTACTAATATGGAATGATCTCCAAATTACAAGATTTTTTAAAAAGCAAGTTGGAGAAAAATGTCAATAGTATGGACCACATAACTAATACAGAGAGAAATATATATTTGCATATACTTTCTTTCAAATGGAAAGATTAAAAATAAAACAAAAATGAAAACGTTTACCTATAGGGGAAGGGAAGGAACAAGCAAAAGGGGGCAAGAATAAAGCTAGGCTTCTCAGAATATATCTTGCTTTATTTATTTAATGTTGGGACCATAAAAATATTTTACATAATTATAAAATAAATTTCTAAAAAAGCAATCACTAAAAAAATCAAAACTAAAAATAAATTAATAAACCATATAGTGTAACAAGTTAGCAGCAAAACCACACAGGGGCATTAAGTGATCTTAAAACACAGTAATTTTGTCCTACATGTCTAGTGAAATATGTTATACACTAAAAGCTTCAAGTATACCAAAAAGAGCTTCGCAACAAAAATCTTCAATTATGTTCACTAATCATACCACTGGAGGTAGTGTTGGTATCTTTATTCCGAATTTATTATAAAATAAAGCAAATGAGTAATTCTGTCGGTGTGAGAATCAGAATTTTTGACAAGACTATAAAAAGAATCAAATACAAGACTCAAGAGGTTAAGTACTCTATATTCTTGAATTGGAATTGAAATTATCAACATAAATTATGATGTATTTTATCTTTTTTTTTTTTTTTTCTTTGAGATGGAGTATCACTCTGTCACCCAGACTGGAGTGCAGTTACGTGATCTCAGTTCACTGCAACCTGCGCCTCCCGGGTTCAAGCAATTCTCCTGCCTCAGCCTCCTGAGTAGCTGGGACTACAGGCGCCTGCCACCATGCCCGGCTAATCTTTGTATATTTAGTAGAGGCAGGGTTTCACCATGTTGGCCAAGCTGGTCTTGAACTCTTGACCTCAGGTGATCCACCTGCCTCAGCTTCCCAAAGTGCTGGGATTACAGGTGTGAGCCACCGCGCCAGGCCATCTTTATTTTTAATACACACACATACATACACAGAATGAACAGCAACGATGACCAACGATGGAGCTGAGCCCAGGTGCTGTCACAGCCTGGCCGGGTGTGTGCACACTCAGGACAGCACTGACACACCAGCCCCCTGCTGCCTTGGCCCCCTCCAGACTTTGGGCATCAAGGAGCACAGAAGGGAGGCCGAGAGGTGGCTGAAGACAGCTGGGTGCTGGCCTGCAGGCGCTCCTTGGCATGAACAGCCTGGGCACCATGAACCACAGCAGGAGATAGACTCCTGGGTGGAAGGGAACAGGTCCCTGGTGAAGCCCCACCTTCAAGCCAGAGAGGGCCTAAGGCCAGGAGGCCAGGCTGCCGGTCCAGGAGACTGGAATGGGAACGCGTGATACTTTTCCCTGGACCCACCCATGGCCATCCTTGAATCAAATCAGCATGCATTTCTTCACCTCTGAGTCCCATAAGCCACACCTCCTCCCCAAAATCCCCCGCCCCCCACCACCAACCCCAACTCAGCCGAAGAGAGGATAGAGAAGGGAAGGAGTGGGATGGGAGGAACAGCTGCAGAGAGGAGCTACCTCTCTGCTGAGAGCTGAAAAGACAATAGAATGACCGGCTGCAGAAAGAAGCTACCCTCTTTGCTGAGAGCTGAACACTCTTCCGGACACCCTAGCTACACGGAAGAGCTGCCCACTGCGGGTCTCCTCTGAGCTGTTCTATTGCTCAATAAAGCTCCTCTTTGTCTTGTTTGTCCTCCACTTGTCTGCGTACCTCATTCTTCCTGGATGCAGGACAAGAACTCAGGACCCACCAAATAGTGAGGCTAAAAGAGCTGTAACACAAACGGTTGAAATATGCACGGTGTTCGCCACATTGCAAGTGAAGAGAGAGAAGAGGTGCGGCCTTCCAGGGAGCCCAGACCTGGGAGCTCCCCAGGCCAGGGCTGTGACTCCTCTGTAGGGCACTGCGGTTCCTGGCATCTCCAAGCTTCCGGGCGCCACCACATTCCCTGGTGCCAGCTGAGGAAGCTGCTTGCAGTGTGCCTGGTCCAGCCACAGCCTCGCAGAGAGCCAGCACCCATG
Organism: Papio anubis; assembly: GCF_008728515.1. NCBI lineage: Eukaryota > Metazoa > Chordata > Mammalia > Primates > Cercopithecidae > Papio > Papio anubis. The sequence continues at coordinate 80,813,454 of NC_044979.1, forward strand.
TCAACGCCTCGAGCTGCCTGCCCTATGACAGCAGCTGGCATGTCTGTGCGCAGTGGTTGGACCCCACGCTTGCTCACACACCCACCGCCGCTCCACACCTGAGTCGCAGTCTCCCTTGGAGGTGTGGGATCCAGGCCAGTAGCATGAGCCGAGTGCAGCCTGCCAGGCCAAGTGGGCAGAACAAGCCTAACGGGTCAAAGAAAATTCAGGGAAAGGTGCCACTGACCACAGAGGTTTCCAGCCAGAAAAACTACTCTAACTACTAATTTATATAAAATAAGGGGTAATGAGGATGCATTTAAGAAAACCACAGGATGCAATCCACAAATCCATACTGCAGAAAAATTTATGGAATAAATTGCAATGGAAAAATAAAAGAGAAAAAGGAGAGGGAAATGTAAACTAAAATGTGTTTCAGGTATGAGACTTCAATTGATTGCCATTCTTGGGCCACATTTGGATACTGATTTGAACAAATAAATTGCAAAAAAAATTAATTTATGAGATTAGGAATATTTGGACACTGACTGGATATTTGGTGACATTAAATAAATATTTAGGAGTAAAAATGGCAGTTAGATTATATTTTTTTAAAGTCTTTACCATTTTGAAACAAAGGCTGAAATGGTTACAAAAGGAATGTTATGAAATGGGTAGTACTAATAAATAAAACAGTTGACTGCTTTGTAATGGTAATCATTAAGGCTGATAACAAACACAAGAGAGATTATTATACTGGTCTAAAAACATAGGTGTGTGTAAAATTTTTCATAATAAAAAGTTTTCTTAAGTGTGATGTAAACAGTATTTTTAGAAATTTAAAATCTGAAGAGTTCCTCAACGACATATTAGCAAAGGGAATATAACTGTGTAACTTTTGTGCCAAAACTGGTAGAATTCTAGGGAGTCTAATAAATAAGACTGGAAGTGCAATTTATAGTTCCAAAGTAGCTCAGAAGTTTTTGGGTTTTTTTGTTTTTTGTTTTTTGTTTTGTTTTGTTTTGTTTTGTTTTTTTAAGAGGGGAAAGAGAAGGAATAAATGAAACTTTATCATTCTAACTAATGGTAAGGGGTGGGGGAAAAGAGCAGCAGAATGGAGGAAAACTAAAAACAGAAGTAAATATTTGGTATAAAGCATAAACTGACAGAGGAATAACTAAGAGGAATTGAGAGATCAACTATACCAGTGGAAGAGATATGAAGACTGTATGCCCTACAGTACACCCCCTCACCTCCCAAAATACCACACCCAAGCACACGAGTGCGCGTGCACACACACACACACACACACAGAGGAAGATGTTTATTCATTTGTTAAAACATCTAACGAGAAGTCACTAAGTCCTTGATCCTGTCTAAGAACTAGAGACATAACAGTAAATGAGACAAATGTGAAGTTTACTGCATGAAGCTTACAGTCTACTGAAAAGATGCCTAAAAGAATAGAGGCAATTCCAATACAGTGTGTGAAATGCTATGATAGAGAAAAAGTCATTTTGTCCAAAATAAGTATTGTATGTATTGTCTGCATTTCCTTTAAGAATGAGCTATATTGGCCAGGTGTGGTGACTCACACCTATAATCCCAACAGTTTGGAAGCCCAAGGCAGGCAGATCACCTGAAGTTAGGAGTTCGAGACCAGCCGGGCCAACGTGGTGAAAACCCGTCTCTACTAAAAATACAAAAAGTATCCGGCATGATGGCACACGCTTGTAATCCCAGTTACTCAGGAGACTGAGGCAGGAGAATGGCTTGAACCTGGGAGGCGGAGGTTGCAGTAAGCTGAGATCACGCCATTGCACTCCAGCCTGGTCGACAAAAGTGAAACTTTGTCTTAAAAAAAAAAAAAAAAAAAAGAGCTATATTAAAATACTCAGACCCTAGGAAATGCCAACACATGTTACTGAAATAATACTCAGCATCACATCATACTCATTAACAAAGCCACAGTGCACCTCTGATCTTGGGAGTCCAAAACAAATTAACAGCCACACAGATGCAATGAAATGCCCACTCCAGGCTAAAAATGGCCCAGTTTAGAACAGTTTAAGTTAATGCCAGAAAAATACTGCCAGGACAGAATCAGTCAGGTCTCACCAGGAAAACAGAAACCACCTTAAATAGTTCAAGCACAGAGTATTTACTACAAAGAGACTTTATGAAAATGACGGAAGGGCTTAAGTATCAAAAAGGTTGAGGTAAGGTGCGGTAAACCAGAGAATAAGAACCACGGAAGCTGCTACCACCTCTTGGGCTGGAATAACACATGGGAGGAGAAGGAAATGCTAGAACCTGGAACACAATGACTCTGAAGCTGCTAGAGACTGCTGTGGCCACTGAAATCTCTGTCACCCCTGCCTGCACCACCAAAAGCCCCTGGGGTTAGTAGTTACCGTTACCCTCAGTGCTTTTACCATTGAAACCACAGGAGTCACACCTGTCACTGCTGGAACTGCCAAAGGACATTACACTTAGAGCTGTATTCTGCTGTTGGAAATACCACCAAAGAAGAGGCTACATCTCTCTTCCTGTCTTCAGTCTCCCACAGGTGCCCTCCCATTAGCCAACTCTAACTGGAAGCTACCAGGCCAAAAAGGCTGGCAAATGAAGTTTGCAGGGGTCCAGCTTAATGAGATACAGAGTAAGGCATGGAAGGGCAGGAGTGGAGCTATGCAGCAAACCGACAATGCAATACATCTCTTTGACTACTTAGCATCCTTTCTCTTCTATTCATATTAACTTCCTTATAACAAGTTGTTATTTGGAGGAATGTAAGTCAGGGATCAAAAACTGAGCAGAAGTCAGCAGATTCAGTGCTGAGCTGACTTCTACCACTTTAGTCTTTCTATCAAAACATAACAGTTAACCTGAAATTGCAGCTCCAGGAGATGGTCAATTCCAATGAACTCTAAACCAGAATTCCTAGTATGAACCAACATGCCACCCACTGTTGGTTGATAGATATGATTCCATATAAAGTGATTTAGCCTTTATAATAACAACAATTTGAGTTTACTCCCCATGGACAAAAAGTGGCATACTACCAAACTATTTATTTCACTGACACTAATTTACCAATTTACTGTACCTGACATAATTTAAACACCTTTAAACTATAGGAAGTATACCAGTATATTACTATTTGGCTCCAGCAGTTAAACCAGTGATTATTGATATACTCACCAATGATTCAAAAGATGTATAATAATAAATAAATCATTACATTGCTGAAGGTTTATTTTTAATTGGCCCAGCCAAATAAAATTTGTTAAATGGTAAACATGTTATAATTTTATTAATCTAGAGTGTTTGGTGATCTATAAATTACATATTTCATATTAGTACAAAGGCTGAGTTTTTTGTTTGTTTATTTTGAGACGGAGTCTTGCTCTGTCACCAGGCTGGAGTGCAGTGGCATGATCTTGGCTCACTGCAACCTCCATGTCCCGGGTTCAAGTGATTCTCCTGCCTCAGCCTCCCAAGTAGCTGGGACTACAGGCATGCGCCACCACACCCAGCTAATTTTTGTATTTTCAGTAGAGATGGGGTTTCACCATGTTGGCCAGGATGGTCTCGATCTCCTGACCTCGTGATCCGCCCACATCGACCTCCCGAAGTGCTGGGATTACAGGCATGAGCAAGGCTGAGTTTTTTTAGATATTGATACTGATATCACAATAGCTCATAAAATTACCACTATATTACAGAAAACTATAATCAAATAATAAAAGAAATCCTTTATTCTTTAATGTATGCTAGTGACAAAAATTCAGTTAGTTGACAAAATCATCATATTTGACATATCAGGGTGACTTCCAGTATATAAAATGTCAACTACCAGTTATAAATGTAAAATGATTCCCATTTTCTAAAATCCCCATTCATCCATTGTATAATATATCATGCTTCATGCTGTTTTACATTATGTAAAATAAACAATGAATACAGACTCTATGTTTTAATGCCTGAGGTGTGAAATTAGTTCTCTGCCAAGTGTGTTTTTGATTGTTAGAGATTTAAAACATTCAGAAGTATGTCAATCGAAGACCACATTTCTTCAGTTCAGTTACGAGAAATGAAAAGCAAACTAGTCATTTAAAAGAAGAGAATAAGACTGGGTTACAGAACGTACCACGTTGTGATTTTGCACAGTCTTTGATATTCATTGCATTTTGTGCACACTACTAACTCAGGCAATAAATAATTTGCATAGTCAGTTTTCTTAATTTTTCCTCTGAGGCTCCCTTACATTGCAGTTATCAAAAATCCTCCATTATAACAAGATTATCTTGTTTACAAAAGTATAATCTCAAAAAACATTTGCATCCTTATGTAATTAAGTACTTGTTCACATGATAGTGTGCCCTACCTAATCTTCTATTTGCAAATTTTTATTTCTGCACAAGTACAAATCCTTTTCTGGCTAACAAAAAGCTTTGGACTTCTGAGCTAAGATGGTAGAATAAAACAGAATTTCTTCTCCCAACATAAAATGTCTTTTAAAGACAAGAAAGGGGTCATTAATACAGGATAAGGCATGGTTCCCCACACCAAAGATGAAACTCTGTCTCTGAGGAATTAGAATGCAGGTAAAGGAAGAGACCTTGAGAGAAGCAAAGAGTGGGCAGAGGAGAGACAGAGAGAAAGACAGTGATAGAGAAACAGAGAGAGGGAGAGACACAGAGAGAGTCAGACAGAAACAAAGACAGAGACAGATGGAGAGAGAGACAGAGAGAGACAGAAGGGAGAGATAGAAAGAGAGAGAGACAGAGAGAGAGGGAGAGACAGAAAGACAGAGAGAGACAGAAACAGAGAGCATAAAATTTAATGGAACAAAAACAAACAGCAAAATCCAGGAAAATTTTGAGAGCAGCAATTAATCAATCCAATGCCACGAAGCTCAAAAAGGGACAGTCAAGAGGGAAAAAAGAGATGAGATTCTGGAGCAGGATGGAAGGTATTTCACAGGGAAGCACCTAACCCTTGCCCCATCACTATCACTCAGAGGCCAAATAGTGAGTCAGAGAATCTGAGTCGTCTCCTAATACCCCCAAAGGTGAGGAAAAAGGAACTGTGTGATGTTCCAATGGGGAAAAGTGGAAAGAGCTACAGGGAAGGAAGAGGTAAAGTTTGGGAAATGAATAATGACACTGAGAACATGAGTCCCTCTAATGGAAGCAAAGACCCACAGGCTACAAATATAATGAGGAAAAGGGCAGAATCATTTCCTTGTTCCCTCAATGAGAATAGGACATGTATCCAATTCGGTTCCAGGAAACCTAGGATGAGATGTTTAACAAAATCTCAGAAGTGGGAATAGAGCCAAAATATTCTAATAGACACTGCAAGGAATTCAGCTCAACTCTTCCTAATTTCCCTCCCCACAGACCTTCACCACTGAAGACATAAGAAATACACAGCAATCCATTGTGATCTGGTGAAGAAATCCAAAAAGTTTCCCATAGAATTAAAAGTCACCTTTTAATTTTGCGAGTCACCTCGCAAATACAAGTTTTTGTTTTATTCTGTTTTTTGAGACGAAGTCTTGTTCTTGTCACCCAGGCTGGAGTACAGTGGCGTGGTCTCAGTTCACTGCAACCTCTGCCTCCTGGGTTCAAGCGATTCTCCTGCCTCAGCCTCGCAAGTTGCTGGGATTACAGGTGCATGCCACCATGCCCAGCCAATTTTCGTATTTTCAGTAAAGACGGGGTTTCACCATGTTGGCCAGGCTGGTCTCGAACTCCTGACCTCAGGTGATTTGCCCACCTCAGCCTCCCAAAGTGCTGGGGTTACAAGCATGAGCCACGACACCCAGCAGCAAATGCAAGTTTTATACGAAGCTGCCACAAGTGCATGCACATGTGCACACGCACACACACATACATACACACACACTACACACTACACAAGAAAGGAGAAAAGTAAGAAGAGAGTGAGGGCTCCAGGAAGAAAGGGAAGAAATGGAAGGGAAGACTACATGAAAAAATTGTCAAAGAATCCAGCCTAATAAGAACACATAGCCTACAGAAGAAAATTCCGAATAATTTTTAAATCAATTTAATAGCCATCAGTTCAAGACAACAAAAGTTCAAAGATTAGACAACTAAAGAACACAATGAGATATGAAAAAAAAGTGTATTAGTCAGAGTTCTCTAGAGAAACAGAACCAATAGAATGTGTGCATATTTATTCAATAGGATGTGCATGTACATATATAGAGAGACAGACACACAGAGAAAGAATGAGATATCAGATTTTATTCTAAGAAATTGGATTCATGATTATAGGACAGGCAAGTCTGAGATTTCTACGGCATCCTGGAAATTCCAGCAGGAATTAATGTTGCAGTCTTTAGTCAAAGGCAGTGTTGAGGCAGAATCCTTTCTCTTCAGGGGACCCTTGTCTTTTCTCTTAAGACCTTCAACTGATTTGATTAGGCCCACTCAGATTATAAAGGGTAATCTGCATTACTCAGAACCTACTGATTTAAATATTAATCCCTTCTAAAAATACCTTCAGAGCAACAGCTAGGGAGTGCCATAATGTAGCCAAGTAAATACATGAAATTAACCATCAGAGAGAAAGAAAGAGAGATGAGAGACAGAGAGGTATTGAGGTTGCAAGCTTAAGAAAATGAATTGAGGGTCAAAGCAACATAATGAAGATAATTGAAAGGATTTGCAAGATAAAAAATTTTAAAAAGATAGTAGCTAAATGAGAAACAAAGAGAAACAGAATAAATGTAGCTAACAGTCAAATGACTAACAGAGAAAAAGCTTGACAAAATTATGGTGATAACAGACTTTTAAATCCAAGTATAGCAAAGCAATAAAGATAAGGTAAATAATATGAAGGACAGCAAGGGATGATCCAAAATAGAAGTAGAAAACTCAAAAAACATAAATTTCCATGGACAAAAACAAAATTACTCTATAAATCAACAAAACACCTCAGATTTCAGGGAAAAAAATGATGCAGAATGCTAAATGTTAAGACGTATCCTAATCAAGTTTTTCAACTTCAAGGACTAAAGAAACAATTCTTCAGATTTTTTTTTTCTTTAAATTTATTTATTATTATTATACTTTAAGTGGTAGGGTACATGTGCATAACGCAGGTTTGTTACATATGTATATGCCTTTGTGCCATGTTGCTGCTAAAACCCACCAACTCATCATTTACATCAGGTATATAATTCCCAAATGCAATCCCTCCTCCTCCCCCTCCCCATGATAGGCCCCCGTGTGATGTTCCCTTCCTGAGTCCAAGTGATTCATTGTCTGTCTCCACCCCAGGAGTGAGAACATGCTGTGTTTATTTTCTGTTCTGTGATAGTTTGCTAAGAATGATGCATTTCCCAGCTGCATCCATGTCCCTACAAAGGACACAAACTCATCCTTTTTTATGGCTGTATAGTATTCCATGGTGTATATGTGCCACATTTTCTTAATCCAGTTCGTCACTGATGGACATTGATTGGATTCCAAGTCTTTGCTATTAGGAATAGTGCCGCATGTCATAATGCGGTGCATGTGTCTTTATATAAGCATACTTATAATCCGTATATACCAGTAATGGGATGGGTTGGGTCCTATGGCACATCTAGTTTCTAGCCTGAGAATTACATAATTGTTTCTTCCATAATGGTTTAACAGTGTGCGTTCTATTTCTCCACATCCTCTCCAGCACCTGTTGTTTCGGACTTTTAATGATCGGGCCCTAACTGGTGTGAGATGGTATCTCTAATAGGTTTTATCATTTCTCTGATGGCCAGTGATGATGAGCATTTTTTCATGTGTCTGTTGGCTGTATGAATGTCTTCCTTGAGAAATGTCTGTTCATATCCTTGCCCACTTTTTGATGGGGTTGCTTGTTTTTCTTTTGTAAATTTGTTTGAGTTCTTGTAGGTTCTGGATATTGGCCCTCTTTGTCAGATGAGTAGACGCAAAAATTTTCCCATTCTGTAGGTTCCTGTTCACTTGATGGTGTTTCTTTGCTGTGCAGAAGCTCTTTAGTTTAATGAGATCCCATTTGTCAATTTTGGCTTTTGCTGTCAAAGTTGTTTTCTTTGGTGTTTTGTGACATGTCTTTGCCCATGCCTATGTCCCAAATGGTACTACCTAGGTTTTCCTCAGGATTTTAATATGGTATTAGGTCTAACATTTAAGTTCTATCCTTCTTGAATTAATTTTCGTATAAGGAGTAAGGAAAGGATCCAGTTTGTGCTTTCTACTTAAGGGCTAGCCAATTTCCCAGCACCATTATTAAATAGGGAATCCTTTTCCCCATTTCTTGTTTCTCTCAGGTTTGTCAAAGATCAGATGTAGATGGTGGTATTATTTCTGAGGACTCCTGTTCTGTCTGGTCTATATCTCTGTTTTGGTACCAGTACCATGCTGTTTTGTTACTGTAGCCTTGTAGTATAGTTTGTAAGTCAGGTAGCTTGATGCCTCCAGCTTTGTTCTTTTGACTTAGATTGTCTTGGAAATGTGGGCTCTTTTTGTTCCATATGAACTTTTAAAGCAGTTTTTCCCAATTCTGTGGAAGAAACTCATTGTGTTTGATGGGCATTGAATCTATAAAATTACCTTGGGCAGTATGGCCATTTTCAATGATATTGATTCTTCCTATCCATGAGTATGGTGTATGTTCTTCCATTTGTTTGTGTCCCTTTTATTTAACTGAGCAGTGGTTTGTAGCTCTTTAGAGGTCCTGATTAACTTTGTAAGTTGATTCCTAGGTATTTTATTCTCTGAATTGTGAATGGAAGTTCATTCATGATTTGGGCCCTTGTGTTTGTCTGTTACTGGTATATAAGAATGCTTGTGATTTTTTGCACATTAATTTTGCATCCTGAGACTTTGCTGAAGTTGCTTTATCAGCTTAAGGAGATTTGGGCTGAGACAATGGGATTTTCTAAATATACAATCATGTCATCTGCAAAGAGGGACAATTTTGACTTCTTTCTTTTCCCAACTGAATACCCCTTTGGATTTCTGCCCACTGCTCCCCCAGCCAGAACTTCCAACACTATGTTGAATAGGAGTGGTGAGAGAGGCATCCCGTCTTGTGCCAGTTTTCAGCGGAATTTTTTCCAGTTTTGCCCACTGCATGATATTGGCTGTGGGTTTGTCATAAATAGCTCTTATTATTGGTGGCACGTCATCAACACCGAATTTATTGAGCCGCTTTTAGCATGAAGGCTGTTGAATTTTGTCAAAAGTTTCCTTCGCACTATTGAGATAATCATGTGGTTCTTGTCTTTGGTTCTGTTTATATGCTGGATTATGTTTATTGATTTGCGAATGCTGAAACCAGCCTTGCATCCCAGGGATGAAGCCCACTTCATCATGGTGGATAAGCTTTTGATGTGTTGTTGAAACTGGTTTGCCAGTATTTTATTGAAGATTTTGCATCGATGTTCATCAGGGATATTATTCAAAATTTTTGAGCCAGGTTCTGTTCGTGTTTCTTTGGTATCAGGATGATGTTGGCCCCATAAAATCAGTTAGAGGATTCCCTCTTTCTATTGATTGAATAGTTTCAGAAGGAAATGCGTACCAACTCCCTCCCAGGCCTTCCGTAGACCAGCTGTGAATCCATCTGGTCCTGGACTTTTTTTGGTTGTAGGCTATTAATTATTGCCTCACTTCAGGAGCCTACTATTGGTCGATTCAGGGATTCAACTTCTTTTTCCTGGTTTAGTCTTGAAGAGGTAAGTGTCCAGAAATTATCCATTTCTTCTAGATTTTCCAGTTTATTTTGCGTGATGCTTTATAGGCCCCTCTGATGGTAGTTTGTATTTCTGTGGGGTCGGTGGTGATATCCCCTTTATCATTTTTAATTGCTACCGATTTGATTCTTCTCTTTTCTTCTTTATTATCTTGTTGTGGCCTGTCAATTTGTTGATCTTTCTAAAAACCAACCCTGATTCATTGATTTTTGAGGGTTTTTGTGTCTCTATCTCCTTCAGTTCTGCTCTGATCTTAGTTATTTCTTTGCCTCTGCTAGCTTCTCTGAATGCTTGTTCTTGCTTCTCTAGTTCTTTTAATTCAAATGTTAGAGGCTTCACTTTTGATCTTTCCTGCTTCTCTTGTGGGCATTTAGTGCTAAATTCTCCTCTACACATTGCTTTAAATGTGTCCCAGATTCTGGTATGTTGTACTTTTTGTTCTCATTGGTTTCAAAGAACATCTTTTATTTCTGCCTTCATTTCGTTATAAAATCTAGTAGGTTCAGGGAGCAGGTTGTTCAGTTTCCATGTATGAGTGGTTTTGATTTGAGTTTCTTAGTCCCTGAGTTCTAGTTTGATTGCACTGTGGTCTGAGAGACAGTTTCTGTTATACTTCTTGTTCTTGCACATTTGTTGAGGAGGCTTTACTTCATTATATGGTCAATTTTGGTAAGTACTGATGTGGTGCTGGTGAAGAATGCATATTCTGTTGATTTGGGGTGGAGAGTTCATAGATGCTCCATAGGTCTGCTTGCTGCAGAGACAGTGCCCACTCCTGGATATCCTTGTTAACTTTCTGTCTCGCCTGACTGCCCTGGAATGTTGACAGTGGAGGTTGGAAGTCTCCCATTACATTGTATGGGAGTCTAAGTCTCTTTGTGGGTCTCTAAGGACTTGCTTGCAACCAGTGCTCCTGTATTGGGTGCATATATTTGTGATAGTTAGCCTTCCTGTCGGAATTGATCCCTACCATTATGTACTACCTTTGTCTCTTTGATCTTTGATGGTTTAAAGTCTGTTTTATCAGAGACTAGTATTGCAACCCTCCTGCTTTTTGTTCTCCATTTGCTTGGTAAATCTTCCTCCATCTCTTTATTTTGAGCCTATGTGCCCCTGCGTGTGAGGGATGGGTCTCTGAATACAGCACTTGATGGGTTCTGACTCTTATCCAGTTTGCCAGTCTGTGTCTTTTAATTGGAGCATTTAGTCCATTTTACATTTAAGCGGTTACATTGTTATGTGTGAACTTGATCCTGCCATTATGATATTAACTGGTTATTTTGCTCGTTAGTTGATGCAGTTTCTTTCCTAGCCTCGATGGTCTTTACATTTTGGCATGTTTTTACAGTGGCTGCACCGTTGTTCCTTTCCATGTTTAGTGCTTCCTTCAGGGTCTCTTGTGGGCAGGCCTAGTGGTGACAAAATCTCTAAGCATTTGCTTATCTGTATGATTTTATTTCTCCTTTCACTTATGAAACTTAGTTTGGCGATGGCGAAATTCTAAATGTACCCTTTTCTTTAAGAATGTTGAATATTGGGCCCCCACTCTCTTCTGGCTTGAGTTTCTGCCGAGATCTGCTGTTAGTCTGATGGGCTTCCCTTTTGTGGGTAACCTGACCTTTCTCTCTGGCTGCCCTTTTGGCATTTTTTCCTTCATTTCAACTTGTGAATCTGGTAATTATGTGGTTCGGGAGCTGCCTTCTCGAGGAGTATCTTTGTGGCATTCTCTGTATTTCCTGATTTGAAAGCTGGCCTGTCTCTACTAGGGTTGTGTAGTTCTCCTGATGATATCCTGAAGAGTATTTTCCAACTTGGTTCCATTTTTCCCTCACTTTCAGGCACCCTTAATCTGACGTAGATTTGTCTTCACGCATCCCATACTTTGTAGGCTTTGTTCATTTTTTCTTTCTTTTTCTTTGGTTTCCTCTCTTTTCGCTTCATTTCATTCATTTGATCCTCAATCGCTGATACTCTTTCTTCCAGTTGACTGAAGCTCAGTTACTGAAGCTTGTGCATTTGTCACGTATTTCGTGTCATGGTTTTCATCTCTTTCATTTTGCTTGACCTTCTCTGCATTAATTAATTTTAGCCATCACCTCCCACTTTTTTTCTTAAGATTTTTAGTTTCTTTTATGCTTGGCACGTAATTCCTCCTTTAGCTCTGAGAAATTTGATGACTGGAAGCCTTCTTCTCTCTCATCTCGTCAAAGTCATTCGGGTCCACAGTTTTTGATCCTGTTGTTACGCATGAGCTGCCCTTTGCCGCTGGAGATGCACTATTTTTGAATTTCCAGCTTTTCTGCCCTGCTTTTCCCCCATCTTTGTGGTTTTATCTTACCTGGTCTCTTTGATGATGGTGATGTACTGATGGGGTTTTCAAGTGTAGGTGTCCTTCCTGTTTGATAGTTTTCTCTAACAGTCAGGACCCCAGCTGTAGGTCTGTTGATTGCTTTGAGGTCCACCCAGACCCTGTTTGCCTGGGTATCAGCAGCAGAGCTGCAGAAGATAGAATATTTGAACAAAGCAAGTGTACCTGTCTGACCTTGTTGGAAGCTTCCTCCAGGGTTGTACTCCACCCTGTGAGGTGTGGGGTGTCAGGACTGCCCCTAGTGGGGGATGTCTCCCAAAGAAGCTACTCAGGGGTCGTGGACCAGCTTGAGCAGTGAGCCTCTGTCCCTTCAGATCTCAACCTCCTGTTGGGAGATCCTCCCACCGCCTTCAAAGCTGTCAGACAGAGTCGCGCCTGCAGAGGTTTCTGCCGCTTGTTATTGCTTACTGTGCCCTGCCCCCAGAGGTATCACAGAGACAGGCAGGTTTCTTGAGCTGCTGTGAGCTCCACTCCAGTTGGAGCTTCCCAGCAGCTTTGCTTACCTACTTAAGCCTCAGCAATGGCGGCCTCCCGCCCTTGCTGCTGCCTTGCCGGTAGATCACAGACTGCCAGGGATAGCAATGAGGGAGGCCCATGGGCTGCAAGGGACCCCTCCCGCCAGGTGTGGATATGATCTCCCGGTGTGCCTGTTTACAAGCGCAGTATTGGGGTGGAGTTTCACCTGATTTTCCAGGTAAGCTGTGTCTCCAGTTCTGGCTAGGAAAAGCGGGATTCCCTCCCCCCCGCGCTTCCCAGGTGAGGCTATGCCTCTGCCCTGCTCAGCTCGCTGGTCGGCTGCAGCAGCTGACCAGCACCGACATCGTCCGCACTCCCCAGTGAGATGAACCCAGCACCTCAGTTGAAAATGCAGAAATCACCTGCCTCTAGCCGCCAAGGGCTGGGAGTTGGAGACTGGAGCTGTCTATTCGGCCATCTTGCTCCGCCTCAGATTTTTTAAAAAACAAGCTGGCCTCAGATTTCTGCACACAACATTTAATGCCATAAGCATAGGAGAAACATCTACAGAATTCTAAAGGAAAGATAATGACCTAGCACACAGCCATCATATAAGTCAAACATAAAACACAGCAGGCAGTCATTCCAAAAAAAAAAAAAAAAAAAGAATTTGGAGACCACTAAACCCACAAATCTTTCTTCAAAAACTACTTTTTAAAAATTTCATTTTTAAAAATGTATCATCAAATGGAGACAGGATCACACTATGTTGCCCAGGCTAGTCTCCAACTCCTGAGCTCAAGCAATCTTCCCACCTTGGCTTCTCAAAGTGCTGAGATTACCTGTTTAAGCTACCATGCCTGATTTAAGAGACAAATCAAAATGTAAAATGATTTTTATAGGATGAATTAAATTTAAAAAGACCTCAGGAAGGGTGAAACAATGTAAAAACAACAGATGATGAGTATTGGCTCCATTTTTGTATAGTACTAAGAGACTTGTGTAGATTATGTCTATAGGGTGGTATATAAGTGCTATAAACTTTGACAGTATGAAAATAATGTTGAATCTTGGAAGATGGCCAAATAGGAACAGCTCCACTCTGCAGTTCCCAGCGTGAGCAACACAGAAGATGGGTGATTTCTGCATTTCCAACTGAGGTACCAGGTTCATCGCACAGGGCCTTGTCAGACAGTGGGTGCAATCCACGGAGTAGGGCAGGGCATCCCCTTACCCGGGAAGCACAAGGGGTCAGGGAATTCCCTTTCCTAGCAAAGGGAATCCCTGACAGATGGGACCTGGAAAATCGAGACACTCCCACTCTAAAACTGCGCTTTTCCAATGGCCTTAGCAAACGGCACACCAGGAGATTATCCTGCGCCATGATCAGAGGGTCCCACGCCCACAGAGCCTCCCTCACTGCTAGCACAGCAGTCTGAGATCCAACTGGGAGGAGGCAGTGAGGCTGGAGGAGGGGCGCCTGCCATTGCTGAGGCTTGCCTACCTAAACAAAGCCGCCAGAAGCTCGAAATGGGTGGAGCCCACCGCAGCTCAAGGAGGCCTGCCAGCCTCTATAGACTCCACCTTTGGGGGCAAGGCATAGCTGAACAAAAGGCAGCAAAAACTTCTGCAGACTTAAATGTCTGACAGCTTTGAAGAGAGTAGTGGTTCTCCAAGCATGGAGTTTGAGATCTGAGAATGGACAAACTGCCTCCTCAAGTGGGTCCCTGATCCCCGAGTAGCCTAACTGGGAGGCACCTCCCAGTGGGGGGCAACTGATACCTCATAGAGCAGGGTGCCCCTCTGAGACAAGGCTTCCAGAGGAAGGATCACACAGCAACATTTGCCGTTCTGCAGCCTCTCCTGGTGATACCCAGGCAAACAGGGTCTGGAGTGGACCTCCAGCAAATTCCAGCAGACCTGCAGCTGAGGGTCCTAACTGTTAGAAGGAAAATTAACAAACAGAAAGTATATCCACACCAAAACCCCATCTGTACATCACCATCATCAATGACCAACGGTAGATAAAACCACAAAGATGGGGAGAAATCAGAGCAGAAAAGTTGAAAATTCTAAAAGTCAGAGCACCTCTTCTCCTTCAAAGGAATGCAGCTCCTCACCAGCAACGGAACAAAGCTGGACAGAGAATGACTTTGACAAGATGAGGACAAGAAGCCTTCAGATGATTGGTAATAACAAAATTCTCCAAGCTAAAGGACGATGTTTGAACCCATCGCAAAGAAGCTAAAAACCTTGAAAGAAAAGTAGATAAATGGCTAACGAGAATAAACAAGTGTAGAGAAGTCCTTAAATGACCTGATGGAGCTGAAAACCATGGCACGAGAACTACGTGATGCATGCACAAGCTTCAGTAGCCAATTCAATCAACTGGAAGAAAGGGTATCAGTGATTGAAGATCAAATGAATGAAATGAAGTGAAAAGTTTAGAGAAAAAAGAGTAAAAATAAACGAACAAAGCCACCAAGAAATATGGGACTATGTGAAAAGATCAAATCTACGTCTGATTGGTGTACCTGAAAGTGATGGGGAGAATGGAACCAAGTTGGAAAACACCCTTCAGGATATTATCCAGGAGAACATCCCCAACCTAGTGAGGGAGGCCAACATTCAAATTCAGGAAATACAGAGAACACCACAAAGATACTCCTCGAGAAGAGCAACCCCAGGACACATAACTGTCAGATTCACCAAAGTTGAAATGAAGGAAAAAATTTTAAGGGCAGCCAGAGAGAAAGGTTGAGTTACCCACAAAGGGAAGCCCATCAGACTAACAGTGGATCTCTCAGCAGAAACTCTACAAGCCAGAAGAGAGTGGGGGCCAATATTCAACATTCTTAAAGGAAAGAATTTTCAACCCAGAATTTTGTATCCAGTCAAACTAAGCTTCGTATGTGGAGGAGAAATAAAATCCTTTACAGACAAACAAATACTGAGAGATTTTGTCACCACCAGGCCTGCCTTACAAGAGGTCCTGAAGGAAGCACTAAACATGGAAGGGAACAACCAGTACCAGTCACTGCAAAAACATGCCACGTTGTAAAGACCATCGATTCTAGGAAGAAACCGCATCAACGAACAAGCAAAATAACCAGCTAACATCATAATGACAGGATCAAATTCACGCATAACAATATTAACCTTAAATGTAAATGGGCTAAATGCCCAAATTAAAAGACACAGACTGGCAAATTGGATAAAGAGTCAAGACCCATCACTGTGCTGTATTCAGGAGACCCACCCCACATGCACAGACACACATAGGCTCAAAATAAAGGGATGGAGGAAGATCTACTAAGAAAATGGAAAAAAAAAAAAAGAGCAGGGGTTGCAAATCTAGGCTCTGATAAAACAGACTTTAAACCAACAAAGATCAAAAGAGACAAAGAAGGCCATTACATAATGGTAAAGGGATCAATTCAACAAGAAGAGCTAACTATCCTAAATACATATGCACCCAATACAGGAGCACCCAGATTCATAAAGCAAGTCCTTAGAGACCTACAAAGAGACTTAGACTCCCATATGATAATAATGGGAGACTTTACACCCCACTGTCAACATTAGACAGATCAAGGAGACAGAAAGTTAACAGGGATATCCAGGAATTGAACCCAGCCCTGCAGCAAGCAGACCTAATAGACATCTACAGAACTCTCCATCCCAAGTCAACAGAATATACATTCTTCTCAGCACCACATCACACTTATTCCAAAATTGACCACATAATTGGAAGTAAAGCACTCCTCAGCAAATGTGAAATAACAGAAATTATAACAAACTGTCTCTCAGACCACAGTGCAATCAAACTAGAACTCAGGATTAAGAAACTCACTCAAAACTGCTCAACTACATGGAAACTGAACAACCTGCTCCTGAATGACTACTGGGTACATAATGAAATGAAGGCAGAAATAAAGATGTTCTTTGAAACTAATGAGAACAAAGACACAACATACCAGAATCTCTGGGGCACATTTAAAGCAGTGTGTAGAGGGAAATTTATAGCACTAAATGCCCACATTCTATCAGAGGTACAAGAGGAGCTGGGTACAATTCCTTCTGAAACTACTCCAAGCAATGAAAAGAGAATCCTCTAAAATTTATTTTATGAGGACAACATCTTCCTGATACCAAAGCCTGGCAGAACACAACAAAAAGAGAACTTTAGTCCAATATCAAAATGAACGGTAAAATCCTCAATAATATGCTGGCAAACTGAATCCAGCAGCACATCAAAAGCTTATCCACCATGATCAAGTTGGCTATCCCTGGGATACAAGGCTGGTTTAACATATGCAAATCAATAAACATAATCCATCATATCAACAGAACCAATGACAAAAAACCACATAGTTATCTCAATAGATGCAGAAAAAGACCTTCAACCAAATTCAACAGCCCTTCATGCTAAAACCATAAATAAACTAGGTATTGATGGGACGTATCTCAAAATAATAAAGAGCTATTTATGACAAACCCACAGCCAATATCATACTGATAGGCAAAACTGGAAAAATTCCTTTGAAAAGGGGGCACAGACACAGATGCCCTCTCTCACCACTCCTATTCAACATAGTGTTAGAAGTTCACAGCCAGGGCAATCAGGCAAGAGAGAAAGAAATAAAAAAGGGTATTCAATTAGGAAAGAGGAGAATCAAATTGTCCTTGTTTGCAGATGACATGATTGTATATTTAGAAAATCCCATTGTCTCAGCCCAAAATCTCCTTATGCTGACAAGCAACTTCAGCAAAGTCTCAGAATACAAAATCAATGTGCAAAAATCACAAGCATTCCTGCACATGAATAACAAACAAACAGGGAGCCAAATTATGAGTAAACTCCCATTCACAATTGCTTTAAAGAGAATAAAATACCTAGGAATTCAACTAACAAGGGATTTGAAGGACCTCTTCAAGGAGAACTACAAACCACTGCTCAACGAAATAAAAGAGTCCACAAACAAATGGAAGAACATTCCATGCTCATGGATAGGAATATTGTGAAAATGGCTATACTGCCCAAGGTAATTTACAGATTCAATGTCATCCCCATCAAGATACCAATGACTTTCTTCACAGAATTGGAAAAAACTACTTTAAAGTTCATATGGAACCAAAAAAGAGCCCGCATTGCCAAGACAATCCTAAGCTAAAAGAACAAAGCTAGAAGCATCATGCTACCTGACTTCAAACTATACTACAAGGCTACAGTAACCAAAACAGCATGGTACTGGTACCAAAACAGAGATATAGACCAATGGAACAGAACAGAGTCCTCAGAAATAATACCACACATCTACAGCCATCTGATCTTTGACAAACCTGACAAAAACAAGAAATGGGGAAAGCATTCCCTATTTAATAAATGGTGCTGGGAAAACTGGCTAGCCATATGTAGAAAGCTGAAACTGGATCCCTTCCTTACACCTTATACAAAAATTAATTTAAGATGGATTAAAGACTTAAATGTTAGACCTAAAACCATAAAATCCCTAGAAGAAAACCTAGGCAATACCATTCAGGACATAGGCACAGGCAAGGACTTCATGACTAAAACACCAAAAGCAATGGCATCAAAAGTCAAAATTGAGAAATTAGATCTAATTAAACTAAAGAGCTTCTGCACAGCAAAAGAAACTGCCATCAGAGTGAGCAGGCAACGTCCAGAATGGGGGAAAATTTTTACAATCTACCCATCTGACAAAGGGCTAACATCCAGAATCTACAAAGAACTTCAACAAATCTACAACAAAAAATCAAACAACCCAATCAAAAAGTGGGAAAAGGATATGAACAGACACTTCTCAAAAGAAGACATTTATGCAGCCAACAGAGACATGAAAAAATGCTCATCATCACTGGCATCAGAGAAATGCAAATCAAAACCACAATGAGATACCCATCTCACACCAGTTAGAATGGCGATCATTGAAAAGTCAGGAAACAACAGGTGCTGAAGAGGATTTGGAGAAATAGGAATGCTTTTACACTGTTGATGGGACTGTAAACTAGTTCAACCATTGTGGAAGGCAGTGTGGTGATTCCTCAAGGATCTAGAACTAGAAATACCATTTGATGCAGCCATCCCATTACTGGGTATATACCCAAAGGATTATAAATAGACTTGGAACCAACTCACATGTCCATCAATGAAAGACTGGATTAAGAAAATATGGCACATATACACCATGGAATACTATGCAGCCATAAAAAAGGATGAGTTCATGTCCTTTGTAGGGACATGGATGAAGTTGGAATCCATCATTCTGAGCAAACTCACAAGGACAGAAAAACAAACACACATGTTCTCACTCACAGGTGAGAATTGAACAATGAGAACACTTGGACACAGGGTGGGGAACATCACACACTGGGGCCTGTCATGGGGTGGGGAGAGGTAGGAAGGATAGCATTAGGAGATACACCTAATGTAAATGACGAGTTAATGGGTGCAGCACACCAACATGGCACGTGTATACATATGTAACAAACCTGCACGTTGTGCACATGTACCATAGAAGTTAAAGTATAATAATAAAAAAAGATAAAATAATAATGTTACTAACAAAAATTAGAAGCTTAAGGAAGAAAAGTAAAAAGAAATGTGAGAGTGCTGATGCCCAATCTTGAAAGCAAAAAGCCAATCAACATCATCTTAAAGATGCATATTTTAAAAAGGCTCTAAACTCTAAACTCTTAATATTTTCCATAATCATTTTATAAAATATTTTTTTGAGACGGAATCTTGCTCTGTTGCCCAGGCCATAGTGCAGGGGTGTGATCTCGGCTCACTGTAACTTCTGCCTCCCAGGTTCAAGCAGTCCTCTCGCCTCAGCCTCCCAAGTAGCTGGGATTACAGGCACGCGCCATCATGCCAGGATGATTTTTGCATTTTTCGTAAAGACTGGATTTCACCATGTTGCCAGGCTGGTCTTGAACTCTTCACCTCAAGTGAACTGCCTGTCTCAGCCTCCCAAAGTGCTAGGATTACAGGCACAAGCCACCACACCCAGTCCCCTTTTATTTAACTTTTAAAGGATCTTTTAGAAAATAACCTTTGTGGTGAAAAAACATTTTGAGTTTCAGCAGTTGCCTCTATCTTTCCTCATTTTTGTTTGTTCCTGCTAATTCGTATAAAATGAAATTTATTTTGTTTTTAAAAGATCACATACAATATGATCCTACTTCATAAAAAATACTTCAAAGATTTCTTTCTAGCCTGTATTTGCATATGTACATAAAAAGATAATGGGAAAATGTTCACTTAATATGATGGTTGTTTTGAGGTAGTGAGATTGGAGATCACTTTTATTACTTTGTTTTCTGTAATTTCTGAATTCCTTAAATTCTTTATTGTAAAAATAAGAGTAATTTTTCTGTGAAAAAAATCTTTGGTGTTATTTGATAAAAATGAGTTCCACAGCCATAATAATGTTTTCTACATACATAAATTTGAAAGTAACATGTATTGTGATGAACCTGAACTTTCTTATCATGTATCATTTTCAGAATTAGATTATTTTTTGAAGAGAAAAATAAAGGTGTATAACTGTTAATATGCCCACCACATCACTAAGCACTTAAAAATTACATATTTATACATGAGAAGGAAATTATAGGCTTCTTTTGCACTTTGAGCACTAGGGAATTGTTCTACAGGCAATCAAAAATTATTCTGATATTCAAATATGTGTATACTGTTTTTTAAGACACAGAAACATTTAAAACACATGATGCACAGATAATGCTGTAGCATGATACTTTTTTAAAGGAGAAAAATTAAATAGATTTATATTTGTTCACATATTTATAAAGAACTTCTGAAAGAATACAGAAAAACAATGTTAGTAATTTTACCTTGAACTTTAAAAATCATGTATACTTCCATTATTACTCCCTAATCTTTCTGCAAAAGTTTTTTTCTTAATATCTAAACTGGCCAAAGCAATCTTTTTCAGTAATAGTCATTATTCAAACTTCCATGAATCTAAATAGCAACTGCAGTAAAACAAAATCGCTCACCACTTTTCCAGATCCTGTTGATTCCCTTGACAATAAAAAGGGTATGAAAATTGATTAAATGTTCATTTACCCAGGAACCCTCTCAAGTGCTATTTAACTCAAGGTGTGTGGACTATAGCTACTGAAACGACCATGAGGTGGCAGGATCCATACACAAATAAGAAGGACAGAAAATTATGTATAAGCAAAGTATATGCACAGATATTTCCCCTGTAAGCTGAAAGGAGACACAGAAATGCACACCAAGAAATAAGTACTTAAATAAAATGGTTGACTAATTATGTCTTATTAAGGGACTTCAAAAAATGAGGTAGCATAAGCATAGTATAACAGAGTTTTTTAATTAAAATACTAATTTCTGTATTTTTTGTAGAGACAGGCGTCTCACTATGTTGCCCAGGCTGATCTTGAACTCCTGAATTCAAGGGATCCTCCAGCCTCAGCCTCCCAAAGTGCTGGGGTTATACCATGCCCAGCCCAGTATTTTTAATGAGTTTGCAACTGAGGAGAATTGAGGGGAAAGCGAATATTCTTTATGTTTTCTCCTCTTTAGACGTTAAGCCTGATTTTATAGACCAGCGCTCCGAAGTTCAGACCCAGAAGAATTATGATAAAAAGAGAGCAGTTATCCAGGCCAGACTTCTCCCACGCACCCATTCATATATTACATTTACAGAGAACTGATGTGCCCCTGCAAAGGAACAGGGGCTGAGCCACAACAGGAGCAGCTTCATCCTCTGTCTAACTACCCTTTAAAAGACAGCAGTATTTTTGGTTTTTAATGAACTCATTAAGCAGAGGCAGAGTGAGTCATTGGAATAAAGCTAGGTCTATTCTCAGAAAATGGGGGGTTCCTCAGCAAAGCCATTAATGAGATCACTAGAAAGAAAAATAGAGTAATTGATTTGAATCACTAAGAATGTCAAGTTGAATATATTAATATTTTGTGATCCTATCAGTCAGTCAAAGGTAAACACAGCCTTTTAATCAAATGTAATTAAATTTTTGCTGTAAGTCCACGTCTTTTTTTAAATAATTTCAACTTTCATTTTGGATTCATGGGGAGCATGTGCAGGCTTGTTACATGGGTATATTGAGTGATGCTGTGGTTTGGGATACAAATGATCCCATCACCCAGGTAGTGAGCATAGCACCAAAATAGGTAGTTTTTCAACCCTTTCTTCCCTCCTTCCCTCCCCCTTCTAGTACTCTCCAGTGTCTAGTGTTCCCATAGTAATGTTCATGAGTACTCAGTGTTTAGCTCCCACTTATAAGTGAGAACACACAGTATTTGGTTTTCTGTTTCTGCATTAATTTGCTTAATTGGCCTCCAACTGCATCTATGTTGCTGCAGAGGTGTAAATTCAAGTTTTCATAACCACAGCCAAAATGCCAGTTGAGCCACACACACAAAAATCCCTTAAGTGTTTTTAAATATTCTTCAAAACACCATTCTACAAATTAAATTATTTTCATGTTTGCTACCAAATGATTTGGGGTTAGTATACTTGTGGGTATATATATAAGAAAAGAGAATCTAAAAAATGATTCATGGGTATTTATGGAGATAATATACAGCATATGTATGCCTTAGAAAAAATATAGATAGTCTGAAAATTTATTTATTAAAATATATATATAGCCTGGAAAATGATTATTTAATCAGTATAGTTGAAATCCTTACTTTATGTTTTATAATTGGTTATGTCTCATCTTTACAAATAAAGGGCCGGGCATGGTGTCTCACACCTGTAATCCTAGCACTTTGGGAAGCTGAGACAGGTGGATCACTTGAGGTCAGGAGTTTGGGACCAGCCTGGCCAACATGGTGAAACCCCCATCTCTACTAAAATTACAAAAATTAGCTGGACGTGGTGTCACGCACCTGTCATCCCAGCTACTCAGGAGGCTGAGGCAGGAAAATCGCTTGAACCCAGGAATCGGAGGTTGCAGTGAGCCAAGATCATATCACTGCACTCCAGCTTGGGTGACAGAGCAAGACTCTATCTCAAAAAAAAAAAAAAAAAAAAAAAATCTGTAAAATAGCTTGATTTTCCATTGTTTTTTAATTAAAGCTGAGCAATTAAAAAAAAAAAATCCTCAGGAAAAATAAATTCTAACCAATTCTTTTATGTAAACAACTGATTCACATCCTAGGTAAGGATCTCCTAGGTAAGACAATCTCCTGGGTAAGATTTAGAAGCAGCTCGCCTATAGTGCATTTTATACAATCCAGATAAAATATGGGTTACAGAGGTTATTAAAATATGGCATTGTGTTTGAAGTTTCATATTGTTTGCCTTTTTTTCTTATAATAACTTTCTAGCAATCATTAGATGCTAATTATAAATTTAGAAAACTCCCAATCATCCAAACAGACATGTAGACACTGATTTATATTAAAAACAGAAATTGTTCACTTTAGGCTTTAATCATTATACAAACATGGTTGCTAGTCTATTAACATTTAAATTGTGTAGATTAATACACTTCTACTGTTACAACTCATGGGTGTTTTGAGAGGTAACCAAATTGAAAATACCACTCCTGCCAATGCAAGGATGCTTTTATTATTGTTGTTAAAGCAAAGTTTTGTCACTAAATATACACAGCATAATAATTTAAAAGAGTTGAAATTATATGACAATGGAGTAATTAGTACTACATAAATGACCTTCTAAATTGCTTTTTAGACAATATTCAATTGTTCATGAGAAACTAGTCATCAAGATATAGGAAAACAAACCTGCAAAATGGAACAATCCCAGTCTAACTTGTGGGTTACGCTCCTCTCTGATCTGCACCAACAAATAACTTTATTTTTAAAGAGCTCATCATTTATATAAAAAGACACTGGTTGAAATGAAAATGTGTAGAAGGAAACAATCCTCATAAGATGAAATAAGCACTGGCTTGCTATAGGATGACATAACATCTATCAGTAAAATGAAACAACTGTCTCAGAAGACAAAGATAAAGGCCAAATGCCTTCATAAAGGAAAAGAAAATAAGACCATTCTGTATTATTCAAACTCAGAAGTCCTGGAGACAAAGAAAGGTCACTGACGGGTACATCAGCTGTAATAGTGCTACCTATACTGAACACTGAGGTCCAGGGGGTCAACTTTGTTTGCAGTGGTTTCAGTCTAAATGATATCTGTTCGGACATCTTTCCTGGCCACACTTTCTAAGTATTCTCAACTCATTCACCCAAGTCAGCAGCAACATTCTTTATCCTCACACTCGTCATTTCCTTCAAGGCACTTATCACTTTACTCTCTTGCCCTTGCTGCTTCAGGAGCGCAGAGTTCACTTCAAATATATTCATCACAACATTCCCAGTAACTAACATGGTACCAAGCACACAGTAGGCATCCATAGTGCCAAGAACATAGTGGGCATTTGTTACAGAACAAATTAACAGCTGCTCCACTGCCACAGAGAGTACACCTAGGTCCAACCAGTCCCACAAAGGTAAGCTATAACCCTGTAAGGATGGATTCTGCAGCTTTGGATTCTGCAGCTTTCGCTTCATCATCATAGTGTTCTTCCCAACTGACTTTATAGTGCTACTGAACTCATCATTGTGAAAAATGTTAACAGATCATTAACAGGCTCCCAAAATTAAACCCAGAAATTCTTCCCCTTTTATTGTGAAAAGGTTGGGCTCTGCTACCAAGGGGAAGAGAGAGGTCAAGTCTGTGAGAGAGGTCAGATCTGCAGGTTGTAGAGTTTTTGTGTCATGTTTATGCTAAAGACATTATAATTATGTTAGGGAAAGAAACATTCATTTACCGACAGACTTTAGGTACTTTGTATTTGCTGTAGAAACAAAAAGAAAATGGGGTAGGTGATGGTTAATGTTACATATCAACTTGACTGGGCTAAAGGATGCCCTGACAGCTGAGAAAGTATTATTTCTGGAAGAGATTAGTTTGAATGGGTAGAGCAGATAAAGACTGCCCTCACTTTTACAGATGGGCATCACCCAATCTACTGAGGGCCTGAATAGAACTAAAAGGTGAAGAAAGTGTAATGTGCCTCCTGTTTGAGCTGGGACATCCATCCTGCCCTCAAACATGGGCAATCCTGGTTCTCAGGCCATTGGGCTAGGATAAGACTTAACACCATTGGATGCCCTGCCACTGCTTCTCAGGCCTTCAGATGTAGGCTGGGAGGTATACCACAGGCTCTCCCGATTCTCAGGCCTTTGGACTCAGGCTGAATTACACCTCTAGCTTTCCTGGCTCGAAGCTTGCAGAGAGCAGATTGTGGGAATTCTTGCCCTCCGTAACCATGTAAGCCTGTGATAAATCTCCATATACATTGTATCCTATTAGTTCTGTTTCTTTGGAGAACTCTAACTAATACAGGCTACCATCTGTACTTAAAGCACAGATGTAGTATTCTTAAAACTTCAACATAACAATAATGATTTAACTCCTAATTGAAAGTGACTAAATTCTCAAAAACATTAAATTTCAATAAAAGCCATAAATTAAGGTACTTTCACATTTTAAAATGTTTATTACGCCTTTAGTAGATAAAATGCAATAATTCTATTTAGAGTACTATGTCCTAGTAATCTACACCGTGACATAGTAACGATTATCATAAAATGAACACTTCCTGCCTACTAGGCATTTTGTAAGTATTATTTCATTCCATGAGATAACCATGTATAGCCCTGTTTTACATTTGAGCGACTTGAGGCTCAGAAAGATTAAAAAACTTTCTCTAAAGTCAAGTGGCCAGTAATGATAACCACATAAACCTTGCAGTTAAGCATGACTCTGCGAACAATGAAAAGCACAAAGAAATGTTTTGATCAGCCACGCAGTATTCTAATATCAGAAGAAGAATCTTCATCTAGAAAAAAAAGAAGAAAAATGACCAATCATTTTAAGATATTGAATATATAGGTTCTGCAAAGCAAAAAATATCATTTCCTTCACATGCTGTGGCTTGGGTACATTTCTTAAAATAAATATTCTAAATCAGCCTGAAACCTATCCCATAGCTCTCTCTTCTTGAAAGAAAATCTCTTTGGGCCAGGCATGGTGACTCATGCCTGCACTCTGGGAGGCCAAGGCAGGAGGATCACTTGAGCCCAGGAATTCAAACCAGCCTTGGCAACATAGCAAGACCTCTATCTATACAAAAAAAAAAAAAAAAAAAATCTAAAAAATTAGCCAGGCATGGCGGCACCTCTAGTCCCAGCTACTTGGAAGGTTGAGGTAGGAGGATCCATTGAGCCCAGAAGTCAAGGCTGCAGTGAGCCATGATCTCACCACTGCACTCAAGGCTGGACAACAGAGGAAGACGCTGAAAAATAAATTCTTCAGCCAGGCATGGTAGTATACACCTGTAGTTGCAACTACTCAGGAGGCTGAGGTAGGAGGACCCCTTGAGCCCAGGAGTTCGAGGCAAGCCTGGCCAACATAATGAGAGCCCATCTCTCTCTCTAAAAAAAAAAAAAAAAATTTAATTTTAAAAAAGGAAACTCTTCTAAGTTACAGGCTTTGTATCTTAAAATATGGTATTAAAAATATGTGGAAGAAGATGATAAGTGATATTAGTACCCATAAAACTCCAAATTCCAAAGGTTCCCTGTGGTGGCTGCTGCTGTTGGAAGGTCACAGCATAGCCTATTAATGCTGCTACATCCCACAGATAATCCCACATTCTGAAGGTAGATCCTGGAATGTGGAAGACAATTCATGCAACATTTTATTTTCTCTATCCTCCTACCCTGCTTAGATTGAATATAGAATTTTTTTGCCAATTTAATTGCTACCCCAAGCAGATCTACAAATAGATGGCTTATATCCTGCAACTACTATACTTTCATTCAAGTAGCTTTTTCTTGAATCCAACAAAATAGTTTTTTTCATTTACAATTTTATGTGTCTTGAGTGAGCATTGACTTTGTGTCCTTCCTAACAGATGACCATGAAGTCTGACATAGGTTGCTTAGCAACTGCCTTATGCCCAGAAGTAGAAATAACTCTTTGATATACTCACTATGTGTATTTCTCTTGATTTATTTCATTTGTGTTTAACATGGTAGATCAAACAGAATCATTAGAATCCTACTAACACCTCCAAGGGTAGAAGAGTTCCCGCTCCACTTTAAGTACTCAGAGATCAAAACAGCTTACACATCATCACAGAACAGTCCTGCAGAGGAAAAGAACAACAAAATACACTGCGCCTGTTACCAAGGACAAGGTGTGTACATTCTCATCAGCACTCACACCATTGTATTCTTTGAGACTTGAAAAGAAGTCTCAACATTCTTATTGCAAGTTTCACTTTTTGCTAAATGATAAAGGACTGTATCTTTCCCATTGTGCTGTTTGCTAAAAAGTCGTTGATCCTGAAGGACAATCCATTGTTTTAAGGCATGATATAGCGTAATTCATCATGCGGCAAGAACAATACTCATCACCTCTCTTGTTTGCATCAACCATCACTCTTCAACCCTCATCGCATCTGATCTAATCTAAGCTCATTTATATTATTCGTGACTTGTTTGTATAGAAAGAAGTCAACCAAATATGTGGTGGTATTGTACCTCAGAACTATAATCTATGCAGAAAGGTCCTGGATCTTAAATTAGAAAATGAAGAATTTAAAAGCTTTTAAGACATAATTTGGGGTTGGGAATATAAGTTAATATTAGTATGTAATGAATATGAAAACTTAGAATATCACAAAGGTAAAAATTAAGAAGAATCTTAATAAAGAAAATTTCAGTAAGAATTTTGTTAGCCTATTGCTTTTAGCACAAGTTTAGGAATTTTAATGTTCTGGAAAACTATACTTTTTTACACTAAAGAAAATAACAAGTGCAAAACCTTTTGAAATTATAAAAAGTCCATTTTAAAAACATAAAGTTACAAAAATAATATCAAGGAAAAATTCACTGCACTTACAAGATTAATATTTAAGGGATTATTTTGTTTTAGAAAATAATTTAAAAATCACTGTCTATGAAATGGAGACTATTTTTTAAAATTACAGTAATCTATACAGTGGAATGTAGTTAAATAAATTTAACAATCTGTACAAGAATCCACTGCTTCAGTTTCTTCTTCCGTCTTGTTAACGGTGTAAATCTCTATGTACTAGTATGGAAACATTTCCAAAATGAATTGAAAGGTGAATAAACTAGAGGGTAGAATAAAGTAAGGGACATGCTGCATTTGTGTTCAAAATGGCGAGTTTTATATATGTATATGAGTAAAAATATTGCATGTATATGATATGTTATATACTCAAACATACATATATATTTCTGGAAGAATACATTAACTGGAAACAATTTTTGCCTTTGAAAACTGGAAGATACGGGTAGACAAGACACTAATTTTTTTGCTGCACATCCAGGCAAACCATCTTAATAGGAAAACTTTATTTCTCTTTTTGTTCTGCTCGTGTGTGATGACAGAGACAGAAAGATACACAGCATAGAAAGAGCACATAACACATAGTGCTCAATAGACCCAAGAGTTGTACAGGCTTATATCAAGAAAGACTGACTCGCAATAAGAAAGCAAGGAACTAAGGGGAAAAACTTATATTATCTGGTTTATAGTCCAATCTTCTAACACAAATGTCAGTAAACAGAATTAACAAGATTTCAGAATATTAAAGAATAGTACTTTTCTATGAAATATTATTTCTTTTAGGTCTGAAACTTGGCTTTTTATAGTTCTAACAGCAAAGGAAAATTTAACAAGGAATTATTCTACATCAACACAAAAGATCAAAACTTCTTTTAAGTGACTTAATTGTCAGAATGCACTAGCACCATCATTGTATCATGCAGTAAAGAAAGAGAGATACTCTAATGCAATGCATTCCAAAGTGCATTCCACAGAACACTGCCCCTATGAGAAGCTTTAACAAAAAAAGAGTCCCAAGGTCCAATAAGTTTAGGATGTTGCATACTATATTCCTCTCAAAAAAAAAAAAAAAACTAAAAACATTGGTATATTGAAGGCTCTGCATAATTGGTGTAGTAAAGAAATTTACCTTCTTTGACTACACACAAATGTGAAAGTCATTTTCACACACACAACTATCAAAATTCCCGGGAACTAGTAATTCATTGATCTCATTTTGGGAAACACTGCTCTGACAATATAAAAGCCAAATTGATGAATTTTGCAATGGGGAAAAATATACTTTATCAATGAATTGGTAAGATTAGTAATAAGAGGAAACAATTAAACTGATTGGTCTGCTCTAATTAGAGTTATATTAAGTTACTTGATAAGGCACTGCAACTAATTTTCAAGAATAATTAAGCTACCCTTAATCCAAACCCTGTCACATCATTGTTTTATTTTTATCATAGTATCTGTCACTGCTTGGTTTTGGTTCATTTATGTGTTTATTTGTTATTGTCTATCTACACATAGCAATGTAAGCTCCCTAAGAGTTGAGATCTCGTCTGTCTTACTCAGTGCTGCATTTCCAGCACTTTGAATAGCATTTTTTTCAAATTAGTCCCTCAACAAATGTTCACAGAATACTTGAATAAATCTAGTTTACTTCTCTTTGTTAACTCTCTAAGTCAAAAGAGTACTCTCTACTTTGACTCCTAAGATGTTAGTGGTTAAAGAAATCTTCTGCGCTGATGTACTAGCTGTGCTACTATGAAAGGTCACCTATTCCATGCCTCGGTCTCTTTAGCAATACTAAAACTGTTGAAATAATGAGTGAATACATATCAAGTGCTTAGAAAAATGTCTAGTGTGTGGTAACCAAAAGCATTAGCTATAAAAGTAATAATGATATCGTTTAAGAAAAAATTATTAAATTCAAGTAAATTTGAAAAATATCTGACTTACAAGGTTAAACAGATATTTTACTACATGTTCAGAGCTTTTACTATGCTGCTAATATGCTTTTGTGAATCTATAAGAAGTACATACA
The DNA here is from genome assembly GCF_008728515.1 of Papio anubis. NCBI lineage: Eukaryota > Metazoa > Chordata > Mammalia > Primates > Cercopithecidae > Papio > Papio anubis. The sequence goes on from NC_044979.1 coordinate 80,843,000, forward strand.
GTTGGAACAATTCCAAAACTTGACCTTTAAACTTTCACAGAACACATATTAATATCTCCTAGAATGCCAGCACTCCCAGAAACACAGTTTGGGAAGAACTCAATTAGAAGTTCTTGTCTAAAGCAAACACATATAGAAGACCTCTCTCCACCCGCCCCAGAACACACACAAATTCCCATGACTGATAAACTGAAAAGTGAGTGGATGCAAAAGGCACTTCTGTCATGGCCTAATTTATTTCCAATATCTCTTTTACCTTTGGCTCTGGAGGTCAAGAATGCTTTGGATGTTAGTGTTGTCTTTCCTTGAGGTCCCCAATATTCTCTTATCACTTTAGATGTTGGCTGGATAGTTTTACATGAGGCCAAATCCTGGACTCCTCTCTTCAGACTTCTCTACCTTGGGGCTAGCATAGAACTGTTGCCACTCTTGTGTTTTAGCTACCTTATTTTGCAAAAGACCTAAGCTAACATTCTTTATTATAGCCTGTTCACTCAACGAGACTGTGAAGGATAAAAGAGAATTTTATTATGATCAAAAGACTAAAGTTGTAGTAAAAGAAAGAAAATTTGAAAGTCTTTCACCTAACAAGCCTCTACATAAATGAAAAGGATTAAGGGTTGATTTTTAATGCCATTTAAAGGGAAAGAGTTTTTACTTAAACATAGATCAAGACAGAATCAGAATCCCAGGGGCCAATAAAGGCACCACCTGACAAGAGACATGGGAGAGGAACAGAGATGAATCAATACAAAGCAGTGTGTGGTATTGCGAAAACACGAGCTCTGAAACATAGAACCTGTCCCAACTGTGGACCCTCTCTAAGTTTCCATATTTTCATCTACAAAAATGTAAAACACAATATAGATAATATTCATTGAGCACTTCCTAGGTACCAGGCACTTTCTAGATGGTTTACGTGGATTAACTCATTGATTCCTCATGTCCATGTCCTCTAGACGAGGACCACCGGGAGCACACCTATAGTTAAACAAGGTTGGGTTTATTGACTTGTTACAACAAGAAAGATGACACATCATGGAAAACTATGTGGCATCTCGGTAAGTGGTTGTTAGAAATGACTGGGATTCAGGATTGAGTTTAGGTGCTTTAAGGAGAGTATGAAGGTGGAACGTTGCTCTGGATTTACAACAGTCAGAAAGTGAGAGTAATTCTATAATTGGTAAATTAATTTTTATCTAGAATGCAGAAAGAATAGAATAAGGCTAGATTTATAATTGGTAAAGCAGTTATAGTCACTAATTCTAGCCAAGATATGGGGATGCTTGGTCATTTTTGTAGTTCTTGTCTTTGTCTATGTTCAGACATAATTATACAGTGGTCTGGTTTCATTTTTGTCTTCACTCACCAAAATCACAGAATGGCCTTGTGGTGATGTTGATGTTCTATGAACTTGTTTACACTCAGCAGGCAAACGTGGCAACCTAGCTGCCAGTGTCTGTCCAGCTTCCAGCAACGCCATGATTTAGATGATAGAGCCAGGCCAGGTCCTGGCTGTCAGGTGTTGTTTTCTTTCCTTTCTCACTCACAGCAACCCTATTAGATAGGCATTATTTGTACAGATTTTTTAATTCACAAATAAAAATAGTATATACTTATTGTGTACAACATGATGTTTTAAAATATGTAAACATTGTGGAATGACTAAATTAAGCTAATTAGCATGTGTATTACCTCATATGCACAGGGCTTTTTGTGGTGAAAACATTTAAACTCTACTCTCTTAGCAATTACACTGCTCTTAACTATAGTCACCATATTGAACAATAGGTGTCTTTAACTTTTTTCTCCTATCTAACTGAAATTTTACATCCTTTAACCAACATCTCCCCAACCCCACTTTTCCCCCAGCCCCTTACCTCACTCCATATCTATATCTTAAAGATGAAGAAACAGTGCCCACTCAGCCAATAAATGGTAAGTGTGGAATTTGAATCCAGATAGGTAGTAGGTACTGACTCCTAACCTCTACACTATTAGACCTCTCAGTGTTAGCAATCTTCACATTATTATATATAGGATGCTTGTGAAGGTTGCAGATGATGCATGCACGTCCCTGGCTCATGATAAGACTTTGAACAACAACAAAAAAAAACTGAGTTCCTATTATTATTAATCAGAAAAACTAAAACTTCTTTTCCAACTTTTATTTTAGGTTCAGGAGGTACACGTGCAGGGAAAATTGTTACCTGGGAAAACTGTGTGTCGCAGGTATTTGGTATACAGATTATTTCATCATCCAAGTAGTGAGCATACTATCCAATAGGTAGTTTTTTGACCCTCACCCTCCTCCCACCCTCCACACTCTACCCTCAAGTAGTCCCTGGTATCTATTGTTCCCTTCTTTGTGTTCATAGGTACTCAATGTTTAGCTCTCACTTAAAGAGAGAACCTGCTATATTTTTCTGTTGCTGCATTAATTTGCTTAGCAATATGGCCTCCAACTGCATCCATGTTGCAGCAAAGGACATGATTTCATTCTTTTTTATGACTGTGTAGTATTCCATGGTATACATGTACGACATTTTTCTTATCCAGTTCACTGTTGATAGGCACCTAGGTTGATTCTATGTCTTTGCTATTGTGAATAGTGTGGCAATGAACATTCTACCTTATGGTAGAATGATTTATATTCCTTTGGGTATATACTCAGTAATGGGATTGCTGGGTCAAATGATTAAAACTTCTGTTTTAAGTTCTTCAAGAAATCTCCAAACTGCTTTCCATAGTGACTGAACTAATTTACATTCCCATCAGCAGTGCATAACTGTTTCCTTTTCTCTGCAATCTCACCAGTATCAGTTATATTTTGACATTTTTTTTGCTTCAAGACAAGTTCAATACTTTGATTTTTTAATAATTGCCATTCTGACTGATGTGAGATGGTATCACATTGTAGTTTTGATTGACATTTCTCTAATAATTAATGATGTTGAGTATTTCTTCATATGTTTGTTGGACAATTGTATGTCTTCTTTTGAGAAGTGTCTTTTCGCGTCCTTTGTCTACTTTTTAATGGGGTTGCTTGTTTTTTGCTTGTTAATTTGCTGAAGTTCTTTATATATTCTGAATATTAGACCTTTGTTGGATGCATAGCTTGCAAACATTTTTTCCATTCTGTGGGTTGTTTACCCTGTTGATAGTTTCTTTTGCTGTGTAGAAGCAATTTTTAAAATCAGATCCCATTTGTCAATTTTTGTTTTTGTTGCAATTGCTTCTGGAGTCTTTGTCATGAAACCTTTGCCAAGGCCTATGGCCAGAATAGTATTTCCTACATTTTGCTATAGAGTTTTTATAGTTTTAGGTGTTACATTTAAGTATTGAATCCATCTTGAGTTGATTTTTGTATAAGGTGAAAGGAAGGGGTCCAGTTTCAATTGTCTTCATATGGCTAGTCAGTAATCCTAGCACCATTTATTGAATTAGAAGTCCTTTTCCCATTGCTTGTTTTTGTCAACATTGTTGAAGATCAGGTGGTTGTAGGTGTGCAGCTTTATTTCTGGGTTATCTAATCTGTTCCATTATGGTCTATGTGTCTGTTTTTCTACCAGTACCACGCTGTTTTGGTTACTGCAGCCTTGTAGTATAGTTTGAATTTGAATAATGTGACGTCTCTGGCTTTGTTCCTTTTGCTTAGGATTGCTGTGGGGACTTGGGCTTTTTTTCTTTTTTCTTTTTTTTTTTTTTTTTTTGGTTCCATATAAATTTTGGAATAGTTTTTTCTACTTTTGTGAAGAAATGTTGTTGGTAATTTGGAAGAAATAGCACTGAATCTGTAAATTGCTTGGGAAGCATAGTCATTTTAATGATACTGATTCTTCCAATCCATGAGCATGAAATGCTTTTCCATTTATGTCACCTATAATTTCTTTCAGCAGTGTCTTGTAGTTCTCCATGTAGAAATCTTTCACTTCCTTGGTTAGCTATATTCCTAAGAATGTTATTCTTTTGTACCTATTGTGACTAGGATTGCATTCCTGATTTGGTTCCCAGCTTGGGCATTATTGGTATATAAAAATGCTACTCAGGACCTGAACTCAGTTTTGGATCAAGTAGACTTGATACATGTCTACAGAACTGTCCATCCCAAAACAACAGAATATACATGCTTCTCATCACCACACAGCACTTACTCTAAAACTGACCACATAATTGAAAGTAAAAACACTCCTCAGCAAATGCAAAAGAACTGAAATCATAACAGTCTCTCAGACCACAGTGAAATCAAATTAGAACTCAAGATTCAGAAATTCACTCAAAACCATACAACTACATGAAAACTGAACACCTGCTCCTGAATATCTCTTGGCAAATAATGAAATTAAAGCAAAAATCAAGAAGTTCTTTGAAACTAATGAGAACAAAGATACAATGTACCAGAATCTCTGGGATGCAGCTATAGCAGTGTTAAGAGGGAAATTTATAGCACTAAATACCCACATTAAAAAGCTAGAAAGATCTCAAGTTAGCAACCTAACATTACAACTAAAAGAGCTAGAGAACCAAGAGCAAACAAACCCCAAAGCTAACAGAGACAAGAAACAACCAAGATCAGAGTTGAACTGAAGGAGATAGAGGCATGAAAAACCCTTTAATAAATCAACAAACACAGGAGCTGGTTTGCTGAAAAATATAAAAAAATAGATAGACCATGAGCTACACTAACTTAAAAAAAAAAATAGAGAGAAGATTCAAATAAACACAATCAGAAATGATAAGGGGGGCTGGGCACAGTGGCTCATGCCTGTAATCCCAGCACTTTGGGAGGCCAAGGCAGGGAGATCACCTGAGGTCAAGAGTTTGAGACGAGCCTGGCCAATGTGGTGAAACCCCATATCTCCTAAAAATACAAAAAATTAGCTGGGTGTGGTGGCACGTGCCTGCAGTTCCACCTACTTTGAAGGCTGAGGCAGGAGAATCGCTTGAACCTGGGAGGCAGAGGTTGCAGTGAGCCGAGGTCACACCATTGCACCCCAGTCTGGGAAACAAGTGCAAAACTGTGTCTCAAAAAATAAACAAAATAAAAAAGAAATGATAAGGGGGATATCACTACTGACCCCATAAAAAATCAAACAACCATGACAGAATGCTGTAAACACCTCTATGCACACACATTAGAAAATCTAGAAGAAATTGATAAATTCCTAGACATATACACCCTCCCAAACCAGGAAGAAATTCAATCCCTAAATGAACCAATAACAAGTTCTGAAATTGAGGCAGTAATAAATAGCCTACCAACTAAAAAAAGAGCCCAGAACCAGATGAATTTACAGTTAAATTCTACCAGAGATACAAAGAAGAGCTGGTACCGTTTCTACTGAAACTATTCCCCAAAAATTGAAAAGGAGGGACTCCTCACTAACTCATTGTATGAGGCCAGCGTCATCCTGATACCAAAATCTGGCAGAGCTACAACAAAAAAAGAAAACCTCAGGTCAATATCTCGATGAACATCGATGCAAAAATCCTCAATAAAATGCTGGCAAACCAAATCCAGCAGTACATCAAAAAACTTATCCACCATGATCAACTAGGCTTCATCGCCTGGATGCAAGCTTGGTTTAATATACACAAATCAATAAATGTGGGCCATACATAAATGGAACTAAAGCCAAAAACCACATGATTATCTCAATAGATGCAGAAAAAAACCTTCGATAAAATTCAACATCTCTTCATGTTAAAAACTCTCAATAAACTAGGTACTGAAGAAACATACCTCAAAAAAATAAGAGCCATGTATGACAAACCCACAGCCAATATCATCCTGAATGGCAAAAGGTGGAAGCTTTCCCCCTGAAAACTGGCACAAGACAAAGACGCCCTCTTTCACCACTCCTATTCAACGTAGTATTGGAAGTTCTGGCCAGGGCAATCAGTCAAGAGAAAGAAATAAAGTATATTTAAATATGAAGGGAGGAAGTCGAACTGTACTTTTTTGCAGATGACATAATCCTATATCCAGAAAACTCCATCTCTCAGCCAAAAGCTTCTTAAACTGATAAGCAACTTCAGGAAAGTCTCAGGATACAAAATCAATGTCCAAAAATTACAAGCATTCCTATATACCAACAACAGGGAAGCAGAGAGCCAAATCATGAAATCATGAATGAATGCTCATTCATAATTGCCACAGAAAGAATAAAATACCTAAGAATACAGCTAACAAGGGAAATGAAAGACCTCTCACCAGGGCCTGTTGTGGGGTGGGGGGTGAGGGGAGGGATAGCATTGGGAGAAGTACCTAATGTAAATGATGGATCGATGGTTGCAGCGGATCAGCATGGCACATGTATACCTATGTGACAAGCCAGCACATTGTGCACATGTACCCTAGAACTTAAAGTATAATAAAAATTAAAAATAAAAAACATAAAAAGTTAAAAAAATAAAATAAAATGTGTAGAAGAAAGCAATCCTCATAAGATGAAATAAGCACCGGCTTGCTATCGGACGACATAACATCTATCAATGAAATGAAACAGCTGTCTCAGAAAACAAAGATAAAAGCCAAATGCCTTCATAAAGGAAAAGAAAATAAGACCACACTGTATTACTCAAACTCAGAAGTCCTAGAGACAAAGAAAGGTCATTGACAGGCACATCACCTGTGATAGTGCTACCTATACTGAACACTGAGGTCCAGTGGGTCAACTTTGTTCAGAATGGTTTCAGTCTAAATAATATCTGCTCAGACATCTTTCCTGGTCACCCTCTCTAAGTATTCTCAACTCATTCACCCAAGGTAAGCAGCGACATTCTTTATCCTCACACTCATCATTTCCTTCAAAGCACTTACCATTTTACTCTCTTTCCCTTGCTGCTCCAGCTGAACAGAGTTCACTTCAAATATATTCATTACAACATTCCCAGTAACTAACACGGTACCAAGCACAAGCCTACAGTAACCAAAACATCATGGTATTGATACAAGAACAGACACGTAGACCAATGGAACAAAATAGAGAACCCAGAAATAAAACTGCATACCTACAACCATCTGGTCTTCAATAAACCTGACAAAAAGAAGCAATGGGGAAAAGATGCCCTATTTAATAAATGGTGCTAGGAGAACTCGCGAGGCATATGCAGAAAATTGAAATTGGACCCCTTCCTTACACCGTATACAAAAATCTCAAGATGGATTAAAGACTTAAATGTAAACCTGAAACTATAAAAACCCTAGAAGAAAATCTAGGCAATACCATTCAGGACATAGACACAGGCAAAGATTTCATGATGAAGATGCCAAAAGCAATTGCAACAAAAGCCAAAACTGAAAAATGGGATCTGATTAAAGTAAAGAGCTTCTGCACCGCAAAAGAAACTATCATCAGAATGAAAGAAAACCTACAGAACTGGAGAACATATTTGCAAGCTACTCATCTGAAAAAGTTCTAATATCCAGAATCTACAAGAAACTTAAACAAATTCATAAGAAAAAAACAAACAACCCCATTGAAAAATGAGCAAAAGACATCAACAGACACTTCTCAAAAGAAGACATACATGTGACCACAAATACATGAAAAAAGCTCAACATCACTGATCATTAGAGAAATACAAATCAAAACCATAATGAGATACCATCTCATACCAATCAGAATGGCTATTATTAAAAGTCAAAAAACAGCAGATGTTGATGAGGTTGTGAAGAAAAAAGGAACACTTTTACACTATTGGTGGGAGTATAAATTAGTTCAACCATAGTGGAAGACAGTGTGTCAATTCCTCAGGGACCTAGAGGAAGAAATACCATTTCACCCAGCAATCTCATTGATGGGCATATACCCAAAGAAAAATAAATTATTATAAAGATATATGCACATGTATGTTCATTGCAACACTACTAACAATAGCAAAGACATGGAATCAACCTACCTGCCCATCAATGATAGACTGGATAAAGAAAATGTGGTACATATATTATAGGAGTTATTAAGAAATTATTTTAGGCAAATAGAGAAGAAAAGGGGTCCTTGGGAAGGTTTTTTCTTTTTTTAAAGCAGCTCCAGAAACGTTTCTTGTCTAACAGAAAAGCCGTGGCTCTTAGAGCCGGGCCAGCAACCTTCAATATGCAAATACCAGCCATTAGAAATTGGGTCCACCCAAACATGGCAATTCCCAAAGTCCTCTTCTTGTCCCCACATGTGCCTAGCAACATGACTGCCCCCACACATCCCTGCATGTGTAGGACATCATGGTGCCCTGCATTTGCATATTAAAAGTCTAGGGTGGGAGAGCCAGTTTTTTTGTGGGCTACTTGAATGACGTACCTGGTCAAGCCAATGCCCTGGGCCCTATGCAAATATCAGACAGCAACTCCTCCAGTCTCCTCATATAACTGGCTGTTTCCACCCCACCCCCTCAGGGTTTCCTCTCTTGGCTTGGAGACCCCTCCCTCTGTCTATGTAGTGGGAAGCTTCTTCCTTCTTTCTTGCCCATTAAACTCTCCATACCTTAAAACCACTCCACGTGTGTCCGTGTCATTATTTAAATCAGTGCAAGACCAAGGATCCTGGTGTTCCTCCAGTCATTGGAGCCATATCACATATACATCCAGGAATACTATGCAGCCATAAAAAGGAATAAGATCATGTCCTTTGTAGGGACATGGATGGAGCCGCAAGCCATAATCCTCAGCAAATTAACGCAGGAAGAGAAAACCAAACACCACATGTTCTCACTCATAAGTGGGGGTTCAATGAGGGGAACACTTGTAGGGGAAAAACACACACTGGGGCCTGTTGGAGGATGGGGGGTTGGTGGAGGGAGAGCACATCAAGAAGAATAGCTAATGGATGCTAGGCTTAATAGCTACATGATGGGATGATCTGTGCAGCAAACCACCATGGCACATGTTTACCTAGGTAACAAACATGCACATCCTGCACATGTATTCCTGAAATTAAAGGTTGGGGGAAATTTTTTTAAAGGAAAGCTAGCGATTTTTGTACATTGATTTTGTATCCTGAAACTGTACTGAAGTTGTTTATCAGATCTAGGAGCCTTCGGGTAGAGAATATGAGGTTTTTCCAGCTATAGACTGAAGAGAGATAGTTTGATTTCCTCTCTTCCCATCTGGGTTCCTTTTATTTATTTCTCTTGCCTGATTGCTCTGGCCAGGACTTCCAGTACTATGTTGAATAGAAGTGGTGAGAGTAGGCAATCTTGTCTTGTTCTGGTTTTCAAGGGAAATGCTTCCAGCCTTTGCCCATTCAATAGGACATTGGCTGTGGGCTTGTCATAAATGGCTTTTATTTTAAGGTATATTTCTTCAGTGCCTAGTTTGTTGAGGGTTTCTAACATGAAGGGATGTTGAATTTTATCAAAAGTCTTTTCTGAACCTATTGAGATGATCATGTGATTTTTGTTTGTAGTTCTGTTTATGTCATAAATCAGATTTAGTGATTTGTGTATGCTGAACCAGCCTTGCATCTTAGGAATAAAGCCTACTTGATCATAGCGGACTAGCTTTTTTTATGTACTGCTGGATTCAGTTTGCTAGTATTCTGTTGAGGACTTTTGTATCTGTGTTCATCAGGGATATTGGCTTGAAATTTTTTTCTTTGTGTCTCTGCCAGGTTTTTGTATTAGAATTATGCTGACCTATGTAATAAGTTAGGAAGGAGTCCTTCCTCCTCGATTTTTTGGGAATAGTATCAGCAGGAATAGTATCAGCTCTTCTTTACATGTCTAGTAGAATTCAGCTGTGCATTCATCTATTAAAACATTTTTAACTTCCATTTATTTTCAGTTCCTCAGGAACCTCATACTTATGAAATGAGTATCTCAGGGGGAACAGGTAATTTGCTTTGGGCCAGATTTTGCCACTAAACAACTATGCAAGTATGAGCTGCACAATTCTATAAAACCCTACAATGCTGTCTTTGTAAAGAGGTCTAAGTGTTTTCTAGTCAAAATTACTTGACGTTGTTTTAAAAGATGATCTCTAAATATTCTCTGGATGCAAACATAAAATACAAATATAATGAACATTTTCATGGAATATTGAAGTATTTTTTAAATTGTTTATTATTAAAAAACATAAAATTGAAATTTCATTTTATTCTAGTGATGATTGTAATATTAAAAGTGAAGTCTAACAGAGGCAGTTCCACTGCTAAGTCAGTGCTAGAAGCAGGTATAAAAATATGACACTTTCTTTTTTTTCTTTTTCTCCTTTGACACAGAGTCTCACCTTGACACCCAGGCTGGAGTGCAGTGGTGCGATCACGGGTCACTACAGCCTCCACCTCCCTGGGCTTAAGTGCTCCTCCCACCTCAGCCTCCCAAGTAGCTGGGACTACAGACATGCACCACCACGCCCAGCTAATTTTTGTATTTTTTGTAGAGATGAGGTTTCACCATGTTGCCCAGCTGGTCTCAAACTCCTAGGCTCAAGTGATTCTCCTGCCTTGGCCTCATAAAGTTCCAGGATTACAGGCATGAACCCAGCCAAAATAAGGCCCCTTCTTTTTTTTCTTTTTTTTTTTCTTTTTTTTTTTTTTTTTTTTGAGATAGTTCCACTCTTGTCGACGAGGCTGGAGTGCAGTGGCACAATCTCAGCTCACTGCAACCTCCACCTCCTGGGCCCAAGCAATTCTCCTGCCTCAGCCTCCCAAGTAGCTGGGATTACAGGAGCCTGCCACCTTGCCTGGCTAATTTTTGTGCTTTTAGTAGCAACGGGGTTTTGCCATGTTGGCCAAGCTGGTCTTCAACTCCTGACCTCAGGTGATCCTCCCACCTCAGCCTCCCAAAGTGCTGGGATTACAGGCGTGAGCTACCACGCCCAGTCTTTTTTTTTTTTTTTTTTTAAATGGAAATGGGGTTTTACATGTTGCCCAGGCTGGTCTCAAACTCCTGACCTCAGGTGATCCGCTCGCCTCAGCCTCCCAAAATGCTGGGATGACAGGCGTGAGCCATCATGGCCAGCCAAAGCCCTTTCAAACAACATTGCTAAAAACTTGGCTTTTCTCAGAAAACAAATTCTGCATACAAGATTATGAATAAGAAAACATCTCTTTCTCTATGATTCTATCATCCCTCCACCAGCCTCATCTTTCTTCAATTTCAACTTCAAGCTCCTGGTACATTCATAATAACTGTCATTGTCGTACCTTGTCCCTTGGGTATTCTGAGTTCCATTATCCTTCATCTAACCACTCCTCCAAATTTTATCTTTCTTACTTCTAATCCCTACTCTCTGCTAGTTAACTCAGTTAGAATAACTCATATGAACTTGGTTATGCTGATAATAAATCATTGTGTTAACCCTCCAAGATGACATGTTCACACATTTTTATCTGAAAACAAAAACCAAAACAAAAAACTTATTTGAGCCAGGTTCTATGGCACACACCTGAAGACCCTGAAGCAGGAGGATCACTTGAGCCCAGGAGTTGGAAGCTATAGCATGCAATGATCATGCTTGTGAATAGCCACTGCCACTGCCCTCAAGCCTGAACAACTGAGCAAGACCCCATCTCTTAAAATAAAATTTAAAAAAAATTATTGATACAGACCTTCCAGGAATCATGGCAGGATAGCAGGGGTGGCAAGAGATAATTTTGGCTGTGTATACACAGGAAGAGAAGAAGAATCAGAGTTGTCTCTATGAGTAGGAGAAGAAGGTAAGGTGTATTTGGGTATTTCAGGAGTACTCGAAATAGGTTTCTCCCTCAACTCTAAAAATGTTATACACTTGTAACATGTTTATGGACTTGAGCGGGGAGAATTGCATCTGTAATCAGCAAACACACACACAGACACACACACACACACACACGTAATGTTGCTATTTGACTTCTATGGAATTGGAAATCAATGGTTTTCTATTTTGCAAGTAAATTAGCATATAATAAAGTTTAAGTGATAAAATAGCAGTCACATAGGCATGCTGCTAAAACAAAATAACCTCTTGTTTCTTATTCTCGAAGGATTCCAATAAGAAAACAACAGTAAGATAGATATCATACTTATTTTCCAGGAAATATCCAGAATTTAGTTCTGTGAATCTGGTACCTGAAATGTCTCCTAAACTTAGATTTTTTTCAGTTTAAGCGTAATCTAAGAAAAAACAAACTAAAACACCAACCAACCTAAATTTCTAGATTCTCCTTTTGTGAGAAGTATGAACTTTACTTCAATCATTCAATCATTACCATCAGCTACAATGATGAACCCTAAAGAAGAAAGAATACTCAGAATTGCAGATAGAACATTGGACTCGAATCAGTGTGACATTAAACAAGTGATTAAGCTATTCATTTGCAAATTGAGAGAGCTAGGGAAAGGAAACAGCTCCCCAGAGTCCATAGGAGTCCAGGACCTATTTTCAATTTTTCCAAACTATAATATAATTAACACATATTTTCACAGTGAATCTGCACTAAATGCTAGGATTTTTTTAATTTTGTTGGAATTCATCATCTCAGGATGGTGTTATTGCTAAACCCATGCTAAAGAGATGAGCAGTTATATGTGCTTCAGATTAATTCAAGATGAAAAACTTAATTATAATTTAAGAAGTGCTTTTGGTGGAAAAGAAGGGTCAAAATATTTCAAAATGTTGAATCACTAGAGACAAAAATAATTAAAAGGGCACTTGGCAGTAAAAAGGTCAAGGACCACTTGCACTAGATGTTTATGACATTGTCTAGCTTTAAAAATCAATTTGACTGCATCACTTTAAATCACATTTTTTAATTTTTTGCATTAAATTAGATGAAAAAACAGATCAGATTTTATTATCAAGCAGTTTTAAAGTTGTTTGATGTTTTTAAATGTCTATATTTTACATTTCTCCATGTCTATCCATAAGAAAGTAGTTTATCAAAAAATGTTTATAGTCTAATAACCATAAACAGCCTCTTCAAATTTATCCACTTATGAAATTTTTACATAAAGGTATAAAATTCAAATAGCAGTAACTTTCACTTTGAAACAGGTTTATAAATAAATTTAAAAGAAATTTGAAAGCAAAAACAAAAAAGTTATGTGTAATCATACAGTGATAGTTAGAGAAAAGGAAATAATGAACATTTTGACAATGTGTTTATCATTATCTACCACTTTAAAATTCAAAACTATAAGCTCTGGCTACAGAAATCTAAAATACCCTGAAGAGCCTTTTAATTCTTCCTACCTCCATGACCCAAGTATCAACAACCAAAAAGCTTAAACTGCAATAATGAGTCTTTGTATATTATCTTGCAAATCTTCTGAAGATCTTACAGATATATACTAGTTTATTTAAAACAGGATCAAAGAATCCTGGGAAACCGTGCTCCTTCTTCTTCCTCTTACATTAATACAAAATATGAAACGTCAAATACTCTCCCTTCTGCTCTTCACATATGTAAAAATAAATGGTGGGATTGCAACGCTGTTAGCCTAGCTGCATTAGGACAGTTTGTAGAGACGAAAGAAGGAATGACGCTAGGCTGTTATCTCACTCTGTCTGCACAGTGTTATTGGGTTACAGTTTTGATTAAATAGATCACACCAGTCAATCCAGCCCTGGAATTTCAGATATCTTAGATATTTAAGAATTCATCCAGTCTTCAACTACCTAATTTGTCCGTGAGAAACCAGAACCCCAAGGAAGCGGGAGTGACTTGCTCAAGTCATATAAGTAATTGGTAGATAGACCTAGAATCTAGTTCTCAGGACTCCTAATCAGTGTTCTTTCTACCACCAGAAGTCAGAAACTGTTTTACTAAAATGTTGCCTCTTCCCATAGCTTACAAGCTACCCCCTTCCTCATGCCCTACCCACTTGTTACCCTGACAAATGGTCTCTTTCAATGGAGTGTGTGTTCAGATGATGTCAAAGCCATGTTGTCATGACTCTCTGACAACCCCAGTTCTTGTACAGACATCGTGCTTCCCTAATACGTGTACTTCAAACTTTACCACAGCTTAATTCTATCCTTTTCTTCAAATGGATAACGTGGTAACCCATGGTTTTTGGCTTACGAAGTTGGTGATGCCTCCAAGTCTTCCTTTGTTTCAATCCTCCAAAAGGTTTAAGGTAAGTGCTTGTTAAGCATCTAACCCTTTTTAGCAATCTTGTTACTCCTCTATTTTGTTGGCCTCTCAAGTTACTGAACAGAACCTTTATTGCAGACTCCTTGAACTCAAACTTCTGTCTCTGCCCTGAACAGATGGTTCCCCAGATCTGGCAGAGCCTCTTTAGCCTATCGAAGCCAGTGCTTTTCCTGCCAGTTCCTGGCTTCTGCTGCCCTCTAGCATCCATTAGTAGCATGGCAGGACTTGAAACAATAAAGTATTTTTACTGAAATGAATTACTTGAAGGGTTATTTTTGCTTCATGCAAATACAGCCTTAAAAAAAAGAAAATCTGTGACATATAAAACTGCTACCATTCTGTGATTCTCCTGCCCCTAGCCCTAAGTCAGAACCTGGTTTTAAAGGCAGGGTTATAATGGGACTGATAATAATATCTAGGTATTCAATAGATTAGTTTATGCCTAAATTTACTTGCCCAGTTCTGAGGCTCATCAAGAGTTCCTTTCAAGAGTCAATTTTTTTTTTTTTTTTTTTTTTTTGAGATAGACTCTTACTCTGTTGCCCAGGCTGGAGTGCAGGAGCGCGATCTCGGCTCACTGCAAGCTCCGCCTCCCGGGTTTACGCCATTCTCCTGCCTCAGCCTCCCGAGTAGCTGGGACTACAGGCGCCTGCCACCACGCCCGGCTAATTTTTTGTATTTTTAGTAGAGACGGGGCTTCACTGTGTTAGCCAGGATAGTCTCAATCTCCTGGCCTCGTGATCCGCCTGCCTCGGCCTCCCAAAGTGCTGGGATTACAGGCTTGAGCCACCGCGCCCGGCCTCAAGAATCAATTCTTTAGGCCTTTCACCTGCTCATTTGAAATCTTGGCATAGGAACACTTCAAATAAAGAAGCAATAAAAACAACCTAAATATCTAACAATCAAGGATTACTTAAATAAATTGTGATACACCTTACAATAGTCTATTTTGTGACTATTAACAATTAGGTTTTAAAAATAAACTCAAAATTATGTGGAAATGCTTACAATGTAATATTAAGTGCAATAGCTAAATATTTAAAAAGAAAAGAAAAGAATTACTGTAGGCCAGGTATGGTGGTTCACGCCTGTAATCCCAACACCTTGGGAGGCCGAGGCAGGTGAATCACCTGAGGTCAGTAGTTCAAGACCAGCCTGGCCAATGTGGTGAAGCCTTGTCTCTACCAAAAATACAAAAATTAGCCAGGCAGGGTTGTGGGCACCTGTAATCCCAGCTACTCGGGAGGCTGAGGCAGGAGAATCGCTTGAACCCGGGAGGCAGAGATTGCAGTGAGCCCAGGTCACACCATTGCACTCCAGCCTGGGTGACAAGAGGGGGAAACTCCGTCTCAAAAAAAAAAAAAAAGAAAGAAAAGAAAGGAGAAAGAATTACTGTAAACTCCCAATAATAGAGAAAGAAATGGTCTGAAATGTTACTAATGGTTGTTTTTTGTATTATCCAATAAGCATGTGTTACATTTTACAGTCATAAAATCTGCATCTGTAGATGCTAAAATGTGGGTCACTCATACCGGAGTATAAGACTGAGAGAGTAAGATCTCCAAAAAGAACTATTGTGGCCCATGCAGGTGGTCATTGTGATGACAGCGGCATCACGATAGCCAAAGACATATTCATTTGAGTAAGGTAAAATGTTACAATGGCAAGACAAACTACAGTGTTAGTCACATTCTCTTGCCTCTCTGCCTAGGGTTTGGAAGATGATCCCTTTTAGCGAATTAAGCCCCCTAAGTTTTTCAACAGTTTATAAAAGTGTGGCTTCAAAGTGTATTACCAGTTGTTTTTCTACTTTGAGAAGGCAGAATCATGAGCAATTTACATGAACTATATGTTTTTTAAACTAAATGTGACTTTTAATATAACCAGGCTGGTGAAATAGGTTTTTTCACCATTTACATAAACAATACAGATACTATCATAGAAGGGGAATTGCAGTATCAACTTTCATAAATATGGTGAAGATTTCCTATCTACAGTCAATTTCCTTCTAGAGAGTTTATACCAATTGACACTACAGGTGTGGAGTACATAAGATAGGCTGCAGATTGTGTACATCTTGTAGCATAAATGCTGCAAATCTGGTCTCTCTCTTTCAAAAACACAGAAAGGATGTTATAATAAGAATAATCATGACATGTGCTCTTAGATTATTCTTTTAAGTAAATTCTATTCAAATTTTGATTCTTCCCACTGAGGGTAGCAGACTTCTTGCCACTCAACACATATGCACAATAATACATTGTGTCATGGTAAATACAAGAAATTTGCTACCCACAGTGAGGGCCAGATGCCACCAGAGCAAGTGCTGCTGCCTTGGAATGAGTACTGACAGAGTACAATCAGAATCCTTACATTTTCCTTGCTTTCATTTTTAGAAAGTACTTTTGGTAAAAAGAAAACATTTAAAATTGTATGTTGTTGGCCTTTCTGAGTCCCTTTCATTGTACTTACCTCACATTTTGTCTGTTGACTAAATACCAGGTTTCCCAATATTTTTCAGTGATAATTTCTATGGCCATCATTAAAAAGTAAGATGTGAATTTCCCCAAAAACACAAAAACTAGATTTCATCTTTACTTCTTATTTATTCATTTGCAATTTAACAACCATTTGTTGAATATCTGTTATATGCTAGGCATAATTGTAGGAATTTGGACTATAACAGTGAATGAAAATGACCAAAAAAAAGTCCCTGACCTCATTAAGCTTATATCTCATGATTTTTTTCTCTTAAGTATTTGTTATCCATAATAAATTCAGATTTAGATATTTCTGAGCCAAAGCTATTTTGTAATGAAATTTCAGGATAAAATTTTACCCACAGCTCTTCATGGTATAACTGTCCTTCTTGCTCCTCCACTGTTACTTCCAGACCATTCTCCGATTCTTTTTAAGAAAGAAACCTAACCTTATTCGCTTCATCAAGTCATATCACCCTCTACCCTCCTTGTTGTGGTTATCTATTCACCTCCAGATCACTTCCTTTAATGCCTTGGATATTTGGGCTTTGGGCCCACTTCTAGTACTGTCTCCAACACTACTTGTGTCATAATTCATAATTATTTTAATGTCCTGATCTGATCAATGGTTCTAATACTCTGCATTCTTAATTACTTGATCTCTTTTCCAATGGTCTTATCCTCTACCCTACCTCAGGCAATGACTCCCCATAGTAACACCCAGGTATTGTTATTACTGATAATTGCAGCTACCCATAATTTTTATTTCAGACATTCCATTCACTAACCATGACCTTTTATCTCTCCAGCTCACTCTTTCCAGTTTTCTGACTCTAACAATTCTTTGATCCCATAGAGACCTATAGTCCATTGATCTCATCACCTTTCACTGTTCCTAACTCAACTCAAATCTTCATTTTCTTATTTGCCCAGATTAATTGCATCATTGCATCTTTATATTCATCCTTTAAATATACTATCAATCCCTTGCTCTTTTCTCACTGTCTTTATACTAGCCTCCACATTCTGCACCTGCATTCACTCAATGGAATGTGAATGGGGAGAAAAAAAATACACACACACCCGAATCATTCCAATTGGTTTCTTGCTTTGAATTCATAACTGCTAAGTAAAGGTGCTTTGCTGCCAAGCAATTATACTTCGTCTCTTCGAGTTTATTCTTTCTCCCTCTCTCATAGACCACTATTTCATGCTTTCTTCTTTCATAGGCATCTATCATCACCTTTTCCACCATCCTCAATCTTAGTGAATGATACTTTTTTCCTGTTTCCTTGAAAATAACTGGAAGCAAATCAGAAGAGAATATCCACAAACTCTTAACCACCATGTATAACCACCTGCCTTCTTCTGTGTCCAATACTCTGCCTTCTGTTTTACTGCTATGGAGGCATTTGCTATGCTCCTAATAAGGTCGAGTCCTGAACCTATTCCCTGTCACCTACTGATATGGTTTGGCTCTGTGTCCCCACCCAAATCTTGTCTCGACTTGTAATCCCCATGTATCAGGGGAGGGGCCTGGCAGGAGGTGATTGAATCATGGGTCAGAGTTCCCCTTTGCTGTTCTCGTGAAAGTTAGTGAGTTCTCACAAGATCTGGTTGTTTGGAAGTGTGTGGCACTTCCCGCCTTCTTTCTCTCTCTCTCTCTCTCTGTTTCTCTCACTCTCTCTCTCTCTCTCTCTCTCTCTCGCTCTCTCTTGCTCTCTGTCTCCTGCAGCCATATAAGATGTGCCTTACTTCCCCTTCATCTTCTGCCATGATTGTAAGTTTCCTGAGGCTTCCCCAGCCATGCAGAACTGTGAGTCAATTAAACCTCTTTTCTTTATGAATTACCCAGTCTCAGGTAGTTCTTTGTAGCAATGTGAAAGCAAACTAATACATCTACTTAAGGACATAGCTCTAGCTATTTTCTCCTCTCTCATGCGTTATCAATTTTCCCTTTCTACTGAGACTTTTCCATCAGCATAAAAATGAACTATAATATTTCTCATCTTGGCAAAAAAAGCTCTCGTTTCAACTTCCTTTACCAGTTACTTCCCCACTTCTCTGCTCTCTTTATATCAGAACTCCCTAAAAGGTTGCCAGTGACTTGCTTAATCCAGTTCTAGTCTTTCCATTCTCTCTTGCACCTATTTCAATCAGGCTTTTGTTCTCATCACTCCACTGAAACTGCTCTCTTCAGGAATGGCCTCTATATTCCTATATCTCGGTTTTTACCTTACTTGATATTTCCCTTCTCCTTGAATACTTTGTTTATTCTGCTTCCAGAACATGTCCCTAGGCTTCCCCTACCTCACTAGTTACTTCTAACCATCTTTTATGCTTTTTTTTCATATTGTTGCCATGCTCCAGGGTTCATTCCTTAGTTCTCTTCTATTCATATTCTACACTCTTTCATCTACCACATGGCTTTGAATACTCTTTATATGATGAAACTTCCCAAAGTTTTACCTCCAACCCAAGTCTCTCCCCCAACCTCCAGACATATATATTTAATTGCCTATTAAATATGTCCTTTTGGATGTCCAATATACACCCAAGTTTAATATGTTTGGCTCAAAACTCATAATATTTTTGCTCAAACTCACTTTTCCCACAGGCTAACCTATTTCCATGAATGGTAACCATCCTACCAGTCAGTAAAACTTTGGAGTTATCATTGGCTCTTCAGTTTTTACACTCTACGTCTAATCCATCAGCAAATCCCAATAGCTCTACCTTCAAAACATGTTCAGAATCTGACCAATGCTCACTACCTCCAGAGCAACCACACTTAGTCTAATTTATCTTCTAATTATCTCAGTAGTAACTTAGCTGTTCCCCTGTTTTCAACTTCCCTCTCCCCTACCTCCTGCCACCCCATACGTATACCATCTACTCTCCACACAGGAACCAAAGTAATCCTTTCAAAACACATGTCACACTACATCACTCCACTGTTCAAAATCATCCCATGGTGCTCCAGCCCACTTAAAGAAAAAGCCAAGACTGTACAATGGTCTACACGACCCTATAGAGTCTGGTCCCCTAGCACATCTCTGACCTCATCTACTACTTTCTCACTTGCTCATGGTACTCTAATGATGGTGGCCTCTCTACTTTATACATGCAGAGCACCTTTGTGCCTCACAGCTCTTGCACATGTTACTCTCTCTGCCAGAATACTCTTCCCTAAATATCCACATGACCCACCCATGTCTTCATCAACTTCATATTTTCAGATCTATAATCTCAAATGTCATCTTAGCAAGGCGTTACCCTAGCATTCCATTTAAAATTGTTAACTTCGTATTCTCCCTGCCTTCCTAAATAATTTAGTTCAAAGGCCCAGCAAGATAGTCATTTATGCAGGGTGGGGGTGGGGTGACACACCTGTGCATTGTGCTGCACAAGGCAAGGAGGTCATCAGCACAGAGGGCTCTGGCAGAGGGAGCATGAAGCAGGCTGTCAGTACTTAAACACGATAAGGCAGAAGGAGAATAAAGAGCTTAGTGCTGTCAAGGAAGGGTGCTGGTGGGAGAATCGGGAAATTGATTCCATTCAGAAGGGACTCATCTAACACATAAATATGTTAAGGGTGATGACAGTCCAATTTCTCACTGTGGGAAAAGGAAATTACAACATGGAGTGATAGAAAACCAATGAGTGGCTCATGCCTGTAATACCAACACTTTGGGAGGCCAAGGTGGGCAGATCACCTGAGGTCAGGAGTTCGAGACCAGCCTGGCCAACATGGTGAAACCCTGTCTCTACTGAAAATACAAAAATTAGCCAGACATGGTGGCGGGTACCTGTAATCCCACCTACTCAGGAGGATGAGGCAGGAAAATCACTTCAACTCGGCAGGCAGAGGTTGCAGTAAGCCAGGATCACGCCATTGCACTCCTACCTGGGTGACAAGAGTGAAATTCCATCTCAAAAAAAAAAAAAAAGGAAAAGGAAAAGAAAACGATGATGAATCCTGTGGTTTTGGATTGGAATTGGAAGATAAAGATATTTATTCATGTTTTCAGTATATATAGATATAAAATGAATATGTAAATAAATATATACATGTGTATATGTGTATGAGCATATACATACACACACATACAAATAAATGTATTTATATGTGTATTTATACATATAATTCCAGCTCTGTCCACTAAAAATATATGGGAGAAATAAAAGGTATCTAATTTGGAAAGGAAGAAGTCAAATTACCTATTTTTGCAGATGATATCATTTTATATTTGGAAAAACCTAAAGACTCCATCAAAAACTATTAATTAAACAACATGAGTTTAAAACAAAACAAAACAAAACTATTAGAACTGATAAACAAATTCAGCAAAGTTGCAGGATACAAAATCAACATACAAAAATCAGTAGCATTTCTATATGCCAATAGTGAAAACCCTG
Organism: Papio anubis; assembly: GCF_008728515.1. NCBI lineage: Eukaryota > Metazoa > Chordata > Mammalia > Primates > Cercopithecidae > Papio > Papio anubis. Next base: position 80,863,974 of record NC_044979.1, read on the forward strand.
AAAGAGAAATCAAAAAAGCAATCCCATTTACAAGAGCCACACATAAATTAAATCCCTAGGATTTAACCAAAGAAATGAAAGGTCTCTACAATGAAAATGACAAAAGACTGATGAAAGAAATTGAAGAGGATACCAGAAAATGGAATTATAGCCCATGTTCAGGGGCTGAAAGAATCAATACTGTTATAATGTCCCTGCAACCCAAAGCAATCTATAGATTCAATGCAATCGCCTATCAAAATACCAATGACATTCATCACAGAAATAGAAAAAAAAAAATCCTATAATTTATGTGGAACCACAAAAGACCCAGAATAGCCAAAGCCACCCTGAGCAAAAAGAAGAAAACTAGAGAAATCACATTACCTACCTTCAAATTATACTACAGAGCTATAGTAACCAACAGCGTGATACTGGCATAAAAACAGACACATAGGCCAATGGAACAGAATGGAGAATTCATAAACAAATCCACACACCTACAGTGAACTCATTTTCAACAAAGGTGCCAAGAACATACACTGAGGAAAAGACAGTCTCTTCAATAAATGGTGCTAGAAAAACTGGATATTCATAAGCAGAATAATGAAACTTGACCTCTATCTCTTGCCTTATATAAAAATCAAATCAAATGGATTAAAAACTTAAAATTAAGACTTTGAACTATGAAACTATTACAAGAAAAACATTGGGGAAACTCTTCAGGACATTGGTCTGGGCAAAAATTTCTCGAGTAATACACCACGAGCACAGGCAATCAAAGCGAAAATGGACAAATTGGGTCATGTCAAGTTTAAAAACTTCTGCATAGCAAAGGAAACAATCAACATAGTTAAAAGACAAGCCACAAATTGGGAGAAAATATTTTCAAATTCCCCATCTGACAAGGGATTCATAACCATGGATTAATCCAAAGGGTTAATCAAACATTTCTATAGGAAAAGATCTAATAATCTGGTTTTAAAAATGAGCAAAAGAGGCCCAGTGCAGTGGCTCACGTCTGTGATCCTGGTACTTTGGGAGGCTGAGGCGGGTGGATCACCTGAGGTCAGGAGTTCAAGACCAGTGTGGCCAACATAGTGAAACCCCATCTCTACTAAAACTACAAAAATTAGCCGGGCATGGTGGTGCACACCTGTAGCCCTAGCTACTAGGGAGGCTGAGGCAGGAGAATCGCTTAAACCCAGGAGGTGGAGGTTGTGGTGAGCCAAGATCACACCACTGCACTTCAGCTGGGGCAACAGAGCAAGACTCCATCTCAAAAAAAAAAAAAAAAAAAAAAAGAGCAAAAAATTTGAATACATATTTCTCAAAATAAAATATACAAACAGCAAACAGACATATGAAAAGATGCTCAACATCCTTGATCATTAGAGAAATGCAAATCAAAACTACAATGAGATAGCATCTCAACCCAGTTAAAGTGGCTTATATCAAAAGACAAGCAATGAAAAATGTTGGTGAGAAAGGGACACCCTTATACATTGTTGGCGGAAATGTAAATTAGTAAAACCACTATGGAGAACACTTTGGAGGTTCCTCAAAAAACTAAAAATAGATCTACCTACTGCTGCATGTATACCCAAAAGAAAGGAAATCAGTATATTGAAGAGATAGTTGCACTCCCATGTGTGTTGCAGCACTGTTCACAATAGCCAAGATGTGGAAACAACAGATTAATGGATAAAGAAAATGTGACATATATACGATGGAGTAGTATTCAGCTATAAAAAAGAATGAGATCCTGTCATCTGCTACAACATGGTGGAACTAGAGGTCATTAAGTGAAGTAAGCCAGGTATAGAAAGACAAGCTTGGCATGTACTCATTTATTTGTGGGAGCTAAAAATCAAGACAATTGAATTCATAAAAATAGAGTATAAAAGGATTATTAACGGAGACTGGAAAGGATGCTGGAGGAGTGGGGACAAGGTGGGGATGATTAACAGGTACAGAAACAATTTAGAAAAAATGAGTAAGACCTAGTATTTACAAAACAACAGTGTGACTATAGTCAATAATAATTTAATTGTACATTTTAAAATAACTAAAAGTTGGCTGGTGGCTCATGCCTATAATCCCAGCACTTTGGGAGGCCAAGGTGGGTCAATCACTTGTGTTCAGGAGTTCAAGCTGAACATGGCGAAGCCCTGTCTCTACTAAAAGTACAAAAATTAGCAAGGCTTGGTGATACATGCCTATAATCCCAGCTACTCAGGAGGCTGAGGCATGAGAATCACTTGAAGCCAGGAGGTGGAGATTGCAGTGAGCTAAGATAGCACCACTACATTCTAGCCTGGGCAATAGAGCAAGACTCTGTCTCAAGAATAAATAAATAAACAAAATAAAATAACTAACAGTATATAATTGGATTGTTTGCTACACAAAAGATAAATGCTTGAGGTGATGAATATCCGTTTTCTTTGATGTGATCATTACTCATTGCACGCCTGTATCAAAGTGTCTCATGTACCCCATAAATATATATACCTATGTACCCACAAAGAATTTTAAAAAAATAAATAAAAATGTTTTTAAAAAGTTATGGTAACAGAAATACCCTATTAGCAGCTAGGTGTGGTGGCATGTACCTGTAGCCAAGCATGGTAGCATGAACCCGTAGTCAGCTACGTGAAAGGCTGAAAAGAGAGAAAAAGAGGATCACCTGAGCCCAGGAGTTCAAGACCACCCTAGGCAACATAGGGAGACCCCTATCTCCAAGGGAAAAAAGAAAAGAAAAAGAAATATTTCATTAGAAACAAGCAAACTTAGCACTCAAAACTTGGTTTCCAAATATCAAATGCTATTCTCCACTGAAGGGATTCAGGGATTCAGGGATTCTTGAGAAATGGCTGATTCTAGGACTGGGGCAAGGAAATTACAGATAAGCCTGAATCTTATACCAGAAAAAAAGGCAGTGCTCAAAGATGGGAGCTTTATCAAAATGTCACATATGTCAGCTTGTAGGGCCCCTCGCTGACAAAATCTGAGAAAATTTGAGCATCAAATTTAATAATACTGAAAAAGAACTTATTGAATAAAATAAAACCAATAAATTCATCCTGATATAAATTTTTTAAATAATAAATAAATGAAGAAAAGAGAAAGATTTTCTCCATAGCAGAATGACGACATATAAATGTAATGAACATGATGGACCACAATAGAAATAATCAATCAAGAAATATCCACAGATACTAAAACTAGCAGACGAAAGTCTAAGTGGCATGGAATATTTACATACTCTCAAAATACCTCCCAATAAAATGCTTTTTAATTACAAAGAAAAAAAGAGAAATTTTACAGTGAAGATGCCCAGTAGGTTCCTTCTTAATGAAGTGATCAAAGTTACCAGTTACGAAACAAACTGAAATAATCTATCACTTAATAGGATGCAAGAACACAACATCACTTATGTGCATCCTTGCCAAAAATGTATAACTGACATCTAACTATGAGAAACATCAAACAAATCCACGTAGAGGAATATTCTACAAAATAATTGGCTGGTAATCTTCCAAAGTGTCAAGGTTGAAAGTCAAAGAAACACTGAAAAACTGGTTTTGATTGAAGGACATCAAAAAGATAATTAAATGAAATGTATGATGCCAAATAGAATTATCTTGTTAATAAGAACACAACTAGGACAACTTTTGAAACGGAATGGGATGGCAGTAAAGAATCAGTACTAATTTCCCGATTTTGATGGTTGTGTTATGTTTATGTAGGAGAAAGTCCTTGCTGGTAGCATTTAGGAGTGATAGCAACTTACCTTAAAATGGTTAATGAAAACAAGTTTTTTGTACTGTTCTTGCATTTTTTCATAAGTTTGAAGTTATTTCTAAATAAACAAAATTGCTGGCCCTGAGCAGGGGCTCATGCCTGTAATCTCAGCACTTTGGGAGACCAAGGCAGGTGGATCACTTGAGGTCAAGAGTTCGAGCCCAGCCTGGCCAACATGGTGAAACCCCATCTCTACTACAAATACAGAAAAACTAGCCAAGCACAGTGGCACACGCCTGTAATGCTAGCTACTCAGGAGGCTGAGGTGGGAGAATCACTTGAACCTGGGAGGTGGAGGTTGCAGTGAGCCAAGATCGCACCTCTGTACTCTAGCCTGGGTGACAGAGCGAGACTCCATTTCAAAAAATAATAATAAATAAATAAATAAAATTGTAAATCCATGCAAGGCCTACCCTATCCCCTTCTCCACTTAATTTTCCTCCAGAGCACTTATCGACATCTGACATATATTTTACATATTTGTTATTGTCTGCCTCCCTCTCCCAGAATATAAACTATATGGAATTTTCAGCACAGTTTCACTTAATGACATACATGGAGTAGATTCTCTTGTCCAAAGGTAACACTTTCTGCAGAAATGCAATGTTACCACTCCTAGACAAACACAGACTTACTGTAAAAGACAGTTTAGCCCCTTAGAGCTCCAGATTCCCAAACTAGTCCAATTTTGTTGGTAGTTGTATGTAATGAAATGGCCCAAAGCAGTTTTCCAGAACAAAGAAATAGTGTGCTTCCAAGTCAATTCTGGTTACTGCTCTTTCAAGCCAAGTTTAATATAAAACATAAAAATTTTTGAGTTTGAATGGATAATTTTTCTAGCTTGCTCTAATCGTATCAAAGTTTTCAATGTTCTTTGGGCAAATTTAAGACAAGACATCTTGTTAAATCATCTATCGACATTTTAAAATGTACACCAGGAAAAAAAGAAATTTCCATTTGAAAGAGCAGGGCAGAATTAATCCAAAGTAAGTTTTTATTTTTTTGAATCCACTTTATTAGTCATATAGTTCTCGAGAATGTTGTTAAATTAATATAAAAATATTATGGGAGGCACAGGAGTATTCAGCATAAAAGTATGAAAGTATGAGTCTTTTTTTTTTTTTTGGAGGCTAGAATCTCTCTGTTGCCCAGGCTGGAGTGCAGTGGCACGATCTCGGCTCACTGCAACCTCTGCCTTTCAGGTTCAAGGGATTCTAGTGCCTCAGCCTCCCACGTAGCTGGGATTACAGGCACCTGCCACCATGCCTGGCTAATTTTTGTAATTTTTTTAGGAGAGACAGGGTTTCACCATGTTGACCAGGCTGGTCTCAAACTCCTGACCTCAAGTGATCCACCTACCTCAGCCTCCCAAAGTGCTGGCATTACAGGCATGAGCCACCATGCCCTACCAAGCATATGAGTTTTATAGCCAGAAAGACAGGGCTTCATTCCAGCTTCGCCAATTATTAGCATTATAATCCTGGGCAGTTATTTAACCTGTCTATGTTCTTGTTTTTTTATTATAAACTGGTGTAATAATGCTACTGCTCACATCTTAGGCCAATCGTAAAGTTTAAAAAAAATAAAACAAAGCATTTGGCACAGGGCCAGCACATAGTGATGAACAAATAAATGTTAGCTTTTAATTTTTATATGTGTAACTTAAATTTTTAAAACATATATTTTTAAAAAATCAGGCCGGGAGCAGTGGCTCACGCCTGTAATCCCAGAACTTTGGGAGGCCGAGGCGAGCAGATCACCTGAGGTCAGGAGTTCGAGACCAGCCTGACCAACATGGTGAAATCCTGTCTCTACTAAAATTATGTAAAAAATTAGCCAGGCGTGGTGGTGCGCACCTGTAATCCCAGCTACACTGGAGGCTGAGGCGGGAGAATCGCTTGAACCTGGGAGGCGGAGGTTGCAGTGAGCTGAGATCACACCACTGCACTTCAGTCGAGGTGACAAAGTGAGACTCCATCTCAAAATAAATAAATAAATTAATTAATTAATTAAATCAGACTGGTTCAAGTGGTGTTTACAACTAATTGATCACAACCAGTTACAGATTTCTTTGTTCCTTCTCCACTCTCACTGCTTCACTTGACTAGCCTTAAAAAATGTAAAATACATATAAAATATAAATATGTAATAAACCTACCTCAAGGAAATTACACAAACTTGTGGCTTTTTCTTCCAAGTTTCATTCTGGTAAAGTTTTACACATGAAATCTCATTTTCTGTAATTCATATTAACATATCCTTGAAAAATCATGCATTGTGTGATATAAATGTAAAAATGTGGCTTTGACTTTGCGCTGTTAATGTTTACAGGACAGTCAAATTGTATGTAGAAATTATTTCATATTGAAGTTGATTTGTACAATATGATATTCCATTTTCATTTGCACACATTTAGTCTTTACTGATTAAATAATTTCCCAAATCAGCTTGAATTTGTCATCTCTGTTTATAGCTGAGGGTAACAACCAAATTGTTTTTGAACTAATTTACATAGTAAGTATAGTAGAATTCCTGTTCTATATAAAGTATCAGATGTAAATACTAGTTCTATTAAATGCTAAAGAATTTAGCAATGTAAATTACTTATGTGATTTGTATACATTTGTATTTAAAACTCATTAAACTTTAGAATAATAAAGACAAAGCAATTTTTACATGGGCTGCTCTTTTCTCATTTTCAGTTATGGTGATAACTTATCCCTAGTTTCATAATGAATCTAGTTTTGTAAAGCTAGTCCCAGTTGTTCCTAATTCACTTAACTCTAAAGTTAGATGGCAAAATGTTTCCAGTTCTCAGACCTTGTTTGTTCTTGTCTTTGTTTTTAAGACAGGGTCTCCCTCTGTTGCCTACCTGGAGTATGATCACGATTCACTGCAGACTTGACCTCCTGGGCTTAAGTGATCCTCCCACCTCAGCCTCCCAAGTAGTTGGGACCACAGGCACATGCCATGATGTCTGGCTAATTTTTCATACTTCTTTTAGAGATAGGGTCTGGCTATATTGCCCAGGCTGGTCTTGAACTCCTGGGCTCAAGCCCTCCTCCCACTGTGGCCTCCCAAACTGCTGGCATTACAGGCATGAGCCACTGTGCCTTGCCAAGGGCTGGTCTTCTGTCTTATGCTAAACCCAGCTAATGGTGGGAAAGCTTACACTGATTGATGATATAAGGATGGTCAGCAAATACCTCAGAAGCTACAACTCACAGGCTCAATGTAATGTTACTTCAATTTTACCTAAGTTATCTACCAGAGTTTAGACATTTCTGGAGAAGCAATTAAACTTGTAATAAACATTAGATCAACTTACCTTATATATTCATATTTTCCAAAAAAAATTCCAGAAGCTGCCAAATCAAAGATTGTTGTATCAGTCAGAGTAGGCTAGGTTGTCCTACAATAACAGCAATACTCTCACTACGGTTTATCAAGGGCAGCTTGGGCTGTTGTCCTACCAGGCTCCAGGCAGATCTTTCTCCACCTCCATGTTAAAAGCCAAGAAGAAGAAAGAGTAGCAAGTTACACGTTAGCTCTTAAAATTATAACCAGAAATGGCATATTACAACTCACATTTCATTGGTAAAAGCAAGACAACATTGTTTCATCTAGCTGCAAAGTAACAAGGAAATGCAATCCGACCATGTACCAAAAAAGGAGTGAACAGGGAAGATTTGTTGAGTAGCAATAATGACTACATAATATGCCCTACACCTCACCAAATATCCTATTCGTTATTATTCCAGAAGCAAAATATACTTATTACCTCTCCACAGAGACAATCCAAAATGGCATCAAGCTCAGAGTTCAGGATCTCTGGGTCATATGCAAAAGTCTCTTACATCTGGGGTTGATATAAAGCCCTGGCAGTGGCTTTTCTTGATCTTAAGTCTAAGAACTAAAAAAGCAAGGTATTTGTCCCACAAACACATTATACAATAGTCAAGCAAGACGGGATAACCAAGATAACCATTCAGAAGCTGTAAAAATGAAAGTAACACTCTAGAAGACATTGATCCTTAGCAATTCTGAAATCTACAGGGCAAAATTATGAGGATCCCATTACATGAGGTGAAAAATGATTTTTGATTAGGCTCTGATTTTACTTCCTGAAAGTAACACCCTTCCCATTTTTCTTCATGGTGCCTGGCTCCACCCTCTGGGAGAATCTTCCTTTCCCATAGTTTCTTTGGCCACACGTGAAGGAGCACTAAAATATATACCCTCCTTGGAGTTTGAGCTGCTTTCTCCTGTCCATAGATGGCATTATTTTAAGGCTCAAACAGTCACAATTTTTTTTTTTTAACTCCAATCTAATGGTTTACCAGTATCACTTTACTACAAACATAGCAAACTTTTTATCTGTCTGATTCCGCTTATTTCTATGTGCCAATAACCACAACCATCATCCATTTCTGGACATACTTCTTTGATTTGTTTTGTTATTTCTTTGTTTTGCTTTCTTGTCACCATGCCACACCCACCTCTAATGTAATTATGTATTCTATGAGCCTAACAAGACTAGAGGATAACTGCTTCAATCTCTTTTTGTTTTTTGTGGGTTTTTTTGTTTTTTGTTTTTTGTTTTTTTTTGAGACGGAGTCTCGCTCTGTCGCCCAGGCTGGAGTGCAGTGGGGTGATCTCGGCTCACTGCAAGCTCCGCCTCCCGGGTTCACGCCATTCTCCTGCCTCAGCCTCCCAAGTAGCTGAGACTACAGGTGCCCGCCACCACGCCCGGCTAGTTTTTTGTATTTTTAGTAGAGACGGGGTTTCACCATGTTAGCCAGGATAGTCTCGATCTCCTGACCTCGTGATCCACCCGCCTCGGCCTCCCAAAGTGCTGGGATTACAGGCTTGAGCCACCGCGCCCGGCCTCAATCTCTTTTTGTTAAGCTATGTTGTTCAATTTAAAAGATTTACTGAATGCTCCCTGAAGTCATTCATGAGTTTTAGCAATGGATATAACGAGCAAACACTTGGTTTGATCCTTATTATAAATACAGTTGAATTTTAATGGCCTTGTCATTTTGTATTTACTAGTTGAGATTGTGAAGCAGCTGCCTTGTCCAGATTTGAACATTTCTGTATTTCTGGACTTACTCTATTCCCTTTAATCCTTGCTTATAAGTAGACTAATTCTTTTCTGAGCTTGTCTCTGTCTTGTAAAACCCTGCCAAATGCAATCAATAGAAGCTAGCTTACATTTCTAATACTTTACTTAAAACCTCTTTCCTAAGAGTTACAAATTCATTTGGATCATGATTCTCCTTCTAAGTCATTGCATGTAATATTTCCCCCCAAGAATTATATCACAATACATGGATTGCTATCCTTCCGGTCTTCACTAACCATTTTTTGCAGGCTAGCTTCAAATCCCTAAGCCAATGCCACAGATTTTAGGCTTTTGATGTCCCCTACTTCAGGTATCAATTTTCTATCGGATAGATTTGATTATGCTTTGGTAACAAATCTGGTAACAATCAAACCCAGTGTCTTAGAACAACAGTGGTCTATTTCTCACTCATGCTACATGTCTAGTATGAGTAAGCTTGGGTGGGAGTTAGGGGGCAAAGTTGGCCCTATATTCTCCTCACTCAGGAACTCTAGCTAAGGAAAGTTCATCTGCCTGTTTGCATGTTTCAGGGTAAAAGGAAGAACAAATGCTAAAATGTGCTCTGACTCATAGTTTCTGTTTAGAAGTCACTAGCATTACTTCTGTCCATAAATCATTATCCAGTGCAAGTCACCTCAAGGAACAGGAGAGTGCAAGCCTACCTGCATCTGGAGATATTTAGTGAGTAGAACTAATTACTCTCTCAACTGTTAAAATGAGTTCACTATGTAAGGATGTAAAGGCTATATTATTTGGACATCTCCCACTTTACTATCACCTTATCACCCAGGGCTAATTCCGTCTTATGGAAGGATTCTCCTCTCTCATTCTATGTACCTCCATTTTAAAGCTGCCACTCTTAAAAAGGAACAATTATTAAACAGAAGCAAACCCTTCCTTAGTCTACAATAGCTATGTTCTTCTACATCGATCTCAATTCACTTACAAAATTCTAATATTACCTCCAAAAGAATATTGCCTCTTTAGCCAAACAACCCTGAAAAAAAAAAAAAAGGCAGGAGGACTCATACTTTCTGATTTCCAAATATGCTACAAAGCAACGTAAATCAAGACTTGTAATGGAACAAGGATAGACATAAAGATGAATGGAATAGAGTTGAGAGTCTACAAATTAGCCTCTGCATCAATGAATTCACCAATTTTTGATGAAGTTGCTAAGACTCTTCAGCAGGGAAAGAAGAGGCTTTTCAACAAATGGTTCTGGGATAACTGGACAGCCACATGCAAAAGAATGAAGTTGGATGCTTCATATTGTGAGGTCTAACATTTCATGTGCTGCCTTGACAAGTTTAAGCTTCATAGACAAGTTTAAGTTCCAAAGTTCTAATAATGGGACCCCTTGCTGTTATTAGATACATTCTCCCAACCAACATCAAAGGCTTCCCACCTGGCTAGTTTCCCTATCAGCTGGACCTGCTGCACACCATCTAGCCCTCAACCTAGTGGGTTTTACTTTCCCACCACTCCATGAAATTCAAACAAGCCAATCACATCCTCTCATGGGTACCAAGAATCACCTCATCCTTTCATTACTACAAAACCTAACTTCCATGACCCTGCTTGCTCTTTCTTGTACAACCCCCATGGTGATGAAAATGTTCTAAAGTTGGCTGTAATGATAATTGCACGTATCTGTGAATATGTGAAACACCATTGAATTGTACATTTTAAGTAGGTGAAGTATACACTACAAGGATCATTTCCCAATAAAGCTATCTAAAATTATATATGGGCTACTACCAAGAACAGTACTGCAGTAGTTTCAAGAAGATTGACAGAAATGCACAGATGACTGATCCATAATAGATTGTCAAGAAAAGTTAGCAAATTTGGCTTTAGTCCTTGCTTGAAAAAAATTATGTTTTCCTAGAAGATATTTCTTGGTGACAGTATTCAAAGAAGACAGAGCTGAATGATCCAGTGGCCTAAATAACTATGGCGCTGTTTTTATATGATAAAAAGAAAAAAAAAAAAAGATAGTTTTCAGAATTCAAGCTCTGAATTAATGATCCTGCTCATTTTCTTTATTGAAATTTCTCTTGGTTCTTCAAGAGACAAACTATCATCTCTCTTCTGACTTTAACCATTATCCCACTTCTGATATTACTAGCCTCTTTATAAAACGTAAGCAGAGCTCCCTGAAACAATGCTTTCTTTATTCTTGGAGGTGGCACACTGGGACCTGGATCTACCAGGGCACCACCTGGTCACCTCTGGCAAAAAGCAGCCTTCTCTAGAGCTCCTCAGAGGGCAGCCCAATTGATGCCCACAAGAAGTGATGAGTAACATTTGCTGTCTCTTGTTCTGTCTTAAAATGACAAGAGCGGACAAGGGTGTGTTTTATCGTCTGGATGTCCACAAAATCAATGTCATCATGCAGCCACTGCCCATTACACACAATGAGCCAGGAAGCTGCTGAAGAAGCTTCGGTTCCACACAGCCAAGTTATAACAGCCCACACTCCAGAAAGCTGGGGGTGAGGAAGTCAGGCAGGCAGAACTGGAGGCTACATTCCAAAAATCTGTCATCATAAATAATTAATATTCATGGCTAATTTACCCTTTTGGTAGCCACCAAGCTAACTATAAGATGATTCCTCTAACAATGCATATGCATTTAAATGCTTGGTCTGAAAACGTTTAATTATATGTGAAATCGCCTGATGGAAAAAAAAAAAATTCTAACATTACATTTGTCCATGAAAAGAAAGGAAAAGCTGTTTTCAAAAAGTTTTTGAAACTGATTTCAACTCTTCTAAAAGTGAATTGTCCTATAAAATTTGTTTTAATTTTTTATTACATACTTATGTGAATAACATTTCTTATCAATAATGACTATTGAGAATTTAAAGGTATTATTTAAAATTCTTGATCAGAAATTGCATGTGGTCATCCTAGGGAAGAAATAATGCTGATATTAAAAACAGTATGCAGCCAGGCACAGTGACTCACACCTGTAATCCCAGCACTTTGGGAGGCCAAGGTGGGTGGATCACCTGAGGTCAGGAGTTCAAGACCAGCCTTGCCAACATACTGAAACCCTGTCTCTACTAAAAATACAAAAATTAGCCAGGCTTGGTGGCACATACCTGTAGTCGCAGCAACTCTGGAGGCTGAGGCAGGAGAAATCGCTTGAACCCAGGATGCAGAGGTTGCAGTGAGCCAAGATCACACCACTGTCCTCCAGCCTGGGCGAAAGAGCAAGACTCTGTCTCAACAACAACAACAACAACAAAGTATGCTTATGAAAACAAACTCAGGCTTTTTTCATTAAAACATTTTAGGCCGGGCGTGGTGTCTCATGCCTGTAATCACAGCACTTTGGGAGGCCGAGGCAGGAGGATTACCTGAGGTCAGGAGTTTGAGACCAGCCTGACCAACATGAAGAAACCCCGTCTCTACTAAAAATACAAAAATTAGCCGGGCATGGTGGCACATGCCTGTAATCCCAGCTACTCAGGAGGCTGAGGCAGGAGAATTGCTTGAACCCGGGAGGCGGAGGTTGCGGTGAGCCGAGATCTCTCCATTGCACTCCAGCCTGGGCAACAAGAGCGAAACTCCGTCTCAAAAAAAAATTTTGTTTAAGATTTTATTTAGGGGCCGGGCGCGGTGGCTCAAGCCTGTAATCCCAGCACTTTGGGAGGCCGAGACGGGCGGATCACGAGGTCAGGAGATCGAGATCATCCTGGCTAACACGGTGAAACCCCGTCTCTACTAAAAAATACAAAAAAAAAACTAGCCGGGCGAAGTGGCGGGCGCCTGTGGTCCCAGCTACTCGGGAGGCTGAGGCAGGAGAATGGCGGGAACCCGGGAGGCGGAGCTTGCAGTGAGCTGAGACCCGGCCACCGCACTCCAGCCTGGGCGACAGAGCCAGACTCAGTCTCAAAAAAAAAAAAAAAAAAAAAAAAAAAAAAAAAAAAGATTTTATTTAGGATAGTATGCAAATTCAATAGTTAATATTAATACAGGAGTTATTAAGAAATTATTTTTAGGCAGCTAGAAAAGGTGAAAGTTCTCGATGCAATTTTCCTTCAATAAAAAGCAACTCCTAAACCATTTCTTCTCTAACAGAAAGCAGCCTAAGAAGTCAGGCATAGATATGCAAACTAGAAGCTTTTATATGTAAATGTAGTCAGCTGTACCTGGAAGCCAGGTACATTCAGTGTGGCATCTCCTGCCCTCTTTTTCTTATCGCCACTTGTGCTAGCTGTCATGGCAGCCTCCAGATGACACCACGTGTACAGGCATCATGGCGACCAGCCAGGGGGAGGCCACGTCTGCATAATAAAAGACTGGGGTGGGAGGGCCAGTCTTTCTGTGGGATGTGTAAATGGCACACCTGGTAAAACCAGTCCCCTGGGCCCCATGTAAATCAATCACCTCTTCCTCAAGCCTCTTTACAAAACCAACTGCATTCCTCTGCAAACGGAGACCCTCATTTGGCTGACCGGCTTCCTCAACATAAGGAAGTTTTTTCTCTCTCTTTTCTTTTTCTATTAAACTTTCTGCCCCTGAACCCACTCCTCATGTGTGTCAGTGTCCTGAATTCTTTCTTGATCAAGACCAAGAGCCAGGGTATATACCCCAGACAATGGAGCCCTTTCAATATCTTACATAATATTTGCTATATTATAGTATATATTCCTAAAAAATAATTTTAAAAAATTTTCTCACCACATCCCATATAGATGCCTCCAGATGCCATAAAAACTATCATTTCTATGTCCTTTTCCTGCCATGACATGAAAAAAGTTAGGAAAGCATTAGTTTAAATCTAATGGCCAACCATTTCAATTGTGTCTGTTTCCTATCACCACCCCCACTCTCCCAAACAGTCTTGTCTTTGTCTATCATTCCAATTCCCAATCCTGTTTACTGTGGCATTTTTACCAATTCCCATTCCCAGGATGCCCTGCCTTGCTTGGGACTGTAATCAAACTACAATAAATTGATACACAGTCCTTCCATTTCTTATTACCTAAAATTGGTTGGGGATGCATCCTCCCTTTGGAAGAAGAGTAAAATCATCTATTATGGACTGAATGGTGTCCCTACAAAATTCATATGTTGAACCCCTAACCTTCAGTATGACTATATTTCTCAATATATTGCCTTTAAGGAGGTAATTAAGGTTAAGTGAGGTCATAAGGGTGGAGCCCTAATCTGATAGGATTGGTGTCCTTATAAGAAGAAGAAGAGACACCAGAGATATCTCTCATATCTCTATCTCCCTTTCTCTTTCTCTCTCTCTCCACATGCACAAAGTAAATGTCATGTGAGGACACAAGGAGAAGGTGGCAGTCTGCAAGCCAGAAAAGAGGCCTCCCTGCAGGAAGCAAGTTTGCTAGCACCTTGATCTTGGACTTCTAGCCTCTATAACTGTGAATGGGGGGAAATCATGTTGTTTAAGCCTATGGTATTCTGTTACGGCTGCCCTAGGTGACTAATACACCATCCTGAAGGAACTTCACACTTAGTCACCTGCTACATATTTTGCTGCATCTGATTACATCCTATAATCTTTATGTGCATCTTAGAAAAAGAAACTTCTTAAACATATATTATACATATAACATATGTATAATATATATTGTATAATGTGTACATGTGTATAATGTATATATACACATACATATATATGCACGTATATATATGTATATCTACATATATATATATAGAGAGAGAGAGAGAGTTTTGTTTTTTTGTTTGTTTGTTTTTAATAGGATCTTGCTAAGTCACCAGGGCTGTGCTGGCCTCGAACTTCTGGACTTAAGTCATCCTCTCGCCTTGGCCTCCCAAAGTGCTGGGATTACATGTTTGAGCTACCACTGGCCCAACAAAAGCCTCTTCTCTCCACAATAAATCTGTTTATCTGTAGCCTTCCTACCACCTCTTCCCATTTAAAGTCCTCTCTATTTCTCTCTTTCACACTCTTTCCTTTCTTTCTGGTATCAAGTTACTTTAGGACACTGAATTATTAGTGAAAAGGTTGTTCGGTAGGCAAGAAATCAAAGTGAAGAGAGATGGATAGTCTTGAGAAAATTTTTATTCACACAATATGAAATCTTAAGAATTCTCCTTGCCCTTCAACAAAGTCAGTTGTGTGGTAATAAAAGCAGTCTTTCCCACAAGGTTCATTGTCAAGCTCCTTTTGAGCCTACTGCACCAACAGTACTAGATTCCTGGACTTTGGTCTTTTCTAGGATCTATGCTTACTGTCACCTTCTGTTAATTAATTTTCATCTAGAGATAAGTAATATAATTATAACTGGTAAATTTTCCATTTACTCTAGTATATGAAGTTACAATTTAATTATGTTACAGCTGTTTACTATTTAATATGATTTATTTATGCCTGGAGACCCTTATCTATACTCACTGTCTGTATTTCCTGATTTTCCACTCATTCCTCAACTCATTCCACAGGCATAGTTCTTGTTATATTCTGCACATTGCAAGGTTTGGTGATTATTTTCTGTCCTTTGCTTGTTGAACTTTTCAGCAGCAATAGCACAATTACCCACCACCACCTTACCTTCTTTTTTTTTTTTTTTCCTCTCCTATTATTTCGTTCAGTTCAAAATGTCAACCACTTTATCTCCTTAAAGCAGTTTCCCACTTGGTGTCCATTACACTACACTACGTCTCTAGCAGCACCTTCGTGGTCTCCTTTTCTGTTCTTCCTTCTCAACAAAAATCTCTAAATGTTGGAGCACTTCCAGATCTGTGCAGGACCTTCTTCTATTCTGTATCTACACTCTCCCTAAGTGACTTTAGCCAACACCCTGCCCTTAAATGCCATCAATATGTGGATGACTCACAAATGTTTATCTCCATCTTAGCAACTCCTCCACAGCACCACACCCACATACCAAGTGCTTACTTGGACATCTAATAAGTATATCCAACTACCTCCAAGCAGAATTCTTCATTTTCCCAATAATCTTGTTCCTTCCAAGTTTTCAATAGATCAGTAATATTGACTTAAGGTCAATTCATTCAGTTGCTCAAGCCAGAGACTAAAGAGTGATGGAAAACACCTTTGCAAAATTATAACAGTAAGATAAATCAGAGAGTTGACTCCCATCTTGTTTCTGACTTCCAAGCTGTGCTTGGTCATTCCTGGGTGTAGACCAAGCTAACTTTGGGAAGAATTTAGTTTGGAATTTAACTTGAAGGCAAGATTAATAATAGTTCCTCCCTAAAACTAACTTCCTCCTTACTCAAGGACCAAAAACTGCCTTCATAGGACTAAGAAAGGCCACAGGAATAAAATTATGAGAGGTGTCTAAATTCTGCTAAGAAGTAGGCATAGTTTCTATAACCCCTTACTGCTCAGGAATTATGTGGCCAGAAGTCACAAGATTTGTGACTTCCCCAATTGTTCCCATAGATGACATCACTATTGTAGAACCTAAGATTGGTTTTTTGAGCTTTCAAACTGACCCCACCTGGATTCATGATGCATGACTCAACTGATTCTGTGGCCCAACCCAGAGGTGGACTTAGCATATGAGGACAGTTTTCCACATCCCTATGATTTCATTCCCAACCAATCAGCAGCACCCATTTCCTAGCCCCCTTCCCCTCAAATTGTCCAAAAAAAAAAAACCCCTAACTTCTGAGCCTTCAGGGAGGCTAATTTGAGTGATAACTCTAGTTCTCCCACATGTCTGTGGCCAGCCTCATGCCGATTAAACTCTTTCTCTACTACAATGCCATGGTCTCAGTGAATTGATTTTGTGAAGCAGGCAGAAAGAACCAAATATCATCATTGATCTTTCTTTCTCCCTTCCATTCATCATCAAGTCCTATTGCTGCTAGTTCCCTATTTCATCTAAAATCAACCCTCTTCTCTCCACCTCCACTGTCATCACCCTAGTCCAAGTGTCATTGTCTAGTCAAGATTGTTAAAAGTGCTCCTAACTAGTTTCCTTGCTTTCACTCTTGACCTCTCTCATTCATTCTCCAAACAGCAATCAAGTTGTTCTCTGAAAAACAGAGGAGCAGATAGTATCACTGCCTGAATACAAAGCTTTTTATTGTCAGCATAAAATGCAAACTCTTTATCCTGGTTTGGCTCCTACTTCCTTTCCCACTTCTTTTTGTTGCAGTTTTCCTTGTGGCTGCATTCTAGTCACATGGGCTTCATTTTGTTCCTTTTCTTCTTCTTCTTCTTCTTTTTTTTTTTTTTTTTTTCATATTTCTAGTAGAGACAGGGTTTCGCCATGTTGGCCAGGCTGATCTCAAACTCCTGGCCTCAAGTGATTCACCTGCCTCAACCTCTTAAAGTGCTAGGATTACAGGTGTGAGCCACCACACCCAGTCCATTTGGTTCGTCTTCTAAGCTGCAATGTCTTTGCACTTGCTGACACTTGTGTCTATAAAGCTATTCCACCAGCTTTTGCCTTTGCCAGCTAATTTCTGCCCTTTAGGTTTCAGCTTGTGTGACTCCCCTTACAAAATATGACCCTTATGACCCAATTCAGAAGTCTTCCTACCTCTTCTTTGCCCTCTGTGTTATACTCTATCTTATCATCTTGCACATCCCCTTCATAGTACTTATCACAACCTATAACTATTTGTTTATCTGACTCCCCAAATAACAGAGACATTATGTCTTACCATTGTACATCCCTAGTCTGTCACAGTGCTTGCCATTCAATAAATATTCATTGACTAAATGAATAGATGAATAAATAAATGAATGCCATTCTGAGCCCAAACCCTAGTAACTGACAGACTTGGAAATTCTTAAAGCTCATTTTCACATTCACTAGGTTCAGAGACGGTAATTTCTACTTGTGGCTAATTTGCATTCATTGCCTACATGTTCTTCAAAATTTCATTCTCAGGGAGTAACAGATCTTATGCATTACCTCTACTACCACATGCACATCTAGATACACATATATACTCACTGAAACCAAGAAAGCATTTGTTGTTAAATGTATAGTTCAAAGGCAGATCCTGTTATCCTTTGGATCTGATTTATTTTCTGAATCTCTTTCCAAACATCTACTTTTATAATTTTTTTTTTTTTTTTTTTTTTTTGAGATCGAGTCTTGCTCTGTGGCCCAGCCTGGAGAGCAGTGGCGCGATCTGGGCTCACTGCAAGCCTTGCCTCCCAGGTTCACACCATTCTCCTGCCTCAGCCTCCCGAGCAGCTGGGACTATAGGCGCCCGCCACCACGCCTGGCTAATTTTTTGTATTTTTAGTAGAGATGGGGTTTCACCATGTTAGCCAGGATGGTCTACAATCTCCTGACCTCGTGATCCGCCTGCCTTGGCCTCCCAAAGTGCTGGAATTACAGGCTTGAGCCACTGCGCCCAGCCTACTTTTATAATTTTTATATTGATTTTATTTGTTCAACTTTTTATATGTTTTAGTACCTTAAGCCACCACAATATCTTTTATAAATGAAAAGTCTGAGCAGCTGCCTATCAAACCAGTTTGTCTTCTTAGGCATAGAGCTAGTGTGTCAGTCTTTTGTGGTGTTCATTAAATATTTATGACTCTCTGACTTACAGACACATGGTCAGTTGCTCTTTCCTGCCACTTTGATTTTAGGCATAGCCATATAACTTGCATCGGCCTATGAAAGAAAGAGGAAGTAGCAGATGGCATTATTGGGCAGACGCCTTAAGAGTCAAATTTCCTTCCCACTGCTGCAGTGATGGTGCGGGGGTAATCGACCATTCGAATTTTCCCAGGACAGAGTTCCTGGGACACAGGACTTTTTGTTTTAAAACCAAAACAGTGCCAAGAAAAACTGCCCTGGTTTGATTGGAACTAATGGGGGTTTCTAGGATACAGGGTTTTCAAGAATAAACCTGGGAAAGATCCAAGCAAACCAGAATTATTTCGTTACTCTGTGATTCAGGAATAAAGTATTTAGATGAAATTTCCACTAGCCTTGATTCCAGAGTGAATATGAAGAGAAACTCTCACTCAACCCACACAAAGCATGTAGCATCAAAGAAAAATAGATTTCAGTTGAGTGAGCCACTGAGATTTGGTAGTTTTTGATTCTATATCATAATCTGACTTCCCTTAAGAAATGCATAAATAGGTACTAACTAGACAGGTGCTGCCATAACAGCAAAACCTAATACATGTGGCATTAGGTCCAGGCAGCAGGTGATGAGGAAGGTCTTTTCAGAGACTGAAAGCATGGTTTTTCAATACTATCCCATGGCAAAACTTTGATAATGTTGCCAACTGAAAAAAATGAAAGATGACATACCTACTGAACTTGTGGCCTTAAGGAAAAAGGTAGAACAGAGATGTTTAGCAGTGTGTTGGTTGCAGCTGACTATATTCAATGAGTTATTACAAGAAAATAAAAAGCTCATGGAAATAATCGGCTGGTAATAAGTAGGAATATACAATTTAGAGAGAATGCACAAATTCAGTGATTTGTAGGGTCAGAAGTAACTCTCCTCAAACACAAGTTGTGAAAGGTAAAACAGAAAAGATCTTTGAGTAAGAAAGAATGATTAAAACTCACCCTTTGGAAGAGAGATCGAACCTAAGAGTTGTAAATAATTTTCCCTGACTCAGGGAAAATAAATTAAAGGTGTGCTTTTGCCCCTGAAGTCTGATAAATCCAAGGTACTCCAATTAAGTTAAGACACAAAGAGAGAATGATGAGAGTGACAGAGAGAGTAATAGAGAGATGGAGAAAAAGCAGATATGGATGAGAAAGAAAAGATATAATACATCTAAGTATGCTGCAAAAGAACTCTAAGTGTGTCATTGACACATAGAAATAACTGGAATCTGATTAAAATTCTATTAAGCTTACAAGAGCATTTTTCTGTCAAATAAATTATGAAGCAAGACTAGAAATATCTGTGATTATTTGAAACTTAGACTGACCCTTGACCTCCACCTTCTTTGAACAGAAAGCAGGTTAAAAAAACAAAAAACAAAAAACAAAAAAAAAAACTATTCATACTCCAAGAAGGGCATATTCTCCAATGTCAATTTTAGATGAAATCAGGAATAATAATAATAAGGATGAATTTTTTTTTTTTTAGACAGGGTCTCACTGTGTCACCCAGGCTGGAGTGCTGTGGCATGAACATTAACACAGCTCACTGTAGCCTTGACCACCTAGGCTCAAGATATCCGCCTGCCTCAGCTTCCCAAGTATCTGGGACTGAAGGCATGTGTCACTATGTCTGGCTAATATTTAAATTTTTTTGTAGAGACAGGGTCTCACTTCATTGTCCAGGCTGGTCGTGAAATCCTGGGCTCGAGCAATCCTCCCACCTTGGCCTCCAAAACTTCTGGGATTTGTCTGGCCAGAAAAATCTTTAAAAAGGAAGACCTCTAATGGTCAATGACGTTGAGCTTTTCTCCTGTGAGTGTTGGCCACAGGTATGTCTTCTTTTGAAAAGTGTCTGTTCATGTCCTTTGCCCACTTTTTTATGGGATTTTTTTTCTTGTAAATTTGTTTAAGTTCCTTATAGACACTTGATATTAGACCTTCATTGCTGGCGAGGTTGTGGAGAAAAAGGAACAGTTATACACTGTTGGTGGGAGTATAAATTATTTCAGTCATTGTGGACGACAGTCTGGCGATTCCTCAAAGACCTAAAGACAGAAATACCATTTGACCCATCAATCCACTGGGTATATACCCAAAGGAGTATAAATCATTCTATTATAAAGACACATTTATGGGCTAGGTGTGGTGACTGACACCTGCAATCCCAGCACTTTGGGAGGCCAAGGCAGGCAAATCACATGAGGCCAGCAGATCACTTGAGGCCAGGAGTTCAAGACCAGCCTGGCCAACATGGTAAAAACCCATCTACTAAAAATGCAAAAATTAGTCCAGCATGGTAGCACACACCTGTAATCCCAACTACTTGGGAGGCTGAGGCACAATAATCTCTTGAACCCAGGAGATGGAGGTTGCAGTGAGCCGAGACTGTGCCACTGCACTCCAGCCTGGGTGACAGGGCGAGACTCTGCCTCAAAAAAAAAAAAAAAAGACACGTGTATGTGTATGTTCATTGCAGCATTATTCACAATAGCAAAGACACGGAATCAACCTAAATGCACATCAGTGATAGACTGGATAAAGAAAATGTGTTACATATACACCATGGAATACTATGCAGTCATAAAAGAGAACAAGATCATATCCTTTGCAGGGACATGGATGGAGCTTGAAGCCAACATTCTTAGCAAACTAACACAGGAACAGAAAACCAAATGCTGCATGTCCTCATTTATAAGTGGAAGTTAAATGATGAGAACACATGAACACATAGAGGGGAACAACACACACTGGGAAGCGGAGGGTAGGAAGAGGGAGAGGATCAGGAGAAATAACTAATGGGTACTAGGCAATACCTGGGTGATGAAATAATCTGTTCAACAAACCCCATAACTCAAGTGTATCTGTGTAACAAACCTGTACTTATATCCCTGAATTTAAAATAAAAACTAAGGAAAAAAAAAATACCTGAGAGCCACAGAGAACAATGAACTGGGCAGCACCTCCTGGAAAGCAGATTGACCTAATCAAGGAACATTAAGCTATGTCTAAGGTAGGGAATCTGCTTATAACATGGAGAGATTTCATGGACCAGGGACTACTGTGTGGTCCCATTTTTCCTCTTTCTGAATAAGAATGCTTATTATGGTTATCCTGTTCCTGTCATACCCTTGTATATTGAGTGTATGGGACGTAAACAGCTTCTACTATAGTTCTTAAGTCCCTGGATCAAGAGGAACTTTATCCAGACCGAACTTAGAAATTACTACACATCACTCCCTGTAGATAAGTCTGTTACTGAATTCAATGAAATTTTTGTTGTTGCTTTTTACTGTAGTATAACCTAGCCTATCTTGACTGATACAACTAAAGTACGTATTCTAGTCTCCCTTGCAGTCAGCTTTGGACATGTGAATGAGTTACCATCTAAGGAGTATGACAGAAGTGATATGAATGAACCAATTTCAGACATGGTCTATAAAACCTCCCATGTAGGGGGGCCGGGCGAGGTGGCTCACGCCTGTAATCCCAGCAGTTTGGGAGGCCGAGGAGGGTGGATCATCTGAGGTCTGAGGTCAGGAGTTCGAGACCAGCCTGGTCAACATGACGAAACCCTATCTCTACTAAAAATACAAAAATTAGCCAGGCATGGTGGCAGGTGCCTGCAATCCCAGCTACTCAGCAGGAGAATAGCTTGAACCTGGGAGGCGGAGGTTGCAGTGAGCTGAGATCACGCCATTGCACTCCAGCCTGGGCAACAGAGCAAGACTTCGTCTCAAAAAAAAAAAAAAAAAAAAAGAAAGAAAAACACCTCCCATGCATGATCTTCCATTGTCTTTAATGAACTGCCCAATTAATGCAGAGAATTCTAAGCCCTACAAGAGGGTAGAACCACACCACAGAAAGTTGCCTGAATAATCCATATTGAAAGCTTTCTGCCAATCAAAAACACCTGTTTTGAACTTCATTAAATTCTATCGTGTTAAACCATGGAGATTTGGGGGTATGATGGACTGAATGAATTCCCCCAAAATTCATATGTTGAAGCCCTACCCCCCAAAGTGGTGGCAATTACAATGGAGCATTTGGGGGGGATTAGGGTAAGATAAAATCATGAGGGTGGATCCCTCATGCTGGGATGAGTGCCTTTGTAAGAAGGAACACCAGAGAGTTCTTTCTCTCTATTTATCTCTATCTCTCTCTGTCGTGTGATAACACATAGAGAAGGTCGCCATCTGCAAGCCAGAAAAAGAGCCCTCACCAGAAACTGAACCATGTGGAGAACTTAATCTTGGATTCCAGCCTCCAGAACTGTGAGAAAATAGATTTCTGTTGTTTAAGTCACCCAGTTTAGGTATTTTGTTATGCCAATCCAAGCTAACACAGGAAGATTTATCTCTTTTAACAATTAATGTTTCCCTAATAAATACATGTAGTATAAGTTATTTTTTAAATAGCCTTTCAGTTGGATTTCCTAATTCTTGCGTCTCTTCTGTGCAATTCACCATGTGCAACTATGCCAGATGAATCTCCCAAAAGCAAATCTCTGATTGTGTCCATTATAAATATTCCTCTTCAGCTACCACATAAAATCCCAAAATCCAATCTTATCTTTCATTCCTTTCTTGATCTGTCCTCAACACATACTTTCAGTCTTATTTCTTGCTATCAGATTACATATCCTGTGCTACAAACTGTATACCTTATAAACCTTATATCCCTATTTACTATTTGTTTTCCCACTTCCCACAACATATACAGAAAGCAGATGTGAGCCATAAAGCAATCACCAAGGTAATGAATTAACTGCGTTTGAGTTCCCTTTCCTCTCCACTCCCTACGTGCCCACTCACATATATACCTCCCCAGCTACTTTTCCACAAGCAATGTAAATCACCAAAAGATAATGAAATCTTTGGTAGGGAGGAAAAATTACATTTCCTCCTCTATGAGGACTGGCATTTTAGCACAGTGGTTAAGTGTTTGTGCTCTGGAGTTACCCTGCCTGGTTTCAAATCCCAGTTCAGTAATTTGTGGTCTATGTAAACCATAGGTAATTTACTTTAACTCTAGCTTTCTCAATTGTTAAAGACGGATAAAAATAACCCAAAGCAATGAACAAAGCAAGTTACAGTTAAGGCAAGTTAAGCTACTCCCATCAGTTTGCAGATTTGTAAAGCTAGATTATTTTGCCAATGACTTTGGGACTCAAAATAATTGACACTTTTTTGTGGTCTGCCCAAACAAGCATTCCTACAAGTAGAGAATATCTTGCCAGAGAAGAGGCATAATATAGTGGGAAAAGAATTAATTTGGGAAGCTATGTAGACTTGGATTCAAATACTTGCTCTTATAAGCTAATAATATGACTTTGAAAAATTTATTCTGTTTGGCTTCCTGAACCTTATTTTTCTTATATGAAAGTGGGGAAAAAAAAATAGCAGCTCAATAGGACTGATGGGAGGATAAAAAGTGAGATAACCCATGTAAATAGCCTTGCACATTTAAACACAAGTCCTTTCTCTCCCCCTCCCTATTCATTACAGAAGCAAGAGCAGAATTAATCCTTCTAATTCCTTAAGCTTCATTTTTTATCCCTAGCAATCTGATTATTCAATGTTTCCCCGTGTTCTTTGCTTTCTAAGCATTTCTTTCCTAATACAATCTTTCATTCGGTGTGTGCTTTTAAGAAGCAATATAAATTAGCTAAAGTGTGCTTCTGTTTTCTTTCTGGTGAACAAATTCTCACTGCATTCTAATAAATAAATTGCACTGTATTTCCTGCACTTGTTTATGATCTGTGACCAAGTCTACATATTGATATACCAGCAAATACCATGCCCATTTCCTTCTCCTGGAAACATTTATTTGAACTCAAAATTATACTTATTTGAAACTTGAGTGCAAAACTAGAATTAAAATCAGTTTTTGTACTAATATGAGCCAATAATATGATCCATTTTGTTTACTTGTTTCTGAATCTGAAAATTAATAATAGGCATCTATTTCTTATTTCTCCATGGCACAACTTATTCTCCTTATCCACTAGGTTCTTTGTTTTATTTGCCTGCAGTAATGAAACTAAAAGAAGAGGACATTTCATGCTCATAGTAATTTTGCTTCATTATGAAAAACAAGTCTATAAATTTATTCATGACTGTTAGGCACTGTGGGATTCTAGTTTTAAAAAAAGAGGGTGTATATTGCCACATTATAATGACAAAGTATAAATGCCTATATATATTATTTTTCTAGAGTAATTCAAATTAATAGTTTCCATCTAGAAACATCACATAAGGTGTCTACATGGTAAACAATTATCAGTAATTAGGGTTTCTTCAACAGCTATTTTATTGCTGTTTTATATATGATCCCTTAGGTGCTTATAAAAAAACACTTTACTACATTTTATTTTCGTTTTAATAACCTATAAGTACTTCAGTTTCCACTTCTAAACATTCATTCAAAATTCAGTTACCATCTACAAACTAAATTATACTATCACTGAGAAAATGTCTATACATCAAAGCCTCTGCAATGGCTTTATGTTCAATATACTCAATCACTGAATACTTGTAGGCCTATTACATACCAGGTACTGACAGACCCTGGAGATATAGTGATAAGCAAAATAGAGACAGACCTCGTTTACATGTATATATAGAAAACCTAAGTGCTTCACTCAAGATGTGTGTAACAGAGAAATAGGATTTTTTTTTTTTTTTTTTTTTCCAGACCGGGTCTCAGTCTGTCATCTAAGCTGGAGTGCAGTGGTGCAATCCTGGATCACTGCAACCTCAACCTCCCGGGCTCAGGTGATCTCTCCACCTCAGCCTAGAGAGTAGCTAGGACTACAGGCAAGCACCACCATGTCTGGTTAATTTTTGTATTTTTTGTAGAGATGGGGTTTCACTTTGTTGGCCAGGCCAGTCTCAAACTCCTGCACTCCAAGAAATCCACCCCTCTCAGCCTCACAAAGTGTTGGGATTACAGGCGTGAGCCACCACACCTGGCCAGGGAAATAGGATTTACACATAACGTTTTTGGAGACATCATAAACAGTAAATCCATGGCCATGTGTTATGGGAGGTGCAAGGGAAAAAGGAGTTTGTAGATTGTCTGGAAGTCACACTCCGGATGTTAAAATAGAAACAGAACTACAAATAGATAAAGTACTCCCCCCATAAAAGGCAAATAATAAATTCATAAAATACTACCCACTTCACATATTCCCCTCTCCCTGCCACCCCTTCTACATTTTCACAACACTTGTGAAATTTCTGAGTTGAGAGTAGCAATCATTTTCCTCTCTCCTCTGGCCAGATGTCCCAAGATATATGTCTTTCTGCCTAAGTACTACTTCTAATCCTAATGGCCTGATGCATCAGTTGATTATGTCTAACGTGGCAGCATGCTTATTCAGATGTACCTTTTTTCCTGATAGAAATTTTTTTATTTATGAAATATATATACAAGAATTGTATATCTTTTAAAATGGCAATTTTAGCTGGCATTGAATATCTAGCAAATATATTAGAATAATATCATATTAACATATTTTAGAATGCTTAAGCAAATTTCAAGATTACAGATTTACAACAGGACGTAAGAAAAATTTGGAATTCTTGGAGGTTGAAATTATAGGAAACAATCCGTTTTCTCACAGAAAGACAGTATTTGTGAGTTAAACTAAGAATAAATTGGACAATTGGTGTGGCAAAGCATGGCCAGTCTTATAATATTAGAAAACACACACATACACACATGTACTCAGAATATAGACCAGTGAAATTAAGGAAAAGATGAAGGAAAAATCATTCACTGACTACTCACTTTTATGTGCTTTTTGTCATTTATTAATTCTATCAGAAAACAATTATTGAGTGTCCATGTAAAGCAAAATAGATAGAAAATGAGTATGTCCCCCAGGACAATAGAAAAACAAGGAACAAAGTGCCACAGAATCCAGGACAAACACCTTTGAAGAAAAAAAAAAAAGAGAGAGCGCTCTATAGTACCAAATGCAGTGCAGACATTATATAAGACAGGATCCAAAAAATTAATAATTACCATTGGATTTAGCAATAAGGAGATCAATAATGACCTCAGGGAGGGCAGTATCACCACGATGATGGAGACATAAGCCACATAAGTAGTGAGGAAGAAAAGAAAATAAAGGCAACTCTTTCAAGTTTTGTATATTCACTTAATATTGCCACCACAAATCCGTGAGACAGATATCATTGTACAGATGTAGAGTGAGTCTCAAAACTGTGTAAAATGGTCATATCAGATATCTCTAGTATGCCACTTCAAATTCTCTCAGCTTCATCTCTTATTCCAGCCACTGCTACAGCAACCAGTTCTAGGCAGGCTTCAACCAGTTTCATGCAAGTGCAACCTGACAGCATCTTGCACATCTCACCTTGGGCAGGTGCTAAGCACCCCTCACTTCTCTGACTCTGTGATGCACTTGGCACTCATACATGTACAACTCCCAAGTCCAGGGGAACTAACGCCTGCGAGACCATCCCTGACCAATGGAAGACAGGAGCCAAAACATAAAGATTCCCATCTCCTTCATTCTTTAGGCAGAGAGTTCTGTGATGCATTTCATAAGGCTTCTCAGAAGTCTTACAACACGAAACACCAGTCACCCATAGTGATGGACAACACAACAACCCATCTTTGTACTGGCTTTCTTCCTTGTTTCCCCACTCTTCTTCACCACTCCTGATCCCAAATGAACTACCATGCATGCAAGACTTTGTCTTAGGCTCTGTGTTCTACAGAGCTCTGAGTAAGACACTGCCAAGGACAAACATCTAATGAGTGACTGCACAGAGACTCAAACCAAAGTATATGATTCCAAACCCCATGCTCTTTTTACTACATGATTTTTACTTTTTGATTAAGAAAATTACTCTAGTTCCTGGTCAAAACTTTTTAATCTTATGGGAGCTAAATAATGTGTACACACAGAAGCAGAGTGTGGAATAATATAGACAATGGAGACTCACAGGCGTGGTGGGTGGAGAAGGGGTGGATGATGGGAGGTTGATTGGTGGGTACAATGTGCATTGCTCTAGTGATGGATGCACTGAGGGCCCTGACTTCACCATAATGCAATGTATCAATGCAGCAAAATTGCACTTGTACCCCACGAATATATAGAACTTTTTTAAAAAATTAAAAAAGAAAAAAGGTCAAAACAGCTGAAACAGAAAAGAAGACATAAATGTGAAGCTGAGTAGAAAAAGGACAAAGCGGAACCTGAGAAGACAAACTGGAACCCACAAGGATGAAGGTGAACCTGTGTGGGACTCAGTACCTTCAAGCTTCAAAATGTGATGGGATGTGTAGATGATCTGCAGGAGAAGCTGGTGCACTCTGTTATGGGAAGCCTGAGAAGCTTAAGAAAGAGGGCTGAAGGAAGATGAAGGAGCTACAGGGCTGCTGCTGCCCCACGCCACAAGGTAAACTAGGGACAAGGAACAACGTGGATTATCTGTGGCTTTCTTGAAAGCCAAACTCATCTGTCTCAGAAAAAATTTTCCTGGTGCCCTCCACAGACCTTCCAGGTTTAAACAGATTATGGTTGCTGTCACATTTCTTTTTATTTCAAATCTCACGTGAAATACCTCTTGTGGCCCACAGTATTCCTGAATATGCAGAATAGGAAATCCTCAGAAAGCCAGTACCAGCTTAACTAAATTGATACAATACAAACCCACCACACCATCTCTTTTGTTGTGTTCCCCTTTCCCATAGTAGCACCTGCAAACCCATGTCCACGGTATACCCATATACACACACCATAATCTAACAAGACCCCAAACACATGCCTCTATGCTTTTGTATAGACTACTTCTTCGGTCTGGAATTTCTTACCCTCAGCCAGGGCCAACTTGATCGGTATGAGATTTGTGTGTAGGCCCTTGCGTTTGCAAGACCCCAGACCTGGTTTAATGCTATGCTGTCACTGTCTTGTAATTCTTAATATTACAAGGTACTCCAAGTTGCCATTTTGCACTGGGCTCCATAAATGCAACAGCTGATGTCCCAGTCTAGCCCTCATCTTTCTGGCAGATTTGCTTCTTCAAAGCCAAATTTACCTGTCACTTGCTCAGGGAAAATTTTCCTGCCCAACAATTCTGTCACTCTATACACACAGAAACACACACACACACACCAGTTAAACAAAAAATCCTTCCTCTGAACTGTGGTTTTTAACTACTGCTTTGAAGTTATCATTATGAAAGACCATTGTTTATTTCCCCAACTTAACTGTAAGTTCTTAAAGTGGCTCTTATCTTTGTATTCCTGTGCCCAGCACAAAACTCAGCACCTTATGTCAGTTGAGTTAAAAAAAAAAAAGTGAAAACTTTAAAAATAAAAATTTATTTAAAAACAGCAGGTTTCTTATTTGTGCAAAAATCTTAAACCGTCTTTTGAGGGGGTAGGTGTGGTGGCTCATGCCTGTAATTCCAGCACTTTGGGAGGTCACAGCTGGGATTTTTCAGGCCAAGGGGATCATTTCAGGCCAAGAGTTCAAGACAAGCCTAGTCAACATAGTAATACCTCTGGATCTACACAATAAATAAATAAATAAATAAATAAATAAATAAATAAATAAATACTGTAGTCCCAGCTCCTTGGCAGGCTGAGGCAGGAGGATCACTTGAGTTGAGTCTGCAGTTAGCTATGATTGCGCCACTGCACTCTAGCCAGGGCAACAGAGTGAGACCTGGTCTCCAAAATAAAAATAAACTTATTTTTTCATATTTGTGTAAGAGTCTTACAGCTGTGATATTATGGTATGTACACACGTTGGATTTTGTCCACAGTTCCTGGCTAATAATTCCCATAGCCCTTGTTACAGTCTTTTTGTTACAACGTTGGGGCACTTTAAGCCTCAGAAGCAGGCCTCAGAAAACAGATACTCTCTCTCTCTTAACTTTCTGGCCCTTCTTTCACCAGCTCAAGGCAGGACTCTAATCTGATTGTGGGTCATAAGACCCTCATTTCAGAAGGGGTTGTGCCCCATCCCCTGAAGAAAGGAATGCTGCACAGAGAAGCCAGTAAGAATGTGAACAGACAAGACTTGCTGGGTTTCCCCACTCAGCCCATTAATATTAGATCATACCTTTTTTGTCCAATCACATTTCTACATGGTTGTCAATCATGCCTATCAAATGAAGTCTCCACAAAAGGTCTCAAAGGGCTGGTTTCGGAGAGCTTCTGGATAACTGAATACCTGGAGGTTCTGGAGGATGTTTGCACTCAGCTAAGCCTTAACATACTTACAGAACCAGGAAGGAACCATCTATACCAATTCTAAGTTAATTTGGACTAAACAAAGTCTTATTAATAGCAAAGGATAATTGAAATCCCAAACTTACAAGGTTTTCAACAAAAGTAAAGTTTGCTAAAAGTTCAAATGCAACATGTATTATCCTAACTTCTAATCTTGTGGCCTTAGACAGCCTAGTCCACAGACATGAAGGAAATTTGCTTTGGAAAAGAATGATTATCATCGTTGAAAAAAAAGGGAGGGGGAGGGAGAATTTATGTAAAAAGAATGTTATATGGTAAATTCTTATCCTAAAATAAATTAACTGGTTGTTTAAAAAAAGGGATGTTTGCAGCAAGTCAGAAAGTTGAGGCACGTCAAAGAGTTGTCTGTGAAAGTCGTGAAAAAAAAATGTGTGTTATGAAAGGGAATTTATGCAAGAAATGTTGTATAATTTAAAAGTAATCAGGCCTCCTGAATATAAAACTATTGAAGAAACAGTTTATGTGCAAAATGTATAAGGAAAGTAAAATATACTTTTGGTATATTTTATACCAAAGGATTACAAGGAGGCATAAGAATGTGTGTATTTTTACCTACATTAAAAGGTTAAAAAAATTTTTTTTTTGTTTTGAAGGTTTAAGCCAGTTTTAAAACGTTAATTGTAAAGGAAATTCTGTGTGTAAACATATTGGCTAAAATTAGGGTATCATCCAGTTTTTCTGTGAACTGGACATTAAAATAAAAGCACAACAGGTTTTTCTTAAAGCACTAACCTGCTTTTTAACAAAAATTATAAAAGGTTAAAAAGAGTCTATAAAAATCTTACCATATGGTCAGACGTTATAATTGGATAAATATGTCTACAAGGTTTTATCAAAATTGAGTTTAACATTAATAACACACTAATATAAAGGTGAAATTTAGCTTATCTGGTATAAAAATCATACAGGAAGCATTGTCAAATATAAAATGGTGTTTGGCTTTCTTTGGTCTAAAAACTAATAAAAATAGGTGCTAAAGGAAAT
The DNA here is from genome assembly GCF_008728515.1 of Papio anubis. Taxonomy (NCBI): domain Eukaryota; kingdom Metazoa; phylum Chordata; class Mammalia; order Primates; family Cercopithecidae; genus Papio; species Papio anubis. The sequence continues at coordinate 80,894,741 of NC_044979.1, forward strand.
TTCTCAGTAAGAAGGCACTAAGGACTATAAAGTCCACTACTGATGTCCCCACATTTAAAACAAAAGTTCAGTTTCTTAGAAATTATATACTTGGTTTATCTTCCACTTTCCTTTCCCTCAAAACTAAAAGTCTTTTAGCACAGGTACCACCCCTAGAATTTCTGGTAAACCAGCATCAGCCTGAAGATCACATTCTCATCAAAGGATGGAAAGAAGGAAAACTCGAGACAGCCTGGGAAGGACCCTACCTTGTGCTGCTAACCACCGAGACTGCTGTTTGTACAACGGAAAGGGAATGGACTCATCACAAGAAAGCACCGCCCGCTCCAGAGTCGTGGGCCATGGTCCCAGGGGAAAACCCTACCGAACTAAAGCTAAGAAAAATTTAACTCTCTTTCATCTATTCTATTACTCTTTCTTCTTTCCTCGTTCTATTGACTCATTTCAATCACCTGCTCCATCCTGACTCATTCTAATGACCTGCTCCACTCTCATTCCGATTACCAGCTACCTGCCCCACCCTAACTCATTTTCCACCCTGCATAACCATTTTTCCCACCAAACCACTCACCCCATTACTCTCTTTAAATTACGGAATTAGTTTAGCCTGTGTGGTCTAACCCTAGCCAATAGGGGAACAACACAGCAGCAGGGGCCACGTGCATCAGGAATAAGAACCCCTTCCCCTCCCTTGTCCAAGTGTGCGCTCACCATTTCTCCATCTGTAAGGGCACACCCTTCTATAGAAGTACCTTGCCTTGCTGAGAATTAAAAAAAAATTAAAAAAAAAAAAAAAAGAAAATGCATTTAATACACCTAACCTAACAAACATCATAGCTGAGCCTAAAAACATTTTCAGAACAATTACATTAGCCTACAGTTGGGCAAAATCATCTAACACAAAGCATATCTTATAATAAAGTGTTGAATATCTTATGTAATTTATTTAACAAATGATCATCTGTCATAATATGAATATCACTTTTGCACTATTGTAATTTCAAAAAATCATAAGAAGAGTTAACATAAGTTGCTGTCTGCATGTAACAGGGAAGATGAAATGACTCTTCACCAAGTTTATAAAAGAAGTTTGCTATGTATCTTCACTTAGGATGGAGGTCTGAAAATCTTGTGTAGAATTAATTCCTTTATTTTTCTGCTTAGGAACAAACAGAAAAAGGTTATTATAGAGTATACAAGCTGCTGCATTTTAAGATTAAAAAAACAACAGCAGGGGAAGAGATCTGAGATACATTTTTCCAGATGCTGTTTGTCATTTACATAGCATAAAATAATTCTTTGAATATCAGGCATGGTTTAACTCAGTACCATTTTCGACCTAGGAGAGAAGACCTGCATATCAAAATTTTAATTCATTGAGTCATAATGCAAATCAGAGAGAGTGTAACATTATTATAGCACGCTATGTGGACAGGCATTGCTTTAGTAAACGCAGGGAGAAATATAAATCACCCCACTTCTTAGACTTACAGCTCTGGTGTAAAATACACTTTTGGTGAAAGGATTATATGGAAGCATAAGAATGTGTGTATTTTTACCTATATTAAAAGGTTAAAAAAATGTTTTTTTGTTTTGAAGGTTTAAGCCAGTTTTAAAACGTTAATTGTAAAGGAAATTCTGTGTGTACAACAGACCTTGTTCATGTGTTGAAATCAATGATATTTGCAATAAAAATATTATATGATCAGATTAACAGCTGAATAAACTTTTACCAAATAGTCCTTTTCTTTCCAAGTTTTATATAATATGGCTTTTAGAATTTTCCCCACCAGGTGCAGTGGCTCATGCCTGTCTGTAATCCCAGCACTTTGGGAGGCTAAGGCAGGCAGATCACGAGGTCAAGAGATCGAGACCATCCTGGCCAATATGTTGAAACCCCGTCTCTACTAAAAATACAAAAAATTAGCTGGTCGTGGTGGCATGTGCCTGTAGTCCCAGCTACTCGGGAAGCTGACACAGGAGAATTGCTTAAACCCAGGAGGCAGAGGTTGCAGTGAGCCAAGATGGCACCACTGCACTCCAGCCTGGCAACAGAGTGAGACTCCATCTCAAAAAAAAAAAAAAAAAAAAAAAAAAATTCCCATTACAGTTTCTAAAGGAAGAGAATGAATTCCAATGTTTATAATAGCTAATGTTTAAGTAACATGTATTCTGCTATGATATATACTAATCCCCTTACCTAAAAAAGCTCATTTAGCCAGATTTGGTGGCTCACACCTGTAATCCCAACACTTTGGGAGGCCAAGGCAGGAGGATGAGAGTTCCAGGCCAACCTGGGCAACATAGTGAGATGCTGCCTCTACAAAAAAAAATTAAAAACTAGCTGGGTATAGTGGCACACACCTGTAGTCCTAGCTACCTGGGAGGATGAAGTGGGAGGATGACTTGAGCCTGGGAGGTGGAGGCTGCAGTAAGCCATGAATGTGCCACTGCACTCCAGCCTGGGTGACAGAGAGACCCTTTCTAAATAAATAAATGGAACAGAAAATAGCTCAGGAAACAAAGGGGCATGAGCAAGAGACTGAGTAGAAAAGCCAGTGATGTAGGTTAACAAAAACAGTATGGTGTTCTAGGGACCCGGGAAGAGTGTCTTAAGGAGGAGCTGTATCAATTGTTAGGTCAAAGTGATACTGATGATCAACTTGAATTTACAAACAGAAGTCACTGATAAAACCTTAACAGAAGCATTTTTAGTGGAGTGGTAAGAATAAAATCTGACCGGAGTAGGGTAATAAACTTGAAAGAAGTAAAATTTAGTACAATTATTTTTAGCTTTTTTTTTTCTTTGCAAAACTGCTCTGGTTTGAATGTATGTCTGCCACAAACCTCATGAAATTTAACCCCCACTGGTGCAGAGGCATGTGCCTGTAATCCCAGCTACTAGGAAGGCTCAGTGGGAAGGATCACTTGAGGCCAGGAGGCTGCAGTGTACTATGTTTGTGCCTTTGAATAGCCACTGCACTCCAGCCTGGGCAACATAGCAGGACTCAGTGTCTAAAAGTGGATTTAAAAAAAGGAAAAAGAAATCTGATCCCTAATGTTGGAGGTGGTGCTTAATGGAAGGTGTTTGGGCAATGAAAACAGATCCCTCATGAATGGTTTCAAGTTGCCTCATCAGTAATAAGTGAGTTCTCACTCTATTTGCTCCCAGGAGAGCTGGTCATTAAAAAGAACCTACCACTTCCCCCTTCGCTCTTGCTTCTTGTCTATGTGATCTCTGCACACATCAGCTACCCAACTTCTATCATGAGTGGAAGCAGCCTGAGGCTTTCACCAGATGCCCAATCTTCCAGCCAGCAGAATCACAAGCCAAATAACCCTTTTTAAATGTATAAATTACTGTTTCAGGTATTCATTTATAGTAACACATAGTAAGACAAGTGCCTACTGGTAGGCATCTATAAATTCTGAAAACTGCAGATTTTCAAATACACGGAAATGCTACCCAAGGACATCTGTATTTAAATGCAGCTTTGCCTGCTGACTTTATTAACACGAGAAATCAACAAAACAGTCTGTCTTCTGAATGAAGAAGCACAGCAGGGCCAGAAGCAGTGGCTCACGCCTATAATCCCAGCACTTGGAGAGGCCAAGGCAGGCAGATTGCTTGCGGTCAGGGGAGAGACCAGCCTGGCCAACGTGGCGAAACTGTCTACCAAAAATACAAAAATTAGCCAGGGATGATGGTGGGCACCTGTAATCACAGCTACTCTGGAGACTGAAGCAGAATAGCTTGAACTCAGGAGGCTGAGGTTGTAATGAGCAGTGAGCCGAGATCACGCCACTGCACTCTAGCCTGGGCGACAGAACAAGACTCAGTCTCAAAAAAAAAAAAAAGCAGCACAAGCACAATTCTAAACATTCAAAGAAAAAAAAGAGTGTGTTATCTTTCTTTCTTGGCAGCATTGGTATCTGATGCATTTGTAAATGACAACTTCTTTAGGTTGCCATTGGAGTTTGTTACATAGCAGTAATATAGTTTCTTCATTAAGACATGTCCTATTTCATGCCAAATTTAATATTTATTCTTACATTGCAAAGTCCGAGGATAGACACAAAATAGATACTACTCAGAATTTTTAAGGATTCATAAAATGATCAATTCTAGAAAATGTTATTACTAATTTCTTAATGTAGCATTTATTTGGAGTTGCTTAATAAAATGTTTTTCAATTATGTGACACACTGTTTCTTTACACAGTTTTAAACTTTGAGGTAATTTGTGCCAAAGGATCTAGAGTAATTCTCAACAGAGGTAGAAATGGACCAATTTTGCCCACCAATGGACATTGGTAACGTCTCCATTTTTTTCATAGCCTGTGGGAATTGGAGGGAAGGAGTGCTTTTTGTGTGTAGTGGCAGAGCCCAGGTTAGCTGCTAAACATGCTAAAACGCATGGGATGGTCTGCTAAACCAAACTGTCTTTCAGAAACAGTCAATAGTGGCAAGGTTGAGAAACCCTGCTCTTAGAGGTTGAAATTATGCATGACACATAGGAACTAAAAGCATGGAATCTGGTAACTGAAAACACTCTACACACTCTAAATTCAAAACTACATGGGTTTACATATCCACCATTTGACTAACAGAATGAATTCAAGTAATTCAACCTGTTTAAAAATTTAAAAATTTTTGAGATAATCCATGTACTTCAAATACTTAGCCCAGTTCCTGACATTGAAAACGTGCTCCTACTACCCTGTAAACATTTAATTGTATACTTATATACCAACATCCAAAATTAATGTCAGTAAATTCCTCAAGTTTCTATGACGTGATGACTTACACACACCTATGTGAAAACTCGCCACATTCCCCACCTTAAAATTATGAATATACTTCCTGGCCTTTGAAAACCTGCACCATGGCTGAGCGCAGTGGCTCACACCTGTAATCCCAGCATTCTGGGAGGCTGAGGAGAGTGGATCGCTTGAGCTCAGGAGTTCAAGACCAGCCTGGGCAACATGGCAAAACCCTGTCTCTAAAAAAAATACAAAAATTAGCTAGGCTTGGTGGCACATACCTGTACTCCCGGCTACTTACAGGCTGAGGCAGGAGGATCACTTAAGACCGGGAGGTCGAGGCTGCAGTGATCCGTGTTTGTACTACTACATTCCAGCCTGGGTGACAGAGACTATCTCAAAAAAAAAAAAAAAAAAAAAAAAAAAAAGAAAAGAGAACCTGCACCAAGACTCAGCAGCAGAAATTCTCAAGATCTCTTGACTACCAGCACTATGGTTAGCAGTGATAAACTCAGATTTCAACTTCAATCCTAGGACAAAAGTCACTTATAACCTTGAAAATCACCACAAAGAGAATGCCAAGTAAAGACCATTGTTAAAAACTGCACACACTTCAACAACTGCCAGTAAGAGAAACTCAAAGCTTTCTATTTTGCCAATGTCAGATGCTTGAGTATCCTTCCCAATTTACTTTTGTGTAATTTCCAGTTCCAGTTGTTATGTATGCTCTAGTGAAGTTACCAACGGTCTATACACAAAATGGAAGTGTTTTATTAAAGCAGCTTAAAGTCGTATTTTCAAACTACAGAAATTCAGAAATTGTTTAAATTCTAATAGTTAATTTCCTATACTTTAAAGTTCAGAGTGTACTTTCAGCATAAAAAAGTGACACATATCAAGTTTCAGTTATTTATTAATCAGTGTAATCTCCAATAGAGATTACAATACAGATCTCCAACATGATTTCATGCATTTAGAGGAGAAATATTTCCTGGTTAAGTGGAAAATTGTGCGGATGTGGCTTCTGGAAGACCTTCATTCTAAAGCAGCGTTATAGTGAAACATTTCATTTAGAAATCTGGACGTTCCTTCTTCAGTTTGTTGTAATCCACATTCACTGAGTAGAACTTGGAACAGAAAAAAAGATATTTTAAGTAATCTTAAATACACAGAGATGGTAGAAAGGTTTTAGAATTCTTTGTATTTGGTTTTCTACAGTAACAATTACAGACATGAATTTTTAAAAGAATAACAACATAAAAGTCATTCACAGAAAAATACTATACCTAAAATTCCAGCCTTCGATGATAGTTTTGGCAAGGTAAAATTATTCAATTTACTTCAGAAGAGCAGTGTCAGTACAGTCTATTACTTGGACCCTATAAGGAAAATTCTTCTATTTCAAAGTGAATAATTAAGAATTCCTTCTGATACACACTTCCAGTTCGGTAAGTTTTTGCCTTAACTCTACTAAGTACATGGAAGAATCGCCAACAGAATAGAGGATTAACAAGAAATTACATTCCCTACTTGCTGAATGAACTGCTGTAATTTAGAGGGAGAGATCCTGCAACAAAAAGAGGCTAGTAATATATAAGGTATTGCTTTGTTTTGTGGTTTACATAACTTTTGAGATATTTTCTCTCTCTCACTAATTTCCTAACCCAGGCTATATTCAATATCAAACTGACACTTCACCTCTGGTAATGGCTTTTAAATAATATGGTATTTCTGCTGTTTAAAATTTCCAACATTTCTTTATAATCAATTAAAATTAATTTTAGAAACAAATCTTACTGTGATTGCTTAAAACAAAAAAAACAAAAAAAACAAAACACTCCCTCTCTCAGTAACTTTAAAAAAAAAATGACATATTTGAAACTGGTCCAGAGTTTCTACTAAGGACACATTAATGCTTGTACACAAGCCCAAATAAGGCTAAAATCTTGGGTTTACTCATTCTTGCGCCAAAGAATGCTAGAGAGGTTGTGCTATAATTACTTGAAGACTATGATATTTATCACCCAAAGAACCATAATTTCAGAATGATAAACATTTTCTTCAGGGTTTTTAAGCATGAAGTTCACAAATCTGTATTCATTCTTTCTTCAAATCCCTTTTATTTCTTCAAATACACCCGAACTTATTTATTTCTGAAAAACTCTTATTTATTTTACTGATTTAAAAAAATCCTCAGGTTGTAAAGCTTATTACCAAGTTATCCTTGAGATACAGACAGATACAGGCTTTTATGGACAGAAAATTATAAATAATCCATAAAGCAGTATTCTTTGTTCTGACAGTGTTCGTTTAAGAAACAATTAATCTAGATAATAAGATTAAAAAAAAACTATCTGTGCTATCCTCTAACATATTAACAAAACATTAGAAATAATTTACAGAAGGGTTTGCAGGTATATATTAAGGAAAGGAAAATAAACATTTGTTGGGCTCCTGCCCAGGCACTGGGCTAGATGCTTTATGTATATCTTAGTTAATTATCACAATAACCCTTCTCATTCTTAATATACAAAAGAGGTAATTTAGATCAAGTTCTACAACTTGCAAGATCAAGGCCCTACACCCATGCAGAGTCAAAAGCGCATACATGGTGGTATTTTTGCCAATTTTCTTAAAACTAAGCAGGCTTCTGATTTACTCGCTTCAAATCCAAAATTCTCTCTAGAATTTTAAAACCTGCTTTCAACTTCCCTGCCTCTATTCTTTTTCTGTTTAATGCTGGCTACCTTGAGAGTCTCTGAAACAACAGTTGGGAAGGCACAACATATTCTGATCTTAGCTTTGGGGAGCTTCAACTGTTATTCAGTTGAGAAGTATTGCTGGGTCTTTAATGCTCAAATCTTATTTTGGTCCTGTCTCTTGCTGTTTTATTCATAGCTTTTGCTTGATTATAGCATGGCAACAAATAACCCTCTGTTTTGGACTGAATGTTTACATCCTCCCAAAATTCATGTTGTAACCCCAAACGCCAATGTGATGGTATCTGGAGGCTGGGCCTTTGAGAGGTAATTAGGTCATGAGGGTGGAACACTCATGACTAGTGCCTTTACAGGAGGGCTCACTTCTCTCCTTCCATCTTGTGAGGACACAACTGGGTTGGGCCCTCATCAGGAGCAGACTTGTTTGGCACCTTGATCTGGACTTCCCAGTCTCCAGACTGAGCAATAAATTAGTTGTTTAAGCCACCGGGTCTATGGTACCTCGTTATGGCAGCCCAAATTAACACACTCAAATCTTAGTGGCTTACAACAATGAAAGTTCACTTTTCACTCACATTATATGCCATTAGTATGTTGATTGCTTCATTTTTCTTTTTCATTCCAATTCTAAGGTGAATGAGTAGCCCTTACTTGTCAATTTTGGTCTCATGAGAGATGCAAAAGAACAGAGGAATCACATAGTGGTTCAAGAGTGGCAGGTATCATTTCCTCCAACTCATAATTTCCCACAAGTCACAAATCAAATCTGCTGTCAGTAGGCCAGTAAAACAAATTCCCTTAGGTGAGAGATTATGAATGATGGAGATGATAATCTAGTCTACCTGAATGGGTTTAGAAAAAGTATTAGGTAGGTTTCATTTACTCCAGGTTCTCGTTTCTGGATTTGGTTCCTTTTCATTTCTGTCATTACGTAACATGACACTCTTTATCTTTCCGCTCTGATATCAGTGTCATAGCTATTAAGAGTCCAAGCTATGTCACACACATTAGGTTTTTGTTGCAGCAACATTTCATTTTTGGTTTCCAAGGCCTCATCTTGGCATGTGTTGCGATATTTCAGAACATTAGTAAACTAGCTGCATTATCAGAATCATCTGTTACACCTTTTGAACTACACATACCCATAGATTCCAATACGTTCTTTGGTGGAAGAACCAAAGCCTGCTAGTTTTTTTTTTTTTTTTGTTTAGTTTTTAAAAGTTTCTTGTATGTGGAATTATTTTTTCTGGAATAGACTTACTTTAAACAAATGTGTAAGACAGAAAAATAAATCAGGATGCCCATTTGATCTTTTTTGAGGCAAAATGTAACACACAGATGAGATAGCTGTTTCAGCTTAGCCACTGCATTTTTATTTTCTTCTTGTAAGGAGATCTACTTAAGGATTTAGAAGCCAAATTATAATCAGGTTAAGCGGAAAACTTGAAATCCACAAAGGGTGATCTTAAAAATTGCTATCAGGCTGCGGGCACAGTGGCTCATGCCTGTAATACCAGTACTGGGAGGTTGAGACAGGCGGATCGACTTAAGGCCATGAGTTTAAGACCAGCCTGGCCAACATGGCAAAACCCCATCTCTACTAAAAATACAAAAAATCAGCTGGGTGTGGTGGCGTATGCCAGTAGTCCCAGCTACTCAGGAGAGAGAGGCACAACAATCGCTTGAGCCTGGGAGGCAGAGGCTGCAGTGAGCCAAGATAACGCCACTGCACTCCAGCCTGGGTGACAGAGTGAGACTGTCTCCAACAACAAAGAAAAACGTTGCTATGAGTAATGATAATCCATCATAGATGTATACCTGTCAAGGAGTGCTAGACACATGCCGATCGGGGATCCTGTTCTTCACAGTGATAAATCAAATGGCCAGTTACTCTCTTTTGATGAAGTGGTTCCATATTATGGAAAGTGTATTGAGTGAGTTATAAACTTTAAACACATAAACTGTATGGTATGTGAATGGTATGGTATCTTAACGAAGCTGCCCTTGGTTTTTGTTTTTTTTTTTTTTAGACAGAGTCTCGTTCTGTTGCCCAGGCTGGAGTGCAGGGGCGTGATCTTGGCTCACTGCAACCCCCACCTCCCAGGTTCAAGCAATTCTCCTGCCTCAGCCTCCCGAGTAGCTGGGATTACAGGCATCTACTACCATGCCCAGCTAATTTTTGTGTTTTTAGTAGAGATGGGGTTTCACCATATCAGCCAGGCTGATTTCGAGCTCCTGATCTCAAGTGATCTGCCCGCCTCAGCCTCCCAAAGTGCTGGGATTACAAGCGTGAGCCACCGCGCCTGGCCTGCCCTTGGTTCTGACACTGTGCAGGTTCTTTGTATGCAATCACATATAAGAAAGGTTATGTCTGGGGAATCAATAAATGGTCTCAGTCCATGAAATCATTCTCTGGAAGAGTAGTTCCACAGACCACTCTAAATTCTTATGTCCCACAACAGACCAGCTGAATCAGAATCTCTGGGGATTAGGCTGAAGAATCTGTGTTTCAACAAGCTCTATGTACAATGAAGTCTGAGGACACTGTGTTAGACTATCTAAGAACTAAGAAAATGGTAAATGATAGCTATACTATTTTTCCTTCTTTTCTTATACTAGCAATAAAAAGCTAGCAAAAAAATATTTATTAGAGCAATTAACTACCTAACAGCGCTTCAAAGTTCAATATAATGGAATTTTACTCATATATCCAGTTTCAAGAAAACTCACCCCATGACAAAACTTATTACAACACAATTTCTAACAACTTCAAAACAATTTTGTAGTTTACCTTGTATTGATCATTGGGACCCAGTTTGTTCCAGGGCTCTGGGTTATTTCTGTCCCAACTAAAAGAAATAAAACATTATGACTGTTATAATAATAAAGCACTATTTAAAATAGTGTTTTGTACTTAAGAATACATTTTTGAATAGATCAATCTTATTTTCTATTAGATGAAGTACAGTGTTACTTCATTATGGAGTTGAAACAGGTAGAGGATCTATAATAAGCAATCTCATGTAATCAATTAGAAAAAAGGTAGAACACAGAATCCCTATCACAAGATACTTTTTACCCGGCTTTCACAAAAGCTTTCCATTTCATTAATAAAGTGATATATAGAAAAGTGCATAGAATAATGATGAATCAATCTTTACTGTCTATTGTTTTTCAACTGCAAATGTGCAAGTGCGGGCAAAAAACATTTACATGTGCCAAGAACCATGATTATTTTATAAAAACAATTATTATTATGTCAATCCTCAAAACATTACAAGATTTGGTATTAGCAGTTCTACTTTACCAAAGAGAAAACGAGACTCAGAGAAATTAGATAATTTCATGTACCAGAAAAAGTAAATGAAAATAGCCGACTTGAGATCTGAACTTATTGTATGACTGTAAATGGAAGATTCTTTCTACTACCCTGATGTTATCGACCTACAAAGACTGTGGCTCCTACACTGCCTTGACAAGCTATCAAAGTTTTAAACATTTTTAAGTACTTACCAAACATCTGGACTGAACAAGGCCAGACGCAAGAGATACAGTGTTGCTCCAGTAGCTCCAGTTCCAATAAATACAAAGAGGGGCATCAACTAAAACCAAACACAAAATAGAATAACCATCTTCAAATACTTAAGACACTGACCAACGAGAGATTACAGTAGTTTCTGCACATTGATTTCCAAGTCTCAAACTGTTATTGTGCTGTTTTGTCTTAAAATTTAAATAAAATAGATCTTACATTGAGGTAAGATTTTTCATAACTGTGTTCTAAAGAAAGAAATGGAACTTGGAAAGGATGTTAAGATGACTCTGGTTTAAGTGTCTTACTTTTTAATGTGGAGCAAATTATAGGTACATTTTTAAATTTCCAAGAAAATGTATCGAGTCTTCCTCACCTCTCTAATATTTACATGTCATTCCCATTAAATTTTCTGCTTCCTTTATTCTGGGGCTTGAAAAACAAATTCTTTGCAAATTATTTAAGGGTGCCTCCATAAAGATGTATGAAAAATAAGAGTCTGAATAAGTAAACATATCTATTACAAATACTGGCTTTAAGCATTATCTCTGAAAACGTAATGCTGCCAATGCTTGCTGCGTATTCAGGGAACTGGATTTAAGACAGATTAAAGATGGCATAGAGTTAGCTCTACAGCACGTTGATGTGCTGAGGGAAAATGAGATGCGAAAGAACTTAGCTGCAATTAAATTCCGCACTACGAAATTTCCCCAAATGCAACGCCGTCCAGACAAAGTGAGGATTCAGATCACAGACCCCTCTTATTTACCAAAAGGCCTGGTGGTGCAATGCGGTGAATACAAGATCCTCCAGAGATGGTATAACACATAGGGAACCTGACCTATGCTAGTCTCTGACCCACACAGCGCACATCTATCCCTCCTGGATCGCACAACCTGCAAAACAGCGCGGCCACCAGACTGTTCCAATATTCACTGGTTTTTTTTTTTTTCCCTAGCAGTGTCCGTCACCTTCCGCCCGCCAGACAAAACCCCACAATGCATGACGTAGAGCGTCACAGAGGCCTGGGGCAACTAAGAAGACAAACACTAGGAGAGGTAGGGTCTTGTCTGACGTACGGTTTGTCTGACGGACGGTAAGAGGCCATAAATAAGGATGCTCCCAGGGAACAGAAGGAGGCGCACCCTGACGCAAGAAGAAGGAAAAACATTAGGAGAGAGGTCAAGAACTTACGCTCGGATGCTTCTTGGACAGACTGAGGATCTGGCGGAGCATGTTTGCGGCAGAGGCCTCCGACTGGAAAGGAGAGAAGCTGTCTAGCCACCAGGCCCTGAGCTAAGTAGTATCTGCAATGAGACAGTGCGGACTTCCAAAGTCACTCAGTACCTCCTACCTGAAGGACCCTTGGCTGGAAGGGCAGCTTGCGGCAGGAGGGCCCGAATGCGACTGTCCTTAACAATGCCTGCTTAGATCCAACTCTTCACATGTTCTTCCTGACCTGGTCGGACCATCATCATTCCACTTCATAGTGAAAACCCCTTCACTGCTGTGCTATGTACATTTCTGAGGGGAAATTTTTTTGGCGAAATGAGGACTCTTCGATTGACCAGACAGGCACTTTCCAAGGGTGCCACATACTGAGGAATGCAGTCGACGCCGGGGCGCACGGGCCGCGCGCTCCGCGAGTGGGGGGCCTCTCCCGCGGCGCCTGAGAGCCGGGTCCGCGCGCCGAGGCCCTGGGGGCGCGCGTGCCGGGCGCGCGCTGGCCGGCCGTGACTACCGCCGAGGGAGCTGCGCGGCGCCTCTGGGGGCCGAGCGCCGGGCGCCTGGAGGTCAGGTCGGGTCTCTTGCCGCTAAGGTCAGCGGCTGCGGTTTGAGAAGACAGCAGCTGCTTCCTGTCTTAGGCTGTCACAGACAATCAGAAGTTAAAAACTAGTAAATGACTTAAAGATGATAATAGTCCTGGCAGTGTGTTTCTAAACCCTGAGATCCTGGCCCTCGGTTGAAAGTTCGTCGCCACAAAGACCTTTCCAACACGCCACTATCCCCCCTCCCTGGTCCCAAATTGCGTCCTTCAAATGTGTTTTCAATGGCCGTGTACCTACAGATAATCTTTCCCACTGTCCCAATCCAATTTTCGTTTGTGGTTTTTTGTTTGTTTGTTTGTTTTTGTACCCGAACGTCTTCCATGTGACAGGCTTTGCGGGGAGCGGTGGGGGAGGGGGCTTGGGATAAAACGTACACTCTGAACCCTCTCCAATCTCATACGTAGGTTAAAGCATTAATCAAATGATCAAGCAAATATTAATTGGGACCAGAAATCATAGGAGAAGTTTCCACCGGAAGTTACACTAACTCTGAAGGAAGAGTAGACATTAACCAGGGGAAAACCGAGGATGCAGGTGTACAGGGCGGACGTAATAACACGTGAAGGTCTGAAGCTAGTGAAAACCCGAGGAGCTCTATGAGGTCTGGTGTGGCTGGAAAGTAAAAGGGAGAGCAAGGTGGGGATCAGATCTGCTGGGCCAATAACCGCTTACACATCATGGGGTTTATGTTGAGAGCTTGGGAAGGTTGTGCTTTTAAATGATTGCTTTGTGAAGAATTGATTACAAGGAATAAGCGTGAAAGGGGAGGGACCTATCAAGGGGCCATTGCAATACTCCATAGTCTGTGTGAGAGAGAATGGTAGCTTGAACTATTGTAGAGAATGTAATGATGAGATAAAAAGATTCCAGAGATGTTTAGAAGGTGGCACCAACAGGACTTGGTGGTTGACTATCAGGGAATGAGGAGAGAGAAGTTAAGAATCTGAATTTCAGAGGTTCAGTTTTGAGCAGCTCTGGTTGTTGCCAGTTATTGAAATAAGAAGCCATAGAGAATGATGTACAAGTGCCTATGTAAAATTCAAGTGGATTTCTGTGGAGCAGAAGAGACCTACACTAGAAGTATAAATTTAGGACTAAGTTTATGATAAGAAATGAACCCATGTGACTGAACGAGATTACTTAGGGAGAGAAGGTTGAGTGAGAATTTTGACAGAGGACACAGAGCTGAGGAATTCCAACATGCAATGCTTAGAAGAGGACGTAGGGCCAGGAGGTAGGAAAAAAAAATAGATGGTAACTGTTAAGGTGGTATGTCGTGAAGCTTATCAAGACTGGTCTTTTTTCATTCATTCAGCAAATCTTTCTTAAGTACCTACTCTTCACTAGGCACTGTTCTCGTCACTAGAGTTATAGCAGTGAACAAGAAAATTACTCTGCCCTAATGGAGCTTACATACTAATTGAGGAAGACAAACAATAAACAAATGAGATAATTTTTAGATCGTGACAAGCCAATAAAATAGTAATCTATGAGACAGACAATGACATGGAAGAGGTGGAGGAGAGAAGGTTACTTTAGGTAGACAGGACAGGGAAGGTCTGTCTGAGGATATATGAGTTGAAACCGAAATGCAAGGAAGGAAATAACCTGGTAAAGATCTGGGAAGAACACTAAATTGGCAAGAGAAATAGTTTTGAGACTTAAAAAAAGAAGAAGAAGAAAAAGAGTGTTTAAAAAAGTATCAGTGTGGTTGATCCAAGGAGAAGAGGAGGAAAATGAGAGCAAAGAGTGGAGTCTGTAAGGTCTATGTCCAGTTCTCTGACAAGGACCTTATAGGCGAGGAGGAAAATGAAAGCAAAGAGTGGAGTCTGTAAGGTCTATGTCCAATTCTCTGACAAGGACCTTATAGGCTATAGTAAGGAGCATGGCTGTGTTAAAAGATCAGCACAAAAACATGGAAAATACTTAGAAGTGAACAAAGAAACCTTAGTGAGTGTAGATAGGCTTTCAGCAAATAAATTAGAAGAAGGGAGACCTCTTCTTCCAGTATTTTATTTTGAATAATAATAGTTGATAAGTAGGTATGTAGAAATGCTATTACTAATAAGCAGGTAAAATCCAGTGACTTACTTTTTTTGTCATTGACCTAGCTTCTAGAGACAACAATAATATAGATAGCTAAGTGATGCCTTTATTTATTTTTGTTTATTTATTTTTTTGAGATGGAGTCTCGCTCTGTCACCCAAGCTGGAGTGCAGTGGCTCAATCTCGGCTCACTGCAACCTCCGCCTCCCGGGTTCAAGCAATTCTCCTGCCTCAGCCTCCCAAGTAGCTGGGACTACAGGCACATGCCACCACACCCGGGTAATTTTTTATATTTTTAGTAGAGAGGGTGTTTCACTGTGTTAGCCAGGATGGTCTCGATCTCCTGACCTCCTGATCTGCCCCCTCGGCCTCCCAAAGTGCTGGGATTACAGGTGTGAGCCACTGCACCCAGCCTAAGTGATACCTTTAGAGATGTTAACAAAGCAAGGTTACAAATATAAATTTCATTAAATATTAACCAAACTGTCAAATTGTGAAAGTTTCAATTTTGCACATTAAAGTTAGTGGAAAGAGTATGTCACCTATATTTTAAGTAGGGATAGGTAGAGGTGACAGTCTAGAAAAGGAAGCCATGGTAGAAGAAACAATGCAAAATTCCTGAGCTGCAGAAGTGGAATTGGTATGTGTTGTAGATTAAATTGTATGCAGATACCTTCAGCCTCTACCTAGAAGAAGATATCACTTGCCTCATTAGGGTTAAGCTTAATAAGAAGACTTGCCTTATTAGCAAATGAGAAGTGAGAAGTAGCACATGCCATGCACAAGCAGAAGCTTTAAGAGCCAACATGTGCCATGTTCTCACTTTTCCCTCTGCCACAAGACTAGCGATATTCTAGATAGAGCCTGCTCTATCAGCTTAGGTGTAAGGGTAAGAACTACTTGGAACAGAGCCACTACTGACCTGCAGTGTACATGTATTAAGAATGAGAAATAGGCCTGGCCTGGTGCCTCACTCCTGTAATCCCAGCAATTTGGGAGGCCGAGGCAGGTGGATCACCTGAGTTCAGGAGTTCAAGACCAGCCTGGCCAATGTGGTGAAACTCCGTCTCAACTAAAAATACAAAAAAATTAGCTGGGCATGGTGGCGGCCACCTGTAATCCCAGCTACTTTGGGAGGCTGAGGCAGGAGAATCAAACCCGGGAGGCGGAGGTTGCAGTGAGCCGAGATTGTGCCATTGCACTCCAGCATGGGCGACAAGAGTGAAACTCTGTCTTTAAAAAAATAAAAATAAAAATAAAAAAATAAACGTCTATTGTTGCAAGTGACTGGATTTGGGAGTAGTTTGTTAATGTGGCATAACCTAGCCTACCCTGACAAATAAATAATTTGACACTGAAAGTGTGATAACATGTTATCATAATAAAAATCCTAAAATATGAGCCAGGCGCGATGGCTCACACCTGTAATCTCAGCACTTTGGGAAGCCAAGCCAGCCTGTCCAACATGGTGAAACCCTGTTTCTACTAAAAATACAAAAATTAGCTGGGCATGGTGGTACATGCCTGTAATCCCAGCTACTTGGGAGGCTGAGGTACGAGAATTGCTTGAACCCAGGAGGCAGAGGTTGCAGTGAGCCGAGATCACACCTGAGTGATAAAGTGAGACTCTGTCTCAAAAACAAAACAAAACAAAAAAATCCTAAAATATGTGGCATAGGATTTAGGTCCTGGCAATAGGTGACAAAGTAACTGTTACCAGGGACTAGAAGGAAGGCTATCTATATATAATGCAGTATTGCAACATTTGGTGAAACACTTATTTTAATTAATTGGAAGGCAGTTAATGTTCCCAATGAGCTTTCAGTGAAACAGCAGGCAAAGAGTATGTTAGCATGTATCAGTTACTATTGGCTACAGTTGACAAGGTAGTACAGTAAAGATTTGGACTCACAATGATTGGTCAGTTTGCAAACTGTAATAACAGGGAGTAAAATATTCAGAAATTTAGAGACATGCAGAGTTGGAAAATCTGATTGATTCTCATATCTAGCTGTCTAAAATAAAGATGGGAAGGCATTTGGGCTACAAAGGTGAATTGATAGGAAGACAATGGCCCAATCAAGAATGTGGCCATCATACCTTTGTTAAAACATTTCAGTTACTTAAGATGCCTTCAGTAAATCCTTTCAGCTGAACAATTTTAAAGTCTGGACAAACAGGTAAGGATGTAACTCTCCAACCAAAGCATGATGGGATTAAGGTGACTGGGATTAAGTCTAAAGAAAGACAGAGGTATGTCTCAAAAAGAATCGTGGCTGTGGCATTGGTGCACTGCCACAATGGAGTTGACTGAAATCTAATAGAAGTAGAGTAAGTACTGTGAAAAGAATTATCAGCATTGGATTAAAGAAACTGTCATGGTTTGAAATGTGAAAAGACACTTGGGCTCCTCCATCTTTTGCAGGTAGGAAGCCGGTAGAGAGACATACTCATTTTCCAAAGAGGGTCTATTCTCTAACGGCTTTCTTAGACGGCACTAAGACAAGACTTCCCAGAGTGTGAGGCAAGAGCCACAGGGAAAATTCGACTAGAACTAATCCCAAAATGGCAAAATCAGGGCCTAACCAAGGACTATTCCCCACTTTAAGTTAGCAGCAACTTCAAGACAGTGAAATTTCAGGACCATTCTTCACTTTCTGAGTAGTAGTGTAGTTATCCAGTTCCTGTTTCACCATTGTATTTTGGGTGTTGTGGGCAAATAACTTGTTTTTGTTTTTCATAGATCTCCAGATCAAGAGGAGATATATCGAGAACAAACGTAAAGACTATAGCATTATTCATAGATTGTCGACTTTGATCAGGAAATAATGACAGTATAGGGCTTTTAAGTTATCTCCACCTTGGTGAGTATATTTTGAAGGAGGAAAAAGATCTGAATGATTGTAATCAGAAGGACAGACTGTGGTAGATTTGCTTGCAAATATTTAATGTTTTTACTGGTAAAAGATTATATTTTCTCTCTCTTTTGACACCAGGCTTAACCAAAGTGATTTGATTTGAGTAATGAAGAAAACAAAAGTAAAAATACTGATAATACACAGGCCGGGTGCCGTGGCTCCTGACTGTAATCCCAGCATTTAGGGAGGCCAAAGTGGATGGTTCACCTGAGGTCAAGAGTTCAAGACCAGTCTGGCCAACATAGTGAAACCCCATCTCTACTAAAAATACAAAAATTAGCCAAGCATGGTGGTACATGCCTGTCGTCCCGGCTACTCGGGGGGCTGAGGCAGAAGAATAACCTGAGTCTGGGAGGGGGAGGTTGCAGTGAGCCAAGATCATACCACTGCACTCCAGCCTGGGCAACAGATGAAGACTTTGTCTCAAAACAACAACAAAAACAAAAATTGATAATACAGAAAGAAGTAAGACTGTGGGACCTGTGAAGAGTTTAATGAAGACTGTGACCTTGTACTGGATTGTGCAGAATGATCAGGCCAAAAAAGAAGAACTGCATTTCATACAGATGAAATAGTCTGAACAAGGCAGAGAAATGAAAGTTCATAATATAAGTGCATAGTGTGTGGAAGAAATTGAGATGAGTGCAATGCGATGGGGGTGTGGATTGCATAGGAAGTAGTTGTAAGAAATGAAACTGAAACCGGGCACAGTGGCTCACGCCTGTAATCCCAGCACTTTGAGAGGCTGAGGCGGGCGGATCACTTAAGGTCAGGAGTTTGAGACCAGCCTGGCCAACATAGTGAATCCCCATCTCTACTGAAAATACAAAAATTAGCCAGGCATGGTGGCATGCAACTGTAGTCCCAGCTACTCAGGAGGCTGAGGCAGGAGAGTCGCTTGAACTCGGGAGGCAGAGGTTGCAGTGAGCCAAGATCATGCTACTGCACTCTAGCCTGAGCAACAGAGCAAGACTCGGTCTCAAAAAATATATATATATATAGATTTGGGGCTGTATCCATTAGGCAGTGAAGACTCATAAAACATTTTATATTTAAGCACAGAATAAAACAACTGCAGGACATAAATTGGGGATATCTTTGCCCCATCTCCTTTGAGACTTGGACTTGTGCCCTCTGGATTTCTTCTTCTTGTGTTTGATTTAATTTTGTGAATAATTTTAAAATACAAAAAATATATAAATGTTAGTTGTCCAAATTAAATGTAAGACATGGCAAATAGCTCTAAAACTCCTATGCAGTATATCAGTGGCACCCAAGGTAAAGTATTTGTCTTGCATACTTTTCCTGGTTTCAGGCCTAGAAAATTCTACATGGTATGGTAATTATGTGTTGTTATCAGTGTGTGACAGTGAAGAAATAGTTTCTGTAGAGAGAAGTAATTTGATAAGTGAGCCATGGAGTATAATTATATTAATGCAAATTGAAGACAGAATCTATATTTTTTATTATGTTTGAATTTAAGCACTTAATTATTTTTCTAGTAGATAAATTGACAACTGGTTGTTTTACTGATAACACAAATACAAATTATACCTTCACTTGTTAATAAGGATTCTACAGCTATCCTTAATCTAAAAACAAATATGTTCTTCCACTAGTATTATGGTTATTTAGCATAAACTGTATTTAATTATAAAATTTCTGTTAGAAAAATTAAAACATTTTTTGGTCTGTGAAAGTTTACTTTCACCATCATAAATCTCAAAGCTTCACACATTTTCATGAGTTTAAATTAAATACCTGAAGCGCTTTATGTACAAAATTCAATGAATACTAAAAAGCATAGAGACTCTAGCAATTTTAAGTATTGGTACTTCTTTTCACTGAAACCTTCTGGTTAAATAGTATTTTAGGAAAACTGTGTCTATGAATTTTGGAATATTATACCAAAGACCTAGGTCTTCAATTTATAGCCATTTTAGATTACCTATGTTCTATTCCTCTTCTATGTTGCCACTTACTATTTCTCTGCAATTTTTATCTTTTTTAAAAAAAAATCCATCTATTCATTCAGTCATTTTCCACTTACTTATCTTATTCACTTATTAAACTTAATGTTGAGTGCCTACTATATACTGTTCATTATGCTGAGTGCTCAGGATAAGGAGATTAACTCACTGGTGTCTTCCTTCAACACTTTTCATCTAGTGGGAAGGTACAGAAATATTACAAAGGTTTTTGATAAGCCCTGCAATAGACCTTGTATATGACTTAGGTTATGGGTATATAGTGGTGCTACTTACCAAGATCAGGAATATGACGTCATTTTTGGAAATATTGAGACTAGGATAGCTGTGGAATATCCTCAATTAGAGATACTCTGAAGGCAGGGAGAAACATCACTCGAGCTCATGAGAGAAGTTTCGGCTGGGGGTACAATTTAAACATAAATAGCATATAAGTGAGAGTTAATACAATGGAACTTCATGAGCATGTCTGTAAAGAATGTGTAAAATGGAAAGTGTAAGAAGAGAAGAGGCTGAATGCTCAAACCCTAGAGAGAACATGAACAAATGAGGACCAGGCTAGGAGGGAAGAGTCAGTAAAGAAAAGTTAGAACAAGTCAGAAATGTGAGCACTTATATTAGGGCTCAACCAGAGAAGCAGAACTCCTAGGATATATACATATATAATAAGAGATTTATTATAAGCAATTGACATTATGCAATTGTGAGAGAAATGTTTCCTTTACAGCCTGTAGTCATTAGGGGACACAGTCAAAAAGGGAAGCAGCACATAAAACAGAGGAACAAAAACACATCAGAACCTGTGGGAATAGTGGAACCCATGAGGACACAAAGACCCCATTGGTCTCTTGTTACTTTCAAACTCCCAACCTCAATGATGTGGGTGTCCTTCAGTGGAAGCTACAGCTCTTTGTTACAGAGCTAAATACAAACCAAATCCAGAAGTATAGAAATTAAAAGAGGAATTTGGCAAGAACAGGAGTCCTAAGAAGTGTCAAAGGATTTCATGCATTCCAGACATACTCCTTTGTAACCCCATTAAGTTGTATACCCCAAATTTTCCTTAATAATTAGGATCAGTCACCCAAGTTAATGGAATAACCTCTTATTTGCCTGTTGATTGACTGACTTGAGGACCCCAAAGTGACCAGTCTCAACTTCTAGTGTAGCGGAATCATTGCTATATCTCCTAATAAAAGGATTTCTTCCTTAAAACTAAGATTCCTAGACCAGCAAAGCCCAAAGCTGCTAGGTTGGGAATTTCACCAGTGAATCACTAGAAGTAATAGTAAGAGGTGCACTGCCATATATACTCCTTGATTCTCCTGCTATTTTCATTTAAAATAGCAGCATATATTGCTCATGAATTTAGAGTATACACCATATACTAGAGGATATTATTGCAGCTCTCCAATGTGTTGCTCTCAACTGGCACTGTAACTGAGCCTTCACAAGGCCATTCCACCTATTCTATTAGGTCAATTGTTCCAGAGTGATGGAGCATGTAATAAGACCAGTGAATGAGTATAAGTCCATCACCATATTACATTTGCTACAAATTGAGTTTGTTAGAAGCAATACTATGTAGAATATTATTATAGTAAAGCATTTTATAAGTCCACGGATGCATTGCAGGCAAGGAAGGCAAGTTCATGCCCACAGTGTCTATGCTACTGACAACAAAACATTTTCCCTTCCATGATTATTCATATCCTCCTCCACTGCAACAGCTCTTTGATGAGCATCCATTTGGAATACAAATATCTTCACATGCTGTACCAACTCAGAAACATCTATCCATATATCTCTTTCTCAGATCTTGTTACCAATTTTCCAGTTATATTCCTTCCAAATCCCTGGTCATCCAATGGAAATATTAGCCACACCCACAAGTAAATGTAGAGCCATATCTCTGGCCATACTTCCTTCCAAACATAATGAATATGAAAGAGAACTGCTAAAAGTTCCACCTTCTGGGATGAATGTCTTTTACTACTGTTTTTCAGGGCCAATCCAGAGTGGGACTATAGTGCTACAGTTGTCTACTTTGGGGTATTGATAACATTTCATATAAAACCATCTGTAAACCAAGTTCACATATTAGTTCTTCAATTAAATGGGAATGGAGAACACTCCATGGAATCATGCGTACATGTTGAGAGGGGAGGACGCACTACTGCAGGAATCTGAACCATAGGAATTTGTGACACTTGCTCCTGAAATTACACCTTCAGGACCTGCTCAAATCCTAGTTTCTTCTATTTCCAACTGGTGATGTAATATGGCTGTTCACATACAATCTTATGGCGTTGTTTGTCAGAAAAGACCCAGTTCATGATGAATAGTAACTTGCTTCAAGCACCAACAGATATGCTGTGTTATGTATCTCAGCCAAAGAGCAATTTGCATGGAAGCCTAGACTTCTTGTGGATCGTTTTTTGGTTCTGGGTCCCACCCGAAACTAGCAGCTTTTCAGGTTGCTCAGTAAATGGGTAAGAGTAGCACACTCAATAAAGTAAATGTTGCCTCCCAAATCCAATGCAGCCTAAATGGCATTATGCCCCTTCATAGTTAAGAGAAGCCAGATGCAGTAACTTGTCTTTCACTTTAAAAAGGACATATTGGGCCAGGCACAGTGGCTCATGCCTGCAATCCCAGCAGTTTGGGAGGCCGAGGCAGGTGGATCACTTGAGGTCAGGAGTTAGAGACCAGCCTGGTCAACATGGTGAAACCCTGTCTCTACTAAAAATACAAAAATTAGTCAGGTGTGGTGGCACCTATAATCCCTGTTATTCAGGAGACTGAGACAGGAGAATCACTTGAACCTGGGAGGTGGAGGTTGCAGTGAGCCAAGATCATGACAACGCACTCCAGCCTGGGTGACAGAGTGAGACTCCGTCTCAAAAATAAATAAATAAAAATAAAAAGGACATACTGACATGGCCCAGTGACACAGGTCAGGGTCGCTGGTCTTGTCTAAGGTGTTATCTGAGCTGGTCGTCTCATGACCAAGAGAATTAAGGAACATGGACACAAAGGGTGAGGCTGGAGCAAAAGTTTAATAAGCAAAAGAAGAAAGCTCTCCACAGCAGAGAGGGGAGCCCAAGTGGGTTGCTGCTTTTACAGTGAAATTCAAAAGCTTTTAAAAGAAACTCCTCTTCTCTGTGTAGCTGTTTGAGTAACTTTTCTTATCTGAAGAGCTATCTGCACAACTCTTCCTTATCTATACAGTTGTGGATATGACTCTAGGCAAGCACAAAGTGCTGCTTCACCTGTTTGTATAACTGCTGGTTTGTTTTAGGTAAGTGCCCCCCTCCCTGTGCAAGTTCCCATTGGAGCCCGTGGTATATATGCCTGAGAAGGGGAGGAAACTTTTCCTGGGAACCTGCTAATCACACAAGAAACAAAAGGCCTCGGTGTTGGACCTCGTCTATGCTGCCTGCTTATCTGTGCAGGTGCATTTTGAGTTTTCCTCAGGCTACTCTATTTTTGCCTGTAGCTGTGATTTTTCAGGCAGGCTGCTTCTCCAAGGACCACCCTTAACTGATTTTTCCTTTTTTTCTCCCTCACCAGATCAATGGGACCCTAGACATTTCATTGAGATGGCGGAAACCTGATTATTTGTCAGATTTGCTTCCCACCACCTGTCCTAATGTATCTCACCAACATGTCTAGAGTAGTTGTTAACTTCTTTCTTAGTAGGTCCAATTAACATCATAAAGGCATACCCAAGACTGGGCAATTTACAAAACAAAGAGGTTTAATGGACTTACAGTTCCACATGGCTGGGGAGGCCTCACAATCATGGTAGAAGGCAAGGAGGAGCAAGTCATGTCTTACATGGATGGCAGCAGGCAAAGAGAGAGAACTTGTGCAGGGAAAATCCCTCTTATAAAACCATCAGATCTTGCAAGACTTATTTACTATTATAAGAACACCATGGGAAAGACCTGCCCCCATGGTTCAATTACCTTCCACCAGGTCCCTCCCACAACATGTGGGAATTCAAGATGAGATTTGGGTGGAGACACAGCCAAACATATCAATGATGCCATCCATGTAACTGGCCAGCATGATTTTCTGTGGAATAAAGACACAATGAAGGCTCTGCAAGAGAGCCTGACCAGCATAGCCCTGAGGCTAGACAGTCAAGGTGTGTTACTAACCAACAGAAAGCAAACTACTTTTGATGGTCCTTAACGACAGCTATAGATAAAAGCCTTTGCCAGTGCAATTATTAAACAGCAGAAGCCAGGGTATGTGTTGATTTTCTCCAGCAACGAAACCACATCTAGAATTGCAGCTGCAGGGCCAGGCGCAATGGCTCATGCCTGTAATCCCAGCACTTTGGGAGGCTGAAATGGGTAGATCACCTGAAGTCAGGAGTTTGAGACCAGCCCGACCAAGATGGTGAAACCCCGTCTCTATTAAAAATACAAAAATTAGCTGGGCTTTGTGGCGGGTGCCTGTAATCCCAGTTACTTGGGAAGTTGAGGCAGGATAATTGCTTGAACCTGGGAGGTGGAGGCTGCAGTGAGCTGAGATCGCACCATTGCACTCCAGCCTGGATGACAGAGCAAGATGTTGTCTCAAAATTTTAAAAAAAATTGCAGCTGCAATGAAAATTGTCACCTGATTAAGTTTGCAGTAATTCACTGTTATTCTCCAAGATCCATGTTTCTTTTCCACAGCCCCAGTAAGAAAGTTAAATGTGGTCGACCTAAGAATTGCCACCCTGTGTCTTTTAAATTAATGATGGCAGCATTAATCCTTTCAGTCTTCCAGTCCTAAAACTTTGTGCTTATACATCAAGATTTTAGTAGGTTTACAATCTATTTTGGTTCTGGAAACTCCACAATCAACTAGCCAATGCTGTACATTTTGCAGCTACTATTCTTATTACTGCTTTGGCTCTGCGGCCTAATACAATAACCATGCCTACCTTGTATTTAGTAATTTATGTGTCACCACGTGGTCCCTACCACCATCTGATCTCATCGAAAGGAGTGATTCCTTCACGGAATTCAGAGAGCCTAGTCCAGGGCTTCTCTCACAAATCATATTTCTCAAAACTTTGAGTGCTCTCTGGACCCTCATGGGGGAAATATTCAGTGGATGGGCAAGCAAGTCTTAACATGATAAATTCACCTTATCATTCTAATGTTCCTGAGTCTTTGGGTTTGTTTGTTTGTTTTTGAAGATTGAGGGGGTACAAGTGCAGTTTTGTTATGTAATAGCGAAGTTTGGGCTTCTAGTGTACCCATCACCCAAATAGTGAACACTGTATTCAATAGGTAATTTTTTAACCTTCATACACCTCCCCCACCTTTACCTTCCCATCCTTCTGAGTCTCCAGAGTCTATTATTTCACTCTCTATGTCCATGTATACACTTATTTAGCTCCCACTTATAAGTGAAAGCATGTGATATTTGGCTTTCTGAGTTATTTCACTTAAGATAGTGGCCTCTAGTTCCATCCATGTTACTGCAAAATATTACTGCCTGAGTTCATTATTTTTTAGGGCTGAGTGGAATTCTGTATCTTTGCTCTTATGAATAGTGCTGCAATAAACATGTAAGTGCAGGTATCTTTTTTTTTTTTTGAGATGGAGTTTTACTCTTGTCACCCAGGCTAGAGTGCAATAGCATGATTTCAGCTCTCTGCAAGCTCCACCTCTTGGGTTCCAGTCATTCTCCTGCCTCAGCATCCTGAGGAGCTGGGATTACAGGCACCTGCCACCATGCCTGGCTAATTTTTGTATTTTTAGTACAGATAGGGTTTCACCATGTTGGCCAGGTTGGTCTCGAACTCCTGACCTCAGGTGATTGCCCACCTTGGCCTCTCATGAGCCACCACCCCCGGCTGCAGGTATCATTTTCATGTAATGATTTCTTTTCCTTTGGGTAAATACCCCGTAGTGAGACTACTAGATTGAATTGTAATTCTGTTTAGTTCCTTGAGAAATCTCCATACTGTTTTCCATAGAGGTTATACTGATTTATATTCCCACTAACAGTGTATAAGTGTTCCCTTTTCTCCTCTTTGCCAATGTGTGTTATTTTTTTACTTTCTAATAATAGCCATTCTGACTGGTGTAAGATGATATCTCATCGTGGTTTTAATTTGCATTTCTTTGATGATTAGTGATGTTGAGTATTTTTTCCTATGCTTGTTAGCCATTTGTATGTCTTCTTTTGAAAAAGTCTGTTCATATTGCCCACTCTATTTTTTTCTTTTTTTTTTTTTTTTTTTTTTGAGAGGGAGTCTCACTTTGTCTCCCAGGCTGGAGTGCAGTGGCCGGATCTCAGCTCACTGCAAGCTCCGCCTCCCGGGTTTACGTCATTCTCCTACCTCAGCCTCCCGAGTAGCTGGGACTACAGGCGCCCGCCACCTCGCCGGGCTAGTTTTTTTGTATTTTTTAGTAGAGACAGGGTTTCACCGTGTTAGCCAGGATGGTCTCGATCTCCTGACCTTGTAATCCGCCCGTCTCGACCTCCCAAAGTGCTGGGATTACAGGCTTGAGCCACTGCGCCCGGCCTTTTTTTTTTTTTTTTTGAGATGGCTTTTTTTTTGAGATCGCTCTGTCACCCAGGCTGGAGTGCAGTGGTGTGATCTCGGCTCACTGAAAGCTCCACCTCCCGGTTCATGCCATTCTCTGCCTCAGCCTCCTGCCAGCTGGAACTACAGGCACCCGCCACCATGCCCGCTAATTTTTTTGATTTTTTGAGACGGAGTCTCGCTTCTGTCGCCTGGGCTGGAGTGCAGTGGTCCGATCTCAGCTCACTGCAAGTCTGGGCCCCAGGTTTACGCCGCATTCTCCTGCCTCAGCCTCCCGGTAGCTGGGATCTGCCTGGGCCACCTCGCCCGGCTAGTTTTTTGTATTTTTTAGTAGAGACGGGGTTTCACGGTGTTTGCCAGGATGGTCTCGATCTCCTGACCTCGTGATCCGCCCGTCTCGGCCTCCCGAAGTGCTGGGATTACAGGCTTGAGCCACCGCGCCCGGCCTTTTTTTTGGATTTTTAGTAGAGGCAGGGTTTCACCATGTTGGCCAGGATGGTCTCGATCTCCTGACCTCATGATCCACCTGCCTCAGCCTCCCAAAGTGCTGGGATTACAGGTGTGAGCCACCACGCCTGGCCTATTGCCCACTTTTTAATGGGGCTGTTTGTTTCTTTTGTTGTTGAGTTGTTGAGCTCCTTGTAGATTCTAGTTAATATTCCTGAGTCATTTGATACCATCCATTCTGTGGCACCAGGAAAGTTTTGGCAATTCGACTCCCTTAAGTATAGTCTACCTTTTGGCCCGGGTTTTAGTTAATCAACAAATAAACTGTTACAGTTACTCCCAACCCCTCAGACAAACACACTAAATCTGGAATTTCTGCTAGTGAAGCCATGTTAATAGAGTTTAATCCAACTTTATATTCCCTCCACCCTGATACCACACTCTTAAGATCCATCCCCACACAGGTTCACCTGTCTATGTAAATTGACAAAATCAGCCAATTCTTTTGGTGTGTATTGTTCCTCCTAAGTTTGTGTCTCACACATTGGAGTCTACTTTCACCTGAGTCTGATTATAGATTTAGAAGCAATGAGAGGCGTTAAGGGTAGATTATAAGGAACAGTAGTCCCTTGTAAAGCAACTACCTTAGGGGAGGCTATTACAGTTCTTCAGGTAGGGGTAGACTGACAACTTGCCCAGAATTTCAGGCTCAAAATTATCACCTTCATCAGAATCTACTCATATGTCCCCTTCCCAATTTTCAGGAATGTCTTAATTTTATTAGGTTGGTGCAAAAGTAATGGCAGTTTTCGCCATTAAAAGTAAACTCTAGGCTGGGTGCGGTGGCTCGCGCCTGTAATCCCAGCACTTTGGGAGGCCAAGGCAGGTGGATCACCTGTGGTCAGGAGTTTGAGACCAGCTAGTCAACATGGTGAAACCCAGTCTCTACTAAAACTACAAAAAAAATTCACCGGGCATAGTGGCGGGTGCCTGTAATCCCAGCTTCTCGGGAGACTGAGTCAGGAGAATCGCTTGAACCCGGGAGGCAGAGGTTGCAGTGAGCAGAGATCATGCCATTGCACTCCAGCCTGGGTGACAAGAGTGAAACTCCATCTTAAAAAAAAAAAAAAAAAGGAAGTAAACTCTACAGGACTGGAAATTTAATTTACAATGTTTCAGCTATCCATAGAGTTTAGATTTTGGTTTGGTTAGATTTTGAGTTTGTTTTTCTATAATATAATTCCTATGGCTATAAGATATAAAGATTTCTTTTAGAAAAGTCTAAGAAGATTTCAGGTCACTTATAGGGCCTTTGAGCCCATTATTTCTTACTTCTGAGTGCTGGAGAACACTTATAAGCAACTCCATTATAGCCTTTTATCACCTAAAATGTTCTATGACAGCAAATAGTTGGTCATTCAATTAAGGCTAAGGAAGACAAGTTACAATAAGGTAAGGGTAATAAAAAAATAAAGCTACAGATAAATCTTAATGGAAACTGAGTGTCTGGGCATGGTGGCGCATGCCTATAGCCCAGTTACTCAGGAGGCTGAGGTGGAAGGGTTGTCTGAGCCCAGGAATTCAAATCCAGCCTGGGCAACATAGCAAGACCCTGTCTTAAAAAAACAAACAGATAAATAAGTAAATGAGTCGAAATAACTCATCTATTAAAAAAAAATCTAAGGGTGGTATAATAAAAGGTACAGAAGAAATTTTTAAAAATTATGATGCATCTAATGACATTTTTTTAAAATAACACTTTTGTAAGAAAATACACATAAACATAGTTGGCCCATGGTGAGGTTAAATAAATTAAATCAATAATAGAAGAAATTGAGAACACTCAAATAATAATGTTTAAGAGTATTTGTCAAAATGGTTTCACAAGCAAAATGCTGTATCTTCAAGGTATAGATAATTCCTATGCTATTAAATCTATCTCAAAACATTGAAAAAGTAACTTTCCAAATTCACATTACAAGGGTCATAACAAAACTTGACAAGAATAGATAATGTATGCTTTCTTTAATCTCAACCAGATTAGTTGCAGCAGTTTTAGCAAATAAATATCAGATGTCTCAAAATGTGAGGCCCTATGAAATACTGTGAGTTAAAATTGCTTGATTTTCCGTCTGGGAAGTGAGGTGCGCCTCTGTCCAGCCCCCGCACCGTCCGGGAAGTAGGGAGCACCTCTGCCTGGAAGTGGGGAGCGCCTCTGCCTGGAAGTGGGGAGCGCCTCTGCCTGGTCGCCGGAACGTCCGGGAAGTGGGGAGCGCCTCTGTCCGGCCCCTGCACCCTCCGGGAAGTGAAGAGCGCCTCCGGCCGGCCGGCGCCCCACCGTCTGGGAAGTGCGGAGCGCCTCGGTCCGGCAGCCGCATTATCAGGAAGCGAGCAGGGCCTCTGCCTGGCCACCGCACCGCCTGGGAAATGCTGAGCGCCTGGGCCCGGCTGCTGGCTGCTGTGCAACCTTCTAGGTGTGAAGTGGCAGCTTTGTGTGTGATCTTTCTGCCCTCCCCAAGTTTGCATTTTCGACAATAAAGTTTACTTTTAAATTAAAAGATTTAATTTGAGGAAGATTTAAAAAATTACTTGATTTTAAAACTGTGCACAGACTTTCACTTTCAGAATTGACAGACTAGGTTATTCAAATGGTTCAGACCATGGTTTTTTGTTCAAAGACATTGGAAAGTGTAATTAGTTGAACACTGTCCTTCCAAAATTCATGAACACCTAGAACCTCAGGATGTGAACTTATTTGGAAACAGGGTCTTTGCACACGTAATTAATCTGGTAAATTCATACCGGATTGGAGTGGGCCCTGAATGAAACGACTTGGTATCCTTATAAGAAGAGGGAGGGATACACAGACACAGAGACACACAGAGAAAGCCAAGTGAAGACAGAGGCGGCGAATGGAGTTATGCTACGGCAAGCCCGGGGAATACCAGAAGCCACTAGGAACTGGAAGATACAAAGAAGGATTCACCTCTAGAGCCTTTGGAGGGAGTGTGGTCCTGTTCACGCCTTTGTTTCAGATTTCTGACTTCCAGAACAGCGGGAAAATAAATTCCTGTTGTTTTAAGCCAACCAATTTATAATAATTTTTACAGCAATCCTAGAAAACAAATGTAGATTTCGGTATCAGAAGTGAATAGCTGCTATAACAGATACCTAAAATGAGTTGGTAGAAATATAAATGTTAACGTGCTTCTGGGAAGGTCTCAGAAATAAATGAAGATGTTGTTGGAGGCAAATTTGAAAATAGGCTTAGAGTCAAGATAATGACTACCTTTAGGTAAGCAAGAGGGGCTCAAGAGAGGCTTCTTTGGTGTTGGTGTGGATGGTGTTTATAACGGTGTTTACTTCATGGTGATTTTTTGATCAATACATTTACTTATTTGTTTTTCATTTTTTTCTCTGTTATATTTTCCAAAAAATTTTAAAAAACTGTTGTGTAGGTTTAGAACAATGTTAATGAGTTTGCTTATGATTTGTCAGTTAGAGATCTGATTGATTTAAAAGAGCAGAAGGTATCACTGTGCATTTTTGTTTGTTTGAAAGCTTCTCCACCTTTTGAGTTGATGACATGAAACCTCCTGTTCCTAACTAACCTTATTTGTCTGTCTAACATATAATATTGTAAGCTTTACGACGTTGCTCTACTGATGCTGTCTTTGCCCATCTGTTTTGCTTTCTTGGGACTTGCCCCTTGTGAAAAACAGCTCGTAAGCCTGCCATTCATATGCACTGAAACATGAGTAAACACCTCAGCTTGTCTAAGAGATCTGTCTAATAAACAGCTATTGTAGCAAAAATTGAAGTACTCACTTCCCGCTTTTGTCTTTTCTCCATGCGGAACAAATACTGATGCCATCTCATGGTATTGTGTTTATTTAAAAACAAGTTATATTACAACATGGATGAGCCATGGAAACATGCTAAGTGAAATAAACCAGACACATAAGACCACTTAGTTTTTATTCCATTTAAATGAAATGTCTAGATAGGGAAATTCCTCAAGACAGAAAGTAGATTGGTGATTACCAAGGTCTATGTGTGGGGGAAATGAGGAGAAACTGCGAATGGATTTGGTGTTTCTTTTGAGGTTGATGTAAGTGTTCTGGAATTAGACAGTGGTGATGGTTGTACAACCTTTTTCTATATGCTAAAAATCACTGAATTGTACACCATGAAAGGGTACATTTTATGGTATATGAATTATATCTCAGTAAAGCTGTTATAAAAACTCAGCCCTGAGCCAAGCACCTTAAAAAAAAAAGCTCATCTTGTTGCTACGTCTAGAGAGATGACTGACGGGCTAGGGCATAAAGGTGGAATGAAAATTTCGTTTTCATGGTACTCTTTGATGCATTAAAAATTTTTATACCA
Source organism: Papio anubis (assembly GCF_008728515.1). Taxonomy (NCBI): domain Eukaryota; kingdom Metazoa; phylum Chordata; class Mammalia; order Primates; family Cercopithecidae; genus Papio; species Papio anubis. The sequence goes on from NC_044979.1 coordinate 80,925,932, forward strand.
TGTATACATATTATCTATAAAAATCAATTAGCTTAAAACATTTTTCAATATTATCCATTTGCTAAATATGTGGAAAGTGTTTACTCATACAATACCAAAGTCAATCCATGCTACCTAAATATTGAAGAAAATTCTGTAGTCAGTATTTTAACATAATTTGAAAAAGAGTTATCAACGAACTCTTTATTAGAAAATATTGAAATGATTTTAGAAGTTGCCAGCCATCCAGAGTTGCAGTTGAGAATTCTGATTCCTATTCCTTTTCTGTTTCCTAAATATCCTGACTTTTCTTTCTGGGAGTACTTATGATTTTCCTGAAGTTCAGAAATTTCAGCACATTGTTTTCTTGCTTTATCAATGCTGTTTTCTCTTGGATATCTCTGAAAATATGAACTACAGCAAGATAAAATAAGCCATTCTCCATAACAAAGGATTTATGATCTCTTTAAGCGATCGTAAATGATAGCTGTTTGGCCAGCTGCTTACTTCTGTAGTTTTGGTTCACTTTCTAGAGACGGGGTCTCATTTTGTCACCCAGACTGGAGTGCAGTGGTACCACTGCAGCTCACTGTGGCCTCAAACTCCTGGGCTCAAGTGACCTTCTCACTTCAGTCTCCCTAGTAGCTTGGACTTCAGGTGTGCATCACCATGCCCTGCTAATTAAATTTTTTTTTCTTTTTTTGTAGAGATGGGGTCTCACTATGTTGCCCAGGGTTGCTGCTCATACTTGTGGATTGCCAGGTTAGCTCTGCGAGGTAAGAAGGAAATTCCTCTGGACAACGTAGGAGTCTTTTAAAAATGTGTATCAGTCAAAGTATAGCATAGTAGAAACCAAAACCACTCTGTTTTTGATCAGAAAAGATTTAGTAGATTGAGTTAGATATAAACTCAATAGGAGGCCTGGAAAAGAAGTTAAGGAGCTGCTTCCTGAATTTTGGCTCTAAGGCTACACAAGTATATTTGCAATCCAGATGTCAGAAAGCTGATGCTGTTACCGTTTTTGTGGCTGCCCAAACCATAACCATCTAACAGCCACAACACTTATATCTAGACACTGGAACAAGTCAGCTGGTCACTCCATATTGGAACTCATGCCTATTGGAGTTTGTTTGTCCACATTTACACCTGCAGAAAGTTTGCTATTACCTCCCTCCTACTTTCTAAATATCACAGGATCCCTTGGGTGTTGCCTCATCAGGTGGAAACCTCTATGGCCAGTGGCGAGGCAACTTAGCTTGAGTTTTGTTCATGCCTGCTGGGCTCATTCTGCCCATTCATCCTGGCAGGCTGCACTCAGCTCATGCTACTGGCTCAGATCCCATGCCCACTGAGGGTGAGCCAGGCAGAGTGGTGAGAGGTGAGTGAGTGAGTGAGTGTGGGGTCTGGCCACTGTGCATAGCCAGGCACACCAGCTGCTGCATGTAGGGTGGGCAGTTCCAGGTGCTAGCACAGGCACCGGCTCTGTGCAAGGCTGTAGCTGGACCAGGAGTACTGCAAGTGGCTTACGCTGTGGGCACCGGCATCTGGACGAGGGGAATGCAATGGTGCCCCAAAACTTGGAGATGCCAGCAATATCAGAGCCCCAAGGGTTGGGGAGGGCATGTTACAGATCTCTTGTTCCCGCCATCCATAGCACAGCAAGCCAGCTAGAAAAGTGGTGTTTCAGCTATTCAGTTAGTCCTGAGTTCTTGTCCCACATCCAGGAAGAATGAGGTTATGTAGACAACTGGAGGGTGAGCAAGGCAGAGAAGAGCTTTATTTATTTATTTTTAATTTTTATTTTTTAATATACATAGAGAATTTATTTGGGCCAAGCTTGCAGATTGCAATGCAGGAGCACAGATTCAAGTTGGCCTGAATATACTCCAACAAGCAGTAGTTACAAGTGGATTTTTAAAAAATTATTATTATACTTAAAGTTCTAGGGTACATGTGCACAATGTGCAGGTTTGTTACATAGGTATACATGTGCCATGGTGGTTTGCTGCACCCATCAACTCATCATTTACATTAGGTATTTCTCCCAACACTGTCCCTCCCCCAAACCCCCAACCCCCAACAGGCCCCAGTGTGAGATGTTCCCCACCCTGTGTCCATGTGTTCTCCTTGTTCAACTCCCACTTATGACTGAGAACATGTGGTGTTTGGTTTTCTGTCCTTGTGATAGTTTGTTGAGAATGATGGTTTCCAGCTTCATCCATGTCCCTGCAAAGGACATGAACACATCCTTTTTTATGACTGCACAGTATTCCATGGTGTATATGTGCCACATTTTCTTTATCCAGTCTATTATTGATGGACATTTGGGTTGGTTCCAAGTCTTTGCTATTGTGAATAGTGCCGCAGTAAACACACTTGAGCATGTGTCTTTATAGAATGATTTGTAAACCTTTGGGTATATACCCAGTAATGGGATTGCTGGGTCAAATGGTATTTCTAGTTCTAGATGCTTGAGGAATTGCCACACTGTCTTCGACAAGGGTTGAACTAATTTCTACTCCCACCCAACAGTATAAGAGCGTTCCTATTTCTCCACATCCTCTCCAGCATCTGTTGTTTCCTCACTTTTTTAATGATTGCCATTGTAACTGGTGTGAGGTGGTATCTCCTTGTGGTTTTGATTTGCATTTCTCTGATGGCCAGTGATTATGAGCATTTTTTCATGTGTCTGTTGGCTGCATAAATGTCTTCTTTGGAGAAGTGTCTGTTCATATCCTTTACCCATTTTTTGATGGGGTTGTTTGTTTTTTTCTTGTAAATTTGTTTAAGTGCTTTGTAGATTCTGGACATTAGCCCTTTGTCAGATGGAAAGATTGAGAAATTTTCTCCCATTTTGTAGGTTGCCTGTTCACTCTGATGATAGTTTCTTTTGCTGTGCAGAAGTTCTTTAGCTTAATTATATCCCATTTGTCAATTTTGGCTTTTGTTGCCTTTGCTTTTGGTGTTTTAGTCATGAAGTCTTTGCCCATGCCTGAGTCATGAATGGTATTGCCCAGGTTTTCTTCTAAGGTTTTTATGGTTTTAGGTGTTACATTTAAGTCTTTAATCCATCTTGAGTTAATTTTTGTGTAAGTGTAAGGATAGGGTTCAGTGTCAGCTTTCCACATATGGCTAGCCAGTTTTCCCAGCAACTTTTATTAAATAGGGAGTCCTTTTCCCATTGCTTGTTTTTGTCACGTTTGTCAAAGGTGTTATTTCTGAGGCCTCTGTTCTGTTCCATTGGTCTATATATCTGTTTGGGTACCAGTACCATGCTGTTTTGGTTACTGTAGGCTTGTAGTATAGTTTGAAGTCAGGTAGCCATGATGCCTCCAGGTTTGTTCTTTTAGCTTAGGATTGTCTTGGCTATGCGGGCTCCTTTTTGGTTCCATATGAAGTTTAAAGTAGTTTTTTTTTCCAATTCTGTGAAGAAAATCAGTGTCAGCTTTATGGGGATAGCATTGAATCTATAAATTAGTTTGGGCAGTATGGCCATTTTCACAATATTGATTCTTCCTATCCATGAGCATGGAATGTTCTTCCATTTGTTTGTGTCCTCTTTTATTTTGTTGAGCAGTGGTTTGTAGTTCTCCATGAAGAGGTTCTTCACATCCCTTGTAACTAGGATTCCTAGGTATTTTATTCTCTTTGTAGTAATTGTGAATGAGAGTTCACTTGTGATTTGGATCTCTGTTTTTCTGTTCTTGGTGTATAGGAATGCTTGTCATTTTTGCATCTTGATTTTGTATCTTGATTCTTTGCTGAAGTTGCTTGTCAGCTTAAGGAGATTTTGGGCTGAGACGACGAGGTATTCTAAATACACAATCATGCCATCTGCAAAGAGGAGCAATTTGACTTCCTGTTTTCCTAATTGAATACCCTTTATTGTGTTCTCTTGCCTGATTGCCCTGGACAGAACTTTTAATACTATGTTGAACAGGAGAGGTGAGAGAAGGCATCCTTGTTTGTGCAGCTTTTCAAAGGGAATGCTTCCAGTTTTTGCCCATTCAGTATGATATTGGCTGTGGGTTTGTCATAAATGGCTTTTATTATTTTAAGATATGTTTCATCAATACCTAGTTTATTGAGAATTTTTAGCATGAAAGGCTGTTAAATTTTGTCAAAGGCCTTTTCTGTGTCTGTTGAGATAACCATGTGGTTTTTGTTGTTGGTTCTGTTTATGTGATGGATTATGTTTATTGATTTGTGTATGTTGAACCAGCCTTGCATCCCAGGGATGAAGCCAACTTCATCGTGGTGGATAAGCTTTTTGATGTGCTGCTGGATTCAGTTTGCCAGTATATTATTGAGGATTTTTGCATCAATGTTCATATCGGATATTGGCCTGAAATTTTCTTTTTTTGTTGTCTCTCTGCCAAGCTTTGGTATCAGGATGACACTGGCCTCATAAAATAAGTTAAGGACGATTCCCTCTTTTTCTATTGATTGGAATGGCTTCAGAAGGAATGGCACCAGCTCCTCTTTGTACCTCTGGTAGAATTTGGCTGTGAATCTGTCTGATCTTGGACTTTTTTTGGTTGGTAGTTTATTAATTATTGCGTCAATTTCAGAACCTATTATTGGTCTATTCAGAGATTCAACTTCTTCCTGGTTTAGTCTTGGGAGGGTGTATGTATCCAGGAATTTATCCATTTCTTCTAGATTTTCTAGTTTATTTGCATAGAGGTGTTTATAGTATTCTCTAATGGTAGTTTGTATTTCTGTGGGATCAGTGGTGATATCCCGTTTATAATTTTTTATTGCGTCTGTTTGATTCTTTCCTCTTTTCTTCTTTATTAGTCTTGCTATCAATCAATCTATCTATTTTGTTGATCTTTTAAAAAAAAACCATCTCCTGGATTCATTTATTTTTTTCTTGAAGGGTTTTTTATGTCTCTATCTCCTTGAGTTCTGCTCTGATCTTAGTTATTTCTTGTCTTCTGCTAGCTTATGAGTTTGTTTGCTCTTGCTTCTCTAGTTCTTTTAATTGTGATGTTAGGGTGTCAGTTTTAGATCTTTCCTGCTTTCTCTTATGGGCATTTTGGGCTACAAATTTCCCTCTACACACTGCTTTAAATGTGTCCCAGAAATTCTGGTACGTTGTGTCTTTGTTCTCATTGGTTTCAAAGAACAACTTTATTTCTGCCTTCATTTCATTATGTACCCAGTAGTCATTCAGGAGCAGGTTGTTCAGTCTTCATGTAGTTGTTTTGAGTGAGTTTCTTTATCCTGAGTTCTAATTTGATTGCACTGTGGTCTGAGAGACAGTTTGTTGTGATTTCTGTTCTTTTACATTTGCTGAGGAGTGTTTTACTTCCAATTATGTGGTCATTTTTAGAGTAAGTGCAATGTGGTGCTGAGAAGAATGGATATTCTGTTGATTTGGGGTGGAGAGTTCTGTAGATGTGTTTTAGGTTCACTTGGTCCAGAGCTAAGTTCAAGTCCTGGATATCCTTGTTAATTTTCTGTCTTGTTGATCTGTTTAGTATTGACAGTGGGTGTTAAAGTCTTCCATTATTATTCTGTGGGACTCTAAGTATCTTTGTAGGTCTCTAAGAACTTGCTTTATGAATCTGAGTGCTCCCATATTGGGTGCATATATATTTAGGATAGTTAGCTCTTCTTGTTGAATTGATCCCTTTACCACTATATGATGGCCTTCTTTGTCTCTTTTGATCTTTGTTGGTTTAAAGTCTGTCTTATCAGAGACCAGGATTGCAACCCCTGTTTTTTTTTTTTCTTTCCATTTGCTTGGTAGATCTTCCTCCATCCCTTTATTTTGAGACTATGTGTGTCTTTGCACCTGAGGTGGATCTGCTGAATACAGCACACTTATGGGTCTTGACTCTTTATCCAATTTTCCAGGCTGTGTCTTTTAATTGGGGTATTTAGCCCATTTACATTTTGGTTAATATCGTTATGTGTGGATTTGATCCTGTCATTATGATGCTAGCTAGTTATGTCACCTGTTAGTTGATGCAGTTTCTTCATACCATCGATGGTCTTTACATTTGGCATGTTTTTGCAGTGGTTTGTATTGGTTGTTCCTCTCCATGTTTAGTGCTTCCTTCAGGAGCTCTTGTAAGGCAGGCCTGGTGGTGACAAAATCTCTCGGCATTTGTTTGTCTGTAAAGAATTTTATTTCTCCTTCACTTATGAAGCTTAGTTTGGCTGGATATGAATTCTGGGTTGAAAATTCTTTTCTTTAAGAATGTTGACTATTGGCCCCTACTGTCTTCTGGCTTGTAAGGTTTCTGTTCAGAGGTCCACTCTTAGTCTGATGGGCTTCCCTTTGTGGGTAACCAGACCTTTCTCTCTGGCTGCCCTTAATATTTTTTTCTTCATTTCAATCTTGGTGAATCTGACAATTATGTGTCTTGGGGTTGCCCTTCTCAAGGAGTATCTTTGTGGCATTCTCTGTATTTCCTGAATTGGAATGTTGGCCTGCCTTGCTAGGTTGGGGAAGATCTCCCGAATAATATTCTGAAGAGTGTTTTCTAACTTGGTTCCATTCTCCCTATCACTCTCAGGTACACCAATCAAACGTAGATTTGATCTTTTCACATAGTTCTTCGAGGCTTTGTTCATTTCTTTTCACTCTTTTTTCTCTAAACTTCTTTTCTCACTTCATTTTCCCTGGCTTGAAATTTGGGTCTCACTGGGGACCTACTCTTTCCCACGTAGGAACCTGTTTGCCTCCCACCACCATCAAAACTTTGAAAGCCCATCTTATTGGTGGAATCTAAATAATATCTATAATTCTAGTTTTAAGTGAGTTTAAGAAATGTAGTTTTTATTCTAATGTGATCTGTAATACAGAGGAAGAGGTGAGAATGAAAGTCACCTGCTAGTGGACAATATCTAACCCAATTTTATGCTTTGTCTACTCTGCAGCCAGATATATACCCTTCCATCCATAAACCTCCCCACAATAACAATAGCAATAAAACCACTACCACCAAACATAAGGTAACTCTTCCTAATATAAAAGAAAACACCGTCTCCTTCCATTTATAGGGATGCAGTGAAGGGATGCGATAGAGATGGGCATGAGGAGAATCAGTATCCCTTTGCAAAGTAATGAACTCAGGTGAGTCCATTCATTACAGTGTCTTCAACAAGGCAGGTAGCTTCACCAAGAAAGAAGGGTCTAATTCTACCTAAAAAAAAATGAGGCTCTGATATTTTCAGGCTTGATTTTCAATTCTCAAGGTACCATTCTATCCCAATAAATATCCTAAATTCTTGCAAAGTTGCCTAAAACCTGCAACTTGTGTATTCAGATTTATCGATTATTAACAATATCAGTCCTATGATCACATGAGATGAAATTAATTTAGAGCAGTAGTTTTCATTGGAGGGGTGAGTGATGGTGGTGCCACTGTTTCTAGTAGTGATTTTGCTCCCCATTGGATATTTGGCAATGTATGTCCATTTTGGGTTGTCACAATTTGGGTTAGGGAGAGCTGTTAGTGGCATCTAGCGGATAGAGTCCAGAGGTACTGAGATATCCTACGATGCATAGGACAGCCTTCCTCAGCCTTTTGCCACAGGGTCAAAGAATTATCTGGCCCATCAATAATGACAAAGATAAGAAATCACAGAAGCTCTCTGTGTATTGGAACAAGTTTTGAGTTAAGTAGTTCAAGTCAGCTGGATGTAGTGGCTCACACCTGTACCCCCAGCACTTTGAGAGGCTGAGGCAGGAGGATCACTTGAGCTCAGGAGTTCAAGTCCAGCCTTGGCAAGTAGCAAGGTCCCATGTCATATTTAGAAATTTTTAAAAAAGTTAAAACCCTGGGCTTGCCATCATTGTTCTCTAATTTTTCAAAGGCTGTCAGAACTGCCACCTCAGCCCACCCCAGTCCTTTTATTTCTTATTTCCATTTTAGTGTTCTATCATAACAAACAATTGCTAGCAGATCTTGTGTTCAACAGGCACCTTATTTCAGGTGATGATATATGATAATTTAAGTAAGTGTATTACCACTGCATGTCTTGGACTACCAATATCTTATTTTCCACTGGTAATCAAGATATCATTGCCTTTTAATCCAAACTGAGTCAAATAATAAATATCAAATTTCCAGTGTTGAAGTTTTATTTCTTTATGTTTTGAACATCTTTATATACCAACTATTGTATCAGACAAAATTAGTTAGCAAATAGAAAACACTATATATATTTCATGCAGAAAAAAATTTTGGTATGTACACAATCATTTAAAAGACTGAAGGAGTGAAAGTCAGAATTTCAAGGAAATTTTCAGTTTCAAGATCATATTACTGTAGCTATGATCTAGAGGTCAGAAAATTAGTGCAGCTGTTTCTGCTACCCTCTCCACAACTGCTCCTCCGCCTTGCCCTTATACCTTTGAATGAAGCTAGTGAATATGGATTCTATTCTCATAGATGATTGAGCTTGTTTTGCTGCTGTTACATCTACACGAAGATGGCCTCTGCCTCCCTTACATTTTCTAAATATCAAAATGCCCATGGGATTCCTAATACATCTGAATTATATAATTGTTTAATGTTTTTCAAAATTTGGTTTCTCCAATGTTGTTAGTTTTATTTAAATATTTAATGATTCTTGATTGTCTATATATATTTGTGTTCATAGTATATAATATGTAGTGTTGGTGGCCAGAATTGATTTACTTTGTCCAAATAAGAAGCCCTTTTCAGCCGGCAGACGTTAAATGCAAGTTTTCATTATAGGTATACTAGTTCTGATGGTTGTGTGTTTGTTTGTAGGGTGAATGAGGAAGTTGGTGGTATAGGGAGGTTACATGTGAATAGTCTCTTCTTTGCAATTTATGAGTAGTTTCTATGCTGGATCTTCCTATTTCAGCTATTAAGACAACTGAAAGTCAATTGGGTTACTATCAGTCTCCTTCCTATAAACCTGTTTTCCATTCGGTAATCTCTGAAGTTAGACTTCCCCCTTAGTAGAGCTGTACTTGAAGTTTTATTCAGGAGAGAAATGCTATTTTCAGTTCCTCTGGCAACAGAATTAATATGTAGTTCTTTTCCTTCTAATGAATTATCCAGCCTACTGTCCAAGTCTCAGCCCTTCTCACAACCCTCATTGTCTCTTGCCTAAGTGTTATGCAGAGAATTTATTGGAAGAACTCACTTTAGTGATTCTTCTCTTTGATGATCATCACCTGGATGAATTTATTAGCTCCTTAGTCTGTTGCATTTTGTTGGCAATCTGGACCTACTTCCAGAACTGTCAAAATTCCTCCATAGTCCTCAAAAGTCTGCTGGTGACATTACTCTCAGGTTTATAGAAATGCTATGATTTTATGGATTTATTTCTATTTGTATATTTCTTCTGTGATTTCTGTGTATTTTGGGGAGGGTAGTGAGGTAATTCACATGTTCATTTTGTTCAATTAGTTGTGAACCGGCACTATTATCTTTAGATTTACAGCAAACTAAATTTTACTTTCTTGGCTTCTTAAAAAATTAATCAGGATCTGCAGTTTCTCTCTCAACAAAATAAGACAATTCAATTTTGTTTTTTTCATTTCTCGTATTTTACTTTCCCCAAGCACTCCATCTCTTTACCCCCTACCTCTTGGATTTGGTTACAATAATTTAGAATTATGTCCCCTCTAGTTTGCATATCCTTGCTTAATAAAACTGTATTAAATCCCACAATCTCAGTATCAGCAATTATTCACAATTTATTTTAACTTTTATTTTCTTTTTCTCTTACATCATTTTTTCTCTTACAACATTTTACATGCCCTCTCATTTCTTGGATTTAAAAGACTTTTTTCTTAGAGTAATTTTGGAAATAGGGTACACTGTTATCTGCTTCTCAAAACTTCAAGTAAGTAACCAGACAGGTTATTAATATTATTTCCAGATCTGGGTGATGAATCGGAGGCTCAATGTTGACTTTTTTAAGGTTACACAAATTCAGTGGCAAAGCCTAGACCCAAATTTGGATCTCCAGACTCTGAAGTTTGCTGTCTTTTGTATACATATTTGTTTCTTTTTCTTATAGTAGGTGTCCACGACAAGCTGTTTATTTTACTATCTTTTGTTGGAGTACTTTGAAAGACCATTTCTAAATACAGATCTCTGCTTTTCATAATTATTGCTGATGCTTGTGCAGTCATATTTAGTTTGCTTAGAATTGTGGACATTAAGAATATTATTTGGCAAAATCCTACATTGAGGCTGTTTGTGGTTGCTGTTTTTTGGAAACAATTATTATATAATTCTTCTTCTTTGTGTAGGCATACATAAATATCTTGAATTTGAATACCTGACAACTAGAATAAAAGAGAAACATGATGGATTACATAACATAAATATTCTACTAAGAAGATGGCAGAGCATTAGGAGACTCAAAATTTTCTGAGTTAAGGCTGGGTGCAGTGGCTCACACTTGTAATCCCAGTGCTTTGAGAGGTTGAGGTGGGTGATCAATTGAGGTCAGGAGTTGAAGTCCAGCCTGGCCAACATGGTGAAACCCTGTCTCTACTAAAAATATAAAAATTAGCCAGGGATGGTGGCAGGCATCTGTAATCCCACCTACTGGGGAGGCTAAGGCAGGAGAATCACTTTAACCTGGGAGACGGGAGTTGCAGTGAGCTGAGATTGCTGCCACTGCACACTCCAGCCTGGGCAACAAAGCGAGACTCCATCACCCCACCGCCCCCCCCAAAAATTCTGAGTTAAGAATGCCAAAAGTAATTTATCATGTATGCCTTAAAGATGTTCAGAAGAATATTACTGGAGATGCTATTATAGCCAGTTTATAACCAATAAAGACAAATTCTTTATGTGACATAAAAATGTAATTTCCTTTATAAATATAAATGGATGCAAAAATCAACAAAATACTAGCAAACTGAATCTAGCATCTATAACAAGATTTATACAACATGACTAAGTAGAATTTATACTACAAATGCAAGGTTGATTAAGCTAATAAAAATCAAGCAATATAATAATATACCATATTGAAAAAATAAAGTACAAAAATCATGTGATCATCTCAATAGACAGAGAAGGAGTATTTAATAAAATTTGAAGCTCTTTCATGATTTAAAAAATTGGCAAACTAGGAACAAAAAGAAAGTTCCTCCACCTGAAAAAGGGCATCTATGAAAAGCTATAGATAACATAAGACTAAGTGGAAGACTGAAAGTTTTCTTCCTAAAGTCAGAAACAAGACAAAGAAGTCTTGCTCTCACCAGATTTATTCAACAATGTTCCACAGGTTCTAGCCAGAGCAATTAGGCAAGAAAAAGAAATAACAGGCATTCACAAAAGGGAGGGAAAAGTTCAAGCCCCTTCATTTAATATCATTTCCTGGAAGTTGCATGTACTGTTTCTGCTGACATGCAATTGGCCAGAACTTAACTGCAAAACTCCAACCAACATCAAGAAAGTTGGTATATTATGTCTTTATTCTTTGGAAACTTGTGCCCAGTTAAAATTTGGAGGTTCCATTTTTGAAGAAAAAGGAGACAATGGGTATTGGGAGACACCAGCAGTTCCTTCCATGTTTATTAAATGCAGGTCAAAAAAAGGAATTAGGTAATTTTTTTCCTTTCTTTTTACTTTTCTTCTTCCTTCCTTTTTCCTTCCCTCTCTTCCTTTCCTCCTTTTCTCCTTCTTTCCTTTTCTTACTTTCTTTCAATACATGAATTGCAAAAGATTACTAACCTAAATGCAATGTTGTCTTCTGGATTGGATCTTGGAACAGAAAAAAGGACATTAGTAGGAAAATTAGTGAAATATAAATAAAGTCTTTAGTCAACAAAACTGTACTCATGTCAGTTTCTTAGTTTTGATAAATGTATTATGGTTACATAAGATACTGATATTAGTGGTAGCTGGGTGAAGGATGTACAAAAACTCAGTATTATTATTGCACTTTTTGGTAAATCTGAAATTACTTCAAAATTAAAAGTTAAAAAAAGATGATTGCTGATATCCAATGGCCACGGGTTTGGAAAACTAGAAAGAATTCTTATCCACTCTTGGTGGTATATATATTAGTACAGACTTTTTTTTCTGAGATTTTGAGATGGAGTTTCACTCTTGTCACTCAGGAGTGCAGTGGCATGATCTCTGCTCACTGCAACCTCCACCTCCCAGGTTCAAATGATTTTCTTGCCTCAGCCTCCCAAGTAGCTGGAATTACAGGTTTGTGCCACCATGCTGGCTAATTTTTGTATTTTTAGTAGACATGGGGTTTCACCATGTTGGGCAGGCTGGTCTCGAACTCCCAACCTCAGGTGATCCACCTGCGTTGGCCTCCCAGAGTGCTGGGATTACAGGCGTGAGCCACTGTGCCCGGCAGTACAGACTGTTTTTCATAGAGCAACTAGGTGTTATTTATTAAAGGTAAATGAATTAATACATTTTTATTCATAAAATCTCCTAGAAATTAGTTTTACATAAACACGAATGCCAGATTTTGAATTTCTCTTTTAGATAATTTAGCATAATTGCTCCAGATAAATCTAAAGGGCTATTGTCAAAGAGTGGAATATTTCAATTTATAATTTTATAGGTAAAACTGTCAGTCCATGATATGGTTGGTGTTTAAAGTAGAATGGAAGTGAAGTTCCCAGAATGGAGTTTTTAAAATAACCAAGTTCCTAGGATTTTAACTGGAAGAATAAATATCTGAAAGCCAGTGAGGAGTATTAAGGATGGGATGCCACTTCTTGCACCTTGAGAAAATGAAGTATGGAAGGATGAGTGGTTTTCATTTGAGAGGGCTGCAAGGTAACTTTTCCATTTCAGATGAGGAGGTAAAAGAATGATAATTGAAAAGGAAAAAAATTTACTAAGTAGGTTATACATTTTGGAATAGAAGTTTCTATAGCACAATAGAAAAGTTTGAGTGGACACATAGCAATGATAATTTGGGTGAGAGTGAGGCAGGAGAATAGGGTCTGGAGGCAGGGAACCTAAGGATGTTTCACGCCAACTTCCTAGAACTAAAATGAAAGGAAACCCCTAACTTTCCATGCCTAAGTAACAAAAGGACCAAAGGCTACTCCCTTTGCAAACCCCCACTTTTTCTGCTGGGCAGATGGGAAATTGGCTGTCGGCAACAAATCAGACTGATTGCAGGGGAGGCTTCCTTTGCATAGAAGTATATCACTTTGTAACTTCACCCTGCCTCTGATTGATTGCTTTTTGCACCAGTGTTTGCACAGGAGCATGACCTTTGTAACTTCATTTCGGCCTCTGGTTGGCTGCTTTCTGCAACCAATCAGACTGATTGCGCGTTACTTTATTTACATGAAGTGAGCATGAAGTGGCCAACAGGAAGCCTCTAGAGGGTATTTGGACTCAACAGGATTCTGTATCCGGGCCCTTGAGCGGCTGCTCAGGTCGCTGTCGCACAGAGCATGCTTTCATTTTCAATAAATCCCTGCTTTTGTTCTTTTGTTGCTTCATTCTTTCTTTGCTTTGCTGGGCGTTTTGTCCAATTCTTTGTTAAAAACGCCAAGAACCTGGACAACTTGCAGTCACGACCCTCTACCAGTGACAATATTATTTAATTATTGGTAGTGGCTTAGGGTAGCAAACATCCCTTTGTGGAAAGTTTACTCAGTAAATCCTTAAAAAACAGATCAGAAACAAAAACTGGCCTCCCAGGGATTTGGACTCAGGAGCTGAATTAGGCGCGGAGAGGACGGAGCCTTAGGGGTTTATGGGCGGAGTTGCACTGGTTTGGCGGGCACCTCTGCTTCTGCTTGGCACTACTCGGCTCCTTGAGGCTCCTTGAGGCTCCCTGAGGCTCCCTGGAACGTGAGGCTCCGTGACGCTCCCTGGGCTTCCACTCGGCTCTGTTCGGCTCCTGCTCCGGAAGGGTGCGCGGGGGCGAGTCCTGCGCATGCGCCTTCAACTCCTGCTGCTCTCAGGGCTGCGCTCAGCCTCGTGTTTTCACTTCCTTCTACTCAGAGCCGTATCCGGGTCGCTGCTTTCCCTATTGTCTGAGGCAGCCGGCCTCGAGCTGTGTGCAATTTCTGGGTTTTTTGTTGCTTGTGGTCCAGGCTAATAAAGTTTTTCTTTCTTTCTTTCTTTTTTTTTCTGGTTTTAACGGGAGAAATTAACTCCCCAGGGCCGCCGGGTTGGCTGCGCTGCCTGGGCCGGAGGTCTTCTCCGGCCAGGGAGCGCTGTGGGAAGGGGCTCGAGCGGCCAGGGCCAGGTGAGGCCGGGGGGGCGGGGGGTTAAGGGACCGCGGGGCTACTCTTGGGAGCGCCCCTGTCTGGCTGGCTGCGCGCCGGTTTTAAATAGCATCTTTCGGACTTGTCTTCGCGGCCCCAGTCCCCGACTTCGGCGCTGCCTGGGCTCCCGCAGCCTCTCCCTAAGTCTCCTCCAAACGACCACTTCACGGATTCCTTAGTAAGTGTGTCCAAGGCCTCTGCGGCGAGGGATCCATTTCAGCCATTCTAGATGTCAGGGCCGGTGGGAGCAGGGCAGGGGTGGGAGAACCCTGCGGGAAAGCTGGATTGGTGGACCCTGGCCCTCCATGGTCCGCGGGAGTGAAGCCCGCTTCTTTTATTCCCTGGGTTTTGCGTGTTTTATTGACTGTTACGATGTCTAAGTGGGGGATTACGAGTAAGGCGCAGAACCTACATCTCGAAAAGATGGGCAAGAGGGTCAGCTTCGATTTTAGCTGGCCTGAGTTGGCGTTGGCAGCATCAGGGCTGGAGCTGCCTCTGAAACTGTCCGTGGAGCTGTCCAGCCTTCCCCACCCCGCTTCTGCACCCCAACCTTCTCCTGACCTCTTTTGCTGAGAACTCAATTAGACAAAAATTCCTTGCCCGAGGTCATCTTTGTGTTCTCTTAGCACCACAACTCTCCCCTGTGTTTGGTGTGATTATGAATGACAATGTAATTTTTTTTCTCTTAACAGTGGATCGCAGCTCCAAGAGGAGGCAGGTGAAGCCTTTGGCAGCTTCTCTGCTGGAAGCTCTTGATTATGATAGTTCAGATGACAGTGATTTTAAAGTTGGAGATGCCTCAGGTAAATATTTCCTTCTCTCTTCCCCTTTCCCAGCTTTCTGGAGTTAGGTTTATTTTTAGACTTTTTAAATCGGTTTTGATTAAAATGCCAATTTTAAGTGAAAGCACATAAACTTCATTTATTTTGTCCATTTGATTTCCCATTTTGCCTTTAGATACTGTCACTAGACCTATCGTTGCTTCTGTTTTCCTCAGAGATAATTAGCAGTCAGGGGAAGGACTTTTTCCTAAGATGCAAAAGGGTTTCTCTGTTTTACACCTTAAAATATATTTATGCTTATATTACAGAGGAAAAAACTGAAAGATATCCCAGAGTACAAAAGTATCCTGAGAGGTGTGTGGACCATTAATAGTCCCTGAGCAGGGTTCTTCTTTTTTCAGATCACTTGACATTCTCTTAGGGGAGTTTTGCTTTTTTTGTGTATTAGCTCTTTTGCTAGAATAAAATTGACCAGAGTAAGAGTTGCACTTTAAATTATAGTAGGTGCTGGACCTTGTGGATTGGGCCTTTCAGATATCTCTGAAGTGTAAGTCATGCATGCTTGCTTACTATATTTAGTAATTTTAAAAACTTTTTTTTTAAAGGTGGTATATTCACGTTGTACTAAACTGGAAAACAGAAAAATATGGTTTTCCTTTGTATCTTCTGTTCAGTGTGCCTTATGTATATAATATATACAGTTTCAATTGAAGGAATCTGAGAAACATAAAAATTATGTTTAAATATTTTATGGGAAAAATACTGATAAACATGAACAATAAAAATTATTTGTAATTTCACCTCTTTTGAAAATTTAAATAAAGTGAGATGAAAATTTAAATAAAGTGAGAAGTAAAAACCTTTCCAATTTCATCTCTTCAGTTTTTATATCCTTCTAGAGAGTTTGCTGTGCTTAGTCACATCTCTCCTTCCTCTGGTTTTCCCTTGTCTTTTTCCTGCTAGGGATAGTAGGAAGGGATGAATGAAATTATATTACTGTTGCTACTTTTAGTAGCATCAACAGCAGAATTTGCATTGTGATTTGCTGATAACTTTTTGTTTGCATAATCTCATTTAATTTTCACAGTAACTTAGTGAAGGAGATACTATTTTACAGGTAACAGGGGTATTGAGTTTAAAGAACTGGCATGAGGTCACTCAGGCAGTAACGGATCCAATGGATTTGACTTCAGAATTTAGTCTGTTTATCTGCTTGGATCCCAAGAGTTGATGGACGGAATCTTAAACAGAAACTCTGAATATTTGGTTACTAATTGAATTCATCCCCAGCAATCAAAAATTGATAAGTTTATCTTGATTAACTGTTTTTTTATCCTTTGCTTCTCAGCTCTTTATCCCTCCTTTAGTTGGTTTGCTGATGTTTAGTATTTCCAAAGAAGGGAAGGGGAAGGGAAAGGAGGTAAAATTTAAATCTTAGTTCTCTTGGTAAAGACCTTGGCAGATAAGAATATTCCTGGCTAGGATGTAGTTTTGGTTTGTTATGGTTGTGGTTGTAAACTTTGACAAACATAGTTGGGTCTTGGAAGTTATGAATTCTTTGAATATTAGAACAATTCTAAAACTTATATTAAGTATTACATAATTATGTGACAATAAATCTTGACTTTGTGGACAATTTGTTTCTAAGGTTTGTTTATTGAGATGGAGTATTCACAGGTATCGCTTCTTTTTCAAGTGATAAAACAATCTGATACAAACAGAAAATACTTCCTCAAAATATTTTATGACATCGAGCTAAGTAGAGATTTCTGACCTTGTTAAATCCTAACTATAGTTGAAGACAACTGTTGTTTGTGAAAAATGATAGGATGAGTTTTGTTAGTTTGATATATCTATATATCCCTTAAACACACTAAAAATATTTACTTTCTGTTCCCTCTTGTAACATAATATCTAGTATGCTGTACTCATAATTTACCCTCCTGGCCCCCTGGGGAGCTTAAATTTGCGACCTGTGGTTTCAGGTCAAAATTTTATATGTATAGTTCTTGGTATTTATTGTAAAAGGGAATTTAGAAGAAAATGATTGTATTTAAAATGATTAATAGTCAACAGAAATTGAATCATATTTTTGACTTGTTTTAGGTGCATTGATGCTCTGCATAGCTGAGATACTGGCTTACTCTAGATTACCATTGTTTTCCATTTGAATCTTTTCTGTGCCTGAGGTAGTATATATTTAATTGAAGTCTTATAGAGAATAAGACATTAGTCCTATCACTGGTTTTCAAACATGTTGAAGTTGTGGATTCCCAGCACTACTTATGAATAGGAGATTAAATTGGAAGTAGACAAACGGTAGCTAAACATCTGTCTGATCATGTTTTCTTTCAAAATAACTTCTAGAAATGACTTATTGAATGAACTACGAACTTCCTTAGAACTTAAAGTGGTCAGATTGGTTGGCCTTAATTTTGGCTAACTGGATTCTGTGGATCAATTTTTTCTTAGCTTCATCTTGAAATCTGAAATTCTGACTATAAAACTTTTTATATTTCTGTTTGGTTTTAGGAATAAATATAGAAAACATTTGCAGATAAATGTAATTTAACTCTATCATAAAATAGAAACAAATCAACATTTGGTAAAGAGTGACACACGAATACGATTGGCAAGTGATTACCAGCCTGTACCTTTAGAAAATTATGAAACTGAAGAGAGTTTATATTTTATTTTTAATGCAAAAGCACAAGAAGCTTCTCATTTTTGATTGAAAGCAATCAATAAAGTTTGAAATGAGTAAGTCCTAAAATAGGGTATGTATGTGTTAGAATTATGGTGATAACCACCAGAAGAACAATATGTGGAAATGTTAGGTTGAACTGTATGGAATTACCAGTTTTGTAGGTCCAAAACAGTCAAATATTAGCAATTTCATGGTTTGACCTAGTTAAAGTGTTTATATTTGAGACTTGGGCATAGGGCTGGGGGTAGGATAGGAGACTTATTTACATTTAGTTATCTGCTACATTAATTGAATGTTTTAAAGAATGTTTACATCTTTATAAAGATGCAGACCTGTATTACTTTTATTAACCAGACAGATTAGCCATGCCCTCTACCCCCATCCCCTACCAGCCAAAGTAAAATGGAGTTAACTTTAGATCTTAATCGAAAGGTAGTTTAGTTAGGCCATATTACCAGGAAATAATTTAATGAGAAGAGTCAGCC
This sequence comes from Papio anubis, assembly GCF_008728515.1. Taxonomy (NCBI): domain Eukaryota; kingdom Metazoa; phylum Chordata; class Mammalia; order Primates; family Cercopithecidae; genus Papio; species Papio anubis. The sequence goes on from NC_044979.1 coordinate 80,944,103, forward strand.
TGAGACTTTGGTGGTATTTTGTGCTTAATCTGACTTTGAATAATTGGACCAAGATATGTTCATTGATTGCCCGTAGTTTAGCCCTTTGCTAGATGTTATGGTGAATTTATAAAACAATAGTAATAATATTAGAATAAGTAAGTAAAATAACATGTAAGTAACATAACATGTAAGTAAAATAAAAATTAGAATAATTAAATAAAATGATACAAAGGATGGTTGATCACTTGTGTAGTTCAAGTCTTTCATAGGAAATGGGATTACTTTAGATTGATGTAGAACAATTTCATTGAGGAGAGGAGATAAGAGTGGAACTATGAACAGAAAGATTTAGATAAACAGCAATCTTGGTGAGGCAGAAATTAAAAGTGTTGAGACTTGGAATTGTTTTTTATATTTGGGGATCAGGGTTGACTAAAAGTAGAAGAGAGAAGCCTGGAAAAGTAGAATAAGGTCAAATTGTGGCCATATATACGAGTTAAGGGTTTCTCAACCTCGGCGCTATTGGCATTTTGTGTTGGATAGTTTTTTGTTGTGGAGGCTTGTCCTGTACCCAATAGGATGTTTAGCAACAACAACCCTTTCCTCTACTAGATGCCAGTAGCCTCTAGATGCCAGTTTCCTACCTGCCCCAGCCTCACCTCCACCCCCACTTCCACTGTGGTGGCAACTGTTGTTTCCAGACATTGCCATTTGTCCTCTGGCGGAAAAAATGTCCCCATTTGAGTACCACTGGCTTAGATTTACCCATACAAACCTAAGATGACATAGCTGGAACTAGAATCAGCAGTAGAGGATGAGTTGTGTTGGCTGACTGGCTGTCTTCAAGACATACACAGTTTTGGTCAAATGTAGCCCCGGGATAGCTCTAAATAACTGGTAGAATAGTGATCGGTCTGTTATCTGTTGTGTATATTTATAGTACTAATACTGTTGTATCAGATCAATGAACAGAATTAGATTGATGAAATTGATGAACAAATTTAATGATGAAATTGATGAACAAATTTATATTGCACATGTTGTATATTAACATAAAACTAAAGTCATATTGATTTTGTTATGGGGAGAACATTGGATATAGTGGTATTGATGGTTGATATTAATTAAATTAATTTTTATTTTATTATTTAATATTATAAAGGGATTCTTGAAGGTTGGTGTTTTAAATTCTGATTTTAAAGTTTATTTTATTTTTTGTCTGGCCATTACCACTCAGAGGAGTTTTGAAAAATTCTGTGATGGTAAAAAATTTCTTAACTGTCTGTTAGTTGAAATAGCTGTTGCTTGGAGAGATTCCGATATATTGTATATTTGAGAAAGGTTATCTTTTATTTAACCAAATGGGAAGTAGGATTTCAATTTTAAAGATTTTTTTTTTCCAAATGTAAGAAAAGTTTATTGTAGACTTGAAATTAACTCTGTCTTTCTGCCTAAGATAGCTTTATTTGAAGTATCTGGCTAATTTCTCCAGTGTATTTCTTTTTTTCCTTTCTCTTTTTTTTTTTTTTTGGAACATGGCACAGAGTCATTCTTTGATTTTTAGTAATGGGAAATTTTTTTCTTTGCAACCTATGGAAAAAATAGACAGCCAAGGACTTTGATTTTTCTCATTATCATTATTACTCAGCTATGCTTGTAAATAAATATGGTTTATCTCCATCCCTCCAGTGCATATGTACAGAAAACAAATAGTGACTAATCAGATGAAGAAGTTATTTTTCAGAGATCAGGGAAAGATAATATTTGATATATTGCTGATCCCTATAGAAAGATAAAATTTGATACATTGCTGATCCCTGTAGTTGGAGTCTGACTAATGTACTATATTTGGAGAACGAGGGGTTGGATATTAGGACTTGGTTTTGTGGGAAAATGTCCATTCTTCTAATAATTAACAAATATAAAACATTGAATTTTTTTTAAATTCCTTTCTATTCAGGCATGATTATAAATCAAAAACAGAATCAAGGAGTCTCAATTTACCTCTCATTAGAAAAAATAATTAATTGGCATTGGCAGCTACCAAAACAAAATCACAAAAATCTCTGACATTTTGTGAAATTTACCAAGTAACAGCAAAGTTGGATTGGTCTCAGTTTTGATCAGCTACCCACACTTCTGCCCCAGTTAATCTTACTTTTTTATCTATCATTAAGTTTTGATTGGTAAAAAGCCTTCTAGAAGGTTGATCCAGAAGAAAAGTAACCTTTTCTTTCATCTTCGTCTCCTAGCTCTCTTAATTATGGCATTGTTTCCATTCTAGAGCCTAAGGTGTTTCAGTTTTCTTTAGTCAGTGTGCATAAAATATCTTTCTGTGTCTTAGAAGTGTTTAGTCAACTCTGGTTTTTATTTATTAAATCATAATTTTAAAATGTCTAAAGATTATTATTGTTATTTTTACCAGATGGGATTTTTCCTGGTAGGTTGGGTTTAATTGCTGTGAGTGGTTTACAAAATCATAATTTTCTTAATGCTTTGGAGACTGAAAAGAAGTCACTTGTTTGTGAGTGATATTGGGTCCACACTCTTGAAATCCAAGAAGCTCAAAAATCCAAGTGTTTTGTAAGGTTGACACAAACTTACTTGATGGCAAAGCCTAACAGGAACTGGTAGGAGTTTATTTGTAGTATTTATTTCTCATACACTGTAAATATTTATATTTTTCTCTGCAGAAATAATGTTTGATTATAGGATAATCCCATGTACTTCACTGGGGGTATTACTGTAATATATGGTACGTGTTCCATGTTACCCTTGAAAATCTGAGAAATTATGAATTCTAAAACACATCTGCTTCTTAAAGTTTCAGATAGGGAATTGCTGACCTGTATGATATTGCTCTTGTATCCTGTGCAAGGTTGTTTAGGATAAGAGTGTTTTTTTCAGAACAGTCACAAGTAAGCTATGGATACCTACATGACAGATGTGAGATTGATAATGATTTCATAGAGTCAGTCAGTATCTCTTAAATGTTAGTGTTTATTTTTTATGTAATTTTGCTTGCAGGATGTTTTTGTTAGCGGTCATTTTATGACTTGTGGGGCTCACTAGATACCAGATACTAATTACAGACAGCTTCCTTCAATTTTAGTGCTTAGTTAATTACAGAGGTTAAGCCTAGTTGAGTTAATAGAAATTAAAATGATGTGGAAACACTGTACTTTTTCCACCATTTTATCATTACCTTTTTCTTGGCTATAGGTGCAAAAATTCATCATCCTGTGGATGTAACTATTGGTACTGGCTAAGACTTAACTGGTTTCTTCCCCACTTCCTCTTGCTCCCTGTCCTCTTTTCCTCCTCTCATTTATTTCTCTCTTCAAATATTTTAGATTGTTATTTACTTGATTGGGTACAAAGAGAATGGTTAGAAGGTTACTGAGTAGTGTTGGGTTGAGAGGGACTGGGCTGCCCTAGGTAGGAGTGGAAGAAACCTGCTAGAAAACGTAAGTCCTATGAGCTCTTTAATGTCTTCAGCCTAACTTTTCAGTGACTGCTCATTTTCAGGATGGACTGCTTTATTCATCAGTTTCTTCTGGTCTAGAGTGTATAAATGGTTACTGTGTAGCAGTTTTGAAAGTGTAGTGACTCTTCTTTTATTGATATGAACAGTATCCTAATAAACAGGAAAACTAATAATTTCTCTTGCAACTTCCTTTTTCTCTGCCATTGCTATTGTCTCTTTTCACCTGTGTTCTTGGTATTCCTAAAATTTGTTTGGTATATTAGGGATGTAGTATAAGTTGACTATCATAAATATCCATGCTCATTTTACTGGGTAAAGAGTAAAATAAATGAAGCAGTTTTATGGGCCAGATTTATCTTGTTTTGGTTGTGACTCAATACTTACAAGTCCATATAGTTTACAAAAGATGTTAAAGGGAGGAAGAATTTTGTCTGTGTTATCAGTAAAATTAAAATCAAGTGCCCAATCTTAAAAGAAGCACATTTACTTTAAAAAATAATTGCCTCTTCGATACCAAATATTGCCATGTGACACAAAATAGTGCTTCTCTTTTTAAAGCATATTTTAATTTAGGGTTATATATATTCATCTTCATTAGAGCTATACAAAACCATTGTATCAACTTCATTGATTTATTATTTGATCAGGTTGGGAATGTCTACCATTCTTTGACTTAAATTTGTTTATATTGTTTTGCAAGTTATTCACAAATTTTGGTGGTTTCATTTGTGTCAGCGTCGTGTGTGTGTGTGTGTATGTATATACATATGTGTGGTTTTTTTTTTCTCATATTTTCAACAGATTCTGAAGGGAGTGGTAATGGAAGTGAAGATGCTTCAAAGGACAGTGGAGAAGGTTCCTGTAGTGATTCTGAAGAAAATATTTTAGAAGAAGAACTGAATGAAGATATTAAAGTAAAAGAAGAACAGCTTAAAAATTCTGCAGAGGAAGTACTATCAGCAGAAAAACAATTAATTAAAATGGAAAAGAAGGAGGAAGAAGAAAATGGAGAAAGACCTAGAAAGAAAAAGGAGAAAGAGAAGGAAAAAGAAAAGGAAAAAGAGAAAGAGAAGGAAAGAGAGAAGGAAAAAGAAAAAGCAACAGTATCTGAGAATGTGGCTGCTTCTGCTGCTGCCACCACACCAGCCACAAGTCCTCCGGCTGTTAACACATCCCCTTCTGTTCCCACTGCGACAACTGCTGCAGAGGAACAAGTCAGCGAGCCAAAAAAATGGAACCTTCGACGAAACCGACCGCTTCTGGATTTTGTGTCCATGGAAGAGCTGAATGACATGGATGACTATGACAGTGAGGATGACAATGATTGGCGACCTACTGTAGTAAAGAGAAAAGGGAGATCTGCATCTCAGAAAGAGGGAAGTGATGGAGACAATGAGGATGATGAAGATGAGGGAAGTGGGAGTGATGAAGACGAGAATGATGAAGGCAATGATGAAGATCATAGTAGCCCTGCCAGTGAAGGGGGTTGCAAGAAGAAGAAGAGTAAAGTTCTTAGCAGAAACAGTGCTGATGATGAGGAACTGACCAATGATAGCCTGACCCTATCTCAAAGCAAGAGTAATGAGGTAGATCAACCCAATTTTTATATCTGTCTGTCTGGGGAAAAGGGAATTCTTCTCTAAGTCACTCTACACATTGTATTAAGTGGCTTCCTTGAAATCCTATTTGTAGACGGCTGTGGGATGAATGAGCACTCTAACTGTAGCATTTTTTCATTTGGCCAACAGACTTTTATTAAATACCTACTATTTGTCACCGTTCTCAAGGAGCTCACAATCTCTGTCCTCAAGGAGAAATATTTAGAGAAATATTTTTATATCCATAGACTTGGGAAATGACAAAGTTTTCCATTCTCCTTTTTATCCCTTTACTCCTTTGTTCATAGGACTGCTGAATGGTGCTGAGTGGAATATGAAAACAAAGGTCACCTTTCTTTCAACGTAGTTATGTCCATATCCTTATTAAAATGCAGGCCTTTAGAATACCTTAGAGCAGGGCAACAAACAGTCTAATGATTTTCTCAAACCTTAGAGATTAGTTTTAAAGATTAATTCCTTTACCAGCTGTAGCACTCATCATCTTTTTAGTCACCAAATCTTTGCTTTATGTGTACGGGACATACACATAAGTATAAACTATTTTTACATATATTTAGTAAATAAATTCTCTCTACAAAGAAATGGAATAAAAACCCAAACATTTCCATCATAAAACAGACATTTTTGTCATAAGACTGCAGTAATGGCTCAGTGCTTCTACTTGAAGTTCTACTACTGAAAGTTAGGTTTATCCATTGATCTCAGAGATGCATCATTCAAGACTCTTCAGTCAAACACATTTGTGTCTCTTTGTGTATGTGTTTTTGTATATGTTTTTCTTCAAAAGAAAGATTGAGTTGTTGTCTTACATGTAGATGTATCTGTTACATCACATGTACAACTGTAATAATTCTGTCATTTCTGTTAATGTGTTTATATTCACCAAAATTTATTTCCTTACCACTTATTTTTTTTTTCCATATCACTGAAGTAAGTTAAACTGGTAGAAAGATTTTTCCTCTTATGCTTTATTTGTGCTTTCACATTTTTCTGCCTACAAGTTTTGCATAGCAGTGATTATCTATTTTAATTGTTTTGCTTAAAAAGTTGGTGATTTCCTTACGAAAATAATCTATAGCAGGCTGTAAGGTTATCAGTGGAGATGAGACAACAGTTTATATTTGGATTATAAACACTGGTTTACTTCTGAAACCAATATTTTATATGAAAAAAAATGTTGCCTGCCTTCAATGTCATTCTAATTCTTAACTTTAAAAGAAAGTTGTCATTTGGGAAAAAGTATAATATTTTTAATGATATAGCACAGGCAGTTCCATATTATCAATGCTATCTTAAACAGGCATAGAAAAATCTAATTGTTTGTATTTAATTTAGGCATGCATGCAGTTTATTTTATAGCACTTAATACTGTATATCTAATGAATAAGTTTATTTTGACAACATCACTTCCCTCATTTTTATTAGGTTGATATTCTTAGAAGTAGTCTAGCTAATGATAGAGGCAGTGTGTATTAGATTTATGCTAAAGAGTGGGGGACACCTGCATATGTTTAGAAATTTGCCACATAAAATGTGTATAGTATCTGTTTATTAAACCTGTACTTCATAAATACTGCCTAAGAGGTTGTAGACTAACATTTACGATGCATTTGAAGTCCATGTATTGGTTGCTTAGTTTTTTTTTCCCACTAGAAGACACTTCAGTAAATAATGGGACCGTTTATGTTTAGATTAATAGTCCCAAACACAAGCACATTCAGGAATGAGATTCCAAAGCACTTCTTCAAAAAAGTGCCCATGTAGAAGAGATTATAAAAAGTTACTTTTTCTCCAGAATAACATTCTACTTAAAAGCTTGAGTCATTTTCCCCACAACTCTATTATTCAAGTGCTACAGTAATTTTTTGATGATTTTAATTTAAATTATGTCCCTCAAATTAGATAATTACATTTTAATTAAAAAACTAACCAATTGTGATTATTAGTTATATTTCTAGATTTCTTATTTGTATGATCTTAATTTTGTAAAAAGATGATTAAAGCTAGTCCTTGTTGCCTGTGGCCAATGTTTGGATTTTAATCTTCCTGGTTATTTTAGCTAGTGATAATTTCTGTGTCCATTACATAGTTAAGTATATATTTGATTATATTTGAAGTTTGATTTTCCCTGCTTTTACTTTGTTTTCAGAAACTACTTTGTAGTAGAGATAGCTGAAAATGTAGCTTTAGAAATACATAATAGAAATATATAATTATACCATATTTAGTTTATAAGCAGGCAGACATTTTTCTTGGTTGCTATGTTAAGTTCATTTGTAATGAAATGACCTGAAACTTTCATAATTTTGAAGTTTTGTATGGGAACTTGATATTTATTTTAGCAAGGCCCTTTTATAATTATCGCTCTTAATGGCCTTGACATACCTATGCTACAGACCCTGAAATACGCTCTAGCAGTGATTCTCAAACTGTTTTTTCTTTTTTTGAGACAGGGTCTCACTCTATTGCCCAGGCTGGAGTACAGTGACGTGATTTCGGCTCACTGCAACCTCCGCCTCGTGGGTTCAAGCAATTCTTCTGCCTCAGTTTCCTGAGTAGCTGGGAATACAGGTGCGTGCCACCATGCCCAGCACATTTTTGTATTTTTGGTAGAGATGGGGTTTCACCATGTTGGCCAGGCTGTTCTCCAACTCCTGACCTCAATTGATCCACCTGCCTTGGCCTCCCAAAGTGCTGGGATTATAGGCATGAGCCACCACGCCTGGCCTCGTTTTAAAATTTTTTTAATTTTAATTTTTTTTTTGAGACAGGGTCTCGCTTTGTTGCCCAGACTGGGGTGCAGTGGCGTGATCATGGCTAACTGCAGCTTTGATCTCCCAGGCTCAAGCAATTCTCCCACTTCAGCCTTTGGAGTAGCTGAGACTACAGGTGTACGACCGTGTGCTTTTATTTTTGATTATTATTATTATTTTTTTTGTGGAGACGGTATCTTACTATGTTGCCTAGGTTCATGTCAAATTCTTGACCACAAGCAATCCTCCTGCTTCAGCCTTCCAAAGTGTTGAGATTACAGGTGTGAGCCACCACACATAGCTCTTTTACAGTTTTAAAAATTATTGAGGACAACCGTTAATATTTATGTGGATAATATCTGTTGATATTTACCATTTCAAATTAAAACTGAGTAAGCACACAAGTTGTCAGATCCCATTTTATATAGTGTCTGGAAAACTTCATTTTACTCCCATGAGAGAAAGAGTGAACAAGACAAATAGTGTCTTAGTATCATTATGAAAATTGACTTTACTTTTTATACCTGCTGAAAGAGAATTCACTGGACCACACGTTGAGAACTGCTGCTCTAGAACTGGGCATTAGATAAATTCCATTCTTGCAAACAGGCACCTGTTTTTGTCAATGACCTTCTGGCATTTTTTGGATTTAGTGCAGTCTGAAGAATCCCCTTGAAATATGGTTGTATGTCTTTTTCAGCCGTTAATCTTACAGCTTTGAGATTCCTTAAGATTATCTTGCCCTTTAGTTTTCTGAGGTAAGTTTTTTGGAGAAGGCAGTTTAGTATTTTCAGAAATGGTTCCCATTTTCAAGATTTTGAAACTGAAGTTTTGTATGAGAATTAATACATGACAGTAAATTATGTCAATAGAATTGGCATTTTTGTTTTGTAAAAGAAAGAGTTCTTTTCTCATGGAAAATACTTAAAATTGGAGACAGTTTGGATTTTGGATTACTGCTTTATAAATGTAACTTTATGTTCTTTGCTGAGTAGAATTTTTTTTTCCATAAAAGGCTCTGTTACAGATATTAGGTGTCATATTAAGAAATGGCAATTGTCACCTGATTTTTGTGAATTAAAATGTAAAAATTTTGCCAAAATTTATAAATATCCACTTCTATTTGAGACTTCTAATTTATTAATCAGTTGCCTTTTTACACATTGCAAAATGAAACAAATTGCTCTGAGTCCTAAAAAAAAGTCAGTTCTGTAACATTGTATAAATATTGAGATTCACGAGAATTTGACCTTTTCTAAAAACTTAGAGGAAGTATGATTGGTCAAGCTTTTTGATATAATAAATTTTTCTTCAGGGCAGTAGGATTCTTTTAATTCGAATTTTTCAGGAAATGTGCTGGAATTTCCTTGTATTAAACACATGTGTTTAGATAAAATTTAGCCTATTGTATATATCATTTACAATCATATGTGGAACATATATATATAAAAATGAACAGTAAGCATATTTTAGAGCCTGTGAAGAACATTGATCAGTGTTATCATTTTGGGGGTAAGTTTTAAATCCTGATGGAAAAAATGAAATATTTACTATAAGTAGTGATTGATTTATTCATGTAGTATCACTTATTCTTCCTATAATTACATTGGATTCCATTACATTATTCCACAATATTAAAGTTATTTTCTAGGTGGTACTTTTTTGCCATTCAAAACCTATTTTCCTGATGTCTATTTTTATGTAAAACCATATTTTAGAAATTTTATGTTAAAAGCTTCAGCTTAACTACTTTCTCTAAAATCTTGAAAGATGATGTATGTCCTCAGAAATATCCTAACAACAGATGATAATAAATCAGGTTTTGTATTGATCTAATCATAAGTGTGCTTAAACCTATGTTTGATGTGTTAAAACTGAGATCTAGCTGGCCGTGGTAGCACATACCTGTAATCCCAGCTACTCGGGAGGCTGAGTCAGGAGAATTGCTTGAACCTGGGAGTCGGAGGTTTCGGTGAGCCAAGATCTCACCATTGCACTCCATCCTGGGCAACAACAGCGAAACTCCGTCTCAAACAAACAAAAAAAGCAAAAAAGAAAACTTAAGATCCTAATTTTTTTAAGGAGGATGTGTTATTTAGATTTTCCAGTTGAAACATTGTCTGCCAGCTATTTGGTTAGGGAAATATTTTATCTCTAGTTTTCCCTATTTCCTTCTTTGCATTACATTTCTATTAAGAGTCTGAAGTCATGAGGATCAGAGGGCCAGAAACATTAGTTAATGTTGTTTTCTGTGCCTGTAAATGATAATAGATGTGGAGAGAAATTGGCGTAGAGATATGATTTAGGCATTTATGGTTTTTCTGAGCAAAATGGAAAAATAGGAAAATAGAGGAATTAGAACTGCACTTTGATACAACTTTTTCTGACCTTTTGAAATTTACTTGTTTCCCATGTGGGTAAACCTTTTTTCCAGGGCTGATTAATTTTAATTCCACCAGAGAAATTACCACACAGTCCATAAAGACATGTGGCATCCTAATTTCCAAACTCTGATTTTTTGCTAGATTATTTTCTAGTCTGTAATTTTTTTTTTTTTTTTAACCTACATGTGGTATTCTTTTTTTTTTTTTTTCTTTGAGACGGAGTCTCGCTCTGTCGCCCAGGCTGGAGTGCAGTGGCCGGATCTCAGCTCACTGCAAGCTCCGCCTCCCGGGTTTGCGCCATTCTCCTGCTTCAGCCTCCCCAGTAGCTGGGACTACAGGCGCCGGCCACCTTGCCCGGCTAGTTTTTTTGTATTTTTTAGTAGAGACGGGGTTTCACCGTGTTAGCCAGGATGCTCTCTAAGGAAAGTCTTCTTTGGACTTACCATGGGGATGATATTTAAAGTAGCAGTGTTCATTGAGGCTCGCAACTTTTCTTTTGGGGGCACAAGGAAGATCCTCAGTGTAATAAATCATCAGTTCATGATCCTCTTTTTGAACCACCTCCAGCGGAAAGGAAAAGGCATTGAACATTTATTGAGTGTCTACTTTGTGCCAGGAACATTCTTGCCGTCTATTGTTAATTCTTATAACCTCCTGAGGTAGATATTATTTTTATCGCCATTTTGCAGATAAAGAAATTACAGCTTCGAGGTTCAGTAGCGAATAAGTGAGAGGTGAGAAAGAAACTTAAAATGTTTGATTTCATGTCAACTTTGAAGCATGACTAATAGTATGAAAATCTGGGCAGATTTTTGTTTGCTTACTCTTGTACTGTAAAACCAGATGAGTTTTATTTAGGACATTTTCACTTTTATTTGCCAGTCACTTGTCAGCCCCAGACCTATTTTTTTGGTTTTATAACATAGAGAAGCAAAATGCAGAACTTAAAAATACTAGAATTCTTAAGAGAAATGATACTATATTCTTGTTGACATTTGCATTCTTTTCTGATTGTTTTACAAATCTGCTGCAATTTTAGATGTTACACACAAAGTATGTTGAATTATTAATTGTGACCTTCAGGTATATTCAAGTGTCACAAATTGCTGTTTAAATGATGGCTCCAAATGTTACTTTTGGATATTGGTTGAGTTTAAAAGAATATAAAAATATAAAAAATAATAAAATATATTTATGAAATATGTTATGAAAAATGTATATTTAATGAGTGTATGGTATGAAACCAATTTATTAAATTTATTTCTGAATATTGTTAGGTTGACAAATAAAAATGTATGGACTCAAGTACCATCTTTTATTGTAGGTAATGTTAAGCACAATCTATTAAATATGCAATAATCATTTTCTTGTTAACTTTTTTAAAGTTTAACTCTATAATGCAGAAGGTTTAAATGAAAACAAGCAGACCCTCTTCTTCTGAATTTTATCTTTTAAATGTTTATTAATATGTCTTCCTATTTCTTTATTTCTTTTTGAGACAGTCTTGCTCTGTCCCCCAGGCTGGAGTGCAGTGACATAATAATAGCTGGCTGCAGCACTGAATTCCTGGGCTCAAGTGATCCTCCCGCCTCAGCCACCTGAGTACCTGGGACTAAGGGCATGCATCACCATGCCCAGCTAATTTTAAAATACGTTGTAAAAACGGGATCTCACTCTGTTGCCCAGGCTGGTCTCAAACTCCTGGCCTCAAGTGATCCTCCTACTTCAGCCTCCCACAGTATTTGGGATTACCAGTGTGAGCCACTGATCCCATCCTCTCTTTGTAGTATCACTAGCTAGATGTCTTCATTACCAGTTTACACTAGGTATTTCTTGATATAAACCTAATTAATAGAGTTCTCTGACCCTTCTAGCAGCTAGTCAATCTGGATCCTTTTTTAGATTATTTTCTGTATCTGTGTATATTCATATACCTAGGCAGGCTCTCATGGATCTATCTTACAGTAGTTTGATAATGCTGGAATTTCTGAATTCCCCAGTACTTAAGGAGTATAGAGTCCTTAAGTCTGCCATCACATATATACTTGCTTATACATTATTTTGAATTGATTTCTTCCTATTTTGCATATGTGTGTCTTGTCTCCTCTAGGTAGGATTATAAGCTCCTAAAGTGTAAGAATCATGTCTTGTACCTTTAAAACACATGTATAAGATCAGTGATTACTTTGATTACTTGTGGATTCATTTTTCGTTTTTCCTGGTTTAAGGGGCAAAGCAGATCGAGTTGTTAGTTGCATGCCTGCTTTTTCATATCGTCTCTCCAAGAGGAGACAGAATACGAAGCTTGCAGAGAAGTGAGAAATTAAATAAGAGGGTGCTTGTAGTGTTCTTTAACAAAGACGTCAAGTATATATTTCTCAAATATAATGTACTTTGGAGTTAATAAAAGAATGGAAAATGGGGCATACATTTGGAAGTGCATATAATAATGTTTAAGTAATAAAGAGAATTTTAGTGATTAATTTTTTTTTTACTTTAAATGTGATTTTCTGATATATGTTAATATTTTAATATTAGGACTCGCTGATTCTTGAGAAGAGTCAAAACTGGAGCTCTCAAAAAATGGACCATATTCTGATTTGCTGTGTTTGTCTGGGAGATAATAGTGAGGATGCTGATGAAATAATTCAGTGTGACAATTGTGGCATTACGGTCCATGAAGGTAATGTTGCTTTCTTTTCTCTCTTTTTAGAAATGGCTGACTGTGGCTCTTTTACGTTTGTCCTAAGGTGGTTCTACAGTATTTCATGGTGTTTTGGTTGAAATAATGCTAAATCATCAAAGTATGGGTGCTATTTTTCAGGTTATCTTTTCTTTGTTTTTGAGGTGGAGTCTCACTCTGTCGCCCAGGCTGGAGTGCAGTGGCACAATCTCAGTTCACTGTAACCTCCACCTTCTGGGTTCAAGCGATTCTGCTGCCTCAGCCTCCCGGGTAGCTGGAACTACAGGTGCCCACGACCACACCTGACTAATTTTTGTGTTCTTTTTTATTTTATTTTAATTTATTTATTTTTGAGATGGTGTCTCGCTCTGTCGCCCAGGCTAGAGTACAGTGGTGCTATCTCAGCTCACTTCAACCTCCGCCTCCCAGGTTTAAACTATTCTGCCTCAGCCTCTTGAGTAACTGGGATTACAGACATGAGCCACCACGCCCGGCTAATTTTTGTATTTTTAGTAGAGATGGAGTTTCACCACATGGGTCATGCTGGTCTTAACTCCTGATCTCATGATCCACCCGCCTCGGCCACCCAAAGTGTTGGGATTACAGGCATGAGCCACCGTGCCCAGCCAATTTTTGTGTTCTTAGTAGAGACGGGATTTCACCACATTGGCCAGGCTGGTCTCAAACTCCTGACTTTAAGTGATCCGCCTGCCTCAGCCTCCCAAAGTGCTGAGATTACAGGTGTGAGCCACTGCACCTGGTCCCCCGGTCATCTTCATTAAAAAAAAAAAATTTAAATAATGAAAATAGAAATACTATATGGAAATCAGTATTTCTTTAAAGGTCAGGGTTATGGTATTGTATTTTATGATACTATTTCTTTTTTTTTTTTAAATTAAAATTTTTTTTTTCTTTTTGTTGAGACGGGGTTTTGCTATGTTGCCCAGACTTGGTCTTGACCTCAAGCAATCTGCCTGCCTCAGCCTCTCAAAGTGCTGAGATTACAGGCATGAGCCAGTGTGCCAGGCCTTATTTCCAGTTTTTTTTTTTAAATTTTAAATTAAAAAAAATTTTTTTTAGTTTTTAAATAAAATTCAGAAGTAGGAGAAAGTTGACTATTTTTGTCTGATAGAAAGTATTCTTAAAAAACTTACATTCTATCAATTTTTTGTAGCTTCTTCTTTCATAGATGTGCTTTTGTTTTTGAGAGAGAGTCTTGTTCTATTGTCCGGGCCGGAGTGCAGCAACGCGATCTCAGGTCACTGCATCCTTCGCCTCCCAGGTTCAAGCGATTCTCCTGCCTCAGCCTCCCGAGTAGCTGGGATTATAGGTGCCTGCCACCATGCCCGGCTAATTTTTGTATTTTTAGTAGAGATGGTATTTCGCCATGTTGGCCAGGCTGGTCTCAAATTCCTGGCCTCAAGTGATCCACCTGACTCAGCCTGCCAAAGTGCTGGGATTACAGGCGTGAGCCACTGTGCCTGGCCAATAGTATGTATTTCTTAAGAGCAAAGGGCCAGGTGCAGTGGCTCACACCTGTAATCCCAGCACTTTGGGAGGCTGAGGTGGGCGGATCACCTGAGGTCAGGAGTTTGAGACCAGCCTGGCCAACATGGCGAAACCCCATCTCTACTAAAAATACAAAAATTAGCTGGGTGTGGTGGCTCATGCCTGTAATCCCAGTTACTCGGGAGGCTGAGGCAGGAGAATCACTGGAACCTAGGAGGCAGAGGTTGCAGCGAGCTGAGATTGTGCCACTGTACTCCAACCTGGCCAACAGAGGGAGGCTCCGTCTCAAAATTAAAAAAAAAAAAAGGCATTATCTTACATAACCACATAATTATCAAAGTCAGGAAGTTAACATTGATGAAATACTGTTTTATCTAATCTATATAGATTGTATTCAGATTTTGCCAATTGTCTCAACAATGTCATTTCTAACAAAATAAAACTAGGATCATGTATTGCATTTAATCGTCATGTCTATTTAGTCATCTTTAATGTGGAACAGTCCTTGAGTTTCTGTGTTTTATGTCATAGACCATTTTTAAATATAGACCAGTTTTTTTGTTTTGTTTTGTTTTGTTTTGTTTTTACAGAATGTTCCTAATATGATTAGATTTGGGTTATATGCTTTTGGCAGGAATACCACAGAAGTTATGTAGTGTTCTTAGTGCATCGTATTAGGAAGCATATTATATTTATTTGTGCAGTTACTGGTGATATTACCTTCCTTTTTTTCTCTGTTTTATTGCATAAGCCTACCAATTTAGAATACTGGTGATATTTTGATCACTTGGTTGGGAGGGTGTCTTTCTGGTTTACCTGTGGTAAAGTTATTTTTCTTACCAATTAATTATTATTATTATTTTTTAATCAGGGCTGTGACTACCACAAAACAGTATTTCTATGGCTTTTCTCTTACCTGCTTTTCTGGTATTACAGCCCTTGTCCCAAGTAATTCTGGGAGTCTGCTGGACTTGTGGGACTTGGCAGGATCTGTGATTCTCTAGCTAATCCTCTTGTCTTCATGTGGAGCTGCCCTTTTTTGCTGCTAACACTCACTGTGGGAATATCTCCAGTTACTGTTATTTATATTTTTAGTAATGTTTGTTGAGTACCTTCTATGTGCTTGGTATTCTGTAAATTTTAGGCATATGAAATAGAATGTACGAATTGTTGACCTGGTGGAACTTAATGTCTGGACAGGCAGGCAGTAAGCAAACCAATAAATATCTCTCAGTTGGTGGCCCAGATTCTTAAGAAACACGAAGTTGGACAAGGAGTATAGGAATGCTATGTGTGAGGGTGGTTGGGTGAGTTGGCAGAAGTTTGTATTTATAAAAGTTGATAAGGGGCCAGATACAGTGGCTTACGCCTATAAATCCCAGCACTTTGGGAGGCTAAGGCAAGCGGATCACGTGAGGTCAGGAGTTCGAGATCAGCCTGGACAACATGGTGAAACCACATCTCTACTAAAATACAAAAATTAATCTGGCATGGTGGTGTGTGCCTGTAATCCCAGCTACTCAGGAGGCTGAGGCAGAGATTCGCTGGAACCTAGGAGGTGGAGGCTGCAGTGAGCTGAGATTGTGCCAGTGCACTTTGGCCTGGGTGACACAGGGAGACTCTGTCTCAAAAAAAAAAAAGTTGATAAGGTAAGCCCACTCTGATAAGAGGATATTTGAGCAGTGACCTAAAGGAAGTAAAAGAGCAAGTCATGTAAATATATCGGGAAAGAGCACTGCAAGCAGAGGGAGTAGTGAATGTAAAGATCTTGGCCAAGCACAATGGCTCACGCCTGTAATCCCAGCACTTTGGGAGGCAGTGAATCACTTGAGGTCAGAAGTTCAAGGCCAACCTGTCCAACATGGTGAAACGCCATATCTACTAAAAATACAAAAAATTAGCTGGACTTGGTGTCGTGTACCTGTAGTCCTAGTTATTCAGGAGGCTGAGGCAGGAGAATGGCTTGAACCCAGGAGGTGGAGGTTGCAGTGAGCTGAGATCAAGCCACTGTACTCCAGTCTGGGTGACAGAGTGAGACTCTGTCTCAAAAAAAAAAAAATCTTGAAGTAGTAACATGCTTGAGTGTTTGTATAGTGGCACAGAAGTTTGTATGACTAGAACTGGCTGAGCAAGCTGGTTAGTGGTGGGAGTAGAGATGGTAGTAATCCAGCTGGGGTCTTGCAGATTCTGGTACTGATTTTAGATTTTATTATGATGGATATGGGAAGCCATAGCATGGGTTTTGAGCAGAGGATTAATATGGTTTGATTCATATTTTGGAAGGATCACTCAGACTGCTGGGTTGGGAGTATACTGAAGTGAATCTAAGGTGGGCAACTAGGAAAATATTTAGGAGACCATTGCAGTTATCTAAGAGAGGAATTGGTTTTGAGGTAGATAGTAAAAGTTTGGTTTTACACTGTGTTTATGTAAGATGTTAGGACTAGAAATTTAAATTTGGGACTTATCAGCCTGAAGATGTTATGCAAAGATGTAAGACTAAATGTAATAAAGTCATCCTAGTACTTTAGAGGAGATGGGGAACACATGGCCAGTGAGATATGAGAACCATGGATGGTGACCCAGAGAAAAATGTTTCAAAAAGAGAAAGTCAGTAAATGTATCAAATAATGTTTTTAAGAGTGGGAAATCACCCTAATTCAATGCTGGACTTCAAGTACACCACCAGGCAAGCTATCCCAGAGGTTATTGAAAAAAAAAAACTAATTGAAAAAATGTTTGTATCACATGATTCATTAAATAAATATAAAATACACAGAAGCAAGGGGAAAGATAGAGGATAAGTTAACACATTTAGACTGAGGTTTAAGTAGGATAGAAGGACCATACTACCTAAATCATTCCTGGGGTATGATGTTTATATGTTTTGGCTTATCAGCCTTCTTTGCTAATGCTGCAGTTGTGAGAACCAGAGCCCACAAGGTAGGTGCCCTGGGCCACAGATACACACACTCTCAGGAAGATACAGGAACAAGTATGCCTGGTCATGGTGTTAGCTCTCCAGTTAATCTACTCAACAGCCATAGGTTTTATTTGTATTTGTTAGTCAGTGGACAGAATAGGTATCACCAATGGGTGGCCAAATTAAGGCCTCATGAATATTGAGTTCTAAGTGTCTCATACATATTTAATGTATTCTGACTCTTTGGTGTTTTTGCATATTTGCCTCAAGAATGTTAGATACATCTTGGTCCTTCTGTCCCTTTCTGTCTGTGTTTAATGCATACATGCTTTACTTTTTATCTATACATACACATGTAAGTTTTATTGCTCTCATTTTGTTTCTGTATAGTAGAGTTTAATATTCTCAAGCAGGGCAAAAACACATTTTAACTGAGAATACATCATTGAATTTAGTAACATGAGGGTCATTGGCCATCTTGATCTGAGAGAGTTCAGAGTGAGAATAAAAGAAGGGGAAGTGCAAAAAGTGACCACGTGCAATTCCTATGATGAGTTTTTATATAAAGAGAAGCTAGGAGATGGGAAAAGGGATGTGAAATTGAGGGAGGATTTTTTCCTTCTTATTTTAGATGCTGTGTTAATTATCTGCTGCTGTGGAACAAATTATCCCAAAATATAACAGCTTAAAACAACAAACATTTATTATTTCACATTATTTCTAAAGGTTAAGAAATCTGGGAGCAGTTGGTTGGGTTGTTCTGACTTAGAGTCTCTCATGAAGTTGCAGGTCAAAGCCATAGCCTAGGCTGTAGTCATTTTAAGGTTTGGCTGGACCTGGAGGATTTGCTTTTAAGCTAAGTCAAATAGTTGTTGGTAGGCTTCAGTTCTTTGATGGCTGTTGGCCAGAGACCTCAGTTTCCTACTGCATGGACCTCCCTCATAAACTGCATGAATGTCTTCATGAAGGGCAGCTGGCTTCAGAGTAAGTGATCAAAGAGAGAAAGAGATGGAAGCAGTTGTATAAGAGTACTAGTATATTTTATAATCTAATATTGGTAGTACATACAACCATTTCTCCCATATTCTGCTGTTCACACAAGCCAACCCTAGTCAGATGTAGTTGGGGGCATTCTAAGAGTATAAATACCAGGAGGCACTGATTATTAAGGGCTATCTTAGAGGCTGCCTACCACATGTGCAGAGATTATGTAGCATGTTGTGTGCTGATGGAGGTGACCCAGTGGAATGGGAGATTGGTGATATAAGGAAAATAATAAGGAAAGAAGGGGGAACAATTGCTGGAACAAAGGTTTTGAGTGCAAGATTAGAGGGGATGAGATCCAGTACCAAGTAGAGAGATTGAGTGGATAAGAGTAACCATAGTAATTAGGGAAAAAAGGATATATGGGTCCAAATGTAGGTAGGTTGTTAGATGTGGTAGTTGGAGCAAGTGTAAGTTATTTTTAAAATGTTTCTTGTTTTCTCAGTGAAATAGGAAGCAAAGCCATTAGCAGAGAGTGGGGACAGTGGGGAGTTAGAGATTTGGGGAGGCAGAGTTGTATAAAATTTATTTGGGAGAATAAACTGAATAAGGAAATATATACCTAAAATATATATGTATACACACACACACACATATATATACACACACACATATATATACACACACACATAGACAGCAATAAGACCACTTGATATTAGTGGTAATGAATAAAAAGGGCTCATTAATATAAATACCATATTCATTCATATGAATGTGATATTAGTGGTAATGAATACTGTTACTGAGAAAAGTAAACATGGTTATATATATTTGTATTTTTCTTCTCCAGGTGTGGTTCAGATTCCTGGGAGTAGGTAAATAATATGTTAACTCAGGAGTAGCAGGTACTTTGGCAGCGTTTGTTACATTGATCACTGATGATCACAAACATGTTACTGCTGCTTATATCCATGAATGTCATTGCTGATGTGTGATGCAGTTATGATGAGTTCTGTTAGTTTTGGTGATTCTCTTATGATGCTGAGGGCACTATCTCTCTTTTTCTCTGCTTCATTATAATGGTGAGTACCATCTCTACTTCTTAAGTCATTCTTAGGTCTACTTCTTAGATTGTGGTCATCGACCTTGGATGTATTTTTTAGGCTAGCACAGTAGTTTTAAGTGATTGAATTGGTTGCTAACATTTAAACATTGGGAAATCTTACACATTTAGGATATCAAGCTGCTTTTGCAAAGTTCTGGTGGTACTAGAGTTTTTTGCTGCTGTTGTCGCTGTTGTTGTTTTAAGTGATGGAGTGTCCCAGGCTTGCCTCAAACTCCTGGGCTCAAACAGTCTTCTTATTTCAGCTTCCCAAGTAGCTGCAACTAAAGGCACTAAAGGCATATGCCTGCCCTTGCAGTAGTTTTCAGTTTCTTCTAGCACAATCTGCTGGAGCTGAATAAGGCTGCTCCCTGCTAGTAAGGCCTGTGGTCTCCAGTTCACCACAGTGGTCTCTCAAACCACTTACTCATTTTTGTTAGTTGCCTAGTCCCTGGAGATATTTGAATATATAGTTCCTCATCTGCTTTGAGGGTACTGTCTCTTGTTGCTGATACTTGGGCTGCTGATGCCTTGTGGTCTCAATGTCTCACATCTATAATAGTTAAGCAACTCTTTTACTATAGCTTTTACTTTAGGACACAAGCTTGAGCCCACTGGGGACTAGTTCCATGTAAATTTCAAAATGAACCTCGCTCTGTGGTCTGTTTTTGAGTCATGTTTTGCTCCTTGGACTCTTAACTTAGGATGAGTTCTTTCCCAGTAGATTCATTCTTCACATAAACATAGATTTCTGTAAGGGCACAATATTAGTTCCACTGACATGCTTACAGCTATTAAAAGTTCATAATAGGACTCCTGCTTCAGATGAATAGCCTCAGTACTGGAAAATCTACCTTCTTTCCAAAGTAGCTTTGATTTTCAGAAACATTTAAAAAGTCTGAATCAAGGCAGACAAATGAGATGATCAAGCTGAGTGGTAATGCCAATTAAGTCAACAGGATGTTGTATCTATATAAAGTCATGTAACAACTCTTCTTGTGTAATTGATTTAACTGGCTTTGATGGCAGTCCAAGTTATAAATATTTTTGAGACTTTGCTAATGATAACTCATTTAATTCCCAAAACTAGTTAATGAGAATTGGAGACCTATTTTTATTA
The DNA here is from genome assembly GCF_008728515.1 of Papio anubis. Lineage (NCBI taxonomy): Eukaryota > Metazoa > Chordata > Mammalia > Primates > Cercopithecidae > Papio > Papio anubis. Next base: position 80,964,649 of record NC_044979.1, read on the forward strand.
CAGAGAAGGAAGAAAGTTAGAGAAGGAGAGGGAAATTGATGCATAAATAGGGAAGCTGAATAGTCTTTCACCTCTTTAGGTGAATCTTTATGTTATATAATTAATTTGTTGGTAGTAGTTTGAATTCTGTGAACTTTATATATGTTCCAAGTAAAGACGCAAAAAGGTAAAAAATAAATTTTGACTTAAAAAATTATGCTACTACTTTCATCCTCTAGTTTAAATAATTTCCCATTTCCCTTTTAAATTTTGGAGTTTCTGTTGTATGATTGATTTTGTATGTTGTGTGATTGGAGTTTCTGTTGTATGATGTGGAGTATCTTTTCATATGCTTATTTGCCTTTTTTGGTTTTTTTGGATGGAGTCTTGCTCTGTTGTTCCGGCTGGAGTGCAGTGGGGTAATCTTGGCTCACTGCAACCTCTGTCTTCCAGGTTCCTGTGATTCTCGTGCCTCAGCTTCCTGTATAGTTGGGATTACAGGCGCACACCACCACACCTGGCTAATTTTTTAGTTTTAGTAGAGACGGGGTTTCGCCATGTTGGCCAGGCTGGTCTCAAACTCCTGACCTCAAGTGATCCACCTGCCTTGGCCTCCCAAAGTGTTGGGATTACAGGCGTGAGCCACCACATCAACCCTTATTTGCCTTTTGTATATCTTCTTGGATGAGGTGTCTATTCAGATCTTTTGCCCATTTTAAAAAATTGGGTTGTTTTCTTATTGTTAAGTTTTAAGACTTCCTTGTATATTTTGGATAACAGTTCTTTATCAGATAGGTCTTTTGCAAATATTTTCTCCCAGTCTGTAGCTTATCTTTTTATTCTCTTGACAGTATCTCTCACAGAGCAGAAGTTTTACATTTTAATGGAGTCCAACTTATAAATTATTTCTTTTCTTTATTATGCTTTTGGTCTTGTATCTAAAAAGTCGTTGCTATGCTGAAGGTTATCTAGATTTTCTCCCATGTTATTTTCTAGTTTTATAATTTTTTAATTGTAAATTTTCTTAATTAAAAATTTTAAAATTTTTACAATTTTGCCTTTCACATTTGGGGTCTGAATTAATATTTGTTACGAGTATAAGGCCTGTCTCTGAATTAATTATTTTGCACGTGTGTGTTCAGTTGTTCTATCACCATTTGTTAAAAAAGCTGTCTGTGCTCCGTTGTATTGCCTTTGCTCCTTTGTCAAAGATCAGTTGACTGTATTTATTTGGGTCTTTCTCTGGGCTCAGTTTGTTCGTCGACTGACCTATTTGTCTGTTCTTTGATTAATACCACACTGTCTAGATTACTGCAGCTTCATAGTAAGTCTTGAAATTGAGTAGTGTTACCCCTTTGACTTGTTTTTTTTCCTTCAATATTATGTTAGCTCTTCTGGGTTTTTGCTTCTCCATGTAAACTTTAGAGTCAGTTTGCAATATCTACAAAATTACATGCTGGAATTTTGACTGGAATTGTATAGAATCTATACATCAAGTTGGGAAGAAATGACATCTTGACAATATTGAGCTTTTTTATTCATGAACATAATAAACATTTATTTATTTAGTTATTTGATTTTTTTCATCAGAGTTTTGTAGTTTTCTTCATAGAGATCTTGGCAATATTTTGTTAGATTTTTATCTAAGTATTTTTTGGGGGGTGCTAATGTAAGTGGAATTTTGTTTTTAATTTCAATTCTACTTGTTCATTGCTTTCATAAGAAAGCAGTTGGCTTTTGTATATTAACTTTGTATACTGCAGTCTTGCTATAATTGCTTTTTAGTTCCAGGAAATTTTTGGCTACTCTTCCAGATTTTCTACTTAGACAGTCATGTCATTTGAAAGCAAAGATGATTTTCTTTCTTTCTTTCCAGTGTGTATGTTTTTATTTCCCTTTCTTGTCTAAAAAACAGTAGTGACAGAGAACTTCCTTGCCTCATACCTCATCTTTGTGGGCAAGCTTCTAGTTTCTCATTGTTAAGTATGATGTTAGCTATAGGTTTTTTTGTAGAGTTTCTTTATGCTCTAGTTGAGGAAATTACTCCTTATTTCTGTTTGTGTGTGTGTGTGTGTGTGTGTGTTTTAACTTGTTTGTCTGTTTTGAGACAGAGTCTCACTCTGTTGCCCAGGCTGGAGTGCAGTGGCGCAATTTGGGCTCACTGCAACCCCCACCTCCTGAGTTCAAGTGATTCTCCTGCCTCAGCCTCCCCTAATGTGTGTATAATTTTAAAAGGTGCTTCAAGATTCCTCATGTAGGAGATGGGGAGGATCATCCTTTGAGAGACGTTGGTTTAGAAGAAAGTAAGAATGGGGCGATAAAAGGAACTCTACAATGTGGATGATGTCATGCTGGAGCTTAGACAGCCACAGGTATAGATCATGGGAGGAGCCAGAGCAATGTAGAATGAAGCATGGTTCCTGGTATAAGGCAAGTATAAGGTTGACAATGAGGTTTCTAAAAATTAAGACTTTTTATTTTATTTATTTATTTATTTTGAAACGGAGTTTTGCTCTTGTTGCCCAGGCTGGAGTGCAATGGAGCGATCTCAGCTCACTGCAACCTCCACCTCCTGGGTTCAAGCAATTCTCCTGCCTCAGCCTCCCAGAGTAGCTGGGACTACAGGCATGCACCACCATGCCTGGCTAATTTTTTGTATTTTTATTAGAGACGGGGTTTCTCCATGTTGGTCAGGCTGGTCTCGAACTCCTCTGCCTCTGGTGATCCACCTGCCTCTGCCTCCCAAAGTGCTGGGATTACAGGTGTGAGCCACTGTGCCCGGCCAAAAATTAAGATTTTTTATTCCTCTTAATAACGGTTAGGGCAAGCACAGGAAAGAAGAGGCAAAAATGAAATGCTGATGACAAAAAGTAACGATGTGAGCGCCAATAGAAGGTTGAGGGTCAGTGCAGATGGAAGCTTGGGTAGTATCTGCTAAACCAGATGTGCCTCCTCTTGCTCCAGCTCTTCTACTGTTTTCAGGTTGATTTTTCTTTCTTTTTTTTTTTTTTTTTTTTGAGACGCAGTCTTGCTGTGTCGCCAGGCTGGAGTGCAGTGGCATGATCTCGGCTCATTGCAATCTCCGCCTCCCAGGTTCAAGCGATTCTCCTGCCTCAGCCTCCCGAGTAGCTGGGATTACAGGCATGCACCACCACACCCAGCTAATTTTTGTATTTTTAGTAGGGATGGGGTTTCACCATGTTGGCCAGGATGGTCTTGATCTCCTGACCTCATAGTCTGCCCCACTTGGCCTCCCAAAGTGCTGGTGCATATCTGTTCATATTATTTTCTGCTTAAAATCAGTCCCTTAAAAATAAAGTTCACACTAATAGCAAGACTCTCTGGAATCCCATACCACTTGCCTTTTTCTCCAGTGTTTGGGGGCTTTCATATATGCTTTTCTTTTTACCCAGATTCCTCTTGTTCCACAAATATAACCTAAATATATAGACGTTAAGCCAGTGTTTACCATTTGTCTTCCTGTTATTTGGATATTTGAAAAATCTTATTTTTAATTTTATTTTTAAAGATTTTATTGTGTATATTTAAGGTATACAATGTGTTGTTATGGGATTCATATAGATAGTAAAAAGGTTACTGTAGTGAAGGAAATGAACATATCCATCATCTCACATAATTACCCAATTTTTAAAAAGTTTACCAAGTCCATCCTTCTGCAGAACTTACTCATTTTTTTGTTTTTGTGAGAACAGCAGCTAAAATTTACATTTAGCATGAATCCCATACACAGTACAAGTTTATTACCTTGAAAAATCTTAATTCATTAAAATATTTTTTCTTAATTATAAGTAACATGTGAGCAGATATGTAAAATAGTTATGCTTTCTGTCTCAACTCTACTTCTTTTTGCATAGGGAATCACTGTTAACAATTTGGTGTGAATCTACCCCATCTGTCCCTGGTACCTTGTGTACCAGGGGTTTTTTAACTTTATTTTATTATGTAGATATATGTCCATTGTAGAAAACATCAGTAGAAATAAGCTAAGAAAACATCTCCCAGGTGGGCGTGGTGACTCACACTTGTAATCCCAGCAATCTGGGAGACTGAGGTGGGTGGATCACTTGAGCTTAGGCGTTTGAGACCAGCTGGGGCAATGTGGTGAAACCCGGTCCCTACAAAAAATACAAAAATTAGCCAGGTGTGGTGGCTTGCGCCTGTAATCCCAACTACTTGAGGGGCTGAGGCAGAGGATCACTTGAGCCAGGGAGTTCGAGGCTTCAGTGAACCAAGATTGCACCACTGCATTCCAGTGTGGGCTGCAGAGGAAGACTTTGTCTCAAAAAAAAAAAAAAAAGAAAAAGAAAACATCTCTCATAATTATACCACCTAGAGGTAAATATGCTTAAAACTTTAGTTTTTGTGTTTGTTCTTCCAGGCTTTTTTTTTTTTTCTGCTTGCTCATGCATATACACAAATATATATTTTTAATTTAATAGCCAATAATATGCACACTTTTCTTATAATCTCTATACCTCTATTATCACTATGGTTTCTCCACACCCCACAGGATCCATTCAGGTACCATGAGTTGTACTTGTGTTATATCTCTTTAGTCTCCATTAATCTAGAACAATTTTTCTCCCTTTTGATGGTGTTCATGATGTTGACATATTGAAGAATCTTAGTTTTTAGAATGTCATATTGAATACCTCTCAGTCTGGATATATCTTATTGTTTTCTTGTGATTAGATTCAGTTTAAACTTTTTTTTTTTTGGTAAGAGTATTTTTTGTAAGATGTATAATGTGGCTGGGTGTGGTGGCTCATGCCTGTAATCCCAGCACTTTGGGAGGCCAACGTGGGTGGGTCTCTTGAAGTCAGGAGTTCGAGACCAGCCTGGCCAACATGGCAAAACCCCGTCTCTACTAAAAATACAAAAATTAGCCTGTAATCCCAGCTAGTTGGGAGGCTGAGGCATGAGAATAGCTTGAACCTGGGAGGTGGAGGTTACAGTAAGCCAAGATTGTGTCACTGCACTCCAACCTGGGCAACAGAGTGAGATTCTGTCTCAAAAAAAAAAAAAAAAAAGTCTAATATCAATTTATTGCATTATTGGTGATAGTTCAGGTGGTGTCAACCACAGACCTCTTAATTTTAAAGGTTTTTTTTTTTCTATTTGTAATTAATGAGAAATCTGTGGGGTAATAACTTTGAGACTTTGTTAATATGCCATTCTCTAGCAACTTTCCGCTTAATAGTTTTAGCATCCTTGTCAAAGTCACTGATTACAATTACACTGATTACATATGTGGGCTGCAAGATGGAAATTTGCTAATTCTAATTCTAATTCCTCTTACATTTGTTAGGAAGCATTTACTGTGTAAAGAAATTCTCTTCACTTTTTTTCCTTTTCAATATTACCATGAGCTCATATGTTGTAATTTGTTAACTGATTGCTGTTTCTGATACTTGTTACATTGTCCAAATTTGACCAGTGAGAGTCCTTTAAGCAGGCTCTTATATATACACAAACACTTCTCTCTCTCTCTCTCACTCTTTCTCTGTTCTGTCCACCACTTTTCTCTCTCCACCTCTAAATAAATTGGATAAATCGCAAAGATATTTTTCCGCAACTTGCTTTGTTTCACTCATCTGTTAATTCTGTAATTCTTCTCATGTCAGTGTATATGGGACATTTCATTCTTTTTAATGATACATAGAATGGCTCAACCATAATGTACTTATTTTTTTGTTTCAAGTTTTTCACTTATGTATAGTGCTGACAAACATGTGCCATGTATATATATGTAATAATTTCTGTGGGATAGATACCTAGAAGTAAAACTTGTTTTATTTTTTTGAGACGAAGTCTCGTTCTGTCGCCGGCCTGGAGTGCAAAGGCGCGATCTCGGCTCACTGCAACCTTTGCCTCCTGGGTTCAAGCGATTCTCCCACCTCAGCCTCCTGAGTAGCTGGGACTACAGTCGTGTGCCACTACGCCCGGCTAATTTTTGTGTTTTGAGTAGAGACGGGATTTCACCATGTTGGCCAGGATGGTCTGGATCTACTGACCTTGTGATCTGCCCACCTCGGCCTCCCAAAGTGCTGGGATTACAGGGAAGTAAAATTTCTGAGTCAAAAGATAAGTGTATTTAAACTTTTAAAAACCATTTCCAGATTGACTACCAAAAAGACTGTAGTAATTACCAGCAATGCACAAACTGCTTGATAACATTACATATTTGTAAATTTTATTTTATTCTTTTGGATATAATCTCTTTATTATAATGTGCATTCACCTTATTAAGAATTAAGTTTGGTATCTTGTGGCCATTTGCCACATTTTGTTTTCTCTTACTTGCCTGTCATTTTCTTAGTCATTTCTTTTCTTCTTTTTTTCTGGTGAAAACATATACATATATTTAGAATTAGCCAGCTGGACCGGGTTTAGATGATCCCAATTTTGGTGGCAACATTCAAAGCATTGTAATCAGGAGCCAGTCGAACATATGTCTTCTTCTCTCCATCAGGCCGAATTAGGGTGTTGACCTTGACCACATCAATGTCATAGAGCTTCTTCACAGCCTGTTTGATCTGGTGCTTGTTTGCTTTAATATCCACAATGAACACAAGTGTGTTGTTGTCTTCTATCTTCTTCATGGCCGACTCAGTGGTCAGCAGAAACTTGATAGTGTAATAGTCAAGCTTGTTTCTCCAGGGGGCACTCTTCCAACGATATCTGCGCTGCCTCCGGAGTCTCAGTGTCTTGGGCTGCTGGAAGGTGGGTGACGTGCGGATCTTCTTTTTTTGGTGGCTGTGGACACCTTTCAACACTGCCTTCTTGGCCTTAAAAGCCTTCGGTTTGGCTTCAGCATTAGGAGGGGCAGGAGCTTCCTTCACTTTCGGTGCCATCTTGTGAAAAGCATAGTCATTTCTTGGCCTCGCGCGGTGACTCACGCCTGTAATCCCAGCACGTTGGGAAGCCAAGGCATGTGGATCACCTGAGGTCAGGAGTTTGAGACCAGCCTGGCTAACGTGGTGAAACTCCCTTCTCTACTAAAAATACAAAAAATTTGCCAGGCGTGGTGGTGGGCGCCTGTAATCCCAGCTACTCGGGAGGCGGAGGCAGGAGAATCGCTTGAACCCAGGAGGCGGAGGTTGCAGTGAGCCGAGATCGCGCCAATGCACTCCAGCTTGGGTAACAAGAGCGAAACTCCGTCTCAAAAAAAAAAAAAAAAAGACAAGCTTAGTCGTTAGATTCTCTTTGTCTCTTTTCTCATTGACTTACTGGAATTATTTTTTTAATGTTCGTTGTCTGTTATGTGTTGCAAATATTTTCCATCCTTGCAAATATTTTTTATGTTTTCCATCCTGTTCTGTATCCTTTAACTTTGTGATTTTTTTTGTTGTTTACAATTTTCTGTACGGTTAACACGTATAGATTTTTTTTTCCCCTTAACTCTTTTGGGACTAGCTTTTAAGTTTCAAAATGAATTTTTATCTAAAACTCAATCTAAAGAAAGGGACATTTTTAAAAGTGTAATAAGCAGCTAGTGTTGCTAGAGTCTTCTGTTCCTAAATTCACGTGCTTACAGTGACAGACTTCCATATTGTAATTCAGCCATGCAATTTTTAAAAAACATCTCATGGTTAAATATGAACTTCATGAATACTCTATTTAGAGAAAACTGTTCGCCTATCATAATACATGAATATTAAATAAAATGTGGAAAATATAGAACAGAGAGAAGAAAAACATTTCTAATTGTCCTAATATCCAGACAGCCATAGTATTTTGTTGCATTTCTTTTATCTTCTTTTTTTTTTTTTTTGAGAAATATGCTTATTCTCAAGTAATTGCATAAAGATTTTTAAGTTGAGATTTTGCTAAAAGGTAGTACACCAAATTTTGCTTATTGAATTTATGATTGTTTACTGTAATTACTTTTCAGAGTGCTCGCTTCATCTAAATCTCTTTTCTTTTTGAAATTTGAGGGCTGCAGCGTCTCACTTAGTATAAATACCTTTGTGGGAAGATCTTCTAATATTAGGGTACCTCTGACCATGATGTCACTTATCCTGATATCCTGATTGCAGTGTGTCTGAAGGAAAATGTCAGGTATATGTTAGTACATGACAGAAGTTAGGTAGTGTACTTACCAGCAGTTGCCCTCTGGTTTAGTTGCTATTCATTAAATGAGATAAGGCTTACTAAGAGATGTTTCCCCCTATTTTTCAGTTTACTGTTAGCCTAGCCCAAGGCCATTTTTGTTTTTTAGCGTATGCAAAAAGATATCCTTAGGAGTGTTTACTGGATAGTTGAATATGTTCAAGTTATAACCATTTGGTACGTTACTTCTTTTATGCTTTAGGACGGGGGTCCCCAACCAGGTGGTACTGGTCTTTGGCCTGTTAGGAACTGGGCCTCACAGCAGGGGGTGAGCGGCTGGTGAGCGAGCATTACTGCCTGAGCTCCACCTCCTGTCAGATCAGTGGCAGCATTGGATTCTCATGGAAGCGCAAACACTATTGTGAACTGCACATGTGAGGGATCTAGGTTTCATACTTCTTATGAGAATGTGATGCCTGATGATCTGAGGTGGGACAGTTTCATCCAAAATAATCCCCTTGTCCCATCCATGGAAAAATTGTTTTTCACGAAACCAGTCCCTGGTGTCACTGCTTTAGGATATGTTTCTGACAAGTATTATGCATGTTGTAGGTACTGTCTTTCTCGTAAACAATATTACTCATTTTAAAATCTTTTTTTGGCCGGGTGCGGTGGCTCACACCTGTAATCCCAGCACTTTGGGAGGCCAAGGTGGGCGAATCACGAGGTCAGGATATCGAAACCATCCTGGCTAACATGGTGAAACCCTGCCTCTACTAAAAATCCAAAAAAAATTAGCCGGGCATGGTGGCGGGTGCCTGTGGTTCCAGCTGCTTGGGAGGCTGAGGCAGGAGAATGGCGTGAACCTGGAGGCGGAGCTTGCAGTGAGCCAAGATCATGCCACTGCACTCCAGCCTGGGTGACAGAGTGAGACTCCATCTCAAAAAAAAAAAAAAAAAAAAAATTAAAAAAAAATCTTTTTTATTGATGAATTTCATAGTCAAAAGTCTAATATATTAAGTACAGAAAAAGTGTTTTAAATTTTTAAATGACAACTTTTATATACCTGTTTTATATATACTGAAATATAATTAGGATAAATATTATTAAACACATACTGCAGATGAAGTAACTAAGCTTCAGAGATTTGGTTTGTTCAAAGTTACATAGCTAGAAGGTGGAAGACTGGAAGTCCACTGGCCCCTCTGTGAAAAGCTGAATGAGGAACATTTCCACTGATTGGAATTATCCATACCTTTATATAACTCAAAACAATTGTAAACACATTTTTTTTCTTAAATATGAGTTGTGTGCATAGCATATATTAGTCAAAGATTGATCCTAATTAAATGGCCATAGAAATGTGTCTTCTATATTACCCATTGGAAACACATTGAGCACATATGAAATGAGTTTTAAGTGTTTATACATTGTTTATTTTGTTTACCCATGTGAAAAAGAAAATATTTTTCCCATACTTATGTTTTATATGGAAGAGAGAAAGATTTTAGAATGTATTTAGTCACTAATTAAAATGAATTGGAGCAGATATACAGTGCTAGAACTTTGGTCTAGATCTCAGTAAACCCAACAGGTATGACAGAGAAATATGGGATAAGTGGCAAGTAAAAGTGGCAAGTAAAGAACTCTATAAAGATAATGACACAGTATGGATCATTTTTCAGGGACAGCGAAGCTGAAGAAAAAATACGTACACACTTGCTGGTTGTTCTTTGAACTTGCACAACACTAGTCTTCCAGATTACAAAGGAAGAATTTCCTGGGAATGGATTTCAGAATCATTCCTGAGATTGTTTGTAGGAGATTTAAAACTCTGTGCAAATGTGCACGTTTGCTATGTGTGTGGAATATTCTTTAAAAATGTAATTGAAAATTTTCTTTATTATAAAAAAGTAAACTGCTGTGATTTACCTTGATTTGGCTGAATGAAGTTAATAAATTGGATAGCTCCTTAAGGGCTTTATTCTCTTGGTAATTGCCTACTTCTGTGAATGCAGATTTTATCTAGTTTGAATTTGTTTCAAAGGAACATTATTTTGTAAAGAAAATATGTATTTTTTCCCATGTGGTATTGCATAGCACATTGAGAAAATAGATTGATGATGATTGTTTCGTTTTATGATTTTTCTTTGAATATAACATTTTGCTCTTTTGTTGGAAATAAAACTGATCCCAAGAAGAAAATTGTATTTCCTTTTAATTTTATGATAGTGCATTTAAAATAATACATATCTAGACAAGGTGATGAAGATGATGATTGCCAACCACAATTTAATGACATTAAAGAAATTAATGAGTTTCGATTCCTTTGCTTATCTTGTGTGTTACAGTCTAACTCCTTTTAAATATTTTCTTTGACATTTTATATGACTTTCAGATTGTGTGTGTACATATGATATATATAGTTATGTATTAAAGTATATTAAAATATTAAATGAAATTATATAGTTTAATTTATAACTATTAATTTTAACTATATTTAGCATAACTATTAACATAGTATATATGAAATAAATCCATATATTATGTATAATATATATACACACACATGCATAATCTGAAAAAATATTTATATTTTTTTGAGACGAGATTTTTGCTCTGTTGCCCAGGCTGGTTCACTGCACCCTCCACATCCCAGGCTAAAGTGATTCTCCCACCTCAGCCTGTCTAGCAGCTGAGACTATGGTGTGTGCCACCATGCTTGGCTAAACTCTGTTTTGTGTTTTTTGTAGAGGCAGGGCCTCACTATGTTGCCCAGGCTGGTCTCAAACTCTTGGGCTCAAGCGATCATCCTGCCTCAGCCTCCCAAAGCGTTGGGATGGCAGGCATGAACTACAAGGCTTGGCTGACTTTCAGATTTTATTAAAATTCCCTGTTATAAAACCTTTGAATAGCAAAGGATAAACAATTAAACAGTTGCTTGAAGCAGCTTGTGTAAGTCATAGTTGCAAACCAACTTTTTAGTTTTTTGCTTACTATTAGGCTATTTTAATTTAGATATATATTAGGTAAGTAGTATTTTAATGAAATATATGTAACCATTGACATATAATGAAATCTAGTTAATTAATGTTGGTAATTTAAAATTATTTACTAATTTTATATGGCTCTTTTTCTTTCTCATGGCTGATTTGTTTAACTCAGTATTCATTCATTTATATACTGTAGTTATTTATTTATTTTAGTTGAATTTCTTTAATGGCTGTGAGAGGTGACTCTCCAATTTAGGCTCCTGGTTGTCTGGTTAGTGTTTACCAGTTCAAATAATCACATGATCTTACGTTGGCTAAAGTCTTTTAGGAGACGATCATGTTAAATGTTTCTCATCATGGCTTATTTAATGTCATCAGTTTGTTGGGGGTTACTTTGGGTGCCCCTTAGAACTTGGCCCCAAGACCTACCCTCTTAGAATAAACCTGGTCAAAAGGATGTTGGGATGGTTGCTATTTCATCTTTAGAAATGACCTATCTTGAGATGTAACACATGTGTCTTAGGAGACTGGAGAAATGCCCAAACCTACAGGTGATACATCAGGACTAGAATTAAGTTGCAATGTATTCATTATTATATGTGCTTTAAATTGTTTCTTTGAAGGATGTTTTACATAAGGGCAGTGTGTTCCTTTTTAGAGGAAGGGAAATTTGATAATGAGAAGTTAGTGTGTGTCCATTACATTTGGGAAGAAGAAATCTATTTGGGAGTCATGACTATCATCAGTAGAGAAGTGTACTTTATTGTTGGTTATCAGTAAGTAGTTCAGCATGGTTTTTAATAGTCTGAATGAAATACTGTCTCAGAACTTTTCAATTTCCATTTATCAGATTCCATGTTTATTATACTTTGGTGGTAGTAATACAAACTTCTAGGCATCTTGATGCTGAGAAAGTTATTTATGATTATGGATGCGACATTGCTTACTAGCAGATTTTGTTGGTTTCTCAGGTACTGACAGCCTCATCAATACTGAGTTCATAGACAAAATTGAGTTATAGGAATTTTAATGATCAAAACCTGATTTACCAAGATATTGTCAATGAAGTCCTGCCTGAATTTCTTATTGCAGCTTTGATAAATAATCTACTCTTTTAAACTCAGAATCAAGGAAAATACTTTGACTTTATAAAAATTTTAGGCAGATTTGGAAGCCTAAATAGTAACTTTAAATATACAGTCACCCCTCAGTATAACTAGGGGATTGGTTCCAGGACCCCTGCAGATACCAAAATTAGCCCATATTCAAGTCCCACAGTTGGACTTGGGGAACTTGGGTTTATGAAAAGTTGATGCTTTGTATGTGTGAGTTTTGTATCCCACAAGTGTATTTTCACTCCGTATTGTGTTGAAAGAAATCCACGTATAAGTGCATCTGACCAGTTCAAACCTGTGTTGTTCCATTGTCAACTGTAACTTGTAATTCCAGAGATGTATATAAGGAAACTTTGCTTTTGATTATTGGAGGGCAGTTGAATTGAAGTATGACATGTCCTACTCTAAAATGTAAAGAACATTGCCAGGTTATCTTGTTGGTTGGGAGTGTTCATGAGAATCTTTAAGGATTTTTATTACCTTAGCTGCCTAAGTAATATGATGAACTTCTCTCAGAATATTTAGTTTTGTGAGTGATAAGAGGAAAAAAGAGAATGACATACTGTTTTCATCCATTTCAGTTATAGACAAATTTTCACAGAAGACAGAATAATTTAAAATTTTTAAACAGATTAAATACATCATATAGTTAGAGATTGGCTCAGTTGTGCGTGGAACTCAGTCTGTCTAACGTTATTACTCTGAACTTTTCAAACTGTTCTATAGTTTTAGGTGTGTAACTTTGCTTTTACAATTGTATTACACCTGTTTATATTACAATCTGCCACCTCCAAAATTAGATCAAAGACTTTTTTGTTTGTATGTTTGTTTTGCATGAGTTTGGTCTTTTATATACATATTTTAGTACCTGGTACAAAGGGACCTCAATAAGTATTTACCAACCAATAATTAACTAATCTAAATTCTTTAATGACAACTTATATTTTTATGTTTTATATTTTTATTTTTTATGAGATGGAATTTTGCTGTTGGCACCCAGGCTGGAGTGCAGTGGCGCAATCTTGGCTCACTGCAACTTCTGCCTCCTGGGTTCAAGCTATTCTCCTGCCTCAGCTTCTCGAGTAGCTGGGATTCCAGATGCCTGTCACCACGCCTGGATAATTTTTGTGTTTTTAGTAGAGATGAGGTTTCACCATGTTGGCCAGGCTTTTCTAGAACTCCTGACCTCAGGTAATCTGCCCACCTTGGCCTCCCAAAGTGCTGGGAATACAGGCATGAGCTACTGCTCCCAGCCTATTTTTAAATATTTTTTAAATTAAAAATTTATTGTTTTCCCACCTTTAATGCTTTTATAGTAGGACTAAAACTATTTTTTAAAATGTCATTTATTTCATTGTGTTACTACATTATGTGAAAAAGTATATAAAATGAGTTTATTTCTGTATTTTAATACATTTCTTATAAATCACTGGTATTTCATATCTTTTTCCTCATCTCTTCCCTTTGCTATTTTTCTTTTGTGATTGTATGTGACTTTAACAAAATAAACCCTATTTAATCATAGTGTTTTTCTTTTTTTAGGTTGTTATGGAGTTGATGGAGAAAGTGACTCTATTATGAGTTCAGCTTCTGAAAACTCCACTGAACCTTGGTTTTGTGATGCCTGTAAATGTGGTGTTTCTCCTAGCTGTGAACTGTGCCCTAATCAGGATGGAATTTTCAAGGAGACAGATGCTGGAAGGTTAATGTCCTAATTATGTTGATTCATATGTTTGCTTTATAATGTGTCTGCCTTTGACTTCCCTGTTTTTCTGTTTATGATTATCCAGGTTACACACTTTCATTTGATTGCTTCTTTGTATGTTCTTGGCATAGAGTAAATGACCAGTGGGATATAGATGGAGAAGGGTGAGAGGAAAGACCATTTATTGAGTACCTGCATCTGCCTTTACATCCATAATCTTATTTAATCTTAATAATTGACCCTATGATGAGGCAGATGGTAAAGTTTCTCATTTGATAGGTTTAGTACCAGATTATTTAAATAACTTATTAGTTCAAGACTAATAAGTTACCTAAGTATATTCAATCTGGTGAATGGTCAATTTTGAACCTAGATCTGTATAACTTTATATCAGTAGATAGAACTTAATACAGTGATTTAAAAAGGAGAAGTTTAGTATAAAGAATTATTAAACTATGATAAAAGAGTCACTAAGGTATAAAAAAACTCTAAAGGATGCTCTGGGGCTGAGGGAGATTATCCAAGGAATGACAAAATTGGAATGATGACCTCCTACTCTAGGTTGGGGTTCAGGCTTTGTTGGAGAAATTATAGTTAAACCCTAATGGATGGAGAGAATTATGCTGGTTATAGCCTAGGCCAAATTTTGTCTTCAGTTCATGGCAAGTAGGTGGCTGGGTACAGTCTGCAGGGAGAACTGGGGCACTGGTTTGAAACCTGAAGAGTATGCTATCTATGTTGAGAGGGCCATGGAAAAATGATCTTCAGGTTGGGCCAGGGCTGTGAGGTCACTGAGGGACTGTGTATATGGCTGGGGCAGAGCACAGGAGGATGTACTCCACCCATCCCAGATGAAAAGCCCCTCTCTCCTACAAGACCTCCTGCCATTGAGTTTATAGCTCCCTCTACCATTGAGCTTAGTGTCATGCTCACTCTAAGAAGAAATGCTGAAGAATTTTGGTCCATTATTGCAGAGTAGGTATCGAAGCATGCATGAGAGGCAAATAAATCAATAAGTGGCACAAAGACCTGTGTTCTTTTTACTACATTCACACTCGTGTTTTAACACATTTGAGCACTTGTCATCATAATGGTGGTGTCATCTTTCCTGTGTGTTTTTTTTTTTTTTTTTTTTTTTTAACAGGAGACTACCATCTAGGGTTGGTAACTAAAATTAAGAGTAATTTTCAACCTTTTCTGTTTTGTGGAGATCACGCTCTGCCTCTTCCTCTCCAGTATAAGGGGGGGGTACTTAAATTTTTATTTTGTCACATAAGGATATTTTACTATTTTATTAAACATGCTTTATATTAAAAACAAGAATAACAGCAAAGCAACCTATATAAATTATCACCATGATTTCCCATACTTTAACATAAAAAAACTAGGGTACATTATGTCCTAAAATAAAAGATAGGCTTTTAAATTTAATAAATTTTACTTTAGTGAAGTAAAACAAATTTTTTCTTATTTTTATCATTTTTGCCTCAATTGGTGAACTGATCCTTGAGAAATGTTGCCATACAAGATTGCTGGGATAGCATAGAGTGTACCATTGGATCCTGGAGAACCCCATGTGTTGATGTTCAAGACAAATGACTAAAGAATGTTACCTCTCCTTCCTTATCGTCTATCCAAAAATAAAGTATATAACAAATGATTTGATGTATTGACATGAATCTGTGGTCTATATCATAGGCATAGGCATTACTTTAAGTTTGGCCTGACAGTGGCCTAGTATTAGGGAGTTCAGTAAGCATTAAGTGTGCACTTTCAAGTTGGACTGTCTATTTTTGGATTCTGGTCTTTTTTTTTTTTTTCCTTACTAGGTATAATTTTAGGCAAGTGATAATAACCTTTTTATGCCTCGGTTTCCTTAGTAGTGTTGAGAGGACTAAATGAGATGATCCATGAGAAACAATTAGCAGTTTCTGTAACATAAGTGGTTAGTAAATGTCTCCTTACTCTTACTACTGCCGTTACTGCTACTGCTAGTTCTTTCTTATTACTATTATTGCTCTACTTATTTTAGGTAATCATGGAGTATTAGCTTATGCATAGATTTTTTTTTTTTTTTTTGATAACTCTTCCAGTCCTGAGAATTGAAATTTTTGGTGATAAATTGTGATGAATAAGTAAGGCAGTTTTGGAAAGACAACTTCCTTTTAGGGAAGAGAATTTATTTTACTCTTTTTCTTGTTAATAATTTAAAAGTTCTGTTAGGGCACTGTCAAGTAGTGGTTACTTCATGCTATCATAATAGACAAAACAACAGGTAAAGTTGTTTCTGAATTAAGAAAACTGAGGCCTCTACCATTTAGGTTTACTGAGGGATTTTTTTTGGATACTGTGGATGTTACATAAGTAGACATCTCCTGTGATGGTGCAACATGGCAAAAATTCTTTTATATACTATTTGAACACTTTACTTGCGCTAATGTCTACACTCACCTGTAGGCTGTACTGGAAATTATAGGCCTTCATAATATTTCCAAGGATGTAATACTAGTTTGATTCAAGGTATGAAAAGCCAAGAAAATTCGACAAGCCTTTTAGTATATGAGCTTCAAATGGAAAACAGGGAAAAAGAATGAATATTGTGTCTAAAGAATAAAAAAGGTTTTGAAGTTCACTATCACATGGGATTAATTAGACTTTTTTCCTTCTATTCTTGATGGGAGCTACAAGTTCTACATAGAAAATGATGTGATTTAATGTAAGAAAACCAATACTTTCTTGTCATTAAATTTTTATTTTGTATCTTATGGAGAGTAAGACTTATAAACCTGACTGTGGGAAATTTTTAGGCATGCTCTCCTTTTTAATTTTTTATTTATAGTTTTACTATTTGTGGGTACACAGTAGATATATATATTCATGGGGTACATGAGATGTTTTGACACAGGCATGCAATGTGAAATAAGCACATCATGGAGAATGGGGTATCCATTTCTCAAACACTTATCTTTTGAGTTACAAACAATCCAGTTACACTCTTTAAGTTATTTTTAAGTGTGCAATTTAGTTTTTCTTGTCTGTAGTCACCCTGTTGTACTATCTAACAGTAGGTCTTATTCCTTCCACTTTTTCTGCTCATTAACCATCTGCCACCTCCCCCCACCATTTTACCCTTTCCCTGCACTGTCCTTCCCAACCTCTATAACCATCCTTCTCCTGTATCCATGAGTTCAGCTGTTTGATTTTTAGATCCCACAAATAAGTGAGAACATGTGATGTTTGTCTCGCTATGCCTGGCTTATTTTACCTAACATAATGATCTCTAGTTCCACCCAAGTTGTTGTAAATGACTGGCTCTCATTCTTTTTTATGGCTGAGTAGTACTCCATTGTGTATTGTGTACCACATTTTCTTTATCCGATTTCAATCTGTTAATGGAAACTTAGGTTGCTTCCAAATCTTAGCTATTGTAAACAGTGCTGCGACAAATACAGGAGTGCAGATATCTCTTTAATATACAGATTTCCTTTCTTTTGAATGTATACCCAACAGTGTGATTGCTGGATTATATGGCAGCTCAATTCTTAGGAACCTCCGAAGTTTTCTTCATCATTTAATTTACATTTTGTGCAGCAGCGTACAAGGGTTCCCTTTTCTTCACATCCTTGCCAACGTTTGTTATTGCCTGTCTTTTGGATATAAGCTATTTAAACTGGGGTGGGATGATATTTCATGGTAGTTTTGATTTGCATTTCTCTGACGATCAAGGATTTTGAGTCCTTTTTCATATACCTGTTTTAGCATATGAACTTCCTTTTGTGTGTGTTCTTTTGAGAAATGTCTATTCAAATCTTTAGTCTATTTTTAATCAGATTATTAGATTTTTTTTCCTGTAGAGTTACTTGAACTCCTTGTATATTCTGGTAATTTATACCTTGTTAGTTGGGTAATTTGCAAATATTTTCTCCCATTTTTTGGGTTGTCTCTTCAGTTTGATGATTGTATCATTTGTCCAACTTGTGATCCTGCTTTTTTAAAAACCTGGTATGATATCTTTTGTCTATTTTTGCTTTGGTTGCTTGTGCTTGTGGAGTTTCGCTCAAGAAATTTTGCCCAGAGCAGTGTCCTGGAGATTTTCTCCAACGTTTTCTTGTAGTATTTTCATAGTTTGAGGTCTTAGATTTAAGTCTTTAATCCGTTTTGATTTGATTTTTGTATATGGCAAGAGATGGGGTCTAGTTTCCTTCTTCTGCATATGGATATCTAGTTTTTTAGGACCATTTATTGAAGAAGCTCTTTTCCCATATATATGTTCCTGGCACCTTTGTTGAATTAAGTCCATTTAGGTGTGTGGATTTGTTTCAGAATTCTCTATTCTCTTCCATTGTTCTGTGTATCTGTTTTATGACAATACCATGCTGTTTTGGTTACTATAGGTCTGTGGTATAATTTGAAGTCAGGTAGTATGATTCTTTTTTGCTTAGGATAGCTTTGGCTATTCTGGGTGTTTTGTGGTTCTATATACATTTTAGGATTGTTTTTTCTATTTCTGTGAAGGATGTCATTGGTATTTTGATAGGGATTGCATTGAATCTGTACATTGCTTTGGCTAGTATGGGCATTTTAACAATATTGATTCTTCCAGTTCATGAACATGGAATAGTTTTCCATTTTTTGGTGTCGTCTTCAATTTGTTTCATCAGTGTTTTATAGTTGTTATTATAGAGATCTTTTACTTCTTTGTTTAAGTTAATTCCGAGATATTTAATCTTATGTGTGGCTATTATAAATGCCATTACTTTTAAAATTTCTTTTTCAGATTATTCACTGTTGTCATGTAGACATGCTCCTGATTTTTGTATGTTGCTTTTGTCTTCTGCAACTTTACTGAATTTATCGGTTCTAATAGTTTTCTGATGGAGTCTTTAGGTTTTTCCAAATATGGCATTATATTATCTGCAAACAAGAATAATTTGACTTCTTTCTTTCTAATTTGGATGCCCTTTATATCTTTCTGTTGTCTGATTGCTGGAAGCTAGGGCTTCCAGTACTATGTTGAGTAACAGTGGTGACAGTGGGTATACTTGTCGTTTTCCAGATCTTAGAGGAAAAGCTTACAGTTTTTCCCATTCAGTATGATACTAGCTGTGGGTCTGTCATATATGACTTTTATTATGTTGAGGTATGTCTTTCTGTCCCCTGGTTTTGGGGAGTTTTTATGATGAAGCGATGTTGAATTTTATTAAATGCTTTTTCAGCATCAGTTGAAATGATCGTATGGTTTTTATCCTTTATTCTGTTGATGTGATGTATCATGTTGATTGATTTGCTTATGTTAAACCATCCTTGCATCCCAGGGATAAATCTTACTTGGTCATAATGATCTTTCTAATGTATTGTTAAATTCAGTTTGCTGGTATTTTGTTGAGGATTTTTGCATCAGTGTTCATCAGAGATACTGGCCTGTAGTTTTCCTTTTTTGATGTGCCTTTGGCTGGTTTTGGTATCAGAGTAACATTGGCCTTGTAGAATGAGTTTGGAAATATTCCCTCTTCCTCTGCTTTTTGGAATAGTTTGAGTAAGATTGGTATTCTTCTTTAAGTGTTTGGTAAAATTCAGCAGCGAAGCCATCAGGTCAAGCAGTCCCAGGCTTTTCTTTACTGGGAGACTTTATTACGGCTTCAATCTCATTACTTGTTATTGGTCTGTGCAGGCTTTGGATTTCTTCATGGTTCAATCTTTGTAGGTTGTATGTGTCTAGGAATTTATTCATTTCTTCTAGATTTTCTAATTTATTGACATATAGTTGCTCATAGCAGCTGCTAATGATCCTTTGAATTTCTGCAATATCAGT
This sequence comes from Papio anubis, assembly GCF_008728515.1. Taxonomy (NCBI): domain Eukaryota; kingdom Metazoa; phylum Chordata; class Mammalia; order Primates; family Cercopithecidae; genus Papio; species Papio anubis. The sequence goes on from NC_044979.1 coordinate 80,984,326, forward strand.
TATAATGTCTCCTTTTTTATTTCCAATTTTATTTATTTGTATCTTCACTCTTTTTTCCTTAGCCTGGCTAAGGGTTTGTTAGTTTTGTTTACCTTTTCAAAATACCAACATTTTGTTTCATTGATCTTTTGTATATATTTTTTTCATTTCAATTTTATTTATTTCTGGTCTGATCTTTATTAATTCTTCCACTAATTTTGGGTTTGGTTTGCTCTTGCTTTCCTAGTTCTTTAAGATGCATCATTGGATTGTTTATTTGAAGTTTTTTCTCTTTTGATGTAGGCACTTATAGCTATAAACTTCCCTCTTAGTAGGGCTTTTGCTGTATCCCATAGGTTTTGGTACGTTGTGTTTCCATTATCATTTGTTGCACTCTTCTTCTTTATGTCCTTTGTTGGATGTCCTCCTAGCTATTGTGAAATAAAATATGGCTCTGAACTAAATTCCTTAATTTTTAAAACTAAGCTTTATGTTGCAATAAAAGGCAGCATTGAAATCTTTATGTCTCAGTTCTTTCTTTTTTTTTTACCCTTCAGACGGGGTCTGGCTCTGTTGCCTAGGCTGAAGTGCAGTGGCACGATGTTGGCTCACTGCAACCTCTCCTTCCTAGGCTCAAGTGATCCTCCCACTGAAGCCTCCCGAGTAGCTCAGGTTATAGGTAGCGCCACCACACCTGGCTAATGTTTGTATTTTTCTGTAGAGATGAGGTTTCATCCTGTTGCCCAGGCTGGTCTTGAACTCCTGGGCTCAAGTAGTCTTCCCACCTCAGCCTCCCAAAGTGTTAGGATTACTGTACCTGGCCATTTTTTTCTTTTTTTCTTGAGAGAAGGTCTGGCTTCGTCAACCTGACTGGAGTGCAGTGGCATGATCTCGGCTCATTGTGAATTCCTGCCTCCTAGGCTCAAGAAATCATCCTACTTCAGCCTCCCAAGTAGCTGGGACTACAGGGGCATGCCACGACACCTGGCTAAATTTTGTATTTTTTGTAGCAATGGAGTTTCACCATGTTGCCCAGGCTGGTCTCAAACTCCTGAGCTTAAGTGATCCTGCTACCTCTGCCTCTCAAAGTGCTGGGATTACAGGCATGAGCCACTGTGCCCTACCACTTCTTTCTTTTTTTTCCTTTAAAATTCTAGACTTAGTAAGTCTTAGTTCTGTCCCTTGCTAGCCTTGTTATATTTGAAAATCAGTTAATCTTTCTGAAACCAATTCTTCATATGTAAATGAACAACCTCCCACTCAACAGAAGCTTTTAGGCTTTTTTTTCCTTGTACTTAACATTTCTTGAGTGAAGACAGTGAGCCACACTCTGCTGTAAGCACTTCACATACATCTTTATAATTTCCAAACTACCTTTATGGTGCTCTGTACCTAGTAGACACTTAACAATTGATTACTGGATGAAGGAATGAAAATAACATACTTGACGTGAATTTGTTTTACGTGCTGTAAAGACATTACTGATACAGAGTACTTTAAATTCCAATTTTATTGATTAATATAGTTTTCATTCTTAAATGAGTCTTTTGAGAAGTATCATTCTACTTAGTCTGCTTTATTAAAATATATGAGTTTAAAATAATCTGTTAATAGTTTGTGCTAGGATGACAGTTCCAACTCTTATTTTTTGGTGGTTTTATGTGATGCTTATTTCCTGTTCCTTTCCCCAGTCAACATCTGTCATAATAGCTCCAAGCAAAATTAATGGTAAAGTAACAAGGAAGATTTTTTTTTTGATTTGCAGATTTGTCTTAATTACAAAGTTATAAATTATGTGCATCCAAACAAATGAACAAGAAACTATTTACAGCTGGTATTAAAAGGGACCATGCTTGTCTCGGCCATGATTTTCATTGACTTTGATAGGTATTTTAATGAGGACTCAAGTTGGTATCCTCACGAGTGGTTGGGAGAAATGATATACTTGTGTGCCAGTCACATTGAAGTGGCAGTTTAAATCTGTAGTACTTGTGTACTACATTTTAAGAAGGTCAGTATGAAGCAAGCAGCCAGCTGTTAGGTTTATCAAAGATAAACTTCTACAGAGTATAGCGACATTTAATCCATCAGTGGAGCATGAAAAAACTGAACAAATTAAATTGAGAAAACAGCTGCTTGTTGAAGATGTGTATCTTTATATTGAACTCCACAGGATGCATTTGGGAGGTTGGATTAAAATATTCTATCAAGAAAATCTCAAAACCTTGGATTTTTTTCCCCAATAAAAAAGATAATTTTTAAAAGGATTTGGAACTGTTTTTCCCAGTGCCTCTAGAGAATAATTTTTGATCTTAGTCCTTTAAAACTCATAATGCACCACAAAAACCAGAACCATGTAGCATGCATAGCCTCTTAAGTTGTGATAAAGCAGAATTTGTTGTTAATATATTCACAGGGTTAATAGAGATTTGTTCCTGTGACCCTCTTTCTTACAAAAGTGATGAGATCTACTATTTAAATTTCAAAGTCAGTGATCCCACTGTTTGTTTTGTTTTAAGCAAGCAGAAAGAGTGCCTAATATATTAAAAATGGTTCAGAGCAGTTTTTTAAAAATGAAATTAGAAACAACTGCAATTTTTTCCAGTGTACTGAAACTCTGAGCATTCTTTGTTTAGTCTTATGGCATTATTCAAACTTTTAACAAATATTTATATTTGGGGCATTTAAATTTTAGTATATAGGTTGTATGGTAAACAGATAAGATGAATGAAAATGTGAATTGCTTATTCTGTACCTTTTCCTAGCAGTTTTAACCTGGAAAGGAAGTTAAACTGTATACAAAAATTGTAAAATATGTCCTTAAATATTATTACCCCAGCAGCTTTTGGAAAAGAGTAACAAGAAAGAGAAATTTTACTTAATTACTGCAGAGTAACTTCACAGTTATTAAATTAGTATTCTTAATTCTCAAAGGGCTTAAAATAATGAATGTGACTACCTTTCCTTGCATATGAAAATGTTTTGTTTCATTTGAATAGTAGTTTTATGCAAATATTTAAGAATAGATAAGTACAAAGTGCAGTGAGTGAATTTTAAGTGAAAGGCAATTATAGTTGTTAGCTCTCAGTTTTGTCTAAGCTGCTGGAAAAGTAATTTCACTCCCTTTTTTTGTAACTGTTATTCTGTAGGTGTTTCATATTTTTTAATGATGTGCCTGAGATTGGGGGACATTGGATTACAGAATTCTCTTGGTAGTATTTTGAGATGGCAGGTGTTTTATATGTTTGTTTTGTGTGTGGGAATTTTATTAAAAGATTTGATAGCAAAATCATATCTTCTTTCCTTAGATGGGTTCATATTGTTTGTGCCCTGTATGTTCCTGGAGTAGCCTTTGGAGATATTGACAAATTACGACCAGTAACACTAACGGAAATGAACTATTCCAAATATGGTGCCAAGGTGAGACATAAAGTATTTTTGATAGCTTGAAAGAGAAAGGTTTTACTTGTTAGGTTACATGACTTTTTATTTGTGTTATGTTGACTGCAGAGATGCTTACTAGGAATCATCCTATTTAGCACTGAATCATTTATTATTGAGTAGTTTTCCCAGAAAGCCAATAATGTATACATTCTATACATTCTCAATTTAGAATAACATAGGAGGTAAAATGATAATTGATACTACTACCATTTCCCTGGCACTGTTCACAATGCCTAATACATAGACCAAAACCTTATTTACAATTAGTTGGATCAAATATAAGCCTAATTTCTGACTTTACTTTTGAAGTGGAATTTGTCAAAATTATGAAAAAGAATATTAGAAATGATCTTTGATGCTGTTATTGTGATTGTTTTGGGGTGCTGTTAACATGCCGTTAACATAGATGGTGAACTTAATTGATATATGCTGTTAACATAGATGGTGAACTTAATTGATATATGTTATGTGTGTTCTGACTGCTTCACCAACCTGGTGTTCCCCTATCTTTCTCCCTGACTTGGGGCCTCTCTGTTTCGCTGAGACACAGTGATACTGAAATTTGGCCAATTAGGGCTGGGTGCGGTGGCTCAGGCCTGTTATCCCAGCACTTTGGGAGGCCAAGGTGGGCAGATAATACTTGAGGTTAGGAGTTCGAGACCAGCCTGGCCAACATGGTGAAACCTTGTCTCTACTAAAAATACAAAAATTAGCTGGGCGTGGTGGCCTGTGCCTGTAATCCTAGCCACTCAGGAGGTTGAGGCAGGAGAATCGCTTGAACCCAGGAGGCAGAGGTTGCAGTGAGCTGAGATTGCGTCATGGCACTCCAGCCTGGGTGACAGAGTGAGACTCCCTCTCAAAAAAAAAGAAAAAGCAATTTTGCCAATTAGTAATTCTACATTGGCCTCTAAGTTTTCAAGTGAAAGGAAGAGTCATACATCTGTCACTTTAAATTAAAAGCTAGAAATGATTAAGCTTAGTGAGGAAGGCATGTCGAAAGCCTAGGTAGGCCAAAAGCTGGGCCTCTTCTGCCAAATAGCCAATATGTCAGTGCAAAGGAAAAGTTCCTGAAGGAAATTAAAAGTGCTACTCCAGCAAACACATGAATGATAAGAAAGTGAAACAGCCGTATTGCTGATAATGGAGAAAATTTTAATAGTCTGGATAGATCATAGCAGCCACAACATTCCCTTAGGCCAAAACCTTATCCAGAGCATGACCCTAACTGTTCAATATTGTGAAGGCTGAGAGAGGTGAGGAAGCTGCAGAAGAAAAGTTGGAAGGTAGCAGAGGTTGGTTCATGAGGTTTAAGGAAAGAAGCTATCTCCGTAATATAAGACGTGAAGAAGATGCAGCAGGTACTGATGGAGAAGCTGCAGCAAGTTATTCAGAAGATTTAGCTAAGACAAATGATGAAGACTCATACATTCAACAAAGATTTTCAATGTAGGTGAAACAGTCTTCTATTGGAAGAAGATGCCATCTAGGACTTCCCATAGCTAGAGAGGAGAAGTCACTATCTGGCTTCTAAAGGCAGGCTGTCTCTCTTGTTTAGAGACTTAACAGAGCTGGTGACTTTAAGTTGAAGCCAGCGCTCCTGTACTATTGTGAAAATCCTAGAGCCCTTAAGAATTATGATAAGTCTGTTCTGCCTATGCTTTGTAAATGGAACAACAAAGCCCGTACACAGCACATCTGTGTACAGCATGGTTTACTGGATATTTTAAACCCCTTGTTGGGACTTACTGCTCAGAAAAAAGCTTCCTTTCAAAAGATTACTGCTCATTAGAGCTCTGATGAAGTACAAGGAGATTAATGTGTTTTCCTGCCTGCTGTCACAACAGCCATTCTGAAGCCCACGGATCAAGGAGTCATTTTGACTTTGAAGTCTTATTATTTAAGAAATACATTTCATAAGGCTATAGCTTCCATACATAGTGATTCCTCCAATGGATCTAGGCAAAGTAAATTGAAAACCTAGAAAGGAGTCACTTTTCTAGATGTCATTAAGAATATTTATGATTCATGGGAGGAGGTCAAAATATCCATATTAACAGGAGTTTGGAAGAAGTTGATTGCAGCCTTTATGGATAACTTTGAGGGGGTTGAAGACTTCAGTGGAGGAAGTCACTGCTGATGTGGCAGAAATAGCAAGAGAAGTAGAATTAGAAGTGTAGCCAGAGGTGACTGAATTGCTGAGATCTCATGATAAAATTTGAACAGATGAGGAGTTACTTCTCATGGATGAGTGAAGAAAGTGGTTTCTTGAGTTGGAATCTACTCCTGGTGAAGATGCTATGAACGTTGTTAAAATTACGACAAAGGACTTAGGATATTACATAAACTTGATTGATTAAGCAGCAAGAGGATTTGAGAGGATTGACTCCAATTTTGAAGAAAGTTCTACCATGGGTAAAATGCCGTCAAACAGCATCACATGCCACAGAGACATCTTTCATAAAAGGAAGAATGAATCTATGCAGCAAACTTCATTGTTGTTTTATTTTAAGAAATTGCCAGGCCATGTGTGGTGGCTCACGCCTGTAATCCCGACAATTTGGGAGGCCGAGTTGGGTGGGTCACCTGAGGTGAGGAGTTCGAGACCAGCCTAGCCACATGGCAAACCCTGTATCTACTAAAAATACAAAAATTAGCTGAGCGTGGTGGCACGTGCCTGTAACCCCAGCTACTCAGGAGGCTGAGGCAGGAGAATCACTTGAACCCAGGAGGCAGAGGTTGCAGTGAGCCGAGATTATGCCACTGCATACTCCAGCCTGGGTGACAGAGCGAGACTCCATCTTAAAAAAAAAAAAAAAAGAAAAGAGAAATTGCCACAGCCACTCCAACTTTCAGCAACCACCCCATCAGTCAGTGGCCATCCACATCAAAGCAGCATCTTTCACCAGTAAAAAGATTATGACTTGCCGAAGGCTCAAGTGATCATTAGCATTTTTTAGCAATAAAGTATTTTTAAATTAATGTATATACATTTTAGAAATACATAATGTTATTATACATATAATGGACTACAGATAGTGTAAACTTAACCTGAAAATGCGTGGAGAAACTAAAAAATTTTTGTGATTTATTTTATTGTGATACTTTATTGAAGTGGTTTGGAGCTGAACTTGCATTATCTCTGATGTATTCTTGTAAATTTAACAGAGGTTATTTGAGACAGATTTTTCTCAAGTTGCCCAGTAAATTAACAGATATATTTATTGGGCAGTACTTACAACTAGAAAAGGCTCAGAGATGTCCACTTTAATAGTGTGAGCAGTGGGTTTTTATTTTCTGAATGTGGAACTAAAGTAAGGAAATTACTTAATTGGCTACAGCTGTGTTGTTTTTCTATATGCGTATGATTTAGTAGAAGGTGTCCAGTTACATTATCTAATGTCTAGTTGGCTGTTGTGGTTAGTTGAAGCTTGTTTTTTGATTTTTTTGTTTTGTTTTGTTTTTAAATGTGATTTATTACAAGGAATTTTTCTGAATTAAATTTCACCTTGTGTGAGATTCCATATACAGAAACAGGTACAGGCTAATTTCCTCTTGCTTATTTTGCTTTAAGAAAATATCACTGGGAAACTGAGTTGAAAATTAGGTACTCTCTGGCTCCTCTGCAAAATCACATACAATGTTGTGAGTTATGACTGGGACAGCCTTCTAGACCACATTGTCTACTCATTTTCCAATCTGAATTATGTTCTCCTTCTGTGTTCTCAGTTGCTTAGTTCACTAGCATTTTAAATGATTCAGGCAATTGAGGAAGATTCTGTTTTCTTTGATAGATTGTTTTATAATATAAAAAGGCTGTCAGGAATATTTTCCTTATATTCATTCTGAAATCCCTTGCTCAATTTCAGCATATTACATGAAATTACCCAGAGAATTATCCTAAACAATATGTCTCTGTTCACAGTGTTGACATCCTTTAAATAATTTAATTTCTCTTTATCTCTCTCTCTCAGTCTCATGGTTAGATTGCTATTTGCCAATATATTATACCATTTATGTTCTACTGTTATTAACTAGGCAGTAGAATGTCAGGATTTGACTATTGAAATTTTAACATTTTCCTTGTATTTGTTTCCTTCTTATGTAGTTCACTTTTAATACTTATATTAAACAATTCTTTAGTTGTCCACTGTCAGTCTTTCATAATTTAACGTCTTTTTCTTTTATGAAGATTTCTTTTACCAGAGTAGTTTAAACTTTTAGACTAGCTATTCCCCCTCCACCCGCCTTTTTTTAAGAGATAAAGGAATAAAAAAAATAAATCTGAAAGGATTTGGGGTAATTTCAACAGTTCATACTTTGGTTTTATTACTTTTAGTTGTCTTAAAGAAATTTAAAACATGCATGATTTCTAGGTTGTAATGCCTAGATTTTTTGTTGGATTTTCTCTGATCTCTTGTGTCCTTTTCCAAGCAATTTTATATTGTTTAAGAATTAGTACAGCTTAATGGTGGGCTTTAAAGTAAGATTGTCCTGGTTTGAAGCCTTATATTTACTTTCCTTGTTATTTTTGGCAAGCAGATTTCTTAACATGTCTTTAATTTCCTCGTGTAAAATGGGAATAGTTATAGTAGCTCTTCTTCATAGTAGTTGTGTTTAATGATTACATATATTTATACATAGAGTCCTTGACTTATGGTGGGTTTGCATCCTGATAAATCCGTTGTAAGTTTAAAATATTTTAAGTTGAAATTAATTTAATACACCTAACCTACTGAGCATAGCTTAGTGTTGCCTACCTTAAATATGCTTGGAACACTTACATTAGCCTACACTTGAACACAATCATCTGACAAAAAACTTTATTTTATAATAAAATGTTAACTATGTCGTGTAACTTATTGAATACTATACTGAAAATGGAAAACAGAGTGGTTGTATGGGTACTGAAAGTGTGGTTTCTGCTGAGTGTGTATTGCTTTTGCAACATTGTAAAGTTAAAAAATTAGAAGTGGAATTATTGTAAACTGGGTACTGTCTATATATGTAAAGTGTTTAGAATAGTGACTGGCACATAGTAAATCCTCAAATAATTTTAACTATGGTTGTATTATTATTTGTTATTACCATTAAATTAGTTGAATTTTGATTTGAACCATGTAGGTAATTATGTTTTTTCATATAAACTCTTGGCTCACCTACAGTTATTGTTTGTATTGGTACATAATTGGTTCACTATTTGTATTTAACATTTTAAATATTTAATGGATGCTTTGTATGAGAATGCAGTCTTTAGTCTGGAAATGTTTGCTTTGAGAGTTTTTCTGTTTCTTTGTTGTAGGAGTGTAGCTTTTGTGAAGACCCTCGCTTTGCTAGAACTGGAGTTTGCATCAGCTGTGATGCAGGGATGTGCAGAGCCTATTTCCATGTGACCTGTGCTCAGAAGGAAGGTCTGCTTTCAGAGGCAGCAGCGGAAGAGGTAAGTTTATTTAAACCCATAGTTGGTGAATATGTTCACAAGACATCTTTTGACTCTATGTCCTATAACAAGTATAAATAATAAAAGAAATTTGAACATTTATTTTTAAAGTTGTTGCCAGGATCACTGTTCTAAAACGTTAAGAGTAAATCTCTATGAGTTTTGTCAGTCTTAAAGCTAGTCAGACATTTGGAAAACATTAAAATTTTTATAGTGAGATCTGACTGATAAAATGAAAGATAATCCAAGTTGTCTTAAAGCATTAAAATGTCAGCATTTCAGCCCCATGAATTACAGTTTAAAAAAAGGCTTATTTTATACGCGAATCTGAAACTGTATTTGAGTAACCTTGCTCTGTTTTTATTTAAGTAAAATCATTACTGTGTCTTCAGTATCTCTGTTACTATCTCTTTACTGTTATTTTTAATTCCATAATATTCCTTTCAGATTTATTGTCTTTACATTAAACAGTAGTTTTCAGTGTTTTGGGGACTCATTAAGATTTGTTCAAGTAGTCTGAGTTTAAAACTATTTTCATTACACTATAAAATGTTATTTACTTTTCTGAACTCTGTTCTTTCATAAGTATTAGTGGAGACTTCCAGAGATTACATACAGTATAACAGTAGAACCCACTGAATATGGAAACAATTTTGAGAACCCAGCTACCTTTTTTTATGTCAGCTATCTAGACTAATGTCTAGATATTTGCAAAAATGTAAAACAGTGCCACTCTCCTCACTAAATTTTTGTGTGTATGTGAATTGTATTTATTTTAGTAAAAGTGTATACTTCTGTAATGGGCCCTTTGTTTAAAATAAATTAATGAATATTGCAAAAATTTTTCAGTTTTAATTTTTAATATGGTAACTGTCTGAAATATAACTCACATAAACTCTTTAGGGTCCGCAGTAATTTTTAAGAATGTTAACGAATCGTGAGCAGGTTCAGTTCATTCTTTAAGCTCATGTAGTAAAGACTGTTTATTTAATAATTTTTATTGTATATTCATGATGGCTTTATGGTAATAATCTAAGCCTCTCCTTGTTATGTTTTTTCTTTTATTGAGTAAATTTTGCTTATTGTGCTGAGATTTTATCTTAGTACATTTATTTCATTTCCAGAAAATAAGTAAAGATACTCTGATGAAGAAAATTTGTAGAAAAAAATTTGAAGGATGTATTTTATGAATAAGCAAATCTTGTAGGAATTGTATTTTTGATACATGTAGCTGTTTTTGATACATACAGCTGTTCCAGTCTCTTAATTTTAAGAAGTTGTACTTTGATGAAGGCTACTAGATGAACAGTGAGCATCTTCTCAGCCACTAGGTAGCCATAGAGTTATAATTATACAGTGGGGTAGTCTGGATTCCTCATAGCTACAACTCAGGATGGTGGACAAAAGTACAAGAAGGCAATACAGGTAAGACTTAGAGGACCAGATTAAATACTAGGTAAAACTTGGATCAGAGAATCTGTAGGATAAGGTTAGTTGTCTTTTGAGCTTTGCAGTTAGTAGAGTTCTTTTGGAGCCAGTGGAGAGCTTTCTTTTTTACTATGGTACTTTGGATTACTTTGCACAACATCATACGTCATCATTTTTGGCAAGATGGCAGCTAGTTAATTAACAAAAATGTGTGAAGCAGCCACGTTTGGGACAGTGGGGTGTAATATAGTTTATGGGATTTGGAGAGTGCATCTCCTTCTAAAGGCATGCAAATTAAATGAAACTAAACACAATATTAAGCTACATAGTTTACAGTCTGTGGTCTGTACATCTTATCTATAAGCTAATTTGGGGAAATTTACAGGGAAACAGATACATTAGGATGTGAGAATTAGCCCTGAGGCATCTTCCTTGCCTTGCTGTGTCCCTTGATTAATTAGGTGGGAGCCCTGGATGTTGGAATAATAAAATACAACTTTTCTCCCTATTCACTGCCTTACTTAGTGTGCTGTTGTTTTTGGGGGAAATGATTTAAAGCATATTTACATATATATGCTCCTGGTTTCTAAATATTTTCTGAATGATGTTCCAAAACCCAGGATATTGCATGAATCAGTATTAATAAAATTTGCATTTGACAGTAATCATTCTGTTAAAATGAAGGTCTTGTCTATTTCTAGATGGTTGTACTTGTGTACATAAGGATTTATGTAATGTAATAGCATTTAAAATTAAGAAACACATTTTAAACTAAAACAGATCTATGTTTGTGAGCATATCTTGCCTTCTATTTCCATTTTATACTCTTTAGACATTCTAGGAAACTTTTTTTAAAGACTGTATCAAATTGGATTTACTACTTTTTTGTGGTGGTTTTATATAGGCTGTTAAAAAAAAGGTTGAAAAATAGAATAAACATATCAGTTTCATCTGATGGCATTGTATACCTTTCTATATTTTTTATGACTTTGTATATAGCCTTCTGACATAATCCTTTATCTTATTGGTGAGAATCCATATGAAATTTCTATTCTCTTTCATCTACTTTGTGAATATTCCAGATTTATTTAGAATAGTCAAAGCATGTTATGACACAACATGCTTTATTAGAAGGATATTTAAAACCCTATTATGACACAACATCTTATTTTAAAAAATGAACTGTAGGGCTGGGTGCAGTGACTCATGCCTGTAATTCCAACACTTTGGGAGGCCAAGGCCAGAGGATTGCTTGAGGCCAGGAGTTTGAGACCAGCTTGGGCAACATAGCAGGACCCCATCTCTACAAAAAAAAAAAAAATTAGCTGGATGTGATGGTGCCTGTAGTCTCAGCTACTGGAGAGGCCGAGGTGGGAGGATCACATATACCCGGGAGTTCGAGGCTGCATTGAACTATGTTCTCACCACTGCACTCGGCCTGGGGAACAGAGTGAGACCCTGCCTCTAAAAAATTTAAATAAATAAGTTAAAAAATACTGAGCTATTGCGCAGGCTCAGTTATGCTGACTACAACTTATGTTACTATGTTTTACATTATATAGTCTAAAGTTACTTATAGTCTGAGTAAGCCATATGGTAGTTTCTTCTGTAATTAAGGTATAATTTGCTGCTATTGAACATTGCTGTACTCTGTAGAGTAGAAACTATACATATGTATGTAGAAAATTATATTTGAAACAATATAAAACCGGGTGCGGTGGCACACACCTGTAATCCCAGTACTTTGAAAGGCCAAGCCAAGGAGGATCTCTTGAGGCCAGGATTTTGAGATGAGCCTGGGCAACATAGCAAGACCCCATCTCTACACAAAATGTAAAAATAGGCAGGTGTGGTGGTGTGTGCCTATAGTCCTAACTGCTCAGGAGGCTGAGGCGGGAGGATTGCAGAGCCCAGAAGTTCAAGATTTCATTCTGTTAGAGCATATATGACTGAGGTGGGATGGACAAGAATATTGATAGTGCATAATTGAGAGGATAAGTGTGATATGCCATTAGGTTATTACTATATTTAAATGTTTCTTGTTTCAATAAACACATCAGTTTTACTATTAAGATACCAATAAAGCATATGTATGTTCTTCAAATATACTGTTTTTACAAGTGCCAGGTGGTTCTCCATGTACAAGACTGAAACTGTGTCTTCTTTCAGTTTATGTAACTTTGATCTGCTGTGTCAGTTTTATCCAGGGAGCTTTGTTTAAAAAGAAAAAAACAAACAAAAGACAAGATTTTAACATTCTGGACCAAATCATGCCATCTAGAGGCCCACAAGCTAAACTTAATCCATAGATGGATTTTGTTTGTTAGGAATAGGGTTAAAAAAGAAAACCTTGAATTTGAATGCCTTTGGTGGGGGCATTCCAGTATGCCACAGGCTCTGAGTTCTCACAGGCCTCACCATTTACTAACTGCCTCTCATCATTCATTTTTATCTTTATTTCTTTTTTAGCATCTTTTAGGTCTCTTTCACCCATTTATGTTGATTGTTACTGCTTCTCAAGGCATTTGCATTTAAGGCCCTTGCCTCAGATCTGCTGAATCAGAATTTGCAGAGTTGGGCTCTAGTAACCTCTATTTAGAAACTTCCTTAAATGAATCTGATGACAGTCAGGTAATGGCTAAGGAAGATGGATCTTACATACTGGACATAGGTCTTGGTTCAGCAACTTAACCTCTCTGGCTTTCAGTTTTCTATCCATAAAATTGATATTAAAATGGTAGAACCTACCTCATGTGGTAGTGGTGAAGGTTAAAGAGATAATAGATACAGAAGCACATGTGCTTATTTCATGGTAGATATTCAGAAACATGTCTTTCCCTTTCCATCTTCCACTGGGAGTAGGATCTTGAAAGCTCCATTTCTCTAAGCAGGTTGAAGGGATATTCCATGTCAACCAATGAATTAATTAGGACACTATTTTGACTGGCTTAACAAAACCAAGTAACAGGTTGCTTAAACGAAGAAGAAGTTGAATTCACTCTAATAAACAATTCTAGACGGATTGGATACTAAGGGGAGTTTGGTTCCAGGGATTAATTCCCTTCTTTCTTCCTGCTTCACCATCCTTTAGTCTGTTGCACTCTCCTACACAGTCAGAGATGGTTTATCACCATCTTGACTGGATTCTTCCTCATTGGAAGTAGCAAAGAGGAGGTTAAGAGTAGGCAGCTTCCTTTCAAGGGCACGGTCTGGGAATTTCATACAACTTATTGGCCAGAACTTAATCACATGGCCACATCTAGCTGTGGGGAGACTGGACCAGATAGTTTCTAGCAGGATAGTCATATGCCCAGTAAAAAACTCATAGGGTTCTAGTACTAATGGGAAGAATGGATATTGTAAGACAGTTAGTAGTTTCTGCCATAGTAAGTATTGAGGTTTTTCTTAGGTCAGAGTCTTGGTCCAAATGCTTAACTCACCTATGCAAGCATGAACCCTATCTCTAATGACTCAATTTCAACCTCATTTACTTTGAAACATTAGAATAATTACCTAGATCTGGGCATTTGGGCTGAGGTTCAGTATAATCTTTATTTCCGTTAAACATCTCTTTCACCAAGATTTAGAGCATGTCATGAGAAAGCAGCTGTTTGTATGTGTTAATGTAGTCTCCTAACTAAATTTTTGTATTTTATTTTTAAAGCTATATGAAGAAATTATAAGTAAACCCTGTTTTACTAATGTGGTAACTGAGGCCCAGAGATGTTAAGCAATTTTTTGAAGTCCCATAGCCAGTAAATGGTAGAGCCAAGATTGTATCCAGGTTTTTATGTCTTGAAATTCTGTGATACACATTGCTGTACTGTGACATCTGTAGATACCACACTACAGAACTGCCTCATATGCTTTTTTTTTTTTTTTTTTTTTAATATTAAGGACACATTAGTTTTTTTTATTCTTTCTATTGTATGTCTCTCCTTGATAGTGTTGTCATTTCTCTTTGGGTTGTAAAACTCTACTTAGAGACTCTTGATATAACTTAGAGAAAAACTAATAGCTTATGTTTACTGTTCCTTTTTGGGACAGACATAAAGAATGAACAGCCTGTTGTTTTGTTAGCAATTACATTGTAAATTACTTTTTTGGACTGCATCTTTACAAGTTGTTTTTGATAGAATAAATCCTATTTTTTGTACATTACTTTTTCTGAATGAAAATGTGCTGTTAGGCTATGAGAGAGCTGTAGTTCCATTTGAGATTTTAGGGAAAGAGTTAAGGGCATAACTTAAATTTTTTTATTGACAGGGCTTGGGATTTCTGAATTCTTTTTTTTTTTTTTTTGAAACAGAGTCTCACTCTGTCACCCAGGCTGGAGTGCAGTGGCGCAATCTCGGTTAATTACAACATCTGCCTCCTGTGTTCAAGCAATTCTTCTACCTCAGCCTCCCGAGTAGCTGAGATTACAGGCACATGCCACTGTGCCTGGCTAATTTTTGTACTTTTAGTAGAGACAGTTTTGCCATGTTGGCCAGGCTAGTCTTAAACTCCCAACCTCATGTGACCTGCTTACCTCTGTCTCCCAAGTGCTGGGATTACAGGTGTGTGCCACTGCACCTGCCCCTTAATTCTATTTTTATCCTCAGTAGAATCTGTCCATTGTTAGTCAGTTAGAAATGCCACACTTATCTTGTTGGCTAGTCGAATATTGTTGTTTTGCAATATTAGTTTATGTGTGAATAACTTTAATATTTAATGATTATTCCTACCTAAGAGTATTAAAATCCTATTTGTTTTAAACAGTGATTAAAAAAAAAAATACAGCCAGCCCTCCGTGTCTGTGGATTACACGTTCTTAGATTCAACCAACTGCAGATCGAAAATGTTTGGGGAAAAAAAAGCATCATAAAAAAGAATACAAATATAAAACCAATACAGTGTAACAACTATTTGCACATTTACATTTGTGTATTAGGTATTATGAGTAATGTAGAGATTACTTAAAATATGTGGGAGAATGCATGTAAACTAGATGCAAATACCACACCATTTAACATAAGATACTTGAACATCCACAGATTTTGGTTTCCTTGGGGGGTCCTGGAACCAGTCCCCCATGGATATTGAAGGGCTACTATACAAGTACACCCAAATAATACATTATATTTGATTTCAATATCTTTAAACCCACAGGCCCTTTAAAGAAAAAAGTTGTTGGTAATTTGAAGTTGACATACAAGATTAAGTTTCTAAAGAAGTAATTTTTATCATTATAAAAATTATTTTTGTAATTTATTAGACGTAACTAGCACTAGTAGAGTCTTTGAAAAGCAAGTAATATTCTTTTGTGTTAGGTCTTTTATGACTCTTCAGATTACAAATGTTTACTATTTTTCTGCACTTTTTTTGTATAGGATATAGCAGATCCATTCTTTGCTTATTGTAAGCAACATGCAGATAGATTAGACAGAAAGTGGAAGAGAAAAAACTACTTGGCTCTACAGTCCTATTGTAAAATGTCTTTGCAAGAGAGAGAGAAGCAACTATCACCAGAAGCACAGGTATGGGATTCGTGTCAAAACCTGTGTGTTTTTGTTTTAAGGTTATGTATGGCTTTTACATCTCATGTGTGTTTTCCAGTGACATGTGAAGTATAATAAGAAGTTTGGTTAGTTACCTAGGAAGTGGATTGTGATTAAGGTACATAGTGAGTATAATTTTTGGCTGAATACAGTACTCCTCATTTAGTCAAACAGAGCAGTCCTTTATAAAATACATTTTTACATTGAAAAATGTGACTGTGAGGAAATTACTCTATCAGTGCAATATATTGACTACGTCTTGTTTCAGTCTGTTCAAAGGATTTGGTCAGTTTGCCAATATTTAAAATATAATTTTATATACATTAAATCTATGGAGACAATAGCAGTTATTAAGAAGAGAAACTTCAGCTTAATTAAATTAGTTTCTCCAAACTCTGATTATAAGTTAGGACCGTTGTTACTAGGGGCAGATATAGTTTATTGTAACTCAAAAATTATACAGTATACCTTAAGGATCATTCATACCTATAATTTGCCTTGGTATAAGAAGTTCTGATTATCTTTCTGTAAACATGGGAATAAAAATCAATGTAAAAATCATAAGGAACATGTTTCATTTTATTATCTTTTAAAATTTGAATACATTTCTTTTATAGGCAAGGATCAATGCCCGGCTTCAGCAGTATCGTGCCAAAGCAGAACTAGCTCGATCTACCAGACCCCAGGCCTGGGTTCCAAGGGAAAAATTGCCCAGACCACTCACCAGCAGTGCTTCAGCTATTCGTAAACTTATGCGGAAAGCAGAACTCATGGGGATCAGTACAGATATCTTTCCAGTGGACAATTCAGATACTAGTTCTAGTGTGGATGGAAGGAGAAAGCATAAGCAACCAGCTCTCACTGCAGATTTTGTGAATTATTATTTTGGTCAGTATAGACACTGATAACATGCACAGTTTCACTGAGAACAATTTGTTAATGAAAGTATTTGATATACTGTTAATTTTTAGAAATTTATTAGGCATGCTACATATATCATAGAGGAATGTTTATTTTCCTAATATGTTCTGGGTTTTTACAAAATGCTAGGTTCATTTATTTGTGAATATACTTAAAAGTTTTAAACTATGTAGGTTTATCAATGTGATCATCTTTATGGCTAGTTTCTTCCTATGTCAGTTTTTACTTCCTACTAAAGTAAAATTGGATATTTCATTTAAATAGAGAGAAATATGCGCATGATTCAAATTCAGGAAAATATGGCTGAACAAAAGAATATAAAAGATAAATTAGAGAATGAACAAGAAAAGCTTCATGTAGAATATAATAAGGTAAGTTAGCTACAAAATATGCAACATAATGTGATAGATCTTAGTGATGATTTCTTTTGTGATTGTATGGCATTTCTTTTATGTTTTATTTTTAAATTCTTCTGGAGCTCTTAGGCTCTTCCCTATAACTCCTACTCCTCATTAGCTTCATTATCATCACCATCTCTTTCTGAGCACTTTGTGTGCCAGGCATAATTTTAATCTGTTTACATGTATTATTTAATTCTCAGGTTAACTTTATAGTGTAGGTTATAATCATTGCTTCCATTTTCAGGGAGAACACTGAATCCTGAAGAAGTTAAACAATTTGCCCAGGTTCACACAAGTAGTCAAGTCACAGACTTGACAAGTGAAGTCAGTTGGTGTGAGGCCAACTCATCTGACTCTATTCTCTATTTCTAGCCAATAAACATTGCTAGAGAGCTTCACTTTCTAAGTTTGTAGAAAATTTAGAAACTTTTCTTTAAATTATTATTTATCTTGAATTATAATGTTTGGAATAAAAATTTCCAAATTTGAATTTTCACGTAACCTCTTTATCCTAATAAGAAAAGATTCAAAAAGAAATATCTTATAAAAGCAAAATGTGGTTAAAATGTCATACCCAGTATAACTTGACATATAAAACGGGTATTGACTTATTGTTAGAAAACATTTTAAGTCATAAAGAAACAGTAGGAAGTACGTTTCCAATAATCAGCTACACTGTGTAGTAAAAAGAGTACTTAGAATTAGATTCAGAGGACCTGGGGATTCTTGCTAGTTCTGTGATCTTGGCCAACTCACAAAAGCTCTGTGATCCTTAGTTTTTTTCATTGGGAAAATAGTGGAAATACCTCTTGATAGAGTCACAAGGATTGGTTAGCAGAATGTGATGTTATATAGCAAACTGTAAAAGAAGGTATAAACCTAGTTATCATCATTAGTAAAAATGTCAGCAGAAAATAAAATGCTTACAGCAACAAATACTGCTGAATAATTGGATAGCCTTGTATTTCAGTGGTATTGTGGCTTGAATATATTAAAAATATATGGATATATGGAGGCTGAGCACAGTGGCTCATGCATGTAATCCTAACACTTTGGGAGGCCGAGGTGGGTGGATCATGAGGTCAGGAGATTGAGACCGTCCCAGGAGTTTGAGACCAGCCTGGCCAACATGGCAAAACCCCGTCTCTACTAAAAATACAAAAGTTAGCTGGGTGTGGTGGAGGGCACCTGTAATCCCAGCTACTCGGGAGGCTGAGGCAGGAGAATCGCTTGAACCCGGGAGGTGGTGGTTACAGCGACACAAGATTGCACGACTGCACTCTAGCCTGGGCGATAGATCGAGACCAGCCTGGCCAACAAGGTGAAACTCTGTCTCTACTAAAAATACAAAAATAGCTGGGTGTGGTGATGCATGCCAATAGTCTCAGCTACTTGGGAGACTGTGGCAGAAGAATCGCTTGAACCCAGGAGGTGGAGGTTGTAGTGAGCTGAGATCATGTCACTTGCACTCCAGCCTGGTGACAGAGTAAGACTGTGTCTCAAAAAAAAAAAAAGAAAAAAAAAATTGTATATATAGAGAATAGAATAGAAATGTAGATATTTCTTAAATTGTCAGATATTTTAATGAACTTTACTAATCTGACTTACTTTGTAGCTATGTGAATCTTTAGAAGAACTACAAAACCTGAATGGAAAACTTCGAAGTGAAGGACAAGGAATATGGGCTTTACTAGGCAGAATCACAGGGCAGGTTAGTTTCTTTCCAATTACTGTCTCCTTCAATTCTTGCTCTCTATATGATTTTCAAAGAACAGATTTTTGATACAACTGTCATTTGACTAACCGAAGAATTCTGTTTGATCAAGGCCTAATCCTTTGGGATAATGATTTCTGCTTGAAATACACCTAGAGCATTGGAAGCTGCCTACTGAAAACCTCTAGTTTAATTTGGTTGTTTCAACAGCTATCTTGTGTGCAAAATTTTTTCATTTGCTCTAACTGATTGACCTGTCATTTGTGATGAAGCTTAAGACTTGAAGCATGAGTTTTTCCTAATACATTCTTCTTTCTTTTAATTTAGCAGTTTTAGATTCCTTGCCACATTTTTTTCTTTCCTGTTCTTATGCTGTATTTTTTTTTTTCCTTTGGATGTATAATTTAAAATTTAAAAAGGCAAACTAGAGATATTCATTTTTATGTTAATTTGGTTTTCAGCTGTGTAAGAGATGGTTATTTAAACTTTTATGTTAAGATGTATTTTTTCCCCTTCAACAGTAGCTGTGATCGTAGTTATTTAAAAAACTTTATTCACGAACACCTTTAGCCTGTTAAAGTTTTTGGTGTTGAATAATTATTGTTAGATGGATTTCTTTGAATACCTTTTTTAGTACCGTGTATATAATTGATAAATTAAGTTTTTAACAAATATTTTTAATTATATTTTTTAAGGATGATGGAGACCCACTGTTTGTGGTCCTTTCACTAAAAAGTAGTTTTATTTGCGAAGGAGCTTTTTGAGGAGATATTTTTCATTATACTTGTTTTAGGGGTTTGTAGAGAGTCAAGTTCATCACACAGCTTGTGTAGACATTTTATGAAGTGATACATACTGGTTTGTACTGTGCTATACCAGCTTTGAAGATGCTTTATGTGAAAAGAATGTATGTGGCTTGTATCATAAAGAATGTTTTAATAGGTGAGAATTAGTAGTTGCCTCTGGGAGGATCAGCCTTGGTCCCTGGTATTAGGTTGGTTGATGGATTTTTGGAAGATGATGGTGTTTTATAGTTAATATTTGGAGGAGTTAATGTTGAGTATAAAGCTTTAGTTTATTTGCCAAGCTGGCATTATCTTTTGGCTTGATTTGCAAGTTTTTCTCATAAGAATCTCCTGTTTAAAATATTATCTATCATAAAAGACAGTTTCATTTATTAAAAGACTTTTAACAGAGGTTTGCAAATTTCCTTTTGCAAATGTAAAATACATAGCCCAAGTAGAATTCATTTATACTGCTTGCATGACACTTTTTTTTTTTTTCAGTTGGTTGAACAGATGTGGGCCCACCAGGCCACTGAGAAATGACTTTGATAGATGGTTGCTGTCTGAGAAGCCAGCATACTACAGATTAGTAGAAACCCAAAGAGAATCTCACTTGCTTTGTTGGAGAGTTTGGTCCAATAAGATAATTTTTCTAATTAACCTATGGAGCACCAATATAGCTGGGGTGCTGAAGAAAATAAACGGCCTCAATATTCTTTTTGTCAAGTGTTCTGTGTTTTTTTTTTTCAAACCTCCTACATATATGTCTTTGTCTTTCAAAGCTGAAGTAGAAGTTTAATTTTTATGTTTTAGTGTACCACTGAAAATTGATGGAAGTCTGTAATTATAGATTTCTTATGGAAATAACTGTTAGAAGAAAGCTCATTTTAATCCTTTTTGCCAATGTAATAACTGGTAAGGCAGATTTTCCCCTAACAATCCTACTATATTTACTTAGCTTAAGTGGCAATTAGAGGAAAATGTTGCTTTTATTTCTTTCTTAAAACAATATATACTACATTTGTTCAAATCAATAGAAGTTGAATATACCAGCAATTTTGCGAGCACCCAAGGAGAGAAAACCAAGTAAAAAAGAAGGAGGCACACAAAAGACATCTACTCTTCCTGCAGTACTTTATAGGCAAGTAATGAAATTAATAATGATAGAATAATACTGTGTATTTTTTTAAACTGATACTTATTAGAAAGAAGATCCTGCAAATATTTGAGAATGAATTATGTCCGTAGCAGAATTTAAGTGCATTTGAAATTCATTTTATCAAAGATGCATTCCAGTTTGAATGATAGAGGGGATTTTTGTTGCTGTTTTAACCTAAACTCTATGGAAAAGAGCAGTACTCTTTGGGGAATTGGAAAATTACTTTAGATAACATTATGGTTATTGTCTTAAATAATTAAAACAATATAACAGATGGGCATTTGTATTTTATTTTACTTGAATGAATCGTAGAGTTTGTTTTATGGATAGTGATGGGTGTCATATACATATATAGAATGAATCTATTGCCTTTGTAGATAGTGGATAATGAAGATAAGTTTTAGTTTTTTGTCTTTTTTTTGAGACGGAGTCTCGCTCTGTCGCCCAGTCTGGAGTGCAGTGGCACAATCTCGGCTCACTGCAACCTCCGCCTCCTGGGTTCACGCCATTCTCCTGCCTTAGCCTCCCGAGTAGCTGGGACTATAGGCACCCACCACTACGCCTGGCTAATTTTTTGTATTCTTTAGTAGAGACGGGGTTTCACTGCGTTAGCCAGGATGGTCTCGATCTCCTGACCTCGTGATCCACCCGTCTCGGCCTCCCGAAGTGCTGGGATTACAGGCGTGAGCCACTGCGCCTGGCCCGATAAGTTTTAGTTTTGAGGTTCTACACTTTTTTTTCTCTTGATGCTCAGTTGCAATCACTTTGTTTGCATAAGTATTTTTGTTTTTTACTTTCTTTGCTCAATATTTTCAGTGTTCACCATTATAGTAAGTTTATTGTAGTCAAGACTTCTTTCCATAAATAAATAGGTTACGATCTCACTTTTTCCCAAATAATTTATATTGATTAAGTGAGAGAAGTTTAAAAGATGCTAGTGTTTTTGTATGTGTGTGTGTGTATGTGTGTGTATATTTATCCATGTATATGCATACATATATGTTATGCATGTGTAAATACATAAATATTCTTCTCAAAATTTCTTTCTCAGAAATAGTAGCAATAACAATATCAATCTCCATAACTACCTTCTGTTTTTTTTGTTGGAGGCTCCCTCTACAAGTAATAGCAAATAACTTCCTTGAAATGTGGGGAAAGCCCACATTGTATTAGTGTACAATGTGAACATTAGCACATTCTCAGGCCAGCTTTTTCAAACATAGTTGGTTCATTTGGAACCATCAGGCAATATCACTATGCTTCTGACTTTTATGACTACAATTCGTTTTTGTTTCAGAATATATTTTAAGCGATTTTTCTTTTTTACTGAGACCAGGTACTGGTTTTTTATTTATTTATTTTGGCTTTTTAAGTGTGTATGTGTGTGACTTTTTTTCTAGGAGTATTAAAAAAAAAAAACAAAACAAAACAAAAAAAAACCCTAACTATCATTGCTTTCTGTACATTCCAAATATAAATATACTTTAGATTTTCAGGTGATGGTACTTGTGTACGCAGGTGTAGTTAAATTGCCTTTTTGCATAAGAGAAGTTAGATTTCTGAGAAACCAAAAAATCCTAAAATAATAGTAACAATCACAAAATTCCATAATCTTTGCAATAAATATCAATTGATATGTGTGTGTGTGTATATATATAGTATGTGTTTTTAATTTTTTTACTTTTGAATTTAATTAGTATATTTTTAAGACTCTAAATCCAATATTGAAAAGAGACTCATGTATACTTGTAGCAATATCTACATGTTGAAGACTCTTTGAAAGGTTTACAACTAAACTAATGGTAGGAAATAAACTACATTCTGTTTGTGAAGTAATTTTTTCATAGTTTTAGAAAATTGGGAATTTACTTTGTTCTATCATTTATGTGTCTAGAGAAAAAGTGAACTAATGTGAAATGGATTTTAGGTAATAATTAAAATTAAAATATATATGATGTTGAGGATAAATACCTTATATATGTAATTCCTTAGAAAGTTTGACTCTAGTAATATTTAAATTTATATCAGATCCAAACTATTTTTAACATTCTCAAAAGTATTTAGAACTAACAGTTACTGACATTGTAAAAAGATGTGTTAATGAAAGAAATTGTCTATCTCAACAGAAGAAATATTAAATCAAGATGAAATTTTATAATTTAAAAAATATGCTATAAGTAAACTGCGTTTCACTATGATAATTATTATTGAAATCTTTACTTGCTGCCTTTATTAAAAGTTGTGGAATTTGTAAGAAGAACCATGATCAGCATCTTCTTTTATTGTGTGATACCTGTAAACTACATTACCACCTTGGATGTCTGGATCCTCCTCTTACAAGGATGCCAAGAAAGACCAAAAACAGTTATTGGTAAGTAAAATAGAGGAGATTTAGATGTTTCAATTGATTTACTCTTAGTTTCAGCAGTATAAGATGAAATATTATATTTGTTCATAATAAAGTATTTGGCACATTTTAAAATTGACTGTCATCAGTATTTATTATAGCATTATGTGACTAAATCTATAACAGCTTTTTTGAGAAATGAATTTTTCATTAATCGTGGCTATTATTTTAGCAATAGATTCTTCTTTAAGGCATGAATTCTGTCCATTGCTTATAATTCTTTTGTTTTATTGTTAAGAATTTCTCAAATACTTTATTGTTATTTTGAAATTGAATTTATCTAAAATTTGCCATCATATGCTTTTACTTGCAATTTAGTATCTTATTTTTAGATTAGTGTCAAAGGCTTTACTTCTGGTATTTGGTATTTGTGCTAGTTATTGAAATCCAACCATACTTTGAAATCTAGAAACGTTTGATAAACATTTCTTAATTTTTTTTATTAACAGGCATATCGAATCACTACAGACATTTGATAAGGTTATAGTATCTATAATGAGTTTTATCCTTTCCTTAATTTTATTCTAAGAAAGGGACAGATGTTCAGATTTTAGTAGAATGATTTCTTATAGGAAGGAGAATATAGGAAATGGAAAACTTTGGAATGAAAATGAATATTCTTTGTATACAAGTTCCGTAACCTTTCCAGTTTCAGAAAAGAGTGAACCCCAAATTTTTAAATTTTAGTCTCTACAAGAGGTTGTGTGTGTTCCTCAAATACATTAGACCTGTTTTTTGACCTCATTGTTTTATCACTTAAGGCTGCCTCTGTTCATTTGATTAGGAAGCTGAAATTTTTTCACTATTTTCACAGGATTGCTTTTTTATAGTGTTCTTTGTATCAGCTTGTTTTCAGATAATCTTACTGGCCTGTTCTTTTGAAATACAGTGGAATATATTTATTGTGGTATTTATGTGCTTCAGAAACTGCTATAGTATATTCAAATCCCAACAATGTTAATAAGCATCCTGGGTGGGTGTTTAAATTGAAAGCTAGTTTGATAGTCTCCAGAGCCAGGATGTTTTGCCATGAACTTGTATGAAGATATGCAGTTCTCTCCTTAAATGAAGTTATGGACCCTCCTGTTACTGCTCAGCCTGCAGAGCTCTGGTTTCCAGTGTGTGAGAGTTTCTGCAGCCAAAAAAAAATAAGTAAAATCATGTTCTTTGTAGCAACAAGGGGGCAACTGGAGGCCATTATACTCAGTGAATTAACCCAGGAACAGAAAACCAAACACTGCATGTTCTCACTTATAGGTGGAAGCTAAACACTGGATACTCATGGGCATAAAGATGGGGCCTACTAGAGTGGGGAGGGCAGGAGGGGAGCAAGGCTTGAAAAAACTGTTGGGTACTATACTCACTACCTGAGTGATAGGGATCATTCATATTCCAAACCTCAGTATCGTGCAGTATACCCATGTAACAAACCTGTGCATGTACCCCCTAAATCTAAAATAAAAGTTGAAATTAAAAAAAAAAAAAAAAAAAAGAAATAATGTACATAGCCTGAGGTGTTTTAGTGAGAGTACTCCTAAAAGGGCCTAAACAACTTAGAGCCTTTTCACTGGTGTTAGTGGTTTTTAAGTAAAAGTAGAAGTTAATGTTGTAGCACAGTGAAGCCTTTAATTTCTCCTTGTTTGTCGTGATCACATTTCCTTTGGCCTCTAAGATCAACTTAGCTTTGGTTAGCAGTTAACTGGGTGTATTAATTTTGGAGTGTGCAAGATTCAGAAAATTATGTTTTTTCTTTAGTGTACCTCAAATGTGGAAGGCAATTTTTACTTTTTGCTTTTTAACATTTTCAGTTTATTTTTGAAGTTATATTAAAGATAATAAATACTCAAAACTTAACACTTTCTAAATATTTTGTCACATTTTACTATTGTCTATGCTTTTGATGTTATTTAAGTCTATTGTATCAGGATGGTAGAAAAAAAATGATATGCAGGTTGAGTATCCCTTATCCAAAGTTCTTGGGACCAGAAGTGATTTGGATTTTGTTTTTGTTTTTGTTTTGGAATATTTGCATTGTACCTACTGGTCGAGTATCCCAAATCTGAAAATCCGAAATCTGAAATGCTCCAGTGAACATTTTCTTTGACTATAATGTCAGTGCTCAAAAAATATTTGGATTTTGGAGCACTTCAGATTTTGGATTTTTGGATTTGGGATGCTCAACCTGTAATAGTTGCTACTACACACCCTTTTCCCCATCCTATATTCTGTGATGCCATGTTGATAATTTGAAACTGAAATTGCCATGGTTAGGAGTATTTGTACTATAAAAATTACTGAATACTACATAGTAGGGCTTTCCCCCCAGAGGGTCAAGTGTTAGACATTTACTAGTATATCTCTGACTGACATCTGCTTTAGACTCTACCTTGTTCTTGCTAGTCCTTTTTTAAGGGAAAAGGTCCTTTAATTTCTCCTTGTTTCTAGTGATCAAATTTCCTTTTATGACTAGAGTCCTGTTACTGGACTCTTATTTGATGACTGTGCCTTAGTCTTCAGCTTAAACTTCCACAGGTCCTTCTGGTATAACATTTCTGAATGGTCCTTCTGGTATAGCATTTCTGAATATTTATTTTTGCTGTTTTTATGTTCTGCAAGCCTGTGGTAACACCCTTACTACTAAATATCCCGTAAGCAAACTGTACCTAGAATTAATTACTATACAATCTGTTACCTTCTCAGATATCATATTCTACTCGAATGACTATTGAAGCACTTGCTATCCAGCCTTTTCTTCCAGTACCAGCACTGTTTTCATGGAGACACTAGTTCTAGATTTGGATGCTTTCTGTTCAGTCCATCCCAGAGTTCAGTGGACTGTGCTGGGCAGGTTAAGACATGTGATATCAAAGAAAAGATGGATACAGATACAGAAGTAATTACAGGTGAAGGGTTGGGAAGTTGAGTGAATTCACGTTGGACAGGCTCAGACATTTTAGTGATATAGGAGTCTGTTGAGAGGGAAGAGACCTGGGATGATGATGGGCTCTTGAGAAGACAGCAGATGGTTGGTAACAACTTACTGTGGAAAAATCAAACTGACTTGCTGAGGCTGTGTAGCAAGAATGTTTAGTGCATAAGTAAATGTGATTATTTGATTTTTCTTGAATTATGCTCTGCTGCCCAGGAGAAGGAGAGGGGAAAACCTAGGGGCTTCTTAAGTTGGGCCAGGGATGTGAAAAGCTAGTAAAGAATAATATTAAAAGGTGGGTGAAGAATTCCACAGGGAATAGAGAGGCTAGGGTTGGTGTGATCTAGGTTCTATTTTGTTCGTACCTCTTTCTAGTATTTAAAATGCATTTTGTCTCATTTTTAGTTTGTTATTTTAGTTTTTGTTGTTGTTTTTAAAAATATACAATCTCCACACTGCCTTAAATTCTAAGACATGTTTGGTAGGATACAAATGGTAAGGGCTTGATTTATTAGAGTAGCTCAAATAGTTAATCATCTCTTAATTGTAGAATACTAATGTTATGTTTCTGCCTCCATTCATCTGATTGGAACTTGTGTTGCCTTTTCCAATTGTTTGAAGAATATTCTGAAACACATTATTTAACAGAGAATTGAGTAATATTATATCCTTTTATTCCTTGGATATGTCTGTGTTTATTTTATGATGCAAAGAAAACACTAACCCTTCTAGGAATAGTTTACAGAGGTTTTTTCCTTTGTTTTTCTGGATAATTTGTTCATTTAAATTTTTTTTATTGCCTCTTCTTCCCATTAAGTGCTAGTAGGAATTCCAGCTTTAGAATGGGGCATTTACTGTATATGAATTAATAGGTATATATCTATTAAAGTTTTATACAGATATTATAACTACAAAAAGAATAAAATTTACAAATTGAGTTAAATGTTGTTCTCTGCCCTTCAAAGAGATACCCGTAATGCAGAAGTAGGAGGGACTGAGGTATTACTTGTCTGAGAAGAATGATATTTGAGTCATCTCTTAAAGTTTTATGTAGGCACCTGTCAAGACTTTCTTCTAAATACAGGAGAAAACATGGCCAACAGCTTAGATATAAGAAAAAAAACTCTGGTGTGGGATCCTGAGTTCTTGATGACTAAAAAAGATAAATTGTGGAGGAGAAAAGAGTAAATCATGAAATATTTGGAATATGGAATGTTACTGGATTTATTGCATTTAAAGATTCATAAAATCATTTTTTTTTTAACTTACACAAATAAAATTCTCCAAATTAGTACACTTTCTTGTTTTTTTTTTCTTTTTTGGAGATGGAGTCTTGCTCTGTCGCCCAGGCTGGAGTGCAGTGGCACGATCTCAGCTCAGTGCAACTTCCGCCTCCTGGGTTCAAGCAATTCTCCTGCCTCAGCCTCCCGAGTAGCTGGGACTATAGGCGAGTATCACCACGCCCAGCTAATTTTTTGTATTTTTAGTAGAGACAGGGTTTCACTGTGTTAGCCAGAATGGACTCGATCTCCTGACCTCGTGATACGCCTGCCTCGGCCTCCCAGAGTGCTGGATTACAGGTGTGAGCCACTATGCCTGGGCTAAATTAGTACATTTTCTTGTCTAAACGCTATTAAACATTTTTCTTTGGTAACTAAGATTCTGAAATCTCATTGGGTCATCATTCTGATTATAGGTTGTAGTTGTATGTGCTAGAAACATATAGAAGGTATAGAAAATTGAGAAAAGGCCAGACGCAGTGGCATATGCCTGTAATCCCAGACTTTGGGAGGCTGAAGCAGGTGGGTCACTTGAGGTTGGGAGTTCAAGACCAACATGATGAAACCCTGTCTCTACTAAAAATACAAAAATTAGCTAGTAATGGTGGCAGATACTGATAATCCCTGCTACTCAGGAGGCTGAGGTAGAGAATTGCTTACACCTGGAAGGCTGAGGCTACAATGAGCTGAGATTGCGCCAATGCACTCCAGTCTGGGCGACAGAGTGAGACTCTGTCTCAAAAAAAGACAGAAAAAGAGGGAGGGTGGGAGGGCG
Source organism: Papio anubis (assembly GCF_008728515.1). Taxonomy (NCBI): domain Eukaryota; kingdom Metazoa; phylum Chordata; class Mammalia; order Primates; family Cercopithecidae; genus Papio; species Papio anubis. The sequence continues at coordinate 81,012,525 of NC_044979.1, forward strand.
GGTAAGAAGGAAGGAAAGGAAGGGAGAGGAAGGCGGAGGGGGAGGGAGAAAGAGGGAGGGAGAGGAAGGGAGGAAGGGAGGAAGGGAAAAGAATTGAGAAAAACCTCTTGGTATTTCAGCATGAAAGTTATTCTGTTGCATAAATTCCTGACATGGATTTTTATTATACTTTAAATTTTTAATTGACTTGTATCAATTAAAAGGTTAAGATTATCTTTAGTATTGTCCTTGGGAATTATAAATTTTAGGACTCTATTCTCTAATACAGTGTGTTACGCAAAAATATACAGGATTAAGGTGAGTTTAGCTAAATTAATAGATAATAGCAGTTTAGTGGATTATTGAAAGAAACCAGATATGTATTTGACTTTAGGAAAGATAATCATGATTTTCCTTAAAATATTATTTGATTTCGACTGGGCATGATGACTCACACCTGAATTCCCAGCACTTTGGGAGGGTGAGGCGGGTGGATCACGAGGTCAGGAGTTCAAGACCAGACTGGCCAACATGGTAAAACCCTGTCTCTACTAAAAATACAAAAATTAGCCGGGCATGGTGGCAGGCGCCTGTAATCCCAGCTGCTCGGGAGGCTGAGGCAGAGAATTGCTTGAACCCGGGAGATGGAGGTTACAGTGAGCCTTAAATCATGCCACTGCACTCCAGCCTGGGCGACAGAGCAAGACTCTGTCTCAAAAAAAAAAAAAAAAAAAATTATTTGATTTCGTTGAATTAGACAGGCCATGGATTTAGGTTATTATTTCTTAACATCTTGTATACCAATTGGTGTAGCAGAAACACTTTTACATATCTTAAATGCTATTTATAAGATGAAGGCTATAGTGTTTAATAGATTGTTGAAGAATGGGTAAGAAGTATTATGTCCATAATACTCTTGTAGTCTACTCAGTGTAGACTCTATCTACTGCAACAATCATGTGGTGGTTGTCTTGAAATAGGAATGGATATATTCTGCATTGGCCGTTACATTTGTTTTGATTTTTTGAGTTGTTCAGTGTTTTGTGGTGCTCAGGGTATAGCATTTCTATTCTCTGGGAATTAGAGAGCCAAATTTCTTTGTCACCTAACTGTATTAGTTTTAGTGGGGATGGAAGTGAACATAAGAATAAATAATGTCCCGACAAGGGTAATAGCTACCGAAAGAGAAGCAAAGAGGAAATATTTCAGTTTTTTTAAAAAACAAAACAATGATTTATCTGAAAAAGGTACTTGCTTCTATACCCAGGGGATTTAGATAACATTACGTTTGCCTGTTATTTAAATAGACAAACAACATATTTTAAAAGTAAATTAGAGCCTGGCATGGTGGCTCACACCTGTTATCCCAGCACTTTGGAAGGCTGAGGCAGATCACCTGAGATCAGGAGTTTGAGACCAGCTTGGCCAACATATAGTGAAACCCTGTCTCTACTAAAAAATCCAAAATTAACTGCGCATGGTGGCACACAACTGTAGTCCCAGCTACTTAGGAAGCTGAGGCAGGAGAATCAATCGCTTAAAAAAGGTGGAGGTTGCAGACTGTCTCAAAAAAAAAAAAAGTGAATTAGAACTGTTTGAGAAACTTTGACTATATTTCACTCAACTGATAGAAATGATCAAGTAGCATTAAGATTATAATTTAATGCTGAAAAGTGAAGCAATGGGCCTTTTTGTAATATAATTTGGTAATTTCTCTAGTCATCTCTGTTTCGAAGGCTGTTGCATTTATTGTTACTAACAATATCTAACATTTCTGGGGTTTTCACAGTTCTGCTAATAAAGTCAGAATATACTTACCATTTCAATTCTGAGATTCTGTAAGGTGTGTATTTTCTCTTACCAGTCCTTGATGTTTTCATATGGGACAAATGCAGGAGCAATTTAGTATATTCATTTAGTTGTATTTTTGTTATGATGGTAATCTGACAATCTAGGGGACAATGTGCTAGCTATAGTTACATGAAGGGTAGCAATAGATACATAAATGTTTTCTGAGTAATACATGATTATGTACATTTTTGTTTTGCTTTCACTGATTTCTAGTGCTAAAATTTTTGCTAACCTATTCTTAAAGAATTGGAAATTTTAAGATATTTACATTAATATGTTAAGGATTCATTTGTATTTTGGGAATAATATCTTTGCATTAACAAAACAAATGGTACTTGGTATTTAACTCTGTTGTTGGAGTTCAAAAATTAAAGCTGTCACTTTTACAATTAAATATTAGTTTAATAAGTTTACAGTATTAGTGAAAGATGTGAATATTGATGGAGGATGAAATCAAATCATAAATCTTTGAAAATTCTTGCTATGAGAATTATAAGCTACATTCAAAGATACTGATATAAACATATACAAACTAAATATCAAATACACTTTTACAGATTATAATCATTTTTATTAAGAGAATACTATCAAACTTTTGGAGAATTTGCCTTTGATCATTCTTTTACAGTTGAAGAAAATATAAGTAAAAATGTACTTTTAACAACTGATTTTAACTTTTTGAAATGGTCCTTTATGATTTACAATATAAAGATTTCCAGCAGTCCTTGTTTAGATTTTTGCTGTCTAAATGTTAGCCACTAGCCACATACGGCTATTTAAATTTAAATCAATTAATATTGAAATTTGAAATTTTCTCAGTTTTTATTTGCCACATTTCAAGTGCTCAGTAACCATCTATGGCTAGTGGCTACTGTTCTGGACAGTGCAGATATGTAGATAATCCTAATGTTATAAAAAGTTTTGTGGGATACCACTTGTCTAAAGTTTTAGTTTCAATTAATTTTTAATATTACCCATATTAAAATTTTTAATAAATGCTACTTTAACAAATTCCTTTGGTAAATAAATGTATATTTCTTCTTTTAGAAGTAGTAGGGGCCACCAACTAACATGACCCTTTTTTCCCCGAACACTTCTTGGAGTCTGTTTCTATAGTTTAAGTAGTATATTCAGCACAACTTGTCATTGACTACAATTAAAAGATATGATAACTGTGACAAGGAGTAGTGTTAGGGTCCATGAAGGACTTCGATTTTTAGATATCACAGTATATGTCATTTAAAGAAAAGTCATACTTTCCAAAGGTAAATTATTATTATTACTTAAGATAGGGTCTTGCTCATGTTACCCAGGCTGGAGTGCAGTGTTGCAATCATGGCTCACCGCAGCCTTGATCTCCTGGGCTCAAGTGACCTTTTCACGTCAGCTTCCTGAGTAGCTGGGATTATGGGTGTGTGCCACCAAACCTGGCTAATTTTCTGTTTTTTGGTGTTTTTTTTTTGTGAAGACAGTTGTCTCACTATGTTGTGAGCAATCATCCTGCCTCAGTCTCCTGAAGTGCTGGGATTATGGGTGTGAGCCACTGCAGCTGACAAAACCACCTTTTTAATCAGTGTTGAATCTCATGTTGGTTCACTTAAACATATAGCATTGTTAAATGTGTTCTTATACTTACAGGATACATTAAATTGCCTTAAATATTATATTAACAGTAGTCACTCTTAGAAGAGTGTTTCTGAATGTTTTTTCATTATATACCCTGTGATCATATTACCTGTGTATATTTTTACATATTCTTCTTATATACCTGGATTTTGTATTTATAAAAGCTATAGCTAAAGCCTGAAGATAATAATAAATACATGACTTAAATTTTTCCCGTTTATGTAGGCAGTGCTCAGAATGTGACCAGGCAGGGAGCAGTGACATGGAAGCAGACATGGCCATGGAAACCCTACCAGATGGAACCAAACGATCAAGGAGGCAGATTAAGGAACCAGTGAAATTTGTTCCACAGGATGTGCCACCTGAACCCAAGAAGATTCCAATAAGAAATACGGTAGTTTATTTTTTATTTATCATAAGCATCATACAATTCTGACGCCAAAATTTCAGAGGGTGAGAAAGACACAGGGCAAACATATACTTAGAAGTCAAAGAAAAAGACATGTATATTACTATTGGTTACTCTTAACAATTTTTTTCTATATTGTGAAATATACCACATGCTTACCTGAGTGTTTGTAGTTTGTATTTTGTTGGAGGCATAATAATAATGGACACACCAGAGCATCCATCACCCACCTTAAAAGACAGACCATTCCCAAAGCTTTAGAAGTTTCCTGTAAATCCTCGACAATCTCATCTTTATCTGTCTAGCCCAGAGGCCACTTCTTTACTCAGCTTTATGTTTCTCATTCATTTCTTTTTCTTTATAGAAGAGATTTACACTGTAAATCTATATACTTATGAATAATACGTGGTTTATTTTTATAGGTTTTGAATTTCATATGAGGGGAATCAAATGTTTTTCTCTGGTAATTTGATATTTTGACCAAAATTATGTTGATTTGATTCAGACATGCTGATCCATGTAGTTGTAGTTTATTTATTTTCACTAATGTATAGTTTTCTATGGAAAGAATAGATTATTACCTAGTTTTTCTTTTGCTTTGTTGATGGGCAGTTAGGTTGTTTTCATGCTTTTCTACTCTATACAGCTTTGTTTTAAATGTTCCTATAAATATCTCCTGCAGCATGGTAACAGGGAGTTTGTGTATGTATTAAGGTGTAGATTTGCTAAGTTACAGACTATCTGCATCTTCAGTTTTGCTAGATAACTGCAATTGTTTTCCAAATCAGTTCACACTCATACTAGCAATGGATAATGTTTCTGTTGCTTCACAAACTTTTGTCCAGTGTTTTAATGCTTTCCAATGTGATGCAGGGAAAATAGCATATTGACATTTTATGTTGCAGTTCTCTCAGTACTCATGATTTGGAGCATCTGTTTACTTATTTTTGGTAAATTGTATTTCCTTTTCTGGGAAATGTGTATGCAAGCCTTTCACCAATTTTTCTGTTGGGGTGTTTACCTTTTTCTCATTGCAAATTCTTTGAGGCCAGGTTTTAAAGAGTTTCTTCTGGGGAAATCATTTATGTTCATTTTTACCAGGTACCTTGAAAGGGCCTCTACCAACTTGAGAATATTTTAAATAAAAGTTTGGTGTGTATGTTTTCTATTACATCAGGAGTGTAAATTTCAAACCTTTAAGTGCTGGCTTACGGTTATGAATTCTTAGGGCATACTTTCCTGGCTTGAGCTGAGGCAGGCACTTTTCAAAAATCTTTCTTTCCACAGGGGAGATATAAAGATATTTTTAGGGTTAGCTGTCATCATTTGTTTTGTTACCTGTTTCATTTTAAAGAGTCTTTGGGTTTTTTTCCTCAAAGTAACAGTTTTCTCAAAAAAATTTTTTAATCTGTATTAACCTCCTGTATTATAATCACTTGAAAGATTTTATTTGGGAGAATTCACTTTGATTTTTTAAATCAGTTTTGTGTTATGGGCTCATATGAAATTGATGAGGCAAATCTGAGAATTGTTGTCTCTTAGATAATTAAAATAGTTTATTTTGGGTGCTCTAAGTAGATAGACTTGAAATAGTTTTTATTTGTAGTTTCTACTGTTGATAACTTTTTTTAGGCTTCAAAAATATATTTTGTTTATAAGGCAACTAGAGAGAATTTTCCTTTGTTAAATAAGCCTGCTAGTTTCTATTTCTAAAATATTTTCTTTAATTGTTTGAAAATGGTAACTACAGTTATTCTTGAGATCTTCGAGAAGAGTTATTACTTCATATGTCTGTCTGCAAAGATTATCCTCTTATGAAACATTATTTTTCCAGTTTCTTTATTGTTTCAAGAAAGCCTTGTGATTAGTATTATCATCCTTAACTTTGGAGTTATCATATAGAGAGAAATTATGTATATTACAGTGATATTTTTGTGCCCGTAGTTCAGTATTACTTGAAATAAAAGAGAACTCTTTAATATTAAAGGATCCTTCTATTTTTTTCTCTCCTTTACTAGTCTGCTTTTTTTTTATCCTAAGGAAGCTTTAAAATTTGCTAATATAATCACATTCCTTTCATCTTGTTCTTTGTCTCTAGTTTTCTTGTTTAAAAGTTTTAGACTTAATTACAGATTTTGGTCAGTGAAACACCGGGAAAAGAGTCCATGGCCAATAATTTCAGGAAATGCAGTGTGATTATGTTCTTACCTGTAGAAATTCCAATGCATGTTGAAGCTCCAAAAAAAATTCTAATATTTAGAAATAGGATTACTTTTATCTGTTCTTTTTCTTAACTTGTTTTTATCAAAAAAGCATTTTTTAGGACACTTTTTATTTTATTTTTTATTTTTTGGTAGCATGGAGTACTGTGTGGTGCTAAGTTTGGAAATGATGCTCCAGAGACCATGGATTACTTGCATTAGGACCATCTTGGATATTTATTGAAATGTAGACTTTGGACCCACCCTAGAGCTAGTACAGACTTTAGACCCATTCTAGAATTAATGAATTAGAATTTATGGGGTTTGACTAAGCAGATTTCTTAGGTGCTAAGCTTATACTAAATAAAAGTTGAAAATGACTATCAATGGTGATTACCTTTCCTCTTTCCCTCTCATCTTTTCTGCCTGCCTTCCAACAATCCATTCAGAAAACCAGACAGTTGGTGTAAGGTATCATACTAAACTTCAAGGAATGTAGGAATGAGAGATACAGAAGAGAGTGATCAGTCATTTTGATCTTGATCTTACCATTTATGCTGAGTTCCTGTTTTTACCTTAAGTTTTTACTTATTTCTATTTCAGAGTTGTATTTATCTTTTTTAATTAATAGGTGGTATGGTGAAAAATGAGGTGCTCTAGTTGTGTTTCTTAGAACAGTGTTAATTATGAGAGACCAGGCATACAACAGCTTACTAACTTGTATAAATACCTTTTGCAATATAAAACTGATTTTTCTCTCCCATTGTTACATTTTTAAACTATTGCTCCCAATATCCTCCTACTTACACTTTTATTTTAGCACATGTATTACAATTGGGAACATTCTGTCTTGAAATACATTATTATAGTATTTTTATTTTTGTCAGTGTTTCATTTTTCCTACCATTAATTGATCAAAGTATAATTTGTTTTCATGTTAGTCTTATTATTCTACCATGATTTTGAAGAAAATTTTACCTACATGACATACATAGGGCAATCATGACATACCCCAAGCTCATAGACCTGAATTCCTGGCAGACAGCGATTGTCCTGTTTACCACAGAAGAATGGGTCCCATTCTTGTGTTTCATCAGTGAAATTATAGAATTATTGTAAAGGCAGCCTAAGAAAGCTCTGTTTAAGTACTTTGTTATTTAGACATTTCCTCTGCATTATTTCTATGTGGAACTTTTTACTTCCTTTTAGGCAAGGAAATTAATTTTGAAGAAAATATAAATTAGCTTACCCATATCCCTTTTGAAGTTACTTTAAAATTGATGTTTATACTTATGGACATATTTTCTAATACTCTAATGTAACTTGAAAGCTTTCAGATTTTCTTTTTGCTTTCTTTGCACTCTATGTCATGTAGTGACTTTTTATCTTTTATAGAAGTGCCAAAAGACTTGTTGGAACCTGTCTTTCCATAGTTTTTACACACATGCGTCATCATCTACTGTCTTTGAAGTTCTGAGATCTTTCTTCCTGACTTACAAATTCTGGTTGTGTTTTATGTATTTTCTTTTTTGTAAAATAAGTGCAACAAATAGTCAAAATACTTTTTAGCAGCTTTGACTGAAAATCATATTGTTTTTCAGGATGCATTATTTCTTTTAGATCATTATTTTGGAAGGGGATTTAAACACATTTAATCGTTTTTCCATCACACTTAACAATGTGAGCCACTAGCCTGTTCTAAGTGGCAGTCTTTATTTGAGAGATAATCAAATATCCTAGAGCCTACTTTTATTACATTTATGTTTTAACTAATTTTACACATGTGTAAAGTACCTATTTAATAATGTTTAAACGTAAGTCTTGAGAATCTGAAAATATGAAATATGTTTCATATAAATATTTTTTAGATGCTAGTTTAGGAAAAATGTTGAAGCATTTGGATTCAGTTCTATTGAAGTGACTAAAGGTTACTATACGTTATGTTCATATTTATTTTACTTAACTGTTTGAATTATTACAGTTCTGGGAAAGAAGGGTTATTTGTGGGGGCTTTACATACCAGAGTTTTATATTATCAGACTCAAGGTGACCTCTGAGGTATAAGTCAGATTATAAAACCTCTGTCTGTCATAGATTCTTAGAAGAAACCCTGGCAAACAGTTTTTGTAGTGAACTAGAACTCACTTTGGCTACTTGGAAGAGATCTACTCTGTGGGTGTCCTTAGCTCAAGTAATCTTATTCAAAACCCTGAGACTCCTGTTTTGCTTTTTGCCTCTTGGAAATCCATCACTTTAGTTTATTCCTAGGAGTATGAAATAAAGATAAGAATAGGTGGAGCTTCAAGACTTTACTTATTTTGTATGTACCATTATCTCTGAGAAGGTTTTTATAGCAGCACTTACTTGTCATGTGGAATATATATTTTATTATATATCGTTAGACCCATAGTTATTTCAGTTTATAGTAGTTAAGACAAATTGGTCATGATTTTCTTTTTATTCTCCCATGTATTTTCATAACCCTGTTAATATAAGCTAAATTAGGTAAAAAGAAACTCTACAGCCAGTTGACCAAAGGGAAAGCACTCATTTTTGGTGACTGCCATTCCATCTGTTGTTTATTGATAGCCAACAGAAACAGATGACACCTTATTCATAATTTGTTTTTTGTATATAGCAGTTTTCTTTGAATATTTTATGAACTTTAACTTGTTTTCAATATAGTTGCATAATTGAAAGACAGATATTTTTAGGAATTATATATATGTATAATTTTATATTTTTTAGAAATTATATATAATTATCTATTACTACATATAATATATACTATACATATAATTTTATAGTCTTAGGAATTAAATATATATTATATTTATATATATTAGAATACATTTTATATTGAAGCATTTTTGAATAGCTGCCAGAAAGCTATTGGCATTTATTCCCCAGCATAAATCTAATGCTATTTAGCTTAACAGAGGTTTTCAAAGTTTGACTTAATTGTCCTAATTAACATTGATTTTGGAATTTTGCCTATGAATAAGCATGTTCTATTTTTACATATAAGTTACAGAGAGAGGCATTTCTTATGATTCATCTAACCATATATGACTGACTTTAATTATTAATTTGTATAAATATTGATTTGTCAACAAAAACACGAGTGTTAAATTTAGTGACCTGGTCACAAGTGAATATATGAAGCCTTGTTTAGTGGTATCAAAGATGTTAAAGTACTGACTCTCTTTTAATTTTAAATTTAGTTCATTTGCCAAATGAATCATGCATTTAACTTTATTGCAAATTAAAATGACCTCAGTTCTAAAAAATTAAAATGATAGAGGAGTTAGAAAAATGATAGAGGAGTTAGAAAAATGTTTAATTGTTTGTTTTAGATGAATAAACTATTTATTTATTTATTTTTATGTTTATTTTTTTGAGACAGAGTCTCGCTTTGTCGCCCAGGCTGGAGTGCAGTGGTGTGATCTTGGCTCACTGCAACCTCTGCCTCCCAGGATCAAGCGATTCTCATGCCTCAGCCTCCTGGGTAGCTGAGACTACAGATGTGCGCCACCACATCCGGCTAAGTTTTGTATTTTTAGTAGAGATGAGATTTTGCCGTGTTGGCCAGGCTGGTTTAAAACTCCTTACCTCAGGTGATCCACACGCCTCGGCCTCCCAAAGTACTGAGATCACCGGCCTGAGCCACTGTGCCCAGCCAGAATAAACTATTTAAAATTTGCCTGCTAGATAAGATAATTTTACACCTTTTCAGTTTAAATACATTGTCTCTAATACCATGCCAATCTCTTCTATGGATTTTTTAATCACCTCTTTTCAAGTAAGTTTATCACGGACAGATTACAAGCAAGGTGATCTAAGCAGCTCAGGTTGTAATTATTCCCTAGGTAAATCAGGTTCTTAAAAAAAAAAAACAAAAAAAACAAAAAATTGAAATGTGTCAAGATTTGGAATGAGTTTTAAACTTTCATTTACTTTTAATAGCTTAACTAATTACTGTCAAAATGAATCAGTTTGGAATTGCACCCCAGCTTGATTAATCATGTGGAGTTTCCAGGTAACGTATCTGTTATATTCTAAAGCACATACTTGAAAAGTAAAATTCTTCTTTCTTCCACATATTATTTTCATCCTACTGTTTTATTGTTGCTAAAGTCATTGTAGCCTCAAAATATATCATAAAAGGACCACCCTGTTATATATACTTCTATTCATCTGAGATGGGACAAGCTCTTTGGTAACTGAAATTTGTCAGATGAGCCATACTTGTTTTTGTTTTTCTTCTTGCTTTTTTGTACCATTTCTCCCTCTTTTAAATTCCGCTTATGTTTTGGGATTCATTCAAGGACACTGCTTTTAAGATAACTTGTCCTTAGGCAGTTATGAATTTCCATAGTTACAGTTGCTGCCACTTCATTAAAACTAGGAAAAAAACAACAACACAGCTTTCAACATTTTCTTGGCTGGAGGACTTGGTATTTTATATAGTTATATTTGGATCAAATTCTCTTTTATTTTTTTCTTTGGAAATATTAGTAATGTGATAAATGCTAAATAAGAGTGCTGTAATTACTTTGGTAATTTATCAAGTTAGTGTATAGTATGGAGCTACCAAATTAGGTAGACTATAGTGCCAGTTTGAATTTACCCTTTATTGGGTATAATTCTCTAACTTCATTTGAAATGTAAGAAATCTTCATTGGGTGTCACAATGTTACAGTTTAGTTTAAGTATTCAAGTGCAATAAGAGATTTGCATTCTTAATGATTTTGTTCATTTCTATTTGGGATTAAATTATTAATCTTGGATTAGCCATGCAAGAAAAGTCACTGAAGTGACAGTTGAGATAACTGAGTTTAAGGTTTACCTCAGAAACTTACCAGCTGTGTGACATCAGCAAGTCATTTCTCTGGATTGCTTTTTCAGAGCTCTAAGATGATATTATTTTATATTTTTATAGCAAGTTTGTCTTTATAGATGGATATTGTTTATGTGTCTTGTGTTATTTTAAAGTATTACACGAATATATCAGTGATTACCATTTGGTAATAAATGTACTTAAAGTGACTATTTTAGATAATTACAAATACACCTAATATATGAGAAGAAATTTATAAATATAGAGAGAAATGGAGCTATACCATTGTGTGATTAAATCACTAATTGGCATTATACTATATGATGCTAATTGCAATCTGGGTATGAAGAGAGTTTCAGTTGATGGAGTTATACTAGATATTTGAAGATTTAAGTTATTATCAAAATGGTAAATAAACATCCTTAAAAGAATTGAAAACATGAACTTGCAGCATTAACATACATACTTGAAAAATTAATTCAAAACTAGATGATACATTTGCTAGTTTGTTACCTAAAAGATGAGTTGGATGAAGAAAAATGTGAAAATGTATGGCAGTGTTTTGCACATTCTGTTTAGAAGTTTGTGGAACTCAAATGAGTAATTTGAGTATTTTCCACTTGATGCTGGTTACTAATTTGGAACATCTTATTGAAATGCCCTGTAGGCCAGGTGCGGTGATTCACTCCTGTAATCCCAGTACTTTGGGAGGCCAAGGCAGGTGGATTGCTTTAGGTCAGGAGTTCGAGACTAGCCTGGCCAACATGGCAAAACCCCTTCTCCAGTAAAAATGCAAAGATTAGCCAGGCTTGGTGGTGCACACCTGTGATCCCCGCTACTTGCGAGGCTGAGGTATGAGAATCGCTTGAACCTGGGAGGCGGAAGCTACAGTGAGCCAAGACTGCTGCACTGCACTCCAGTCTGAGCGACAGAAGAAGATTCTGTCTAAAAAAAGAAAAAAGCCCTGTAAATATACATTATGCAAATTAGATAATAGAGTACCAAATTAGGGAAAAATAAACTTTTTGTCAAATTTATATTTTATTTATTTATTTATTTTTGAGACAGTCTCGTCCTGTTGTGCAGGCTTGGAATGCAGTGACTCCATCATGGCTTACTGCAGCATACATCTCCTGTGCTCAAGTTATCTTCTCACCACAGCCTCCTGAGTAGCTACAAGCACTCACAACCATGCCTAGCTGATTTTTTCATTTTTATTGTTAGTAGAGATGAGGTCTCTCTGTGTTGCCCAGACTGGTCTTGAACTTCTAAGCTCAAGCAGTCTTCCCACCTTAGCCTCTCAAAGTGTTGAGATTATGGCCATGAGCCATGGTACCTGGCCTGTCAGTCAAATCTTTTAATTTGTATTATATAGTATCATCATTCATTAGTTTTGATTTACCCACTTATAAATTTATTTTATTAAAACAAGTTAATTGAGACTTTATGTCATAAGCATTGTGTTAAGTTTAATTGGGTGTAGAAAGATGAATATGCTATGGTCCTTACCAAGTTGGGAATGAATTTTGTAAGGAGATAGAGAATAAAGCATTAAAGGGCCAGAGTGGCACAGAAGGAAAAGAGATGAATATAGAAATTACTAGCCATAAGTTTTCAGTTAGAACTTGAATAAGTGTTGTTAAGGGCCTTTCTACACTGGTGTCCTTAAACTTACATGTATTTGACCTACTTAGGATTCTTGTTAAAAGACAGATTCTAATTCAGTGTGTCGGAGTGAGCCTGAGATTTTGCATTTCTAATATACACTCAGGTGATGGCAGTGATTATGGGTCATGACTGATATTTTGAGAAGCAAGTCTCAGTATTGTTCTTTGGAAGTAAGAATTATAGATGTAGGATCTGCATTTAAAGGCCTTTCCTAGATATAGTCTTCATTTTTCTTCCTAATTACTTCCATAATATAATTAAAACATACTAATTGGCAATATAAATGTAAACAGATACATATTTTATAAATTTACTTTTTTTGAATGACAATTTAGTTGACTCTTGGCTATTTAGGGACAGATTAAATGGTAAGCAGTTAGCCATGGCATTAAATAACAGTGTACTTAGTATCATGAAGAATTGAAATTACAGTAATGTAAGAAACACTAATATATCTATACTATAATGTAATTCTGTTTAGAATTATTTGGTACCTACTCTAGCTTGGGAGTGTTCCTTGATCTCAGCTGTCAAAGTAATTTTTGGGAGCAGTGCCTGCATTCTCTTCCATTCTCTAAGGAATAGTGGTCTGCATATGGGAATTATAAAATCTACAGAGGCTGTGCTGTGATTGGTGGAGATTTCTAACATATTGGCTGCAAATACTGATGTAGTTACAGTTCTTTTAAACATTTGTATGCATTCTTTCTAATGGTAAATGTATTCTGAAATATATGAAGTGAATTTTAGCTAAATTAGTTTAAAATGTCATTTTATGTGGCATTTTAATTAGTTTTATGTTAACTAGGATTTTGGATATGTGAGACCTTTTCCTTCTACTTTTTTTGGCTGCTTAAGAATTATTTCTTTACATAAACATGTATGCACATGCATACATGTAGGCAAATAATGTGTGTAGTATGATCCCAGGTTTAGCATTTCAGCTGTATAAGTCATATGTGATAAGTTATGAAAATTTAAATGTAAATCATAATTATGGACAATTATGAAGTATGGAAAAAATCCTTTAAAATAAGTTTGGAGAATTCATTTTTTTCTATCAGATACATGTTTATTTAAAAGTAAAGTACTATAAAGTATATTTAATTTGTTACTTTTTATTTCCTGTGTCATAAATGGTAACAAAATGCAGTGGTCCAACATAGTATTAATTAGAAATAACTAATTTTGCAAGTGCCTAACTTAAGCAATAACATTAACAGAGGAAATTTATTTTTATCATTAATTAAACATTAGATATACTGTGGATTTTTGTTTTTTGTTTTTTGTTGTTTTTTTTTTCCAGAGAACCAGAGGACGAAAACGGAGCTTCGTTCCTGAGGAAGAAAAACATGAGGTTGGAATAAGTTAAGCACTTTTACACAGTCTTAACTTTGAGAAATTTTCTTGCTTAAAATTGTTTCCCTCATATCCTTATTTTGTTTTGTTATGTTTTATTTTATTATCCCTTGTATGGCAGGAAAGAGTTCCTAGAGAGAGAAGACAAAGACAGTCTGTGTTGCAAAAGAAGCCCAAGGCTGAAGATTTAAGAACTGAATGTGCAACTTGCAAGGGAACTGGAGACAATGAAAATCTTGTCAGGTAAGTTGGATGCTAAAACCTTGTCTTTAGGGGATGAAAGTTCCATGTTTATTATTTTCTCATCACAGAAAAAATGAAAAAAACAATTTCAGGATAGGACCTTTCTCAAAATATTATGTAGTGGAAACAATACTTCAGAAACAGATTTCATCCACTTCTTAACCTCTCACACATGGTTATGCTCTGGATTTAGATGTAAATAAAGAGTAATAATCTGCATTTTTAACACAGGGAATTATTTTTCTCTTGACAAGAGAAGTTGACAATGCTCTCTATATAGAGGCTATAAAAGTAATTTGATCTAAACACTGTGTACTAAGATTATGTTTTATGTCATAAAATAATAAAGTTACTAAGCTCTGTTAGCATATTTTAAATGTTTGAAATTTAGAAGCAATGGTGAGAAGACAGACTTTTTATTGACAAGAACTTAATTAGCATTTTCTTATTGCTTATCAAAACAAATGTGTTAAATGCTTCTCCCTTACAAAATAAAGAAAGGTGAAAAGATGGCCTAGGTTGATTTTATTTTTTGTTTTGTCTTTGTTTCTTTGTTTCGTTTTGGTACTTTTTTTTTTTTTTTTAATCAGACATAATGCTAATCAGAAATCTTAGCTGATGCTGCACATTGGCTTTTCCCAATGGTCCAGAGGCTGCTAATTTTAGCTGAAATGAAGAAATTGATCAAAGCTCTGGGTGAGATGGCAGAGTGAATGGGTGGACAAAAAGAGAGCTAATTTAAAAGAGGCATCAGACTTTCAAAAAACAGTGTTACAAAGGTTCTTACAGTTCTTATAGGGACTTTGTAAGGGAATCCATTCTGATTTCTTTAAAAACATTGTCTTCTGGTAAAGCCCTGTCAAATTAAATGAGGACACAGAAATTAAACATTTCAAAAAGAATAAACATATTTATAAAACAAATATATTAGTGTTGTTGTATGTTTTTAAATATTTACTTCCAAATGATTTAATCTATTTTGGTCATTAAAAATATGATTTGTCTTAATTTCTCAAAGAAAGGCATGAGGTCTTAATTTTATGAGTTTTTTATACTATCAATGAGAAAGATAAAGAGAAAGTAAAAATTACAGTAGAAAAAGAGAAAGCTCTTCGACAAAGTTAAGAAAGTTTATAATAATTGGCTAATTTTTTTGAGATAGTCCATATAGAATGTCTTGGGAGCTATCCTGAAGGTTAAGTTTATTAAAATTTAGGGTAAAGTAGTAAGTAGTTCGAAGTTCAGGAGATACACATGAATAATTCTGACCACAGTATAACTTTTGCAGTATGTCAAAAATGAAATCCCAAGCATAAGCATAACATAATGGAGTAAATGAAACAACAAAAATAGAGAAAAAAATATATATAATATATATTATATAATGAACAAAAATTTAATTCAGGAAAATTCCCTTGGGGTTGAGGATGGAGTTGAGGACTATGATTAATTTGAAACAGTAGTTAAAAACTTACAGAGGTGGTGATCCTTCTATTAATTATTTGAACCTGTATGAGTCTCTACTGTCTTACTAATTTTTTTTTAAAATATGAGATTGATTGAGGCCTTTTTGCTGTAGGACTTAGAGGTTTTTATCAGGTTTTTTGTTTTGCTTTTGTCATATGTTAGAAATTAGGAAACTGAGAAATACAATTTTTATTTTAAAAGTCAGTTTATGATAGATTTCCAACCCGTCGTATTTTAGTTGTTTAATAAAAAAAGTGCCATCTTTCTTCTAATTTTGATAAGATTTTTGAATAGTATTCCTCTATATTATTTATTTATTTAGTTTCTGTTGTAAAATTTTTATTTCTAATTGCGTTATTACAATATGCCAATGTCTGGAATTTTGTGAAAGTCTTCTGGAAGGTAAAGATATTTTTATTACTCTGAAATAATGGATATACAAAGTCCCCTTCCTTGGTTTTGCCTTATTAAGAAGATAATATCGTAAATTGTCTGCAAAGTTTTAAAGAGGTAATGTAGAGGAAATTAAATGTTTTATTGATACTGTATTTTAATATTTCTTAGGACAAGATAAGCTGGATATAAAGCAATGCCATAAAATATTTTTGGTTATAATGTGATCTTTAAAAAAAAGTACACTGTTTACGCACTATTCTTCTTGGGTTGAAGAATTTTATTTTATATAAAATTCCATATGTTTAATAAAAGTAATCTCATAAGCTAATATCTGCCATTTTCCCTGGCATCTCATATTTTGGAACTGGCACTGTTATTGTTTGAAAATCACCCCCCAAAAGTCTACACTTTTTTATTATATTGCATCTTAAATACTGTCTATACATGCTATTTTTTTAACTTTCAAATAAGATATTTTAAATAAGGATTTCTTTTCTCTAAAGATGTATTTCAGCGCTTACTCAGAGTTATGTGTATGTCTGTTAGGTTCTCTTTTAAAATTAAACTTCATGGGTCACAATTAGTTTTTTATTTGATATACTGTGTTTACTTTCTCAAGTTCTTTTAAACTAATGTTTATATCTCACTAGCACCTGCTCTTCAGCAGTTTTGATTTTTTAAACCACACTTCTCTATGTAATTCAGGCTATATAGAAAATTCTTTCTAATTGTCCTTGCTTTTTTAGTTATTTGTATATGTTTACTTGTGAATTTACATGTATAATTTTTTATATCATTGAACAATTGCATGCAATTTGTCAGTAAACTGTAATTAGTAGGTTTCAACTGTTATTTTCTGCTTTGCCTGTTTATCTTGGGACTTTGGCGAGTAATTTAGCATTTCTGTGCCTTCGTTTCCCCCCTGTTGTAAATGGTCTCAATCATACTGTGCTTCATTAGGTACCTTATGAATAATTGCTGAGTGATAGTAAGGTTCTTTCCATATAAAATATTAGAACAGTAGTAGTATTTAGTAACACAAGGAATACATGTATGTGTGCATTGAAATAAAGGTCACAATTGGTAAATATGTTTCCAGTTAAATACTTGTTATGTCAGAAAATGTACATGTCCTGTTTTTGTATATAATTTTGTCTAGAGTCTAGGAGACAAAAAGAAATTTGTCATTACATGTTTTCTAAAATGATTAGATTGAAGTTTTACAGCATCTTAGGGAATTTTATTTTTTTAAGTGCAAGTTTTTTGCCATCTACTTTTAAAATTTAATTAGAAATTATCTGAGAAGTTTTCATCAAAATATGTATTTCTTTATGTTATTTAATGCAATCTAAATGCTAAAGGTCAAATTGAAAAACTATATCATGGAATTGTGAGGTCTTAAAGGCTTTGTCTGTGATAGGCTTTGTCTGTGATAGGTCATTCTTTGTTGGAAGTAGTTCTGGAACTACTTAGTGATACCTTATTTGTTTTTGTTTCCACAGTTCATGGCACATTTAGTACTCAGAAAATGCTTGATAAATGAACTCTGCATAAGTAATGACTGAGTATTCTTTTGCTGAATTAAACTGTCACTATTATAATTTAATTCTAGAGCAAATTGAGTCACAAAATATAATGTTTGATGAAGATATTTAAAGGGCTTAATAAAGGACAATTGATTTTTTGTCACAAAAATGTAGTGGATAGTTGATAGTTTTTCCTCCCCTGTATTTTAAGTAAGGAAATAGATTTGAGAATAATTGATGAATCTATGAAAAGTAGAAATGAAGTGATTCCTTTCCTTGAACGTATGTGAAAGGGAAGTGGGCCTGTCTTCTCTTTCAGTCTTTTATCAAACTATAAAATTAGAAATAACACCAAACTTCTAAACCTCAAATTTTATCTTAACTATATAAACTCAATGTGGCACATTTTATTACTTAATCAGAGATAGGAGAGAGAGAAGAAAGGTTTCCTAAAGCTAGGAACCCTGGAATCCGTGAGCCGTCTTAAATAGCATCTTTAATTTTATTTTGTATTGTGGCCATTTTTCAGAAGCATTGAGGGTAGGAAATGATCTATTAAGCTATTTCACTTTTATAGCTAATTCTACACTATTAATGCTTGCCAGATTCTCCCCTTTATTTGAGTATATGGCAAATTATATAGGTATTGAACCATTTTGATTACAAGGTTAGGGTGTCAATTTGGTCTCTACACATTGTTGTTAGCACTTTTATTTATTTTACATTTAAAAATCTGGCTTGTCAGTGCATCCTCCCCAACTAAATTTGTTTGTATCGTAAGTTACTAGGAACACCAGCAAGAATTCATATATATTACATTTTGATTTCAAATAGTAGTCTCTCATTATTCTAACAATTTTTTTTTTTTTTTTTTAGTTTTTGTTGTCACCCAGGCTAGAGTGCAGTGGCACTTTTTTGACACAGTATAGCCTCTGCCTCCTGAGCTCAAGCAATCCTCTCACCTTTCAGCCTCCCGAGTAGATGAGACTTGATTTTTAATTTTTAATTAACTTTTCTGTTCTAACTAGTAATAGAGGCTTATAGACTTCCTGGGTCGTAATTGAAGGGGTTTTTCCCTGTGAGATTTGATTAGACTGAGAGTAAAGCTAAAACTGCTTATAAGTTTAGTTAATATTTTTCATAAAACGTTAGGTCACTAAAAATGGATTATTTTAAATTTAACAAAGTGAAACCAGTCTTGTCCCTCTTAAGATTAGTTAGGATTGCATTTGATCAATCAATCAATCTCTTTCTTTCTTTCTTTCTTTCTTTCCATTTCTTTCGATTTCTAGTATTTCTTTCAATTAAGTTTGGCAAAGTATATTCATTCATGTTACCCTGACAACCTGTGTGATAATACCTTTTTCTTCCAATTTGACTACTGTTATTTCTGAAATAGGTTGTTTAAGTTAGCTTTTCTCCTTCAAAGTATCTTAAAAGCATAATTATTGTTTTGCTAATCTTTGTGTAGCTCTATCTTTGCCCCAAGTCACTAAACAAAAAGCACCTCCACAGTCGTTAGCCACATTAAGGAATCTTTGGCAAAATATTCAATCTTTTAAATTTTCATGTTAGATTTAACATAAAGTGCAGAGCTAAAGTAGTATAGCAAGATGTCTCTGAAGACGTACGGGCTTTCTAAAATTCTTAGCCTAAAGAATTTGCCACTTAACTCTTTTAACAGGATTTACATGAAAAGGGAAGAAAAGCCTGGCATTCTAAGTCCAAATTGATGAAGCATTGGGAATGTGAAAATTTTAAACAAAGGAATATAATTATGACCTTTTTAAAAGTTCATTTTCGTAGCTTTTTAACTGTCCTTTTGATTTTTACGTTTATTTTTAAAATAACTGTTACCGAAGCAGTTGCTTTTCAGGGAAATTCTGATATGATTACCAAATAATAGTGTCATCTAATAGTTAAGTAAAATTAAAACTCAATAAAATTAGTAACATCTATTTCTGCTACATTCTGTAGTGTTTAACATAATTACTTTCCTTTTCTGAGAAAATACAAATATCTATTTTGTTCAGTGAACAGTTTTTTCTTTTTGTTGTTGTTTTTTTGAGATGGGGTTTCACTCTTGTCACCCAGGCAGGAGTGCAATGGCGTGATATTGGCTCACTGCAGCCTCTGCCTCTCGGGCTCAAGTGATTCTTCTGTCTCACCCTCCCAAGGAGCTAGGATTACAGGTTCACGCCACCACGCTGGCTAATTTTTGTATTTTTAGTAGAGATGGGGTTTCACCATATTGGTCAGGCTGGTCTCGAACTCCTGATCTCAGGTGATCTGCCTACCTTGGTCTCCCAAAGTTCTGGGATTACAGGCATGAACCACTGTGCCTGTCCCATGAACAGTTATTTTTTAAATATATGTTTAAATCAAAAAGGATACTTTTATTGGGGTATCCTTTAGTTTTGAAAATTTTACTTTATTATTGTTTTTGAAAACCTTTTTATTCAATGATACGAGCTTTTAAAAAGCTACACTTTTTAGTTGAATCAGCTTAATAATAGAAGTAGAGCTCTTTAAAGATTGTCAATATTTAATATATGAATAGTGCTAGAATGTATAAAGAAATCTGCCTGAGCAGTGATTAACAAAGATATTTTTCTTTCCTTTTTAAATCAAAGTTAAATAGACAAAAAGAGCAAATGTTACCACTATTTAAATTGTATTATACATCATCTTTGCTGATATATATTTTTCTGAATATACATTTTAATGGACCACAGTCTTAGTAATTTACATGTAGGCAACAACAACAAAAAAAAGGCTGAAAAAATGACTGTTAACTATGTAGAAACCTCATTATAAATGCCTTATTTTACAGATCTTAAATCTAGACTATGTGAACTAGATAAACAATAAACTTCCCTAAAGTTGAACATTTTGTAATGATGAAATGATGAAACAAATAGAAACAGATACACTGTTTCTTAAAATAGTATTTATAAATTGTTTCATCCAGTTGTTTGCTAACTTTTAGGCCTCAGCTTAAAATCAAACTTAAAATATGCAGAAAGTAGTTTCAGAATTGCCAACCAAAACCACTGTAAAAGGTAAATCTAACCAAGTTTAATAGTTGTTTGGCCTGTGTGTATGGGTTGGGGGGTGGTAAAAGTTACATACAATGAAATGCATATGTATTATGTGAATAAATTGGTGAATTTTGACAAAAGCATACAATTGTGTAACCCCCGTTTCTATCAAGATACAGAACATTTTCATTGCTCCAGAAAGGTCAGACAAAGACAACGACTCTTCTATTTTTTTTTTTTTAACCATAGATAAGTTTTGTCTCTTCTAGAGTTTTATACACATTTATACAAATGGCATTTTTCTCCTTTATTTGATTTTAGCCATTATAATGAATGTGTAGAGGTATCCCACTGTTGTTTTAGTTCTCATTACTCTGTTAAGTAATGATATTGAGCATATTTTCTTTTCTTTTTTTTTTTTTTTTTTTTTTTGAGACCCTCTGTTGCACAGGATGGAGTGCAATGGCACAACATGACACACTGCAGCCTCAACCAGGCTCAAGCGATCTTCCCACCTCAGCCTCCCAGGTAGCTGGGACTACAGGTGCGCGCCACCAAACCCAGCTAGTTTTTTTTTTTTTTGTAGAGACAGACATTCGCCGTGTTGCCCATGCTAGTCTTGAACTCCTGGGCTCAAACAGTCCTCCCATTTTGGCCTTCCAAAGTGGTGAGATTATGGGTGTGAGCCACCACACCTAGCTTATTGAGCACATTTTTATTTGCTCACTGGTAGGTAATATGTCTTCTTTTGTGAACTAATTCTTTTGCTTATTTTTTAAGAAATTGAGTTGTTTAGTATTGAATGGTAGGAATTACTAATATAATTGGGATGTAATTTCTTTTTCAAATATGTATTTTGCATACATACTCTTTTTATTTGTGGCTTGCCTATTCATTTTCTTTAATGGTATTATTTAAGGAGCAGAAGTTGCTAATTTTGCAGATGTTCAGCATAGCAATATTTTGTTTTATGGTTATTGTTTTTATTTCCTAATAATTCTTTGCTTAGGTCCAGGTGACAAAAACTTTCTTCTTTGTTGTCTTCTAGAAGCTTTGTACTTTTGGCTTTTATATTATATGTCAGCTATCTGAAATTAATTTCTGTATATGGTTTCAGGTAGAGTTAAGGAAGGTTTGTTTATTATCTGCCCCATGTGGATTTCCAGTATCATTTGTTGAAAAAACTTGCCTTTCCACATTAAATTACTTTGGTGCCACTTTTAAATGCCAGTTGGCATTTTCAATGTGGGTTTATTTCTGGACTTTCTATTATATTCCATCAAGTTACGTATTTATTCCTGTGCCAAGACCAACTATTGATTACTCAGGCTGTGTAGTAGGCTGTTTCATTTTTCTAGATCCTTTGCATTTTCATATAAGTGTTAGAAACAGCTTTTCTAAATTTTTCTAAAATTTTCATTTTAAAAAGGAAAGCCTGGACATAACACCAAAAGCATAGGTAATAACAGCAACAAAAATTAGGTAAGTTGGACTAAAATCAAAGTTAAAAACTTTTGTGGATGAAAGGACACCATCACCAGATGGTAAAAAGGTTAACCCATAGATTGGGGGGAAATATTTGCAAGTCATGTTTCTGTTAAGGGATTGAGAATATATAAAGAACTTCGGCAACTCAGCAATAAGAAACAACCCCGTTAAAAATGGGCATAGGACTTGAAAATATTCCTCCAAAGAAGATACATAATAGCCAACAAACATATGAAAAGATGCTCAACATCACGAATCATTCAGGAAAAGTAAATTGAAACCACAGTGAGATACCACCTCGCACCCATTGTGCTAGTTATCATTTAAACACACACACACACACACACACAGAAAATAACAGGTGTTGGCAAGGATGTGGAGAAATTGGAGTTCTTATACATTACTCTTGGGAATATAAAATTGTGCAGCTACTATGGAAAACAGTATTTTAATTCCTCAAAAAATTAAAGACAGAATTACCATTTGATCTGTTAATACTGCTGTAGCTGTACACCCAAAGCAGAGACTCAAACAGGTAATTGAACACCTGTTTTCATAGCAACATTATTCACAATAGCCAAAAGGTGGAAGCAACTCAAGTTCCACTGATGGATTAAAGGATAAACAAAATGTACTGTATATATGTATGTTGTCTTAGTTCATTTTATGTTGCTAAGAAGAAATACCTGAGGCTGGATAATTGATAAAGAAGGAAATGTTTATTTGGCTCACAATTCTTATTGTTGGGAAGCTCAAGATTGGGCATCTGCATCTGGTGAGGACCTCAAGCTGCTTTCACTCATGGTGAAAGGTAAAGGAGAACTGGTGTGTTCAGGGATCACATGACAAAAGAGGAATCAAGAGAGTGGGAGATGCCAGGCTCTTTTTAATATCCAACTATCAAAGGAACTAATAGAGTTAAAACACACCCCTGAGGAGGTCATTAATCTCTTCATGAAGGATTCATCTTCATGACATAAACACCTCCCATTAGTACCCCCCTAAATTGGGATAACATTTCAGCATTAGGTTTGGAGGTGACAGGTATCCAAACCATAGCATACATACAGTAGAATATTATCCAGCCTTAAAAAGGAATGAAATTCTGGGCCGGGCGTGGTGGCTCATGCCTGTAATCCCAGCGCTTTGGGAGGCTGAGGCAGGTGGATCACAAGGTCAGGAGATGGAGACTATCCTGGCTAACATGGTGAAACCCCATCTGCACTAAAAAATACAAAAAATTAGCCAGGCGTGGTGGCTGGCGCCAGTAGTCCCAGCTACTCGGGAGGCTGAGGCAGAATGGCTTGAATCCAGGAGGCGGAGCTTGCAGTGAGCTGAGATCGCGCCACTGCACTCCAGCGTGGGCAACAGAGCGAGACTCCATCTCAAAAAAAAAAAAAAAAAAATTCTGATAGATACTGCAACATAGAAGAACCTTGAGAACATTATGCAAGAAAAATAAACCAGTTACAGAAGGGGACAAATACTGAATGATTCCACTTGTATGAGGTTCCTAGAGTAGTAAAATTTATAGAGACAAAGTAAAAATGGTGGTTTCCAGGGGGAAGGAGGAATGGGCAGTTAGTGTTTAGGGGGTACAGAGTTTCAGCTGGGAAAGATGAAAAAGTTCTGGAGATGGATGGTGGGAATGTTTGCACAACAGTGTGAATGTGAATGCCACAGAGCTGTACACTTAAAAATGGTTAAGATGGTCAATGCTATGTATATTTTACCACAGTTGTTTTTAAAAAGAACCACAAGAACAAAAGCCTACAGGGATTATGATAGGCTTTGTGTTGAATACATGGGATTTGGTGGCAGGGGGAGGGGGCTGGGGCAGGGAGACATTAACATTTTAACCATGTTGCATCTTTGTATTTATGATCATGGTATATCTCTATTTATTCAGATACTTAGATAGTCTTTATTGTTTCTCACTGATGTTGTAGTTTTGAGTTTAGGAATCTTGCATATCTTTTATTACATGCGTTTTTAAGAATGTAATGTTTTTGATGCTATTGTATAGGATATCTTTAAAGTTTTCTGTTAGAGTTTAGAGCTGCCAGGTGGTCAATTAGGAAAAGAAGCAAAGTTCAAAATAACAAAACTTTATTTTCTTATTTTTAAAGTATCAGAAAGAAGCCAGTCAGGAAAGGTTGCTGGCTCCTGAGTATTACATTGTTTCCCACTGAACAGCAGCGGGCAAGAGGAAGTTAAGTGCAGATATTAACACCCCGCCCCCAACCAGCACCCCACACCACACATAGGCTTGTAGAGGAGAAATTTAGTCTCACTGCTAAAGGATTCCCAGACAAAAGTTCCTGCTGTTTTATGGACCCAGGGGCTTCTGGAAGGGAGATGGGAAGGGGTAGGAAGTAGAAAAGTACTGAGTCCACACGGAGAAGTGTCTTTAAGTCTCCTCAGTAAGGGTGTCGATAAGGCACAGTTATTTGAACCGTGTTTGCTGGGCTCCTCCATCCCCTCTCTCCCAGGGAGCCTTCAAAATCAACCTTGCAAATCTGAGATAAACCTTTCTGGTCATGGTGTATTGCCTCTTTTATGTATTTTTAAAATTTTGTTAATATTTTGATGAGGGTTATACATTCTCTATGAACGTATTCCCTCCCTCCCTCCATTCCTCCCTTCCTCCCTCCCTTCCTTTCCCTCCCCTGTCCTCCCTTCCCTTCCCCTCCCCTCCCCTCCTCTCCCCTTTCCCTCCCCTTTCCCTTCCCGCCTTCCTTCCTTCCTTTCTTTTCTTTCCTCTTTTTTTTGATTGGTTTCACTTTGTTGCCCAGGCTTGGTCTCAAACTCCTGGGCTCAAGCGATCCTCCTGAGTAGCTGGAATTACCACCATGGCTTGGTATTACCACCACACCACCATGCCCAGCTGTTCTTTTATTTATTAATTTATTTTTTCTGGTAGAAGTATCACATTTTGTTTATTAGATAATACTGGCCTTCTGAGTGGAGTTGGAAAGTGTTTCCCTCTTCGTTTTTTAAAGCATTTAAGATACTGTTTGTTCATTACATTTTGATAGAATTCTCCAGTGATACCATCTGAACTTAGAGTTTTCATTGTGGAAAAATTTGTGATAATAAATTCAATTTTTAGAACAAATATTTCCTTTCATCTTGTGTCATTTTTGGTAAGCTGTGTTTTTCTTTTTGTTTGAGACAGGGTCTTGCTCAGCTGCCTAGGCTGGCATGCAGTGGCATGATCACAGCTCACTGCAGCCTGAACTCTTAGGCTCTGGCGATCTTCTCACCTCAGCCTCCTTAGTAGCTGGGACTACAAGTGCACGCCGCCATGCCCAGCTAATTTTTTAATCTTTTGTAGAAATGGGGTCTGACTATGTTGCCCAAGCTGGTGTAGAACTTGTGAACTCAAGCAATCCTCCATCCTCAGCCTCCCAAAGTGGCGGGATTACAGGCATGAACCACTGTACCCAGCTAAGCTGTGTTTTTCAAGGAATGTATTGATTTCATCTCATTTGCCAGTTGCTTCTTGCTTATGTGTCAGCACCATGTTATTTTCTTTGGTCATGCTGGCCTCTTCAGTGTTCACTGTAACTATTTGCATTAGACTTTCCTGCTTTCTGTAATGTATTTGGGCATATTTTCTTCTTCCTTCAAAGCCTATGTCAACATTTACTTCTTTAATGTATTCTTCCTGACTTATATGGGCCCATATTAATTGTCCTTGGAACCCTCATAAAATCCCATGTCATGCTGTGATCCATTTTGTTTGTAAGTTGTGTCATTATTGTCTGCCAATTAATTTACTTTGTCCATGACGTGAGTATAGCATCTGGGGCTTCCATTTATTTCTAATGACCCTGATAGTGTAATGCAGTACGGCTCAGGCAGTTAATTCAGAATAAATGTTTCTTAATTTACTGATGCAGTGCCATATCTGTATATTTTTGCAACTCTATGCAGTTAAAATAGTTTATAATTTCTTTTTGGGCAGGGACATTTCTTTAAATAGTTCCTGATTGTTTTATTTTTGAAAATTTAAAAACTTTTAAAATTACTGAGTACAAACTTAAAAATAGTATATGCTTCTTGAAGCAAAAATAATAGGTGACAAATAGTGGTTTTTGATTAACTGATAATTTTTATTTTTGTGGTAGTTGTTTACATCACTGAGAGGAGATCTCAACTAGTTTAAGATCTCTTGGCAGCTTTGTAATTTTAAGCAAGTCACTTAATCTCTTTCAATCTCACTTTTCTTATTTTAGGAGAATATCTTAGGCTGTAACCTCTCTGAAGCCTAGTACACTAGCTCTGATATTCAAAGATTATATATTCCATATTCCCAAGTCCATGTTACCTGTTTGTTTACATTTGGTCATAAGCTCCTGTGTAACATACTCAGTAGCATCTTCTTCCAAATTACTCTGTGATTATGTAGACTATGATTATTTTTCTTGCTTAAATATGTTAGAATGGAAGCCAGTTTTCCAGTTGCATTTTCCTCATTTACCTAGAGGAGTAGAAAATAGTCAGTTTAAAACACCCACTTCCTTTGATAAATAGCAGATATTTCCTTTTTTTGAAACAGTTCTAGTGAGATCTAATTTTCATCCCATTAATTTTACCCATTATAAGTATAGAGCTTAATGATTTTTAGTACATTTGTCATTGTTCAACGATCACTACAGTCCAGTTTTTAGAGTATTTCCATCACTTCAAAAATTACTATGCCTGTTTATAGTCAGTCATAGCCCCCATTTCCAGCGACAGGCAACCACTGCAAATGTTCTTTTGTCACTAGTTTCTCATAGCCCAGAGACATGTTTCTGATTATGTATAAATTAGATTTTCTTGCCACAACTAATTTAATGCAATAAGAGAACTTCTAATTAAAGAAATGTTAAAGTGACTCTCATATGAAAAAAATTATACCATTTTATTCATTCTTCAACTCAGTACTTTTAATTTTGAATATTAAAAAAGTGATTCTGCTAAAGTTATATTAAGAGCCTAGATTCTATTAAATTTTAAAGTGTCTACTATTTTGAGAGGCAGTACTATAAAATGAATGATTAAGTATGAGGATTTATAACCATTCTGCTGAGTTGTATTAGTCCACTCTTGCATAGCTGTAGAGAAATACCCAAGACTGGTAATTTACTAAGAAAAGATATTTAATCGACTTGCGGCTCTGCAGGCTATAAGGGAAGCATAGCGGTTTCTGCTTCTGGAGAGGCCTCAGGAAACTTCCAATCATGGCAGAAGGCAAAGGGGGAAAAGGCATCTTCTGTGGCAGGGGCCAGGGGCAAAGAGGGAGATGTGAGAGATCCTGTATACTTTTAAACAGCCAGATCTTTTGAGAACTCACCATCATGAGAACAGCACCAAGAGGATGGTATAAACCTTTCATGAGAAATCTACCCCCGTGATCCAGTCACCTCCCATCAAGTCCCATCTCCAACACTGGGGATTATAATTCAACATGAGATTTGAGTGGGACACGTATCCAAACTATATCATGGTTTTAAACCTTCTTTCGTTATTTGTGAACTCTGCTTTTATCTTGCCTGTGTTTTACCTTCCTTATCTATAAAATAGCAATAAACAATAGTACCTACTCCATAGATTGTCTGGATGATTAAATAATACTGTACAAGTAAAGGGCTTGTCATAGTGGACAAAAAATGATAAAGGCTATGTATATGCAAACAACAGCAACTCTGATATATATAGTGCTTATTGTGTGTGTCAGTCTGTTTACATTGCTATAAAGAAATAACTGAGGCTAGCTAATTTATAAAGAAAGTCAGTTTATTTGGTTCATAGTTCTGCAGGCTGTTCAGGCAGCATGGCACTGACATCTGCTTCTGGTGAGGTCTCAGGAAACTTACAGTCATGGTGGAAGGCAAAGGGTGAGCTGGTATATCACATAGAGTGAACAACAGAGAAAAGAGGAGATGTCAGGCTCCTTTAAATAACCATCTTTCATGTGAACTAACAGCAAGAATTTGCTTATTCCCATGGGTTCAGTGCCAAGCATTCATGAGGGATCGGCCCCTATGGCACAAACACCTCCCACCAGGCCCACCTCCAATATTGGAGATCACATTTCAGCATGTTATTTGAAGGGGACAAACATCTAAACTATATACTTTCACTCCTGCCCCCCCCAACCCCCAATTTTATGTCCTCCACATTGCAAAATACAATTGTCCTTTTTAATAGTCCTCCAAAGTCTTTACTCACTCCAGCATTGATTCAAAAGTCCAAAATCCAGTGTCTCACTGGGAACTCAAGGCAAGTTCCTTCCATCTATGAGCCTGTAAAATAAAAAACAAGTTATTTACTTCCAAGATACAATGGTGGTACAGACATTGGGTAAACATTCCCATGTCAAAAATGAGAAATTAACCAAAAGAAAGAGGCAGCAGGCCCCACATATTTCCAAAACCCATCCAGGCAGACATTAAATCTTAAAAGCTTCAAAACAATGTCCTTTGATACCATATACTGCATCCTGGGCACACTAGTACAATGGGTGGGCTCCCAGTGCTTTGGGCAGCTCTGCTGCTGTGGCTTTCCAGGGTTCAGCCCCCTTAACTGCTCTCATGGGTTGGAGTTAAATGCCAGTGGCTTTTGCGGGCTCAGGGTGCAAGCTGCAGGTGGCTCTACTATTCTAAGGTCTAGAAGGCAACAGCGCCCTTCCCACAGCTCCACCAGGTAGTTCCCTGGTGGGGATTCTTTGTGAGGGTTCCACCTCCACGTTTCCCTTCCGCACTGCACTAGTAGAGGCTTTCTGTGAAGGCTCTGTCTCTGTGACAGGCTTCTGCCTGGACACCAAGCTTTTCTCATATATCCTCTGAAACCTATGTGGAGGCTGCCAAGCCTTTTTCATTCTCACATTCTGTGCACCTGGAGGCTTAACAGCATGTGGAAAACACCAAGGCCCAGATTGGTGGCCCGAACTGTACCTGGTGATGTGAGCTGTACCCGGGGCCGTTTGTGTGGCAGCTGGAGCTGGAGAAGCCAGAATTCTGGGAGCAGTGTCCTGAGGCTGAGCAAGGAAGCAGGGCCCCAGGCAGGGCCTCTGAACCCGTTATTTTCTCTTAGACCTCTGGGCCAGTGATGGGCTGCACTGTCTGGAAGATCTCCAAAATGCGTTCAGTGCCTTTCCCCCATGTCTTGGCTATTATCATTTGTCTCTTTTTTAGTCATGCTAATCACTTTAGCAAGTGGTTGCTCCACCACCTTGAAT
Source organism: Papio anubis (assembly GCF_008728515.1). Lineage (NCBI taxonomy): Eukaryota > Metazoa > Chordata > Mammalia > Primates > Cercopithecidae > Papio > Papio anubis. The sequence continues at coordinate 81,041,850 of NC_044979.1, forward strand.
TCCTCTCCTGAAAATGCCTTTCCTCTTTCCTTCTTTTTTTTTTTTTTTTTGAAACAGAGTCTCGCTCTGTCGCCCAGGCTGGAGTGTGGTGGCACGATCTCAGCTCACTGCAAGTTCCACCTCCTGGGTTCACGCCATTCTCCTTCCTCAGCCTCCTGAGTAGCTGGGACTACAGGCACCCGCTACCACGCCCGGCTAATTTTTTTGTATTTTTAGCAGAGGCGGGGTTTCATCGTGTTAACCAGGATGATCTCGATCTCCTGACCTTGTGATCTGCCCGCCTCAGCCTCCCAGAGTGCTGGGATTACAGGCATGAGCCACCGTGCCCGGCCACATTAGTTCCAACTTTAAGTCATTTTCTTGCTCCTGTATCTAATCATAGGCTGTTATAAGCAGCCAGGCCACATCTTAACTGCTTCACTGCTTAGAAATTTCTTCTACCAGAAACCTGTGTTATCACTCTTAAGTTCAAACTTCCATAGATCCCAAGAGCATGGACAAAATATAGCCGAGTTCTTCGCTGGGGCATAATATGGGTGACCTTTACTCCAGTTCCCAATAAGTTCTTCATTTCCATCTGAGGCCTCATCAGCCTGGCCTTCAGTGTCCCATTTCTATCAGCATTTGGCCACAACCACTTAATACTCTAAGAAGTTCCAAATTTTCCCTTGTCTTCCTGTCTTCCTCTGAGAGCCCTCCAAAGTCTTCCAACCTCTGCCCATTGCCCAGTTCCCAAGCTGCTTCCATATTTTCAGATATCTTTTTTTTTTTTTAGACGGAGTCTCGCTCTGTCACCCATGCTGGAGTGCAGTGGCATGATCTTGACTTACTGCAACCTCTGTCTGCCTGGTTCAAGGAATTTTCCTGCCTCAGCCTCCTGAGTAGCTGGGACTGCAGGCACATGCCATCACGCCTGGCTAATTTTTTGTAGTTTTAGTAGAGACGGAGTTTCACCATGTTGCCCAGGCTGGTCTCAAACTCCTGAGCTCAGGCAATCTTTCCACCTCAGCCTGCCAAAGTGCTGCGATTACAGGTGTGAGCCACTTCACCTGGCCTTTCAGACATCTTTATAGCAACACCACACTTCTTGGTACCAATTTTCTGTGTTAGTTGGTATTTGCATAAAGAAGTACCGAAGGCTGGCTAATTTATAAAGAAAAGAAGTTTATTTGGTCCACGGATCTGCAGGCTGTACAAGCAGAATGGCACTAGCGTCTGCTTCGGGCAAGGCCTCAGTAAACTTACAATCATGGCAAAAGGCAAAGGGGGAGCTGGCATATCACATAGTGAGAGCAAGCAAGAGAAAGGAAGAAGCACCAGATTCTTAACCAGCTTTTGTGTGAATAAACAAGAACTCACTCATTCCCATGGGAAGGAAAGAGGTTATTATTATTATTATTATTATTATTATTATGCAATTCATGAGGGATCTGTTGCCATGACCCAAACACATCCCAGCAGACCCACCTCCAACATTGGAAGTTACATTTCAACCTGAGATTTGGAGGAGACATATATCCAAACTATATCAATATGTGTCAGGCATCTTATATACATGTATTAAGTCATTTAGATACCCTGTGAAATAAGCAGTATTTATATCTCCTTTGAATTGATGAAGAATCTAAATTATAGAGCTTAAGTAACTGCTTAAAAGTTGCATAGCTAGGCTGGGCGCATTGGCTCACGCCTGTAATCCCAGCACTTTGGGAGGCCGAGGCAGGTGGATCACGAGGTCAGGAGATCGAGACCATCCTGGCTAACACAATGAAACCCCATCTCTACGAAAAAAATAAAAAATAAAAAATCAGCCGGGCATGGTGGTGGGTGCCTATAGTTCCAGCTACTCGGGAGGCGGAGGCAGGAGAGTGGTGTGAACCTGGGAGGCGGAGCTTGCAGTGAGCAGAGATTGTGCCACTGCACTCCAGCCTGGGCGACAGAGCGAGCAAGACTCCGTCTCAAAAAAAAAAAAAAAGTTGCATAACTGGAAAGGGTTGGAACTGAGATTTAAACTTAGGCAGTCTGGCTACAGAGTCCATGGTTTTAACCTCTATAGTCTCAGCATAATTTACATTTGAACAGTGTGGTTGGTAAAACTTTCTTTGATAAATGTAATTTGTTAAAGGCTAATTGGTGGCATCCCTTTCATGATCATACTTGATGTTTTATTTTCTTTATTTTATGGTTTTCAATAATATATTTGTTGTTCTTTGAGGCTTCAGTGCTATAACCTCTATTCTCTTAAGCATGCTGTTTTGTTTTATTTAATATTAAATGATTTTATTAAAATGTACTGTCTGCTTTTTAACTTTAGATGTCATTGGATTTTTTATATTTTATTTTGAATGAAGATCATAGCACTGATTGGGAACTGAATCTTCTTTAGAGATGCTTATCTTGCATATGTTTTTAATTTTTCTTTTTCTTTTTTTTTTTTTTTTGAGGCAGAGTCTTACTCTATAGCCCAGTCTGGAGTACCGTGGCATGATCTCAGCTCACTGCAACCTCTACCTCCTGGGTTCAAGCAATTCTCCTGCCTCAGCCTCCTGAGTAGCTGGGATTACAGGTGCACACCACCACACCTGGCTAATTTTTGTATTTTTGGTAGAGATGGGGTTTCACAATGTTGTCCAGGCTTGTCTCTAACTCCTATTCTCAAGCAATCCGCCTGCCTTGGCCTCCCAAAGTGCTGGGATTACAGGTATGAGTCACTGTGCCCAGCCTTCAAATACTTTTTTTTTTTTTTTTTGCAAGATTACACCTTTTTCAGATAATTGTAAGGTATGTTAGTATCTCAGTGGTATATTAATATAATACTAATATATACATTGTACTTACGTTGTATGTGCACATATCAAAATGCCATGTGTCATATTTAATTCATATGTACTACATTTAATACTATCTGTATCTATGAAAGTTGCTGTTTGGGAAATTCATAGTATGTTACCATCTACACTTTTACTCTTTTGGTCATTAGTAATGTTCATTATGGTCATCTGTTTACTAAATGCTTTTGTAGTCCCTTGTAGATCTTGTCTTAAAGATCAACACATATTATTGCTCTAATTATAAATTGAAGAAACCTCTGAATATATAGGCATAATTATGTAAAATGTTAGAAATGTAAGCATTTGAATTAACCAGTAGTGCAAAAAAAAAAAAAAAGCCAGATTCAGCCGTGCTCGGTGGGGCCTGTAATCTCAGCACTTTAGGAGGCTGAGGTGGGTAGATCACAGGGTCAAGAGATCAAGACCATCCTGGCCAACATGGTGAAACCCCATCTCTACTAAAAATACAAAAATTAGCCGGGCATGGTGGCACGTGCCTGTAGTCCCAGCTACTCAGGAGGCTGAGGCAGGAGAATCACTCGAACCCAGGAGGCAGAGGTTGCAGTGAGCCGAGATCACACCACTGCACTCTGGCCTGGCAACAGAGCAAGACTCCGTCTGAAAAAAAAAAAAAAAGAGACAGATTCAAGCACATTGTATTTGCATTTTGTGAGTATGATTTGGAGAACAGATAAGCCTCATACATAACCTCTTGTTTTCTTGTGATCTTAGAGGTTGTTTTTATTATTACTATTACTATGTTTTGAGAGGAGGGATCAGTTAAATGAGTGGAGCAATACAAGGTAATAGACAATTGCAGTCCCTTGAAATTTAGTAAGCTTAGCAAGTAAGAACATTATCTATTTCATGATCTTCATAAAATAAATGTCAGTTTGTTCTTTATTTGAGAAGTTTTGCACCATTAAGTTGCTTCTCTCTTCAGCATGCATGAAACTGAGGCTTAAATTTCACAAAGACATAACCTCAGAATTACATAACCTTAGACTTATCTTTTTCAAGTATTAAAATGCCTGAGTGTATGTGGCATGCGGGTATTTTAGTTAACACTGTGATATTTGAATAGAAATGCTTTCACATTTTTTCTGTTGAAAGAGAAGAGAAGTGATCTAACCTTATTTTTTTCCCTTATTTATCCTTATTCCGTTATTCTCTAGGTGGGATGTGTGTCATTAGCTTAACCCTATTTTCCCCTTAATATTGTTGACATACATGGAGAGGTTTTTTTTTTTTTTTTTTTTTTTTTTGAGACTGAGTCTGGCTCTGTTGCCCAGGCTAGAGTGCAGTGGCCGGATCTCAGCTCACTGCAAGCTCCGCCTCCCGGGTTTACGCCATTCTCCTGCCTCAGCCTCCGGAGTAGCTGGGACCACAGGCCCCCGCCACCTCGCCCGGCTAGTTTTTTGTATTTTTTAGTAGAGACGGGGTTTCACCGTGTTAGCCAGGATGGTCTCGATCTCCTGACCTTGTGATCCGCCCGTCTCGGCCTCCCAAAGTGCTGGGATTACAGGCTTGAGCCACCGCGCCCGGCGAGAGGTTTGTTAACTAGGAAAACTAGGATGATTATCCTGCCTCTTTTCTGGGCAGTGGTAGTGCATTTAATATTTATCTTAGGGAATAACAAAAAATGAACCTCACTTGAAAATTCGGTCAATAACTAACTAGGAAAAATGCTGGGGAGAGGGCACAGAGCTAAAAATAAGAGGTTGAAATTTTGGTTAAGTCTCTGCCAGGGAGAGGCTGTATAACCATGAGAAATGCAAATAACCTCTCTGGGAGCCAGTTATCTCATTCACAGAATGAGCAATGCATTAGATTGATTTGAAAATCCCTTTTAATTTTCAAATTTCATGATTTTGTAATGCTTCAGAAATGAAGCAGAGGAAGAAATTCAGAAATGCAAAGTATTATTCAGGTGTAAGGAATCTGACTCATTTATAGAGTAAGCCTGTCACCCAACAGTGCTATTTTTAATTGTATTATTGACCCATCATATTTTTAAAGTTTTGATCTTTATGTATTTTTTAGACTATAGCTATCAAAAACATGGGAATTAATTATAAGGCAGTCACTTTTCATTTATTACTAATTGAGATAAGTTTGTAAGAAACATTTTGTAGTAGAAAATGTTTTATTTTAATCTGAAAAATTTGTTTTTCTTTCCATAAAACAAAATGAGCTTTTAAATGGACTAAAATATGTAGATTAATATGAATTATATTATCTGCATAAGTATTTTTAGCATTTCTCATATTTATTCTCTATGTAGCTACTAATGTATGATATATGGTTGCTTTTAATTTTAATTCTTAAGTGCCTAAATTCCTTCTGTGAAACAGTTTCAAAGAGCAGTTACATTTACCCTAAACTAAGATGAATTAAGGTTATCAGTTTTTGAATGAGCTCTTCCTATTACAATGAACTTAAAAAGATTTAATCTAAACATAGTATGTAGATAGATAGATAGATAGATAGATAGTATGTGCCCTTTCAAAAGGAGCTTCTTTTAATTCTGCTGTCTCTAGACTGACCTCATGTATTATTAATAAAATATCAAGAATTAGGTTGTCTTTGTGAGATGGCTCAGTAGCTGGCTTTTACCATTGCATATAAGCTGAGCAGTTATTCTAAATCACAGCATTACTTTCAGCCAGATAACTGCTAAAATCACCTCACTGTGGTTTCCTGAAAATGCCATAATCTTTCAAATGCCACATTAAACCTAGAGAAAAAAGCCATTGGTAGTGCCTGTGTAGTTATGTAGAAGAATGAACCATGAACCAAGTGAAAAGATGTTCTGGAAGAATAGTAACCTTTCCCTTGATGTGTGTGTTTCCTATTACTTTTTTTTGACATAAAATTTTGCAAAATGATTTAATGGTGGCATTTTGTTTTGCTGACTTTCTTTTTCTTCATTAAAAAGAAACCAAAGTTAGTATAGGAGTGTAGGGGAAGAGTGACCAAGCACTAAATTCTATAATAGGACTCTCTGTTTTCAAATTAAATTAATTAAATATGTTAGGAACATGGCTTTTCCCCTTTTACATTGTAGTGATATACAAAATCATTTAACTGTATTATCAAAAATGATCTTGTTTGTTCTTTACAGTTAATTTTTTTTCTTCATTTTCGTCGTCCTGTTTTTTCTTCTTAGTAACCTTTGATCATAAATGACATGTCAATAATCAGGAAAGCTTTATGACGTAGAAGTTATCAATTGCATGTAACTCATAAAGTGCCATACTTTTGATTGTCACTTTTGTTGCATATTACTAGAGCTGATGATACAAAGAAACAAAATATGAATAGACTCAGTGATCTAAAAGATGAATTCTTGTTAACTTTAACAGGATACATTTTTATTACAAATGAATGTCATAAAGTTATTCCAAATAAAATGAGTTCAAAGTTTATTTGCACCTATAAGAACATACCAAGTGTAGCTGGATAGAGGAAGTAACTTACCAAAATAGACTTTATAAGAATTTTATAGCATTAGATTTTCAGTTTTAACTTTGATGTGGAGTACCTAGGTGTAGGCCCTGTCACATCATTATTTTAAAAAGAGTAAAATTAAAAAAAAGCTTGATAACTTGTATTACACATGCATACTTGTTAACATCTCACTTTTAAAAATGTATTGGGTAGTGACTGACTAAACATTACTTTGATTTTTTTTTCCCCTCAGAATTTTAGAATTTTTCATAAAAGTTGCAATTTCAATTAAGGGAATGGAAACTAGGGTTGAATTTCTCAGTATGGCATCAGTAGTTCCTTTTCACTCAACTAAGTGACTTTTTCAGTAGATTTTATTGCTCTTTATGGAACTCTGCAGGTATAGATTAGATTCAGTTTTTTAATAAACATTAACTCTGCTAGTTTTTCTCCCTGATGTCTCAAAATAGAAGGGTTTACATTTAGTCAGCAATTCTTTGTCTTCATTTTATCTTACCTCATTTTTTGCAAACAACTCTTTTCTAGATCAAAAGTACCGTTCAGGACATTCTGCAGTGCGGATATATATCCTAATGGTTTCAACTAAAAATGACTGAAGTACTTTGTTAGTGATGTGATTAAAGCATACCCTAATGAGCAAGTGCATTAGAGGGCCATCAAGCACAAAGTCTTAAATTTTGAATATAGCAGAAACAGCTAGTTAATTTTACTAATCCATGTGTTAATTGTGCTACAACAGTAATGAAGATAATGTCTAAGAAACTGTTGTCATTCCTAGAGTGTTGCTGGTGATTTGGCCTAAGGTGATAGACTGAAATCAAAGACTTCACCATTATGCAATTCATTTATGTAACCAAAAGCCACTTACACCAAAAAAGCTATTGAAATTAAATATATATGTATATATGTGTGTGTATTTATATGTATATATATATGTGAGTTTGTGTGTATAAATATATATATATGAAACTATAAAAGAAGTACTTGCAAGAAATGTGTCATTCTAGTTTGGAAAATGAGATAAGCACAGAGAAAGTTATAATACCCTTTTACCCTGGTAGTAGAAAATTAAAGTAGTAAAACTTTTCTGGGGAGTAATTTAGCAATGTGAGTCAAAGGCATTAAGCATGACAATACTATTTGTAAAGTAACAGTACTTGGAGGACTCTTTCTACAGGAATATTCTGAAATTAGCTCAATTTTTATATAAGAATATTCTTTATGGTGCTCATTATAATAGTGAAAAATATTTGGAACCAACACAAATGCCTGATATTACAAGAATAGTTAAATAAATTAATAATATACCATAAATTTTTTTCCTCTTATTTGACCCCTTATTCAGCCATTTGAAAAAGAGTATTTCCTGTGTGGGAAAACATTTAAGTTTAAGTTAAAATTATCCCATATTTGTTTAAGATTTATTGCAGTGGCCCACACCTGTAATCCCAGCATTTTGGGAGGCTGAGGCACGCAGATCATGAGGTCAGGAGATCGAGACCATCCCGGCTAACAGGATGAAACCCTGTCTCTAGTAAAAATACGAAAAATTAGCCAGGTGTGGTTGCATGCCCCTGTAGTCCCAGCTACTCGGGAGGCTGAGGCAGGAGAATCACTTGAACCCGGGAGTCGGAGGTTGCAGTGAGCTGAGATTACGCCACTGCACTCCAGCCTGAGCGACAGAGTAAGACTCTGTCTCAAAAAAAAAAAAAAAGGTTTATGATCTTAATTTTTTATAAATATTTTTATTTCATTTTAAAGCTTTTCTCTGTCTTTATAGGTTTTTGATAGTGAAAGTATCTTACTTTTATACCAGAAAACTGGTTTTTAAAAGCTAATAGTGTACGTAGAAGTCTCATAGGAGACTCTGGATATTAGATATCTCTTGACTGCCTTAAAAAATCAGTTTGAGTGCAGTGGCTCACGATGGCTCACGACTGTAATCCCAGCACTTTGGGAGGTCAAGGTGGGAGGACTGCTTGAGCTCAAGAGTTAAGAGTAGCCTAGGCAATGTATCGAGACCTTGTCTCTACTAAAATTGTTTTAAAAATCAGCTGGGCGTAGTGGCATATGCCTATACTCCCAGCTACTTAGGATGCTGAAGTGGGAGGATTGATTGAGCTTGGGACATATTGAGGCTGCAGTGAGCCATGATCACTTTACTGTACTCCAGCCTGGGCAACAGAGGGAGACCTTGTCTCAAAAAACAAAACAAACAAAAACATAAATTTAATAAAACCATAATGGAAGGGGATGAAACAAAGTGAATTCTCTTTTAGTTTGTCTATCCTAAATTAACATAACAAATTTATAATTTTTCTTCCCTCACAGTTGCAGTGTTTATTTTGCATTATTTGCAGATAAGCTGAATTTTCCTTTTTCAATCATTTATACTTTCTGATTTATAAACTCAGCGTTAAATGTCTTTCTGACTTAATGACAATGAATTGTTGACTTGTACTTCCCAGTCTTCCTTATATCACAATTACTAGAATATAAAGAGTTAGAGATAACTAAACATACTCAGTTTATCCTGACCAAATAGTTATTTCTCCATTTCCTTCTTTATCACACATAGTACTTCCACTCAGCTATGTCAGGAGCCTCTCTTTAGTCTTAGCCTTCACACTTAGTAGTATTTTGGTTTCATTTTTTTCTTCCATGTGGGATATGACAAGATTTCTCTTCAAATAGCCTATTAATCCTTTATTTAATCCACAGTACCCCTCCCCTTCTCTTTTCTTCTCTTTCTGCCTTTACTACATGCCCAGGCATGCCACAGCACCAATGGCTTTTATCAGTACAAGCTCACATTCCTTTCCTTATTTGAGAAGAAAACTAGCTCTCTAGCTTATCACAGATGACTTCTACCCCTTCTCCCCTCTCCCTTGTGTGCCCACCTTATCTAAGAAAAAGTTTAGATGTTTGGAGAATTGGTCCAACCACAGACAATGGGGAAAGGGCACAGGGGCAGGATTTGTGTCAGGGAGAAAAACTTTAACTCTCCTTTGTTCTATGTGCTCTCGTGGCGACTGGCCAAAGAGAAGCACCCTTCTGCGCAGAAGTAAATTTGCTTTGCTGAGAAATCCTTTGAGTGCTCGTTTTCCTTAAGACTCCGAGCTTTTTTTCCAACATTCCAGAATTATAGTTTGGAGTCTTATTCCTCACTTACATTCTGCTTTACCTTCTAGGTGTGTGCACACTGTCTCTCTTTCTCCCCGCACCCCCACCCCAGATCATCGTGACCAGAAAGCCACAGGAAGTTGTTACATAGAAATAATCTGCTTTCCCTATTTTTTTTTTTTTTTTTTGATACAGAATCTTGCTCTGTCGTCCAGGCTGCAGTGCAGTGGCGCGATCTCGGCTCACTGCAACTTCCGCCTCCCAAGTTCAAGCAGTTCTCCTACCTCAGCCTCCCGAGTAGCTGGGATTACAGGTGCCTGCCATCGTGCCAGGCTAATTTTTGTATTTTTAGCAGAGACGGGGTTTCACCATCTTGACCAGGCTGGTCTCAAACTGCTGACCTCCTGATCCACCCCCTTGGCCTCCCAAAGTGCTAGGATTACAGGCATGAGCCACCACACCTGGCCTGTTTTCCCTAATTTTACCTAATGGGAATTCTTATTTGGGATAGACTCACTTAGTAAGATAATTTTAAAAATGAGTGGTTGCCAGTAAAACCAGTGGGGCTGTACAAAAGTTGGCTAAATTTAAGCTAGGAAAAAATAATGGAGGAAGGCATTCCAGAGGAGGAGAAGATAGGATGTCCCTCTGGGACAATAGGTAGATTCAAGCAGAGGTTTATGGAGAACTTTATCTGAAACCGCACAATTTGTGGTTGTTTTCATTGGAGTATAACATTACATAGGATATGAGAAGATACCTTAAAAGACACTATTTTTACAAGCATTACTATCTGTTTAAAATGTAGTAAAAATAATTATAGAACTTAAACTTCAAAGTATTTACAACCATTACTATTTGTTTAAAATAGAGTAAAAATAATTATAGAACTTAAACTTCAAAATATGTATACACATTCACAATCTGAAAAAAATATTAGAAAAGCAAATGTTTCAGCATACACAGATAGCCTTTTATTTTGAAGATAATTAATAGCGATTAGAACATAAGTATTAACTTACTGGATTTATTTTTAAAGGACCAAGTGTTATTTTCTTCTTATATCCTCTAAACCTGTCCCTTTGAGGGCACCGAATTAGTATATCATCATGCATACTTCTTTCCTCTAAGTACAAGCAAAATATTCGGGGCCAACTGGTGGCCTCCTCTTCATTCCCATTCTAGCTATTATAGGGTTTACTCTTATGGGTTTGTTTGTTTTTAACCTCACAATACATAATGGACTTTCTCAGTAAATATAGAACTAAGCCATTTTTTAAGTAGATACACAATATAATTTGGATGTATCATAATTTACTGTAATATTTCCCTATTGAAAATTGATTCTTTTCTGTTTAATTTCTATCCCAAACTAAGTGTGCTAGGCCAAAATTATATGCCTATTTTACATTTTAATGGATAATATTATTTTGTTACCCACTGGACATGAATGTGTAATGATGTCAGCAGAGATTTTTGTCAATTTGATGGATGAAAATTGGCATTTTGATTGTATTTTGTAACAATGAGGTTGAATGTTTATTCACTAATATATTGATGAACCATTTGGATTTTCATATCTGAATTGCCTTTCCATATCCTGTGCCACTTTATCTTCAGAGATTTTTTTTTCTTTCTTAAAAATGAGTTTATTACATATCTTTGTACAAGTTGCACCTATTTTCTTTGAGGTTGTTGGGTTTTTTGCTCTTGCTTTATTGCTAATGGTATGTTTTGCTGAATTGAAATTTATATTTTTCTGTGTTGTGATATTTGTGTCTGAAAAACTAAAACCTAATTTGATATGTTATGAAATAGACAACAGATATACTTTAGGCAGGAAATGCAAATTATCTGTCTTTGCCGTTTAGATGATCTATGTACAGTTTTGCTTGACATGTTTTAAAGATTTACTGAGATATTGTGTCATCTAAAAATAATTTTTTAATTACACATTGTGACATTAGCTTGATATAAAAATACTGTTTTGCTTTACCAGATTGTCATATTTTTCTGTTGATTTAAAACAATTTATTAGTTTTCAGAGGCTCTATTTTGTTAATTTTTGAATATCAGGACTGCTGATTTTAAAACATGTTGAAGCTATCATTGATGTAAACTTTCGTGTTAATATATTGGATCTTAAGGGTGTTGAGTACATGTTTAGTGATTAATTCTAAAGGCAAAAATTATTGTTTCTATCGTAGATGTCAGTGGTGAACAATGTATTGCTAAATTTAATCATTTTTTAATTTTCTAAATACTCATCCTATTTGGCCTCATTTCAACATTTAACATTGGTGACCAACCTTCCTCCTTAAAACACTATCTTTTCTTGGTTTTGTTTTTTTCTCTTTTTTTTTGAGACAGAGTCTCACTATGTTGCCCGGGCTGGAGTGCGGAAACTGCAGGTGTGTGCCTGGCTAATTTTTGTGTTTTTTTAAGAGACAGGGTCTCACTGTATTGCCCAGGCTAGTCTTGAACTCCTAGGTTCAAACAGTCCTTCTGCCTTGGCCTCCCAAAGTGCCAGAATTTGCTACTGATAAGTAGTTTTTTTTCCCTAGTTTTTATCAGCAGCCAAACATAATAGTTTTTTTTTTTTTTTTTTTTTTTTTAATTGTGGTTAAATGCTTGAATTCTGGAGCCTAGTTATTTGGGTTCAGATTTTCACCCAGCATTTATTAGTTGTAACTTGTCTAGTTACATAATCTTTATGCTTTAGTTTCCTCATCTGTAAACTGAGGATAATAATCCTTTTTACCTCTAGAATTGCTGTGAGGATTAAATGAATAAAAATATGTAGTGCTTATTCTCCTTCATCAACTCTCTCCTGGACCGTTGCAATAACTATCACCTTCTCTAGTTTTGAGTACCTCTAGTCTGTATCCAGTTGTCTTACTAATACATGAATTTGTTACTCTTGTACTTAAATTTGTCCAGAGGCTTCCCATTTCTTGCAAGGTAAATCTAGACTTTATAGCATGGCTTACAAGGCCCTCCAAATCCAGCCTCAGTCTTTTTGTTTTCATTTCCAGCTGTTCACAGCTCCAGGTGACCTAAATTTAGATCATGGTAGGTCATTTTTCCTTTCTAAAACTATCCTGTTGCTTTTATGCCATCTTGCTTTTCTTATACTTTATGTTATACCTTCTCTCTGAAATAATCTCGTCTTTTTCTCTAGGATGAGGGCTTCTCGATCACGTATACTTAGTCCATATGTCTTGGTCACTCTATGATTCTTAGTGTATAAGCACCATTTTTTAATAATTAAATTAATTTTAATATTCCAGGTCCCAAGACAATGCTTATCACATAGTATGCCCCCAGTACATAAACAAATTGAAAAAACAGTCTGTGGATTTTAATTAGTGGTACTTAATATTTTAAAAGTTATATTAATGGGATCTTGGCTTAGCTATGTTATTTTTATATACAAAACATTGAAATTTTGGTTAGATTGGAATGGTAGTTTTTGTCATCATTTTAATATAATTTGTATAGTAATTTAATTCATTGTTTTCATGGCTTTTGTTGTTCTATGTGTATGATACATTTTAAATTATTGAGTTTTATTACTCTTAATAGTCAGTTCTCTTGGGTTTCTATGGATAATACCTATTTCACTGAAATCTCTGCTTTATCTTTAATCTAAAAATATGAGTGTACTGTTAGTTTTTGCTTATTTTTACTGTTTTGGGTAATATCAAGTCAGTTAAATTAGATCTCTCTACATCTTAATCCAGTTTTTGGCAGCATAAAATAATTAAGGGTATACTTTGTTTTGTAAAGTCCCTGGGTTCCCTTTTCATTCTATTCTGAAAGAAATTTGTTAACAAATTGAGAACTCCTAATTTAGCTTCCGGGAGTGATTTTATGGTAATAGAAAGCACTGCCCTTCTTCTTTGCTTTTCTTTTCTTTTTTTTTTTTTTTTTGTTTTTTTTGTTTTTTTGTTTTTTTTTTTTTTGAGACGGAGTCTCGCTCTGTTGCCCGGGCTGGAGTACAGTGGCCGGATCTCAGCTCACTGCAAGCTCCGCCTCCCGGGTTCACGCCATTCTCCTGCCTCAGCCTCCCGAGTAGCTGGGACTACAGGCGCCTGCCACCTCGCCCGGCTAGTTTTTTGTATTTTTTAGTAGAGACGGGGTTTCACCGTGTTAGCCAGGATGGTCTCGATCTCCTGACCTCATGATCCGCCCGTCTCGGCCTCCCAGAGTGCTGGGATTACAGGCTTGAGCCACCGCGCCCGGCCCTTTTTTTTTTTTTTTTTGAGACGGAGTCTCTCTCTGTCGCCCAGGCTGGAGTGCAGTGGCATGATCTTGGCTCACTGCAAGCTCCGCCTCCTGGGTTCAAGCAATTCTTCTGCCCGAGCCCCCCGAGTAGCTGGGGCTACAGGATCACGCCACCACACCCAGCTAATTTTTGTATTTTTAGTAGAGACAGGGTATCACCATATTGGCCAGGCTGGCTTGAACTCCTGACCTTGTGATCCGCGTGCCTCAGCCTCCCAAAGTGCTGGGATTACAGGTGTGAGCCACTGCACCCGGCCAGCACTGTTCTTCTTTCTTGACCTGGTTTTTTGTTGTTGTTATTTTAGATATAGGTACTATGATATTGGGCCATAATCTTTGGCTTTGCTCCAATGATTGACTTCTAGGGAGTCTGTACTCACGCAATTACTCCTTTTACTGACTATTGCTAACTATAACCACAACTATATTTGACTCCTAGGGGTCTTCTCACTTAATAATCTGTATGTGATTTCATTTGGCCCATACTTCATCTGTGTATGTGGTATGTGTGTGATACACATGGACACATGTATGAGACTTTGTCACTCTTTTCTGGCATTGGATAAACATTTTGAAATATGTAATAAGAAATACATAATTTAGGAACATTATGATTACTTTAAGAATTTGAATGGGGGCAAAAAGATTTTTAAAATGTATAACTTGAAACTAACATAACAATTAAAAGTTACCCAGGACAATTATTGTTTATAAAACATAATTTTACAAGTTCTAATTTATAGAATAGTCCACTTTGTATCATTCAGTATAAAATATAACTGCAGAGTTATTGTTACAGTCATCCCTCCATATCCGTGGGGCATTGGTTCCAGGACCACTCTTGGATATCAAAATCTGAAGATGCTCAAGTCCCTTATGTAAAATGCCATCATGTTCACATATAACTTATGCTTCTGTTTCTGTATGCTTTCAATTATCTCTAAATACTTATTATAATACCTAATACAATGTAAATGCTATGTAAATAGTTGTTATACCATATTGTTTTTTATTTGTATTTTTTTATTGTTGTATTGCTATTTTTTATTGGGTTTTTTTTCCCAAATATTTTCCATCCATGGTTGGTTGAATCCATTGATGCAGAACCTGCAGATACGCAGGGCAGACTGTATTAACTTCAGAAGGTAATGTGTATTGTTCACATACACACACACACACACACACACACACACACACACTGTCCTATTTCCCAACATGACAAATTGTCAAATTTTTATGCATTAATAACTAATGAAAATAACAGAGTATTTTTGGTTTTCATCCATTTTTAAATGTCTTTTATAAATGTGATGTATTTCATTTATAATCCTGCTTTTTCATTTTAATGAAGAATTTCATTTTCTTACTGTTTTGGTTTTGTTAGTCATGAAATTTTTTTAAATCATAATAACCCTCCTCCTGGGAATTTATCATAAGGAAATAAAGAAATGCTAATATAAAAAGACATTTATAGCTATAGTTATATTAGGAAAATTATTCCCACCAAAAACATGTAACTCCCCAAATAAAAACAACTGAAAACATTGTATAGGAGGGTAGTGATAAACTATAACAAATCAGTATTAAAAAATTATGTATCTTCTTTAGATTTATAGATTATGAGATATTTACATAGGAATGAAGAAACCTGTTTTATGTCCTAAGTATATGCTACTAAATTGTTACATATAAGTGGCTAGAGATTAGAAGAGAGCAAAAAATGAGCATGGTATTATTTTAGAATGGTAGGAGTCTGAGTAAAATAAAATTCTTCAGCAAAAATTTAAGTACGTTAATCTCATGAATGTAACATTTAAGTAGAGCCTCATTTTGACCACAGACACACTCAAAGGTTAATTAGATATTTTTAAAAAGTAGCCCTGATCGGTTAGCCACAGCAAATAAAAACCTGAGACAAACATTTTATCAGGAACCACCACTGAGTAGGGCAACTCATATTCAAATGAAATAAACATCAAATCTCTTCCTCAAAACAACATTAAAGTTACCAGCTTTTTGTGTTATATAATTTCAGTTAGTTATGCAGTATACTAAATAAGGTGTAAGGATATGCATTGAGGCACAAACAATTCATTGACTTTTATATATGTATATCTTTTAAAACTTGGATCGTATTTGAACACACAATGATTTCTCTAAAAGGTGAAATTCAGCTGGGCATGGTGGCTCACACCTGTAATCCCAGCACTTAGGGAGGCAGATGTGGGACGATAGCTTGAGCCCAGGAGTTCAAGACCTGCCTGGGCAGCAAAGTGTGACTCCATTCTCCACAAAAAGGAAAAAAAAAGGACAAAAAAGGTGTAACAAGTGAAATTCAGAACTCTGGAAACATTTTTTAAATGAGATACTTAACATATGTCTATATTCTTAAAATACTTAGGCAAGTTTGATAAAAGTATTATGAGTAGAAGAGGAGAAAGTTAGAATGGTTGATTATTGCCTCATGAATATACTATTAAAAGTGTGACTTTATGGTGTGACTTTAGTGTAGAATTGTTCATGCATTCTTTTTTTTTTCTTTTCTTTTTTTTTTTTTTTTTTTGAGAAGGAGTTTCACTCTTGTTGCCCAGGCTGGAGTGCAGTGGCGTGATCTTGGCTCACCACAACCTCCACCTCCTGGGTTCAAGCGATTCTCCTGCCTCAGCCTCCTGAGTAAACTTGGATTACAGGCATGTGCTATCAAGCCCGGCTAATTTTGTATTTTTAGTAGAGACGGGGTTTCTGCATGTTAGTCAGGCTGATCTCGAACTCCCGACCTCAGGTGATCCGCCCGCCTCGGCCTCCCAAAGTGCTGGGATTACAGGCATGAGCCACTGCACTTAGCCTGTTCATGCCTTCTTTATGTGTGTATGTGTGTGGTTTTTTTTATACTTAAGATTATGCATGAAGCCTCCATGAAGCCTTCAATGTGATTTAATTAATAAATAGGCAGCCAGTTGAGCTCTGTGAGAAGTGATTGATCGAGCTACATGAAAGTAATTCTTTAAGTATATTCTCTCTGAATCATAGCAAGAGGAGAAGTTCTGCTTTGAATGAAACTGGTAGGCACTCCCTGTAATTGCCCAGTGAATCAGATTGACAAAGATAGCTACACAAGGAAGATAGGCCTACAAAGGACTAAATCAATGGGATTCAGTCACAAGCAAGTGAAATTATATCAGTCAATAACTTTCCTTAAGTGACTTCCTGAAATCTTCCAGACCCATATTTTCCTTTTCAGGTTACTCATTTATGTCAGTTATTAAAGAACTGCAAAATTGCCTGATTATATCAAGGACCTTGTTGTGACATAGTCTGTAAATGTGGATCTTTTTTAAAAGGAAGTTTGAGTTTCATGTAGAGCATTGAGCATGTTGGCTGAAGATATGACTTTTTCTGAAGCTTGTAACTGTAAAGAAATTGTGGGATCTAGTTTTCCCTTTAAAAATAAGATTCTTGTGTTTGTTTCTTCTCACCAGATTTACTTTTGAATCTACTTCATATTAAAGATATTGAAAGACATTCAGTTACTCATATGTTAAATTGTTATGTAGAGGGTTTATAAGAGACAGAAGAATTCATAGCATCATGGGATCATTCCTAAAAGGATGAAGGAGAAGTCTTCAGATAAACAAAGGTGACTGGTGAATTGAATCTTGAAGTATGAGTAGGTTTTGGGAGATTGAATTAGGAGGTAGCAAATCCTTCAAGGGAATAAACAGACATGAATAAAGACACAAACTGGGACCATATGAGTCATGTGTGATGTAGGTTTAAGAGAACAGGTAGATTGGGGCCTTGAGTGCAAGCTAATGATGTTAAACAGTCTAGTGGGGATTTATTAAAGACAAGGGGTGATACAAAGGAGATGATTGTAAAAGACTGGTATTGTGGTGATATACCTGATGAACACATGGGCAGCTGGAGGAAGACCAGTTTGAAGGTTGTGAACCTAGACTGATGGAAGAAGAAATGCAAAGGATCAGAAAGATCTAGGAAACATAACATCACACTAGGGTTGCAGCAGATAATTCATCAAAAATGGAAAGGCAAGGAAGAAAGGGAAGTGTTTAAAGCAAACTGGATGACCAAGCTGAATAATTGGAGAGAATGGTGAGTAGAAACAGAAAAAAGTTGAGTTGGCTATATGTATTTTTTGGAGACAAATACACTAGGTGAATAGAGGGTTACGAAGGTTTTTTTTTTGTTTTGTTTTGTTTTTAAAGGTCTATTGAATTAGACATTTTCAGAAAGCATTTAAAGTTATGGGATTATAAATACAAAGAGGAGCTGCTTGTGGTTGCTCACGCCTGTAACCCCAGCACTTTAGGAGGCCAAGGTGGGCAGATCAGTTGAGCCCAGTAGTTCAAGACCAGCCCTGGGCAAAATGGTGAAACCCGTCTCTACTAAAAATACAAGAATTAGCTGAGTGTGGTGGTGCGTGCCTGTAGTTCCAGCTACTCTGGAGGCTGAGGTGGAAGAATCGCTTGAACTCAGGAGGCAGAGGTTGCCGTGAACTGAGATCATGCCACTGCACTGCAGCCTGGGTGATGGAGTGAGACTCTTTCTCGAAAATAAAATAAAAGTGAATATAAAGAGGAATAGAACTCTGGAAATAAATTTGGTAACTGTTACACATTTATTCTTTACCCCTTAAGTATTCAATTCTAATTTTCTGACCTTTGCTTTAAGTAAATGACTGTGTCTTTCAGTGGATATTGAAGGTACAGCAGGAAATCATGCTCTATAAGAATGGAACACCTGAAAGAATTACGTAGGTGCCCTTGGTTTAGTTGAGTCACAGGCTGACTCCAGAGAAATTTAATTGCCATGTAGCAGAGCCTCAAGATGAGATTTTAATACTCTGCCATTTTTAAGCTTTGTTTTGCTGACTGAAATATCTCTGTATATAAATAATACTTATCTGTGCTTAGTTGTATGTCAGCTGATTCACTTTAAAGTTGTGGAATATTTGTAATTTGTCTTTCACCCCGTTTATCTGTTTTGTATTTGTTTCTATTTTTCTTTGTGGTTACCTTCATCCCAGCTGAATTTGCTCTGTTTTAAGACAGTGGTCCTTAAACATTAGGGTGCATTTGAATCACCTGAAAGGCTTGTTAGATGGGTTTCTGTTTTAAAACTCTGAAGTGGTGACCAAGAATTTGTATTTCTAACAGGTTCCCAAGTGATACAGTTGCTACTGGTCTGGAGACTATACTATAACAATCACCGCTTTATAAATAAAGGCCTTTAAGCTAAAGTCCTAAGATAAGGTTCTCAGCTTGGCTAGAGATACAAAAATGTCACCTGTAGAAGGAATTACAGAAAAACAAGCAAAAACAGGCCTGGATCTCACTCTTGAAGATTCCAATCAGTAGGTGAACAATTTAGGAATGGTACCTCAGAGTTTAAGTTTAAGAAGTTTAAGAGTTTAAGGGCATATGCCTTTTTTGCATATGCCCACATATCACTCATCTAAACCTAGTGAATTGCCTTTTTGAAGTCTCTTTTTGTTGTAATGTGAAGATGTCATGATACCAAGAGCTCCATTCTTTACTAGCTGAACCTGATCATTGACTCTTAGAGCTTTTAGGGAGGCGATACAATTGTCTTGGCCAAAATGGTATTATAAAATGTTGAAGCCAGGTGCTGATAAACTCAGAATTATTAAAAGCTCTATATGTAAAATAACAAACCATTAAAGAGTGTTTTTTACCCCCAATAGTGACCCTTGAACCAGATTGGCATAGCAACGTTCTAGATTGCTCTGAAATAGCACTGTATCTGTTATCTCCTGAGACAGATCTGTTTTCACTACAGTCAGAAAGTGTGATACAGCCCTGCCAAGCAAAACTGGCTTTCAGATTTTAGATTCTAAACTTCTAATTTCCATTAGGACTTTCTCTTTAACTCATGGGTTATTTAGAAGTGTATTTTATTTCCAAATATTTTGAGGATTTTCCATGTATATTTCTGTTAATGATTTCTAGTTTAATTGCAACTCTAATATCTCCATCATCCCAGAGTTTGTTCTGCTGATTGCTTTGTTTCTTGACAGTGGATTTTTTTTTTTCATTTTATGTGCCTCAAAACTTTTTTTTTTTTGAGATGGAGTCTTTGTTGCCCAGACTGGAGTGCAGTGATGCGCTATCTCGGCTCACTGCAAACTCTTCCTCCTGGGTTCAAGTGATTCTCCTGCCTCAGCCTCCCAAGTAGCTGGAATTACAGGTGTGCGCCACCACGCCCAGCTAATTTTTGCATTTTTAGTAGAGACGGGGTTTCACCATGTTAGCCAGGCTGGTCTCGAACTCCTGACCTCAGGTGATCCACACACCTCTGCCTCCTAAAGTGCTGAGATTACAGGCGTGAGCCACCGTGCCCGGCGTGCCTCATAACTTTTGATTGAATGTTGGACATCATGAGTTGAACAGTAGAATACTTATGCCTGAAAGGGCACATCTGTTCTTTTTCAAGGCTGTTAGTGTGGCAGAGTTGAGTCAGTTTAATCTGGAGCTGAGCCGGGCTTATGTTTTCTTGTTGCTCTGCTTATCTCAGTGTACCACAAGGCTTCAGATTTCTTTACTATTTCCTGTGTTTCTGGTTGAGGTTGTAATGCCAGAGTGCTTTTTGTCATTTGTACTCCCCTGTTAAATTTCACCTTTCTCTATATGCCTGTGCTACTGAAGAAGCCCCATTCCACTGTCTTTCCTCTTACTTAGTAGTAGACTGCTGTCACGTGTTATTCAGTGCTTGCTGGTCTGGTGGTATTAGCCAAAGGAATTCTTAATTTTCCTCATTCAAACTCAGCCTTCAGCCTCCAACGAACCACAGGTTTGGTTTTTGAATGTAGGCCTTTTTCATTGTTCCTGGCCCTTTTTCCTATGGCAGCCTTATTCTGGTTTGTGTCTTTGGCAAATCTTGTGAGGGAGTTTCTTTCTGACTCTCGGGGGTAGGAGACCTTTAAAAGATACAAGGTAGTATACTGGGCCCAGAAGTGTTTCCTGTCACTCCTGTAGGAGTAGAGGATTTTTTTTCCTCTTATATTTTTTTCTCTTCACAGTGAAACTGCTTTGTTCCCTGTGTGGCAACAGGGTTTACAGCCTTTCTTTTAATGACATTATGGCTTTTATTCCTTAAAGGAGAAGGGTCTGGGTGAGACTTTGGGTCTTTCCCACTGTGGTGGCTGCTCCCCTTCTCCAGGTCTACACCACCAACTAGTGAATGGTCTTTCTAATGGCCCAACTTGTCTGAATCTTTTTCTTGAGTACCTGGTGGAGGTGTCTGTTAGTTTTCTATGGCTGTTAGAACAAGTTACTACAAATTTGGTAGCTTAAAACAGCACACATTTTTTTCATAATTTTGGAAGACATAAGTCCAAAACCAGTTTCATTTGGTCAAGGTGTTCAGCAAGGCTGGTTTCTTCTAGAGTGTTTGGGGGTAGAACCCATTTTCTTGCCTTTTCTAGCATTAAAGTTGTTCTACACTCCTTGGTTTGTGACGCCAACCTCTTGCAGCTATAGTCACATCTATTTATCTCTCTGATTTTGACTTCTCCTACTTCTCTCTTATAAGAACTCTCTCCTGTGATTATATCAGGCCCCTCATCTCAAAATTCTTAATCATATTTGCAAAATCCCTTTTACCATACAAGGTAACATATTCACAGGTTCAGGGCATTAGAACATGGACTCTTTGGTATTGTTATTCAGCCTACCACAAGGTTCCTGGAAAAAAGTTTGTGAATGAAGGTAACCGTCCCTGGAGCTGTAGGCTCCCAAGGCTTCTGTACTCTATTAGCCAACATTTCATCTTTAGCAAACCTTTAAAATTCATAACTGAATTCTTACTCGCATAGTGTTGAGCAGCTCTTCCTCTCATGCTCTGCCACAGGTGATCAGAGCTTGGATCCCATCCCTCTTTTATGGGGCCTATCTTTCTTGGATTTCAGGCCACTTGGTTGCCCTCTGACATCAGCTCTCTGATGGCTTGAAAAGTTACAATTTTGTAGTTTATTTTGTTTTTTCTTGCTAGGATAGAAGGAGTGTTATTTCCAGTTGTTGTTGTTACTGTTTTTCCATTCTAGCCAGAGGCTTTTCAAAGAAACTTCAGAAACTTTACTGAGCCTGAGGGAACACAAGTCAACTGCCAGTAATCACTATTTTCAGCTTTATAGTAATAGCAGCAGTAGTAAACTAGAACAAATTGTAGTGATAGTAAGAATGGTTGTAGTTGAACTCATAGTGAAGGAAAGTAAGCACTTACCACAACCATATGCCAAGCATTATTTTAATTACTTTATACACTTATTTAATCCTTAAACTCTATGAGGTGGTTACTGTTTTTATTTACATTTATAAATGAGAAAACCGAGGCACGTGGAGATTAAGTCATTTTCTCAAAGTCTCAGGCTGATACTGACAGAGCTAGGATTTTAGTCCAGGAACTACTTCTCCAGAATCTGTACTTTTAAGCATGAGGCCTGTGCTGCTTCTCAAAAGATAATTTGTTCTGAGGATATGATTCTGTAGTTAACTCAATTTCCTCTGTGAGCTTTTTGCTGAACTATTTACCAATTTTCTTGAGTCAAGGGCATTTCTTTTAATCCTATATCCCTAGAAGTAGATGGAAATAAGATCAGGTTTTCTCAACCTGGGTTTCCTGGGAGAATTAATTCCTAATACTCTCAGGCATCCATTGAATGTAGAGAATAAATGTTTTTTCGGTGGATTTTAAATCGTATTTGTTATCTACTAAATTGGGAGAAGTGCAAAAAAAAAAGTCAAATAATTTTCTATTTTCTGTGTTTCAAATGAGAAGCTCCTATAATCACCTACAAAATGATAATCGCTACATAATGTAAGTATCAAGCATCATCATGGACAACTCAACTAGAGTATGAGATAAAACCTCACCTTGATTCTGTGGATTTTTTTTTTTTTTTTTTTTACCCTGCTCTCATCACCTTTGAAATTGGAGACTCATCTTTTTCTAGTTGTTCTCTAGTCAGGGGATATATCTCTACCTGTATATAGAAGGTCAGCTTTGGGGCTATACTCTGAATTCATAACTTGTAATTCTATTTCAAGGTGCTGTGATTTATATCTTTGTCAGAATGCTAACTTTTAAAGATTTATTTTAAATAAGGAATAAAGAGGTCTTCCTTAATCACATGGTTTTCTCAGTCTTGGGAAGTTCATTTTGTTTCTTTTATTCTTTTTCAGTGTCTGAGTATATGCATGCATGGATATTTGCATGTAAACTTCAACTGGGATTAAAACCAGTTAGGGCCATCCATGTATTTTGTAAAGAAGATCATCCTGCATAATTACTCCTCATCAGTAACTACCATCAAATATGTTTTCACTTTAGGATATTCTTATCCTAAAGTTTTTGAATGCTAATACTGACCTGACAGTTCCACTTATAGGAGAAAGGGAACTGGATACCATTTTCCAGTTCATTTACAGGTATTTCCTATCGTATGTTACTTTAGCCTGGGACAGAACCCAGCAGCCTTTTAAAACTTTATTAAAAGCTCTATTTGATTGTTGCCAATTATAAAGCAGATTTGAAAAGAAAAAGATAAAGCAGATTTGAAAAGTGGACCTTTAAGAATTGTTTGGATATATCGGGTTTTTACAGCCATTTAAAAAGAACTCAAGATAGTCTTCCCACAGGACAGTCATGGTGATTAGTAAGGAACTACATAGGAAGTAAAGTTGTTTCTTGAGTTTACCAATTTCTGTTGGTGTTTTCATCAAAAGATTTTCTGGAATTTTGACTTATCACTATATACTGAAAAAAAAAAAATCAACCTCATCTTCAAATGATTTCAGTCAATTCAGTAGATTTAATCTTAGTACCTATTTACTTCATTGATAGTATCTTGCCCTAGCGATAGTAGAGATAGTAGACTAGAACTTTTCTTTTTTTAGATAGAGTTTCGCTCTTGTTGCCTGGGCTGGAATGCAGTGGCACGATCTCAGCTCACTGCAACCTCCGCCTCCCGGGTTCAAGTGATTCTCATGCCTCAGCCTCCCGAGTAGCTGAGACTACAGGCATGCACCACCATGCCCGGCTAATTTTGTATTTGTAGTAGAGACAGGATTTCACCATGTTAGTCAGGCTGGTCTTGAACTCCCGACCTCAGGTGATCCACCCGCCTCAGCCTCCTGAAGCGCTGGGATTACAGGCATGAGCCGCCGTGGCTGGCCAGGACTAGAACTTTTAAATGTATTTTATTCATATTGCCACAATTTAGAATTATTATGACATCTAAAATAGATAATATTTTATAAATAAAAGCTAATGTTGATAGATTTAAGGTGACTAATCTATCATACGTACTGATACCAGAATCTCCTCAGTTTTCTAAATTATGACTAGTGATTACCATTGGGCATAGTAGTACGTAGTACGCCTTTATTATTTGAAATCACAATTTAATTTCTTGGTGAATTAGGATTCAAGGGTAGGAGGAATTTGAGATATTGAGCTATTCAAAAATTTACCTAACTTTTGAACTTCATCAGTATATCCCCACCATGTTGTTATGCAGCTATTGTTTGAGTACTTTCCCTTACCACAGTTAATGCTAGAGGTACAGTTCAGGCTAGTTCAATCCTCATCTGAAAGTTTACCTTCCCTTCAGATTCTCAAAGTTCATTGTTGATACCCATTTATCTAACTCAGCATTTTGTTTAACATCATTGTACTGCATAAGAATCAATAAAGTGCACACACTCCCAAATCTTGTTTGTCCCTTCTTCTATTCTATCTTCTCCTTCATCTTTGTCTAACTCTGAGCTGTCAAATGGCCCATGGTGGGAAAATGAAGAGTTTAACACTTAAATTTAAAGGAAGGGGTGTGTATGTCTGTGTTTGTGTGTGTGTGTGTGTGTGTGTGTAGGTAGGAAGGGAGTGTATTTGAATCTATGTATTACCTGATTTTTCTGTAAATCTAACATATTCCTTTAAAAAAAGTCTTTTTTAAAAAGTTAAAGGACTGTAAGTAGAAAAATTAATATTTTTCTTTTAAAAGCTTTTGATCATTATAAAAATGTATATACAAAAATATTAAAAGTAAGTTGAAATCACCTATAATCTTATAGTATTTCAATGTATTTACTTCTATTCACATATTTTTAATGATTCTGTTCAAAACATTTAAAAACGTTTAGCCATGGATATAATTTGAAAGCTGAAAATATCAAAATATTTTGGAAACAGTTTTTTGTTAAAACATTTCTTGATCCATTCTCTTCCTTTCCCATTCCTATGACTTCCTTGAGACCTTTCTCAGTGTCTAGCCTCTACTTTCTGCCATGTTATTCTATTCACCTTAGCTTCTTTGCTGTTTTCTCTTGGCTTCATTCTCTGTTCCTCACTTCTGATTATCTCTCCCTTGGATCCCACTCTGTCTGCCTTGCCTCTCCTCATTTTTATTGCTAGTATATAATTGGGTTCTGCAGCTCTCCTATGTCTCACTTCCCCCAACCTTCTGGCTCATTTCCTCGCCTGATAAAATGGCCAGTCATCGTGGAAAGTGCACCACTGTCCTCACTAATATCCAGAGCAGGGCATGTGTTCTCTTCCTTCTTTATTCCTCACTGTACCCTGCTATTCTTTACTTCATTCTCTAAATACTGTTCTTCCAAGGCTGTCTTGGACATTTACTGAACAATTTAGGGTAACAGAGGCCTTACACATGGAACAGTGTAAGATTTAAAATTAAATGCTTTGTATTTTGTTCATAAAAGTTACTTGGCCATCCTTGCCACTAAGAATGTTTCCTTTTTGCCTTAGACCTAGTTTTATAAAAAGCAGTGATCAGTGACTTAAGATAAATGTCTTTAGACTTAAAATGATGCTTCATTGTATGCCATCAAGAGATTAGATTCTAAGGAAAGAATTAGAAAATTTAATAAATTTTGTGCTATAATTTTTAAACGTTATTTTCAAAATGCCTTTACTAAATAAATTTTTCAAATAATTGAAAAATTTTCAATTTTTTGAAAATTTATAACTAAATAATATTTTAATTATTTAAATATTTATATTATTAAAATAATATAAATATTGTTTATAACTAAATAATATTTTACTAAGTAAAATTTTTCAAAATTTTTTTACTAAAAATGCTTTTAGTAAAAATTGGGGAAGAGAGGTTTAATTTTCAAAATATTCATATTTGGATAATGAGGGTAGCCCAGCTGCCACTGGACTTTTCTTATTAAGGTGGTATTCTGGTGAAATTTAAATTAAAAGTGTTCACTTGGTATATTTTTTCTATAATTAAATTGATTTGCTGATTTTGTTAGACACATGGAATGGCTAACCTGTCTAACACATTTAGTATTTATTTTATCACTTTCTTTGACTTTAAAATCTGTATTTTAACCTCAGACCTTTAAGTGTCTTTGTATTATTCATACATACTTTTTGTTTATGTTATAAATATTTGGATTTTTAAATTTTTAAAACATTTTTAATAGATGCAGTATAGTCAAGTAATTTGTATTTAAAGAAAACAGAAGCCTGAACGTGGTATATATTACATAGTGAAGTGTGGTATTTCTGGGGTACACAATTTTAGAGTAATAAATGATATAATTTCAAGCACCTACAGCAGTGAAATATTTCTCATTTTACACATTTATGTTTCTGTAAGATTTGTTTTTGCAGTTTTATCTTCCATTGCAGTGTGTTAATATTGTTAAATTATACAAGAGAAGGATTATATATTATATACTTAATCATTTGGAAAGACTGAGACTCTTACCACAATTCCTCTATTGACTAAATGCATGACCTTGAATCAAGTTACCTCTAAGGTCATTGTCTTATCTTTAAAATGAAGACATTAACTTCATTTTTTCTCAAGTTATGTAACTTTTATAACTGAGAGATTCCAAAACAAATATACAGTTTCAAAAAAGATCCCAAAGTCTGTAATCTCACCATTCATCTGACACTTGATTTATCTGCCTAGCATCACTACTAAGCAGCAGGGAACGAGCTTTGTCAGGGATAGAGCTGTGAGCCCCTTCCTCCCTCTTGGCGGGAACTGTCAATGATTTCTCTAAGTGAGCTGATACGTTTTTACTAAAAATTTCAACCCTTAGAGTCATACAAAACAAGTATAATCCAACTTCTAGTTGAAAAGCCAACTATATTGTTTTTGATTTTTCTTTCATTTTTAAATTAAGCATTCTGTTTCATCTGTTACTCCTATAGCAAGGTGTTTATTTGTATTGATTTTATATTTCTTTGGACATAAGAAATAGACACTTAAAATAAACATAATAATGAAACGAGGTGAAATGAATTTGAAAATAGGACTGGACACAAATTTTGAAATTTGATTGATCTCCCCAGTGAAATGTTATTTTAAAGTTATTTTAAAATGTTATTTTAAATGGGAATTATAGTAATGATAATGTTAGATGCTTACTGTATCCCAGACTGTTTTCTGATCTTTGACTCTACTATCACATTCAGTTCTTACAACAGTTCTATGAGGTATACATACCTCCATTTTAGAAGTCAGGTAACTGGGGTACATAGCAATGTGAAATAGAAATTGTTCCAATTATATATTTAAATGATATTATGTAGATTAAGTTATGTATTAGAATATAATTTCTTCCCTTCCAGAAAAATACTACCATAGCGTATGATAAAATCTACTGGCCTTCACATTAGTTGCCAAGATTTATTGAGGGCTTATATGCCAGTCAGTGTGCTGGTGCCTTCCACATTTGATCTCATTTAATCCTCATAACAACTGCATGAGATAGATATTGATTTCTTTACTATATTATGGGTGAGGAAAATGAGAATTACTTGCCCAATATTATACAATTGGAAAATGGTGGAATTATAATTTGAGTCTAGGCAGTCTTAACCATACAGTTCATGCACTAATCATTAGGCATACCGCCTCACCCCACTACACTGCTTTAGCATATTTGACTTTGTTGCAACAAAAAAAGTAGATACTTCCTCTTGACAGGCAATATGTAACTATATGAGATACAGAATATATTGATAGTTACTGGTATGTGCATCAGTGAAGTGCTTTGAAAACAATTTTTTCTACATTAATTTGCTTACTAGCTGCATATGAAATAAATACAAAGCCCAAACTTGATCTTTGATTTAAAATACTGCACAGTTTTTTGTCCTGGGAAGATAGGAGCCAAGACAAGTCACATTGCTTATTCTAGCTTATTCTAGTGAAATTTAGGATGTGGGGACATTAGCAATAGCTCTTTAGTTTTTATCAAGCTTGACTTATCAACTTGAATTTAATTGGGAGTTAAAGCAGATTTCCATATCTACTGTGTCTATATTTGGATGCATTTCAAAGTCAAATACAAGTATGTATTTTCAGTTGTCTTCTCATCTCCATTATTTGTACATGTAATTAAGAGTTAATTGTATTTCTATTATAAATGATATGGTTGCTTCCTCTTGCATTATACTTTTCCAGTAGTAAACTACAAACAAAGCAGTTCTCAGAATATCAGATTCAGAATGTGCTCAAAAGCTCTTCGCTTAGAGACTGAAGCACTGAAAAAAGTTAGGATGTGTGACCTTACTATTTAACAAGCGAATTCTACTCTATTATTTCTTATATGTTGATAAATACAACATGTCTTTGAAAACTATGTTT
This sequence comes from Papio anubis, assembly GCF_008728515.1. Taxonomy (NCBI): domain Eukaryota; kingdom Metazoa; phylum Chordata; class Mammalia; order Primates; family Cercopithecidae; genus Papio; species Papio anubis. Next base: position 81,070,239 of record NC_044979.1, read on the forward strand.
AACATTGTATTCTTTTGGGGGGGGATGTTTACAATTTTGTTTTTACTTTCTTTGGAGATTATTCAGTTTGGCATGATAGCTCTCCTCAGTAACGCTTTATTTGTCTGTGTGCCACTTTTCACTTTCTTTTTCTCAATGGAACCTAGAAGCATTAAACACATCTCTAATTGTTAATATAAAAAAATGAACTTTTTCTGTGATGTGTGACTACTTGGCATTTTTACCTCATCTTCACAGATCTAAATATTTGAAGGAAATGATCACTTTATGTTTACCCCAGTCAAAAAATTTTACTTCTAATCACTAAAATTTCTCCCCTGAAAACAAAGACAAAAAGGTAACAAATAATTGTAACCAAAGATATTTCTAATACTGTCTTTTTAAAAGAAAGTCTGCTCGGGCACAGGATAAGACTCATTTAAAAATTTCCTCCGTGAGTCTCTGTATTTGAGTATAACCAGCACTGTAACATACTGATTAGATGTGCTTGTTTTCAACACAGTTGCATGTTTTCTCGGGCAATGTTAAATTGCCATATTTGATGAAAAAATAGCAAATTGAAATTTTTCAAAATATTTATTGATCAAATGTTTCCTTTTATAAATACAAGCCCTTCATCATTTTAGTGTTATTTTCTTTTTTGCTTTAGAAAGGTAGTTTTATTTTGACAACCAAAAGTAATAATAATAATACAAGAGGAGGCAACTCAATGTTTCAAATGATAAAATAGTTCAATTTTAACCAATAGGAACCTACACAAGATCATGGCATTTAGGTTTAGGGTATCTATCTCTTTGGACCAGATCATATGTTATTTGAATCTACTGTGGTTTGTTAGTATGTTTCATAAGACATAGTGCAGAGCTGCTATGATCTTTAAATGTTAATGTTCTTTTCTTATCACTTTACTGTGTAGATACCCTTCATGAGACCCAACTCTGCCACAGCTCATCCTCGGAGGCAATCCCGGAAACCTCTTTTATAAGTGTGATTTTAAAAATGTGGATTAAACTCTCGATAGAGTACATAAAGTAAAGAACAGCTATATTGTCCTTTCTATAAGCTTGTCACTGCAAAAAGTTGCCTTTTGCTTGTCAGGTTTGGATAGAATATAATTGATTGGTTTGTTACTTGGACTAAAAAGGCAGTAGATTTGCCTGTGTGAATTTTTTTTTCCTATTTTTCTTCTTTTTGCTTTTTTTTGCACTAATCAGAAATATTTGATATGTGCATTGTTGAAAAATACTGGATACTTGTCTTGTCAGAATTGTCGTATTAAGTAATGTCTTTCCCTCTTGCTTCTTTGGCAAATGATGATACACAGTGTTTGGACTTACTGAAGAGTTACTGAAGCCTATGGGACTTAATAAATACAGCATGCTACTCCCTGTTGTTATTCAATACAAGTAACAAACAAGAAAGACAATGCATTCCATTAGTCTGCTATTCTGTTTCCTTCAGCTTGATACATAGATTCATATAAAGTACTGCATTTTAAAACAACTATAGACTCATATTAAATGCTATTTCTATTTATAATAGTCAGCAAAAGTGAAAGACTTATGAAGCATATGACATTCTATTTTTGACTTATTAGTCCTAGTGTGAAAGCATATTAGCATGACATTTTTACAACTTCAGATTTTAAGCTCATGAATAAAAATATATCTGTGTTGATCTCTAGATATTTTTAGTAATACCCAAATATATGCAGTCCTTATTGTTTTAATATAAACTTTCTGTGTTCAGTATGATTTTATTTTTCTCAACCTTAAATATGAACTTAGGAAATAAGGAGGGAAATACAAAGATTATTGACTATACAACCTACCAGCTGAAAGAAAGATCTTCATCAACATCTGTATCTTTCCAGAGGTATACAGAATTAAAATTTGATCTTCAAGCTTTAATGATCCAGTTTTAAGTCAACGGCAGAAATATGTTGAATATTTCATCACTCAATCTTGAACTGATTTAGAAGAGACTCTTTGCTGAAATTGAATTGCACATATACATGTAAATTGTCAACATGTAATTTGGAATTTTCTGATTAATAAATGTGGTTTTGGACATCTTTTCGGGTATAGTGACAATGGAAAATAGTTTACACTTTAGGACTAGAGTACGTAATGTTATAGATAATCAAAAGCAATTGTAATTGTAAAGCTGCTGTAATCTAGTAATCTCTGGTTATAGTGAGGAATCCTATGATTGGATGAGATGTTTGATAAAAGTAAAATGTGTACGAAATTACATATAAACAGATTATTAACTTATTGAAAGATCTCATCATATTAGAGGAAAAATATTCATAATCTTTAGCAAAATTAGTAGACTTCTGTTTAACAGAATAAGATAGGACTAGTTATCACTATATTAGCTTAAGGAAATGTTAGTAATTATTACTGTTACTGAAGTCTGGCTGCCTTTAAGCAAAATGACAGATTGCCATTTTCTAAGTGGAATATACTAATACATTAGACCATGGCCCTCTTTTAATATTTAGTGAGAAATTACTCACAGTTGCTTTATTTTAGTTGTTTTTGAGAAACTCTTAGGCCTTGTTTTGATATCACTGTTAATCAAAATCCTTTTCACTTTGATTCCAATTAGAATACTATATTATCATCATTCTCCATCTTGCATTTTCCGTGATGGTGGATATTCTATTCCACATTTGGTGCTAGTCCTAAGACTCTTTGTCACATGTTATACATACAGACTGCAAAATTCATAAGATATAGGTCCTGCAAAAAGTATAGTTGAAGTAAGAAAACTTTTGAAGTAACTAGAATACTTTGTGCTAATAATCTCTTAAATGCTCTCATATCCACAGTGTAAAATTATTCCCTGTCCATAATCAGTTCAACTGCTATAAGGAGAAAATTGATGTGTACTTAAGAAAATATGTACTAAATGATTCATATTTCACAGACGTACACAAGAAAAATGGCACATCAGGTAAATGATGGTTGTTTATCACACAGTAGGGAAAGGAAGAAACATTAAAATATCAGGAAGGAGATGAAACGTCTCTGAAATACAAGAAGAATGATATAATAGTAGATAGTGGTTCTCAAACTTTGTGCATCAGAATCACAGGAAGGATTTGTAAAAACACAGGTGACTACCCTATTCCTCTCCTCATCCTCCCTCTACCCACTTTACTCCCTCCCCTCTTCACCCTGTAGTTTCTGATTTAGTAGAGAATTCGCATTTCTAACAAGTTCCCGGGTGATGCTGTTGCTACTGGCCTGGAATACCACATTAAGAACCATTCATAGGTAGTATTTTTTAAAAAAATCATTGTGTTGTGCTCAACATTGTTTGATAAAGGAATGAGCTTTTTAAATCTCCTTAAAAGGGCCCTTAGATTTCATCTAGATAATAGAATTAGTAATTTTGTCTGCAACATACACAATTTTTTTTTATTTTATAAAATTTAGTTAAATGTTTGTTTTACACTGACTATGGAAACAGCACTATTATAGATACAGAAAGAAATCAATAAACATAGCCTGTGTTCACAATTCACTCATCCCTTTGTTATAAAAAGACTTGAAATTAGAGTTATGTTTTAATATGAAAACAAAATTTAGCCTTAGCCTTTATCCATCTTAACTTTAGAAATTATATTTATGCACTGTTTGTAGATCATTGTCATTCATTGTTGCTTGAGTGTTCATCTGATTTTATATTTATGATATTAAAAACAGACTGCTGACCAATAAATAAAATATTTACACTCTATTTCCCTGTATTTACATCCTATTAATGAAAACCACTGTTTTTAAACAAAGTTAATTATTTCATAAAACTCACCGCTATTTTACTTGATTCTCAATATGGGAATATTTCATGAATATTTCACCAGAATTTATTCAAGGAATTCAGAAGGACTCTCCAGCAGGCCTGAATATTTACATTATTAAATTTTTTAAAAAATTTAAAAATGACAATTGAAACTTGTTTAAGAGACTCAACTTGGAGTTTCGTGACATATGAAGGCAGAATCATTTTTTCTACCTGTCTGAATCAGCACTTTGTAAGTTTACATAAAATTAAGGATTGTGATTTCTAAGGTAGACATGCTTTGCAAATATTTCTTTATAAAAGTGGAAGCCTCTTTGCCATAGTGCTCACTCTAAGGCTTTCTGTAGGCCTGCCGGCAAGATTCACTGCTGTTCAGGTACATAAGATGTAATGAAATTGGATATACATGCTGGGCTTTGTAAATAAAATGAGATTGACCCCCAGCAATTATCTCATTTATCTGATTTACATTGTAAAATCAGGATCTACACTATTGATTAGAGCATAATTAGTTAATTATGAACAGGAAAATACAAAGTTACATGGAGCTTGAGCACAGCAGGTTGTGCTGCTGAAAAATTTCCAAGGGCATGAGCAGATGGAAATCAGTTTATTAAAGAACAAAGCAGACGTGTTTCAGGTATGGAAATGTCTAATTCTTCTCTCATGCTGCGAAGAGTTGCTTGACCTTATTGTGCATTTTTATATGAATTGTTTTGTGTCATCTTTCATTTTTTTGTTTCACATTTAATCTTGTAATCAGGCTGCTGCAGATATAGCTATCTAAATTGATCTCACTATTTAAGTGACTATTAAATACAGATTTGGATTTGGATACTTTTCTAATTTTTTAAAATTAATTTTTATGTGTACTTTTATGTGTAAAGAATATTTTTGTCTTTCTTACTACCCATTCATTCATTATTGGCTGATACAGAAGTCTGTAGTGGTATTAATGAAATAGGTTCAAGTCCTCCACATTAGTCTTATATTTGTGAAACGATTAGAAAACATTTTCAAACTATTTTGTATAGAAACTGCTCATGTAGGTAATTGCACTAAAATTGTTGTAAATTACAAGGAATAAAATATTGTACTTATTAATACTAAATGTTACTCAATATTGGTAGAATGTAGAATTTTGTGCAAGCTTGTATTATTTGTAAAGTGATTTAACTTGTTGACCACAATTTGTATTTTCTCCGTTAAGATGTTTAATTGAAATAATTGGCCACTATTCAATGAAAGAACTCATCACTACATGTTAATAGATTTGCGTAGATGTTTGAGCTGCTTTTATTTAAGTAATGACAGTATTGAAGACTAATTTTTTTGAACATTCTTGTGTGGAATTTTTACACAGAAATGAAAAAGTTGGAAAATCCAACCCATCAGTTCTCTGGATATTTAGTTTTTTTTCAAGTGGACAGACATAATAGTCTATATTTTCAGAGTCCAGTTTTTATTTCGTTTTATATAAAATTATAGGGGCTATAAGTAGAATGTTCCATTGGCATAAAAGATAATGTGATTATCATGAAATTTGCATGATAATTTAATTAAAATAAAATTAAAATACAAAATTTAATCATGAAAATGTACACCCTTGTTCAAGTCTATGTTAATGGATTTTGCTTCTTTCTAAAGTTTAGCTTACAAATGGCTATAAATTATTTGCATAGGACGTGCACTTAATTGTTTCAGTTAGGTTTTAAAAAGTAGTTTTAGTTTACTCCTCTAATGAAATTATCCATTAGAAATTAGAGATGTTAAAAAAAAAACCCTTTGGAACACTGACTTTTGGCCTCTTAGGCATCCGACGAAATAAATCAGCTGCTTCTTTTTACTTGTCTGCATATTCTCAGTAGTCAGGTAAACACCTGACCAATTGCTTGTTATATGGATCATAGCACATATGAAGGTAAATCTTTTTTTTTCCCCTCTTCTTTGTTTAGGGTGCTATTCTTAATCATATACTAAGTAAGTATTTTACATACATATAGACTATGTTTATTTGGTCACTGTATTTTGTTAATGTGTAAAAGACCATATATTAAGCTACTTTGTTATTTACATCTATATCTGTTATTAATCTGATATCTAGGAAGTTGTATTTAGTAAGAATCTAGGTTTGCTTTTGTCTTATAATTGGGATTCCTTTATGCTCTATAGTGTTAATGTGTACAGTGTTTTTAGAGGCTTAAATGATACTTCTTTATGCATCCAGTTTTAATTTTATTAAAAAATCTTAGTGTTTCTTTACAGGTTAGTTTTATATTCTTTTTTAATATTTTAAGACATTGCCTTCCTATTTAATAATGTGCTATTGGTATAATAATCTGTTTTTATTACATAGACATTTGTGTTATTTAATAAAGTATATTGTGTTATATCCCTATACTTTTGTGGGTCAATGACTGCTTTTGCATAAGTTTTTTAAAACATTTTATTCACTATTTATTTTGATAAATTATGTCCTATATTATGTGCTGCATGTGTTTCCAAGTTTATGTAAGAAATAAAGGTAGAAACCATAAATAGGTCAATAACTACTTTAACTCCATTGCAGCTTTTAGATAGCAGATGATTATAGACCCTTACGAGTTTTTGATTTTCAAGTTTTTTAAATGGTCTAAATTTGCAACATAGCCAGAGTTTGTTGAGTGACAGGAGTTGATAAAGATTACAAAGTGGTATTTGTGCGTAAAATTAATAAGCCACTATTTTGGCCATCCACATTGTACTTTGATTTCTTGAGTTCTTAATGGTGTCTCTTATATTTGTCTATGGTTTAGTAATTCTTGCAAGTTCTGCTAGAGTTCACTTGTGTCCATCAGGATATTTCAGTGATTAGCACATAAAACTATGGATTTTTTCGATTCAGTATTCTAAGATAGAAACAACCAGATTTTTTTCACATTGAAATAATTTGAGACATCTTTACAAAGATCTTATATTTGTATATTTATTTATCACCAAAACTATTGACTTTAAGATTGGATTCTTTTCTTCCCCCTCTCTTTTTTGGATTTTGGCAGTTCCTAAGGGTCCTAACTACTACTTTTTGCTACTTAGTCTTGAAGCTGCAGCTTTTATTTACTGTTGAATGAGCTAGAACTTTAGAGAACTTCCCAATCACCACTAATTCTGACAAGCAAATTCTTTTCCTTTGGAATGCATCACAAATACATGAGTTCCACATGTCAACTAAGTAATTCTGAAAGCTATCGCTAATGAAGGAATCAATCAGTAAGGATTAGGTCATTTTTAAATGGCATATATTTGTTATCTTCTGATAAACTAGCATATAAAATCTCCTCGTCTTTTCATTGGTTCTTGAGCTGAAAGATAACTTGATTGTACGAGTAGTTGAAATCATCAACAGATTGGAACTGTATCAGTGTAGCAAACTTGTTCTTGGTTTATTAGCTAGAATTTCATAGCTATATCAACAAGAATTATTTATGTACATTAAGGTGATAAATAATGAATTGTGATACACAGTAATCATGATAGTTGCCTCAAGTTATACACTAGAAATCATAATTTGAAAATTATTATGACACAGAGTTATAAATATGCAGTAATTAGGTAGTAAATTGATGTAAACTAGGAAAATGTTAATACTTCATCAAGAACTTTGATTATTAGCAATCTGAACTATATGGCGCACTACCCAAAAACCTGAAGTTAAGGAAAAAAGACTATAGTTAACAAACAAAATTGAGCCCATTTACTTAACTCAGTAGAAATTCTCATTTTCGTGTGTTTTTACTGTCAGTTTACATTGCCTCAATAAATTTTAGTGGTCTGGTTTCTGAATCCATAACAATTGTTGTTGGGGAATTTATGCTTAAGCAAACACACTGACAATATCAGGAAGCAGTGGCTGATAGTTTTCAGGCAAATGAGGACCCTGAAAATCTATAAAAATTGAATACAAGAATTCAAATAGAACAATCGACTACTGGTCCTCATTCCAAGGACAAAAGGCTGACACACTGTTAGACATGTAGCAGGATATATTATTCTTATTGATGACCTGAGATGACAAATATAAATTATATTTAATATGTTTATTTGATGAAACAAGAAATGTGATTATTTTTAAATTTCACATCAAAGATCATTAAAACTCTAATTTTTATGTATGGAGTATGCTCTCAGTTATTTAGAAATCTCAACCTTCTCATAAACTCAGAAATACTTATACTTTGAAGGTTTCTATATCCATAGGTTTAATCGAAATTTTGTCTAATGAAAGGTAAATATGTTGTATTGAGAAAGAGCATAAAATTATGTGGGCTTGCCAGTTAGTCTCTTTATGTCACATTTGAAGTTAGTTTATATTTTTTGTTATTATTTCTTAATGCCAGAACAACAGGTATTTGAACATTTTAACTGCTTTTAAATATATTTTTAGATATGTGATATTGTCATAGTAAGTAAAGTACTCTTGGTCCTATTGGTGCTATTTGATTTTATCTATTCCTGTAGCTAGAAGTATCATAGTAAGCGTTTTTCAAAATCTTGAGTCTACAAGGTTTTTGGAAAAGTACGTAAGCTTATTTTTTTCATAAGGAGAAAGTTGTAGAGGAAGAAATGCATAAACTTAGGGCATTCAATTGTATTTTAAACTTCTTTATATCTGAGTAACTTAATTAAGTTGCTTAACTTTTCTGCAACTCTTGATTCCCCAAATGAGTTTTTGGAAGATTGGGTTTTTGTAGCATAATATGAAATTTCTACTAAAAATGTAGATTTACACTCCCTTTTGTTATGATAGTTTCTTAAAGTCAATTGTTTTTCTTTGTGTGTTGTTTATGTAAGAAGAGCTTCTTCCCCCTTTTTTCCTAAAAGGTTATTGAATAGTAGTTTTTAACTTTATTCGAGTAATATATGTTCTATAAATCTTCCCCTTGGTTTGTTTCTTAATTGTAAATTTCTTGACATTTGAAGTTTTAAATCAGTGAAAGATAAACAATAAAGAAAATCTGACAGATTGGTTGAGAAAGTATTATTGTTTAATTTTTTTTAAACTACTATGAAATGAGGAATGCAATCCTTTCTATAAGATGTATACTCTTTGTTATTTGTTGTTAAATTTTGGTCTTGTTATTCCAACTGATGCAAAATTCTTTTTACAAAGCACTGAAATAATACAGATTTTTCTTCATTGTCAGCAGGATGAGATTGTCTGAAACGAAGAATAGGTATGATAGTTTTCTTAGATTTTGTACATCATAGGTGGCAAAGACACTATCAAAACATTTGTAAGTTTTTAAATGTACTAGGAAGTACTTTGTAAAACCAAATGGTCTGAAGAAAGTGACAGGTAAATTTGAGGGAATAAAACTAAATTATTGGGGTAGTGTCTTACCTCTTTGTATATTTAAATGTTCTGTGATTTAACATGTAAAGGTTATTTTTATTTGCTGTAGATTGTGTTAGCATGCTATAAATGTTAGAAAGTTCACTTACAATCTACTTTAACTTGAAGAAAGAGAGAAATCAGGTGCAAATCGTATAGCATTGATTGCAACCTAGTGTAGCCTAGTAGAATTTCTGAGTTTTAAATTTTTTTAAATAATCAAAATGTATTTTATTGGATTCATATCCTTGAATTATATATGTATCTTATTAAATAAAGTGATTTAATGGGCAAATGATTAATTATTTAAGTTCACAATTGAAATTATTGTGGTTGTTTTGAACACATGATTATACATATACATTCATTCATATGCTCTTAATGTTTCTGCTGTCAGTGTTCTAAATATTTGTTTTGTGTGTTGATTTTATTGCTGTTGTATTTTGTTTTTGCTAAAACATTTATTTCAGGTTTAGTTTGCCTTTATCATCATCATTAATTTAATGATCTTGTGAGCCAAGGATAAAATTAACAGTGTTGAAGTTGAAATATACAATAGTTTGTCTTTTTGTCTTTGAAGTAGGTGGTTTTTATATTATTTAGATACACCTACCTATAAATCTGTTTACCCTGCAGGTGTGATGAATGCAGACTCTGCTACCATTTTGGCTGTTTGGATCCTCCTTTGAAAAAGTCTCCTAAACAAACAGGTTATGGATGGATATGTCAGGAATGTGATTCGTCATCTTCCAAGGTAAGCGGAGGAGTGTATAAGAAAAGGGATTGTTTCCCTTCCGTTTGATAGCTTTCCCATGTCACACAATTAGCTTCTTTAAAGATAATTGGAATATGAAGGACCAACATTTTAACCAGTACACCTTAAGAATATATTGCTGTGGTTATTTTCTTGCTCTTAAATTAAGGAAAAAACAACTCTACTAAATTATGTGAATTTTCTCTATGGAATATGTAGTTGTTTAATGTATTCTCTATTATTGTAACATATTAAATAGTGCTCCAGTAGCCCAAACAGATCACTCTTTGCTAATTTAACACACTTGAGAATGGCAGGGAAATTCCACCCTGAGTCATAATAAATTATATTAGCTAACAGAATAACCAGTTAAATAGAATTTTACAGATGTTTTATTTTGAAATATATTAATATATTGTAATATCTTATAGAATCTGTTCCTTTAAAAAAAGAAAAAACTAATTTCACATCCTAAATCTTATTTCTGATATTTATTTTAGCTGAGTAAAAGGAATGAAATTTCTAACAAGGTTGTTTAATAGATTATACCCCCAAATCAATTTGAAAATTATGTCTTTTTAATATTAACATTCTAAACTTACATTGTAGTAATCTGTAGTTTATTTTGTGGCTCATTAAAATGAGTAAGTAAATAGCCAGACTCATTTTGACTAATTTGGCAGAAATACTGAATACATTTGAATGAAGACATTCTGGTCAACTGTAGATTGATCGGAGTTTTCTTTCTCAAAACAGATGATGAAAATTAACTGTCTGTTGTATTATGGACATCCAGCCATCTTTCTTCAATGCTACTTAAATGATTTTTGTAGTCCTAGAGTAAATTAAATTTGATCATGTAATCAGAAACATTCTTTTATCATTAACTAAAATGATTTGCTTCAGCTTACCACAGAGGCCTTCTGCAAAAGTCTATTAAAAACTGCAAAAAGACATTTGGTTATAGAAAGAAACTAAACTTTTTAAAAATATCAGAATATTTAAAATTATACATATTTTTTGCCGGGTGTGGTGACTCACGCCTGTAATCCCAGCAATTTGGGGGTTGAGGCAGGTGGATCATGAGGTCAGGAGTTCGAGACCAGCCTGGCCAACATGGTGAAACCCTGTCTCTACTAAAGATACAAAAAAATTAACCAGACGTGGTGGCGAGTGCCTGTAATCCCAGCTACTTGGGAGGCTGAGGAAGGAGAATCGCTTGAATCTGGGAGGCAGAGGTTGCCGTGAACCGAAATTGCGCCATTGCATGCCAGCCTGGGCGACAGGGCGAGACTCCAACTCAAAAAAAAAAAAATTGTACATATTTGTATGAGGATTATTAAAATACAATATTTGTGTATATTTTATTTAATAATCAAGCATTTTAACCTAAAATTGTAAACTATATAGTAGCAATAATTATTTTCCAGGCATTTTATTAAGGCCTAGATTTAAGAGAGAACATTTAATTTTAAAGATTTTATTGCATAGTTCAAAAATATATTCCCAAAATTTTATTTAAATGTAAAAATAATGAAACACTAGAGAGTTTAAATAGTTGTCTTATGAGTCTCTTTAATAAGTTTTTTTAAGTGCATTTTTTGTTTGGGATTTTCTCCTATCCCCAACAAATAAGTTAGGAAAGCAATTTTTGAAATAGGATTTCCCACCTTTTTAAAATATACCTTTTTACATATATTCTTTTGAGAAGGCTCAATAATACTATAAATATGTAGTATTATGTTCAATGTTAAGTTATATAGTAATGTTGTTAATGAACATTGAAAAGGCAAGGGGGCATATTTCAGATTCGTTTGAAATATAGCATACATTTTGTACATGCCATACGTGCCAGTAGCCATTGGAAAAGGTTTTAGTTTTGTTTTCTTCTCTACCACAGAATGGGTCTTTGGACTCTGAGTGGAAATGCATTAGGAAGGCACATTGTTAGAAAACTTGCTTTGTATTTGCTGTACTATGTTTGACCTGTGGTTGAATACCAATATAAACAGCTAACATTTTCAAAATTTTGTAAAATATGGTTTCTAATTTTGGAATGTCACAGCAGTTTACTTTAAGGAATGAAACAACAGTGAAATGGATTCGTATTTTCATTATACTTATATGACTATTAGTATACTACTATTTTCCAGTGAAAAATTAAATTTAATATAATATTTAAGCTGAAACATATGGAGACTTAATTGATTCCCTTGAATATTTGTGCTGCATCAGTTGTTTTTCTTACTTTGGAAGACTTCCATTCATGAACAGTGGGTAGTAAATTTCTGTTTACGTTTTCTCCTGAAAGATGTTTGCTAGTATTAGAGCCTAAGAAGAAAACATTGATAGATAATGTCATGCTTTATAATTTAGTGAATGCTGCAGAAGCTTTTACATTAGGAAAGCTGTATATTATTAACATCTGAGTCAAGAAAATTAGTCACATCTTAGGGCTTAAAAGAAACCCAGAATGAAAGTTCGTATGCTTTGCTTATCCTTTATTCTCCTACATTTGCTTTGGTGGAATATTATTTGCTAGGTAGCCCTGGGTTTATTTGCCATGTTCATATATTTTAATGAAATGAAAAGCTAAAAGAGAAATACATATTGCCATAAGAAAGGAAGTAATCAATTGCAAATAAATTTAGGTGGTAAAATGTCTCCAACTTCTTTCTCTGTGGTAGTCATGTTGTTAAGTCCAACAAGTCTTCACTTTTATTTGAAATTTTGACTCCTTATTTGTTTTGCCTAGAAGTTTAGATAATACAAAGCAAGGGTGTATAGTTGAATATTTGCTTGAAAAATGAATTGCACTTTAACATTTTGTCAAAATTTTGTGGACCAGGGGAAGCTCTAAAATATTGCTATTTATACTGTCAGCAGCTATTTATGTATTACTTTGTCTTTCAAGTAACAAGTTTTTGATATGGAGTTGTATGAGGGCAAAAATTTCTATCTTTACCCCTGCCTATTACTTTTGTAGAAATTCCATAAGAGTCTAATAAGATTCATCATATCTAAATGCATAATTTTTTGTTTTAGCACATGAAAGCTGAATTACACCTAAGTATTTAGTTTTAATAATATGATTTAATAACAATTTACCTTAAAGAAGAAGAATGACTATTTATTCTACCCAAACCCATGAAGTATGGCATAATAAGACTTTCTCTGTCTCATCAACTCTTCATAAACCTAAGTAGTCATTTTGAGTTTCATAAAAAATAGCCAGTTACATGGATATAAACATCCACATGTATGTACCTACATGGAGGCACAAATATACACACATACAAATACACGGAGACACACACACTCTTACACAAAACGTACCTTCTCCAATAGGCTATGCTTCAAAGCCATTGACTAAGACAGCAGCCACCCAAACAGTGCACTATGCTTATATTCAGTGGAGCTAGTTCATTGCTACCTGTCAGCCTGCATTAGGGCTTTTTTTCCTTGCTCGTTACTGTGTTGTGAAAATCCTATTGTTAATAAATGCTACATGTCTGGAAAAGAAATGTATTTTCTTCTTTCTTAACCTCAACTTTTCTCTTATTTTTCCTTGATTTCTTCTTCCATCCATTTACCCAAGTCACATATCTGGAATAATCTTCAAACCTTCCCCATCCTTATCTCAGGTAGCAAATCACTTCCTGAGTCCTGTGAAAGTTTTCTTCTTTAAATATTTCTCCAGTCTGCTCTTTGCTCCTTTTTTCCACTACTACTGTCTTGATTTGGTGCTTCACTTCTTCTCATTCTATTATGGTTCTTCCTGTTTTAGAAGCTATCTAAATAGGTATGCCAGACTTACCCAACCTTTTTATCCATTCTGCTTACTAGAGGCTTCTAAATGAAGTGTTTGCACCACAGTAGATATACAAAATGACTCATTAAATTAGCTTAATTCTATATAACATCTATCTTAATTTTCATGTCTGAGTGTATTTTCATGATTTAAATATGCTAGTCCTATAGAACAGGCACATAAAACTTCACACATATATATTTATGTTGAGGTGCATACTTCAAATGTTTTTACTATTGATATGCATCATCAAAAATAGCTTTCGGAAAATGTATTTATCATACCTCTGCTTGAAATATGTCAGTGTTTTTTCATTCTTCTTCATATCCGAAATAAAATCAGCCAGATTAGGAAATTAACGTTGATATATTATTACTCTCTGATCCTCAGATTTCATTCAGATTTGGCTATTAATCCCAGTAAGGTCATTTATGGCAAAAGGATTCGGTATAGAATCACAGGTTACATTTAGTTTTCATATTTCTTTTGCCTTGAATCTGTACAGTTCCTTAGTCTTTCCTTAACTTTCATTAGCTTGTGACTTTTGAAAATTATAGAGTAGTTATTTTGTAGAATGTATTTCACTGTGTATTTTTCAAATATTTTCTTGTGGTTTATATTCATTATGCATCTTTGATAAGAATACCACAGATGTGATGTTGTGTGCATTCTACACAAAATTTTGATTTGAATTATAGATAATTATGTTATATCTTAGGAGTAGGAGTTGTCTGCCAGTTTCCTAATTAATTAGTGATTTCTGGGGAAGAACCTTGAGACTATGTAAGAATATCTTATTCCTCATCAAACCTTCATTTTCTGTTTTATTCAGTGGGGTTATATTGAATGTTATTATTTATTTTTATTTTCAAATTACTACAAATTCGGCTAATGAAAGCCGCTTCAAGCTGCCTTCTATATCTTTTTGACATGAGTCTACCAATCTTCAAGTACTTTCTTGCTGATAGTCTTCCAGGCTCAGCTTACACTGTCTCTATCTCCATTCCTGGAATCAGCTGTTTCTCCACGGAGCCCAGGTTCCTTTTAGTGGAAAATGATATTTCGAAACCAAGATCTGATGTGGTCATTGTTACGGGGATATTGCTCTTCCTGGTTCTTCTCAGTAGAAAAAGCAGAGGACTAGATGTAGGTATATGTATTCATACACAGCCACACTTCTGTATTTTGTTTTCATAGACATTGAAAACTAATTTTCTTCCTTTTCATCTTTGTAAATAACTCTCTGACAGAAAACTGGCTCCCATTTTCCTTAATATATACTCTTATATCATTACTCTCCTGATATGAAACCAATCTCGTGTCACCCTCTACTCCTACCCGCATGGATACCTATTTTGTTTATCATCTGATAACTTTTAAACTGAATTGTTCAGGAAGAGGAGAGAGAATGGATGAGGACTGATGTTTGTATTTTGTACAAGTTCCACAGGTGATTTTATGAGCAGTTAGGAATAAGAACTACTGTTATACCTAGTTTTTAAAAACTTCAATTTTTCCAAAGTTTTGAAGCTAAAATTTAACTTTTTGGAATTTTAAAACAAATATACAATGTGTATAACCCAGTCAAATGTCAACAAATTGACATTTTAATGTTATATTGTATATTGCCATATAAGATATAAAGTAGACTTAGGATTGTAATTTTAAAAATTGAACATAGTATATGCTTCAGTCTTTTCCAGGATATTCTTGATAAAGATCTCAACAGCTTGTATCTGCTGAAACACTTAAAATGAAGATACTTGTCTTAACATGATTAAATGAACAGGTATAAATATTTCTTTTAAAAGTGCTTCCTCCAGGTCACATGTATTCACAGATGCCACTGAGGATTTAAATATCCATCATGTACTTTATCGTGATTATGTCAGTTATTATTGTAGCTTTTCATCTTTGTTTAAGCTATGTTTTGTGAGAAGCCATGGAGTATACATGACAGGTCATTATCTGACTGCTACAAGATGAGCTGTCTTAGCTTGGAGACTTCTATTTGGTTCACTCTTATTTGATCTTTCTAGTATGCTACATTTTTTGAGTACTAATAATTTGTGAATTCATATGCATAGAAATTTCATCCAAGTCCTTATGGAAGATTTTCTAGAACTACAAATGCGTGACAGACTAGCTAAGGCAAGTGATACTTCTCAATAATCATTTGTATTAAAAATCTTTAAGTAGACGACATATGACATTTTTAATTTTGGTTTTATTTTTTATCTTTTCTGCATTGAAATAAATTCTATAACTATGTCAAAACAACATCTATAAATATATATTTTCAAGTAAAACAGTCATTGAGAATTGTGTCTCTTTAAGAACGGAACAATCTCTTCAGGAGTATCTTGCCACAATACATTAAACAAGCACATTTAATTGAACTTGGTAATATTGGAAATTGAATGTCTGAATTTTATGCATTGAGGAGATTTATGAAAAATATAAAATTAAAATGAATTATCCTTTAAAGTTCTTTAAAATTTGAAGCATATAACTGACCCATAAAAAAGGGACTTTTTAATATTTTAACTATTCATTTGACCTCTGGGATTTTATCTGACATTAGATTGAATTTTAAGTTTCTGGATTTTACATAGCTGACAGAGAAGTCATTTTGAGGTAAGATGTATACCACTTAGCGGTCTAAATTCAGTACTCTTCTAGCGTTTGTGTGACAAGCTTACAAAAGCTTACAAAAATGTACTTCATGGAGCTTTACTGAGTTTTGGTTTGCCTTTTTACTAATACAGATATGTAAAAAGTCTGGAAAAAAGGTTGTCTGTATTGTGTCCTATATTAGAATTAAATAAAACAAATCTGTGGTGTTTTGTAGACTTACTAAAAGTCAGAGAATTAAAACTGTGGTATGTGGTTTTCCTCAAGGATGGTTTTAGTTTTGTATTAAACTTTAGATTTCCTCTTTCCTGGTGGGTGGGATAAAGCCCACAGATTTCCAGTTGATCCTGTACTGTAGAACAAGGTCCTCAACTAAGTTCAGGCAATTGCTAATTGCTTCTAGCATGTTCCTTGGCAAGCGAAATTGTTTGTATAAATGTCTTTTAATCTCTTAGTTTCTAATTGAGTGCTGTAGTTTAAGACTATTAATAATGATTTGCTTAATAATCCCACTAATTATGGTTGGTACTTTGCTTTAAAAAAAAAAAGTACAGTGTTGTATTGTTCATACTGAACATTTATGTCCCAAATTGAGCTTATTAGTCATCATTACTGCCTAGTCAAGTAGGTGGTTTTATTAATACTTGACTGTCCTAGATGTGTTTTCTGAAACCTATTTCTAGACAATGTTTTTATCAAGTAATCATTTTCAGTAAAACATAGATTGTTTACTAGTCATTGTTAATAGTATTAATAGAATTGGAATCAGTATTGATCTGTTTAGTTCTACAACCTAAGATCATTTTCATGGAAATCATATAATATATATTAAATGTATATACTTCAGTAAATTATTCCTGAAGAATCATTTTGAAAATATGATTTCTTAAGATAAGTTTGTCAGTGTTTATGATACACATATTTTGATATATTTAAATATCAAATTCACAGAGAAAGGAAAATGATTAGAACTTCTAAAAATAGACCATCTTTCTCTATATTAATAATTTACAAAATTGAAAAACTAAGCCACTTTCTAAATTATGCTTACTACAAACTTGAAAAACTAAGCCATTTTCTAAGTGGCATGTGGCCTGGTACATTTACATAGCATGCTGTGGAATACCGTATGTGATGAGAAACTAAATCATAACTGAGATAATTAATCAAAGTACAGTAGGTGCCATACATATAAATGTCTTTTAAAAGTCACAAACCTCATACTGTCCTTTAGTTTAAAATTTTTTGTGTGTGTTTTTATTTTTTGTTATTTTGTTATTTCAGCCACTAAAATGCTGAGAGTTAAGATAAAGGACATTTTATTACGGCTTTACAAAAGTTAATAAAAGTATTTTTACCTTGTTAACCCAGCGTTTGAAATATTAAAATTGGGTTATATAATCAACCAATATATCATAGATCTTACTGTTATAAAATTCAGAAGTGGTGTGGAATATATTAATTATGTAAATTTTTATTGCAGTTTTTATTTGTAGTGTGAGTGTGAGAAACAGGTTCATTGTGAAAAGATAGTCCTTGTGGAATTAAACTAGTCTATTCTCACAATTGTGAAAGAATCACCTAAATAATACAAAAGGCTTAAATCCTGGCTTCAAGAAAACAAAGTGAGATTGCATGCATTGTAGGTGTAGATATAGTGAGAGGAATTTGGTTCCTCTAATTTATTAAACATTTTAATTAGTTCATTAGTTCATAACTTTGTAAAATTATATTGTGGTTTAAGAAGTGCTCTTTTGCTTATGACTAAGAGACTTCTTCAAGACAACCTTCAAATCTAAGCCAAGAAAATTCAAAGAATGAACTCTGATAGTTAATGGAATTGAGTTCTTTGAAAGCAAATAGAGTTAAGCATTCTTCTTTTGATTTTCTGATGGAATCTTTCCTAGGTGTGATAAGAAGTTGTAGATAGAGGTTAGAAACATAAAGTACATCATGCCATGTTACTCGCCTTTTAATATATTCATTTTTTGATGTTTCTGAAATTAGATTGTGTATCTATAAGCAGTTTTTATCTTTAAGTGATAATAGTTATTTTTCCCAAAAAATTGCCATTAAATTGGTGGAGTTCTTATAATCGGATGCATTGTATAGTAGGAAGATAGAGTAATTTAAATTATATAGAAAGTTAAGTATGCAATGTGGTATAGATGAAAGCATTTTTGTGAGCTTTGAAAAGAAACAAACTGGGTTGAAGTCTTAACTGTTTATAGTACTTGTGAACTTCAGCAAGTTGTTTCACTTGAGCTTTAGGTTGATCATTTGTGGAAGGTTGAATGGCAATACTGGGAAGTGTAGAGGTGCGCAGTAAGTGACTGAGTAGGTAAGCATTTTAGGCACAGAGAGAAAAGTTCAAAATTAGTGATAATATTCTGATTTTCAAATGTTAAGAAATGTTTTTAAAAGTAACCTGAAGAGTAATTTTCTGTTTCATTTTCTGCCTTCACACACATCAAATAAAAATTTTTCCTGTCTCAGAGTTTCACACTAAACAGAGGAAGGTCATGTCTAACTTTTTCATGCAGAAAAAAGTCCATTTGTTATAAATTTCTTGGTAGAGTTAAGAGGCAATGAAAGCTACCTTTATAATTAATGTGTTTTTAAACTATGGCATTTATGACTTTCTAAATTTTTTAAAGTATATGCTATCCTATCAGATTTTCTAAATATACTATAGTTAGTACTTTTAATATTGATGGTAATTCATATTTCACTTTAAATATAGAATTGTGGTCCTCTGTGAATTATGCAGAAAATCATGCAGTAATATATTTATTTTATAAGTAGAGAGAATGATATTTAGAAGCAAAAGATTTGTTTTGTTTAAGCCATATTTAAGCCACTGACTCTGCCTGGTATGAATAATAGGAAAAGACCTAACTCATACGGAAAATTGCTTTTAACTGAAGACGTGTTTTAGTAACAAGTGAAGAAATATCCAAGAAATTTTTCTTAGACTATAAAGGCATATTTTTTTCTTTGTCAAGGTCATTAAAACTGTAAACTTGAAACTGAAATGAAAATACAAAGTAAATAAAATAAAATGTAAATGTAACAAACCGCTGAAGACAGTTGTAAGACAGTTTATAAGTCCACTTTGTCAAGGTGTATGCAGTTTCTGATAACAAAAGTTTCATCAACCCTAACGAATGACTTTTTAACAGGTAAATACCAGCAACACACCCTTTTTCTTATATACATGTGGATCCTTTTAAGAATAGATATGTTGGAAAATCTGAGCTAGCACTTTCACATTCCTTGTGGAGCCTGGAAGTTAAGGTTTTTAACTTTTAGAGCATATTGTTTAAACACATTTAGAATTTCAGAGCATGATTATGTGCCATCAGTGCGCCTTACAGCATTTATGCAAAAGAAAACCTTACTCTTAAGTAAGGAAATATGTACTAATTCTCCGATGCTACTAATTCTTTTCTTTTAGAAATGTAGACTCTCAGTACAGTAGTCCCCCTTCCCCTATTTAATTGCAGGGGCTATGTTCCAAGACCCCTAGAAGATGCCTTAAACCAGTTGTTTTTTCCTGGACATGTCTTTTCAGTGAGAAGAAACATCTTATGGCTTCTCTTTGGCATATCAAAATTGTTAGCATCACTACTCTTGCACTTCGAGGTTAAGTAAAATAAGGGTTATTAAGTAAAATAAGGGTTACTTGAACAGAAACCCTGCAATACTATGATGGTTGATCTAGTCACTGAGACATCCAAGTGACTAACCAACAGGTAGCACATACAGTGTGGACATACTCTGGGCAAAGGGATGATTCATGTCCCAAGTGGGAACGAGTGAGACAACATGAGATTTCATCATGCTATTCAGAATGGTATGCAATTTAAAACTTAAAAACTATTTATTTCTGGAATTTTTTTTTTCCTATAACTTCTAGGATATATGTGCAGAACGTGCAGGTTTGTTCGATAGGTATACATGTGCCATGGTGGTTTGCTGCACCTGTCAACCCGTCAGGGGTTTTAAACCCTGCATGCATTAGGTATTTGTCCTAATGCTCCCCCTCCCCTTCCCCCACCCCCCGACAGGCCTCGGTGTGTGTTGCTTCTCTCGATGTGCCCACATGTTCTCATTATTCCACTCTCACTTATGAGTGAGAACATGGGGCGTTTGGTTTTCTGTTTCTGTGTTTGTTTGCTGAGAATGATGGCTTCCAGCTTCATCCATGTCCCTGCAAAGGACATGAACTCATTCTTTTTTATGGCTGCATAGTATTCCATGGTATTTCTGGAATTTTTTTATTTAATATTTAATATTTCCAGATCACAGTTTACCATGGGTAACTGAAGCCTGGGAAAGCAAAACCACAGTTAAGGGGAGATTACTGATTGTACTTTATATATATGTGTGTGTGTGTGTGTGTGTGTGTGTGTGTGTGTGGCAAAGGGTAGTGATTCATACATATAAATTCTTCAGAACCCTATCTTTATGCTTTACAATTCTTTCCCTTTCTATCCCCTGCTGTCCTGATTCCCAGTAGAGGGAACCATTAATGATATACTTCCTTAATCATAGCATATGTTTCTTTATTTGTTTCCCTTCATGTTACTTTAACAATTGAATTATCTTTTTCTGGGAATATCAGGTATGCTGTTGTTAACACGTTTTTTGTTGGCAAAATGGCATTAACAAATAAGGCAAATTGTAAGAGTATGGCCCACATTGTCCTCCCACTGCCATATAGTTCCAGCTTAGTCCAGTTCTGCTGTATATTAAATTAGTAGTAGCTTCAGTAGTGCTTTCTTGGTCACCAATAAAACATATTCCCTTTCTCTTTTCCAAGTTCTGAAATTGCCCAGCTGCATGTCCAGGAACTTCTCTGAGCTGTAAGTTCAGTTTGTCAAAATCAAGAATCTTCCTCTTTTATTCTGTGTCATGTTTCATCTGCCTTGTTGGTAATTTCCAACTTATTTCTTGCCTTCAGTGAACTTCTTCCCTCCTGCTTTCCCCTTTTCTTAGTGGACCATTTCTTTGGTTTTCTTCATAGGCTTCTCTAGGTTGGTTTCACAGTCTTTTTTTCTCACTGCAGTTGATAGCATCTATACCCAGAGCTCAATACTGCACCCATTTTGCAACAGGAAATCTTGGGATTTGGGATGTAAGTGATCCATCTACTTTCAGTGAGTTAATGTCCCTCAAGAGAGACTTTTTGCCTTTTAAAATATCCTTTTGTCTAATAATTAAGACAGTATAGCAATAAATTTACATATAAGGTTTAATTGGCCGTTTCCTGTAATAGTCTCCTTTTACTAAGTAGTTTAAATGACATTTACTTAAGTAGGCTAATGTATATTAATTTGATCTTCAAACTAAATATTATTCTGAAGATATTATTAAATATGCTATAATTAAAGTGTTGGACTCTTGAGTGTTGATTAACTTTAAAGCTGGAAAGTTGGCTAGCCGCAGTGGCTTACGCCTGTAATCCCAATGCTTTGAGAGGCCAAAACAGGCAGATCATGAGGTCAGGAGTTTGAGACCAGCCTAGTCAATATAGTGAAACCCATCTCTACTAAAAATACAAAAACTAGCTGGGTGTGGTGGCGTGTACCTTTAGTCCCACCTACTCAGGAGACTGAGACAGGAGAATCACTTGAACCCAGGAGGCAGAGGTTGCAGTGAGCAGAGATCACACCACTATACTCCAGCCTGAGTGAATCACTTGAACCCAGGAGGCAGAAGTTTCAGTGAGTCGAGATCACGCCACTACACTCTACCCTGGGTGACAGAGTGAGACTCCATCTAAAAAAAAAAAAAAAAAAAAAAAAAAAAAAAAAATCTGGAAAGTAATAATTCAAAGTAGGAATTTTGTTTAATATAATAAATTTATATCCTTTATATAAAATATTGCTTTAAAAAAATACATGCCTCTCACTGTTTTTCTCCTTTTTCCTTTTTTCTAACTCCACTTTTCTGAAGAAAGTTGGTATAAGGAAAAAAAATACACTTTGGGGTTTTAAAAATATTATAAAGGTAGTAACTGGTCATTGCTGAATGTTGGAAAAAAATTTTAAACATAAAGAAGAAAAGTGTTTTAAATTATCTGTAATTTAGCACCTAAAGATACTACATTTCTGCTCATGTTTTGGTAGTATGTCCTACTACAACCTACTCTAAAAAAATTAGTTATATCATACTTTCTGTTATATAACTGTCTTTTTTTTTTTTTTTTTTGAGACGGAGTCTCGCTCTGCCGCCCAGGCTGGAGTGCAGTGGCCGGATCTCAGCTCACTGCAAGCTCCGCCTCCCGGGTTCACGCCATTCTCCTGCCTCAGCCTCCCGAGTAGCTGGGACTACAGGCGCCCGCCACCGCGCCCGGCTAGTTTTTTTTTTGTATATTTTAGTAGAGACGGGGTTTCACCGTGTTAGCCAGGATGGTCTCGATCTCCTGACCTCGTGATCCGCCCGTCTCGGCCTCCCAAAGTGCTGGGATTACAGGCTTGAGCCACCGCGCCCGGCCTATAACTGTCTTTTAAAAAATATAATTGTATGGCAGTTTACCATGTTGTTAAATACTCTTAAATAATCTATTTTTAAGTATTGTACAATTTTTTATACAAATATACTTTCAATGTAATGACTTGATCAAACAATATAAACATTTTTAAAATAAAGTATCATACTAATAATAATGGAAGTTAACATTTTTATTGAGCATCACTATGCGCCTGGCATTATCTAAGCACTTAAAATGTATAATTCTATTTAATCCTCACCACAACCTTTAAGGTGGTTATTGTTTTTTTTAGCTCCTTTCTGCAGATGAAAGAAAGAAATG
This sequence comes from Papio anubis, assembly GCF_008728515.1. Taxonomy (NCBI): domain Eukaryota; kingdom Metazoa; phylum Chordata; class Mammalia; order Primates; family Cercopithecidae; genus Papio; species Papio anubis. Next base: position 81,093,442 of record NC_044979.1, read on the forward strand.
AGATTGAGAGAAGTTAAGGATTACACAGCTAATAAGTGATATAAGTGATTCCAGCCCAGATCTCCCTGACTCTAGAGCCTGAGTTTTAGAAACTAGATTTTATATTTTAAAATAGGTATTTTCTATTTCTTATTGTAAGAGATTCTCAAATTAGATTTTGTCCTAAAGCCATTTTAGATTTTCATCATGTAAAACTCAGATAATTTTTCTACTATAAATAAACATGACTTCTAATCGGAAAGGGAAAAATATTATTAAGTGGGATCTGCTTTTGTCTTTCTAGTGGATAGGGGAATAAAACACAAAGAGATTTTAAAACAAATAAGTTGATTAAAGATGGTGCTATGGTGTGGTGTGGGAAGATGAATGTGGAAGATGACAGAACTCCTCAGGGCCCTTTCTTTATGAAATTCTGTTAAATAAGATCTGTGTTAGGGGAGGTACAATTTGACAATATGGATGATTTATGTGGACCCAGCAGAAACTAATCTATTGAACTTGGAGAGAGGTAAGGGAAAGGGATCTAAAGATGAATTTTTTTTATTAGACACTAAGCACTGTATTTTAGCTGAGTCAAATCTTACTTTTTAATGTTTGTCATGAGTTGTGAAGTTTGAAAACCTGTACTGTGAAAAGTAACTATAGCCAGCCACCCTCAGTCCCTTTGCAAAGATAGTTTAAGAATATTCTCATTTGTGTAGTGTCAGCTATTATACTTTGTGTACACACTGGCAGTTTTTGTATGTTTTTATCCTAGTATCAGCATTCTTTTGCGGTACAAGTTACTCTTTTTCAAAAAGAATACTTCCTTGTAAGTGTATTAAGTGTAAATACAATTCAGTTTACACTCATTTGTATTAATTCTTTTGCTGACAATTCTTTTGTTAATTCTTTTGATTATTAAACAGGAGTACAAAATTATTACCTCACCTATAACAGGTTTAGAAATGGTTCCCGCCTCATTGACAAATAAAGATCTGATGTAACTGTTTTTATTCTACTATATTTCCACCTGTGACCTAGCTCTGCCATCTCTTTTTGTGATTTCAGACTTTTACAAGTTGTTGTAGGTTTAATATATTGTTCCCTTTTTTTCCTCTGGACTATATTCATATATTAAATCTAATCTCTGGTCACCTAAGATACAACCTATTTTAATATTTTCTCTGAAGGTTTCTTAAAGGTTTATGTTGTAGTGTTATACCTTCATTGAAGTTAAGTCGGTTTTTTGTTAAATGTACCTTCAATAATGGCTGCAATGGATTATGTGCTTCACTGATTTGAAAACTCTTTAAAGTATGCTTATAGAGGTTAACATTTTTAAGAATCACTTTGAAAAGTTCAAGCTGTATCAAAGTACTTCTGTCAGCAATATGTTCACTTTTGTGTTCTTGATGGCTGGACCATTCTCTCAATTTTTAAAGACCAATAGTATTCTTTATATTCTGTTTCTAAAATCAGATTTCAAAATTTAGATGATTAGTTATTTGTAAATCATTTTTCCAAAGCACAGATGTGTTGGTAGCTTAATGCAAGTAATGAGTATAAGGTATTTCAGCATTATTTCTTTATTTTAATGCAGCAATTTCAACAACCAACAGCAAATCATTACTTAATGACTCAATTTAAAATTTATCCTAGTATCCAATCATTTGCTTAATTATTAATTTTTACCCCTTAAAACAATTTTCAGAGTGTGAATGAAGTACATATTTTTAGGATACATTATTTAGTCTTTTGTAAGCAGGCTAAGTGCTGTAAAGGATACGTACTTTTTACCTTTCCTTGTGACAGTGTTGAAGCTTTAACCTGTTTACAGCATAAAGACTATGTATTAAGTACAATCTTAATCTTTATTTTTTCGTATTCTCAAATCTACTACATATGAATCTAATTTTTGCAGTGAAATAAACTTTCTTTCTTCGTTATTTAACTGTTTCAAAATCCCTAACTTTTCTCTTCCTGTCTACTCCTTCCATTCTCCTTCACATTTCCAGGCAGTATTTGTAAACAGGACACTATATTTGTCAAGTATGTTTATGTTCCTTTATCAAGAAAAAACTTCCTTAAGATAGCAATGTCCCTAATAGGGTCAAATACAGTTAGTTGGTTTTTTTTAACCTCCTAATAGCAACATGAAAAAAAAAAAAAAAAAAAGCTACAGTCTGAATTTGACATCATTAAACAAAAACTCTTAAAATTAAACAGTATAAAAAGACACAAAAAATTGGTTTTATTTTTCCTTCATATTAAATGCCTTAAGGATTCTCAAGTGAACTATTTTTAAAAGACTAATCTTCCATTTTTATTCTGATTTAAGTAAATTTTGCTCTTGATTCCAAGACAAGGTACAAACAGAAATCAACTCGATTCCTTCCATCCCAGTGCCTTTAAACATGCTCTGTTAGAACTTCCTTTTTCCCTCAGTGACCCTCAGACAAATCTTACAGCTTTTCCAGTTACCTTTAGGTATTAATAGTCTTTTTTTTAAGTATCAAACTCCAGTCCAGTTTAATGTCGAAGCTTCAATTCTCAACCAGCTGAGACCTCCTTTAAACTGGGAACCTGTAGTTTGGAAGTGGGGCATTCTAGATTTTGATTATTGCCCCTCCTTTTTTTTTTTTTGGACTCATTGCTAGAGCTTTTCTATGTACAGGTCCCTTGATATGAGAGATGCCTTCTGTGCATTACTTGTGACTTCCTTTTCAGAACTTAGGTTCCTTTTATCTCTTCTTTGATTGCCATCATCCCCATCCCAGCAACGCTGTCCTGTTTGGCTAGATTCCTTTCTAGAGTCTTGCTCTTTAATGGGCCCACGTTTTGTCCCAGGGGAAACTCACAATCCCTTGCCTTAACAAGCTCAGAAAGAACAGTCATTCCCACTGCAGCCATGCATCTTTGCTTTGCTACTACAGACAGACAGGCATGTATCATCACCTAGTCCTTGTCCTCCAAACTCCCAGGGTACAAACCCTCTTGAATAAGTTTTAGAAAATTCCTCTTCTGAGAGGGACTTCCTTTAAAGTACCTCTTCTAAAGAAGTCCTTACTCTCCAGTTTCACCTTTCCTCATTCTTCAGACTTCTCCTTTAATGAGTTACCATACCAAATTTTGTGTGAGACTTTGAAGAAAATATTTTCTGAAGTATTTTATCAGTGCATATCTTTAAAAATGTATATTTTAGACCATTTATGAGAGATTTGAGAGAGAAAATTTCATTCACCCATAAGTCCTAAATCAAATATCCTATCACCATGACTCAAATCATGATTTTTTTTTCATAATTATCACTTCTTTCACTTCTTCAGACACTTTATATCAGTTCCTGAACTCCTCTCAAGACCTCTAGGCCACCACTTACTCTCCTCCACCTTTTTAAAGTTGTAACTTGACATTTTAATGTGCACTTTTTAAAACCATTAGAGTCCTCCATTGTAACTTCCCAACTTCTCTAGATCCATTGTGTTGGTTTATCTCAACTGTTTCTTTTTTGGCCAGAAATAACATGAAATTTATAGACTTGAGTTCACTACAAATTCATGCCTTCTAATTTAAACCAGGCATCATTACTATCTTTTGTGAGCTCCCTATCAGATTTCTTATAGCAATTATTTCAAATCTTTAACAAATATATCAAGTCTTCAGTTTTATTCCCAGCACACTTACTTTTTAAAGATGATCTTGTCTCTTACTTTCACTGAGGAAAGGGGGGTGATATTTTTATCTTCTCTCAGCCTCAAAAAAAGTCTTTACTTCATTCTATTTCCTGTCTCAGAAAATAAAACTGCCACTGCTTCCTCTGTTCTTTATTCCAAACATCTCCTTTCTCTTCAGTACCTGTTTCTGTTCTCATTAAGCCGTTCTACACACTTTTTCCCAGTCACTCTTTTGGAAAGATCACTTTTCAGATTTCCAGGTCAGAAAATCCAAGAAAAAAGAAAGGAGCTTTCCATTGTCTATACTATAGGATAGACATCAGGGTTTTGTCCCTGACATTCAAGGCCATATATAATCTAGTCTCATGCTAGTTTTTTAGATATAAATCAGTCTCTCTCTCTCTCTCCCCACCTCCACTGCCTCCCTCCCGTTCTCCTTCCATCTCTCCCATTCTCCCTCCTCTCTCCCCCTCTCTTTCTCTCTCCCTCCTTCTTTCTCATTCCTCTTTTGCAAAAAGCCTCATATATCATCAGGGGTTTTTTTTCTTCTTAATTAAATGTCCAGTTTAAATTCTAGTTTTCTAGTTTCCCTACATTCCTTAGGCCTAGATTCAATTTCTTTTGCACTTTTTTTGCTAGACTGTTCATTTGACATTTGGTAGACATTTTTTGTCCTGCTATTGATCTTTCTATATCTGGGTTATTTTTACCAGCTAGGTTACAAACTCTCTTATAACAGAGGCTATTTCTGTCATACTTTCTTAAAGCAAGGAACCTGGATGTTGCACATTTTTTTCTAAGATAGATTTAAGATTGTTCCTGGTAGTTCTCCACTGCTAGCCTGTTTTCTATTAGTTGTTATTGAAATTATTTTTTAAACTTCTATTTTGCCAAATGGCAGTAGAGATGGTGCAGGTTCTATTTTTTGCCTTAGAGGCCCAAGGCTATTTATTGAAGTAACAAATGATGTTTGGACATAAATTTCTGGCAGCCATGACCCAGATATGCAAAAAAGACCAAGAGTAAGAGAGTTAAGAAGATACCTGTTCAGCAAGTTTAAAATCATATTCTTTGTTAGAACAGATTATTTTCTTATCTAGTTCACTCAGCATTTCTGTTAACATTTAATAGTACCTGTTGATTATAGCAGATTTCTTTGGAATAGACATAGTTTTAAATTAAAAGGAAAATAAATTGTCTCCTTCAGAATAAAGAACACTGGCATAGTCTAAGAGTATAAAACTAATCCAAATGAAAATGCCTATTTTGTGTGGGGTTTTTTTTTTTTTTTTTTGCCTTTACATAAAATTTAAGAGACAGTAAACCTTTTATTTACCAAGATATTTTCTTTCTCTTGATGGACCTACCAATATATTAGCAATAGGAGTCTCATTTTTATTGGATAAAAATCTGTGTAGTATGCAGAAGGTGTGCCACATACTTCACTAGGTGCTTCAGATGTAGTAAGATGAGACATAAATCTTGCCCTTAAAATACTTAGGTTCTACTAGGATAGATAAAGCATGTATGCATTTAATTATGATACCAAATTTAAAGTGTTAAATGCCATTAGGAAGTATAGGTAAGGTACTGTGGGGATTTTGAGAGAAGGAAGATTGCTTTCAGCACCAAGCAAAAGGAGATTAGCAAAAAATACGACATTTCAATGGAATTATAAAGGCTAGTAGGATTTGATAGAAGTATTAATTAGGATTTGCTAGGTTATGCAGCAAACAAAAAGAATCCCAAATTTTTAGGTGATTAACACAAGTTGATTTCTCATTCATGTAACATATCAGTACAGGTTGACAGAACAGCTCTGCTCAGTATAGTCACTTGGGGACCCAAGCTGATGGAGGTTTTATTTCAACATATGTGGCCCACGGCATAGTAGCAGAAAATACCACAAATGTCACACTGGCTTTTAAAATCATACCTGGAATTTGATATATACCACTCCAGGCCACATTCCTCAGATGACATAGTCAAACCTAACTTTAAGAAGCCAGTAAGTATAATGCTACCACCATATGCTACCATACTTCCAAGGCCTTTCTGGGATTCATTCCAGGATTCAAGGAAGTCGTTGGAGAGAAAGAGAATGTGTGTACAGTTTATATGGGGGAAACTGCATAATAGTGTGAAATGTAGTAATTATAGTAGTATTAGCTGCTAATATATTCTCTTGATTTTTTTTTTTCTCTTTGCTTTTTTTGAAATAGCCTTTTGGTGGTATTTTTAATTTTTTTTATTTCTTTTTAAGCAGCTTTAGGTTTTTAGAAAAATGGAGTTAAAACTACAGATTTCCCATATGTCCCCTCATCCCTACCTCCTTCCCCAGTTTCCTCTGTTACCATCTTGCATTCATGTGGTACATTTGTTAAAAATTGATGAGCCAGTATTGGTACATTATTATTAACTAAAGTTTGTAGTTTACATTAGAACTTATTTTTTGTGTGGTACATTCTGTGGGTTTTGACAGTTGTGATAATGACATGTGTCCACCATTACAGTGTCATACAGAATAGTTCACTGCCCTAAAGATCTCCTGTGCTCTGCCTATTCACCACTCCCTCTCTACCGTCAAACCACTGGCAACCACAAATTTTTTTTTCTGTCTCCATAGTTTTGCCTTTTCTAGAATGTCATATAGTTAGAGTCATATAGTATGTAGCCTATTCAGTTTGGCTTCTTTCCCTAAGCAATACGCATTTAGGGGTTTATCATGTCTTTTCATGGCTTAAGAGCTTTTTTTTTTTTTTTTTTTTTTTTAAATCACTGAGTAATGTTCTGTTGTGTGGATATGCTCCTATTACAGGTGAGAGAGAGTATGTGTAAAATTTGTTTGTTTGTACACAACAGTCTTATTTGTTTCCAAGTTTTGGCTGTTATGAATAAAGCTACTATAAACATTCAGGTACAAGTTTTTAAGTGGGCACCAGTCAACTTAGTCAGGAAATACCAAGGAGTTCAGTTATGGGATCATTTGGTAAGAGTGTGTTTGGCTGCCAAACTGTCCTCCAAAATGGCAGTACCATTTTGCATTTCATCCCACAACAAATGAGAGTTGTTTTTCCATATCTTTGCCAGCATTGGTGCTGTCAGTGTTTTAGATTTTAGTCATTCTAACATGTGGGAAGTGGTATCTCATTGTTTTCACTTGCAATTTGATAAGGACATGTAGTATTGAGCATCTTTTCATATGCTTATTTGCCATATGTATATCTTTTATGAGGTATCTATTCAGATCTTTTGCCTGTTTTTTAAATTGGGTTGCAAAATTATTATTTAATTTTAAAGAGTTATTTGTATATTTTGAATGCCAGTCCTTTATCAGATACATGTTTTGCAAATATTTTCTCCAATTTGAAAAACATTATCACTGTTTCTTGCAGAGTAGAAGTTTTTAATGTTAATGAAGTCCAGCTTAATTTTTTTATCTTATGGATTATATTTTTGGTATTGTATCATCAAATCTGTGGTCACCTAGATTTTCTACGATGTTATCTTCTGGGAGTTTTATAGTTTTGCATTTTACATTTATGTCTGTGATTCATTGTGAGTTAATTTTTGTGAAAGGTGTTAGGCCTGTGCCTAGATTCTCTCTCTCTCTCTTTTTGACATTTGGAGGTCCATATGGTCCAGCACTATTTGCTAATATTCAAAAGCCAATTGCTTTCTTATGTTACAGCAGTGGACTACTGGAATTTTTTCTTATTGGGCTTTTTAGGTTCTTTTTAAAATTTTTTTATTGTGTATATTTAAGGTATACAACATGGTGTTTTGGAATACATATATATGGTAAAAGGTTACTATAGTTCAAGTTAGCATGTCCATCATGTCACATAATTACCATTTTTTTGGGACGGAAGGTTTTGGCAAGAATAGCTAAAATCTACTCATTTTGCATGAATTCCAAATACAGTACAATTGTATACCTGTAGGCCCCATGTTGTATATTTTATCTCTAGACTTTTTCATCTTATATATCTGCTGCTTATATCCTCTGACCTCTACTTCCCCATTTTCTTCCCACTGATAACCACTGTTTTGTTCTCTATCTCTGTATAATTGAGATTTTTTTTTCTAGATTCCACATAAAAGTGAGATCATTTAATATTTTTCTTTTTGTGCCTGGCTTGTTTCACTTAGTCTTGTGTCCTCCAGGTCCACCCATGTTGTGGCAGATGGCAAGATTCTTTTTTAGGGATAAATAACATTTATATACCACAATTTCTTTATCCATTTGTCTGTTAATGGGCAGTTAGGTTGTTTTTGTATCTTGGCTATTGTGAACGCTGCAGTGAACATGAGAGTGCAAGTGTCTTTATGAGGTGATGATTTCATTTCCTTTGATTATATTCCTAGAAGAGGGATTCAAGGTCATATGGTCGTTCTATTTTAATTTATTTAGAAACCTTCATAGTGTTTTTTTATAATGGTATAATGGTAATACCAACTTACATTCCTACTAACAGTGTAAATGAGTTCTTCTTTTCTCCTCCACCCCCTCGCCAACATTTGTTATCTTTTGACGTTTTGATAATTAGCCATCCTAATGAGTATGAGATGGTATCTCATAGTGGTTTGGATTTGTATCTCCCTGATGATTAGTGATGTTGAGCACTTTTTCATATGCCTATTGATGATGTTTATCTCTTCTTTGGAGAAATGTCTATTCAAGTGTGAAATTTAAAACATAATACCATTTGATTTGGCACCAAAAACCCCCATGAAATTCTTAGGTATGAATCGAACAAAATATACACAAAACCTGTATGAGAGAAACTACAAAATTCCAATAAAAGAAATAAAGAACTAAATAAATAGAAAGCTATTCCATGTTCATGGATAGGAGAAATAAATATTGTCAAGATGTCAGTTCTTTTCAGTTTAAACTATAGATTCAGTGCAATCAAACTCTCAGCAAGTTATTTTGTGGATTTTGACAAACCGATTCTAAAGTTTATATGGAAAGGTAGAAAACTCATAATAGCCAACATAATATTAAAGGAGAACAAAGTCGGAGGACACTACCCAACTTTGAAACTTACTATAAAGCTACAGTAATCAAGACAGTGTTGTATTTGTAAAAGAATAGACAAATAGGTCAATGAAGCAGAATAGAGAACCCGGAAATAGACCCACATAAGTATAGTTAACTGATATTTGACAATGCAGCAAAGGCAATTCAGTAAAGAAAATATAGTCTTTTCAGTTAATATATTTTTAATGCAAAATGGTTGGGCATTAGATTGAGACCATATCATAAAGCATTGTAAATATTATGTCATGAGTTTATAGCCACTGAAAATCTATTTGGAGCCCTTTAGAGGAAGTTAGGGATCAGAAGAGGACAGGAAAAGCTAATCTCCAGAGTACTTCCCCTAGTAAGGCACTCCTTTTTCAAAATAGAACATGCAATGACATCACTGTGGAGTTTAGGGTAGTGTCCTTACTGTAATTTTTTTGTCTGTTCATAGTTCTGCTAATTATACACTTGGATTATCCTCAACCACAAACATATCTTTATATTATATTGCACATACTACATCATAAAGCAATTCCTCTTGGATGCTTATCTACTAAACACAACAATTGCAGTATGCAGTGATAGAAAAGGAAGTTTTAGTTTATAGAAGAGTTTGTGGGAAATAATTTTGGAGTTTGAATTTTTATTAAGGTAAGGACTAACCTGGATCATGTGACCCAAGTGAGGAATTTAAGGATATTGATCACTTAAGTAGAAAGCTACTAAGTAGTAAGAGGAGTTGACAAATTAGCCTTCCCACTTTAATTGTTTAATAAAGACTATCCAGTGCCTGAGAAATTTTTCTTGTCAGGAGTCAGAATTTGAAATAGGCCTTGTGATGGGGCTGTAACCCATTTAAAATATTTTTTTCGGCAATGTTCTAAGTTTAAAATGATGAACTTTCCAGTAGGCTTGTAGAATCTAACTTGTTTAGAAACTGAGTACTGCCTGTATTTTCAGTTCAAAAAAGACCTTGAAATCTAAAGTTTATTAGTGAACATTTTGCTGTTTTTAAAAGATATATCTTTAAATCTATTAGAATTATAGAATTTAATAGCCAATATGGACCTGAAATACCATCTAGAGAGACTTGCAAACTTTTTAAACAAAAGATTCATTTTATATTGTTTGCTATATAACTTAAAGATTTCATGGAGTAAAGCATGCTGATAATTTTTGCTGTGTTATTTTTAGATTTAAAAAGATAATCGGTATCCACTAAATTGATTTTACTGCCACTTGTATGGTTAAATAATTTGAAATTATTGATCTCGTCCAAGTGCTTTATTTTACAGATGAGGAAAGTGAGACCTGGAGAGGTAACCTCAGAGAAGCCACAGGGTCACACAGCTTTTTGACAGCTAGTTAATGACAGAGCTATGACCAGGTCAGTTCTGGTCAGTGTTCTTTCAGCCATCATTTATTGGTTCAGTCTATCATTAAGCACTTCAGAAATTATCATAATCTTGTTATTAAATATGTTCAGTAATTAAAAACAAGTTTAGTGCTGAAAAGTAATTCGTAAAATAATTTTGCAAAAAAACATGAGTAAACTCAAACTATAGAAGGATACACAATGAGTAATTAGGTAGAGCAACACAGAGACCACCAAGTAAACTTTTTGTCAAAAGACTAAATGCATTCTTATGTGTCTGTAATATGAATATTTGCACATAAACATGCTGATATCTTTGTCCTCTGGCAATGAAACCTACCTTTTTCTTCACTTGACAGACCCTTCTAAGGTTTCTAACTTCCCCTCAGCAATATCCCTCATTGCATCTAATACAAAGTGTTTCCTGAGAAGTTAGTTTCTTAGATGTACTCAGTGTCCCTGTACTTCTAGTCAAATAGTCTCCTTCAAGAATGCAGACTTGGAATCAAATTATTTAGGTAACTGTGTAAACTTGGGCAAGTGGCATAGTCTCTCTGTGCCTCAGTTTCCTCATGTTAAAATGGAGACAATAATAATACCTACTTATCAGGGCTTTTGGAGGGGAGGGTTCTGTCACTTTCTTAGAATCTAGTGATGATGACAGTGAACCTGACCAATACCTAATTCACTCTTCTATTTAGTTGCACATGTCCACAGGGAAAAGAAATGGTTTTCATTAAGATAAAGGTGAAAAATATATTTGTAAATAGATTAATACTTCTGAAACACTGGAAATACCTCATCTATTGTGTTTTTCATTTCTTTATTTAAAGACCATTTAAAATTACTTTGATACCATGCTGGCTGAACTATAATTTTCGGAAATGCTCTTTATTTTAAATTTAATCAGTGTTAATTTTTGTGTATTTTTTTTACAGTAAAGAAATGTCCTTTTTTTCCCATTGAAACTCCATCTTTATTAAGGAGCAACGATTTCCTGCACTGGCAATGTTAAATGTAACTATAGCTTTCAATTCATTGCTGTGGTTATATTTCCACAGTCTGCTGTAAGAGATAAACCTATTGCAAATGAAGACAGCATTCATTTTCCTTCTACCTCAGGCCACACAGAATTGATTGGGGCAATAGAATGACAGCACCTTGTAATATACGGAAGGCTCTTTAATTTGAAAACCAGTTCTAACCTGATTCAAAGCTTGTTTAAAGCTAATTTATAGCTTACATGATTTTCAGCTGGCTGACCAAGGTAAAGGATGATGTATGAAAACTGATAAAGAATTAACATTCAGATATTCCTCGTTAAAGTCAGCTGGTATTAAAAAAAAGAAAGAGAAGAAAAGATAGAAAAAAATTAATTGGTAAGCTTTTGGTATACATAAGTAACATTATTGAAAATAGCTTACACTTCTGTCATCTTTCAAACCTAGCTTCTTGTCCTTTCTTCGTAAGATGAGTTCTATTTGCATTTCTTACATGGTAAAATCCTTCATTTCTCATCACATATAAGGTCAATGTAAGGCTGTAAGGTCAATATAGTCAGTCAGTGTTGTGACTTCCACAGTACCAAATCTATTGTATGCCTTGGTGGCAGTGATGCTGTTAAATAGTTCTGGTCTGTCAGAATTTTAATTATAATGTTTTTTCAAGATGCAAACTGAAGGAATTTAGAACTTTTCATTTTTGTTTGAGCTGAAAAATCAGTATTAGGCATTATGCCTTTGTCTGTTTTTATCTCTTTATTTTAGCATATTTAATCATTTAACCCACAAATAATATAATAACCAGAGTAAAGTATTCTGTACTATGAATGAATCCAGATTTTTAGAAATTTCATTTCAGCATTCACAAGTAAAAAATGAATTACATTTTCCTTTTTTATGTTTAAGTCTTTTGCATAGTTATTATTTTTTATCTTAAAAAAGTGGAGGATGAGCATGTCTTTTGCCATATTCTATTCTAACATCCTAGAAAGCATCAAAACTTTCAGAAATGCATTTGTAATTCTTAATCATGTGTATTTCACTTTGTACACTACAAATGTTTTGGTTATGTAGGGTAAAGAAAAAAGTGAATAAACAAATGTTATTATAAACATAAGGTTAGATATATGAGACCAAGAAATTCTGTAGTTTCAAAAAGACTTGTCTAGATATTTAGTTAGATATTCAGACCAAACATTTGTGGTCTAATTATGATGTCTATGGTCAACATGGAAATAATTATTTTAATTACTTTTAAAATATTATGAACTAGCACATGCTTACTATAGGAAGCTTAGAGAACAGTTAATATGTAAAGATAAAAAAAATTCAAGAAATAACCACTACTAACATTTTGTTAGGATCTTAATATTATAAGACATATGCAATGCATTTTCAGTGAGGGCAAACATTGGTTCTTATGGGGGCAAAAATGCAAAATTAAAGTGGTTGGTGACTCTCCACAGCTAAACCCTTCCCAAGAAAATTTTATTCTTCATATTTAATCTCTCAGGCTTCCTTGGGTATCACGCAAACATTACTGACATTGAGTTCATGGAAAATACAGAAAATATATACAAAATTACTGCCACAAAACATGACAGATGGCTGTGAGGGGAGGACTTTTGATCAATTGCTTGATCTTAAAGTTACTTTAGAAGAGGTGGCCAGTGCCTGCCAATTGGCCATGTGGATACTTCTTATGCTTGATCTTAAGTACTTTTGTGTCTGACAACTCTGCATATTTCCCTAGTTAAGAGTTACTCTCTCACCAACCAAAAGTTTCAAAAGTCAAAGTTCACCAAGAATGATTTTTAAGACATTTATTTAATTTTTTTCATTTACTTTAGCTGGAACTACAGTTTTAGTAGTTTTGAATGATTTTTTTAAAACTTGATTTAACTTTATTATGTTTATGTAAATTGATAATGTGTATATGTAATTTGATGTATAGCAATTTATATAAATCATATTTAAAGTTACTTAGCAAATATAGGTCTAAAGTTAAACATTAATCACTTTTACATTTTAACTTAAAATTTTTTTTTTGTTTTATTTTGTTTCGAGACGGAGTTTTGCTCTTGTTGCCCAGGCTAGAGTGCAATGGCTCAATCTTGGCTCCCTGTACCCAGGTTCAAGCGATTCTTCTGCCTCAGCCTCCCAAGTAGCTGGGATTACATGTACCTGCCACCACACCCAGCTAATTTTTGTATTTTTAGTAGAGACGGGGTTTTGCCATGTTGTCCAGGCTGGTCTTGAACTCCTGACCTCAGGTGATCTGCCCACCTCAGCCTCCCAAAGTGCTGGGATTACAGGCGTGAACCACTGCATCCGGCCCTGTTGAATCATTCTTAATCTTGTATTAAATAAAAAAGTTAACCGTTATACCCAGCTCTTTCCATGTAGAAAGTATAGCTATGCACATAAACATAAACAGATCAGCAGTATTCAGCAGTATATCTGTGACATTAAAATTTCATGAGGAGACAGGGAAAAAATATTTCTTTTTTTTTTTTTTCTGAGATGGAGTCTTTGCTCTGTCACCCAGGCTGGAGTGCAGTGGTACGATCTCAGCTCACTGCAAGCTCTGCCTTCCAGATTCATGCCATTCTCCTGCCTCAGCTTCCCGAGTAGCTGGGACTACAGGCGCTCTCCACCACGCTCAGCTAATTTTTTGTATTTTTTAGTAGAGGCGAGATTTCACCATGTTAGCCAAGATGATCTTGATCTCCTGACCTTGTGGTCTGCCCGCCTTGGCCTCCCAAAGTGCTGGGATTACAGGCATTGAGCCACCACGCCTGGCCGGAAAAGTATTTCTAAAGCGACTCCTTAGAAGGTGATAATGAAAAAAAAAAAGCAGTTGATAAACACTGGCATTATCAACTTTTACCCACTTTATCCCTTATTATTACATAGTAAACATTAAAAATTATTTTCAAGCAAAGCCAGTTTTGTGCCCTACACACAATGAGCGTACTATTAAGAAGTAAACAGTAGATTCACTTGTGTTAACAGCATCAATTGTGATAATTAAACTAAACAAGGAACTATTTGGCAGAATAAAGTAAAACAATAACATTATGTAAATCATATACTTAACAAATATTTTAATTTCTAAAATTTATCTCACTTGCATATCATTTGTGCAAGTTCTTTAAAGTTTTTAGAAAAGAGATCGTGAGGGACAAGTACTCAGTCTTAACATAAAGAGTGGGAATAATGTGTTTTTAATTGTATTTTCCTTGCTTTTACAATTTGAAGACTTCTGTTATTTTATACTCAACTTCAGTGTAATTTGCTTCACTGTCATTTCCTTCATTGTGTTACTTGCAACTCAAGTAACCTATCTGAATACCAACAGATGGTTGTTACATTTTTTTCCTATGTTGGTAGCTTGGGGAAGATGATGTTTCTAAAACAAATATTTTCTTTTTTTCCCTGAATGAGTTTTAAAATATCTAATACAAGCTAAGACCATGAAGATATTATAAAAATCTCAGGGAGCAAGGAGGTCTGCAAATGGTATTATTGTTGTTTTCATATTCACAATATTTATATACATATGAAAATTTTTGTTTTTAAAAATATGTTCTTCTAGTGTCACTGAAATTGACAGTAGAAAGCAATTTTGAGTAATTTAACACAAAATTTGCCACTATCATAGAAGTGAATTATTTATAATTTGTTTTAAAATTTACAGATTTATTAAAAAACATTGAGAGAAAATGTTTAAATAATTTTGGTTGGTGTTTCTAAAAATTAGGCATTGATCTATCTTTCACCATCCAGAATCACTGTATTTATTTTAATGTATTCTCACCTGTTTCTTCTGCTATTTGGGGAGTGTTTAATACATGACTTAGTGTCATTTACATTATATAAGAAGATTAATTTTACAAGCTCTGTTCTCAATTTAAATAACTTTACATATTGACCTATGTAGGAATATAATCAAGTTAGCCTAATGGAGTTAACTAATTGCCACACTTTGATGAATTTTATATTGTGAGAAATTAAAGACAAACAGAAATCGTCAGCCTTTGGTTTGAAATCAAATTTAAAGGATTTTACCAAGTTTTATTATATTTAAATGAAGAATATATCTATTTCACAGTAACCCTAAAGTATTGGAGGTTTAAAAGGGAAGTCAAGTGTGTATTGTGTCAGTCATTTACCTTGGTTTCTGAAATAAGTGAAAAATAAATTACAAAAACTAGAAAATATAAGACAGATAACTTTTGGTACTCTCTGAGGTACAAAATAAAACTTAAGGTAAATGTTTATAGAATTGATGAAAATTGAGTAAAATTTTCCATAGGGTATGACTTAGTGTACTATTCCTAATAATATACTAATACATCATTGTGATCAGCAAGTCCATATAATAATGACATTAACTTCGAGATTCTTGTTAGAATAGTGAGAATGACCCAGTCTAACAAGCTGGTTGGTTGGAGCAGTAACTTCCAGAGGTCTTTGACTAGAACTCACAGTAAGAAATACAAGTTACCCTGTAACGTCTTACACATTGCTACACACCATTCTGTACACATCCCTACATACACCTCTATACACATTTCTATACATGACTACACATACTTTTATACATAAACCTTCTCAAACACCTGCACACCCCTGTACATACATCTCTACAAACAACTCTGCACATACCCATAGACACAGCCCTACATAGCCCATTATACAACCCTACCATATATACACATGCATACACCCCTACACTGAAATAAAACTTTTTTTATCCTCACTATGTGCAATATACCCTATTTTATTCTACCTATTCAATTTCACCTTTAAAACAAATGTTGTTCACAACTTAGTAAATCTACATTTTGTTTAGAGTAGTGTGCACTGGCCGTTATAGTACATTATGACTGATATGTAAGTCCATATGTTTTTTGCTAAGTATCTAGGTATGTGAATGCAGTTATAGAAGCAAATATATACAGTATTGGAGAAAGTAATATTTTGCCTATACTGCTAATTTTTTGTAGGGTTTTTTCAGGCTTTTGTGATGAGATATTTCTTTGTTCAGCAATAATGAGCTATGGATTTATAAATTTCTTGTTTTTCTTATACAAAGAAATAATATAATCCATAATTGCAAGAATATACTATAAAGAAATATTTAAAGAGACTACCATTTCAAGCAAATAAGTTGAAATAATAGGATTTTAAACATGGTCAAATAATAGGATTGAAATTTCTATACTATTTATGATAAAATAAAGAGCTTTATGCCAGTAGAATGGCAGTAGAATGCAAATGCTGGCATTATCTAAAATTGTTCCCAAGTACTTACTGACACTGAGAAATGTTTAATTCCTGGGAAGCGGCTTTGATATATGATCAGTTTCTTCATGTAAATGTCAAAAAACCAATACTGTTTCCTGTTTGTTACATTTGTATGTTTTAGGTAACTTCCTTTTTCATGTCTGTTTCCATAAAATAGAAATTAAATAAAATATGTTCTGAGGAACATGAAGGTAAGAGAGACCTGGATTTGAATATCTACTTCTCCACTTAGCTGTGTCACTCTGGGAAAATTCCTTAACCCTCCTGAGTTTACATTCCTCATCAGGGAATGAATTGATTCTCCAAGGTTGTTTTAGGAAAATATCAATCCAGTTACACCTTAAGTTTTACTTGTGTTTCTCATTCATTTAGCATAGTTGAGATTGTATAACTTAAATTTAGATCATCTGGCCAAATTCTTTTAGATCTTGTTTCCCTCAAGATTATCTCTGTAATTAAGAAATTCAGAGTTCAGAAGGATTGTAAATGAATTGTCTGAAGATATGTAATAAGTAGGGGCATGCCCAGATAAGAACTTTGACTTTCTGTCTCCAAGTCTAATGGTCTTTCCCCTGTATAGTACAGAATCCGGTGCTCATTTTGTGATTAAATCTCTTACAGTGCCTACACAATTCCCAAAAAGTATATATATCTTATAGTATGATTATGCTAGTTGGGTTTATTGTTTGTTATATGCAGAAAAAGTAAAAATATTTTCTCATTGTTTTGATATAAAATAAATTATTTTAAAATGTTCCCTGCATTGTGTTATATCATAGCCTAAGTTGCATCAAGAGTATAATTCGGTAGATGTTTCCTACAGGG
This sequence comes from Papio anubis, assembly GCF_008728515.1. Taxonomy (NCBI): domain Eukaryota; kingdom Metazoa; phylum Chordata; class Mammalia; order Primates; family Cercopithecidae; genus Papio; species Papio anubis. The sequence goes on from NC_044979.1 coordinate 81,110,644, forward strand.
AACTTTTATCTTATGTACAGATTTCATTCCTTGAAATTATTAATAGATTCATGTTGCATCAGTGACAGTATGTAAATCTCTACCTGATTATTGGTATTTTTGTGTTTCACTTTTTAAACCTAGTCTGAACTTGTGTCTAACAGCTGTATGTTTTTCATACTTATATGACTTTATTATTGATACAGGTGTTTTTTATTCCTACTTGATACTGCCTTTTTCTTACTGTCTCATCTGTCACAATTGAAAATAAATACTGCTTTTGTGAGAGAAAAATACTAGCATATCTTACTCAAATTACCAAAAGTATTTACCTAGAAAATTTCAAATGGCCATACTTTGAAGATCTAGAAATCAGAAAATTAAATAAGCAAATAGCTTCACTGCTTATTTTTAGATTGGGATTTTTTAAATTTTTAGGGGTTTTCGTTGTTTTTAGTTTTACTGCTGCATATGCTTCTCAGTAAAAGCAAATAGTTTTATTGAGCTTTCTCCAAAATGTGGACAACAATGTTAAATTTATTATCAATGAAAAATTATGAACCACAAACACATATTATCCCAACATATAAAATTACAGATTTTTTATTTTCTCAGTAAACTTGGGTATCTTCAAATTTAAAGCTAGTCGAAATACTTGATGCCCTTTTCTGTTCTTATAGTGATACACATAGCAATTATTCACTGCTCCATAATGGATCATTTTTATCTGCATCTTGTGCCTGTTCTGTTTATATAGAATAAATATTTATGTTTTATCATTTTCCTGGACTAGGAAATACAAACAGAATAAGTTTGAAGTATCAGCTATAATTCATTGCTTGAAAAGAAGTGCCTTATTCTGATATCATGTAGAAAAGAAAACTATCTAAATCATTTCAGCAGCAAGCTTATAACCAAGATAACATCAGCATTTTCCTTCTTGAAAATGTGTCTTCCATATATTAAAGTAAAAAAGCAGCATTAAAAATGCTTGTGACAAGTTTAACCTATCATCATCATAAACCTTAGTATAAAGAAGATCCTGTTAGGTTTGATAGGGGAATAAATGATGGTAAGAGTTTGCTTTAGTCACTTGTTAACTATTCAAGATTTTCACAAAACTCCTAAGATGCAATAAAATATAAATGAAATAGTTCCTATGTGACCAGATTACAGTTTTCTACTGTAAGTTTTCAGAAACAAATTGTTATTCTAAGTATACATTGATAACACTCCTTTAATGACTTAAGGGTTAATTGGCTAATATCATACAAACTATCAATCAAAAAAAAATCTAGAATTTTCTTCCCATACAGAAATTGTAGCCCTGTAATTTACTACTGCTTATATCTTGTTGTACAGTGAAATATTTGTATAGAATAGGAAAAAGTTATCTATTTGATCCGCATCACTTAGAAATCAGGAATATAAAGCATTTTAGTTTTGTCAGAAATATTTGCCTTGCTTTGGGAATCTATATTTCTTGAATTTGGCTTGATAATTGGCTTTTTCAACAATGGAAAAACAAAATTATATTGAACTATGGTTTATAGTACTAAAATGTGTGCCTAAATAATTTTTTGAAGATAATATGCTATAATAATTTGTAAATAAAATATATAAACTTCATTTAGCATAAATGTTTTCTGTAAAAAAACATGAAACATTAATTTATTTTTATTTTTTGTAGAGACTAAGTCTCATTATGTTGTCCAGGCTGGTCTCAAGCCCCTGGGGTCAAGTGATTCTCCCGCCTCTGCCTCCAAAAGTGCTAATATTATAGACATGAGCCACCATGTCCAGCCAATTTTTTTATATTGTTCCTTATCTATGATTTATTTAATAAGGAATTAAGTGACAGGTCACTTTAAGAAATAATACATTTTTGACTGTATTATTTTGTTTTCTTTATGGAAATAATGCATGTTTATTATAGATTATTTGGAAAAAGCAGAAAAATAAAGAAAAGATAAAGAAAATAAAAGTCATGACCTACCTTCCAGAGATTACTGTTATTTGCATATTGGTGTATGTTTTCCTAGCTTTTCTTTTTACCATTATTTAACAAATACCTACTAAGCATCTTGTAAGTGTAACACCCACTAATTGTACAGGGGAATACCCTAGTATTCTTGCAGGTCATAACTTTTATCCTTTTGATGTTTATGGTGTAGAAAATGTATCTAGACAAGTGACATGAAAACTGGAAGAAAAACCCAAGGTGCTCTTAAAACAGGTACCAAAACCAAAAATTGACAAATGGGACTATATCAAACTAAAAAGCTTCTGTACAGCAAAGGAAACAATCAACAGAATAAAGAAACAACCTATAAAATGGGGAAAATAAAGTAATGGCAAAGTATTCACCCAGTAAGTGCTCTATAGAACATACCTGGAACTCAAAACAACTAAACAGCAAAAAAACCCCAAATAGTCCGATTTTAAAAAGGATCTGAGTAGAAATTTCTCAAAAGAAGACATACAAACAGTCAATAAGTATGTGAAAAAATGCTCAACATCACTAATCATCAGGGAATTGCAAATCAAACCATGATGAGATTTCTCATCCCAGTTAGAATGGCCATAACCAAAAAGACAAAAAATAGCAAATGGTAGCAAGGATGCAGAGGAAAGGGAAATCTTGTATACTGTTGATGGTAATGTAAATTCATGCAGCCATTATGGAAAACAGTATGGATGTTTCTCAAAAAACTAAAAGTAGAACTAACTTATAACCCAGCAATCACAATACTGGGTGTTTATCTAAAGGAAAAGAAATTAGTATATTGAAGAGATACATGCACCCCCATGTTTATTGCAGCACTATAATATATAATTATAAATTATGTACCTATACCCCATGTTTATTGCAGAGATACCTGCACCCCCATGCTTATTGCAGCATTGTAATTTATGAACTATGTACCTGTACCCTATGTTTATTGTAGCACTATAATTTATAATACTATATAAAATATAATTAAATACAATATGATATTTATATAATAATATATAATTATATTTACTAATGTTCCTAATGTTTTATAGCACTGTAGGTTGAATATGGTTAACAGTAATTTAGTGTATATTCTTAAAAAGTTAGAAGAGAGGATTTTGAATGTTCATAACACAAATGATAAATGTTTGTGGTGATGTGGGAGAAAAAAAGGAAGGAAAATCTGAGATGTACTACAACATAAATGAACCTTAAGAACATTATGCTAAGTAAAATAAGCCACAAAAAGTCACAAAAAGACAAGATACTGTGATTCCACTTATATGAGGTAGTAAGAGTAGTAAAAAATCATAGAGACCGGGAGTAGAGTAATGGTTGCTAGTGGGTAGGGAAAGGAGAGGATAGGGTATTTTGTGTGGTACGAACGGGAACAGAGTTTTAGTTTTACAAGATAGAGTTATGGAGATGAATGATGGTGATGGCTTCACGACAATATAAATATTTAACACCACTGAACTGTATACTTAAAATGCTTAAGATGGTAATTTTTATATTATGTCTATTTTATACCACAATTATAAAAATGATTTTTAAAAAATTAAATCCTCAGCAGAGGGGTGCAGGTGGCAGGGGAATTCATCTGGTTTGAAAGGTCCCAGCAAAATATTCTTGATATTTTTAAAATGTGGTAGAAGTTTTTCCTTCATTTCAGTACTATTATAGGTGTATGTCCTCACTTGCTCTCTTTTTCTCTCTTATTTTTTAAAATTCCATTGGCCATTTCAGTGAGGCTCTAGGAGGAAAAACAGTTCTTCCTAGATTGTGCATATATCCTTCATATCTGAAAAATTCACATTTTTTAAAAAGTCACTATGCTATAATTATTGTTGCTAAAACTTATATAGACTGAAAATGAGCAAATCTCCAAATTCATTAGGCAGTTACTTCACTATAAGCAGAAAAGAATTGAGCATTTCCAGATTCTTATAATATAAAGGTGCTGATTCACTTTTTATAATTATGAAAGCATTTTTTCCAGTTTTAACACTACCATTGCCCTAAAGCAGCACTTCAATAGCAACTTTATTTTAAAATTATATTAATATACTTCATCAAACTATTTAAAGAACTACTTCTCTGATCAAATAACTGTGCTTTTGCTTGTACCACAAGGAAATATACTAATGAGCATGAAAAGTAACATGCATTGTAGATATATGGAATATTGTTATGATCTTATTTTATTAAAACAGTAAATTAACATCATAGATGCCTAAACCTTTTAATTTTTTGCTGTTTTACTTCTATGATATACATTAGACATTACCATATGTTATACTTGTTGGATTATCATCAGAAAGCAAACTGAGGAAAATGTAAAAGCATAATTTATATTCTCATTAATTTTTTTAAAAGCAATGGCAGATAACTCTTGAATATGTTGAGCCTAAATTTATCACAAACTATTATTAATTAAATTACATTATTATATTTAAATGTTTTATTGGAAAATCTATGGTCAAGATAATTCTGTTTTTTGACAGTTTCTAGTGCTTTACAGTGAAAATGTCAGAATTCCTTCAATAGAATATTTCACATATATTTACATACATTACAAATATATTCATATATACTTACAAATTACAAAATTATATTTTAAAATAATTTTAGTATGATTTAAGACTTTAGAGACTAATGCCACAGGAATATCAGATGGGAAATATCTTTGTTCCTTCAAGAGGTATTTCTTCTTCTATATTTTCTTTGACAAACAAATGTTTTAACAGATTCTATTCTTCAGAGACTCTAACCTTGTCCTCATCCCTTCTCCAGCTGTTACCCCATTTCTGGACTATGGCAAAATTTCTAAATAGTTATCTAGACTCAGGACCTCCATTTCCTCACCTCCATGTCTCTCCTTTTCACCAGAATTGGAAATGTTTTAAGAAATACGTGAAAGACTACAAAATATTATATACCCCTGATTACAATCATGTAGAGAGAATTCTCAGGACACTAAATTGAAATTGAGATATTTAAATTTGAGTATCTATCTATGGTTGGGGGTATAGGGCAACATATATGTACATTTTTACAGAAGCATTTAGAGAACTCTACTATGTTTGAGATTTTCCTTTCATAGATAACATTTAGCTCCACATGGTCACTTCCAGCATAACTAGGACATGTAAATATAAAAAGATGATGAAGCATGTTCTGTTTACAATAAATGCAATTGACTCACTTTTGTGCACATCAACGACGCAGCTTTTTTGGTTTTTATTTACTTATATATCTATTTAGAGACAGAGTCTCGCTCTGATACTCAGGCTGGAGTCCAGTGGTGCGATCACAGCTCACTGCAGCCTCAACTTCCTGGGCTCAAGCAATTCTCCCTCCTCAGCCTTGTGAGTAGCTGGGAATACAGGCGTATGCCATGACACCTGGCTAATTTTGTATTTTTTAGTAGAGACTGGGTTTCGCAGTGTTGCCCAGGCTGGTCTCGAACTCCTTGAGCTCAAGGGATCTGCCCACCTCGGCTTCCCAAAGTGCTGGGATTACAGGCATAAGCCGCCACACCCAGCCTATTTTTTATTCAAACTGAAAACTGAGAAACTAGGATAGAGAGCCATATGTGTTGTTTGGGTGTACAGGATATATTTTTATGCTGCAAGAAAGGTTCGGTTAAATATAGGACATATAAAATATAACACTTAAGAAGTCCAGAGATAGCAGCTCAAGGCCATCAGGAGTGATTTTTACCATGATTCTTTTGGTCTTTCCATTATGATTCGAAGATGGCTACTACAGCTCCAGTTATTATCCATGTTCCTGAAATTAAGGAGGAAGGGTGAAGTGCAAAATAGCATCTCTCATTCCCTATTTTAGCTATTTTGAACAGTCTTTGGTCCCCATTACTCCACTACAATGACTCTTGTTAATGTCACTTACAATCTCTTTCTTGTCAGACCCAATAGTTATGCCTCTGTCTGAATCTTACTTGACCTCTCAATGTCATTTAACAATGTCGACCATTCCCCCTTTCTTGAAACATTTTCTTTTCTTGGTTTCATGACTTCTAATTTTCTTTGTTTGTAACTGGTAGACCCTTCTCAGTTTTCTTAGCTGAATTCTCCATTTGTGCTCAAGTTGTATTACTAAGGCTTGGTCATTGTGGCCCTTCTCTATTTGTATGTCCCTGAGTGATTGCATGCAGTTTTACCTGTATTTGGGGGACTTTTAAACGTGTAATACCATCCACAAACTTTTCTTCCGAGATCTAAATTCATATATTCGAATGTTTGCCTGACATTCCCACTAGATAACTAAAGATTGGCTCAAACTTAATGTTACTAAAATAGAATTATTGATTTCTTGATTCTTCTCTATTCCCATCACAATTTACTTCTCCCACAGTCTTTCCCACCTTAGTCTCATCATTTTTGAGAACCAGAAGCAGAGTAATCATTCCTAATTACTTTCTTTTGTTTAATTCCAAAGCGTATCATACTTCTTTCCATTCTGACTATATTACAGTACTCCAGGTTACCATCATTCCTGATCTGTTTGCAATAGACTGCTTCCTTATCTCTGTATTTGTGTTCTTTCCTAATTTCTACCCATCTTTTTCTATACTACAACCAGAATAAGCTTAAAACCCAAAAGCAAATCATATTATTTAAATTCTTAAATCCTCCAGTGGCTTCTCACTGCAAATCAAATAACCATTATGGGCTATGTAGTCAACGTAACTTTTCATCTTATGCTAGATTTCCTGTCCTTTCTGCTGCTAATATATGCCATACTCATTTCTATTTTTTTTTTTTTTTTTTTTTTTTTTTGAGACGGAGTCTCGCTCTGTCACCCAGGCTGGAGTGCAGTGGCCAGATCTCAGCTCACTGCAAGCTCCGCCTCCCGGGTTTACGCCATTCTCCTGCCTCAGCCTCCTGAGTAGCTGGGACTACAGGCGCCCGCCACCTCGCCCGGCTAAACTCATTTCTATTTTAGGGCCCTTGCCCTTGTTCCCTGTGCCTGTACATTCTCTTCTCACAGATCAGTACATGACTGTTTCCTTCAAATCATTCAGGTCTCTGCTCAAATGTCAGCTCTTTTGTAGAGGGGCTTCCTTGACTATCTTGCCTAAGAGAACATGTGCTCCCATACTTTCTGTCCCTTTACCCTGTTTCTTTCACTGTATCAAAATATGAAATTATTTATCTGTTAACAGTGTGTTGCCTGACTCTTTCTATTGAAATTTAAGGCCATGAGGATGATATGCTATTGTTCACCACTATTACCCCATTTCCCAGAACCGAACCTGACACATAATAGATACACATTTGTAGGTTAAAAAACAAATATAAACATTTATATAAGTTTAATTCTTAAAATATAACAACTTTTAGAAAAGGAAGCAAAATGTTTATTTTAATTCTAGTTAGAAGAAAAAGCACTTTCATCAACTCTGCATCTGAGCTCAACTTTGAACCGCAATTTTTGGAAATATATTTTAAACTTTATAATAACTATAGCTAACATTGTTTTGAATATCTACTTTTACTGTGTTATAAACATTTTACTAGCATAATTTGCATACCTAATCATTTTTGTTTATTTAAACCCAAAGTCATTCTTTGAAATAGGGGTTTTTTGGTTTTGTTTTGTTTTCATTTTACAGGTAAGAAAACTGAGACTGAGGGGTCATGTGCCTTTCACAGAGTCAAACCAATAGTAAGTGCCAAAGCAGGATTCAAAATAGATTTGTGTGACACCAAAGCCTGTGCATTTTCTGCTGTGCTCATGTAGATGTTTTAGGTAAGGTCATGACAATTGTTTTAAAAAGATGTATTCATAGGATGCACACACACAAAATTTTTTTAACATGCTTGATTTGCCATCATTTGATCTAAAGTCATATTGACTCATTATTGTCAGTACTGACTCACCATGGCAATCTATTCCTGACTACAACTTAGAAGACCTAAATTCAGATTCTAACTCTACCAATTGGCTATGGGACTCTGGGGAAGTTCATTATGTATTCTGGGAATGGCTTTTCTATCTACAAACCAAACAAAAAAATGGATCAAATGATTTTTAAATAAGATACCTTCTAGCTCTCACATTTTATGGCCCTTTAAAGAAAAATGGTCTAGAAATCTGTTGACAATCTATTGCAACTTACCTTGGCATCTGATTTATCTTTTGAATGCAAATTACTTACTTAATATATCAATTTGCTCTTCCTAGAACTACACTTGGTGGGCAGTATTCCTTTTAATCAGTCTTGAAATTTAGGGAGATAAATAAAAGAATACTGATACAGAATTTAAAAGTTGTCTTGAATAATCTGTAGTTTTATTTTTTGTTACCTCCTGATGATTTTCCACATGTGTGAATACAGATTCTCACTGAATTATCTTGTTTATAATAGTGTTTCAATTGATTGTTTTTGATATTTCTAAGTATACAGCAGGTAAGGATAGTTTCACCTCTTCTTTTATAATTTTTATACTTCATATCTTTCTGTTTTCTGCTTGTGTTGGCTAACATCTCTAAAATAAGAGTAAATAATAGTGATATATTTATTGTTACTTTAACTTGAATGATTCTGGTGTGTGAGGCTAGCTTTTGATATGAAAAACATATATGTTATATTAAATATAACATGGATAAATATATACATGTAATGTTGAAAATACATTGCAAGTCATGGAAGATTTACATAGCATTATACATTCATATGAAATGTTGAGGTATAACAATATGCCAGAGAGTGATTAATATTCAATTCATTGTATTGGTCACATCTGGTAAGAAGGAAGGGAGGAGAATGGGATGGGGAAAGAACATCCAAGAGAGCTACAATAAGCGTTAGAATGCTTATGGTTATTGTTACTGGTTATAGTTACGGTTACTGTTGTGCAGGAAACATTTTATAACAAAATAATTTGATATGCTAAAGAAACATGAAGGTTTCTGTGTTTGCTGGCTATAAAGAAGAACGGAGGCATAAATTGAACGCAGGTTTGCCTTTCAAGTGTATAATTTTCTTGAGAATGGAGATCACCTCTGTTCTCCGCCCTGTCCTGAACATGTGGCACATCATAAGAATTCATGACGTAACTACTGAATGAATAAAAGAAGAAAGTAGGAAAGGAAAGAGCAAGGAAGTGGGAATTTTTATTTCTTTCTTCTCATTCTTTAATTTGCATGATTAAATTTTTAAGTCAAGCTTACTTTAAATAATGCATAGAGATTTATTTGTATATTAGAATCCTCTATTTTTTCCAGAAAACAGAATGTTACCAAGTTTTCTATACGGCTTTCTAGAAATCAGCATATTTTTAGATATTTATTGGGCTGTATGTGGTGCGTGTGAAACATGTAACACAAATTAATTATGGGATATATCGTTTCTGTGCTGAGTCTTCTGACAATGATTCAGGCTGCTTAGATTCTAAGAGTTCAAACTGGTATCAAAGTCTCAAATGTCTACTGTGGTTCACTTGTATTCCTGGTTTAATCAGTCTTTTGAAATTCACTATGTTAATAAGGTTTCAAACAATCCTGAAAGTTTGAAATGTACAAACATTCAAGTACAGTTTATTTTCTACTTTAAAAGAAAATTAAAAGTTAACTACACGGTCTTAATGGGTTTTCTGTTTACAATAAAAGATACATCAATAATTTTAAAAATAAAGAAAAGCAAAATAAAATCTTGGACAAAAAAACCTGTCATAATGCAATGAAGAAATATAAATTTAAATTTTTGAGTATTGTTGAACATCTATATTATGAGAAATAGCACTTACTAAACATTTAAAGTATTTTTATTGAACAACGTGGTTGCCACATAGTGTCACTATGAAGTCATTAACTTCTATGTATTTTCTTATTTTTATATACTTAAATTTATAACTTCAGGCCAGGCACAGTGTTTCTCGCCTATAATCCCAACACTTTGGGAACCCGAGGTGGGAGGATCGCTTGAGGCCAGGAGTTTGAGACCAGCCTAAGCAACATAGTGAGACCACCATCTCTACAAAAAATAAAAACTAATTAGCTGGTTGTGGTGGTGCACACCTATAGTTCCAACTACTTGGGGTGCTGAGGCCAGAGGACCATTTGAGCCCAGGAGGTTGAGGAGGCTGCAGTGAGCCATGATCACACCACTACCCTCCAGCCTAGGCAACAGCAAGACCCTGTCTCAAAATAAATAAATTTATAACTTCATGTTTGTTGTTGTTGTTTTTAACTGTAGCGTTGTGTCAGAGTTTTGTAGTCAATTTAATAGTATTTTGAGATTTTCCTTTAAGACTCTTGAGTTTGAGCTATCAATGTTCCGAAGAGCCCCCGAAGTCCTGCATGGACCTGGCTCTGTAGAGGCTTGTGATTCTTCTTCTTACAAAAAAGGCCATTTTTTTCTTGCTTGGAAATAACTTATTTTGTAAGTAGCTGTTAAAGAATTGAGAAAGCTACTATATGAGTGTATTTTAAGACATAAGAACAGTCATTCCAAGGTAATGACAGAATTTTATGTTCCTCAGAAGCTGATCCTTGTAATATTTTCCCAATGTACCTTTTTCCTCTTCTATTTCTGCATCCTCATGAGATTTAAGAAGTATACCACAATAAATCCTAAATATTTTCAGAATAGTTGAAAAACTAGAAGGAGAGTTCATATGTTTACCAAAATTTTCATAAATAATCTTCAGGTAGCAGAACTGTCAAGCTGTTTGGGATTTGAAAATTGCTTTTGATCAGTACTGCAAGATAGACTTAGGACCTTTTAAAATAACTGAATAATAATCTGGTCAGTATCCATTGAGCAAAAATTGAATTGTTTTGGAAAAGTATGTGAAGCTTTTAAAATTTATCATGAGCAATTCTAACTGTACGTATGGTATATTGAAAAGAGAATACTTCTTGTAGTCAGAGCTGAGTTTGGAATCCTAGCGCCTCTAATATTTTTGGATATGTGACCAAGGGCAGTTCCTGAGTGTCACCAATCTTCAGTTTCCTCAGTGGGACATAGGAACAATAATATTTATCTTGCCTGGCTTTTGTGAGGATTATAAATAACGAATGTAAATACAAGCCTTTAATAATATATTCATTATATATTTTGTATATATTTAGGAAGTACTCAAAAGTCGAAATTATTATTTACTTGATTCCCATGCTTCTATATAGTAGGGAATTCATTCATATGTTCAAGAACTTTTTGTAAGAACTATTCATTGAAAGGCTACAATATGATAGGAATAAGACTAACTTCTAAGGATATTGTAGTAAGAAAAACAGAAAATCTGCTGTCATGGAGCATGCGTTCTAGTAAAGGAAGACAGACAGTCTGTAAATAACCAAGTAGATGATCATTTTATTGTAGTAAATGTTATGGAAAACAATCTGAGTGATGGAGGAAGGGCAGATTTTGGACATAAAGTCAAAGAACTCCTCATTCACTGAACCTGCATGACAAGAAAAATGAGCCATACAGAATCAAAGTCAGAGGAAACATCTAGTGCACTTTGTTCAGGAATCAGAGGGAAGAGCAGCATGTTTGGAGCCAGGTGAAGAAACTGAACTTGTGACCAGATTGGAGAAGTCAATGAGGCCAGAAAGGTGAGAAGGGCCTGCTGATGTATTTTCTAGGTCATGGCAGTGGTTTGAATTTTACCCTAAACACAAAGCCACTAGGGAGTTTCAAGCGTGGGTGGATTGTGATGTAATGTGTATCTTACAAAGATTACTGCCTCCTATATAAAGAATAGGTATACAGTTATAAAACCAAAACAAGAGGCTGATCAGGAAGCTATTGGATTAATCCACAGGCAAGAAACATGATAGCTTGAGCTAAGATGGTAACAGTGGAGACAGAAAGCACTAAACAGATTTTAGATACCTTGGGTGATAAAGACAACAAGAGTTGGCTATAAAGTATGAGAGAAAGAGAGGAATTAAGGAATGACCCCTAGAGTTTGTGTTTGAACAAGTGAGTGTTACAGACCAAGAGAGGTATAAGGCTTTTTTAGTGTGGATAGGGGAAGTCAAGGGATGGGAAGCAAGAATTTGGCTTGGTACATGGTATGTTTGAGGTCCTAATTAAAAAGTTTAGTGGAGACAAGTAGCAGTTGGATATATGAGTTTAAAGCATGGTATAGATGTGAGGGCTGAAGATATAAATGAGAAAGTCATCATAAAGTAGTTAGCAATTGTGGCCATTTAGAGTCATCTCCAGTTAACTTTTATCAAAGGATAGTAGAGTTCTAAGGACAGCATTAAAGATAAGGGAAAAACTCATAGAACTAGAAGAAATTTAAGAGGCCAATATTGTCATTGGTAAGGATTCTTTAACAGAAAACCTACATACTTTAATATTTCATACCCCATATATTCAAAATTGAGAAAATTGAGTAGTTACAGGATTCACAGTGTGTTGACTTTTAACCTTAGACTTACTCCCATGGCCACAAGATGGCTACACGGTCTCAAAGTATTGTGTCCTCACATTATAATACATAGAGGCAAGCCTATGGACGTGGTCCCTGTCGTGTGTGTGTGTGTGTGTGTGTGTGTGTGTGTGTGTGTTTTAAGAATAAGGAATACTTTCCCAGAAGCTCCCCTGTAGGCTTCCATACATGTCTTATCCAGAATCAGTTCATGTCTCCAATAGGGTCTACCATGATAATGATAGACAACACATTTGAAAGAAACTAATGGATTTAACCAGGTTATTTATATGGAATTTACATTGCAGTGAAACTTCATTGCTATAACTTGGACTATTTACTAAATAATTACTATTGTATTTATTTATATTAAGGAATACTGATATTTACCATTTATGTATACAGAGTTCCTCAATTAAAAATCACATCCACTTGAGTATGTGCGTGTCTGCACATTTCCATATATAAAAGAAAAACAAAAATTGAACACCATTTCAAGAAGGTGAATTAAATTACTTTTAATTTCTCTTCCAATTCCAGTAGTCAGTATTTCTAAAAATCAAAGTTACAAAGATAAAAATGCTTTGTATTTGTAAGAATATGGCCTGCTTTCTTTTAAGCAACTGTATGGCTAAAAAGGCCTTAAGTCAATTTAATAAACTATATTTGTCTAATTTCTGTACCAAATCATTATTTAGTCTTCTAAATAATGGTCCTACCTAGATCTATATTGGTCCTACCTAGATTCCCAATATTGTTTTCATATCAGTTGGACTATCATACTAACATTATTGCTTTATTCAGAGAGAAAGAGCATTAGTTTACATTCTCTACAATGACAGCATCTTGCAGACTATGGAGTAACTCTGGGAAGAACTTCAGTTAAAAATGCTAATCAAATGCCCATGGTGTGACTTGGAGGAATTATTTAATTAATAGCCTTTTCCTAATTACTACTTAGGAACAAATGTCTTTAAATGTAATCATTCACCCAATTTATTTACTCTTGCTGTCTATGAATAATACAATTATATTGTAATATAAACAGTTGAATTGCAAGATCAAGAAATTAGTGACATAGGTAGAATTGGCTTCTATTTAATAACATAATGATGGTTATCTAGCTAAAAACAAAAACAAAACAAACAAAAAAACACTGTTTTTGAAGAGGATCCTTACTATCTGTAGGTACCTATCTTCACTACAGCGGTATGTCATTAATCATTAAAACCTGTCGTAAAGTTAAGCCTAGAGAGAGGAAAGAATAGACTTTATTGTGCTTTCTATGGGCCAGGATTTGTGCTAAGCTCCTCACATTTTATTTTATCTAATAATTTTAGTCATCAAAAATAGTTATTGCCATTTTATAGATGAGAAAACGAGGTTCTAAAAGTTTAAGTGATTTCTTCAAAGTATTTTTGGGTAGTGTAGGTATCACAGTTAGGATATGAATCTAGGTTTGCCAGTCACTGACAACAAAGCCGAAATTTCCTCCACTACACAATTGCATAGAAGAAACAGAACAAATACGAAGTATGTCAGAAGTAACCAGCCATGAGCACTGTGTAGTGCTAGAACCAGAAAAGCAGAATTCCCAACCTTTCTGTGGTATTTTCCACTACTTTGCTCTTTCTCACTGGGCTTTGGCTGACTTACCCTTCCCACTGTTCCCTTTACTTAGAATATTCTTCCCTCCATTGTTTGCTTGACCGACTCTTTCTTATCCTTCATGTCTCAACGTATTAATCATTTTTTGGAGAGTAGGGGACTTTGCTGAAATTTTTAGATCCTTCTACTAATAGTCACATAGAAGTATGTTTTTCTTTCATTGAATGTGTCATAATTGCAATGATACAGTTACTTGAGTGATCAATTGTTTTAGTCAGATTGTAAACATAAAGCAGGGATGTGTCTGTCATACACAATTTTTTTTTCTTTTTTTTTTTTTTTTTTTTAGCAATTAGCACAGTGCCTGACACATAGCTAGCTAGTTGATGTTCAATCAGGGAGGAATATATATCAGGAACGAATATATAGCATGTTGGAGATCTGTTTTCAAGTAAGACATTTTAAAATTTTATTGTATAAAATAATTTTGTCCTTATATTTTATAGCCTATATTATGAAATATTGGGAAATACTTTATACTTATAGAGTAGCTAATAGGTAATAGAAACCATTGTCTAAATGCATGCATTTTCAGACAAACTTTATAAGTAATTTGATACTTGCAAAGTGGCCTGTTTTGTGAATCATTTAAGTACATACCAGTGGTGGTTTTCATTATGGTAACAGTTCAAAAGAGTTTTAAACATTTGATCATTCTTTAATAAAAGCAAAGTAGCTAAGACATAACCAGTAAATCCAAGATGTGGAAATAGTGAAAATAGGGATGTTATTTTTGACACTGATAATAAAGTGCCACTATTGAGGAAATTTTGTGTGAAATTTTCTAAAATCGTATTTTAAATTTTTCTTGAAGCAAATTCAACTTCTTTTTAATCCATGAAAAATTAATGTGCCATAGGAGATGTGTTACTAAGATGTCTAATGAGCTGTTAAGTTTCAATAAAACTGTGAAGATTAATGGGTTCACTCTGGGGAAAATAACATTCCATTTGAAATAAGGATATTTGAGGCAACTTAATCTGTTCACTTGGTAGTAAAGTTTTAGAAATTCACTTTCTACACTTAAGTTTATTTACAAAGCATATAGTCCTTGATGTTGAGTTTACGTTAAAAGAGCAGTGTAAGTTACATTGAGAAGTATTTGTTTTAAAGATTCACAATACTCGCCTTTGGACACGAGGAAGGGCATATTATTTTGATATCATAACTGAACTCTGTAGCATAGTAATCATAAAAATACTGTCCTTATATATTGTCATGGTTCAGTTATCTTTATCACCTCCATGTATACCTGATGCACTTCATTATATACTTTCTTCATTGCACTGCGATTATTTGCATGCCTCTCTACCACACTGGAGCACGAGATCCTCTAGGCAATAAAACATCTCATTCATATTTTTCTGCAACACCTTGCTTAGTATCTGGCACACAATCATTGTTCAATAAATTTTTGAGGGAGGAAGAAAGGAAGGATTCTAGGAATCCTTCTTGAAGTGACTTCAAGAGTTAGTATCATTTTAAAAAGACAAAATGTCTAACATGAGTCAAAGGACTTAATATATCCCAAACTCTTCTAAAATGAGAACATTATTTGATCAATACAATAAAGTCTGTCAATGGGTTATCAAAAAAAAAAAAAGTGTTGATTGCCAAACATTTTTACTTTATTTTGACATTTTATTCTTAATTCAGTCCACCCTAGATCAAATGATGCTTCTAATGATGCTTCTATGGAGAAATTTCTTAAGTACCTCTTTTTCCCTACATAGTAGACATTGTTTTGAAACCCCTGATTAAATGTACTGAGATAAAATGTCAGTATTAATAAGGACATCTACCTCCCAAGGAAACTACAGTTGAAGAAATAAAAACGGATTATATTACATTTTTACCATATTACAGTTGAATAATTTTCTAATGGTTCTCAAACTGCATGAGTTTAAAAACATGACAATGAATTTCATGTGTTAGACATCACTCAGTGTTAGTGAATGACTGTATGATTCTACTAGCTGGCAGTAAATACTCATTTATGGTGTGAAGTCATTATAATGAGCTTTCCATAGCATAGAAATACTGAAACCCCGGTTTCCATAACTCTGATTGCCTCTGCACATTATTTTGGCAGGTAACTTTATAGTACTTGAAATCAAATGTACTTACTTCTAAATCATCTAACAAAAATTAGATGTTTGTCTGGTTTTTTGTTGTTGTTGTTGAGATAACTTTAGATTTTAAAAAGTTGTAAAAAAAATGGAGTGTTCTGATATACCCTTTACCCAACTTCTCTTTAGGTTAACATCTTATATAAGCACAGAACAATTCTCAAACCTAAGAAATTAATCTTAATATAATACTGTTAAATAAACTGTAGAATTTATTTGTATTTTACCAGTTTTGCCACTAGTGTTCTTCTTCTGGACCAAGATTCAATCCAGGATCTCCTGTTTCATTTTGTCACTATGTCTCCTCAATCTCTTCCAGTCTGTGGCAGTTCTTTACTTTTTCATTACCTTTCATGATCTTGACACTTTTGAAGAGTACTTTTCAGTTATTTTGTAGAATGTCCCACAATTTGGGTTTGCTTAATATTTTCTCATCATTAGACTGAATTTGTGCCTTAATGGGAAGGCTACCATAGATCATAAGTGATGTCGCTTCTCTGTGCATCAGAGCAGGGGAACATAATGTCAGTATACATACTATACATTACTAGTGATGTCAGCCTTGGTCGATCAGTCAGGGTAGTATTTGTCAGCTTTCTCCACTATGAAGTTACTTTTTTTTATTTTGCTTTAACAAAGTAGTTTTAAATCATTTTAGTTTGGTAGACAGTTTGGGGAATTGTTTTATTTTTAAGTCACTAAGCAGTTTTAAAAGTTTGGTGAAGAAATTGATTTCATATTTTTATCAATCTAGTGGTATTTTCATACATACAATGGGGATTTAAATAAGATATCTTAGGACTCTTTCACCTTTAATGTTCTATGACTTGATGTCTCTAAGGAAAAATATAAAGAGAGTAAGAGAGATGTTCCATATATGTCATAGTTGTTTACAGATTAGCCTGAAGTCCATCTATGAATTTGATTGGCTTTTGAAATGAATACCTTGACACCATTCTACTTACAAGGGTATTGTACATTGAGGACATCTTATATTAAACAGTTTCTAAATTTCCTAACTGAAAATCTTTATCTAGACATTTTGTTATTTAGATACTGAGTTGTTTCTTAGTCTCAAAATTGTCATTTTAAACTATTTACAGTTTATCTGGCCTCAGAAGTAATAATATTAAAAGATTTTAAGTATTGGAATATTTAAATCAGGCTATTTTATATCTTAATGCAAATTATAATTTTCACTCTGAATCTTATAAACTTGATACAGTGAAATCAAGTTCTTATGTAGGTAATATTATTTTCCTTAAGAGAATTTGTTACTTTCATTTTTTGAATATCTGTTATTTATTCTAAAGTGATGTTAAGATTGTTACAGTGCCATTTATATAAATTCTGTTTGTTTTTGGTTTTTGACATGATATGATCTATAATTTTTTTTTTAAGTTCTGGGATACAGGATGTGCAGGTTTGTTACATAGGTAAACGTGTGCCATGGTTTGCCTAGAACATCAAGACTCAGCAAAGGAAATATAAAATTATATTTTTAGCATTTTCTTCTACTTTTTATTGTGATGTCAATTAAAATGGCCAAAGATGATGATTGTTATTTTTCTGTTTATTTCTGAGAGAAAAATGTATATTGTGAAATGATTTTCTTAATTTTCAAAGAAAATATTCAAACCAATCATAATAGAGATGATTACCACAATAGAAAAGTGGGCAAAATTAGGAAAACTACATTCTTGACTCTATCAGTGTGGGTATCTTGGTTATGAGATTACACTACAGTTTTGCAAGATGTTACTATTGGAGGAAACAGAATAAAAGGTACAAGGTATGTCTGTATTATTTCTTTCAACTGCATGTGCACTACAATGATCTCAAAATTAAAAGTTCGATTTAATTTTTGAAAGTACAGAAAATTTAGGAAAGGCAATTTATAGAAAGAAAAAATTATAATAAACAGATGAAAATATATTCCTTTTTATTCAAAACGCAAATAAAAAGGGAATGAGAAACAATTTTCCCCTTCTATCAACTTAATAAAAAAATTTTTCAACTTTTATTTTAGATTCAAGAGGTACATGGGCAGGTTTGTTACATGAGTATATTGTGTGATGCTGAGTTTTGGGGTATGCTTGATCCCATCACCCAGGGAATGACTCTAGTACCCAGTAGTTAGTTTTTCAACCCTTATTCCCTCCTTCCCTCCCCATTCTACTAGTCCCCAGTATCTGTTATTGCCATCTTTATGTCCCTGTGTACCCAGTGTACTCCCACTTATGAATAAGAACATGTGGCATTTGGTTTTCTGTTCCTAAGTTAATTCATTTAGGCCTCCAGCTGCATCCATGTTGCTGCAAAGGACATGATTTCGTTCTTTTTAAAGGTTGCATAGTATTTCATGGTATATGTGTACATTTTCTTTATCCAGTTCACCATTAATGGGCACCTAGGTTGATTCCATGTCTTCACTATTATGAATAGTGCTGCAATGAACATACAAATGCATGTGTCTTTTTGGTAGAATGATTTGTTTTCTTTTGGATATATACCCAGTAATGGGATTGATGGACCTAATAGTAGTTCTGTTCTTAGACAAAACTCCAAACTACTTTTCACAGTGGCTGAAAAAATTTACATTCCCACCAGCACTGTATAAGCATTCTCTTTTCTCTGCAGCCTTCCCAGCATCATTGTTTTTTGACTTTTTAATAATAGCCATTCTGAGTGGTGTGAGATGGTATCAACCATCTCACACCAGTGAGATACCATCTCAAAAGAGAGATCTTTCTGATTTGCAGTTCGCTGACAGTTAGTGATGTTGAGCATTTTTTCATATGTTTGTTGGCTGTATGTCTTCTGAGAAGTTCATGTCTTTTGCCCACTTTTTAATTAAGCCATTTGTTTTTTGCTTGTTGAATTAAGTTTCTTATGGATTCTGGATATTTGATCTTTGTCAGATGCATAGTTTGTGAATACTTTCTCCCATTCTGTAGTTTGTCTGTTTACTCTGTGTATAGTTTCTTTTGCTGTAGAGATGCTCTTGAGTTTAATTAGGTCCCATTTGTTTTTGTCGCAGTTGCTTTTGAGGACATAGTCATAAATTCTTTCCATAGGCAGATGTCCAGAATGGTGTTTCCTAGGTTTTGCTCTAAGATTCTTATAGTTTGAGGTCTTACATTTAAATCTTTAATACATCTTGAGTTAATTTTTGCATATGGTGAAAGATAGGGATTCAGTTTCATTCTTCTGCATATGGCTAGCCAGCTACCAGCACCATTTATTGAATAAAGATAATATGACTTCTTTTTAATGGCAGTATAGAAGTTGGGTAAAACTCAATTTTAGGGTCTGACTAAGCAAAAAAATATTTTTCTCTCAATACAAGTTTTAAGTTTGATACAATGAGCTGAGTGTTGTATTAAATTTTTCATTGTCCAGTGAGAAGGATAAACAAAATGTTGTCATGTCCTATTAAAGAAGGCATTGTTTCCACAATGGCCAATCCTAAACAATTCATGATTATTGCTTATATTAATGAATAAGTAATATACTTGTTTTTTTGTGTGTATGACAAACTTAGTTATTGCTGAGTAATTTCTAGTCATTTATGTCTCTGAAAATTTTAATGGGCCAATCACTGATTTTTATTCAATCTGAAAATCTCCTGAGTATGGAACTGTAATTTGACTAGTGATCTTGCCTATCTTGAACATTTTTAGATATTATTTTTAGATTTTAGATAACATTTTTAGATATTACTTTTGTCTAAATATTTCAAAAGCAGGTAATAACTTTTAGATAAAAATATTATATTTTATTTAAATAAAAATACTATATTTAGATTTCAGATAACATTTTCAGACATTATTTTTGCCTAAATATTTCAAAAGCAGGTAATAACTTTTAAATAAAAAAATTATAAATGAAGGAAGGTTACCAATGTAGGAGCCTCTAATATAGATTTCTAGCATACACTTTCATGCATATTTCCCAGATATTAGTAGTTTACTACCCAAAGGAAAATTTTCTGTTGTCAAGACCATAAGTTCGTCATGGTTATCAAACATACCCACCATAAAAGAATTCACCTGTCAGAAAAGGCTGTTACAATATTCTTAGCCCCTTCAGATTAGCACCGTATCTTAAATATGTCTTTTCTTTTCTTTTTCTTTCTTTTCTTTTTTTTTTTTTTTTTTTTTTTTTTTGAGACAGAGTCTTGCTCTGTCTCCCAGGCTGGAGTGCAGTGGCACGATCCCAGCTCACTGCAACCTCCACCTCCCAGGTTCAAGCGATTCTTGTGCCTCAGCCTCCTGAGTAGCTGGGACTACAGGCATGTGCCGTCACACTGGCTAATTTTTTTATATTTTTAGTGGAGACGGGGTTTCTCCATGCTGGCCAGGCCGGTCTCAAACTCCTGACCTCAGATAATCACCCACCTCGGCCTCCCAAAGTGCTGGGATTACAGGTGTGAGCCACGGCGCCTGGCCAGATGTCTTAAACACCTAAAAATATCCATTATAAAAGTTGTAGCTTTTCATGTTTATGGAAATGTATAAATTTATCAAATTGGGATTGTGCCCATTAAGAGTCTACCCTAACTCATGCTTATCATTCATCATTCATTTCCTTTCCTTTCTTTATCGTATTTTGTCACTGTTACTTTTCACTCACTGGTCTTCGTTGCCCTTAGTGTAAATATGCCCTCTTCAGATGGCTATGCCAATCCTTAGGGCCTTTTTTTCCCAGAACAGAGGGAGTCCCTCTTGATCTGAGGTCATACATGGGAAATCCAAAGTTTTTTTTTTTTTTCTTTTTTTTTTTTTGAGATAAGAGTTTTGCTCTTGTCGCCCAGGCTGGAGTGCATTGGTGCAACCTCGGCTCACGATGCAACCTCCACTTTCCGGGTTCAAGTGATTCTCCTGCCTCAGACTCCCGAGTAGCTGGGATTACAGGCACACACCACCACTGCCCCATTTCTTTGCTACGAAAAGCTGCCACAAAGAAGTAAAAAGTTACAGATGGAGCTAAAAACTTACTCTACTCAATCTGCTCCAGAATCATGAATTGGAGAGAGAAGTGATTGCTCAAGAAAAGAAATAGTTATTTATGTATTCTCATACATGAAATTAGAAATTTGTTACTGCCTGTTTTCTATCTTATTTGATATGTAAAAAATATTTCCTATTAATAAATAACGAATGTAATGTTGTAGTATTAAATAAAGGGAGATCTCTTTGATTATCCTTTGTTTGAATCACTAAATAGAGAAAAAAGGTAAGGTTTTAAAAAAGAGCTCTATTCTACTTAATGATATATGTGTTTGAGCTGAGTTTACTAAGAACATCCCAAGTTACTTTAATTTCATAATATAGCCTTAGAATTTCTAATTAAATATGCAACTTGTGTCATACGAAAAAATTCTTATGCTTTTTACAGTAAATTTAATTAAGCATTTCTTGTAAGTTCATTTCAGTATCTATCATGGCTCACTAAAGTTGGAATTCAGTTGTAAAATGGTATATTAATTGCCTTTTGTATTAAATTAAATAAGAATCTCAAATATGCAAAGTCAGGAAATTTAATTGTGGTCTTCAATTGCTTATTCAATGCTTTGGAAAACTGAATGCAGAAGTATAGGAAAAAAAAGGCCAAAGGTTGTTAAATGTAGCATATCACACACATTTTGCACTTTACTTAATGATCCAAGTGTTTATTACTATGAAGTAAATGCACCATTTAAAGAATTATGGTGAAATTGTAAAACGTTAAAAACTCTAATTAATTTCAGGCTGAAGCATGCAGTGTGCTCATTTTGCCTAAAACATTTTCATTATCGTCAGTATTTTTCCAGTTATTAAGATAAATTTTTTCTTCATTGTCCAGCACTAGCATATTTCTGTATTAAAAACACAGTTTTAAATGCTGTTGAGAGTTATATATCTAGCGTATGTTTTCAAATGAATAAAAGAATGTCGTTTTTTGACCACAGATTGAAACGATGTAGTCTATCTGTTTTTCTACACTTGTTTCTGTAGCTACCAACAGTTAGAACAGGTTGACTGTCTACATGTTTTTTCCCTAAAAGCTATATATGCTTGCACTTTTGAAAGAAACATTATTAAAGTATAGAGATAATTCTGACTATTAATTTGGATCCAGTTATAATAACTGTTGCTTGTCTGGTTAGTAAAAGGAATATTTAAAATCTAAAGAAAATATCATAAGAATATAGAAACATTTTAAGTTAGTGCCTGCCTGCACCGTCTGACCTCATTTTACTGTTGTACCTCCATGTATGTTTGCCTGCTATGAAGAACATATTTGGTAAAATAAAAACACATGACATCTTCTCTTTGTAATCATAGAGTCTTGTAACTCTTACTTATTTCTGGAAATAGTTTATTCATATGGCCAAATTATAAAGGGACTTAGTAAAAGAAAGCTATATTTTCTGATTATGAAAGTAATCTATGCTCACAGTGGGAAAGCAAGAAAATGTGGCAAAGCACAGATAAAATAAAAATCAATAATATCACCATTATGAACATTTTAGGTACTTAGGAATTTGGGGTAGAAGGATGGAAAGCAAACTATTAATTATAGCTGAATATTTCAGTGTAGAGGCTACAGGTGCGTCGCATTTCTTTTCTCGTAAAATCTTTGCCCATACACTTTACTTACTTTATTTGAATTTAGGAAACTTTCATTAAGTAGCCATTTTTACTTTCTGTTTCTTTAATCATTTTACTTTGAAATAATTTTAAATTTACAGAAAAATTGCAAAAATAGTACAGAAATTTCCCATTTGCCTTTTATCCAGCTTCCTGTGGTGTTGCCATTTTATGTAACCAGTACAATTACTGAAAGCAAGACATTAACTTTGAGAGGCTACTACTAACTACTCTACGAACCATTTTAAAATTTTACCAGTTTTCTCACTAATGTCCTTAAAATATATAGTCCAGGATTCCCACTGCATTCAGTCATCATGTCCCAATAGTCTCCTCCAGTCTGTGATATTTCCAAGTCTTGTCATTCGTAACCTTGACTTTTTTTTTTTTTTTTTTTTTTTTTGAGATAGAGTCTCACTCTATTGCCTAGGCTGGAGTGCAGTGGCACCATCTTGGCTCACTGCAACCTCCACCTCCCGGGTTCAAGCAATTCTCCTGCCTCAGCCTCCCCAGTAGCTGGGACTACAGGCTTGCACCACCACACCCAGCTAATTTTTGTATTTTTAGTAGAGACGGGGTTTCACCATGTTGACCAGGATAGTCTCGGTCTCTTGACCTTGTGATCCGCCTGCCTTGGCCTCCCAAAGTGCTGGGATTACAGGCATGAGCCACCGTGCCCAGCCGACCTTGACATTTTGAAAGCTACTGTTTAATTATATTTTAGGGGGTTTATCTGATGTTTTCTCAGATTAGAATTAGGTTGTACACTGTTGGGAAGGGTACCACAAACCAGAGGTGATGTACCCTTTTTAGTACATCGTATCAGGGTGTTAATATATATTATTGGTGATATTAACCTTGACCATTTGGTTAAGGTGGTGTTTGCCATGTTTCTCCATTATAAAGGTCCTTACATCAACATCTATAAAAATATAAAGAAGTAATAGGGAGAGTTGCCCCTTTGTATAATCCTTTTATATAAAGGATTACAAGATTTTAAGAAATCTTTTAAACTTGGGCATCTACAAGGTAAACATAAAGTTATCTGTACTCATAGAGTGTAATTTGTATCCAAGTATTACCTGAGTGATATAAATTCCAGATGCTAAAATAGTTGACCATTGTTAGGATCTGGTTACCTCCTAAGAGGAAGGAAAAGAATGGATACGTTTCATTAATTGCCATCAATTCTTTGAACTATCTTGAGAACGAAATCACATTTATAAATAAAGAAAAACAGAGGTTCTCCTGTATCACAAATTGATAGAGCAAGCTGACTAACATTTAAACAAAATCTTGCAAGTTTTATTTAGTAATAAGATAAATATGGCAGTGTTTTTATTTAATTTCTCCGTTAGAATAACTCAGTCTCATATTGCCACCTGGAGTATCAGCCCATTATTACATGGTCCATCTGTGCCTAGAAATTACCATTCTCACTACAGTTCTGTCAAAGTAAAAAGAGCAAGGCTAAGGAACCAAATTTTGTCATTTGATATTCTAGGTGTTACTGTTAATTGAGTGCACAGTCTTGAAATTTCACATATAACTAGCAGATCTGCAAGGATTTTACAGTCAGTGTGTTTTTTTAGAATATGAATTAACAAGTTTAAACATTAAGAGGTAAGCCTGTCTACTTTCCAGTAGCCTCAAAGGGTACATTTTCTTCACGACTGTTTCAGAACACTTCATGAAACAAATGTCAAACTTGTCAGGGCTGTCACTAAAAAAATGATCCGTGTAGCTAGGGTCTTCTTTCATTGGGAAACAAACAGATGTCTTATCTCAGCAGAGAGAAAACAAAAACCCTGCTATATATCAGAAGACATTTTTACTTGCCTATAATATCCAGTAGTAAAGAAATGCTTTGGTATTATGCAGTCATTTATCAAAATTATATTTTTTTGCTGTCTGAGTCACTTTAATGATTTTTATTAATCTGGAACTGCATATACAGTTCTTAGAAAAATTGACCTGCAATGTTAAAAACACAAATTAGCACTTCCAAAAAGACTTCCCTAGAGCTTTATTAGATCAAATATTAATGTTTTTATTTGTGATAAAATCTATTACTATTATTTTGATAATGTTATATTATAGCAATTTTAGTATTATACTCTAGCAATTAGAGTTGAATGCCTTTTTCACCCCTTCATAATCCTTTTCTGCATCTAGGGTACAGCTATCCTTCTAAAAGGAAGAAAGAGATTGGCACTTATTTGTTATATAAATGACTTAACAGCATAAAAGGCAAGATGTTTTAAGACAAATCCTCAGCACAAAGAAAGGTGTGAAACAGTTATGTACCTGTCCTGAATAGCAGGCAGTGTTAAGGCATGCATTTATAAGCTGTGCTTTATTACTAAGAAAAATTCAACAACAAAAAGACAAACATTGTATTAAGGAATGTTACTTAACTGGCATATCTATCTATATCTTATCCATATATTAAAACATATTCAAATTAATGGAAGTTGCAAATTTTTATTTCACTTAACAATGTTCCAATAACTTGTATCCATAGTTAAATATGAAAGCAAAGTGTATAAGCACCTCCTAGTCCTCAGAGTTATTATTAAGTCTTTACATTTCTATTTTGACTTAGGGCAGCATTGAAGGTTGCTAGAGAAAACTAGATAACCAAGCCTGTTAAATCGGGAAGTCATGTGGTGCAGAAACTTAGTAGATTGTCCGTGTGATAAAGGCTCCATCTTTCTTTTATAAAGGGTATGAGGTTGATAATGGCTATTTTGACTTATGTTGCTTCAAACATTTTTGCTTATTTTTATTTTCAGTGCTGTTATAGTAAGTTAAGATTGCTAAAAGTGTGAGTACTAGCAATCTTAATTTACGATAGTTAAGAACAATATTGTGCTTTTCCAAATTATGTATTAATTCAGGCATACCTTTTATTCATTCATTATTCCACTGTTTCACATGGTTCAGAAAACACCGATTGTACTACAACTATATACTAAGTATGCCCTGTTAGATGGTAGGAATGTCTAAGATACAGAAGATAAAACTTTCCTTTGAGGAACATAAGGACAAATTCAGTGCTACATATCAAAAATGTATTGCCATTGGTACCTGCAGATTTAACACTTTCTAAGTGTCGCTCCTGAAGAAGACAGGGGAAAGTGAAGAGTAAGATTTACTTTTTATTAGAATGTAGTTAAAATGTAATCTCTAGGCTGGGCGCGGTGGCTCATGCCTGTAATCCCAGTACTTTGGGAGGCCGAGGTGGGCAGATCACAAGGTCAGGAGATCGAGACCATCCTGGCTAACATGCTGAAACCGCGTCTGTACTAACAACACACAAAACTTAGCCGGGCGTGGTGGCGGGCGCCTGTCCCAGCTACTCGGGAGGCTGAGGCAGGAGAATGGCTTGAACCCGGGAGGCGGAGCTTGCAGTGAGCCGAGATTGCACCACTGCACTCCAGCCTGGGTGACAGAGTGAGACTCCATCTCAAAATAAATAGATAGATAGATAGATAGATAGATAGATAGATAGATAGATAGATAGATACATCGATACATCGATACATCGATACATCGATACATCGATACATAGATGCATAGATAGATAAAAATGTAATCTCTAGGAACTTTTGTCTAAAAGTGTAAACCACATGTTCATTAATAAATTTTCACGAGTCAAACTTAACTGAATATATCTATTCACAGGATATAAAATAGGGAAAAAATGAAATGACACACAGTGGCTATCATACTTGGAAAAATATATCAAAGTTACATTGCCAAAATGATATTCAAAACCCCATTCCTGGTGTTCTATGTATCTACAATGATTCAGATTTGTTGATAATATTGATAATGTCTCTACTTTCCCAGTGTTAACAAAGTGTAAATCACAGATTCTATTGAGTTTAGAGAAACAAAGTATATAAAAAAGCTTTTTTCACCCACCTTAATGATTACTGGCAAGTGTGTAGTTTGTCATAGAAAACAAATATGCATACCTTGGTTTGCTTTTACTGAATAAAGTCAATTCAAAAAGTAAAGCTCAACAATTATTTAATTCAATTATTTGATTTCATCAGATACAGAGATAGAGTGATATGTTTGATGATACTGATAATTATTACTGTTGTCTAGAAATACTTAAGAAATTGATGTTTATGCTTTAACTCAGAAGAGTATCTTTATGTCAGTTAATAAAAATAGGTAATCTTATATGATAAATCAGAAATACTAGGAAAGCAAGACCATTTTGTACTTGGGTGTTATTGAGGGAACATGTATGATGAGATGGGTTACAAATTGTAAGATGAAATATTTTTCCAGACTCTCATTATTTATACTTTGAAGGTTACCATTTAATACTGAACACAAGATGCACTTCATTTCTATGAAAGCAGACATTATGATGTCACTTCATCTATTCACCATGTTCCACAGGAACCCGCTATGAATTATGAGGCCACCACTTAGAATCGAAACTGTAGAAGATTGTAAGCATTCTAAGCCTGACATGCACATGCTTCCTATTTTAGACCTCACTGATCTTCAGATAACATATGGTGGTACAAGTAATTGGAAAATTGGCACACCTGTCAAGAAAGTATACTAGATGGGACAAAAAATGCCATGCTGAAGCACATGAAGTGTCTTAGAAATTATATTTATTGCTTTTTATCAAGCAGTGAAGTAAAAATATCTAGTTCATCCCCTGCAAAGAACACTTTTCAGTGGCAGGTGTTTCCAAAGTAATTTTTAGGGCATTGTTAAAATTGGTTGCTTTTAAAAACATATAGAAAATTTTAATGTGTACTATAAAAGAGCACCTACTGCAAATATTTAAATGTTACATAATTTTACCATTTGTGTTTAGGATTACTGAAATCGCAGTAGTTCATAGTTCTACAATACAGTTAAAATGTGTTAAGTATAGCTGATAAATGTCCTAAAGTTTATATTTTAATGTTTTCTAAAATTTATTTCACAGGAAGATGAAAATGAAGCTGAAAGAAAAAATATATCTCAGGAACTCAACGTGGAACAGAAAAATCCAAAGAAATAAAAGATTTTCTGTAGTGTTTTTGAAAAGTTTGCAGCTTATGTAATAACAGATAAAATTTCTAATTGTAAAATGTTAAATTGTAAAATCTAATTTGCAAAATGTTCTCAATAAAGTCATTCAAAATGAAATACGAGCTTGTATTTGGAATTCATATATTTTAGAGTAATTTCGACTTTTTTATTTAAAAACTGGATCTTTCAACGTTCTTAAAACAAGAAAAATTTTTGACTCAAATTTGAGAACAGAGACAGAATGTTATTTTTTTGTAACCTGTTAACACATTTAAATGACCTAAAAAGAAAAAAAAAAAAAAAACTCTCTTGGTCCTTTTTCTCCTTACTAGACACTGTGTTCTTTAAGGGCCTTAACAGAATTCTGATTTGCAATATAAAGAAAAACCAACATAGTTCAAAAATGAACAAGGAATGCTTGCACATGAAAGTGGTTAAAACCAGTCAATGCCACAAGGAGAAATACTGTTTCCTGATTTCATATATTTATGTATCACATGATACTCTAGGACTGCAGGGAAAGACTAAAAAGAAGTGATAATTTAACATTCTCTGGCAGAAGTAATGCCATGATTTATAATTTATAAAACATTTACTAAGGACCTGCTGTGTGCAAAGTCCCACACACTTTTCCTGGACATTTCAAGACTAGTTCTTGTATGTATGTCTTTGGCTTAGGAATTTTTCAAAATTCATCTGTCCCCTATCTTTATCAGAGCTCTCAATAACCAGCCACTTTACTCTCCCCAGTTCTAATTTCCAAGCTGCCATTTGCCAACGACAGGAAGAGCAATGAATCTGCTTGCTATCTGCAGAGCCAAATGTTTTTGGCAGATGTCTTTGTTTGATTATTTAAGGCAGGGTTTCTTAAAATGAGAGGCAGAACTTTGGAAGACTTGTAAGAGAATGTGAGAAGGGAATCAGTGTATTTGCCTTGAAGCCATATTATATGCATTCAACAAGCCCAATAAATGTGTGACAGCAGGACACGCTAACAGCTATGATACAGTGGGCTGAGATGGAGGAAACTGCGAGTAGTTAAGACAGAAACATCAGAAGAATAGTCTCAAATCTCAGTACGCATGTCAGGAAAACAGCTAGAGCCCACAGATGGGATCCATGGACTAATGAATTCCCTGGGTGAATTTTGGAGTAAAGACTTTAAGACAAAGAAAAGGTTGAGATGGCAGTTCAGAGTCTGCAGGGAGCCTTTGCAATAAGCAAATACAAAAATTTGACTTTTTTCCCACATCAATGTATTTCAAAATGCCCACATTCACATAGATTTCGGTTATATCAGTAGTTTCACTTTTAAAAAGAAGAAATAATACATGATCAACAAATAGCAGAAGCGGGAAGGGATATTATGCTACTCTTGAATGGAAATTGCTGGGCACTAAGATGCTCAAGTTTTTTAAATCATTCAACGAAGCTTTAGTAGGTCCTACTATAAGTTATACACTGTTCTGCTTATCACTGGGGATTCAATGACAGACAAGCTTACTCTGCTGTTACGGTCTTGGAATTCTTAACTTTTGACAGAGACCCCATGGTTTTACTTTTCACTGACCTTACAGATTACGTAGTGGATACCACTAATGTTCATACTCTTTAAATCAATTATATTGGAGTATAATTTACCTAAAATTCATTCATTTTGAATGTGCAATTCAATAAATTTCAACAAATACATATATTCATGTAACCACCTCTCCAAGATATAAAGCATTTCCAACACCCTAAAAAGTTCTGTCCTTCAGTTTTGCAATCATTTACACTTCCCCACTGTAGCCACTGATCTTTCTTTCTTTGTTTTCCCTGTTCTAAGACTTTATACAAATAGAATTTTATCATACACATCTTTTGTGTCTGGCTTTCTTCACTCAGCATAAAGTTTTGACATTCATCCAAGTCATTGCATGACTTCATTTCTTTTTATTGCTAAGTACTTTTTCATTGTGTGAATATACTACAATTATATTGTGTGAATACTGCTACAATGGAATATATACAAATGGCCAAAAAGCACATGAAAATATACTCAACATCATTAGTTATCAGGAAAACGCAAATTGAAACCACTGTAGCTCTGTTACCCAGTACAGCAGCTGTTAAAAATATGTAGCTATTGAATACTAGAAATATGACTAGTCCCAATTGAGATGTGTTGCAAACATAATATATACATCAGATTTTGGAGCTAGGGTGCAAAAAAAAAGAAAAAGAAAAATACCTCCATAATTTTTATTCTGATTACATGTTGAAATGACAATATTTTGAATAGATTTGATTAAAGTGTTAAATTTCAACTATTCTTTTTAAATTGTGGCTACTAGAAAATTTGAATTTATATATTATGATTTCCATTGTTTTCCCACTGGACAGGCGTCCTGGGCTATAAGTTGAAGGCCAATAATGAAATGTTGGTAAGGTTATGAAGCAAATGGAACTCTTGTATATTGTTGGTGGAAGTGTAAAATGATACATTATTTTGGAAAAGAGTTTGGAAATTTCTTATGAAGTTAAACGTACCCTTAATATATGACCCAGTCATTCCACTAATAGGTATTACAAAAAGAAATGAAAACATGTGCCCTCACAAAGATTTGTACATGAATTTTTTTTAAGATCTCGTTATGTTGCCCAGGCTGGATTTCAACTCCTGATCCTCCTACCTTGGCCTCCCAAAATGCTGGGAGTACAGGCGTGAACTACTGTACTCAGCCTTGTACATGAATATTTTTAACAGTTTTATTTATAGTAGCCCAAAACTGGAGCTAATTTCTTTTTCTTTTCAAGTAAAAGTCACACTTCATATTGGTTATTCTTTTCAGAAACCATTTGTCACACTAAGCTGTGTGGCATAGTTCACAAAATTAGGGTTTAATCCTTGATTTTTTAGGAGAGAAATTTGGACATGTTGTGTAATATTTATAGTAACAGTGTAAATGTTAGAAAGAATCACTGTCTATAAAACATGTTAATGAAAGACCTAAAAAATCTAAACAATATACAAAATTTTTTACAAATCCAACATTCAAAAACTAGTCAGTTCATATCTAGAGGCAAAAAGTAAAAAATAAAAGTAGTGTATAGTATCTTATTTGAAAACATTTAATGTAGTTAAAGTTTTTAAATAATTTCACATTGTTTTAATGGTTTTTGAATGACCCTTGCAGTTAGAAATACATTTAAACTCAATTTTAAAATTATAAAATTATAGTTATATCTTCTGATAAATTGTATCCACTTTCCTTGGGATTAGAAAACTTGAATGAGGGGAAAAGCAGAGATGTGTGCCCAGTTGCTCCAATTTTAAGTCTATGAACAATTTTGAGTCTATGAACTGCTTTAGGTTTCATTTTTATACGTACCATACCAAATAGGACATACTCTTCTCAGGATATAGTCATTTTTCATTTGTGACTTTCTAATCATCCAGATAGAATGAGGTGAGTCTGAGTAGTTTTGTTCCTCTAATATTTTTGAAAGGAGATAATGATATTCTTATTTCTCACTTTATATATGTATATTCTTTCTGTAACATGTTCTAAGATTTTATACAAATGAAACTATGTTACACATAGCTTTTGTGTCTGGCTTTCTTCACTCAGCATAAAGTTTTGAGATTCATCCAAGTTATTGCATGACTGTAGTTATTCCTTACATTGATGATTTTCCTCTAAGCTTAAACAGTTGGAAGCATTTGATATGTCTGTACTCTTCTACATTCATTATAAATTTGTCTACTTTTTCCCCAGATGCAACAAACTATTCCTCTTTAAATTGAATGTATACCAAACAAAAAAGGGGAATCTTTCCTACAACTGCTTCTTTAACATGGCTACATCAGATTTATTTTGAAGCCCATTGAGAAAGAAGAAATAAGTTCATTTAATTGCTTTGGCATTTCCCCAGTGCCTTGGGTCCTTGAGACCCGCACATATTTCTATCGGTTGTGTGCCAACACTGCTTGGGACTGAAACAACGTACTTCTGACATTAGGCTAAATAAGATTCACTTTGAATAGTGAAAGTCGATTAGAAAACTACTCCATTTCTCATTACCTCAAGAAAACAATTTTTACATAGCCATGAATGAGCAAATTACACCCCCATCCCAGACTATCCTGAGCATTTATAGCAGATAATAAATGTCTCCCCATGGTGAATTCAATGTGAAGTCCAAGGCTTTGTTATCTAGAGAGGAAGTTAAGTGCTAACAGCAACAGCATGAAAACGCATGGAGCTATGGTATAATTCTGATTTGTTTTAGAAAAACTATTAATTTCCTTGTTACAAAGCCAAGCAAGAACAACCCTTTAAAACTGTTGAACCATGAAAGCCATTTTCCTTAAGGGTTTTAAATTTGGGAACAGACTCATGAAATTTATAGCTTTGATGAGATATTCTTTGCCTGCAGTCAAGATGAGAGCTAGATCATTGGTTTCCCAGCATGACACCTATGTGTTCTTGTGTGCACTAGATATTATTAAGCTCATAAGAACACAGCCAGCATCACATTTAACGTTTGAAAGGTTCACTTTTGTCTCATAGTTTACATCTTTCATTTACACCTATTGCATGCTAAATATCCCAATCTAGAAAATGAGATACACTCTACCTATATTGATACTGTCAATGGAGTAAAAAAAATTGCTATTTTCATATCCATGGCTTTCAAGCTGCAAAGAGTCAATAGATAATGACTTCTAGAAACAATAGATAATTGAATCAGATATTCCATGTGTAAGTCTGAGTATGAAAACCTTCCCTGACATATAAGGAGCAGAAAATGTGAATCTCCATGATGCATGTCAGTTCCAACTGTTATCATTTTTAATATTATGTATAATTCTAAAGGTGATGCAAGATTATTATTTCTTTTAAAGATAGATGAGCTCTTTCAGGATATTCTGATTTTAAGGCAATGAGAAAGGTTATTAGGTAGTACCTAATGATCAGAAACAGGTAATAAACACTGCAGGAATCTGTCATTGTATGTTACATGATGAAATAACATGTGAAAAAACTGAAGAAAACTATTGTTTTCAAAATATTATTATCTTTTGACATTAGGCAATGAAATTGTGATTAAGGAACCTATTTCTGCAAGCTGTTTCCTTAAATTTGTGCTACTGTTTGAAGGTATTTTATCTGTAACTTTACAATTCCTTTACCATTTATTATTATCAACAATTTCAAACATATACAAGACTTGAGAGAAGAGTACAGTGAATCCCCATGTACTCAGGACCCAGTTGAATAACTATAAGATTTTTGGCATGCCTGCCTTATCTGTCCCTTCTTTCCCTTTCTACCAAATTGTCTTAAAGCAGATCCCAGACTGCCATGCTTTTTAACATGCATGTTTTTCTCCTCTTAACAATTATTTTATTATTAAATGTATTTAATATATACATATTTTTCCATAGAAGATGCATATTTTGTTTTTTAATAATGTAAGACAGTCAATAGATTAATATATAATAGAAGATTGGATGACAGTACATTCTGCCTGATGCACTTCAGATTACGTTTTTAGTAAGATTCAAAAGAAGAATTTTTTTTGATTTTTTTTTTTTTTTTTAAGACGGAGTTTCGCTCTTTTTGCCCAGGCTGGAGTGCAATGACACGATCTCGGGTCACCGCAACCTCCACCTCCTGGGTTCAGGCAATTCTCCTGCCTCAGCCTCCCGAGTAGCTGGGATTACAGGCATGCGCCACCATGCCTGGCTAATTTTGTATTTTTAGTAGAGACAGGGTTTCTCCATGTTGGTCAGGCTGGTCTTGAACTCCCGACCTCAAGTGATCCACCCGCCTCGGCTTCCCAAAGTGCTGGGATTACAGGAGTGAGCAACCGCGCCTGGCCTATTTTGATCTTTTTAATGGTGATGATGTAAGAAGCAGAAATTATACAGACTCTTAGTTCACATTTGCATTTTTTGCACCTTAGGCAGAAAAACATATCTAATCAGAGCTACAAATCATAAAGGAGAACACATTTCAATCTCTAGAGCATTGTGGAACTGAGATGTCTTACTGATGATACTAACAAGGGACAAAACTAGTACATTCAGCAATGCCTTCAAAAATGTTTCCTTGTTAGTCAAAATGAAATTAACAAATAGAACATCTCTTCAGGGTTATGATTCTTTCTTGTAGGGAATGCTTTATTTGAGACTATATATTTTTGGCAAGTATTGATTTGAGATTTATATATTTGATTATATCTAACTCTGGAAGTCAGGAATAGTCTTACAGAAAATGTTTTAGTAGGTTTCCTTCGTTGTCCCTAGGCACGTCACATTTGGGAGTTTCTTTTTCCCTCATCCTAGCTTTGGTCTACCTTTCCTGGGGAACAATTTCTGCTCAAGACCTTTCCTTCACAACTGCATCTAAAATCAACCTCTTTTTCCTTCTCCCTTCAAAACCCAGAATCTCTTTCCCATGGATTCCACATCCTCCCTTCAGTTCCAACACAAGAAAATAGCTGAAAAATATGGTGAGTAAATTCTTAATGAGTATATTAGTCAGGCTAGACTAGGATATGCTATGAAAACAATCCCTGACATCTCGGTGGCTTAAACCAACACAAGTTCACTTCTCACTCACACCACTGCCTGATGTGAATCAGGTGGCTCTTCTTGGAGAAGAACTGCCTCATGGATTCATGTGTTCATATTGCAACTTCACCATTTGAGTATTCTTCGTGGAGAGCAGTAGGGTGTGGGCTGGGGTGAGATTGAGAGATCATATTTCATTCCTTCAGACTATGCTGCATCACTTCCGTCCACATATCTAGTGGCAAGAACTGAGTCCCATGGTTCCAACCTAAGGATAAGAGAAGCTAAGTAAGGTGGTCTTGGCTGTGTGCCTGACAAGAGGCAACACTGCTAACTAAACATAGACTGTTGAATATATCTCAATTCCTTTTCTTGTCATTTGAAAACTGTCTTAACATATTTTCCCCTCTACCCAGAAGCCTTGTAATATATGGCATGACTCTTAAGAGCATAGGGTTTTTATTTTATTATATTATTATTATTATTATTTTTTGAGACGAAGTCTCGCTCTGTCGCCCAGGCTGGAGTGCAATGGCGCGATCTCAGCTCACTGCAAGCTCTGCCTCCCAGGTTCAAGCGATTCTCTCACCTCAGCCTCTAGAGTAGCTGGGATTACAAGCACCCG
Organism: Papio anubis; assembly: GCF_008728515.1. NCBI lineage: Eukaryota > Metazoa > Chordata > Mammalia > Primates > Cercopithecidae > Papio > Papio anubis. The sequence continues at coordinate 81,145,711 of NC_044979.1, forward strand.
CCATTACGCCTGACTAATTTTTGTATTTTTAGTAGAGACAGGGTTTCACCATGTTGGCCAGGCTGGTCTTGAACTCCTGACCTCAGGTGATCTGCCCACCTTGGCCTCCCAAAGTGCCGGGATTACAGGTGTGAGTCACCTCGCCTGGCCTAGAGCATAGGTTTTGAATTAGACCAGCCTGATTTCCAACCGCAATTTTAACACTTCTTGTGTTACCCTGTGCAAGTGTCTTAACCTGTCTGAGCCTTAGTTTTCTAGACTGTGAAATAGAGATAATACGCAGGTTTCACGCTTTTCTACTTTTATCATGGTAAAAAACATAACATTTACCATCTTTACCATTTTTAAGTGTTCAGTACAGTCATGTTAACTATATGCATATTATTATACAACAGATCTCTATAACTTTTCATCCTGCAAAACTGAAACTCTGTGGCCACTGAACAAAAGTCTTATTTCTTCTTGCCCCTCAGTCCCTGGCTACCACCATTCTCCTTTCTGTTTCTAAAAGTTTGACTACTTTAAATACCTCATATAAATGAAATCGCGCAATGTTTGCCTTTTGTGACTGGCTTATTTCACTTAGTGTAATGTCTTCAAGGTTCATCCATGTTACAGCACATGACAATATTCTCTTTTTTAAGGCTGAAAAATATTCCATTTTCACACAAACACACACACTACTTTTTTTTATTCCTTCGTCAATGTACATTTAGTTTGCTTCTACCTTTTGGCTATTGTAAATTGTGAATAATGCTGCAATGAATATAAGTGTATTCAATTATTTTATCTACAGACCCAGAAGTGACATTGCTGGATTATATAGTAATTTTATTTTTAATTTTCTGATGAACCTTCATACTGTTTTTCATAGCAGCTGCACTATTTACATTCCCATCAACAGTACATAAGGGTTTCAATTTTTCCACATCCTTGTCAGCACTTACTATTCTCTGTTTTTTGGGGTAGTGGCCATTCTAACAGGTGTGAGATGATGTCTCATCATGGTTTTGATTTGCATTTCCCAATGATTAGGGATGCTAAGCACATTTTCATATGTTTTTGGTCATTTCTCCTTTTGAGGAATATCTATTCAAGTCGTTGGCCCATCTTTTAATTAGATTATTTGTTGTTTATTGTTGTTGAGTTGTAGGAGTTCTTTATATACTGAAGATATTAGTCTGTTATCAGACATGTGGTTTTTGAAAACCACATGTCTGATATATATTACGTAATTATAATATGTAATAATATATCATATATGTCATGTTATAATATATTATATATATAATATGTCATATATAATGTATGATATATAGTGACATAATAAATGACATGTTATATATTTTCTTCCATTCTGTAGGTTGCCTTTCACTCTGTTGATTGTTTCCTTTGATGTGCAGAAGTTCCTAAGAGTGATGTAGTCCTGTTTATCTCTTTTTGCTTTTGTTGCCTGTGCTTTTGGTGTCATATCCAGAAAATCATAACCAAATTGAATGGCATAAAACTTTTTTCCTATGTTACATCTTGGAATTTTATAGTTTCAGGTGTTGTGTTTGAATATTTGGTTCATTTTGACTTGATTTTATATATGTTATATAAGGTAACGTTTTTACATGTAGATATTTCCATTCTTTTTTTGCATGTAGATATTCAGATTCACAGCACCATTTGTTTAAAAGCATGCGTTTCTTTCTTACCCTGTTTTTCCGTCTTGGTTCATGAAACAGGAACTCCTTTAAATTCTTTAAAACTCTCACCCTCTTGGGCAGTAATTGAGGAAAGGACTTCCACCTTTCTCTTTGCCTATTCCTAGCTGCATTCCACTGTAGGAGAGACTTTTTGGATTACTGTTTGTGTTTCACATCCCTTGCTTCACTCCCCAGCCATGTGATAGCCTCATATCAGAACCCAGGTGAGTGAGTCAGTACAATTTAGTGGCAAAATTGTATACAGTCTATTTTCAAGTACAATCCAGCTTTACCAGAAATAGGCTGATGTCATATTTTAAATTTCCACTTGGCCTCTTTTTATGCTTCTCGATTGGTTCAGAATCCAGGGAGAATAAGCAGTGACATAGTAACCAGGCTTGCTCAGAACCTCAAACATAATTTTTAATAAAGATTAAAAGAGATGGCGGGGCGCGGTGGTTCACGCCTGTAATCCCAGCACTTTGGGAGGCCGAGGCGGGCGGATCACGAGGTCAGGAGATCGAGGCCATCCGGGCCAACACGGTGAAACCCCGTCTCTACTAAAAATACATAAAATTAGCCGGGCGCCTCTGGTCCCAGCTACTTGGGAGGCTGAGGCAGGAGAATGGCGTGAACCCGGGAGGCGGAGCTTGCAGTGAGCCGAGGTCGCACCACCGCACTCCAGCCTGGGCGACAGAGCGAGACTCCGTCTCAAAAAAAAAAAAAAAAAAGATTAAAAGAGATGATATATATAAAGCAGTTAGCACTGCCTGTTCCATCATGCATACTCAATAAGGGTCCTGACTATTTGGGGTCTGTCAACTGCACTTTTTCTTTCACTGACACATTCTCCAGAGACTAGATCACTACTTTGGTTTTATTGCTGCTCCCAAAATTATACCATCCATTGTGACCATTCTTCTGCTTTAATATTGATGATTGTTTCTTAACTCATTCATCAAACAGTCTCTGTTATGAGACACACACTGTGTGGAGCACTGTCTCCGCCCACAAACAGTTCATGGTCCGGTAGGAGTGACATACAGACACGGAAAGTTGTCATGAGTAAGCGCTCGACGGAGCTTGATAAAGGGTGTCATAGAACGCAGAGGCGAGGAAGCTACATAAACCTGGGGGTGGGAAAAACTTTCCGTAAAAACGATATTTGGGTCTACCTTTGAAGGCAAGGGATTTCATCAGATCTAATAGTGGGAATACTGTTTCAAAGGGACAAAATAGCAACGTGCAGTGGTAAAGAGTTTTCAAAGGTTAAAGATGCTTCTGTGCGTCTGGATCCAAGAAAATGCCAGGCAGGAAGTGCTAGGTGCAGAGTCTGGGAATATAGGATGAGACTTTCTTGTGAAAGGCTTTGGGGGTTTGCTTGAAGCACTTGGATTTAGTTCTGCAGAATTGGATACATATTAAAATCACATGGGGCTAAGGAACTAGCTATGATGGCTACATAACATTGTAAATGTAATGCCACAGAATTGTACACATAAAGTGATTAAAATGGCAAGTTTTATGTTGTATATATTTTACTTTTTAAAAATTAATAATGGAATATGCCAAAAATATTGAACTGTATCCTTTAAATGGGTGAATTATATGGTATGTGAATTACATCTCAATAATTCTGTTTGAAAAAAACATTTATAACCTAGGCAATATAGCGACACCTCATCTCTACAAAAAATAATTTTTAAAAAATTAGCTGGGCTTGGTGGTGCACGCCTGTTGTTCCAGCTACTTGAGAGTCTGAGACAAGACGATCCCTTGAGCTCAGGAGTTCGAGGCTCCCGTGAGTTATGATTGCGCCACTGCACTCCAGCCTGGGTGACAGAAAAAGATTCTGTCACGGAAAAATAATTAAGAAAAAAAAGATTTAAGCTTTAAAATAATAAAATCGCATGAGGAGCTAAACAAACAAACAAGCAAACAAAAAACCTGACCCTTGACCAATTGGAGGTGGGCCGAGCATCTGGCACCTTGAAAAGTACTCCAGGTGATTCTAATGTGCAGTCTTGGTGCAGAATCACTGCTATAGACAATGGAAAACCAGTGGCAAATTTTAATCTGGAGAACAAGAAGATCAGGCTTGCATTTTAGGCAATCTGGTATGTCAATTGTGTGAATCATAGATCTCTGGCCTTTCTGCTCAGATCTTTCAGGAGCCACAGGAATGCTCACGGAGATGTTATGCACAGCAGCCAGAACATGGAAACAACTCGAATGTTGCTCAACTGGCAACTAGACAAATAGACTCTGGTAGATTCATACAATGGAAAGCAACTCCTCAATAAAAAGCTCCCACTAACTTGGCCATATTAACCCTATGTATTTCTAGTGCCTCAAACTATTTGCCAAGGCAGAATCTGCCTTGTTTTTTTTGGCTGCCCTGCCAAGCCTATCTCTATTATTATTATTATTATTATTATTATTTGAGATAGGAAGTTGCTTTGTTGCCCAGGCTGGAGTGCAGTGGTGTAGTCATAGCTCACTGCAGCCTTAAACTCCTGCGTTCAAGCAAGCAGTCCTCCCACCTCAGCCTCCTGAGTAGTTGGTACTACAGGTGCACATCACCAAGCCTGACTAATGCTGTATTCTTTTGTAGAGATGAGGTCTCACTATGTTGTCAAGACTGGTCTCAAACTCCCAGCCTCAAGTGATCCTCCCACCTTGGCCTCCCAAAATGCTAGGGTTAGAGGCATAAAACACAGCTTCTGGCCCCAACCTTTTCTATTCACCTCAGCAATATCACTCTCCAATTGTCACCCAAGCCAGAATCCTCATTCCTTTTTCCTTAATTTATAAAAGTTATTATTTACATATAATAAAATGTACACTTCTAATGTACAGTTCTGTGTGTTTTCACAAAATGCACAGTTGTGTAAACATTACCGCAATTAAGACAGAGAAGAGTTCCATCACACTAAAAAATTCCCTCGTGCCCCTGTGTAGTCAACTGTCAATGCCTCCTCTGTGCCCCAACCTCAGACAACCAGTAGTCCATTTTCTGTCTCATACTATTGCCTTTTTCAAAATAGGGTATAAATGAAATCATACAATATGTAGCCTTTTGAGTGGGCTTCTTTCACTTAAAGTAAATCATTCATGTTGTTACATCTGGTGCTCATTCCTTTTTATTGCTGAGTGATGTTCCATTGTATGGAGGTACTACAGTTTGTTTGCCCGTTCACCCGCTGAGAGACATTTGAGTGGTTTCCAGTTTTTAGTGATTATGAATAAAATTGCTATAAACATTTGTGTAAGGATCTTTGTAATGGCATAGTTTTTATTTCTCTTGTAAGAAATATACATTCAAATTCATAAGATTCTGTAACAGTTTACATTCCCACCAGCAATGAAAATTGTTACAGTTGCTTCATATCTGTACATCTCACTAGCACATGGGATTGCCAGTTTTTTATTTTTGATTTGCTTTGTCTTCTTTTTATCCATTCAAATGAGTTTCTGGTGGTATTTCATTGTGGTTTTAATTTGTATTTCCCTAATGATTAATGACGTTGAACAGTTTTTATGTGCCTATTTGCCATCTATATTTCATATCTGCTGAAATGTTTGTTCCAATATTTTGTCCATTTTTCTATTGGGTCGTTTGCTTTCAAAGTCATGTTTTTTTTGGTCTTGTTTGTTTTTTGTTTTTTGTTTTTTTGAGACGGAGTCTCCCTCTATCGCCTAGGCTGGAGTGCAGTGGCGCGATCTCCACTCACTGCAAGCTCTGCCTTCCGGGTTCACACCATTCTCCTGCCTCAGCCTCCCCAACAGCTGGGACTACAGGTGCCCGCCACCACGCTCAGCTAATTTTTTTTGTAGTTTTAGTAGAGACAGGGTTTCACCGTGTTAGCCAGGATGGTTTCAATCTCCTGACCTCGTGATCTGCCCGCCTCGGCCTCCCAAAGTGCTGGAATTACAGGCTTGAGCCACCACGCCCAGCCTCAAAGTCATGTTTTAATGTCCCTGAGTGCTTTTCTCTATGACTGAGGCAGTCAGTTGTTCTTTCATGGTAATAATCGAATTTTCTTTTTCCCTCATATTTTCTAGAACTGTAGCATCCTCTTGTTATTTTCATTTGCCTATCTTTCTTTCTTTCTTCGAGGCTATTCTCTCATAAAGTCGATGTCTCCAAACACTCCCTTCATCGGATGAAGCTTTGAACTCCGGCCTTTAACTGCTTCCTCTGCATAATTTAGACTTCCTCATTAATACACATGGCTCCAACCCTGCATTTAACCGAGGTTATCTTGCAATGTCTTCTCTCCTCTATTCTCCCAAATATACTTTCCTCCCTCTTTCTCTCCCTTTGAAGGGCTTTAGTAGGGAGTAATGGTGTGTTACTCAACTCCAGCTATTTCTCTCTTCCAGTAAGGCTGAGACTTGTTTTCTGCTAATGTGCCTAAAGCTAACCTCATTTCACCACCAAAGGAATTCATATCTAGCAACTTAACCACCTACGCGAGTCTATGAGACAGGGTCAGACCCACAACCCGGACTGTGCTTCCTTGCCCTGTAGCTCTCCATCTGTGGTTCTTCTCAATAGCAGAGTCCCCTGGTGCTTTACTCTTTATTAATTTATTTAAAAATATCTATGACTTTTCAGGAGCATGTCTATTATGAGACAGAAATCCCCAAACCACTTTATAAACACATAATCCACAAATGTTCTTTGAGGCTTTTGTTTTGCTACACTACTTGTGTCAGAATGGAGAGCAAAATGATACCGAAAGTTCTAAGTGAGTCAGAGAAACTCTTAAGGTTGTCCCTGTCAAAAAGAAAGAGGGGAAGACATTTGTCAAAGGTGGCCAGATAGATTTTATTTAAGCTAGTACAGCAGTGGAGAGAGACTTCACTAGACTGAGACAAAAAGCAAGAGGCCTTTTTAACTCTGGGATGTGCTAAAGAAAACATACTGAAGGATGTTATGAGGCGAGGTCTGCCAATGTGATTAAGCCATCCAGTCTGCCAACTGCTGCTATTTAAATTAGGCTCCTACCCACCTACAGAGACTGGGAGCTAGGGACCCTATCTGTCTTGATTTCAAAGGGATGACTCCTAGGTCCTTGAGAAAGACATTTCTGGTTGTAGAAGATTAACATCTCAAAGGAGCTGAGAAAGAATTTACAATTGCAAGTTTTCTAAAGTAAATGCTCTAAGAGAAGGGAGGTCAGGGGACAGGTTCTAGTTGGAAGAAACAGTAAATTCTTTTGGCAGTGTTGAGGTTTCTCAGACAAACAGTATAAGGGCCTTGAGATCATCATCCTAGGGACATAGCCTTCAGTGGACAGAAGCCATGCTAGAATTTGTTCAAGTCTCCTACTCTGGGTAATGGCAAAGTCATCTGTGTCAAGAGTTTTACAGTCCTCACCACGTTCTCTACCTCCTGATATTCATTCCTTTGTTTAACCTTCTCTCTCTGAGTGCAGGTGAGACTTATGACTTCCTTCTATCTAAGGGATTATGATAAATATGACAGGATGAACATGAATCACATATGTAATTATGTTATATAAGATAGTAATGCCTGGCTAGGCATGGTGGCTCACGCCTATAATCCCAGCACTTTGGGAGGCTGAGGCAGGCAGATCACTTGAGGTCAGGAGTTCGAGACCAGCCTGGCCAACATGGTGAAACCCCATCTCCACTAAAATTACCAAAAAATTATCTGGGCATGGTGGTGCCTGCCTATAGTCCCAGCTACTGGGGAGGCTGAGGCATGAGTATTATTTGAACCCAGGAGCCAGAGGTTGCAGTCAGCTGAGATCATGCCACTGTACTCCAGCCTGGGTGACAGGGTAAGACTCTGTCTCAAATCAAAACAAAACAAAACAGATAGTAATGCCTGTCTTGTGAAGACACTTGTTATGGACTGAATATTTGTGTTCTCCCAAAATTTATAGGTTGAAATCCTAACCCCCAAAGTGATGGTAGGTGAGGACTTTGGGAGATGATTAGGTCATGAGAATGGAGCCCTCGTGAATGGGATTAGTGTGCTTATAAAACAGTCCCAGAAAGCTGCATGATTCCTTGTACCTTGTGAGGACACAGCAAGAAGGCACCATCTATGAACTAGAAAGCAGGCCCTCACCGGACACTGAATCTGCAGGCACCTCGATCCTCATCTTCCCAGCTTCCAGAACTGTGAGAAATTATTTACTGTTGTTTATAAGCCACTAATTTATGGTATTTTGTTATAACAGCTTGAACAAACTAAGCCAAGACTCTCTGCTTATTTGCTGACTTTAATGAAAAGACACCCAAGTGGCAAGAACCGAAGGAGGCTTGTAGGAACTGGGGATAGTCTCCAGCCAGCAACCTGCAAGATCATGAGGCTGTCAGTCCTACAACTACAAGGAAGTAAATCCTGCTGACAACCTGAGTGAGCCGGAAATACATCCTTTCCCAGTAGAACAGTTGGATGAGATGCATCCTTGGACAACACTTTGATTACAGTCTTGTAGATGACCAAGCTAAGTCATGCCCAGACTCCTGACCCACAGAAACCATGAGATAATAATGTGTGTTGTGTTTAGCTAAGTTTGTGGTAATTTGTTACACAGAAACAGATAGCTAAAACAGTTGATGTTTCCAAAAGCAGGTTCAGTTGAACATCTTCCCACATCATCATGCACCATGAGAGAAAAAAAAAAAAAGTTTTCACATCTTTCCACATCCACATCAGTTTGGGAAATGTTGCATTCTATATCCTCTACCCACTTAGAGAGGCACAGTGTATTCTGAGAAATACAATGAAGAAACCTTGTTACATTGGAGTTGCTCCAATATTTTTCCATTATGAAGTCCTATGCAGCTTTTTTTAAACTTCTAGTAATATCCTATAAAACTACTTTTCAAATTATCTCACCACAAAGTGGTGGTTGGAAAAAGCAAGTCTTCAAGCTGGGGAATGCATTCCCCCGAGGTACATTAAGACCTGCAAAACACACTTGCTCATTGTAGTTTTAAGGTAATCAATTTCCAGATTCTCAACTTCCTTGTATTTTCTTTTCAAAATGACCTGCCAAGAATACCCCTGGAAGGAGTATTCAAATCAGTTTTCCATTCCTACTTTACGAAAAAGTCATCCCTCCCATCCATCCCCAATAAACCTATAAATGACAATCAAAAGGACAATTTGAAACATTGGTTCCATATTGAGAAAGTGAATGACTTGAAGCCTGGGTATTGAACTTTTTCACAAACCAGATTCTCTTTTTTTTTTTTTTTAATCCATTTTTATTTTAGATCCAGTGTGTACATGTGCAGGTTTGTTACAAGGGTAACAAACTGTAATGCTGAGGTTTGGGCTTCTACTTATCTTGTCACCCGGATAGTGAACATAGTATCTTTTGGTGTCCCCAGTGTCTACTGTTCCCATCTTTATGTCCATGTGTACCCACGATTTAGTTCCCCATTATAAGTAAGAAAATGCAATATGTGGTTTTCTGTTCTTGCATTAAATCACTTTTGATAGTGGCCTCCAGCTGCATCCATATTGCTGCAAAGGACATTATTTCATTCTTTTTCATGGCTTCATAGTATTCCATGGCATGTATGTACTACATTTTCTTTATCCAATCCACCATTGATGGGCACCTACTTGATTCTATGCCTGCTATTGTGAATAGTATTGCAATGAACATGTGAGTGCATGTGTCTTTTTGGAAGGACAATTTATTATAATTTCCCTTTAGTATATATCCAGTAATGAGATTGCTGTGTCAAATGGTAGTTTTCTTTTAAGTTCTTCAAAAAATCTCCACCTGCTTTCCACAGTGGCTAAACGAATCCCATCAACAGTGTATAAGCATTTATTTTATTTTTTGCAGCCTTGCCAAAATCTGTTATTTTTTGACTTTATAATAATATCCATTTTGACTGGTGTGAGCGGGTAGCTTATGGTGGTTTTGATTTTCATTTCTCTGACGATTAGCGATGTTGAGCATTTCTTCGTGTTTTGGAGCTGCTTGTATGTCTTCTTTTGAGAAGTGCCTGTTCATGTCCTTTGTCCACTTTTTAATGTTTTTTTTTTCTTATTTGTTTAAATTCCTTATAAATTTTGTATATTAGTTCTTTTTTGGATGCATAGACAAACCAGATTTCCCGTTCTTTACTTTCACTTTGCAGAAGAGTTTATAGCATGTGAGGAGTTGATGTCCATCATTGGAAAATACAGTCTGCCACACATAGACGTAAATGAAAGTCTCCTCATAGATAGTTAAGGTAAAATGAACTGTGTCCAAGGATATGTCTAGGCACATCACTCATGACAGATAAAACCGAAAGCTCTGAGCTTCTTTTGCTAAAGGCTGCTTGAGTGTGGCCATCAGTCATCAGGAAAGAAAGAAGCTGAATAAGTGCTGGGGTTCATGTATACCCTGAGTTAACTCTTACTGCAAAGCAGGGAGGGAGCAGGTAATGAGGAAACCTAGCTCCATGCCAAACCTCTTGACATTGAATCCTCACAGCCACTCTAAAGGTTAGGTGGATTATTATCCATGTTTTATAAGTGTAGGAAATTACATTTTGGTAATTTGCAAAACCAGAACTTGAACCCAGATTTGGGGCTTCACATCCAGTGTGCTTTTAATACCATCAAGTGAGCTTTCCCCACTTTAGCAGCAAGGCAGCAAACCAACCCATTTCTTTTTCCTTTGTAAGGCAACTCCTTAGGTTCCTTTTAGGGAGGTTTTTCTTGTCCAAGGGATCTGGAGAGCACCGGGCTCCCAGCGTGATTTAGATGCAACTGAAGTCCCTGAGGTGTAAACTTGTTCAATTACATACTTAACTTGTAAGCATAATGGCAGAGTTTTTTTTTTTAACCCCATGAGAAGTTTAGAGAAAGACTGATTCAGTAGATCAGAAAGTGATTCTTTTCTTTCTTTCTTTTCTTTTCTTTTCTTTCTTTTTTTTTTTCTTTCTTTTTTTTTTTTTTTTTTTTTTAGACAGAGTCCACTCTCTGCTCAGGCTTGGAGTGCAAAGTGGTGATCTCAGCTCACCGGGTAACCTCCGGCCCCAGGCCTCGGCAGGCTGAGTCTCCTGCCTCTGCGCCTCCAACAGTTGGGACTATACAGCAAGCAAAGTACATTCATTATTTATTTATTTTTTTTTTTTTTTGAGACAGAGTCTCACTGTGTGTCCCAGGCTGGAGTGCAGTAGCATGATCTCTGCTTACTGCAAGCTCTGCCTCCTGGGGTTCAAGCAATTCTCCTGCCTCAGCCTCCTGAGTAGCTGGGACTACAGGCGCCCGGCATCAAGCCTGGCTAATTTTTTTTGTTTTTTTAACTAGAGATGGGGTTTCACCATGCCGTCCAGGCTGGTTTTGAACTCCTGAGCTCAGGCAATCCTCCCGCCTCAGCCTCCCAAAGTACTAGGATTACAGGCGTGAGCCACCATGCCCGACCTAATTTTTTGTATTTTTAGCAGAGATGGGGGTTTCACCATATTGGCCAGGCTGGTCTCGAACCCTGAATTGTGATCTGCCCGCCTTGGCCTCTCAAAGTGCTGGGATTACAGGCATGAGCCATCGCGCCTGGCCGGGAAGTACTTTTCTAATAAATGATGGTATGGCTGAGAAATATTTACAGAAACGGAAAAATACAATATTATTTAAATGATGTAAGTCACTGTAAGAACTGAGACACACCAGCTTAATTTACTATGACTTTGTTTATCCATTCGTAAAGTATATTCAGTAGTTACATAGCACATGAACAAGTTAAATAAGATACTCAAGTGCAGTGCTTCATTGTCTCTGAATGAAATATACCAGGAAAAAACAATGACAAAAGACATTGTGATTTTCTCTGGAATTTCTCATATAAGATGAAAAATAGAGGCATATATAATCTACCTGTATAAATTTATTTCTCTATAGCTGGCCTATTCCCCAAAGGATATATGGCTTATAAAATGCACAAAATACAATAGAAGAAAACAAACATAAGTAAGTAAAATCAGGAACAGGTAAAATATAAATTTGAATCCAAGGTTAAGACTGGAGAAAAGTAGAATGCAGACAGGTATGTCCTACTGAGTTATTAAAGTCGAGTTGCAAATTTGGCTCTGGGCTTCCTAGAGGCTAAACAGCTAGAAATTAATGGATAGACTAACAGATTTTGATATGTTATCAGTGGGAAAAATGTATTTTCCATTAGCCGTCTAATTCTTTAATACTTCACACTAAATATCCTTTGCAGATAAAGTTTAAATATGGAAATTTTGTGCAAAATAAAGGGTTTGCTAATTAGAAGGAAATGTATAAAGAAGCATGTTTACAAAAGTGTTTCTCATTATGAAAACCGATGGTTTCAAAAAACATATTATGATAAGGAAGAGAGTTTCAAAGTGTTCCCAGGTTAATCGGGGGAAAAGTAACTAAAAGCCTGCTGCTTTGAAGGTTTAATCCAAGATGCTTATCCAACCTCTCTGTTGAACAAATCTTGCAAATAAGGCCTTCTCAGAAGATTCACAGCATATTCTGTGGGAGCTTGAAATGTCAGCAGAACAGGCTTTCTGATGATATTATGCAGGCATAACATCCTAACAGCTGGGGTGAGGGTGGAAGAGGAAGATAGCAAAATTCTTTCATTGCCTGGTTCTTCTGCTGTGCTACCTAACAGCTTTTCTGGCAGTGACGATAGGCATAACTTAAAGAGAAAACAAAACAAATAAACAAAAGAAAGAAAACAAGAAAGCTTGACAAGAGCCCGCCACACAAATCCTTAACAGAAATCCTTGACAATTACAGGTGTTAACAAAACATTTCAAAAGATGATAGAATTATGACTCTCATTCAGATAAAAAACAAACGCATAATAAAGATTTTATTTAACTCCTTGTTAAGGAAAGAACCAGAGAAATGTTACCATCAGCTCGAAGGAGAATCCAAAGAGCAGATACATTTATAGATCAGTAATACTGAAATGAACTTTAAAATGTACCTCTAAGTGGCATTTCCATGGAGGAGGAGGGCTGTTCCTCCACCAGACAATTCAGCTGTATGCCCACAGACATTATGGTTTGCTTTGTCATCAATTACACAATAGCTCAAAGCTAATGAAAGGCTAGAATTAGATACACCTGGAAAGGTATCTCTAAATGAGGCACCGTTTTCCAATGGAAATACCTAGGAATCTTATTTGTTTGCTCTGAATTTCCTTATTCTGGTAAGTAAATCTGACCTCCATCCTGGACACCCCACTGGTACTAGTGAGACAGCCATGTTGGAGGGGTCCCTGGAGAAACTCCAAGTAGCCTGCCCACTGGGGTGGAGCTCGGGAAGTTCCCTGTTTGCAGCAGGGAAGAGCCTGGCCCCTCCTCTTCCTGTGTGGAGCTTCGGATTCAAACTGCTGGGCGGGAAGCATTCGAGCTGAGGGACTCCGGCCTTGGGAGAGTTCCTGTTTCCCCCTTTTTTTCCCTTTTCACCCAATAAAATCCTGCTTTACTCACCCTTTAAACCATCTGCAAGCCTAAATTTTCATGCCCGTGGGACAGACAAGAACCCCGACTTTGGCTGAACTAAGGAAAAGTTCTGCAACATTTTTTTTTGAACATTTAAAAGCAAGTTTTTATTTATTTACTTATTTTTAGAGACAGGATCTCACTATGTTGCCAAGGCTGGTCTCAAACTCCTGGGCTCAAGGATCCTCCTTATCCTCTCAACTACCGAGACTATAGATGCCCACCACTGTGTTGGGTCTTTTTAAATTTAAAATTTTAAGGGAAGCACAAAGTTTATTAGTTTCAGAGAAAGTCAAATGATGCACATGGGGGATATTCATGAGTTATCCCATGAACATACAAAAATGCCACTTTACCTCCTTTTTAAATTTAAACAGCTATAGGAACTTGCATTCTTGATTTTTTTTCAAATGTACACTTAAGTTATTATTGACTGTAGTCACGCTGTTGTGCTATCAAATAGCAAGTCTTATTCATTCTTTCTAACTATGATGGAACACTTTACTGTCTGCTATCCCACAATGATATTCACCCTTTTGTAACTGATCTTTTCCAAACCAGGCTTTGTCAATTTCACCATCCCCACCTCCCCATAGCACATCTGAGGCCCATCTGCTGAATGGTTACAGAGGCTGGGAAGGGCAGTGGGGAATTGAGGGGAGGTGGGGATGGTTGAACTCTCATGAGTTCAATTGTTTTCATTTTTAGCCTCCACAAATAAGTAAGAACATGCAATGTTTGTCTTTCTGCTCCTGGCTTATTTCGCTTAACATAATGATCTTCAGGTTCATCCACGAAGTCCTGCAACATTTTTGGTGCCCAATGTGAGGCTCAAGAAGCGGTACGTGAAATGGGGAATCAAAACTGTTGCTTCTAAGCCTTTTCATCCTCGGACTTCCGAGGGTGGGGAAAGCATGCCCCTATCTCCCGTCGCTCCCAGGCCTTTTCATGGCCGTTCCCTCCTTTTTTTTTTTTTTTTTTTTTTTTTTTTTTTTGAGACGGAGTCTGGCTCTGTCACCCAGGCTGAAGTGCAGTGGCGGATCTCAGCTCACTGCAAGCTCCGCCTCCCGGGTTCACGCCATTCTCCTGCCTCAGCCTCCCGAGTAGCTGGGACTACAGGCGCCCGCCATCTCGCCTGGCTAGTTTTTTGTATTTTTTAGTAGAGACAGGGTTTCACCGTGTTAGCCAGGATGGTCTTGATCTCCTGACCTCGTGATCCGCCCGTCTCGGCCTCCCAAAGTGCTGGGATTACAGGCTTGAGCCACCGCGCCCGGCCCATTCCTTCGTTTTTCAGGACTCCCTGGTGAGCAGCAGCTCCCCGCTCCCAAGCCGGGGCTGGGACACATGGCCCAAGGGTCCCGCACAGCAGGCTGGCTGGTTTCCAGCCATGCGCCACTGCGCAGCCTTCCCCTTCCCTCTCCAAGGGGTTTAACTCTATTAGACAGTAATTAAGCTTAAACTTTTCTCCCTGGTGGAGGAACCACTTGCATGAGAATAAGAGGTTATTCCCCAGGTATATTTACACCTTTTTTTTTTTTCCTCTTTTCCGCCCCATCAGCAGCAAAACCTTTAAAGTTTTTTTTTCCTCCCTTTACTAGGCTAGGCCCCCCAACTATCACTCTTTATATTTTCTGTAAAGCTTTAATTGTGAAAAAGGATTTGTGGGCTAGTCTTGGGCTGTGGCCAGTCTGGTGTGCTTTGCGTCTTTTTGTTTGCACCGCAAGCCTCCAGCATGTTTTACATCCTGGGGGCATGGTCAGTAACCACTTGGCAAGGCTTTGTTTAGCAACCGTGCCTTAGGGAGTGAGCCCCTCTGGTTCCACTTTAGCATGTTTTCCTAGCCCTGTCTCTTAAAGGGCCCCGCACAGCGACTGGGTTTTCTCCTGTCTCTGTGCGGGTTGTGTGTAATGTCTGTAAAAAGAGCTCTAATTGGCCTAAAGAAAGACAAGTGCTTGGATCATGTATTTTTTTTAAGGGAAGTTAAAATCTGTGGTATCTTTCAGTTCACATGACTTTAATCTTTGAGAAATAAAAACAGCCTTAAAGACTATTGGTAAAATGCAGGTCAGATAAAAGGTTTGATAAGTGGTTTGAGGTTACAAACTGCTTTTTGGGTTTTGAGAACTATTTGACTTGCTGGCTTCACAATTGGTAAGGGCTGGGGACATATGGAACTAATCACACCCTTAACTAAGAAGGCAAACTTGGCTGCAGTTAGCATACAATTAAAGCAACTTACCAAGTTTTACCTTAAAGTTAAAAATTGCCAGGTGTTACCGTTATAACATGTAATTGAGACCACTGGAAATAGATTTACAATCAACATGTGTAAAAACAGCAAAATGTGTTTTTGTGTATGCGGTTTTTTTGTTTGTTTGTTTGTTTTTTTTTTGGTAAAAGGTTGTAAGAAGGTGTAGAAATGTAAGCTTTGGCCTAGGGTTAAAGGATTGTTTTGAGTTAGATAGGAAAAGCTGAGGTTCAAAGAAGTGGCGGAAGAATTGTGGAAATGAATCTTGCAGAAGAGGTTCTCTGTGTGAACATATTGACTAAATTCAAAAAAGATATTACTTTTGTTTCTGTAAGTTGAGCATTGAAACAAAAGGACAACGTGCTCTTTGGCAAAATTTGTAAAGTGTTATAAAAGGTTTTTGCTTCTTTAAAATTTCTGAGTAATCATTTTGGTACAATAAATAACTCATGGTAATCTGGAATTCTGTTTCATAATATTAAGTGTTTTAAACCTCGAACATTTAACAGCCTTCCCCAAATAAAACTTTAGTTTCAAAATTGTCTTCCTTGGCACCTGGCTTTTTGAATATTTCAGAGGGCCTCTGAAGTGTCCAGGAAAGAGAGGTACACAGGATTATTTGACATGTTTAGGTACATGGGAATGCCAAAATGATGCTCAGTCTTCTTTAGGTTATATCTCGGTGAATAATTCTATGTTCCAAAATTGTATGGTATTTCTAAATTTCTAATGTCTGAGTATATGCTGTCAATCATAATTAAGGTTGTTATGTTAAGCTATTGAAACCACGGAGATAACCAAACGTCTTTGTCAATTGTGTTTCTGACTGTAACTAAACTGAACATTTTGCATTCACAGACAATTGTCTTGTTTTAATCCTTTTCATAGATAGTCTATAATGAGCTATAGCACTTTAACAGGTGCTCTCAAATATAGGCTTCTGATAACTTTACAGATTGTAACATTGGAATAAAGGAAAATGTACAGTACTAATGAAGAGCTGAAATGTTTATGAATATCAAGCAAAACAAGAGTTAACTAAATGGACTGAACTCAGGAAGCTGAAGCAATCTTTTTAACCTTTGCTTGGAATATTGCAGATCCTTGTTTTGTTTTTCAGAGTTAAGGAAAGTTATTTTGAGCTATTTATGGCTTTTAATAATTAAGCAAGGTATACTCCTATGATCAAAATTTGGAGCATGTTTGTTTCTCTCTGCCTGGTTCCTCTAAGAATTTGGAAACTATCTGTGAGCATTCTTAACTTGCGGCAATACAGGTGTTTGCATCAGTGCAATAAGAATCCATTTTGCTTTTGCAACAGGATATGATTGGAGAAAATGGTTATTTTACCAAGGCTTTGATTGGAAGGGTATGTTTCCTTTTAAGGAGTCAATATTAACTTGCAGAGCCAATAAAAGCCCATGGGGAAACTGGCTTCATACCCTTGTCTTTGCAGTCCCCATACAGGGTTCCTGGCTTGTGGTCAGTAAAGAATGTCACTTTCTAAAAGGTCTAGGAGCTCCAAGTTTATCTTGGGACCTTAAGAGGAAAGGATTACCCAACACACAGGTGTTTGAGGATACAAACTCATGGTTGGGCTTGGCTTTAAAAGGTCTTATCAGAGATTCCTTGTGGAACAAACTTCCATCAAAGCCAATCCAAAAGGCCTATATAGAAACAATTATTCTTGCTGCACTTTATGCAAACAATCAGGCCAAGAATAAGACTATAAAGGCTGTTTTGCAAACCATTCAGTCCTATGATGATTTTTTTTTTTTAGCAAAAATGAGGGCTGGAGAGAGAGATCATGTTTCAAAACTTACACATTTGTCATTAAATTCTAAACTAATTAGTTGTTTTTAAGTTTGCCTACATTTTAACCCTGCTTGTTCCTGTGAACCAACCAGCAATCTTCAGCTGCAGCTCAGAAAGAACAAGAGGGATGGGTAATGTAGAAATCTGGATCACTATTCTAGTTCCGAGCGATTATCCTGCAAATCCTGCCAGGTGAGGGAATAAATAGGGTGCCTATCACCCAGAAGTTTTCTTTTTGGGAAAGTAAAACCAGGTGAGCGAATTGAAGTCAAGCATCATGACCCAAATCCTAGCAAGCATCACTATAGCCACCAGTTACATGGGTGTGCCACGAGACATCCTTTCTCTCCCTTGTTGGAGGAGGACTCTGTTCCACAGTTTCACCTTAGCATCTGGCTTCTAATAAGGAGTCCATGCAACCGCCTGCGACACATTTTTGTCCCTGACTCAATTCCAAGCTTCAGGTCAGAGCCCTAGAAAAGAAAACTGGATCTGAGGGATCAAGAGGCAGACGATAACGGAAGTTAAAAGGCAAAGCGCAGGTGAGCATGGCCAATTCCTGCCGATTAAGCCAAGCCCAAGCTTCCTGTTTCATGGATAAAGGCCATGTTAATATCCATGGCATAAATGGGGTCTAGGGAACTCCCAGGCTACTGAAAGTAGGTTGGAAAGAACTATAGGTGAGAGCAGATAATTCCTGTTCTCTGGGCCCTCTCTGCTTCATGGGTGCAAGTCACTTTGACACCCATGGTGGCACCTGCCAAGGTCACCGGGACTCGGGGATGCAAGGATGGAAGAGGGAATGAGGATGCTCTTCCTTCTCTCCCACACATACCCTGAGTATCTGCTAGGAAGAGAAGGGAACCAGGGATGCCTGCGCCTCTCTTTCTAGATGGGTAGCCATTCATCTTCAGTCTGTACTCCTTTTGAATGCATCCTGAACCCTTGAGACTCTTTTAAAAAAAAAGTCTCCTTTTTTCTTTCTTCTCCTCGGTTCCCTCTTCACTAATAGGTAATTGTGACTCCATGCTATGGGACACCCCCCTCAGATGCATCCTCCAAACTAGAAAGAGTTAATTTCCCAAACCTTAAACTGCTTGGCTTGGGATTAGGTTCAGAGGAAGGGAGCCCAGAAGGTCAACATGCCTGCAAAAGGATAAAGTAGTTTTGCCATTCAGGCTTGTGGCCTCCCCTTCCCTGTGCAAACTGGTAAAAGGCCTTGGAATTTTTTGAGCTGTCCTACCCCTCCCCTTATTTTTTTTTGACACATGTTTTCTAATAACTTGGTTTGTCTGTTGTTGTCTTCAGGCCATCAAACTCCAAAAGTCATGCAACTGGAGCCTCTGAGGATGGCCCCTTCAGCCGGGAACCCTGAGGTCAGCCTCTAGAGAAGCTTTGACGGCTGTTTCCCCAAAACAGCGCCCTCTGCCATCAGGAAGCAGTTAAGATTGACTTTCATCCTTAACCTTAATCTAATGGCAGTTAGATATACTTCTTTAGAGAGGGAATGAGGCGGCCAGGTGGGAGGGGGTCCCTGGAGAAACTCCAACCAGCTGCCTACTGAGGTGGAGTCTTGGGGAGTTCATGCTGTTTGTAGCAGGGAGGAGCCTGCCCCCTCCTTTTCCTGTGTGGAGCTTGGGATTCAAACTGCCAGGTGGGAATTGCTCTAGCGGAGGGACTGTGACCTAGTGAGAGTCCCTGTTTTCCCCTTTTTTCCCTTTTCACCCAATAAAACCCTGCTTTACTCACCCTTTAAACCATCTGCGAGCCTAAATTTTTGTGGCTGTGGAACAAACAAGAACCCCGTCTTTAGATGAACAAAGGAAAATCCTGGAACACTAGCAGGGCTGACCTTTGGGGCATTTTGAAGACTACTGTGTTCTTTTTTGTTTGTTTTTGAAATGGAGTCTTGCTCCGTCGCCCGGGCTGGAGTGCAGTGCACTGCAACCTCTGCCTCCCAGGTTCAAGCAATTCTCCTGCCTCAGCTTCCAGAGTAGGTGGGATTGCAGGCATGCGCTACCATGCCCGCCTAATTTTTGTATTTTTAGTAGAGATGGGGTTTCGCCATTTTGGCCAGGCTGGTCTCAAACTCCTAACCTCAGGTGATCCACTCACCTTGGCCTCCCAAAGTGCTAGGATTACAGGCGTGAGCCAGCAATTGTGTTCTTTATCATACTTCCTGGGATTCAGAAATGAAGCAGTAGCCTTCAGTCTTGAAGGAAACAAAATAAGGGGTCCTGGTCAGAGTCCTGTTGTCTGTGGAACCTCATGATCTGCCCTAATAACACATCTTTGGATGTGTTTCTGGCTTTACCCTAAGATTTAGGCATTTGATGAATGGATGGGATCTGAGAATGTGCAGATCTCATCAACATCAATAAGTCTGTCTTGTTTTCAGCCCTGTTGTATAAGTGTCAGTTTGCACTACAAGAACAGTTACTGAATGCCACAGTTTCAAAACATTGCACTAGTCATAATTTTAAGAACTCAGCAAACAAAATTAACCAGACCTTTTTTCTTTCCCTCCCTCCGTCCGTCCCTCCCTTCCTTCCCTCCCTCCCCTTCCCTTTTCTTCTGATGTCAGAGATTGGCTACCTGTCTTCCTGGCTTCCTTTGTAGTGGGGGTAGCCATGTGGCTGAATTCTGGCCAAAGCCTTCCAGGACCATTTCTCCTTCCCACTCCCTGCCAGCTGGATGCAGAGGACTCCAAGATACATGGGAGGATGGAGATCTATTTTGAATAGAGCTTGGGTCCCTCAATGATTATAGGCTTTTGGCCTGAGTGAGAAATGAACATATATTATATTAAGCCTTTGATTTTTGTGATTTATTTTCAATAGCATCTAGCATTACCTTAATGAATAAACATCCTCAGTTTCTGTTGAATTTAGAATTTGAAAAATAGGCAGTATAGTCACATTGCTCAAAAATCAAAACAATATAAAAACCGTACATTGACAGTCTCACTTCCACTCTATTCTGTCCACCCTGCTCCATGCTCTCGTTTCCCAGCCCTATGGTGAACTACTTTAACAGCTTCTTGGATCTCTTTCCAATGTTTGTTTATGCATATAAGACAAAAAGTATATGTAAATAATATATATGAATGTATTCTTTTCTTTCCTTCATAGCTCAAAGGTAGCATACTATTCAAACTGTTTTGTATTTTGCTTCTTTCACATGACAAAATCTCCCGATGACCTTTCCATTGTGGTATATAAAAGACTTCTCAGTCTTTCATAGTTGCGTAGTATTTCATTGGGTAAAGTATAGATTATTTACCAGTCATCTATTGATGGACATTTGTCAACCCATCTCCTTGAAAGTAGTTATGTAACTGGAATAAATGAGTTTCAGTTTAGGATAAACCCGGTCCCAGTTGACTGCAGATCCTAGGCACTACCCCACCTTCTTTAGGAAGAGACAGGTACTTGGAAGAGTCTTTTCCTTATTCAAAAAAGGCAACAATATAAGGCATGAAGTGGGAGTCAGATAACCAAAATAAAGTGAGGGTGAGGTTGAATGGACTTGCCCTCATCACACCAGATTGCAGGAGAAAGACACACCACCTCTTTCAGCTGTCTCCACATAGTATCTGTCAACAGAGCATTACAATTATATTTGTACTCCAAGGCCCTATTTATCCTATCTCTAGTGAAACATCACTTTTGAGATCATCACTAATTTACATGTCAGAACCAACTCTTTCAGCCTCCAGCCCTCGTTGGTGAAGGAACAAAAAGTATACTGATTTTATTGCCAGTTTAAGAATTTGGGCTGCGCACAGTGGCTCACGCCTGTAATCCCAGCACTTTGGGGAGGCCATGGTGGGTGGATCATGAGGTCAGGAGTTCAATACCAGCCTGGCCAACATGGTGAAACTCTGTCTCTACTAAAAATACAAAAAATTAGCTGAGTGTGGTGGCACCTGCCTGTAGTCCCAGCTACTCAGGAGGCTGAAGCAGGAGAATCACTTGAACCCAGGAGATGGAGGTTGCAGTGAGCTGAGATCACGCCACTGCACTCCAGCCTAGGTGACAAAGCAAGACTGTCTCAAAAAAAAAAAAAAAAAAAAAAAAAAAAAAAGAATGTATAGCTCAGGGCTTAGGATCTCCACTCTATCTTCTCTCTCTGCCTCTTTCACAGCTTCTCCAGAATGTCTAAAACTAGACTCTGCACCCTCATCTTCCTATATCTTCCAGAATCAAAGTCAAGGAGCCATTGCTGAGTGTCATAAACCCTAAAGGCCAGAAACAAGTCTTATAGATTCTTTCTTCACAATGTTCCTCACATGGCGGAGGAGGAGGAGGCATGATTTGAACATAGCTTTGTGTGATTCCAAGTGCTGAGTGCTGAATGCTCTTCTATGCCGTATAAATTAGTTATTGCAGATGGTTTAGCACATAGACAGAGTTCCCACGCCAGTGTTCCCACCATTCTCACAAATAACAAAATACACTGAGAACACATTGAGGCATCCATCCTGGAAAAGGTTAGGAATTGTGTAGTCTGGTGGAATCCTACGTCTTTCAACACGGAAAGATCCCTAGAGATGAACTTGTCCCACAGGCTCCTTTCACAGATGAAGAGAGAGCATCAAAGAGGCTGGGCCTTGGTCAAGAGTGACACAGATGAGCAATGGGAATTTGGTGTTCTGATGTCCACTGCATTTTTGATTATGTTTCAAGCCTCACTTTCAAAAGTTTGTGTTATTAGCCATGCTTTTAACTCCTCTTAATTTAACAACTTTATTAATAGGCTGCTTTTGACCTGCATAAGTAGTCCTTAGTTTAATTTAGGCCGAAAGAAATCATTCATCATTGTAAAACCATTGGCCTTTGCAGCTGTGAGGACTGCAGGTTCCTGTGCTGTTCTGAAGGCAATGCTGAGCTTCGTGGGTAGCAGTAAGGGAAGGCCGGCTCCCTAGGCTGAGATGTGGAGAATGACTGTGTATTAGGCTGTTCTCAAATTGCTACAAAGAAATGCCTGAGACTGGGTAATTTATAAGAAAAGTGGTTTAATTGGCTCACAGTTCTGCAGGCTGTACAGTGCCAGAATCTACCTCTGGGAAGGCCTCAGGAAGCCTTAACTCATGCAGGAAGGTGAAGCAGGAGCAGGCACTTCACACGGCAAAAGCAGGAGCAAGAGAGTGTGGGCAGGGAGGTGCCACACACTTTTAAACGACCAGATCTCATGTGAACTCAGACTGAGAGCTCACTTATCACTGAGGGGATGGCCCAAGCCATTCATGAGGAATCTGCCCCCGTGATCTAAACACCTCCCACAAGGACCACCTCCAGCTTTGGGAGATTACATTTCAATATGAGATTTGGGTGGGGGCAAATATCTAAACTCTATCAGACTGCATCTGCTTTGAGCACGCTACTCCTCTTCCTACTGTTTCCCCTGAGCACCTACAATATTGCTGATTCCAAAGCTTCTTTGTTAATGTTGCAGAGCACATGAGTGCATCCCCAAGAAAACGACATCGATAATGACACCCATTTTTTGTTATCCTTTGATGCTCAGCCAGATTTTTCCACCCTGGTGTAAATTTAATACCCCACTCACAGTGTTGACCTATACAGACTTAATCTGTGACCTGTCAGAAAGCTTGTTCAACTTGCATTGTCACAAATTATAACTTAAAGAAATGCAGTGCCAGAGTAAAAGTTGTTGGACTGCTCCATCCTTAAGAGAAGAGGGGAGTGGGGGAGGCAGATCCATGTGCAGTTCTCTACTTTGTGGAGAACTGAGTTTCACCCATTATCCTTGGGATCATTGGGCATTAAACATAATTGGTTCAAGATAAACAAAGGTGGTGATGCTGATTTTCTCTGTTGAAGGATGTGCCCCCATCCTCCCAAACTTTGTAACAGGAGTTGTACCCATCTCTGACCACCTGAACCCACACTAGACTAATCATTGTATTTCATCCCTTTGGCATCTCTCACAAATGAACATATAATCCAAATCTGAAAAATAGGAAGTATTCTTTAGGATTTCCTTTGCTGGAATGAGCAAAATCACTTTTTTTCCCCATTTTCCTTGTGAGCTATAAACTATGACCTCAGAGCGGCCAGCATCTTTCCACACGTAGAAAAGCCCCAAACAATGGCAAGAACAGAATGTGGAGTGCTAGGTTCCCTAGCCTGCAGGCCTCAAAGCAGCCCTGGTTCCTGATATTCCTCCTTTGCAAGCCAAACTGATCATTTTCCAGAGAACCTCTTTGCTTAGCGTAGGTTGGATTCATGTAAAATAAAGAGTGCTGGCTATGCACTGTATTCCCAAGAGTTTGTTTTATAAACTAGGCTGTCAATTTTAAAATTTATGCTAAGAAATAACTGCCAAGAAGATTGGGGTATTACTATAGGCTGGGTAGCTCATTCTCTTCCCTAGAGGACAGCCTATGTGGGAAACCAAATTATGATGAAAAGGTTGCTTCGCAAGTGCAATGTCGGGATAAAAGGAGTAGGACAATCTCAAGGGGGCACTTTTGACAATCCGTGGTGCTTTGGGGACATAATGCCTGCTAAGTAGGACAGAACAATTCTGCCAACTAAACAAGGCCCTGCTCCCTTGCGTAGTTCTTAGAGGCACACTGACAGTTCTTCTGTCCAACTTTCCTCTTTAATATTTCTCGTCAATCACCAAATGATGTATACCTCTGGGACTTTGCCCATTGCCCTCACCATCCTCCCCCAACCCAAAGCCCCTCACTGCCACCCACCTTTTCTCTTCTCTGACTGTAGAAATTCATCTTATCTTCTTGAACCTGACAGCCCACACCAACTCCTCTGTGAGGCATTCCTGTTTCTGCCCAAATCAGAGTTTAATTCCACCCTCTCCTGTGCTTCCCTTTCAGAGCAAATTGTGCCCATTTTGCAGTGTTACAAGCTGTGGATGTGTTATGTCTTCTAGAAAATGAGTTCTTTGAGGACAGGGATAATGAGTTCAATCTTACCCATTCTTTGTGACCCCCAGTTTCTAATGTAATTCATTGCAAATAGTAGATGCACAAAATACATGTTGAGTGTTGCATATGGTAATATAAATTAGTGAAGTTTATTATTTGTTTCATTCATTACAGAGGGTTGGGTTGCTTAGGATTTTTTGAGTAACAAGTGACAGAAAATCAAACTAACTTGAAAGCGTTTGGGGTGAAGACCTCAGAAGCAGGCTTGAGCAACCAAATGACA
Source organism: Papio anubis (assembly GCF_008728515.1). Taxonomy (NCBI): domain Eukaryota; kingdom Metazoa; phylum Chordata; class Mammalia; order Primates; family Cercopithecidae; genus Papio; species Papio anubis. The sequence continues at coordinate 81,170,145 of NC_044979.1, forward strand.
GGGAGGGCAGGGACACAGTTGAGGCTTGAGAACAGCTGGTCCCAGGATTGTGGACATGCTGAGACTGCCTGTCTTTTGTCTCTGTATCACTCTCCAGTACCAAGGCAGACTGTCTTTCTCCTCACACGGGGGAACGTGGATGCGGACAGGCATAGAGTTTCACATCTCATCGTGTTTGCTACCCACAGGAACTGAAAAATTCCCCAGCTTGAGATGATAAATTCCTGTAGGACTAGAGGGGATATGAGGTAGATTGTGGCATTGGCCCCAAATCTTTATTTCTCCCTGAATCTTTATTCTTTGATTTTCACTGTGAAAGTTCTCCTCAGAAGACAGGCTACATTTCCCACCTCTTGACTTCATGTTTGGATGAAGTGGAGACAGCAGAGTATCCGGTCTCAAAGTATCCGGTCTCAAAGACTTCTGCTTCTGCCTTGCTTTTGTTCTTTGGCTATTTCATGAGAAGGACATGTCCAGGCCAGCTCTCAGGTCCCAGGATGGGATAAGAGGCCTGTGGAGCAGAGCCACTCAGCTTAGTCCAGGCTGCGGATGCTGACCCCCAACTCACCTAATTGCATGAGCGAGCTCAGCCAAGATCATCAGAGCTGCACAGCTGAGTCCAGCTGCCATTCATGTTACCCCCAGACCAGGGAAAATAAATGATTGTTGTTTTTAGCCACTGAGTTGTAAACCTAGAATTTTTGAGGCAATAGTTAACTGATATGAACTAAGTCTCAGGTTTGTGACTTCTTAGCTACTTGACCTTGGGGGAGGTGCCTACCCATCTGTATTTCATTCTCTACTTCTGTAAAATGGGGATGGTAACAGCATAGAATTTTTATGAGAATAAAAGTTGTTAAATATACAATGTCTGGTACATGAAAAACACTAATATATTTTAGTTATGATGGTGATGATGATTACTCTTTGACATGCCCACTCACAAACTGTTGTTGCCAGGGAGGTGGGAGAGGTCCTAGGACGTGACCTTGCTTGGGGAGGTGTTCATCCCTGGGCGAATTCAGTGAGGACAGAGGAGTGGAGGGTCTGGAAAAACATTGCAGCTGGTTGGATGTGGTGGAAGGAACATTCCCCAGAAGACATGAATTCTGATGCTATATTAAGATCAGAGGAAGTTTTGGCAGACAAAACAAAAAAAAGTGCACTTTGAACATTTTAGTTATTTCTAAAATCATAGTGTCATTGGAAACTCTGGATCACAACAAATGACCTCAGACACCTCACATAGGGCAAGGAGCATGAGTGCATCCCGTCTCCTCTGTTTACTGGGCATTTAATCTTAGGGAAGCTTGAATGAAAATAATAATTCCCATCTCCCAATGTGGTGTAAGGAATTAAATGAGATAATGTATGTAAAACAAGTGCTCTAGTCCATGACATATAGCAGGCACTCAGTAAGTGGTAGCTGTTGTTGTGGCTGGTATTCTTGGCCCCTCTGTGATGGGCTATTTCTCATTAGCTTCCACCGAAGGAGGGGAGCCTTCATGACCTTGTCTCTTGCATTTCTAGAGTTCTCTCCACTGACTGCAGCCTAAAGCACATGCTGTTAAAATCATGTTTATGAAGTCTGAACATGAGCAAGGTGCATCAATTCTAGCGCAATTAATGTTGAACATGTCCATGTCTCTAGTTTTTCAAAGGTGACAGGCTCAGAAGAAACCCTGTGATATCTGACCTGGAAATCCTTTTTGGTGCAGAATCTGAATTGCAAAGCTGTTGTTAAAACCTACAAATGATCAGCAATGGAATGGGAGACGTTAACTGCCTGTAACTCTTTGTCTCTCTTTGGCTGACACTCCTGACTGATGCTGGGAAAATGGCGAGCAGCTCGCTATGCTGGGCTGTAATTAGTGTATGCCTGGAAGTGCAGACATTTTCATAAATAGAACTTTGCGGGGAATTGCTCATTATTCCCATGATTTTAGGAAATAAAGAAAGACCCCAATTAGTTTTCAATCTCAAGAAAGAAAAAGAAGCAACAAGCAGTTATCCTCTGGCAACAAAGAGAGAGAGAGAGAGAACCTGGTAATACCCAGGGTTAAGTCTACAGGAATCACAGTCTGATGGAGTGGATTTTTCCCCTCTCATCCCCATGCGTGGCAGCAGATAGACACAATCTCCATCTTGCCCAGAGAAAGATGAAGATGTGTCTTAATAGGCTGGCATTTCTGAGCACTAAGCAATCACCCTTTGTCGTACCATGTGCTGGCATCAGGAAAATGAAGAGGAGAACAGTTCATAGTGTTTCAATGAAAGGCTTTACCTTGAAGAGGAGATGAACAGAGAAAATGTATGATGTCACTATGTGGAGTTAAACAAACTGCCATTCGTAATTGTAGATACATTCTTTGGATAAATTAAAAAGTTTTCATCATGGTAAGTATATGTTTGAACATGGGGTGTGTTGTAGTGACAGAGAGGTGGGAGGGTTGTAAGTGGAGCTCAGAGGGCTAGAATGTTCTAATACGTTGCTAAATTCAGGAAAGTGGAATTGTGCATCATGGGTTGTTCTGGTGCTTGGTCACTAGATCATCAGAGGCGACAGAAAGACATCAGCAGGCTCAGGCATCTCAGCATATCCACAGAAATGTCACTGCACTTGCTGTCCTTCAGAATAATTGGTTAATTCTCAGCCTGGGAAGGGGCTTCAATGAACTATGGAGATGCTATGATCACACAGCACCAGTGGTCCCAGCACAAAGGAGTTTATTTCAGTGGCTTTGCGGGGAAGACATGATCAATGGCTGTTTTTGAAAGATCTTGATTTTGGGTAAATTTACTTTCCCATCATGAGTGCCACGCTATCAGAAAGACAAATTAATTTAACATGAGTGACTTACTGCTCCCTTATGAATTACTTTCCAATTGTTTTTAATAGCATCTCTTTATCTCTAGCACAAGAAAACACAGTTGACCTTTAACAGCCTCTTTTATAAATGAACCCAATTGCAGTTCAGCTTTCCCACTTTCAGATCTTTATCTCCTGGCACCTTGAATCCAAACTCATCTGGATGCAGGTCCAGCTGTCTCTCTAATGGTATCTATCCATTAATTAAACACTCTATGCTTAACAGCTTGCACACCAGCAGCTGTAAAGGATGAGAAGGCAGTTCTCCTTTCATCTACAAATATTTATTTTCTTTTGGGAGGATTGGTTGGGAAAGATTAAGTGTATAGGAGGATGACCAGCTTATGGAGAATGTGTGTGTTTTGGTGGAAGTTTCCTGCCGAGTCACATCAGGTGCAGTTAGTAAGCAGGAAGGCTGGCTCCTAATCCCTGCAATCATAAATTATGAAATACCAGTTAAAACAAGCATCTGGGCTGAGGAATGTGTCTTTGTCCTCTCACTATTTTAATGAATGCGTGTGAATGAGTTTACAGGGAAGAGTGAATATAACTCAAATGGAATTGGACTCTGATATTTATGGGCTCCTGTCTGCACAGGAGCCGGGTCATGGCTTGTATATTCTTATCCTGCCACAGTGCATTATGGGGGCGTCCTTAGTCCATTTACCTTTTTCCGTGTTTCTCAGATTCATTCATCACTGAATTGTATAGAAACTTCCCTGGAATAGCAAAATAACAAGTTGAAAGTTAGGCACAGCATTAGCTTTTTAAAAATATAATTTTTGAATACAGAAGGAATATATGAGTGTGGTAGAATATTAGAAAACACAGAAAAGTAAAACTAGCAGAATAAATAGACTATATTGCAAATGCCTAAAGACTGAACAGTGGATACATCTTCCCAGATAACTTTTTATGTCTTTGGGATATATATATATATGTATATAATGTTGGGAGTAATCTGATTCTTTAGTTAACAATGTCTGTTTTTCAATTCAGTATTACTTTATTTCATCAAATATCAGACTATATTCACATTTTTATAATTGTCTCAAAAATGTTCCTTATTGCATTTAATTGTTACATCTCTAAGATCTCTTTCAGTCTGGTGTGGTACATTGTTTCATGCACTAATGTGTCAGAAAGAACGGACCAGTCATCCAGGAGGATGACTAAATTAAACTAAGCTCCATGGCTTAGTGTAGTTTCCCTGGTTAGCAGAGCCTGAGATAAAGACTTGGCAGCCAGTAGTTTTGGGAATGTGATCCCACGAAGTAGAAGTTAAGGAGCAGGAAAACAAACAGGAAAAAGGAAATGTTAATGGAGAGATAGATGTGTTATTAAAGTTGCCATTGTAAGCAGTGGGGTTCAATTCTGCCAGGATCTCTGAGAAAGATCCAGAATGCCCCTGGAATTGCCCATCTGAAAGACAGGAGTCTGAGGTATTTCACTGCCTCCCTTGGGAAGGAAGACATTAACTTCTCTCTGCTTTGAGCTGTGCTTATACAGGCCTGGAGCTTATGGGGTATCAGAGAACATCTTGAGCAAGAACATGGAAACACTCACCCAGCATCTCTCCACTTTAGCTGCAATCAGAGGTGGGCCAAGGGCATGTAATGTGGGCACTGGAGCCCGTGTTGTAGATTTGTCTGAATTTTTTCGCCTCATTTTTTCTCGATTTATTGCAGCATTCAGCTTATTTCTCTATTGAGGAATTTTCTACAAACAAAAAAGTTATCTAAGGCTTGATATAGTTATATTAACCATTTTGAAAAAAGAATGAATTGATTACTATTATCTACATATCCCTGCAAAGATGTGCTGATACCTTTGATTTTATTTTTAAGAGATTGATTCATCAAATAAACGTTTACTGAATACCATTGATACAGTTTGGCTGTGTCCCCACCCAAATCTCATCTTGAATTGTAGCTTCCATAATTCCCACATGTTGTGGGAGGGAGCCAGTGGGAGGTAACTGAATCAAGAGGGCAGTTTCCCCCATACTGTTCCTGTAGTAGTGAATAAGTCTCACAAGAACTGATAGTTTTATAAGGGGAAATCCCTTTTGCTTGGTTCTCATTCTCTTTCTTACCTGCCACCATGTAAGACGTGCCTGTCACCTTCTGCCATGATTGTGAGGCCTCCCCAGTCATGTGGAACTGTGAGTCCATTAAACCTCTTTTTCTTATAAATTACCCAGTGTTGGGTATGTCTTTATCAGCAGAGTGAAAACAGACTAATACAACCGTGTTTTGAGGTTTGAGGTAGGCACTGATGAAATAACCCCACCTTTAAGTTTAGCAAGTTTTGTAAAATAAACTGTGGTGGTGATGTAGTAGAAGTACCTGTGGGGTGTGGGGCTGGGTCAGTGGAGGAAGTGACCAATTCTTTCAGGGTAGCAAGGGAGAGAGGAAAGTCTGCATTGTTGTAGCGATGCTTGCCTGAGTTTTGAACTGCGGTTAGATAGGGAGAAATGTCTTCTAGGCTGAGTTACATAAAGGCAGGGTTATAAGGTTTATAAGCATGAAAAACAAAAACATATTCGAGGAACTGAAAGTCATTCATTGTGACTGGCCAGTGAATAGGAAGAGGTGGAGCCAGAGCTGGAAAAAGAGGGAGGGACAGATGGTGAAGCTCTTGTACCTCAGGCTAGATATTGTCTTCATTGCTGAATTTACAGGGAAGATTCCTGTTAGGAACACAGCATGCTCAACTGTGTTCAAATTTGTGAATTTTAGAATACACAAAACTGCGATTAAAAACAACTCTGTCTAGAAGGCAACTCCAGAAGGTTGTTACTGTTTAGTAAAGACTTACTGCATAAGCCTGTCTTTCACATGTTTTACAGAATGCAGCTATGCATGTAACTTCTTTTTGGCACCATAGAATTGCATTAGACATTAAATGAGTGATATAGAAGCAACTTAGGAGGTGGACTGTAGGAGGAGCCAGTAGGGTTGGAGCCTCCTCAGCCTCTGTTTGCAAGAGTTGATGGGTCTGAGTGGAAGTAAACTTCAGGAAAGCCAGGAACAGGGGAGGAGAGGTCCAAGCCAGGTTTGCTGCTTCTGGGGGAACTTACGTTGAGTTCTGTAAAGAGGGACTAGAGGCAGAGACTGATGGAGCTGTTTCTGGGAGGGAATGTGGGACGAGGGGCATGGACCAAGTTGCTTTTGTACCTGGGTGCTGCAGGGAAAGGAGCATGCTTCTGCTTCCTCAAGGAACACAGGGCCACACTAGCTCCTTAAAGGCAGGAAAAAATCAGGAAATTGATCCTGGAAAGAGAGCTTCAAGTCCTCACAGACAACATGGCCAGGAGGGCATCACCTTCAAGTGCCTTTGCTGGTAGCAGTTACAAAGGAGCAGACCGAAGAGAACATGGCAGGTGCTGCATTGTAACTCTGGAGTGATCTGACAACTGGGTATAGGAGCACATTAGGGTGACTCCCTGCAGACTCCCCAAAATAATTGAATCAGACTTTACAGGGTATTGCATAAGTAGATGGAATCAATGCCATTGAAATTAGTGTTCACATAGATAACTGTGAATCTCATTTCTTTCCACATAAAAGTAAGGCCTAGAAGATTTGGGTTACAAATAAATCATGACAGAGCCAGAAGCACAACTCATTGGGCTTGGTGGCTCAGGGCCCTTAGCCTGTACTGTAAAGCCTCTCTGGCATGTGTTTATAACACTATCACAATAGTGTCCAGCTTGTGATCCTATCCTCCTAAAATGTGGAGTATTATTACGGATTACACTGTGGAGGTTAGAAACCCCTCACATGTGACACATAATTATGGAAAGAGCCAGTCCTTTTGCTCTTGCCCACCCTTTGTTGGCTGGCTTATCTCTGTGTAGGTATTGATCACTGCTGGGAGAAAGGTTGTATATTCAACCCCTCTGCCAAAGCAAGGAGATTTATCTGAGTACAAGTAATGGAAGGTGGCAGGAAGGGGAAAAATATGGCCAGGAATCAGCTACATTCAATGAGACAGTGATGTCTGGAGGAGTCGGTGACAATAAAAGAGGAAAAGCAGAGCACTGTCACTCGGCAGAGCACGGTCAGCAGCACCTGCAGGTGATGTATGATGACACAGGCCTCCGTGTGCTACCTTTCTAAACTGGACTACGTCAGCCTCTCATGAACAAGCAGATTTATTGTATTGTCACTGGTGCATCAACAAGCAGGGAAGTTGTAAGGAATTGTGGGTAATAGAGTTTTATTTTTTTCTGGTTAAAGCCAACAGCCTACCTCCTTTGTCTCAGCAAGCAGGGGACTCACAGACAGAACAAACTGGAGTTTACACATACATTGATTATATGGATATTATATATCCTTCCGTGTTTTGTTATAGTATGCTTTGGATTTTTGTTGTTACAAAAATAATGAAAATAACACAAATTATAGTAATATATAATATGTGAAGAATAAGCTTTATCTTCTGTGTTTCCTGCTATTCCTATATTTTTATAAATTATCTATGATTATTTATATTTTTAGTAATTGTGAGCGAATAATAAAATACACCTGGGGAGACAGTTTGTATACTCTTGGTGTATACACCAAGAGTGTATTTGGTGCATTGTTTTAGGAGGCAGTTTGGAAATACGTAGTAGAATTTAAAATGTGAATTCCCTTTGATCATGCAATTTCACTACTAGGAAAACTCTCCTACTGATATGCTTGTATAAACATGCAAAGGCAGATAGAAGGATGATCACAGAAGTGTCCTTTAGAAATGAGAAATTGAAAACAAACTAAACATTGGTCAGTAAAAGAATTGGTTACATAAATTAAGTGCAACTTCATGATGAAATATTACTCAGCACTAAAACAAGTAGTGTGTATTGAAAAAAGTAAGCCCTAGAACAGTTTGTGGTGTGCAATTCCATTTTAAAAAATACATATGTGTGTGAAGCCCAGTAGTGAGCACTTACAGTCCCAGCTACTTGGGGGGCAGAGACGAGAGGATCCCTTGAGCCCAGGCATTCGAATCCAGCCTTGGCAACATAGTAAGATCCTGTCTCTAAAGAAGAAAAAAAAATTACACACACACACATACGCACGCACGTGCACGCGCATGTATGTGTATGTTATTATATATACCTACAACATTTCTGGAAAGGAATAAAATGTTGGAACAATCACTCTGGAAAATGCAACTGAGGGGTGGTTGTAGAGGTGAAAATTAGATACTATTGTACAAGATGAAAACATATTACCAGCATCTTTTACGTATGTGAATTTTAAACACTCAAAAATAAAAAGCGAAAGGGATTATAATTATCTTTCAGGATTTGTTTTTGAACACAGACTGCCTCAAGATAGGTAGGTGGCCCACATGACTAACTGAGCAACATCCTTTCATGTGATCGTATCCCCACTGAGTAGGTGTTTCCTTTCCTCTTTACATTCAGTATGGTTTTCAGCAACTGCAAAATTTGTCAAGAAGGGGGAGAAGTAAATTGAGTAAGAATGGTTGTATGGAATTAGGAGAAAACACCTGTAAACGGTAGGAAAAAAATCTTTGTTGACAGTCATCAATCAAGAGAAGCGTACTAACTACTTTGAAATTTTTTCATTTTATTTTAAAATTTTAAATTTTTTTTGAATGGTTGGAGCTCTAGCAGCCAACTCTCTACTCTTGACTGCCTTTTCTGACAATTTTTGTCTGAAGCTACTGACAATACTATTTTGAATGAACTCATGGTCATTCAACCACATTTAATTCTCAGGAAGTAGAAGTTCTTATTAATATTCTTTCCCATGTATAGCTGTTGCTGATGTTCTTGCAGGTGAAGGGGAGCCAAATTGTTTAGAAAGAACAGTATCTCCAGTTCTTGGAAGGAGTTTGAGCTGAGAGACCACCAGAGATGTCACCACTGTTTGATATTACTTGCAAAAAAAAAAAAAAAAAAATCTGTTCAAGAAGCCTATACATAACTGGTTAAAGTGAACTTTTTGATTGAATGAACATTTTATTAAATTGACTACTTCACTGGCATTGTGTAGTATTTTCTATGTGTTAGGTCCTCCTAGACACTGGGGGTATAAAGATAAAAGTACATATTCTTATGAACTTTACAATCTAGTTGGAGAAGTAAAGATATGATCCACAAATTACAGTATAGCATGTTAATTGCAAGGAAGTGAGTGGGTACAAGCTATAGTCAGCAGGAAACACACACGCTGATATTTATGACTGAAAAACACATGGTCACTTTAGCTTATTTATTAGGCTAGGAAGAATCAACTATGTAGAAATCATCCTAAGCATTTCCTAAGAGGAGCTATACGTTGTTGTAAAATCAAAACATAATGGTGGGGATGGTGATCCCCAAAATAAAAACACCATAGAATTTCATGACTGTCCATTTATGACACTCATCCTGTTTTCATTCTTGGAAGGTCTTCTGTTTCTCTAAATAATATTGCTATTAAAAACTCAGTGTTCTTTTGAGTAGTTTTACAACTTAGGTAATTGAGAAAAATTTTCCTTCTGAATTTTGTACAAGACAGACAATTAGATTTGCACTGTTTGCAAAAACAGGAAATTTTGAGGCAAAAGTAGTAGTTATCGATGAATAAGAAAGAGAGCTTTTGACATCATTAAAGACCACTGGATTCCTCCTTCCTATTTTAAAGCCTTCCACACTTGTCAGTTCCATTTACTTTTAATTATGTGATTATGAATAAATCACATGAAAAAATAATAGATCTGAGTACATTAATTATGTATTGAAAGACAAGTAGATCCAGCAGATTAAACAGAATAGAATAAGTGTGTGTGTATTTAGTGACTTTTGTTTGACTGTCTGCTCTGACAAGCACCTCCCAGATTTACTGTAGTGTGCAGAAAAAAGAGAGCAAAAGGAATGTGATAGGTAATTCTAAGACTGTGTTGAACTGAAAAAAAAAAATTATAGAATTAAAGAGCTCCAAGGTATACTGTATAACAGTTCTTAGTTCTCCAGTCTGATATTTGGGGCCCTTCAGAACAAATGCGTTTTGGCTTTCCAAAAGGCTTTGGAGTTAGCCTTGCGCCATCTGCTGGATTGTGTTAGTATTTGCATCTGCACTAGGACGGGGTGTTGGAAAGACATTCAGATTCACATTTAATGTCTCTTGCTACTAGCCATGGCAGAGGCCCCCCCCCCCCCGCCTTTTTTTTTTTTTTCCAACTTATAGCATTTTCCTCTGAATGTGCTTTATCTTCTCTCTGTCTTTGCTGCCAGAAAGATGCACCTAATTAGGTAAATTCCATTTGTTTTTCAGATATGGTGTGTCTAAAATATGGCCTCTGCAAACAAATGAGATACAGAGGACATTGGGCAGGTGCACAGATCTGAGCCTCCCCCCATATGCTTTCTTGGATGCTTATGTCTGTAGGCAGGGGACAAAAACTATAGTCAGATAAGCTGAACTACTAATGTCTTATTTTATTTTTTCTGTTTTTATAAAACATCTTGTAAATAAAGGTGCCCTCATTGGGTTTTATTCTGGCAAATGAACTTTGTCTGATATAAGAAACAGGGAAATGTTCTGGTAAAGAAAAAAGGAATTGCTAAAACAGTGAACATTTAAAATATTAGGTTTATGGAAAGATCAACACTTGAAATTATGACTGTTAATTTCTTTATTATTCTTGGATAACTAGACTGCTTTTGAAAACAAATCATTGCCGAAACATTTCATGAAATTCTGTCATGGACTGGGATGAATTCCAAGACGGCTTCATTGTTATTTGTAAACAAAGACAAATAAGCAAAGCTGCAGAAAAATGCCCAAAGGACATTTTCTCATTGGATAAACACATGAGTTCTTACTGGTCATGGGTTAACTGCTTCACATATTTTAGATTTTTAAATTGCTGGAGCTCACATGGGAAACAAGGATAGCCACTGTTATCATGATGAAGATTCTACCGTCATTTCTTTCTTTATCCTTTTGTCATTTTGTGTGCATTGTGGTACTTGTGGATGGCTGTTATTGGTATTTCTAACACCGTAAGCCTAAAAACCTGCAGTATTTCCCATTTGACTCACCAGTCCCCATTTAACAAGTTAGGAAACGAAATGAATTTGAGACACCGAGTTCCTGTCTTACAAATTGTGGGATCTTGTGGAAAATACCAAGTCAGACAGCAAGTTAGCATTTTATTCTTTTAGGATAATAGGTCAGCAGGGATGCAGCACAGGAGAAGGTGCAAAGGTCCAGAGACTAGGGACATAAGGATCTGACAGCTTGCTGCAGTCTTGTTATGCAAGATCAGTTGTTCAAGAGCAAATCTGTGAAATCTCACATTTACTTCTTGTCTGTCACTGGGGTTGGCCACTCAGCAGATGCAGATGACAAGAGGAAGGCAACTGTAACAAAACAGAGCCTTGCATGTCAGGGAAACTTCTGTCATGGCCCATTTTCATTTAACCTCAGCACTGGGTCCCATTAGAGGAGCCCTCTAAACACCTCTCTGAGCCGCTTTGATCTGAAAAGATTGAGTTTCATGTAACTTGGGGAAGAAATAGAAAGTAAGTATTTGAATAACTATGGGTTAAAAGTCTTGAATGAGGCCACTTTCAGAAGACAATTTTATTCCAAGAGTGTTTGACTTATGTAGGAGAGTAATAGAATAGAATAATAACAACGTTAAATATGTGGGAAGTAAATTCTATTATTACTAAGTAAACAGCTGCCATTGGCAACTTTTCTATATAGTCACAGCACCTTTGAGGGGGCTCTCTTTGCAGCAACAAATGGTAAGAATGGAAATTGGTCCCTTCCTTCACCATTTATGTACAGGTGATACTTATTATTTGTGGATTCTGTATTTGTGAATGTTGCATATTTGTGACTGTTGGGGAACATGGAAATCTACAGTTTAAACAAAGTTCCTAGGTGATTCCTGCATTATAACATTTGCAAACGTAATTGTAGGCTCCAAAAGCAGAAGCTTAGGCATTGACAAGCTGTGGTCACATGGGAAGCTCAGTACAGCCTTCTTTGTCTTCCCCTACCCCTCATTCCAATGGTAGATACTCGTAATGTCTGGAACTTGGTGGGTTTGTGGACCTCTGAGGCAAAAAACAGACAAAACACTGGTGAGTTTTCTTCTTAGGAGTTGTTATGGATGTTCTAGATCTTGTCTTTGGGAAGGCCTAGAAAGTCACAGGTCTGAAGCAGACAGAATGAAGTCACTAATAGCTCCAGTCCTCTCTACCCAATTTGGGATCATGGTCTTTATGACTCCAAGGCTCTGCTTCATGAAGACAGGTGGGGAACAACCCCAGCGCATTCAATTCAACAGTCACCCTGTACCTGGGCCTTCCAGATGTACCCTCTATCCTTCACGTCTAGCCTTCTCTTCCACCACTCTCCTCTCACTTACTTTGCTCCAGCTGGACAGGCCTGCTAATTGGTCCATGAACACAGCGCACTCATTCTCGCCACAGGGCCTTTGCACTTAAACTTTCCTGAGACTTCACATGCCTGGTGAGACTCCCACTTGGTTTAGCTCTGTGCTCATATGTTACCACTCCAGAGGCCTTTCCTGAATGCTCTGTCACTCTTCCTGTTACACTGTTTTATCTTTTTTTTTTTCTATCTCTCGCTAATATCGGATGGTTATTTTAAAACTTCTTTCTGCCCCACCACCCTTCTCTTCAGAATGTAAATTTCATGAGGAAACTGTCTTGTTCAACTCTTTATTCCTTACCTGCTCCCCACAATGCTTGGCATATGGTAAATTCTTAATAAAATAACAGTCTGGCCAAATAAATATTTGTCCATAAAGTGTTCTTTGGAAATCCCTTGGCCCATTATCATTCCTGTTCACCTAGTTAAAGGAATCCGGAATTTGATTAAACGAATCAGTTTACGTTGCACTAACACATGTTCATGTTTAGAACAGATTACATTTAAGATTAATAGAAAGGAATAGAGGCCGTGCGCACAGAGCAGTCCTGCTGCCTCCCCGCCCCTCCTGCAATGCTCAACCCCAGGATTCCCCCGGCTTGTCTGCCCGCCATGGCCTACAAGGAAGCAGCATTTGATGACGCAGTGGAAGAACTAGTGATCAACGAGGAATACAAAATATGGAAAAAGAACACCCCTTTTCTTTATGATTTGGTGATGACCCATGCTCTGGAGTGGCCCAGCCTATCTGCCCAGTGGCTTCCAGATGTAACCAGACCAGAAGGGAAAGATTTCAGCATTCATCCACTTGTCCTGGGGACACACACATCGGATGAACAAAACCATCTTGTTATAGCAGTGCACAACTCCCTAATGATGATGCTCAGTTTGATGCGTCACACTACGACAGTGAGAAAGGAGAATTTGGAGGTTTTGGTTCAGTTAGTGGAAAAATTGAAATAGAAATCAAGATCAGCCATGAAGGAGAAGTAAACAGGGCCCGTTATATGCCCCAGAACCCTTGTATCATCGCAACAAAGACTCCTTCCAGTGATGTTCTTGTCTTCGACTATACAAAACATCCTTCTAAACCAGATCCTTCTGGAGAGTGCAACCCAGACTTGCGTCTCCGTGGACATCAAAAGGAAGGCTATGGGCTTTCTTGGAACCCAAATCTCAGTGGGCACGCACTTAGTGCTTCAGATGACCACCCCATCTGCCTGTGGGACATCAGTGCCATTCCAAAGGAGGGAAAAGTGGTGGATGCGAAGACCGTCTTTACAGGGCATATGGCAGTAGTAGAAGATGTTTCCTGGCATCTGCTCCATGAGTCTCTGTTTGGGTCAGTTGCTGATGATCAGAAACTTATGATTTGGGATACTCGTTCAAACACTACTTCCAAACCAAGTCACTCAGTTGACGCTCACACTGCTGAAGTGAACTGCCTTTCTTTCAATCCTTATAGTGAGTTCATTCTTGCCACAGGATCAGCTGACAAGACTGTTGCCTTGTGGGATCTGAGAAATCTGATACTTAAGTTGCATTCCTTTGAGTCACATAAGGATGAAATATTCCAGGTTCAGTGGTCACCTCACAATGAGACTATTTTGGCTTCCAGTGGTAGTGATCACAGACTGAATGGGATTTAAGTAAAATTGGAGAGGAACAATCCCCAGAAGATGCAGAAGACGGGCGACCAGAGTTGTTGTTTATTCATGGTGGTCACATTGCCAAGATATCTGATTTCTCCTGGAATCCCAATGAACCTTGGGTGATTTGTTCTGTATCAGAAGACAATATCATGCAAGTGTGGCAAATGGCATAGACCATTTATAATGATGAAGACCCTGAAGGAAGCGTGGATCCAGAAGGACAAGGGTCCTAGATATGTCTTTACTTCTTGTGATTTTAGACTCCCCTTTTTTCTTCTCAACCGTGTCAGTGATTTAACACTGGTTTTGAGACAGACTTTTTTCAGCTATCCCTCTATATAATAGGTACCACCAATAATGCTATTAGCCCAAACAGTGGGTGTTTTCTAAATATTAATGGGGGGGCTTGATTCAGCAAAGCCACAGACTTACGTTGAAATTTTCTTCAGGAATTTTCTAGTAACCCAGGTCTAAAGTAGCTACAGAAGGGGGACTATTATGTGTGATTATTTTTCTTCCTATGCTGTATATCCCCAAGTTTTTCAGACTCATTTAAGTAAAGGCTAGAGTGAGTAAGGAATAGAGCCAAATGAGGTAGGTGTCTGAGCCATGAAGTATAAATACTGAAAGATGTCACTTTTATTCAGGAAATAGGGGAGATTCAAGTCATATAGATTCCTACTCAAAAATCTTGACACCGGACTTTCCAGGATGCACATTATCACATGTAGACCAGTTTCCTCTGGTTTCCTCAGTTAAGTCAAAACTACACGTTCCTCTTTCCCCATATATTCATATATTTTTGCTCATTAGTGTATTTCTTGAGCTGTTTTCATGTTGTTTCTTTCCTGTATGTGAAATGGTGTGTTTTTTGTTGTTGTTGTTGTTGTTGTTTTTTAACTTGGGACCACCAAGTTCTAAAGATGTAAGTTTTTACCTAACAGTTATACCACAGGCAGACTGTCAAGTTGAGAAGAGTGAATCAATAACTTATATTTGTTTTAAAAATTAAATTAATCCTTGATAAGAGTTGCCTTTTTTAGGAGTTAGCCCTTGATCACTAGTTTGATGCCATCTCCATTTTGGGTGACCTGTTTCACCAGCAGGCCTGTTACTCTCCATGACTAACTGTGTAAGTGCTTAAAATGGAATAAATTGCTTTTCTACATAAAAAAAAAAAAAGATTAATAGAAAGATGCTAACACAGAATAAAGACAGTGCAGGGCACATCTGTGAATGCCTCCGGGGAAAACATCCTGTTACAGAGGGTCTTGTAGAATGTAGAGTAACTCCATATATAGATGTGGGGTTTCTGTAAATGGTCACAGGGCATCAGGAAGCAGGAACAACATGAACAAAAGCAGTATGTTTTAGGAAACTGGGAGTAACTTCAGGTGATGAGAGAGAAGGACACATGGGGAGAAGTGGCAAGAGATGAAGGTCCACAGATAGAGGAAAGTTAAGAATAGTTTTGCCCAGTGTGCAAAGTACTCTACTCAATTTAATTTTGAAGAAATGAAAAAAATCAAAGGCTTTTAAATGCAGAAAAGCAAAATCATGCCTGTGTTTTGGAATGATAGTGCCAGCAGGGTGGTAATGGATCAGAACAATTATGTTGGAATTAGCAAGGAGAGGTAGGAAGCATCAGGGAAATACACACAGAGTACGGGGGTGGTGGCAATGAAGGAGGAGAAGGGGAAATCATGCTGAAGCAGAATCAGTAGGATTTGGAGATAGTTCGGTTGTGAAAAAGAATGGTCGTAAGCAATCCATTCAATAGTTGTTCTTTCCTTTGGGTATGAGAAGAGTGGAGGACCCTACCAAACAAGGAAATGCTTCAGAATCACCAAAGAAAGAGGAAACCACAGTTTTCAGTCTTGAAGGGTACATAGTGGAGATAAAGAAAACCAATTGTTAACATACTAGGACCAAAGATATAGAACATACGATTATTCAGGTACCTGATAGTTTCTCTGGAACAGATCCATGATAAAATGTGTATTGAGCAGAGATTTACAGGAAAATGTCAGATGATAACTTGAATGCAATGAGAAAGATTTGAAACCAATAACAGCTAACAGGAAAAGCTGATTTTTTTTTTTTAATTTATTTATTATTATTATACTGTAAGTTGTAGGGTACATGTGCATAACGTGCAGGTTTGTTACATATGTATACTTGTATGCATTTAAAATTAGCTGGGCATGGTGACACACGCCACTGCACTCCAGCCTAGTGACAGAGCTAGACTCTGTCTCAAAAAAAAAAAAATGCATTTATGTTATAACAAAAGTACCTTAGAGAAAGAAATATGCATTTATACCAATTAACAATATACACCCATTCCACTTTCATTAAGTTAATTATTGTTAGGAGTACCTCCGCTGATCTAGCCAGAGTTTTGTAGCTTCTTCCTTACCCACTCAGATGTAGCAATAGAACTGAGCATTCAATTCTAGGCACTTAAAAAATAAAAAAGAAATAGAGACTTATTTGGTAAATAGTGGCAGAAACTGCCTGCCTTCACTCCCTGGCCCATGGCCAGACACTCTGCATTCAAGGCAGTTTCCACTGGAATGAATGAGGCTGGCGAAGGATGCAGGCTTAAAAGTACCTCCTTGACTGAGACTCAGCAGCAGTAGGTGCCAAGGATCCTGTTCATGAGGGAAAGGGAGGGGCATAGAGGAGCAGAGCTGGGTTTCTGGACACGTGTATATAGAATGTTAATTGCAATAAATTCAGCCTTCAATCTTCTAAAAAGCTCACCTTCTCAGCTTCTGAATATCAGACATGTGGGTTTATCTCTCAATAGTTTATTCATTCTTAAGAGCTACTCAGGGAAAAGAAGATTCAACTGATTTATCTTGTTGAGGAGGACAAAGACTTAGGTACCTTGTGCTCAACATTTTTTTATGACTAGTTTGTGCTCGTTCCAAACTATCTGAGGTTCACCATGTATTTTAAACAAAAACAAACTCAATATCCAGAATAAAATATGTTTAATGTGACCTTCCCTTGCCTTTTGTATCTTTCGTGGTGAAGTAATTGCATCGATTCTTTTAGAAAATTCTTCTCCATAATTAGGCTGATTCCAACTTTCCTTTTCTCATTTCTCAGTGGAGATCACCACCAATAAAATCTTGAGAACCTCCCTGTACAATTATTAACTTACTTGCATCTTTGCGAGGCCAAATACAATATATGGAGTGGTGAACTGGAGCTTTCAACTTCAGTTTTTACATCAATGTTTTCTCAGAAAACTTGTTTGTTCATATCACCTGACCTTTACAAAGTACATGCATACTCAATTAACTCTTAGGTTCAGTGATTTCCAAGCCAGTCTCATTCATCTTTGGCTTCATAAAAAATATGCTCAAGGCCGGGCGCGGTGGCTCAAGCCTGTAATCCCAGCACTTTGGGAGGCCGAGACGGGCGGATCACGAGGTCAGGAGATCGAGACCATCCTGGCTAACATGGTGAAACCCCGTCTCTATTAAGAAATACAAAAAACTAGCCGGGCGAGGTGGCGGGCGTCTGTAGTCCCAGCTACTCGGGAGGCTGAGGCCGGAGAATGGCGTGAAGCCGGGAGGCGGAGCTTGCAGTGAGCTGAGATCCGGCCACTGCACTCCAGCCCGGGCGACAGAGCGAGACTCCGTCTCAAAAAAAAAAAAAAGAAAAAGATGCTCAAGTTGCCAGATAGCAATCAAATACATCTTCAGGAATTGCTCTTCTGTATTTGATTGTTTCCATCGTTAGGTTTTAAGCTTCTTCTCTGAAACATTAGTTTATAAATGTTGAAAAACCTTCTACCTGCATGCATGTGAGCCTATCTGTAGTTCCCCATTTTCATAATGATCTAGTGAATACATTAGAGTCAGTACAATTACGATTGCTAACAGAATTCCAAGTGTATGAACATAAATTTGGCTTCAAATTATATAGGAAGTTTGTTTTGAAGGGCTTGGGAAGCATTAGATTGACTGTAGAACTAAAATTTAGAAAAATAAAGGATTAAGTTAGGTCAATAGGATGATAGCTTATGTTTGTCTAATTGGGGTCTGATCATATTGGTAAATCAAAATCATTTTATAAATGATTCATATGCTAGAAGTCTTGAATTATACATAATTTAGAACAATGAATACCATGTGCAAGAGGCAAAGTGGGATAAGGCCTGTTTGCTACCTTGTGAATCTCACTATCCAGGGGGGCAATAGACTTAGACATAGCAGACTCTAGTAAGGGTTGGGGGATTATTATTATTCCCAAAGGAAGAATAAACAAAGGGCTATGAAAAGGTAGTAACAATTCTGAGCAGGGTCATTAGGAAAGGCTTTATGGAGAAAGTGGCTTTGAAACAAGGCTTTGAAAGACAAGGAAGTAAGAACTAAGGATGATGGAGCAGCACAGTTATCATATTCAAGTCAGAGAAAATGAAGGGCTATAAGAGGCCACAAGGAATTGAGAAATCATCAAAAGTATACTCAGGAAATATTCGTAGTTGTATGGGGTTGGTGCGTGGGGTGTTTATGACTAGATATTTTATCTTATTTGAGAGGAAACTAGAAGCCACTTCTGGGTGCCAAGAATGGCAAAGACAGGATGAAAAGCATGACTTTATGTCATTCTATTTAGCTTTATATTTTACAGTTTAATGTGTCAAGACAGGAAGTTCTGCTTGATGACACTGAGTAATTTTCTGGCCCCCAGTGATTCTGTAAGAAAGTATTGTTTCACATAATTGTGTGGCATTCATTATGAATCATTACGGACATTCATTTCCTTCATATTTTTTTAATTGAGTGACTGTTAATTGCTCTCTTCACACCAAGGTCCCAGGTATAACCATTAATGATTGTTCTCAGTCATCAATAATGCTCACTGCGTTGCAGTGAATTAGTCCATGAACATTTTCTGAAGCTCTTTATTAGGTTTCTCTATTGCATTGGGAAGACCAAAACCAAGAATAGGTGTTTTGCCTGAACTGCAATCATTAATTTTCTCTTATTGCTGGATTTCTGACTCTTACTTTGTGAATTCCCTACATGTTACCTTCGTTCTAACCATGTTTGAGAAGACATTCAAAAGATCAATATCTACAATTTGGAGGGATCCATATGCTCTCAGTGTTATTCTTTGTAAGAATCATAGAAAAGATGGTCATCCCTTACTATCAGAAATCAGGTTCTGTTTAATAAATATGTTGAAATTATACACGGCAGTGGGAATAGAAACAGAAAATAAAACTGTTCCTCACCAAAGCCATGTGGTCATTGTGATATAGTGTCAGAGAAAAGAACAAATTTAGGGTATTGCTAAAAAAGACACTCAGGGTCAAGGCTAAGGGTAAGGCTAAAGACTAAGTCAAAACTGGTTGAAAGGCCTTTAAGCCAAGGCTTTTGAAACAATTAAGGTGCCTACTAGATCCTTTTATGTACACAAAAGGATTTCTAGAAAGATTAAAATCTTGATTTTATAGAACCTGGAAACCTCCAAAGTATCTGTGATTGAGTGTCTAGAGACAGACATCTCAAAAGTAAGTATGAGTATGGCTTTTGGGGCCTACCATGTTTGGAACTTACAATGCTTTGGAAAAAGCTGTATTAGAGGAAGCATTGCCAGGCTGTCCTAAAAGACTGAAATCATTTGAGATATGAAAAAATCTCAGGAATCCCAGCTTTCCTCAGGCAGGGATTGAGCTGGGAAAACTGCTCAATATCCAAAAATGGTGTATTCTCCAGTGCTATCTCCTGAGGTGGCCAAGGAGAATGATGGAAAAGGAAGACAATTCCAGAAGGCAGAGCTGTGGAAACCAGCGAAATCACTTCCAGGAGCAGAAGCAGGGTGGCATCAAGAAACATTTCCTACCCTCAGAGGAGGGTATCTGGCAACATTTCACCAGCAGGATTTCACCTTATCTACAAGGCAGTCACTGTTGTGTGACTCCCATACTTCCCCTTTTTCTAATGGGAGTATTTTTACTTTTATCCGATTCCTATTCCACCTTTGTATGTTCAGTTTGTGTTGGACAGATAACTTTTCCTTGAATTAAGAGGTCTCTGGATTAAGACGAATTACATTCGGACCTGATGTAACTCACAAGAGCCTAAAACATGAGGCTATGATTAGATGAGACTTTGGTGGGTCTTTGGCTGGGGGATGAATGAGTTTTGCTTATGAAGAGGATATTAATAAATATAAACAAGATAATCATTTGTAATAGTTCGCATGATCGTTTAGCAGATACTCCTTTTCCCCTCCCACTTCTCTGTCCCATTGATGCCGGACTTGGTCAAGTGATTTGCTCGAGCCAATAGGGTGGTAGTGGATATAACAAGCAAATACTTGAAAGGTACTTCTGTGGTGGTGCTTGTGTCATTGCCCCGAGAAGAACACACCCCAGGGACCCTGCTGGTCCTAGGATAAAAACATACTTGGGTCACCCCATCTCTACTAAAAATACAAAAATATTAGGCGGGCATGGTGGCGGGTGCCTGTAGTCCCAGCTACTCGGGAGGCTGAGGCAGGAGAATGGCGTGAACCCGGGAGGCGGAGTTGCAGTGAGCTGAGATAGCGCCACTGCATTCCAGCCTGGGTGACATAGCAAGACTCTCTCTCAAAAAACAAAACAAAACAAAAAGCAAAACAAAACAAACAAACAAGAAAACATGTGTCAGAGCCTCCTCAGCTTCCCTACACACCTGCAACTTGACGTTTTCACCCTAGGCAGCTCTAGACCTGTAAGTATGAGAATAAAAGCTTATTGCTGTCATGCCAGTGAATTTTGGGGTTGTTTGTTATATACCCCAATAGCTGCCTGATAGAATGCTATATCCTAAGCACTATGCTGTGCACTTAATTATTCCATCATTATGCTCTTGATCTTAGTGTCTTGATCCATTTAGGCTGTTATAACAAAATACCAGAAATGGGTTGCTTATAAACTACAAATACTTATTTCTCACAGTTCTGGAAGCTAGGAAGTCTCACAGCAAGGCACCAGCAAGCTCAATGTCTGTTCTCCTCACCGATGGTCATCTCCTCACTGTTTCCTCACATGGCAGAAAGGGCAAGGAATCTCTGGGGTTTCTTTCATAAGGGCACTAATCCCGTCCATGAGGAATCTGTCCCCATGATCTCATCACCTACCAAAGCCCCCAGTTCCAAATACCCTCACAACTGGGGATATGGTTTCAACATGTGAATTTGGGGACACAAGCATTAATACCACAGCATCTAGTTACTTGCATTTTAATCTTCAAATATGGAATTTTGGCCAGGTGCAAGGGCTCCATTACAAGTGCTGTAATCCCAGCACTTTGGGAGGCCAAGGCAGGAGGATTGCTTGAGCCTAGGGTTTTCAGACCAGCCTGGGCAACATAGTGAAACCCCATCTCTACAAAAAATATGAAAATTAGCTAGGCATGGTGGTGTGCGCCTGTAGTCCCAGGTACTGGGGAGGCTGAGGTGGGAGGATTGATTGAGCATGGCAGGTCGAGGCTGCAGTGAGCTGAGACAACACCACTACACTCCAACCTGGGTGACAGAATGGAAAAAAAATTGGAATTTTCCGGTTTGTATTCTCTTAAATGCATTTGAGACTGATGAGAGGAGGTTGGGAAGACTGTAGGAGCCTGGAGAGAACCTCTGGATTCCTGAAATACTGTCATAAATAAGTCTAGCTCTAATGGGCAGGAAGGAAAGATAAGAAAGAGGGAAGGAAAATAAAACAAAAGAAATAACAAAATGTGACTATCAGCTCACGCTAAGTGACAGACACTTCACATATGCTCTGGTGTAGTGTGTAGCCCACTCACGCAAAAAACATCCCACTCAAGGACTTTAAGAGGTGACACATACCCATTTCATCTACTCTGGAAAGTTGAATTTTGGCTGAAATAGACAGGAATCTCTCTCTTGAAACCCCCTTTAAAGGGAGAAAATGGCTTGCAGCCATTCTTGAATAGTCTTTTAATTTGTTACATAGCAAACTATGCCTTATATTGAATGGGTTTTTAATTTCTGGGTTTTTCTTCATTAAGTAAATGTAAAAATCTTTAGCCAAGAAAAAATTTCACCAAACTTTGTTTGGGACAGAATCTTTTTGTGCAAATATAATTTATGACTTCCTTCTGGGAATATATTAGCAGGGCTAAAAAATGCTAAGCAATTTTCAAGTAAACTTCATGGGAATTAATGGGACTAAAATTTGTTCTTGGAAAATCTGTTATCCATTCTTTCAGGAATCTAATGATTTTTTTTTTTTTGCATTTTTTTTCTTTTTGTATTTGGTTTAACAAGGGTTATTCAACCTTTCTCTGTTTCTAAAAATGTTATTACCAAGACTAAAATTTTCATTTGGCCTCTAAACGGTGAAACAGTGAAATAGTAACCGAACGTTTTCTTGTATGTGTCAATAGCAAGATTATAACCAAAACTTTACATATAACTAAATTTCTAATATCAGAAGATTTTAACATTCATCTGGACCAATTCCTCCTGTTGTGCTGTGTAAGGCTACTCCCCTCTTTGGTGGTTCATACTCTTTTTGCAGGCTGGCGACTTAGGGTGGTGTGTGCTCAGT
Organism: Papio anubis; assembly: GCF_008728515.1. Classification (NCBI taxonomy): domain Eukaryota; kingdom Metazoa; phylum Chordata; class Mammalia; order Primates; family Cercopithecidae; genus Papio; species Papio anubis. The sequence goes on from NC_044979.1 coordinate 81,192,666, forward strand.
TCAGCCTTAATGGACCCAGTGTTACACGACAATATTTGCAAAATGCCTGGCATGAAGAGTTACTCCGTTGAAGTTTACTTCCTTCCTTATTTTCTCTTCCTTTCATTTCTTCCTTGTTCATTCCCTCCGTTCAGAGCAAACACGTCAAATGGTTTCAGGTCAAGAAACTTTCCCGCCAAACATCAGGCATGTCTTCATTCTCTGCTCTTGACTTTCCATGATTTCCTCTTTAATAATTGCCTTTACAAATTATATCTTAACAGAAATTTGCTCTTTCAATATATACACTAATCACAGAATAACTTTTCTCTCTGTCCATGTGGCTGACACTGCAGGTTGTTCTTTCTTGAAATGGAGCATGTTTTTTCCTATTCTATGAGTGGAGTGTACGTCTGTGTGGGGATGAGACAGGTGTGGGTGTTTTGTTCTAATGCCTTCAACTCAAAGAACTTCATGGCTGAGGTCAAAGCTGAGAATAGAGCCCTCCCCACTGGGCAGAGACGTGGGTGCCAGGACACTTCCTGTCCTATATCTTTAAAGCTTACCCTGACAGCAGAAGCCCAGGATTGTCCTTTTTGTTTCATGCCTCCTATGGTCTGTGCAGGCTAAAAATCACACTAATCACTGTAGGAAATCAGAAACACAGGGACTAAGATCTCTATTTTGTTGGAAGAAAAGCTGGTTCTCAATGAGATTGGGTCAGTTTTCCCAAGGTCATCTGTCCAGTGAGTGGTGGAGAAAGACTCCCACACTGTCTGGCTGGGGACAGCATGTGCTCATCACTGTTCATCTCTGTACCTCCATGCCTAATGTGCTACCTAGGACCTTGCTGCACAAATTACGGTCTACAGACCAGCAGCATTGGCATTTCTTGGAAACTTGTTAGCAATATTGAGCTCAGGCCCCACCCCATGATACTTAATCAGAATCTTCATTTTTAATAAGATGCTCAGGTGATTTGTATGCACGTTAAAGTTTGAGAAGCACAGAGATAGGACATACACTGTAGTTAATAAATAAAGGCATGGAGGATATAAAAGAAAATTAAAAATATATGGGATATGTCAGGAAGTTCCAGTATCAATCAATTAGGAAATCTAGAAAAGACCAGAGAGAACAGAGGGATGGTAACATGCAAAGAATAAGAGTACAATTTCTTGGCATTAAATGTCAGACTGAAAGGGCTCATTGAGTACTAAGCAGGGTAAAGGGAACAGTAACAGCAACTCATACCTAGATAAATGGCAGACACATTTCAGAACACTTGGAATAAGGAAAAAACCTGTTAAAACTTCTAGAAAGAAGGAATAGATTAACATTGCAATGAGGAACAGATATACAAATGCAAGAAGAAAATGGAATAATATGAAAATCCTGAAGGAAAATGTATCCGGACCTCTTGTTTCATACCCAGTGAATCTATTATTCAAAGACAAAGGCAACGTAAACGCGTTTTCAAACATAAAAGTTGATTCAGTCAGGATTCTTAGAGTATAGATAACCTTGTGTCTATCAAGGTTAAGCAGAAAACGACTTATGAAAGGACTTTAGGAAGCTCACAGAACCTCTTGGAGGGCCAGAGAATGAGGTTAGCAGGCTGTACAGCAGGAACAACACAATCAGAGCAGGGGCACTTACCCAAACCACTGGACAGGGCCATCAAGGCCCTACAATTGTAGCCACTTGCTGCTTATCACCCACGATGCTAAGAACTACATACACTGAATTCTGCCATAGCCCCCAGAGGAATTTGGTACCCCTTTCATTGTGCTTGCCCAACCATCAGCTCTCTGCGCTTGACCTTCCCTTGTGGTTACACAGTGCTGCCCTGAGCCTCATGTGGGAACATCTGCTTGGTAGAGCTGAGGACCCATGTAAATATCCAGCTTCTGGGAGATTGGGAACATAGTTTCCAGAGTGACAAACTCTATAAAACAGGAAGGCAAGCTAGAGGAGGGGTGGAATCAGAGTTCAGTGAGCCAGACTACAGTATCTAGAGCAATCCAACAAAAGATAGATAATTAAAAAGAGTAATGGAAAATTGGATGCACAAAAGAAGAGAGGAATAAATCTAAACATATTGGTAATAGCAATACATGATAGTATATTAAGTTTATGAAACAACAGACTCACAAACTTAAAAATTTAGCCTCCGAAGTTTCCAGAAAAGTAGATATTTAAAGAAGTATGAGGCAACTGGTTGCAAAAAGAAAGCATATATAGTAATTGAAATGATAGATATAATAAATTCAAGATGAAAATCACTAAAAGCTCATATTGATAACAGAAATAATCTATCAAAACTCTCTGAGCCTTTATATTCTATATAGTTAACTAGTTACTTATCTAACTAGTTCTTCAACTAGGAAGAATTTATAGAAAATTATAGAAAATCACAGCTCATATTGGTAACAGAAATAATCTATCAAAAATATCTGAGCCTTTATATCCTATATTGTTAACTAGTTACTTATCTAACTAGTTTTTTTTTTTTTTTTTTTTTTTGAGCGGGGGTTTTTCTTTTCTTCCCGGGTTGGGGTGATGTGCCGGGATTTCAGCCCCCTCCAAACTCCGCCTCCCGGGTTTACGCCATTATCCTGCCTCAGCCTCCGGAGTAGCTGGGACTACAGGCGCCCGCCACCTTGCCCGGCTAGTTTTTTGTATTTTTAGTAGAGACGGGGTTTCACCGTGTTAGCCAGGATGGTCTCGATCTCCTGACCTCGTGATCCACCCGTCTCGGCCTCCCAAAGTGCTGGGATTACAGGCTTGAGCCACCGCGCCCGGCCATCTAACTAGTTCTTAAACTAGGAAGAATGTATAGAAAATTATAGCACTGAGGGCTCAAATGAAAAAATAGAACTTACGTCTAGCATTGCAGAATTTTTTTTCTGTTTAGAGGAATATGTAATTATTGGGCAGACATGCAGAGCGTGAAGGCAGGAAGAAAAAGGCATAAAGCAAACAGAACAAGATCATACGTAGAAATTGACTGTGGACTCTTACATAAAAGCCAAAACTGCAGCTGACCTGACCCAAGCAAACTGAGTTTCCCAGAAGAGATCAACATAACTTGAGCAGAAAAAGAAGCAGGATTATTCAGTGAGGAGAACAAGAAGTTTATACAAAAACTTTGTTGTATAGAATTTATGCCATACTGCCTCTGTGTATGCTTCAAGCTACTGTATAGAAAATATATTTAGTTTATATTCCAGAATGTAACTTCATTTTTCTCAATCAGTAAATAAAGCGATCCTTAAAATTGAACAGTTTTTTTAACCCATCCAAATATTAATTACCAATTACATAATTGAATAATTTTTTTTTTCTACAGAAAAGGCTGTAGTGTAGTCAGACTTAATTTTCTTTTTATTTGAAACTTCTTGCTTTATAAATATAGCTACACACCCTAGGTCAAGCTGGAATTTACAATCATTTTAGCAGTTTGATATTTTGATAGGAAAAAAATAATATTTCTCCAAAAATCATCATGTTATACTTGGAAAGATCAGAGACCATTTCTGTGCCCCCAGTTCTCGGAGCATCCTTGTCACCTGGTGGAATGCCCTCCTGCTTGCTGATGATAAAAGGGATCGGTTTAGGCTGCAGGGCTTCAGCTGAGCCTCTTCCCTTTAGGTTACTGTTTGAAGGTCCGCCTTGTAGGGAGTCACTGTGATCAAGAGACACAATTTAGCATCTGATAAAAATCAGAGCATGGTAAAAGTTCAAATTTCCATTCCCTTCATTTGAAGGCATCTGTGTTTTATAAGTCCCTTGTCACATGTGGCAGGTAGCGGTTGAAAGGGTGTCTTCTCTTCCCGCTGCCAGTTTTATTAAGGTAGAGTTGACAAATAAATATTGCATATATTTACAGCATACGATGTGATATTTTGATATGTGTTTACATTGAGAAATAATTGAATCAAGCTAAAGAACATACCCATCACCTCACATACTTATTATTTTAAGATCTAGTCTCCTAGCAAATTTCAAATATATAGTCCATTGCCATTAATAATAGTCACCAGGCTAAACAATAGGTCTCGAGAATTTTTCATCAAGAGGATGGGTTTTAAAATAACATACACTAGCATTTTAATCTAGGCTCTGCTACTTTGTGGCTATATACATTTAAGCAAGTCATTTACTCTCTCTGAGCCTCAGCTCCTAGTCTGTAAAGTAGACATAATAGCAACATTCAATTGTCAGGATCAGATAATGAGATAATGAGTGTAGAGTCCTTGACACAGTAGTTATTAAAATGAAACAGCTGTAGATGTCCTTGAAAATAATTTCTTAAAAAGTTAGCTGGGAGACCTCCTAAATATCTTTATAGTTGTTTATCTGTTGATGGTGAATGTGGAGCCTCAGGGATCCAATGAGAGAAAAAATAAAATTGAGGATTAGAGAAGTAAATTGGAGCCATTCACCTACAAGGACCTTACCACTGATTGCAGGTCTCATTTTGAGTATTTTGACAATATGAATTTAAGCATTAAAGCTGAGCCTTTAGGGGTAGCAATTCCCCTTCCAAGAACTTTTTCAAATGAGTTAATTATTTGCTATGAACCAGATACCCTCTATACGCTTGGGACATATCAGTATATAAAGTAAGCCAGCTAAATTGCAAAGATGTATTACAGTCATCCTTGTAGTATAATTTATGTTATGAGTCCAGCCTGAAGTACAAATAAAACAGCTCTTATTTTTCAAATGCAGTCTAATTTGATCACTTCTATGATTAGATTAGCAGCAAATGCAGTAAATCTTTGGTGGGGAGGAGGCTGGTGGGAGAGTCCCTCTTTCTTCTAAAATGTTTATGAAATCTATAGGTTTAGTCAGTCCAAAAGGGCTTTTATAACTTCCAAAAACTTTATAGAGAAAGAACCAGAAAAGATGTTCTGTTTACAGAGATTTTGAAGCTGCTGTTGTTACTGTTTGTTTCCTGAAAGGCATAGTGTCAGTCCGCACAGCTGTGATGATGATGATGACATTGGTGGTGTCGGTTCAAATCCCTGTGTATGCCTCATGGTTCTTTAAACAGGGCATCAATTCACACAGCATTATTCACGGTGAATAGCGCTCCATGTCAAAGCATTAATAACGATTTATCTCTAGGCCCTGGGATTATGGATAGTTTCAGTTTTTTCTCTTTGCTTATCTGAAATTTCTAATTTTTCTATAAGAGCATGGATTACTTGTATTAATATTTTAAGTCAAGAAAAGCCTATTTTAAAGTGAACTTTATCAGTTACATTTAATGTGAAATTCCTCTTCTAGAGCTGATCAAGGAAAGAAGATTAGGCATGGATATTCAGTTTAAAATGGTGAGATTAAACTTTTCCTTTATGTGCTAGTCTTTTATTCAATAAGTAATTTGGAGCACAGCTTTTGTCATGGGGAAAATAGCTGATGCGGAGACAGGGATAGAAAAGGGACACAGCCCTATCCTCATAGATTTACAGACTGGTCACTGGATGCTGGTGACACAGAGGGACATTTTCATTTGCTAAAGCAAGGTGGAATGATGACTTTATACTCTGCATGTGGTGGCTCTGCCATTAGACAGTAAGTTCCAAATGGCACTAAGTCAGGCGTAGAGGAATCCCTGAACATTCATGGGTGTTAGGGAGAGGGAGAGAGACCTGGTGAATGGATGCAAGATGAGAGTCAGACCTTCCTGGGCTCTGATTCTCTGCTCCTTCTGTCAGTTAATTGCCAAGTGACCTTGGATTAGTTACTTAATTCTCTCTTCATGGCTCTGTTTTCTCATCCCCAAGTAGAGAACCATAATAATACTTACCTTGAAGTGATGATATAAACTACATGACACAGAGTAGTTGCTTCACACAGAGTGTTGGAACCCACAGAGCTGCCACCTGGAAATCCCTGCTCATTTAAGGGTTGGATCTAGACTCTGGTAGATTTGGGGAAGGCGGGGTTTGAGTTTTGTCCATTCCTGAGCTTGCCCATGCCACAGCTTGCTGCTCTGTTGTCTCCTGACAATTGGCATCCTTGCTGTAATTTCTAGAAAGCTTCACACAGGACACTCCTCTCACTCCTCAGACCATCTTTCCCTTAATACTGCTGTGTCTAACAGACATGTACACATGATGGGAGTAACATACGGGGAACCCAGCAATACAGTAGAATTTCAATACATGACATCACTTTTCTTAAAAATTCCCAGGTCTCACTGGTAGCAGGGATTTGTCTCTGTTACCTTTTTCCATGGACTTTTTTGCTCCCATTTTCCTAGGCTTCTTTTCAGCCATTACCCTTTTCATGTTTCCCCAGCTGCCTCAGAGCAAATTTGGTTTCTTTATTGTACAAAACAATTTGGTCTTAATTGAGATTAAGCTCCTGGTGTATCTGTATACATCTAAAAACCCCTAATGACTTTTACTCAACAAAATAGTCAATCCTTAAGTCAATTCTTCATTTCTCGCAGAATGTGAATGTGGAGGCAGAAATTCTTTTCTTTTTTTAATCTAATTTCTCTCGTCCGTTAAACTAGCTATTGCTGTTGTTAGTTCTGACACACTGAAACTAGATTCTCAGAGCAGGCAACTTGAAAACAAGTCAGTAGACTGGCTGCATTCCTCCTAAGCCATTTCTCTAACTATGCTTACACTTTGAGGTGAAACTATAAACTGCTTAATTTAATTGAGCTTAAACGTTTGTTTCCCCATTATTTATTTCTCCATTGATTTTTGTGCAGTGGCTTGCAGCGCTTCCACAAAAGAACTTCATAAATTTGGTTTGATTGATAACTTCCATAGGCCTCATAGGCATCAGGGCTGGAAGATAAATAAATCTCAACACAGAATGGAAGCTGTGCTTCAAAGGACAATGGTGGTGGGGAAGAGGAGGAAGAGATTACTTTGAATGGTATTGCCAAGTTTATTTCAACAGCTTGAAAACAGCTGATAAACACTGTGGAAAAAAAAAAAAAATTCAAGTCCTTCATTTAGTGAGACCTGCTTGTCCAGATAGGGTTGGGTGGCTGCCAGCTGGTGAATCAAATGTCGATTGGGTTTACACCATAGGAGACAATCTGTTCTAGCAGTGCTTGGACTGGAAAAAGAACGAACTGGTAAAGAACTGTTCTACAGGATGCCAGTCATTCAAGGAGCTGAGAAAAGCCCGCAGAACACCAAATTATTACAGGGTCAGAACTGTGTCATTTATCTATTTGCAGGCACAAGAGTAATTATTCTCTCAGCATTAGGGATAAGCTTTTCAGAAGAATACTGCCAGGATAAAAAAAATGCATGAAACAGATATATGTGTTGAAAACTCAGTGACAAGATTTGTGTAAAATTCATTGCTTCTGGGTTTCTGGTATGAACCTAGGGGAATATTGGAAAATAACCAGTAGATTCCTTAGCTTACTTATTTCAGATTACCTTTTAAGCCTTAAAGTTTCTCATTTCTTTGCGAATGAAACTTTCCAGTTGTAATAACTTCAAAAAAATAAACATAACTTTGTATTTTGTAAATATCCAAATAAATGCTCATATTTGAAAAAAGTTTTCACAAGAAAAAAATCTTAAAATAGAAAGAAAAATTACTCATAACCCATCATCCAATAAAATTACTTCCGGTTTTACTTTATAATGTATATCTTTCCAAGTGTGTGTGTGTATATAGAGAGGGAGGTGTTTGTGTGTGCATTTTTCTGTACTTACAAAATGAGATCCCATCATACATGTTGCTTTGAAACATATCTGTTTTTCTCTTACTGTACCATGTCATCTTTTGATGTTAATAAATATATGTGCAAGTACTTTTATTTAATGGCTGAATAGCATTCCATGTATGAATATACAGTAATGCAATTAATTTCCTAGTGGCAAATATTTGGGTTATTTCTATTTTTTGCCCATTACAAACAAAGTAAAGATATTTTGTTATGGAAATAGTTATACATTTGGGTGATGATTTTATAAGGATAAATCCCATAAACATAAAATACACATTACAATTTTTTAAAAAAATTGTAGTCAAATACATATAACATAAAATTTACCACTTAATAATTTTTAACTGTATAGTTCAGTGGCCCTAAATAAATTTTTGTGCTACCATTACCAACATCCGTCCACAGGACTCTTCATCTTGCAATACTGAACCTCTGTCTCCATTAAACACTAACTGTCCCTTCCCCGCTCTCCAACACCCTGACAACCATCATTCTACTTTCTGCCTCTATGACTTTGTTGACTATTCTAGGTACCTCATATAAGTGGAATCATACCATTTGTGTCCTTTTGTGACTGGCTTATTTCTCTTAGCATAATGTCCTCAAGGTTCACCCATGTTGCAGCAAATGTTAGACTGTCTTGTCTTTTAAAAGCTGAAATAATATTCTGTTTGATGTATATGCTATATTTTATCTATCAGTGGGCACTTGGGTTGATTCCACCTTTGGGCTATTGCCAGTTCTGCCACTATAAACATGGATGGACAACATTACTTCCAGTCTCTTCTCATAATTCTTTTGGATATATCCAGAAATAAAATCACTGGATCATATAATAATTCTATTTTTGATTTTTTGAAGAACCACCACACTGTTTTCCACAGTGGCTCTACATTCTTAACAATATTGTGCAAGTCTTCTAATTTCTCTACATCCTCACCAATACCTGCTATTTTCTGCTTCTTTTTTTCATAGTAGCCATCCTAATGAATGTGTGGTGGTATCACATTGTGGTTTTGGTTAGCATTTTCCTAATGATTAATGATATTGAGCATCTAATACGCAGATTTTTAAAGCTTATGATTTACATTGCCAAATAGTTCTCTAGAAATGTTCTACCAACTTAATCGCAGTAAATAGTGCTCATTTGCCTTCTCTGACATCCACTGGTAATGTCTATCATGGAACTTTTAAACAACAGTGCTCACAGACATGGAAAATGTTGCTGTAAGCTTTTTGATTTAAGTTAGAAGGTGCTATATTTCTTCAAGGTTACTCACGGTGTTAGCAGGCTAGGCACTAAAAATACATTTACTGACTTGAAAGCTATATTTTTAAACATATAATTGATCTTTAGGAAGATTACATAAGGTTAAATAACTGGTTTGATTCTTTTGTATCTCCATTCTCTCCCACTCCTTAGCAGGACTCCCATGCTAAGTCCTGCCACCTCTAATTGCAGCCTCCCATTTGTGTAAGGATTCCTTGATGATATTTAAGTTTACTTACCTAATCTCTGGTTCATTTTACTATCCTTCTGTAATCATAATTAATAAACAGCAGTTATCCTTTTATGAGAAAGAAAGGAGAATAGGAAAGTGCATTCTTCTTAATTGAGTAAGCTCACATTTCTTGAACAGTGGTCCAAGAATTAATTGACAGCACCCTTTCATCATATTTAATATTTCCCTTTCTCTATGCCATTAACTCTAAGGGTGTCAAATCTGTTCATAAAAATGTTTCCCTACTAATATACCCTTCACTTACTGGGAAAATGCAGCTGAGCCTCTTGCTTGTGCATTGCCTCCTCAATATCAGATTTTAGTGACTCTTTTGCTATTTCTGTGGCTTGTTGATAAACACAATTGATAGAAGAGGAAAATGTCTGGATGTAGACCTTATCTGAGAAAATGTCTTGGTTTGTGTGGAAATTGCTTGGAGATTTCCTTCCCACTGAACCCTATGTCTCACCCTGACTTTTTGTGCTTTTCTAATCAAAACAAGGGAGATTCATTTAGTTTATTCCTTTTTTCAGGAATATAAAATAAATTAAAAGTACACATGTTCTACTGGGACAAACAGGAAGCCATAAAATTGCTTAGCCTGCAGTCAAACATAAAAACATAAAAAATAGAACAGCAAACAAACATAAGGTAGCCTTAGAGAGGGCATTTAGAGAATAATCCCTGGCTACTTTCCCACAGGAAAGAAAAGGAAAACTTTCAGAAAGAAACTCGGAGGGTATTTTTTTTTTTTTTTTTTTTTTTTGCGAAGAGTATATGGTACCTGTTGATACTATATCTAAATATGTGCTAAACACAATATAATTTCAGTTGTTATTAATATTAATATATTAATAATATTAATATGTATATTATTAGTAGTATAATATATATTCAGCATCAATGAACATATATTGATATTGCAACCAGGGGCAAATAAAACACATTTCTTGTCAGTAAAGAACTCCTTCCTGATTTAGTAACGGAAACAAGCACATAAAGAGATCAGTTTAATATAATGTCAGAAGCTCAGACAGAAAGCTGTACTGGGTATTATTAGGAGAGGCTTTCCTGAGAAGGCTACTGCAGGGGTGAGCCCGAAGATGTCAAAGGATGGATGGTGTCAGGCAGAGGCCCAATAGGAGCAAAAAGCACAGGGGACTACAGCATAGTGTGTGGAGAGGCAACCACAAATGACAGTTGGATATAGTTTGTTGGTTACACGAAAGCAGACAAGGAGTAAGTCAGCAGAAGCTAGATCACCTTCAGTGTGTGTGGGCACTTCTGAACCACATTATAGAGCTTGGCTTTTGTAATGTAGGGATGGATGCTCCCTAAAGCCATTTAATCTGTGTAGTGCCACCGTCATTTCTGGTATCACACATATCACTTGGTGGGATTTGAGGGAATGGATTTGGAGGGGTAGGGTGGGATGGGAGCTGGAGGTAGATATCCTGCCAGGAGTCCATGGAATAGTCCGGGAGGGAGAATGTGAGGGCATGAGCAGAGACCATGGAAGAAAGGATGGAGAGAAGATACAGCGGAGAAATTTTTAGGAAGAATTGCGTATGAAAGAGAAGGTGGAGGAGGGGAGTCTCTTGGCTTTTATTTTTGCAACTCCTATATCCTTCTGGAGGACCCTGAAAAATGTAGGTGTTTTCTCATGCAACTCTGGGGAAAAGGAAACTTAGAGGTAGGGCGACCTCTAAACTCAATCTGCTTCTGAAATCCTAGGCAGTCATCTCTAGATATTCCTATGCCAGGATGACTCACACCTACAAGACGTCTATCTCCAGGGATCCAGACAAGAAGTACGGCACAGATCTTCATTGCTTTTGTATTTAATTTTGTTGTATCATTGTCCCTCTCCCTTACTGGGGGGCTGGGGTACCTGGCTTCTTCTTAGCAAGCCACTCTACCATAGAGTTCCCAGGAGCCATGGGCAACACTTATGATTGGCAACTTTCAGAGGATAACATGTACAAAGACCTAGGCAAACTAGTTCTAGAAACCAGAAATTCTAGAATCTTAAAAAATAGGGTTAATAAATGTTGTGGTTTGCCCAGGACAGTTGTAGTTTATGGCTATCATCCTATATTTAATTGTTTACATTTCACCTTGTCATTCTAAAAAATTTCCTCATCCAAACAATATGTGATACGGTCAATCTGTTTATAGAAAGAAACATGGGACAGGTGCGGTGGTTCATGGCTGTAATCCCAGCACTTTGGGAGGCCAAGGCGGGCGGATCACGAGGTCAGGAGTTCAAGACCCTCCTGGCTAACACAGTGAAACCCCATCTCTACTAAAATACAAAATAATTGGCCAGGCATGGTGGCACGCACCTGTAGTCCCAGCTACTCAGGAGGCTGAGGCAGAAGAATCGCTTGAACTTGGGAGGCGGAGGTTGCAGTGAGCTGAGATCATGCCGCTGCACTTTAGCCTTGGCTACAGAGCAAGACTCCATCTCAACAAAAAAAAAAAAAAAAAGAAAAAGAAGGAAATATGATCACAGTTGCAGATTCTCTGAGCCTTCCTTCTCTAGGGTTTCTTCCACAGATTGATGACAAGAGATAGGCCTGGGAGGCACCATGGAACTATAAAAACTTGATTCTGCCTAAGATTTGATAGATTAAGTTTGTGGGAAAGTTGATAGGTGAGTACCAAACAGATAGTCTTGAGTTCATGGGCTCAGTTTTTCTTAAAATGTATATAGAATAAACCCTTTCCTTTCCTGTATTATCTCATTGTCCTTTCCAGAAATTATGCCTTAACTACCAGTCCCTTGCTGACCAACACATTGCTTGCTTTCTGAATCATATTTATTTGGTTATATTTATTCAATATGATAATGCTCAGGACATGCTACCCCACAATATGGTACCTTGGCATTTGAGAAAAGAGCAGAAGCAGCAAAGTTTCTCTGACTCCCCATCCTCTCTCCCTTGGTGTAACCATAGAAGACTTCTCTGACCTTCCTCTAAAGTAGGTCATTCCAGAGGTACTCTCCCTATACCTGGAGAAAAGGAACCTTGTTATCTCTGAAGACACTGGGACACAGAAAAGAATCTGAACACACAGGCCTCGCTAAGTTCCTCCTAGTTTATTACAATTAGACCTTATGTTGTTTGTCTAATTATACTTCTGCACTACTGTCCACTTCATCAGACTTAGCATAAAAATATACAGTTGTCCTGATTCTTTGGGTCTGTATTTGTGAAAGCTCTTGTGTCAAGTTTATTATTGTCAACAAAAAAACTCTGTAAAATATTTGACTGTTCAGTCAAATATTCATTCTGAGCCAAATACGAGTGACCCTGGCCCATGACACAGCCCCAGGGGATCCTGACAACATGTGCCTGAGGTGGTCAGGCTACAATTTGCTTTTATATATTATTGGGAGACAGAAGACATCAATTGGAACATGTAAGATGTACATTGGTTTGGTCAAAAGCCAAAAGGCCCACAGGAAGTGGGGGCTTCGAGGTCAAAGGTGGATTCAAAGATTTTTCTGATTGGTAGTTGGTTGAAAGAGTTTATCTAAAGACCTGGAATCAATAGAAGGCAGTGTCTGGGTGAAGATAAGGAGTTGTGGAGACCAAGGTCCTTATTATGCAGATGAAGCCTCCAGTTAGCTGGCTTTAGAGAGAATAGATTGTAAAGGTTTCTTATCAGACTTTAAAAGGCACCAGACTCTTAGTCAATTCTCTCCTGGATCAGGAAAAGACCTGGAAAGGGAAGGAATTCTCTAAAGAATGTAGATTTTCCCCACAAGAGACAGCTTTTCAGGGCCATTTCAAAATATGTAAAAGAAATATATTTTGGGTTAAAGTACTTTAATTTCTTTCAGGGCCTGCTGTCCATCATGTCGGTATCCCATTGCTACAAAGAGTCTGTTTTGTTAGTCTGAAGGTCTCTGTTTTAATGTTAATACCAGTCAGCTGTGCTGAATTTCGGAGGGAGGAGGGTATAATGAGGCATGTCTGACCACCCTTTTCCATCGTGGCCTGAGCTAGGGTTTCAGGTTTACTTTGGAATTCCCTTGCCAGAAAAGAGGGGTTCATTCAGTTGGCTGGGGGGCTTAGAATTCTATTTTTGGTTTATATTCATAAATATCTCAGTCATGAATCCAGCAGTGAGTGAGAAAATGAGGTTTTTTTTTGTTTTTTGTTTTTTTCCGTCTGAATTCATCTGCTTTTACCATAGAGCAGAAGCTCCAACAACGTTATTACTCATTCTGTTAGTGGTGGTAAATCTGTCTAGGTCTGCAGCAACCTGAATTCTTGGGCATAAGGCAGAAGGAGAGACTGAGGCAAGTTTTAGAGCAGGAGTAAAATTTTATTCAAAAGCTTTAGAGCAGGAATGAAAGGAAGTAGAGTACACTTGGAAGAGGACCAAGCAGGCGACTTGAGAGATCAGATGCTCAGTTTGACGTTTGACTTGGGGGTTTCATATGTTGGCATGCTTCCAGGGTCTTGCATCCCTTCTCCCCTGATTCTTCTCTTAGGGTGGGCTGTTTGCATGAGCAGTGGCCTGCTAGCACTGGGAGGGAACATGCACAGTGTGTTTACTGGAGTTGTAGGCATGCTCACTTGAGGCGTTCTTCCCTTACCAGCCAAATGTTCCTAGAAGATCATATACCAGTTAAACTCCACCATTTTGCCTCTTAATGTGCATACTTGAGTTCAGTTGCCCAACTCCTGAGATCTTATCACCAGTTTCAGGGTTTTTTTTATCTGTTGGGAGGCTGACTTTCCTTGGCGCTGCCTGAGACCAATTACTATTTGAGAGAGGTCATTAATAACTGCCTGACCCATCACCTGACGGTTGCCTGACATTCCTGGTGTGTGTGTAAACGAAGTAAATGTGGGGGTTGGGGGGGGTGCTGGGAGGGCTCGGGGGAGGGTAATCTCCTGCCTTGCTCATGTCTGGCTAGTTACCATTTCTTCCTCGTATAAAAAATTTTCCTCCTGATAGTACCACCCATCCCCTCCTCAACTTGTGTCTCTTTCTACAATGTTATCTCACTATACGTGGAACTGACATGTGACTCTTTCTATATCCTTCTTTCCTGACTAGTGTTATTCATAAACACCAACATGCACATACCATTACCACTGTAAACTCAACTGAAATCCTGACAGTCTATTGCATGGATTGCCAGTTGATAAGATTTGTCTGTGCTCCCCTACCCAATATCTTCTCTTGAATTGCAATCCCCATAATCTCCATAGTCCCCACCTGTCAAAGGAGAGACCAGGTGGACGTAATTGAATCAAGGGGGTGGTTTCCGGCATGCTGTTCTCGTGATAGCGAGTGAGCTCTCACTAGGTCTGATGGTTTTATAAGTGTTAGGTAGTTACTCCAGCGTTCACTTCTCCTTCCTGCTGCTTGTGAAGAAAGTGCCTTGCTTCCTCTTTGCCTTCTGCCATGATTGTAAGTTTCTTGAGCCCTCCCCAGCCATGTTGAACCATTAGTCAATTAAACCTCTTTCCTTATAAATTACCCTGTCTGAAGCAGTTCTTTATAGCAGTATGAAAACAGATTAATACGTAGTTACTCTTGCTTATAGTCAATATCATTGACAGTTTTAACTAAGTTAAAATTTCCCTGTGAGGTGTGTCTTTGAGAAATTAAGAAAAAAATGGGAAAAAAATGTTGGGGCAGTGAACTGTGGGAGAATAGTAGAAGGGGTCAGAGAGTTTAAACTTGTTTGATACAAGAGACCTAACAAACAAAACGTCAAATTCAAAAATGGCATGAATGTGCATTAGAGGGTGTTTAGGAGAAGAAAGAGGCCAAGAAAACAAATCTACAGGAAACAACATGTTTCTAAGGGACTCAGGTGAGTTAGGACAATAAGCGTAGTTGCAACTTAGGCAGGTGGGTAGATATAGAAAGGCAGTCTATAGATTAAAAAAAAGATGAATACTTCAGATACTTTATGCTATTGTGTACAGTTTCTTATAGTACTAATCTATTTTACTTAATGGTCAAATTTTATAAAATATTAACAAAAGTAAGATGTTTGAACTAAAAAAATTCTCTATGCAACAGATTTATAGAGTGTCAAGCCATAATTATTTGCAAGGAGATATATTTAGGTGTATTATTGGAAACAATATCATTATTGGATTATTGGTTGCTATATGAGAATGTTCATAATGAGTTGAAGCTGCTGGCAGCATTTAATGAGGTTTCCTATTTTTCTTTCATTTGCTCAGCTTTTAGTAATATCAATAAGGCTCATTGCTTATTTCAGGGGGCTGGCAACAAACAGATGTTAGAAGAGAAGAATGCTGCAAGGCTGCTCCAGTCCTAAAGTGCTGCTACAAATTGTCATAAGCATTTTAGGACCATTTGTTTATTCACTGATTCCTTTCTCTTCATCATGGTGTGTGCTTGGTTGTAAATGATAACATTGAATTTCTTTTTGTTTGCTGACAACTTGCCAGCTAAGCACTATAGAGTATTCCAGGGAAAACATGTAGTTTCTTTGAAGTATTTGCTTCACAATTTTTCAAAGCTTAATCTTGTTGCTGGCTGCCTCTTCTGCCTCTCAACTTTGTGTATATATAGAGTCTAGGATTAGAGAATTAAAAACCGATTATGATATGGGCACCAATTGAGTTCCATATATCCATCTGTCATGCTAAGACAATAAACTAAGTTTATAAAACATTTTCATTATCCTTTAAGATTTCTGAGCCATTTGTGTGTGAGCATGTATAGGTTCTCAGTTATTGACTACATTAAGTACAAGGTAAAGAAAATGGTGTTTATTTTTGATGTACAAGAGTTTAACGTTTCATGGAAATTAAAAGCTAAGCCTAATGAATTTAAAGCAACATTCTGAGTAAAATGTGTAATTACTGCAAATAAACTCTGAGAACCCTGTGATTGTTTGCCGTGGTTAACACCATAAAGCAAATTACCCTATCTTTTGTTGTACATAGTTTGTATCACAAATTATAAGGTAATTGCACGCTATAGTCTCTCTCTAGAACAATTAATATTACCACTAATAGTAGTTTACATTGCTGTAACTGTCTCCATCTTTTATAAGGTTTTTCTTATTAAGTATTTTGATCATGACTTCACCAATTTTAGTCTTTTGTTGAATATGAGAGGAAAATTAAGTTGTCTCCTTTGGCATTCCTTAGAGCTTTGGGGGGTTTGGTTTCTCTGCTATGTTAAAGATAGTTCATTTGTTTTAAATTCCATGATTTGCATGTCAAAGTTTTCCCTCGGCCCCTTTTGAAATTTGCATTAGATTTTCAAGGAGAAAATTGGCGTAAATGCTATCAGTAGAATGATAGTTTTAAGTAATTTTCTCCCATGCTGTAAATCTGTCTTTTTTGAGATGAAGTCTGTTGCCCAGGCTGAAGTGCAGTGGCACAATCTTGGTTCACTGCAGCCTCCGCCTCCTGGGTTCAAGCGATTTTCCTTCCTCAGCCTCCAGAGTATCTGGGACTACAGGTATGTGCCGCCATGCCTATCTAAGGTAAATCTGTCTTGAACCCAACTCTGCCTCTCACTCTTGCCACACTGCATCTGCCAATGCACCAGCAGATGTTTCTGCCAGAGCCATGACTACAGCCTCCTACCTGGTGTTGCTCCCTAAGTTTCACTCTCTTTGATTCAGTTTTCTGTTCAAATGCCACCTCTTCAGAGAGGAATTCCCTAGTCTCCCAGTGGCAAGCAGCATCCCATGACTTTTCCCCATTACCTTGCCTTATTTTTCTTCAAAACATGTATCTGTCAATATTTGAAAATATCTTTATTGACTCTCTCCCCCTTAGAATATAAATGACATTGCTTCATGGGTTTTGTTTTTTGCTGTATCTATAGCATCTAGAAAAAATCCCTGACATATAATAGTCAATTAATAGACATTTGTAGTTAAAAAAAATACTGGTAGGTATCAATGGCTTAACACATTTTTATTTTTAAGTGAAAATTTATATTGTTTACAGTTCTAATCACACACAAAACAAGAAAACTTTCGCTAGATGGTTGATTTATCTGTGTTATCAAACGACAGAGGCCCACGTAGTGAAAGGCATACTTACAATATAGGTAATAATTTTTATTCTAGTAAACATTTTTATTAGTCCAGATAAGAGTGTTTTATGTGTAGGTTTGTGCCTGTAGTTCTATATTAATTTTCTTGGTACTGAAATATTTATTGAGCTTGCTAATTCATATAGTGCTCTGCTAAGTATATGGCACCGTCATTTTATATTGTTTACCAACTTCATTGTCGTGAATAAGGGGAGATGTTTTTTATTTCTTTCTTTCCTTTTTTTTTTTCTTTTTTTTTGAGACAGGGTCTTGCTCTGTTGCCCAGGCTGGAGCTCACTGCAGCTTTGAACTGCAGAGCTCACAGGACCCTCCTACTTCAGCCTCCCAAAGAGCTGTGATTATAAGCACACATCACCATGCCCAGCTAATTTCTGTTTTTTATTCCTAGAATTTAATTTTTTTTTTACTGTTTAAGATATTTATTAAAATAATGCTTTAAGGCTATCACAATTTTGCTGAGTCCCTACATACTGTTTCAATTCACTTCTCTACTAAATTATATGGCCTTTGACCATAACACTTAATAATTTCTTTATCTTTTACATTTTCCCATCCGTAGGCCTCTTTATGTTTTATGATTAGATCTATGAGATTTCTCAAAGATCATTAGGCATTATGACTTAGTTTATTTAGCATCCTTTACTGATAATTCAGACATAATGTTTTGGTGAAACTTTCAAGTTTTAAGAAAAATTACTCTTTTTGTTATTCATATAAATTTACTCTTTATTTTCTATTTACAATTTATTGCAGATTTTAACTTCTAGTTGTCCTTAGAATTCCTGACAACTTTTTTAGAATTCCTGACAATTTTTTTGTTGTTGTTGTTAAAGGATGTCTACCCAAATAAGATGTTTTTGTAAGTTGAATCTATCTAACTCAGTGTAAAAGATTACTCAGAACAATATAAGTGTGAGCACTTTCCATTAGGAATTTCACCCAAAACATTTTTCCAATGAATAAAAGCTAGTGAAGAGATACTGAAGGAAGAAACAGATAATGCAATACATTCTTCCCATGAATGATGTCATTACTTATTTAGTCATAAATGTATTTCTCAATTTTTAAATACTTTATTTGCGGTGTTATCTTACCAAACTGAAGGTTTTTTTTGTTTTGTTTTTTGTTTTTTGTTTTGAGACGGAGTTTCATTCTTGTTGCCTAAGCTGGAGTGCAATGGCATGATCCTGACTCACTGCAACCTCCGGCTCCTGGCAATTCTGGAGCCGAGTAGCTGGGATTATAGGTGTCCGCCACCATGCCCAGCTAATTTTTGTATTTTTATAGAGATGGGGGTTCACCATGTTGGCTAGGTTGGTCTCGAACTCATGACCTCAGGTGATCTACCCACTTTGGTCTTCTAAAGTGCTGGGATTATAGGCGTGAGCCATCACGCCCAGCCCCAAATTAAAGTTTTAGTGAGATATGATGTGATTGTTTCTGTACTTAGCACTACCATTTGCCCTGTCATTCCTGTCCTTCATTTCAATGTGAGCCAAATCATGATTCCCACTTATATCCAAAGTAATGCAAATTGAGTTACTAGAAAAAATGCCACGCTACATGAGTATCTTCTTGTATTGCAACCGTGGCTGACACGGAGCTTTCTTGGGCGTTTACCCGTAATTCTAAATTCAAAGTTTTCATCATAAGAGTTGGGTACCCTGAATTAAATACTTTTGTGTTAATCAACTTTTAGCTAGATATTTAACAATAAAATAAAATCCCAAGTCATTTTGTATTTATTCAATAAAGCAAAGGCAGCACTAATGTGAATTCATGGATGCTTATTTTACAGTTCAGTTTGTCAGCTCCTGGTCTGCTTTGTCCCCAGTTATTCTGCTTTGTCCTGCAAAAATCAATGAGAATGTTTTCTGCTTACAATTCAATTGACTTTTGGGATGACAGCAATACTTTTCTGAGAAAAGTGATCTGATGACAATTTTACTAGCCTGGTTTTATTTGTGAAACAGAAAAATAGCAAGTTTCCATCCTCCTTTAATTTTTCATTGGATAGGTGAGAATGCTAAATGTTAGCTATATGGACTAGGTTCAGCTTTTCGCATTGGGAAAAATGACTGATGGACCCTCAGATGAGAGTGCTACCGTTTCCACATCACAATAGTTTCCCTCCTCCAAAAAGCACCAAAACAAGCATGAGCCACAAGAAACTGGGAACAAAAGGAATCTTTTATTTTATTCAACAGGTAAATTAACCTCAAATTTTAAAATATTTAACAACTGAAATAAAAAAGGAAAGTATCAGAATCTAAAAGATAGACTTGAAAATGGAGTTTATAAACAACTGTAGCTATAATCTAAGGTACTGTTCACATCCTCACGATCATAATTTTTCTCAATATATCCTCTTATCAATGATGACTAGTAATAATAAAAAGTAATAATTCTTAAATATCTACCTCGTACCAGGTATATTTCAGAATACTTTTAACATGCTTACATGAATCTTATAACATGCAATAGATATTATCCCTTTTTACTAATGAACGTGCTGGGTCTTGGAGAAGTTAAGAAACTGCTTCTGATCACACAGCTAGTAAAGTGTAGAGCTGATGACTCAACTATGGTCAATCTGAATTATCTTAACAATTACAAATATCAATATAATATTTATCTTATACTAAAGAAGAGCTGTCTGAAACTTAAAATCTATAAAATCAGGTTGGAATTTTCTTTTATTTGATAATATATTTATTTTTCGCTCTATTAAGTTTTGTTGTATTTGTTTCAATGATAATACTTGAAGATTCAAGGGAATGAAATAAAGGAGATGTACAAGTTGAATGTGCAAGTGAAAAATCCTGTTTTTTCGGTAGAGATCTTGGCAAACATTAAAAAACAAAAACCTGATATTCTTCATGAGACTGGGCGCGGTGGCTCACACCTGTAATTCCAGCACTTTGGGAGGCTCAGGTGGGTGGATCATGAGGTCAGGAGTTTGAGACCAGCCTGGCCAGTATGGTGAAACCTTATCTCTACTGAAAATACAAAAATTAGCCAGGCGTGGTGGCATGTGCCTGTAGTCCCAGCTGCTCGGGAGGCTGAGGCAGGAGAATCACTTGAACCCGGGAGGCGGAGGTTGCAGTGAGCTGAGATCGTGCCACTTCACTCCAGCCTGGGTGACAGAGCGAGACTCCATCTCAAAGAAACCAAAAACAAAACAAAAACCCCGATATTCTTCATGAAAAACAAAGGCAAGTTATATTATTGAGCCCATGAAGTGAAAGTCCATTCCTGTACTTGGGGTGTATGTTAGCGCTAGAAATGGATGCTTCAGTGGAGCATACAAGGATCCTTTGTCCACTGCTAGAGCCAATCTATGAAGTGGTTAGAAGAGTACTAATCATTCTGTGTCCATCTCCAAAATCTCAGGTGTCTTTCTTAGAGATGCCCAGTTGCCTTCTAGAACATATACACCAGTTGTCTCTTTCTAGTGGGGTAGAGGAACAATGCCAAAAACAGTCACCGAAATAAATCTAACTATGTTATGTTAACTGTACTTTTACTATTGTTTTAAAGTTGTGATCAAATGACTGTGGTTCTAGGACAGTAAACTAAAAAGACTGAGATCCACAGATCTTGCTCTAATCACATGAAAGCTTACAACAGAAGTACTCCAACACATATTTAGGGGTATACATTAGTTTGGCCCATGGTAATTAGGCATAAATGTAAGACAGTTCACAGAAATAAGTCTTGTGCTTCTTTCATGTAACCAAATCAAGATTTCTCAGTCTGTGAAGCCAACTTTTCAGTATATATATTTAAAGCTTCCAGTGTTGATGCATATAATTATACTAGTTACCGTTATGCATATAGTTTGTTTGCATATCGTTATATTAGTTAACAATCTCTGACCACCTAGGACACTCGTTCACTTTAGAACACTAGAGGTCAGCCTCCAAGAGTGAGAATTTCTTTCCCCTAACTTTGAAGTTCTTTGTGGTTTACTATTGAACAATTCAACTCTACCACTTGTATTTTTCCCTAGCTCAGAGTTCCAAAATCTCACATTCTGAAGTGATAAATGCACAGTTTCTGCATTAGCATCAGTGTCACGGGGGGTATTATGTATTAACATGTAGGCTTGGGTCGCACTCCTGAACTACAGAATTAAAATCTCTGTGTATGGGGGAAATGTTAAACCAGCTCTCAGGTGTTTCTGATGCAGACCAGAGTTTCTGAATCAACTGTGTTGTATTGGAGGTCTTGAATGCACAGACAAATTATAACGTGGACCTGAGATTTTGAATGTATTATAAAATATTGTAGGAAGAGGGATACCTAGACCAATGAGGAAGACTGTGAAAAACCTCAGAATTTAACATTATCTAAATCACACATTCCCAAATTTATAATAAATATGAGGGCTGTTGGGTACCAAGTTAATAGGTATTAAATGTGGTAGTGGACACAAAGCACATAACGTGTAGTATTACCAGTAGGAAGTGCTCATTAGTTGTTGCCTTGTGTATTCATTTATTCATTCAACTAATTTTAAGTGCCTACAATGGTCAAGCCCTATGTTAAGCACTAGAAATACCAAGATGAGCAAAAACAGCCATGGCTTTCCCTCAAGGGGAATACAGAGCCATGGTAAAGACAAACATTAATCATATCAATATAAAATTAATATAAAATAACATCCAAGATAAACACTGGAAGGAAAGGGGAGAGAGGTGGTATTACGGGAACATACATACAAGGGAAATTTGACCTAAGCAAAGAAAAGGAACAGTAAAACGTTTTCCAGGGAAATTTGAAGGAAGAGTAGAAGGGTCGGAGAATTGAAGTATTTTAGGCAAAGAGAACACCAAGTGCTTTAGAACCCTGTGGTTACTATGAAAGCCTACTCTATTCAATGACTTTTACCTCATAAGTCTATAGATAAGGTATCAATCATCCTTTCGTAGAGGAAAAAGCTGAAGCTTAGATAAATTAAGTAATGTGGGCAAAGTCTCAGGATTCAGGAAGTGATAGGTTTAAAATTAGAAATTCTGTTGATTATATTTGAAGCTTAGGATCTTTTTTATTTGGACGTTAATATAGTTTAGAGGGCAAATGATAGAACTCATGATTTGCTTATAGAAAGGTGTTAGAAATCAGGCATTAAGTCTATAAAATTTGGAGTAAGACACAGAAGGGAAAGAAAAGAGAACTATAAAGATATTGTATTGTATTTTATCACAGTTTTGCTGTAGGTTGAGGACCACTGGGTGTAAATCCCATTATAGTAGGAATGCTAAACTGGAAGTCTTTGGAATTTCCTTTCTCTTCCATAGAATAAGTCAAAATCAGCTCTGTATCCTTGCAGAAATTATGGATGTTAATACTGCCAAGAAAGGCTTGAAAGATGAAGACTAATGATTCTTATCATATCCCTAGTTAGATTAATGCAGAAGACAGATGTATTTTGGAGAATGATGGTGGATTATTATAAGCTTAATCAGGTGGCGAATTCAATTATATTTTATTTTCTTGATAAGGTCTCCTTACTAGAGAAAATCATTACAGCCCTTATAATCTGTTATATAGCGATTAAACAGGTGAATATTTCCCTCCTTTATTCTGCAGATAAAAAATAGCAGAGGCGGTTTGTTCCTACCTGGAAGGAAAAATAGTACACGCTTACTGTTCTGCCTCAGGATCTAATCAGTTGTCCAACTCTGTGTCATTTTGTCTAAAGGAAATTTGTCCACATTACTGTTTCACAGAAAGCCATGTTGGTTCACCACATGTATCGCATCCTGATAATGTGAAGTGAAAAAGTAAAGCCTGGAAGCCTTTGTAAGATGACTGTGCCAGAGGAGGAAGATAAATATCTCGGTACTATGGAGGCCTGTCAGCTCTTTGAAGTATCTGGGCAATATCAAGATTTCTACTTCAGATGAAAAAACAAATAGTTATTCATTGACCCTGTTGCCACCAAGAAAGAGGTACAATCCTTTGGTTTTGTTTTGTTTTGTTTTTTTGTATATGTCTGTTTCAGAGCAGACATATTTCATATCTGTGTGTGTTCCATGACCCCAAAGTTTTCCAGAATGAGAGGAGAGCTCTTTAGCTGGGCCAGGCAAGCTGCTGTGCCACTCTGCTTTAATGACTAGCACATCTAGTGATGCTGAAAGTATCTGTGGCAGACTGGGAGGCTGACAAAACCCAAATCAAGCTACAAGAGGAGAATCTGCAACAGAATGCCCCAAATGTTAGAAGAATAATTCTCCCTTTGGCAATTAACTGTACCATTTTGAAAAGCAGCTTTTATTTGTAACTGGCTCAGTAGAGACCATAGAGCTGTGGGATGAAGTAAGCTGAGTCACCCCTCAAAAACTGTGCTATCTTATTTGTATAGCAATTAAATTGAGGGTAGAAAGTAATGAGGTAATATTTTAGATATCGTTTAGGGAATCTGACAACAATACAGGGTAAATGCATTGCAGACAATTTGGAATAGATGGCAGAAACATGCTTGGTCTGTTCAAGAAGCAACAAGGAGGCAAATTTGACAGCAAGCAGGGGAACAAGTGGAAGAGGCAGAGGCCCAGTCATATAGGGTTTTATAGACTGTGGTAAAGACTGGATTTCATTCTCAGTGAAATGGGAAGTAAGTATTATTGGAAGAGTAACGTGATAGAACTTATGTCTTAAAAAGGTCATTTGGAATGCTGTGTGGGGGAATAGACTATAGGGAGTGAGTGGGAAAGAAGAAAGCAGGCTAGGAAACCATTCATTGCTTCAGGAAAAGAAATGATGGATGAGACTAAAGTGGTTATGGGGAAGGTGGTAAGAAGCAGTTGAATTTTGGATATGCTTTGCAGGTAGAGCTGACACAATTTGCTAACGGATTGGATATGGATATGAGAAAAAGAATGGTGTCAAGGATAGCTCCAAAGATTTTGGTGTGAGCAATGGGAAGGATAAAGTGGGCATTTACTGAGATGAGGACTTTATGAGAAGCAGACTGTGGGATAAGAAGAAATAATTTTTTTGATATATTAGTTTTGAGAGTCCTATTAGATAAATGGAGATATTGAGTAGGTAGTTATATGGGTGTGGAATTTACGGAGGAGGTCTGGAGTGGTAACATGAAGGTGAGGATCCCTAGCATATAGAGGACATTTAAAGGCAAGAGATTGGATGATATCATCTCTAAAGGGAGTGTAGGTAGGGAAGAAATATCTAAGGACAGAGCCCTAGGGAACTTCAGTGGTTTGAAGTTGGAAGAGGAGAAAGATCTAACAAAGAGGACAGGAGAAGTGAAGTAGGGAGAAATTGGAGAAAGGAGGGGTCCCAGAGGCCAAAATAAGAAAAGTTTCAAGGAAGGAGTTGAAGAGGGTTGACTAGGATGTGGATTGATTACTGACCATTGGATCTGGCCAAATGGAGGTTTTTAATTACCTTAAAAAGGGCTCTTTAAGACCAGTCGTGAGTATGAATGCCAGACTGGATGAGAGTAAATTGGAGGCAAAGAAGTGAAAATAACTAACACTGAAAGCTCTTTTGAAAAGACTAAACAGGCTAACGAAGAAAGTGATGATGATGTTATGGATGGGGGGCTAGACATGAGCCCAACACCATGTACTTTTTCTTACTGTAACTAGGAACCTGACTACCAAAATCGTTTAGTGCCCTCCTGTGATTAGAGGGTCCAACGCTAAGTCCCTGATTTGATACTAACCGAGGAGGGACCTGGCAATTGTAACAGTCTGATTTTATTGGAAGCCTTCCATCTTGGAGAAGGCAACAGAGTGCCTTGGGATAGGTATATATTCTGGGTTCAGGTGGGTTTTTCTCCTGCATCAAGCTGTTGCCAGCACCACACCCACCACACCTTCTCCCCACGAACTCTTCCAAGGAATTACTGAATGTGGTTTACAGCATCACATTCTATACAACATTGTTTCTTCCTAAGGAACTCAGGTTAGAGTGAAAGAAGTAGGGAGCTGGGATGCTGCCATGGGATTTACTGGTATTATTACATACTCTATCACCCAAAAGCAACTGGAGTACTCAAAACAGTAGGATGCCATGTAGGATAAAATCCTTTCTTACACTATACAACATACATTCTGAATCAACTACCGACATATGGTGCTGCTTCTTACATAACTGAAATTCATGGATCTAGTATCAAAGACATAGCTGCTTTTACATTTTAACTGACTCGCAAAATTTTTACTTTCTTTCTTTTATACTGGTTTCTGAGTTTAGCTTGAAGTGGGGCAATACTTCTAGAGATACCAATCGATTTATTTAATTAGAAGTAGATGCTGTCACCTGCCCATTTCATGCTGCTCGGGTAATGAGGAGAGGGGTTACAATATTTGGCTAGGCTGATTGATTCTGACCAGGAAGAGGAAAGAAGGTTGCTGCTACTCAGTGTGGAAATTCTATGGGGTAGTCCTAGTATGAGCAATGTCAGTGGTAACATTAACATGACTAGAACAACCCGATGGCAGAATTATAAGTTTCCTCTGGAATAAACATTTAGATTATGCCACTGGGTAAATCCCAAAGTGGAAATCATTTTTTTCTCTCAGGCGCATTTTGATTAAAAATCCCAATTCTAAAGATTCTAAAGCATTGCATATTGCCTAAATTTGCTGAAAACAACATATTTTCTACTGCTTAAGAAGTAAGGGAGAATATTAATTATTTTTAAAATTATAATTTAGGGAGCAATGATACTTTTTAAAAAGAAAATTGTTTTTCTAATGGAGAATGAAACAGGATTTTCTGAAATTGTACTTGTAATATATCACAAAGCAAGGGGGAAAATTATAAAGAAATCTATGATTTATTTTTCTATGTTGGAGTTAGAGAAATGTTTGATTTGTTGAGTTGAAGCAGACCATAATTTTAATCCTGATTCAGATTTTTTTCAGATATGGGGACACAGCCTGAATGAGATCTCAAAACTGAAGCATACACTTTTTTTGTGCTTTAATTTTCCATAATTAAAACAAGGATAAAGCTTTATCTTCCTTATTTATCATGCCCACAATTACATGCATTAGCTTAAATAGTTTATTTAATCCAAATTTCACAATTGAAAGAAAGTTTTAATATTGTGACAAGGAATATCTAACACAAAATCAATCACCTACAGGTTTTCTTTAAGATACTGATGAACACATAAGTCAACAAAATTAAACGTTCTCTTTTCAAATTTCACATTAAAAGTCTTTTTATAGGCTTTTCTGCAACACTTTCAGTGGTAGAAATGTTGCATCTTTTGTTATGGCTGGAAGGATTAGAACAGAGATGACTGGATAAATATACCCAAGCACAGTACGATTGTATCTTTGGTTTTCCCTTCTAATTTCACTGCCTCTTAAGAGAACTTCACTATACCAGTTAGACAGACAACTTAGAAATTGATGTAGAATACAAAGTGTGCTTTGGAATTTTTTTTTTTTTTTTTTTTTTACTAAAATATTTAGAAATATTAGATGCTGAGGTAGAAGGGAGGTGAGGATGAAGTGGTAGAATAAAGAGAAGCAGCATCTGCAGAGTCCTTCCTGTTAATGAGTTGTACTAGCTCTTTATTTACAAATGTTCTCATTTAATCTCATGAGTATTCTGTAGGAGAAATACTGCTACTCTCAGTTTATAGGTGAGGAAATGGGGACTAACAAAGGTTAAATAAGTTGCACAACTTACGAAGTAAGTGGTAACTGTAGAAGTTGAATTTAGCTCTCTGTCTCAAATGATCAAAGGGAAAGAAAGATGCCGAAAGAGGGCATGAGTTTTAAGCACACTGTGGAATCTTGTAGAGTCAATTGTCCAGCTAGTAATTCTTGGTGAATTAATTAGGTGAGAGGTGAGCCCCCAACCCATGGAAAGATCCTGCCAAATAAGGAACTGTAAAATACTGAATGACTAATTCTCCAAACAAGATACAAGATAAAGTTAACTGATGTGTGTGTGTGTGTGTGTGTGTGTGTGTGTACACAGTGTGTGCTTAGAAGGACTGAGTTAAAATGCCATGCTTATTTGACACATGGGTCCTCAACTATAAGGGCTTTGGGAACGTTTAAGTCATCAGCCATGAATTTGAAAGAAAGACTTTGCTTGTCAAGTATGATTCTACAAAGACACATTTTCTATAGAAGAATAGATGTTCAAAAGCATAGGCTATTTCATCATGGTGGTGCACAAAGATGGGAAAATATAATGAAAATGAGATACCTTAGAGGTTTCTATTTATACAGTTGTGTGCATTGAAAAGTATCTGAGCAGTCTGAACAAAGAAACTGATGTAATTATCCTGTATCCATTTTTTTTCTAATCTATTTGATTAAAGAACCCGTTTAACATCAAGGATGTATAAGCATTTCAGGAAAAGCAAATCAATGGAGTGCAGTTCAAGGAATACTCTCACAGGCCTGTGGCTTATTTCAAATGCTTTAAGAAAGTCTTCTTAATATGTAAAGCAAAGTTCATATAGGAAACTGGGTACTTAATATAACAGCCAGAAAGACAATCATGACACGGTCTCTTTTCCAATATGGACTACATTGTTTAGGGTATAGTAGTCTATTTTGCAGTCTCCTTTTTTCTCCATTTTTCTCTCCTTATGTCTCACTTCTGTTTATTTTGTTGCAGTCAGTGATCAGTACATCAAAGGAAAAAAGAATTTTCAGTGTACCTGTCTACATAAAATGGTGAGTTTTTTTGAATCTTATGCTTGGTATCAGATTTCTCTGACCTATTATCTATGATCTCCAAGTCTGGATTCTGGACAGTGAGGAAGACATGAGGGGGTGGTGAGGAATTTGTGTATAATAGGCAACTGAATTTCTTCCTGTGCACTCAGGGAGAGCCTTCTGCTCAGGATGCTGGAGGGTGCTCATGCAGGCTACGGGACATGGTACCAAATGGTTAAACAGCATGGGGGAGATCAGAAGAATATTTGTGCAATTTGATACCAACAAACTATTCTTGGGCAAAATACATGGCCAGAATTTTGAGAGTACATTGACAGAAATTAACAATTGATAATGACTATATTTGAACTTTGCAGACCAAGAACTCAAAGGTTTTTAAAATATGTATTAACATTAAAAAATTAAGAAAAGCACTTTCTAGTTTAGATGTTATGAGTCAGTTTGATAAATCAGAAGAAATGGACAACTTGAATTTTATTAATTTGCTCCACAAATATTTATTAAGCATTAATTACGTTGCTGTCGTGATGCTGGATGTTAGTGTGATCTCTGCCCCACAGGAACTTACCAAGAATAACAGACAAAATAGAAAAGACCAGACAGGCCAGGAATATATTCTTCAAGGCACACATTACTGAAAGAACTGGAAATTAAAACTAGACAGGAATTGTATAATTGTAGATTGTTGTGTATATTTCTTCATACTGAAATTTAACCAACAAAGTCTTCACATGTATTGCAATGGGTTAGATTGACAGAGGTTAAGTGTACAGATGTTGTAGCCAGAATGTCTAGTTCCAATCTCTTGTTTACTACTTAGCCGCTGTGTGCCCTTGGGCAATTTATTCAACTCCTTGGTTCCTCAGTTACCTTGTCAGTCAAATGGAGATAGTATTCGTACTTACCTTAGAAGGCTATCCTGAGGATTAAATGAGCTAGTACCTGTTAAATGTCAGAATGATACCTGGTACACAGAAAACGTGTGATACCTTTTGCTACCATTGCAAATAAAATATATTGTATTTGCTATTGGACAGTCCAGTTACTTTAAATTAATTCTTTGTTGTCGTTTCAAGAACTTTATTTAAAGAACTTTCTAGGTTCCATCATATGCTCAATTTTTTGAGTGATTTTTGAGGTTTGAAGGGATTTTTGAAGTGCTGTGTGTGGTTTTTAGGCAGAAGCCTTTACAAACCAGTGTACTAGTTGTCATTGTCACATCCTTTCTCCTGACTTGGGATTTGTGGAATCAAGTTTTGACATGGTGCTCTGTCAGCCCCTGCTGGCTTCCACTGGCCATATAACGTGAGCCAGAAATAAGTCTTTGCTGTTTGATTGAAGTGTCTGAGATTTCAGAGCTGTATTGGTAGCATTAACTCACATATCCTGACTAATACATGTGGTATAGCCCAGCACAGAAGCAATGTATATAACATGATGATGATAATATATGGTGCATTGGAAGAGCCTAAAATTGTATTACTTTATGGTTATTATCATGATTGTGTTATTTGATCTGAAGAATTTCTCATGAAGATAAAATGACTCAAATTTGCTTGTACAACTAATTATTGAGTAAAATGTTATGTATGGTCTCTTTCTCTCTCTCTCCCTGCAGAATTGATCAGTCAGTGTCTATCAGGCCCTGTGCCTGTGTTGTAAAATGTTTGTGAACCACAATATCTTCACTCTTGATCTGCTGAAAGTTGTCTTAATTAGTTCAGTTAAAAAGCCATTGATTGAGCACATGTTATGTGCCAGGGACTAAGGTGACAATTAGAAAAACCTTCTGGTATTAACGAAATGCTTCTTAGGAAGCTCGTGATGAGGTATATTTTTTTGGACTCAGAAGAATAATGGGCAAAATGGTTGATGTTTACCACATACCATGGAATTATTAATCATGGGGTGTGACTACACCCTGGAAGTCTGGGATAGAGGACTGGAGAAGAAGCACAGAGACCTGGAGAATCCACCTGGGGTAAGCTGTGAAGTATCGGAGACAATAGAGGAGCTTGGGAATGAGAGTCTGCCTGAGGTTGGGAACGAAGCGAGCAAGATAAACTTTGCTGATTTTCAGTTGTAGGCCTTGTTGAAGGGAAGAGAAAAAAAATCCCTGTAGAATAGATATTTTATAAACTTGTTATTTTAATCACCTTTTATATTTCAGTTATAGGTTTTAAGATGAAGGGCTTAAGGTTATAGGAAAAGTATCATGATACAATGCTTTTCTTTTCTGCCATTTCTGGTCCCATTTGGAAGTCATGATAGTCCACTTCTAAAAGCTGATAAATTCTTTAAAAATGTTTAAATTGCAGTTGATTGCACTGACCTAGGAATCTCCTAATATCTAATTCTTGCATGAAAATGTAACTAGCAAGATGACTCCTGCTGGCTTATAATATGCTTATTACCAAAAAGCCCACTTGTCAGACACAGAGCCTTGATGTGGTGGATATTTGAACATTATGAAAATGAATTCATAAGCCAAATCCGTCTGTCAGATGTCTTTAATTTAAATGTTCTGATGGGTGATGAGACTCAGCATGACGGCATCCAAAATTGTCGTGTGAAATTTAAAAAAAAAAAGGGAAGAAGAAGCCTAGAAAAAAAATCTGACATTCAGTTCAAATTAGTTCATTTGTCATTTGGAATTTAAAGTTTCTGGTCAAGAACAGTTTTGATTTGTCAAATTTGGACTTTACCACTTATGAATCAAGTGTCATTCCATTGGTGTTTTTTTCTTAAATGACTGAGGTTATGTATTTTACCGCAGATCACCTGTGGGATGCTGGAGAGGTCTATTCAGTAACGATAGAAACACTCTTTCCAGAGCTTCTGGGGTGAACAGTGCTACAAATTTCACTTTCTAAATAGATACAGGTAGCTAGAGGTCATTCTAAGTGGTATATTAAACGCAAATTTTTTTTCCGGCGGATGTCGAACTTCTTGTGTGGCACAATGCTCTAGTGTGCGACCTTCTACTTGACGGCTCTGCTTTACTCTAGCTCCTGCGTAGACTAATTATACAGGCTTCTTGCTCAGGCCCGAGTGGCCCACAGCTGTTTGGAGGCTCACAGCCAGATGACTGTTAACTCTGGCCCACCTGCCTCAGGTCAAGGCTTAGAGAAGCTCAGCGTTGCTACTTTTCTAATTCCTGAAGTTCAACTGTGCTTGTCACCATGACAGTGACATCCTTCTTAAGACCAAGTAGACACACTAGAGAAGTGAGTAATTTGTTGGAGGTGGTGAGGATAATGATGGAGGCTGCTTTCAGATTAGGCAGTGTCAGTGTGCAGCACAGATTCAGAAATCAGATCTGGAAATGGGTTCTCAGTGATTCTTTCACTTTGGATCTTTCTCTAGCCCTCTGAGTTTAGCCTTATTCTTAACTTTCAGACATTACCCAATTTCTCAAGAAGCCTTCTTTCCTTGATCATAGGCTTTCATAAACATGAGAGATAACCTCTTTCCCTTTTTGTTTTTGTGTTGTTTCTCAAAATATGTTAAAATATTATTCAATGAGAGTTTTGTAGAGCTGTCACTCTGCAAAACTCAGCACTAAATGAAAGGTAGGATTAATGAAGCATAATCTAATTGGGGCTATTAGATTTACATGTGTGAAACATTGAAGTAGCATGGCAGTGTCAACTATGAAGGGTTTTATATTTTACCTTATTTGTAAACTTACAAGTAGGCTTGTCACAGTTTCACATATCCTGGCAGAAGACACAAGACAGCTCAGATTTTCTTACAGAACAGCACACTACATGAGTGTTAGCATATTTAAGTCACTTCCCCTTGCCTCTAGGTTCCACAGAAGTGATGCAGGGAGGGCATACGAATGCCAGTTCATTTTCTGGATTTTGCTACAGGAGAGAACACCATGCGTAGGGAACCTGAATTTTTTGTAATAGGCAGTAAGCATGCCTGCCCTTTGGCCTGGAAAGAGACACTATATCTTCCAGGGCTATTTGCTGTATAAACATCCTTGAAAAGACAGCCTTGAACAAAGGGCGGTCAACAGTTCTGCTCATAAGACATGGAGAAATGCAAGAGACCCATGGACAGTTGTCTTGTAACAGGCGGCATCTTGCAAGGTAAGTTGCATAGGCAGTACTAGCTAGAGAAATTCAGTTAAAGGAACTATAAACTTGATCATCGATTCCAAACTCACACTAGTTTAGTTATTTAAGAAAGGTTTTCATAGAGAAAATTAAAATTAAGAAGTCTTTGGAAGATGGGAAATATTTGAAAGGGATAAAGAAGAGGATAATGGGCATTTCTTTTGTGGATGGTAGTATGAGCTGGGATGTACTCATAGCTGTGATGCTATGAGGATGCATTGGTTCAGCCTCTCACTTGTTAACCATCTTCGTCTACCCTGATTGGTCAGTATCCATGCTGTACTGATTGTTTAGGATTTTGAATAGTAATTATGGCATTTGTATGGTTTGAAAGTAGTATGGTTTTACTGTTGCAGTTGGTTACTCTTCAATTAAGGTTGCCAGATAAAGTCCTGTATTTTTATTTGCTAAGTCTGGCAACCCTATCTTTGGTACAGTTAGGGCTAAATCTCTACAGCGAAGGAGTTCAAATCTGAACTGGCATCTATTCTTGTGGGTAAGGGGAAGCCATTAAAGGCAGTTGACGAAAGAGTTATGTAAAAGGAATTGTGTTTTAGCAGAACAAAAATGATAATGGTGTGCTAGGATAGATGATGAATGAGATCTTCCTGATCACCAGGATAATTCCCGCATCTCTGGCTTCGAGAAACAGTAGAGAAAATTTAGAAGATAAACTTACATTTAGAAGACAAGCAACTTGGCCAATGCAGTGGTTCACACCTGTAATCCTGGCACTTTGGGAGGCTGAGGCGGGTGGATCACGAGGTCAGGAGTTTGAGACCAGTCTGGCCAATATAGTGAAACCTCGTCTCTACTACCAAAAAAAAAAAAAAAAAATTAGCTAGGCATGGTGGCAGGCACCTGTAGTCCCAGCTACTTACGAGGCTGAGACAGGAGAATTGCTTGAATCTGGGAGGCAGAGGTTTCAGTGAGCCAACATCACACCACTGCACTCCAGCCTGGGTGATAGTGAGACTCAGTCAACTTAAGACTGGGCTTCATGAAGACAGAGAATAGATTCTGTGGATATGAGATAAATAACACATGGGCAGCTATGACTCAGAGCATGGGTATGACATGAGTGACCTGTAATTGTTCTATGTGGAATGGGCGCACTAGTCACCCAACTAAGCAGTGGAGAAGAAGAGATGCCTAGCTCTCTCTCACTCACTACTCTGAGTCAAAAGGGTCAGAGAAAGGGAAAACTTTATTAGGCCGGTAAGGAATAAATGATATGAATGCATTGTTTAATTTATGTTACTATGTGAACAACAAACTGGGGTAGAGAGGAGTTTTCACACATTAGGATGCAGATTAGGATGAGATTTCATTTATAGAAGAGTAGTGTGTGTTGGCGCCATGGGATTGATGAGGACAAGTACAATGGATAAAGCATTGGGCAGGAGGATATACTCCTTGGCAGCTGGGCAGGAGGTTGGCAGCTGGGCAGGAGGATATACTAACAGAGGAGGTGTTATGGTTGGGAGAGGAGTGTTGAGAAATTAGGATGTCTGACCTGGCGGGATCCAATTTACAGAGCAGTAGGTCAGGAATACTGAGGGATGAGGAATCAGAAGACAAGTAGGCAGGCCCTCCTTGATAATCTAAAGGAAAGTTGATGGGACTTCACTGAAAAAAATTATCTTCCCTGGGTTTCAATGAGGACTCTTCAGATGGAATTTAGGCTCTTTATTGACACCATTTGGAGAAAGTAGATGATTCTTGGTGGTCAGTAGAAGATAAAACAAATATTAAGTCAATGTTGTTTTTCTGATTTGGTTTGTCTTTCGCTGGACACAGAGAGCAGGTGCTATAAATTATACTAATGACTAACATTAGGAATTCTAGTGGACCCTCTAAAGGTTATGGGCATAAGAAGATGAAGGGAAACATTTGAAAAGGATGTTGTCATGGAAGCTTTAGTTGAAGCACTGAGAAAATTGATAACATATTTCAAAGCGAGATACAAAATCATGATACAAAAGTTTGGAAGGAGATACCTGTTCTAAATTTAATGCAAGACTGAATTTTGAACATTACACAGGACTAAATAATCTAATGACTGAGACTGTCATGAGACTTGAATGGATTGTGGATATTTCTATTACCCTAGAAGTACCAGAAACATCAAGGATATCAAGAAAGATCTAGCCTATTAGAGTGGATTTTAAGATATAGAAATCAATTTTATTTATGATTATGTTATGCAAGTCATGATTGTTAAACATAATGTTGACACAAAATAAACATGGCAGGCTGAGAAGTAGAATCTGTGGAAGAGAGTTGGAAGGGTTTTGGAAGTTTGCCAGACCAAACGTGGGATAGGAATAACATTTGTAGAGATGAGTTCATCTAAAAGTAGATTAAAAGGAAAGCAGCAATTTCCAAGCACTGCAGTACTCTCTGCGATGGACTGAATGTTTATGTACCCTCCCCCTCCAAATTTATAGGTTGAAGTCTTAACTGCTAATGTGAAGGTATTAGGAGGCAGAAACTTTGGGAGGTAATTAGGTAATAAGGATGGAGCTCTCCTAAATGGGATGAATGCTTTTATGAAAGAGACTCCAGAGAGTTCTCTCACCCTCTTGCTGTCATACAATTAAAGACAGCAGTCTGTACCTTGGAAGGTGGCCCTCACCAGTACCCAGTCATGCTGGTACCCTGATACTGTACTTGTAGCCTCCAGAAATATAAGAAATAAATTTATGTTGTTCATAAGCCACCCAGTGTATGATACTTTGGCATAGCAGCCCGAACTGACTAAGACATTCTCCAAAGGTATCAACAGGTAAAGCTTAATTTTTATAAAGAAAAATAATTTATAAAATTGGCTATTTTGTATCACCTTGGCATTCAGTGTTTAAAATGTGTTAGACTGAACTCAAAAATATGTGTTAAACAAAATGAAAAATATAAAAATATTAGTGGCCACCATTTATTCCAGGCATATAAGATACAACCTAAGGTAAAATTGTTCCTTTTTCTCTATGCATAATGCATACTGAGGACTTCTACCAAATATAGGGCATGCAGAACTCTTTAAAAAGAATTCATTGAACAGAATAGAACATGTATTCTATTTTCTTCTTAAAAATGTTCTGTATGTCTAGCTTTTCTAAAATGCAAATATATTACTTTTAAAATAAACATGAAAACATTCTAGGTATCTTCTCTAGCATGAAGAATGAGGAAGTTTGTGGGCAGCTAGAAGCCTGAATTGACATGATAGCTGGTCACTTTTGAGGCTGTGACTAATCCCAAAGAGGCAAAGGACTCTCTGTGCATAGTCAGTGCTTTCTTTGTCTAAGGAATGCCTTGTTTGGCTTCTAGAGAAAGGAGTGCAGGAAAAATGCTGGCATGAATCCCCTTTCTCCTGTGTGTCTTGACGGGTGGTGACAAATAAGACTGTGCTTTAGCTGCAGGGAAAGGAGGAGAAGACCAGCAAGAGGAACGGCAAGTGGGGAAATCGGAAAACTAGGCTAAGTCACAGTGGTTTGCCCAAACAGGTGGCAAGCAAGCCACCCACCAAGTAATGTGGCCTCCGCTGCGGTGGAATCTTTAGAGTAGAACACCAGCATCATGCCCAGAACACAGAGGCTTTTTCAGTTGGAGTCCAAATGCGGAGCATCTGTCACTGAGTCACTTATAATTAATTCTGCCTTTAAATTAGCAGCTGTCTTAGGACACTTTGCTGGTGGGTGGGTTGGGGACGAAGATACATTTACAGTGTAATGGATATGAGCTTGTCACTTTTAGGGTGGCCACAGCATCCAAGGTTGCTCCCTTCTGAGGGCTGTTCATGTTGATAGCAGTGGTAATGATCCACTTTTGACATCTTTAATATTTCATTGGCAAAGATGAGAGAGAGAGCTATTTTATTTCAGAATTTGCACCGTCAAATTCTTCTAATTCCTCTTTCCTTTTCTCCTGTACCTTGTATTCATATAATTTGATGGAAACCTGATTTGATTTACAAATGTTGTCCAATAATTCCATCAATTTTTGAAGTAATAGATGCTTATTTTCTTTTTCACATATACCATTTGATTCACCATAAAGCAGAGATGGAAGAGCACTTCAATGCAGGGGTTTGCAGTTGCAGAGTGGAAGAATCTGGTGGTCATGGTGAGAAAGGGACACTTTTTAGTTTTTATTTATTTTTGTTATTAAAATACTGAGTTTATTTCACTTGTATATTTTTGTCTCTTATTTTCATGTCTGACCACCGCTACTACTGTGTCCTATCATAACATTCCATATGTGCTTAAAACCATGCAAAGGCTGGATTTTCATCTTTAAAAACCAATGTTTTGGACAACACATTTTTGGCAATGGAAGCTAGACAACATTTATCAACACAGTAGGGGAAGTTCTCACTCTGCATTACGAAAAGGACAGCCGAATATCAACTGTTACAGAAATGAAATCAGAGAAAATTTGTAACAAACCGTTTAAACTATTTTCCTTAAAGAGACTTCATCTACTGCTAGAGACCTTGAACAGCTTCCTGGTCAGTCATCCAGAAGCAGTTCTTCACGTAATTGATAAATTTGGCTTCCACTTTGGGAGGAGAAGCCCCCTTTTCCACAGTTGCTTGCATTTTTGCTCTAATGTCTTCTTCCACAGAACAAGGTCCTGTTGGTGTTTTAGAAGTTGTTTTTTTTTTTTTTGAATGATTCTTGACATTCTGATGTTGGTGTTGATGGTATTGAGTCTTTTTCATTCTGGTTTGATGTTTGTGCAGTTTTGGCTGGAGTATCTCATATAGATTTCTTCACTGGAGATGTTTCTTCAGTTTCATCATAATTAAAATCATCATCATCATCATCTGTATTATCATAATCTTCATCAGCAGCATGTTTTACTTTTTTTCTGTGGAACTTCACTACCATTTCTAGGGGCAGATCGCTTTCCAGATATACTTAAGAGCTTCATATTCTCTTCCTCTTCATCTTCTCACTCTGCCTCTGCCTCTTCCTCCACAGCTACTAAGTGCTGTCCACTAATATGCCCTGGCCCTGAACCACACTTCAACCGTAAGACCATGGGTGGTAGTATTTCAAAGCCCCCAAGGGAAACCATTGGCTGTACAGACATTTTGAAAGTACCAGTATTATTTCAACTGGACTGCCTTTATAATTCATTGCCTCTGCTTCAACAGTGTGCAATTCATCCTATGCACCAGCCCCTAAACTGACTATTCTTAAAGATAACTATAAATTTTTCATCATTATTCATGTTAAAGTGACAAACTTTGTCAGTATTTAGTTCATAACCAAAAAGATAGTTCTGGGGTTTCAGGGGGTTCGTGTCCATGTCCATGGAATTTTCCACTGGGGTGGTGGCAAGGACTTAGGTGGGAGAAAAAGTGGACAGAGATAAATGACTACTGCTCCAGAGAACAGTCATGCAGGGTGGAATCACACCAGCACGAGGGGGCCACTTTTGCAAACCGTCATAGTAAGGAGGTGATGCTAATGGTCTCCATTGCCCTTTGCTTCAGACTGTCCCTCCTTTCCCAATACAAATTGTTTCTAATATTGTGTGTTTAGATATAATTTGCTGGATTAATATTTGGTGGCTTGAGTTTCATCATTGCATATATCTCATTTAATTTATTCTTTAGAACATGATTTGAAGCTTGAGCACAGTAATACCTCATTTATTCAGTGACAATAGTTGTTTTGTGAATTTTCCAAATGATAATAGTTATAGGGGCTACCATATATTGAGCCCTTATGTGCTGGCACTTTGCTACATACAGTTGTAGTCAGCATCCTCTAATATGGCCCCCATGACCTCCACCTTGTGAAATTCATGCCTTGTGTAGTTCTACCCTCTGGAGGGTGGCTGGATTTAGTAACTCTGAGATGATAAATGTTTGCTTTTTTGACCCAGTAACTTGTGGGGCAATTTGTTACACAGCAATCAACAATGAATACTTCAGATACACCATTTCATCCTTACAACAATCCAATGAAGTAGGTATTACAATATTCTCATGGGGTTCCCTGGCATTGCCTAAACTCTCAGGCACTCTGCTTCTCTCTCTGCTCGCTCCCAAGGCTGCACACTTAGGTGGCCCTTCCTATTTCTGGCTGTCCTTTGGAATACTTAGCCACCTTCTCTCTCTATCTATTCTGCTGCTCTCTTGTAAATTAGCCCCTTCTTGCTATTGACTCTCCCTAGCACTCAGAAATTTAGCAGAAATCATTTTCTCCCTCTTGTTGAGTTGTAAAGTAACCAACTCATCTTTATGATGATGCCAGCTTAAGATGTTCCCTGGAGGTATCTCTATGCTTTGAACTATATTTTCCCCACAACAAAGGCATTAGACTGTTGCTTTTAGAATAGTTTACTGCTTTCATGTGTTTTTTAAAAATTCTCCTTCTTGAACCATTTTTCTTACAACCTGGGATAGATTGCATAATTTGTATGCAAAATGGAAATCGATAGACTCTGAGTAAGGGCTGAGGGCCACTTTCTGTGCCTGTGCATTGTGGCCATTTTCTCCTAGCACAGGTTCCCAGCTTTTTTGGGGGGTAATTAGGGTTGATAAAAGTTCATTTCTACGTAAGTTAGGTATTATTCTATTTTTTTTAAATTTCATTTTTTATTTTTTGCAAAATTGGACATATCCTTATTTTATTCCTGGTTAACTCCAGTAACCTTATAACTTACGCATTCCACCAACATTCCATTCCTCTCCAGTCCGGCCCGTCCTTGGCTGGATGGCAAGCATTTCTGAAACCTCACT
This sequence comes from Papio anubis, assembly GCF_008728515.1. Classification (NCBI taxonomy): domain Eukaryota; kingdom Metazoa; phylum Chordata; class Mammalia; order Primates; family Cercopithecidae; genus Papio; species Papio anubis. The sequence goes on from NC_044979.1 coordinate 81,231,527, forward strand.
TACATTGGGGTGTGACCTGATGATCGCGTCCTCGCCTCCAGCATATCTCCATTAAACAATCTGGGGACTCTTTCTGGGATTAAATATTGATTGTTTCAAAAGATGAAAATTGAATGTTTAGAGTGAGGAATTGGCTAATTAAAGCTGGACTTTGCCTATTGAAAAGTATCAAATAAGTTTTTGATGATTAAACCAGTAATCCTGATTTCTATTAAATTACATTCAAGTCTGAATATGGGGGTAGGAAAGAAAGCATGATTTCTAATTGAATGATAACCTCTAATATAATGAAAGTCATTTAAATGCAATATAGATACTTCTAATTAATATATTGCTTGAGATATATTAGTAGTGACGGAAGTAACACTGGTAGTGGTGATAGTAGGTAGCATGTTAGGAAGGGTGTTGGAATACCTACCGTGCGACATGGATGCTGACAAGCACCTCATACACATTCTCTCTTTTAATCCTCAAAAACCCCTATACTGTAGGTACTAATATCCCACAATTTATAGCCTTATCTTCATTTCACAAATTAGCTTGCTCTTTTTTTCCCCCCAAATCCTATCAGTCCTGTTTTTATCAGTCAATAAAATTTCATGTTTCTTGTTCTTCTCTTATAGGCATGTGCAATACAGCAGTTTAGGGAAATGAAATATTTTCTATCATGAAATATTATATTTCTCTAAATCAAAATTTATTATAGCTCTTTGAAGCTTCCACCTGGGGGAATTTTCTGTCATGTAAGTCAAATAGGTTCTATTTGTTCTGCCCAGTTTAGCTTTTCTCTGTATTTTGCTGGATAAAATAAAAAGATGTGACAAAAGGAGACAAATGTCCACAAATCCATCTCCTTACAAGTTAAAATCGGTAGCTTTTATGATTTCTTTGGCAAGGAGCTCCTTTTAGAAGGGGGTAGTAATTATAAATAATACTAATAGCTGCTGGCTGTAGTAATAGTCCATTTGTCTTAGAACTCTTTTATGTACTCATGTTTTTCCAAGTGAATCAAGCTAGAATAAAGTTTGTAGTATCTCTATTATACTTGTGGTCTAGAGATGTGTTACAAAAAAAGTAATTTTCTTGTCTATTATAATGTACTATAAGGAATTATCAAGCATTAATCCAGTTATCATGCTCTTAAAGTCCCCAAATCTCTATGTTCAAACTTGTTTAATTTAGAGGAATGACTTCGGTGGGCCGGTGGCTCATACCAGCTACTTGGGAGGTTGAGGGGGAGGATCACTTGAGGCCAGAAGTTTGAGACCAGTCTGGGCAATATAGTGATACTTCATCTGTAAAAAAAGAAAAACAAAAAGAACAATGAACTTAGTAGGCAATTTTAGATAACAAACAGCAAAAGAGAAAAAAAGATAAATATTCTTCAATCTGTTTTGAGTGATTACTTTTGAGTATATGGGCAAATAAAAGCCAATCCTCCCAAATGCATCCTTAAAAAACAAATCCTTATGTATTTCTTATCAGAGGTTTTTGTGTTTAAAATAATTTAGAGAGAACTCGACAATTGTGTTGTGACAGGTCTCCCACCAGGTTACTTAATGAAGACTGGGCAGTGAGCCAAGGCCATGGTGCCCAATCAAAGAGTGGATGTCCCTGAGAACCCAAACATCCTAGGGCATAACTGGGAACCTGCCAAGGAAAACAGTCTCATTACACATCCACAGTAGGCAAAGAGCCAGAAAATTAGCATAAAGGTAGCTTAGCGATAGGGTGGCTCTCTAGAGCTGTCCTGCTGCCATCAGGGAGCGCCCTATATGTAAGTCCTAATAAACTCATCTAATGGTCAAGCTGGACTCGTCTGAGTCAGTCTTTGGTCTCTTGGCTCCTTCCCAGCTTGCGGGGGTAGGGGGATTTTATAGTCCCAGGTTTCATTTCTCTTCTCTTCTCTCTTCTGTTCTGTAGTTTCGTTCTTGTTGCCCAGGCTGGAATGCAGTAGTGTGATCTTGGCTAGCTGCTACCTCCGCCTCCCAGGTTTAAGTGATTTTCCTGCCTCAGCCTCCTGAGTAGCTGGGATTACAAGTGCCTGCCACCATGCTGGGCAAATTTTTGTGTTTGTATGAGAGACAGGGTTTCACCATGCTGGCCAGGCTGGTCTCAAACTCCCGATCTCAGGTGATCCACCCGCCTCAGTCTCTGAAAGTGCTGGGATTACAGGTGTGAACCACCACACCTGGCCCAGGTTTTTCTCATAACAGTAATTTTAGTTAAATGTATAAATTATTTTAAAGGAACCAACAAATTCCGCACCAGTCAATGTGCTCTTGGTTCATTCAGTTTCTATGTTTGGGTACACTATATAAAAATAACATGGAATAAGAATGGAGTTTTGGAGAACTGCTGATTACATTTTTAAAAAGTCAAGATCAAGGCGAATCATACCTATCGCAAGAAATTACATTGTGTCTAATCAAAGGATAGATTCCAATGAATGAGAACAAAATAAAACAACTACTTCAGGTATTTTATTATAAAAACAAAAATGCATATCTTGTAAGGATAAATGCCTTTAGTAGTAGTCTCTTTGCTTTGGCATATTTTCATTTGCCCAACTACTTGGACTTATTTGTGATCACCTCTGAATAATCACTTCATAGTAAGTTATTTAAGCTAAAATCAGGCAGTGATTCAAGGTAATAAATAGTTCCAATAAATAATAAGCAACTTTTCAAGGATTTTGACTGTCCATACTGCTCAAATGCCTTAATACATGTGGTGAAGTTATCAAATCAGAAAACTGAAACTCCACAACCTTTTACACAGTCTTGATGTCTTGTTAATACTATAGTCAACTTAGCAATGGAATTTAGCATTTTATTCTTTCAAATTGGCTTTCTCTTGCAATATCCATATTAATTGTATTTTTATTCATACTGAAGTCCTAAATTTCCAGGCTTGGTACCTTCATTCCAATTAGGATTCAACCCTCATCCTTATTCCTCAATTAGAGCCACCGGTTTGCTAGTGCTTGCTTTATTATGTATTTTATATCCTCTTTTCCTCCCTTTGATTTCATTAGCTCAGAATCGTATCAAACCAGTATATTCTCATTATTTTACATAAAATTATTTAATATTACCTCATAGCAGATAGGATAATATCCAGAGTCTTCAGCTTGGCATTCAAGATATTTTGCAACATAAACTAAGGCACAGATGTTTGATCTGATTTTCCTTTCATTTATTTTGCATTGTGCTCCAACCAACTTTAGCTGTCTTGGAAAATGCTGTTCTCTTCCTTGCCTCTATTTTTCACTTCTGAGGTTCTTTTTGCTTTCATCCCTTAATGCCTATCCCCGTCGAAGGCCTCTTAACCTCCTCAGATCATTTCAGTTCATGGCAATCTTTCCTGCACTTCAAGTCAGAGTGTCTCTTATTGTCAACCTCACTGTGCACTTCTTTAGGATATATGTTTCTTACATCTCTCCTTTGAACATATTTTAGAGCCCTTTAGATAGCATCTGGTTTATTTTTTAAAGTACTCAAATGAAGCTACTTAGAAGAATTGAATACACTCAATTTTATTATGACAAAAGATGTGCTGTGACACCACTTCTACCTTTCTCAGACCCTAGTTCTCTCAACTTCCTGGGATATATGGGTTATGGCACTCAGGTTGTGAAGATTTTTGTTAAAAGAACATTTCAACAAAGACCTTGATTCTACAGCTCTCTCACTATTGCTTCTACAGTCGCCACAGAATGATTAACAAAGCTAATACTGTTTTGGATAAATATGTATATGGAGCAGATTAATCTGAAATTGGCAAAAGTTCAGAGGCTATGAAGAACCAGATTTGGGGAGAAAATCTGTTATGAAAGCTAAATTAATGAACCTATTTTGTTTATTTTGCAACTATAAATAGTACTATTAAATTTTTTACCTGGACTTTTATGGTTTTATTTGCTCTGGAAATTTTATTTACTAAAAAGAAATCTTTCCAGGTGGTCTCATAAATTATCAATATGTTCCAGAAATTTCAACATAACACAAATTAAAAATATATCTCCTAAGTATAAGTTAGTTCAACCATTGTGAAAGAGAGTGTGGCAATTCCTTAAAGACCAAGAGGCAGAAATTTGACCCAGCAATCCCATTACTGGGTATATAGCCAAAAGATTATAAATCCTTCTTTTTTAAAGATATATACACGCGCATGTTCATTGCAGCATTATTTACAATAGCAAAGACATGGAATCAACCCAAATGCCCATCAGTGATTGACTGGATAAAGAAAATGTGGTACCTATACACTATGGAATACTATGCAGCCATAAAAAGGAATGAGATCATGTCCTTTCCCCTGACATGGATGAAGCTGGAAGCTGTTATTCTCAGCAAACTAACCCAGGAACAGAAAACCAAATATTGCATATTCTCATTTATAAGTGGAAGCTGAACAATGAGAGCACATGGACACATAGGGGTAGCTATGCACACTGTGGCGTGTTGGTGAGGGTTGGGGGAGGGAGAGCATGGGGAAGAATACTTAATGGATGCTGGGCTTAATACCTAGGCGATGGGATGATCTGTGCAACAAACCACCATAGCACATATTTACCTATGTAACATACTGCACTTCCTGCACATATACCCCTGAACTTAGAAGAAAAAAAAAATCTTAGACTACCACATACATATGGAAAATTATTTGAACACCTGTGTATATTCTTGAAATTATAAAAAATAAAGTCATTGTCTATACTGGTTAAAAGGGTTCCAAATGTTGACCAGCTAATCAGTTGATTAAAATACAGAGTTAAAAATATCTATCTTTTAAAATAGGTCTAAGTTCACTTAGAGCTGAGGAACTAGACCTCAAATGAAGATGTAATAGAGAGTTGCTTTCAGTTCAGAAATTGTATTGGCTAAGAACGTCTCATTCCAATAAGTTTAAGTTCCTATTAGTTATGGAATTGGGACAATCTGAAACAGTAATCCATAAAAGAACTTATGGAAAAGACCATAATTTTCTGAAAGAAAAATAGAGGGAATGTGATACACAGATTAAAACAGTTTTTGTTGTTCCATGGGCTGTCGATTTATTTTGGAAGCTTTCCTCTGAATGGTAGTGGGTTGAGGGCTGGAGGGAAAGAGGTGTCACCACACAGGGTAATGGGAAACGAGTTCTTGGAAGATGAACTAATCTATGTTCCTGGCCTGGTCTTACTATGAAATAGATACATCACCTTGGGAAAGCTACCTAACTTCTTAGTATATCTCCTCATTTACACGTCCTCATTTTAATATTTCCTTCAGTGAGATAATGAGGATTAGGTGAATTACATAGCATAGTGCCTGGCACCTATGCACTTAATAACCATTAGCTCCTTTCCCTTCCATTGGTAATAAAAAATGATCTAGTTATAAAATTATATTGTGGAAAATAAGAATTTTATTTTTTAAGGACTAGGTATTTGGATTATTAACAGAATAATATAATATAATATATAAATGTATGACCATCTGTTCCCTCATATGTTTTTCCAGTAGAAGTATAACATAAGCCATACGTGTAATTTTTAATTTTCTAGTAGCTGCATTAAAGTAAAAAGAAAAGGGAAATTAATTTTAATTTTTGTTTAACGCACTATTTCCAAAATATTTCAATATGTAATTAATATGAAACATGATCAAGGAGATATTCCACATTCCTTTGTTTTTTTTATACTAGATCTTTGAAATTCAGCATGCATTTCACACTTACAGCACATCTCAATTCAGAATAGCCACATTTTGAGTGCTCGATAGCCACTTAGGATTAGTAGCTGTTCTTTTGGACTATGGAGAACCAGATACTTTTTGTGGGAGTAAAAAAAAGGAGGGCAGAACTATGAAAGACTGAGGACTTAACTAAAAAGCCTTGTTTTTCTTTTTCAGTTTTTATTTTAGAATCGGGGTATATGTGCAAGTTTGTTTTAAGGATATATTATGTGATGCCGAGGTTGGGGGTATGAATGAACCTGTCACTCAAGTAGTGAGCATAGTACCCAATAGGTAGATTTTCAGCCCTCTCTCCCGCTTCTATTAGTCCATAGTGTCTATTGTTTCCATCTTTATGTCCATGTTTACCTAATGTTTACTCACACTTATAAGTGAGAACTTGTAGTATTTGGTTTTCTGTTCCTTGTTTGCTTAGGATAATGGCCTCCAGCTGTGTCCATGATGCAGCTAAGGACTTGATTTTGTTCTTTTTCATGACTGTGTAATATTCTGTGGTGTATATGAACCACATTTTCTTTAAACAATTGATGGGCACCTGGGTTGATTCCATGTCATTGCTATTTTGAATAGTGTTGTGGTGAACATATCAGTGCCTGTGTCTTTTTGATAGAATGATTTATTCTCCTTTAAGTATATACCCAGTAATGGAATTGCTGGGTAAATCTCCAAACTCTTCTCCACAGTGGTTGGTCTAATTTACATCCTCACCAGCAGTGTGTGAGTGTCCCTTTTTCTCTGCAGCCTTGCTAACATCTGTTATTTTTTGACATTTTAACAAAAACTATTCTTACCAGTGTGAGATGGTATCTCACTCTGATTTTGATTTGCATTTCTGTAAATCTTCTTTTGAGAAGTCTCTGTTCATGTCCTTTGCCCACATTTTAACAGAGTTATTTGTTTTTTTGCTTGTTGATTTGTTTAAATTCCTTATAGATTCTGAATATTAGACCTCTGTCAGATGGTTAGTTTGCAAATATTTTCCCCCATTCTGTAGGTTGTTTGTTTATTCTCCAGATAGTTTCTTTTGCTGTGCAGATGCTCTTTAACTTAACTTTTGTTTTTGTTGCAATTGCTTTTGAGGACTTAGCCATAAATTATTTGTCAAGGCTGGTATTCAGAAGGCTATTTCCTGAGTTTTCTTCTAGGATTTTTATAGTTTGAAGACTTACATTTAAATCTTTAGTCTATCTTGAGTTAATTTTTGTAGATAGTGGTAGGAGTGATAGGTAGGGATCCAATTTCATTCTGCTGCTTATGGTTAGCCAGGTATCCCAACATCATTTATTGAATCAGGAGCCTTTTCCCCATTGCTTGTTTCTGTTGAGTTTGTTGAAGATCAGATGGCTGTAGATGCGTGGGCTTTATTAGTGTTGTGTTAAACTGATAGGAGGGTACTCATACTGGCAGAAGCTGAGGTAGTGTTATTGAACAAGGTATTCATCAATATTCTTACTTTCAAGCAATAGAATGTTTGGTTAACTTAAGCAAAAATGAGATTTTAAAAGGCTATTACATGGTTCACAATCTCTGGGACTGCTGGAAAACTGGACTTGGAGGCTATATAGGCAGAGAAAAAGTACAAATCATTCTGCAGAATTTGTCCATTAAGGCAGTGCTACTGAGAATGTGTACTGCCCTTGGAGGTGCCCCAGAGCTCAACACTGGACAATAGAGACAATGCTAGAACTCCTTCAGTTGTTGAAAAATGGATGCAACCACTGCCCCTACAGTCAATGTTGACAGAGTGGATTCTGCACACCCCCTGCTTCTTTACATCCCAGCTTCCAAGCCCAGGCTAGTGTGGGTGCATCTTATTAGAAGAATCTAGATCATGTGATGCAGCTGCAAAAAAAAAAAAAAAAAAAAAGGAAGGGGGAAAAATTTTACTTCCCACAGTGGGTAGTAATGAGAGGCTCTGCCTCTTATCAAGATTCATGGAGTAGGGAATTCCCCACATATGGAGCTGGATAGGGCGGTTGTTACAGTCCAAAAAGAAGACAATGTTCAACTAACAAACCTGGGTTTTCTAACTATCCAGTGGGATGGGATGGGGGCTCCTGATGATTTAAAAATCTTAAAAGAATTTAAATTAGTAAAAAACTTATATATATATATATATATATATATATATATATATATATATAAATAAAATGTTTCCTTCCCAACATAAGTATAATAACTCATGAAATAGTGACTTTGTTTCATGCCAGAAATATAACAAGGGAATTTTATAAAAGCTTTGAAAGTATGTTTAGTTGACCTTCATTTTTTCTGGAAAGATAAAGTTCTAAAATAGCATTTAGAAACCAAAGGATATTCCAAGAGCAAACACATAAGTGTGAATGTTCCCATTTTGATATTTAAAATAATTTAAGTACCAGGACAATTACAATGTATAAGAATTTGAGTAGGCTAATAAATAACACCCTTATTCTCTGCTTGAGTGTAGAACTATTTGAGAAATAGTTACATAAGTCAAGCAGATGAAGTTGAAAATATCATTCCTTTTATTCCTGGTTTGAAGAATGTGGCTTAAATAAGAGGAACAAATGAGGTTACTAATGTTTCCCTGATGGACGGCTATCTAGTATCACTGCCTCCAACTTGCTGGTTTGGATGGCTAGGGAAGACTAAGTCCTCATTGTCTAAGAGACCTATAAGGAAACTCTACCAGGTTTGGAAATCTGATCTAATAATTTCCACCACCAAAATAGTGGGTGAGTAGGGGGTGGTGAGCAGTGATGAAGTGGTGATACAAAAGTGATATGGTTTGCCTCTGTATCCCTGTCCAAATCTCATGTCGAACTGTAATCCCCACGTGTCATGGGAGGGAGGTGATTGGATCATGAGGGTGGCTTACCCCATGCTGTTCTTGTGATTGTGAGTGAGTTCTTATGAGATCTGATGATTTTATAAGGCAATTTTCCTGCCCTTGTTAACTCGCTCACTCTCTCCTGCTGGCATGTAATATGTGCCTGCTTCCCCTTCCACCATGACTGTGTGTTTCCTGAGGCCTCCCCAGCCATGTGAAACTGTGAGTCAATTAAATCTCTTTCCTTTATAAATTACCCAGTCTCGGGTATTTCTCTATAGCAGTATGAGAATGGACTAATACAAAATGCCTTGCTCTACTTGGAAACTCTCCATAGGGAATCATGCAGAGTTCCTCATCACATACCCAACTTTTTGTTTCCGTAAATTGTTTGGCTTAACAATTGGTCTATGGCTCTGCAGGCCTGTGGGTATACGTCCTACTTATGGTAGTACTCTTACCCTCATGGCACCATTCTCTTAATTCCAACAAGGCACTACTGTGGAGCATTCAGGGTCTGCTGGTGAGCTGTGTAGGCTTTGATACAGAAGGCTCTAAAAATGAGTGAGAATGGTATGTTATCTAAATTAATTCCAGGATTTTGTTTAGAGGTCACTTTATTTCTCCTCTCACATTAGATTGAGACATGTGGTCTACTAGAGCTCACCAGAGGATATGCAGTGAGATTAGATGACAACAGAAAGCTATTCCAATAACAAAATGCCACCAATATAGAAGTACCCCACATCTGAATATCTGTACTGTTACCAAATTGTCAGGGACAAACTAAAGTTCAAAGATTAAAATCACAAAGAAATTAAATTCCAGAAATCTTAAGTTAAACACTAAGACATTTAAAGTCCCAAATCAAATTATCTTATCCCTGTGAGTTACAAATCTAAAGAATTAAATTTTTTCTCAACTAGTTTGTATACAATAGAATTCTTTTAGAAAACATTACCTTAAGGCTCACTTAGTGGATATCTCTTTAAACATCTGTTACAGGTCCAGAAACACTGGCCCAACACAAGGTCTTGAACTTCTTTCAGGAAAGAATGTATTGTCAGTGACATGATGAACAGTAAGTGAGATCGAACAACTCCCAGTAACTCCTTATGAATAAGTCTTGTAAATAGCACATTGTTACATTTTTTCTGAGGAACTGGGAATCTCTTCCCAGTTAAAGTGAGAAGTCAATCTCTCATCCAAAACAATGGCGGTGCCACCATTCTAGGGCAGAATCTGCAGCCTCATGCTCCAGAATTTGCCCCACATATCCAAGGGTGCTTGAACCACTCTCAGTACAACTGGTGCAGCAAACATCAGCTGCTAGACTGAAATTTCGGCCTGAGTTTTCTTAAGCAATGGTTATGTTACAGGCAATATCACACACAAAAATGGTACAAACCCAGTAAAATTTCCCAGGCTCCAGGTATCTGCAGGGTGTTTGGTAAATTGCTCTCCTCAAATTCTAGGTCATCTTTTACATATCCTAGTATCTACCATTGAATTTAAGGGATTATTCAAATCAACTCTTCCTCAATGCAGTGATCTTGTCCCTTTGAATCAAATTCTCACATGCCATTGTTTAAGAGCATCCCATTGCACCTCTGTGCAGGTTCACACACCTAAAGGAAACCAGAAATATTTACCCTAAAATATACCTCTTTGACATCTTTTGAGACAGCTATTCAAAGGGCCTGCAGATCAGACTAATGCTTGCCAAGCTGCCTTCTGTGGAGGAGATTTGCATCTATAGAGGAAAATCCAAGTAAGGGAAATAAACAGGCTTTCTTTGAGGCCCCTCGCTTGTCCAGATGTAGGAAAGATTAACTCAACCATAGGCTACCATCTATTCTTTCTGAGAGCTACCAATGAGATTTTTGTCTACATAATAAGACTGCTCTTGCTAGCCATGCCTTTCCTCTTCTCTCCCTCCCATAAACTGTCTTGCCACACTCCAAGCCCCCATTCTTTCTATAAGCTCAAGATGGTATAAAATAGTCAACCATCTGGCCCTTCCTTTGAGTTTTCACATTTTGTATGATTCCTGTGCACACATGTGGATATTAACAAATTCATATGCCTTTTCTCCTATTAATCTGCCTTTTGTCAGTTGATTTTCAGCAAACATTCAGAGGGTGAAGGGGAAGGTTTCCCTTGGCCTCTACATGCCCCAAGCCACTCGTAAATCTCATGGAGTGCTTTGATGTAAAACACATACTGGATCATTTGAGTGGCTCCTATGCTTTATGTAATTGTACATTCTTTTGTAGTCCAATACATTTTCATGGCTGCAGTTCAATATATGATCAAACTGTTTTTGAAAAACACATTTCACAATATGTATATGTTCCCTTTTCCCTTTTAGTAGTGGTAGAGATCAAACTTTGCAATACTTGAAATATTAATTTGATGATAACCAAACTGATGAACATTGCAGAACTCATTCCCCGCTGAGCTGTGGTTCTCTTTCTAAAGACAGAAAGAAATGTCAGTTACAGTTTTGCCCCATATATTTGATACAAAAACAGCTGATGAGCTCACAGTACACATACTATCAAAAAGTGTACCTATCTCCAGAGGAGACCAAGTTTAAGGCCCTGAAGATTTGAATCTCTTCTCTGAACAGGTGTCAACCAACCTGGGGGCACATTTACAAATGGCATCCTGCTGTCAGCTCATGACGCCTGGTTGTTTTTTCTAATCTTCATGGGAAAGGTTTCATCCATTGGGATAATTGTAGCTTTTTAACACATTTCACTATAATTAGTGAATCTGCATGTCAGTATATTCTAGCATATTCCCTGATTGAATTGGAGACCGTTTTAGTTCTCCCCATGACCCGTCAAAGATAAAGAATTTGTTTACTGTAAATTGCACACCACTCACTCCTATATGCCATCTGCCACACTTAACTGCACACTGCTACAATTTTCTAATAGCTCTTTGAACTTAAGAAAAATAGTCAGAGGTGTTAATCATATATGCTAGGGGAATATTTACCTCTCTATACCAACCTTTTTCTTCTTGGTGGGATTTTCATTTTAGTGTATTAAGATGACATTGTATTTCTATCAAATAATGCACAGCAAAGCAGGGTTTAGAGATTCCCCCTAGTGGCTGCCATCTAACATTTGTGAGAGGAGCACTTGCAAGAAAGGGTAGAAAGTTTTATTATACTTCAGAGGAGTTTAGATTTTTAACATGGCTCTTTATGGTCAGGTCACAGGTTATTTCTGCGCAGTTTACCACTGGAGCCATCTCACCTCCTCGTTTACTGTTTTCTCCTCTTTCCTTCCTCTTTTATAAAAACTTTGGGTAAAGAGAAAATCTATATGCCATGTTCTTGACTTATTTCTCACACTGTTTGTTATTCCAAATGGTTTTTCTTAGCTGCCATTTTGGAAAGGGTAATAAAGTTACTTTAATGCATTATTAACCGATAGACCTTGAATGGTAATTGAATGTTCCTATAGAACAAGGTCTTCCTTCAAAGAAAAGAATTGCTGAAATTTACCTACCAATGGTGACTCTGGATGGGTGGTAGATGGCCTCATTGGTTAGAAGTGCTCGGTGGCCCTAATACTGTAATAGCTGCCTTCAAATGAGGTATCTGTTCTTGTGGAATCAGAATGATTCATTTTTTCTTTATAAAATAAAACAAAACAATAACAATAAAACCACTACCCTTCAACAAAGTATTGCACTTCATTGCTCCTTGAGAGTTTTGTTTTTTTCATTAGGATAATCTTAGAGTATACTGCATGATGGAGGAAAGCCAGCTGGCTAGACTTGAAGGACAGGTTGAATCTCTTTTTCAACATTTAATATTTATGTTCTCACATATATACCCAAACATTTGAGGATATCGATGTTACAACTTTCGGTTGTTATCTCTGAGTCATTGCACTGCCAGAGCCCTCATTTAACTAACTGTGATGAAAGAACATCATAGATCGTCTGCCCTGCAGAGGACAAGCTGTAAACTTTTCCTTTGAAATTTATCTTTTGTACTTTGATATTTTCGTTACCAAATGTTCCCTGTGTTTTATATGCTTGTGGATATAATGGAATTGCATTTGTATTTACGACCAAATTTCAATGACTTTTAAACCTCACCCAGTTTACTTGCAAGGTTCCTTTTCCCAATTTTTTTCTGAGACTTACTGGGACCTGCTTACACGTAACCATGAGTCAGTTATTTTAGAAGAAACAGAAATTCAGAACTTTGGTGTGGATCCTACTGAAGCTGATACCCAGATAACCTTATCTGTCAGGTACGTCCAGTCAGGTGCTTACCAGTTCATTGAAGCCCAATCTCCTGAAGTCACTGTGAGCAGCCTCAAGTGCCCCAGGAGATTCACAGAGATATGGCTTACTTAAAATTTCTCTTTCTCCCAGTCCTTTCGCTTCTCTTGCTGATTTCATCACTATCACCACTATCTTTTGCACTGGTTTTGTCCACCCATGAGGTTTCATCTCAGTGATGAGGGGAACATGTCTTTCCTCAGTACAGCACTCAGGAGGGAGAGACCTAGGATAAAACTACTTGGGCCCTAATTTTTTATCAATTACAATAGTTTAACTCTCTGGATACTATTGTAGTCAGTTCAGGATGCTATAACAAAATACTGTAGATGGATGGCTTATAAACAACATAAATTTATTTCTTATACTGCTGGAGGCTGGAATTTCAAGTTCAGGGTTCCAGCATGGTTGAGTTCTGTTGAGGGGCCTCTTCAGGTCTGCAAGTTGCAGACTTCTACCTTCTTGATCCATCCTCATATGGTGGAAAGAGGACTAGAGAGCTCTATGGGGTCCCTTTTCTCACTAATCCTATTCATGAGGGCTCTACCCTCATAGCCAAATTACCTCCCAAAGGCCCCACCTCCTAATACCATCACCTAGGTGGCTAGGACTTCAACATATGAATTTTTGGGGAACACAAACAGTCTATTGCAAATGCAAGTATATAGAGCCATTTCTCCAGACACACAGTGCAAGAGTGATTTAATAAGGATGAGTTTCAAGTCTGACCAAATACGGCATCCAGAAGCAACATGCCTGTCTGGAACACAGGTCAAAACCCCTTCTATATTATGGCAAACTTTCAGCTGGAAACCCTTATTGTCCATATATATATATATATATATATATATATATATATATATATATATATATGCCATAGGTTTGTATTCCTGTTGAGAGGCCCCAAGCTTAAGAAGTTTCCGGTATTATAAAGGAGGCTGTTGGCATATATATATACACACACATATATATACATATATATATATAAAAACCTCCTGAGTATCTGGGATTACAGGTGACTGCTACCATACCTGGCTAATTTTTATATTTTTAGTACAGAAGGGGTTTCATCATTTTGGCCAGTCTGGTCTGGAACTCCTGACCTCAAATGATCCACCCACCTTGGCCTTCCAAAGTGCTGGGATTACAGGTATGAGCCACTGCACCCGGCTGGCCATAGTTTTATATTTTGAACTTTAGTGTTGATGGTGGTTTAAGTGGAGAAGAGGAGTCATAGTTCATGTCCTTTATCTTCCACGAGACTCCTGTTCCCTATATAAGTAAGTGGCATTAAATATATATATGTTGAAAGAGGATTTTTTTCCCGCTCTTCCTCTTGAGCCACACCAAGCCACTGGGGGAAGGAATGGCATCTCATTTCTATCACTAATTACATATAAGTCAGATTTTTACTCAAGCAAAACCCCGTGTAAATTTTTATGTTATCTGTGATAAAATATTGGAGATACTCAGAATTCATTCATTTTGCTGGTGTATGTCAAATTAAATTTCTGATATGAAAATGGAATGACAATGTGAAAGCTGGGGTTAAGATCATACTTGTCATGTAAAGAATATATATGGGCAATAGTTTTTTCAAACTTGAAATAATAACATTAACTCACCTTAATGAAAAGGTACATGAATTTGAGTAATAAAAAGATCTGAAAATTATGTCATGGTGTTTCCTGGCTTCTTTTCCTCTTCTTTAACTAACTATGTTCTCATATTTTTATTCAGCTAATGTCTATTTTAATTAGGTTGGGTATTGAATATACCTGGATGAATTAGATACAATCCTTCCTCTTGAGAAGGTCATGGTCAGAAGAAACCAGATACGTTAAACACACACAGACACCCATGCCCCATACAAACACAACATACTGCACCTTATCAAAGACTTCAAAGTGTCTGAGATTTCACCCTATTTGAATGCTTAAAAACTGAGCCTGCTATAGTTTCAAGGATGCTGGCAGAAGACATGAGATTCCTGGGTCAGAGAAAAGAACTTTATTATTTATGGCACAGCAGACAACATAAGCTTCAGTGTTGCCATAGATTTATTTCCAAACCCACCAAGTTCCGTGGGGTCTATATAAAGAGGACCAGGTAGATATGCACGCCATAGGTTTGTATTCTTGTTGAGAGGCCCCAAGCTTAAGAAGTTTCCGGTATTATAAAGGAGGCTGTTGGCAAACTTGCTTAAGGTTCACCTTGGAGGGAAACATTATCTTTATTAAGATAGGTTAGGAAAAAACTTGCTTTCTCTTTTCTCAAAGGGATACACTCTCTCTCTCTTCTAAGGTAGTTTTCCATACAAACATCCTTAAAAAATTGTTGAAGACAAAGGCTGTCAATGTCTTCATTCAAATAATAAAAAATATAAGAGATTCATGGAGAATTGCTTCCCAGCATTTATATAATGAAATTAATAGCATTAGAATATGATACATTCTGTGGATGAACTATAGGTATGCCACAGAGGAGGACACAACCACATCTGCTTTGGGGAGTCTAGGAATAAGGGAAGATACATTTTACCTTGCTGTGGAGGGAAGCAAAATCCAGACAAGGTAAACTTCAGATCAGGAGAACACTCCCTGCTGCTCTAGGACTGCCCTCCAGTTGGTGGAAAGCCTTCATCTCTCAGGCATTCAACTCTGGCGACTTTCTACAGAATGGGAGGGTGATCCATGATCCAAGCTTCCTTGGGCACTGTTGCCTTGGACGCAAATTCCAGGTACAGCACCAGGGGATCTGTTTCTCTTGGTAATCCTAAACATTTATGCCACTACAAGTTTTCCTCATTTTAAAGCTTCCTTAATGGCTTTATTTGATGGGGTTAAGGGAACACTTTCTCTTGGGGTTGAGGAACAGAAGAATAGCTGTTGGTTTTGACAGTTTACTCCTCATTCCCTGTGGATTGCATGTTTATGACATGGAAGCCTGGCCTGAATAAATGGAATCATGGAAACAGAACTTTAGAACTAAAAAGTTCCTAGAGTCATCTAATTGGTACTTTCTTTTTAAAATTTCCCTAACTGCCTTCTTTCTCAAACATTTTGATTGCTTTGTGTGTTTCAAGCGGGGCATGCAAAAATGAAGAACAGCCTTTCTCCTTCAGTTGTTCACAGAATGGTGGAGATGAAGAGAAATATTCAGTCAATTACAACTTACAAGGATAAATTCTAAGACAGAAGAAACTGCAAGGTGCTGTGGTTAGCAAACCTGATTCAGATAAGGTTATCGTTAGTGAATTTTCAGAAGAGATAATTCTTAAATTGGGTCTTGAAGGGTGAGCATAGGGTATTTAGGAAAAGAACTGGTAGGAAGGAGGTGGTGTAAGTCACACCAATCAAGGGCTTTATATGCATGCTAAAGAGTCTGGATTTTATTCCAGTTGGTAACGGAGAACTTCTGAAGGAAGTTTATCAAGGAATGATATGACTAGATTTGCATTTTGGAATGATTACCTTGGCAGCAATTTGGAGAATAGATTGAAAGGAGAAAAGCTGGAGATGTAGAGGTCAATGAAGATATTGTTACTGTGACCTTAGCAGGAGATTGATGAGGCTCTGCCTAATATCATTAGCATACAGACAAAAGAAGTGCCTGGAGAACAGCAGGGAAATCAATAGTATTGGTGAAAGATGGGGAAAAGTGGGAGCGAGCAAGGATGCAAAAGTGACTTTCAGATTTGTGGTTGGGCAACTGGGTAGATGTGCTGTTATAAAACAAGATCTGGAGAAAGAAACTTTGGTAAGAGTTGAGATTAATTCAAGTCTTGACATACTGTGACTTAATTATCTCTGGATCATTTATGTAGACATGATATCTGGATTTGGACCTATAGAGATGGGGACTCTATTCAGCTTTTTCATTGCTAGATCAGCATTTATTCCAATCTTCCATTTCTTTCTGTGGCCCCTTTTGAAGTCATGCTGCAGTGATGGACAGAATACTGCAAAGCATTTTGGGCTCTCTACTTCACTAAGCACATCTTTCTCATCTGAATGCTCATACACCTAATGTTAGTTCTTTCATGTAAATCTTTGCTTTATATTGAATGTGACTTGAAATTATTGTAAGGTTCACATCTTTATTTGAAAATCATTTAATTCAATGGTTCTATGTCATGAAAATGTTTTTCCTCTTTTCTCTCTGTTGGAAGTGGTTTGATTGTTTGGCAAATGTGCATAGCATTCTCAGAACTCTATTCAGTTTGCACAATCTGTTATACCTGGAAATTGTAGATTCATATGATAAAAAAATAGTTTCTCAATCTTTGTTACTACTTGCTGTTTGCAGAATTTGGTTTCTACATTATTTTTATTCAGCATGAATTATTTAAGAATAGGACATATCAATGAAACCATTTTACACACTTACAAAAAGGAATGATTTTTGCTTTTCATTTCAAATTCACCCTTTGCTTCATGCTGTACAATTCAGCTTTTTAACAATTGTACCGTAATGTTACTGGTAACTTAGGGTCTACTTCATCCTTTGTATTATGCTGATTAGTGAGTACAGATTTATTATTTTCATCTTTTTGCAAACAGAGTGACTCTATATAGACATAGAAAAAGGATTTATTTCCATCAGAGAAATGAAACTTGATGCCTCAGTTTTGATTTTGAATCAAATAAAACGTAAGTCACAGTTCATAGAAAGTCAGGACTGACAAGGATTATTAAATCAAATTACCTCCATTTACATAAGAAAGATTGAGGAAATTTAAGCTTCTTCCTCAAGACCCCAGGATTAACTCTTTTATCTTACCTTATTTTATCATCTAATTTGGGTAAAATATCTCCTTTCTATCTGTTTCTGTGCCTTTTTGCAAATCGCACTAAGTATAGATCAAGTGGCCAATACATATGATGCCCAATTCTCACAAAGCACCAACTGTTAATACCTTTTATATTTGCTTTGGGCATAAGTCTAGTCACCATCTTCCCTCCTATTTCTCCCAAGTTTTAAAAAGCTTGAAAAGCTCCACTTATTTTCTGAAGGTTGGGAAATACTTGTTCTACACAGTTAAACAAGTCTTCTCTAAGACAGAATTTTCTCATCTGGATATATGAAACATCTCTCCATTTATTTAGTTTTTTATGTTTTAAATTTTTCTTCATCTAGGTCCTACATTTCCAGCTGTGTTTTCCCTAGGTTATTTATAATTATTATTGGAATAATTTGGGGGTCACATTTCAAAGTGGTTTTGCTAATATATGAGAAAACAATTGAGTTTTGTATTTTGATCTACCCCTCTTAAAACCTTATTTTATTACTTACTAAAATTGATACTATTGAATTTCTGAGATAGAAAATAGTGTTGTTTTGACTAGGTGTATTAGTTCGTTTTCATGCTGCTAATAAAGACTTACCCAAGACTGGGTAATTATAAAGAAAAAGAGGTTTAAGGCACTCATGGTTCCACATGGCTGGTGAGGCCTCACAATCATGACTGAAGGCAAAGGAGGAGCAAAGGGACATCTTACACGGTGGCAGGCAAGAAAGCGCGTTTGCAGGGGAATTGCCTTGCCTTTTTTTTTTTTGAGACAGTCTTGCTCTATCGCCCAGGCTGGAGTGCAGTGGCACAATCTTGGCTGACTGCAAGCTCCGCCTCCCAGGTTCACGCCATTCTCCTGCCTCAGCCTCCCGAGTAGTTGGGACTACAGGTGCCCACCACCACACCCGGCTAATTTTTTGTATTTTCAGTAGAGACAGGGTTTCACCATGTTAGCCAGGATGGTCTCCATCTCCTGACCTTGTGATCCACCCGCCTCGGCCTCCCAAAGTGCTGGGATTACAGGCGTGAGCCACCACGCCTGGCTGGGAATTGCTCTTTTGTAAAACCATCAGATCTTGTGAGACTTACTATCACCAGAACAGCACAGGAAAAACCTATCCGCATAATTCAATTATCTCCTACCGGGTCCCTCCGGTGACATGTGGGGATTATTACAATTCAAGCTGAGATTTGGGTGAGGAATAGCACCAAACCATATCATGAGGAAAATTTGAGTTTTTCTTTACATTTTAAATTTCTAGTCCAATGTTGTAGGGCAGCAATGGTAGTGGGAATACTTGCCTTTTCCCTGATGTTAGTAGAAATGTTTCTAATGTTTCATGTATAGTATGTATGATATCTTCCCTGGGATTCTGATTGATATTTTTTATCAAGAAAAGGAAGATTTTTTTTTTTCTAAGATTACCAGAGAGGAATTTTATTAAAATTTGAAGCAAGTGTTGGATTATATTATTTTGAGACAGTTGTTGAGTCATAGAATAATTATTTTGATTTTCTTTTTAAACCAATAATTAATTTAAAAATTTTTCAAGTGTTTAAATTTTTGTGATTATTTTATTGTTTTGTGTTTATTTTTGCTGCTCTGTACTACAGCATTTGGCCTGTATGATTTCTACTTTTTGATTTTGTTAACATAACTATGTGGTCAATATTTGTCAGTGTGAGCTTTTTGTTTGAAAGGAATAGGTATCCTCTGTTAGGTATAGGATTCTTTATATATATATATAGATTAGATTAAGACGGTTAAATGCATTATTCAAATCTATTATACCCTTATTTAGTGTCTGCTTAACCTCTTGATTAGAGGTAGTTTCCCACTGTGTTTGTATATTTTATATCTTTCTGCATGTTTCTATTAAATTTTAATTTTATATTTTGAAACCAATTACCAGGTTTATAAAATGCTTCTTAGTAAAAGCATGTGTTTTGCCAGTGTGAAACACTTCTCTTCATTTATGTAATGAGTTTTATTTTAAATTATTCTTTGTTTGGTGTTAATATTGCTGTATTTATTTTTATGAGAGAATTGACATTTTGAAATGGTAAGACCTCTTATTTAACAATGAACTATGCCTTTCCCTTTTTTCAAATTTTGCCTTGTGTTATTTAAAATAATTGTATAATTTTAAAATTTATGTATGGACCCATATATTACTTACTGATTTTTATTAAATGTTTATTAAATATTACTTGATACAAACTTTTATCATGTAGAAATTACTGTTTCTAAAATTAAATATTTCTCCACATTTTCATTTCTAGTTGCTATTGCTAGACTTGGGAAAGACTGATTTTTGTTTATGTGTCTAGAATCCAACCAATTTATCAGATTATCTTAATTCATTAAGTATTTTTATTTTTTAACTAAAGTGTCTCTGGATTTCTAGGTATAAAATCATATAATAAAAGGCAAGAGATAGCTTTATAAAATTCTGTGTTTTTGAGAATTAATTTTAATGTCATTGATTTTTTAGAACATTACAGAAAATGAATAATTATAAGATATTTTTATCCAATTCCTAATTTTAATTGATTTTATTATTCTATCATTTATAATTTAGTAAATAGTTTTAATTATATTTCAACTTTTCTTTCTATTCCTTTTATTACGAGTGATTGTTTACTTTTTTTAACTAATGCTAAAATAAATTTTATTAACAGACTTACTGATTTTGAAATGTCCCTTGCATTTCTGGAATAACTTGGTCTTAATGTATTGTTTTTGTGCCATGTAGCTAGGTTCTTTTTGCTAATATTTTATTTACAACATTTATTTCTACATCATGAGTTTATATTAAAATGTTTATTTCTATATCTAAAAAGTTCATAAGTATCTTTTTAATGTCTTTTTTACTTATTAATTCTTTTACTATATTTAACAAATTTGGTTGTTAAAGTACCTGAGTTCATAAAATAAATTTGGAAGTTTTTTTTTTTAATTTATACTTTAAGTTCTGGGTTACATGTACAGAACGTGCAGGTTTGTTACATAGGTATACATGTGCCATGGTGGTTTGCTGCACCCATCAACCCGTCATCTACTTTAGGTATTTCTCCGAATGCTATCCCTCCTCTAGCCCCCCAACCCCCAGTGGCCCCGGTGTGTGATGTTCCCCTTTGTGTGTTCTTGTGTTCTCATTGTTCAACTCCCACCTGTGAGTGAGAGCATGAGGTGTTTGGTTTTCTGTTCTTGTGTTAGTTTGCTGAGAATGATGATTTCCAGCTTCGTTCATGTCCCTACAAAGGACATGAACTCATCCTTTTTTATGGCTGCATATTATTCCACGGTGTGTATGTTCCACATTTTCTTTATCCAGTCTATCATTGATGGTCATTTGAGCTGGTTCCAAGTCTTTGCTATTGTGAAGAGTGCCATAATAAACATACATGTGCATGTGTCTTTATAGTAGAATTAATGATTTATAATCCTTTGGGTATATAGCCAGTAATGGGATTGCTGGGTCAAATGGTATTTCTGATTTCGTGAGGAATCACCACACTGTCTTCTACAATGGTTGAACTAATTTACACTGCCACCGACAGTGTAAAAGCTTTCCTGTTTCTCCACATCCTCTCCAGCGTCTGTTGTTTCCTGACTTTTTAATGATCACCATTCTAACTGGTGTGAGATGGTATCTCATTGTGGTTTTGAGTTGCATTTTTTTTTTTTTTTTTTTGAGACGCGGTCTCGCTCTGTTCCCCAGGCTGGAGTGCGGTGGCCGGATCTCAGCTCACTGGAAGCTCCACCTCCTGGGTTTGCGCCATTCTCCTGCCTCAGCCTTCCGAGTAGCTGGGACTACAGGCACCCGCCACCTCGCCTGGCTAGTTTTTTTTTTTTTTTTTGTATTTTTTAGCAGAGACGGGGTTTCACCGTGTTAGCCAGGATGGTCTCGATCTCCTGACCTCGTGATCCGCCCATCTCGGCCTCCCAAAGTGCTGGGATTACAGGCTTGAGCCACCGCACCCGGCCTGCATTTCTTTAATGACCAGTGATGATGAGTTTTTTTTCATATGTTCGTTGGCTGCATAAATGTCTTCTTTTGAGAAGTGTCTGTTCATAGCCTTTGCCCACTTTTTGATGGGGTTGTTTTTTTCTTGTAAATTTAAGTTCTTTGTATATTCTGGATATTTAAAAAAAAAAACTTTTTCTATGGTCTAGAGCTAGAACAATTTTTTCTTAAGTTTAGTAAACCTAAGAATCAACATACAGAAAGTTAAAAGATGTTTACTGAGAACTTCGTATAACTAAAACAGAATTCTACCATTCACATTTTACCATAACCGCTTTGTCACATATCAGTCTATACCTCTCTTCATCCACCAATCTTTGTTGTCACTTGATGCATTTAAAATAAATTTCAATTTCTTGTCACTTTCCCTAAATATTTTATTATACTTTTCTTTAACTACAGTTCAATATTTGTTTATGGTTTTATCCTTTTATCCTCACATTGTTTCCTCTCCCATTGCCTCCTCTATCAACTTCCAAATTTTGAGGATTTAGTTTAGTAAACAACTATTTTTTGCTCCTGATAATTATTAGGATTTACCTTGAAATGTATAACTCATGTTTCATAAAACACTTTCCTCTTCAGTCTTTATATTTTTAGATCTCTGTCTGTTTCTCTCACACACACACCACAAATTTCATTGTTTTCCATGCTTTTTCTTTCTTTTTTTTAAAAAACATATTATTTCTCATTTTGGTCCATGTGTTGTTTGGTGAGAGTTTTCTTCCTGAGTGTTTCTTCAGATATAGAAGATATAATCTCTGCATTTCTGCATGTTTTCAAATCTTCCTTTTTTTCTGGAAGGTGAATGATATTCTGGTAGAGTTAAATTTTTGAATAGGAGTCCTTTTCTCTTACAGTTTATAGATGTTTTTCTACTCTCTTCTAGCTTTCTGGTGTGAATGAGCAGTTTATTGCAGTCTTAAGATTGTAAGATTTTTCTTTATCCTGATATTAGAAATTTTTGAAATTTACCTAGTTCACATATTTTTTATTAATCTCACTGGTGATTGTTGCAGTTTACCCATCTGTAGGCTTTTACCGTCATTGGGAAATTTCTTCTATTATTTGTTTAATTAGTGCCTCTCTTCTATCTGTTTGCATGTCCACAGTGCTCAGGGTTTTACTCTACTTGATTCACAGTGGAACTTGCAGATTGGCTGTAAAGAGGCAAGAGGCCAGAGCTTTTTTTTTTTTTTTTTTAATTATATTTTAAGTTCTGGGGTGCATGTGCAGAACGTGCAGATTTGTTACATAGGTATACACATGCCATAGTGGTTTGCTGCACCCATTAACTCATCATCTACATTAGGTATTTCTCCTAATGCTATGCCTCCCCAGCCTCCCACCCCGCAAGGCCCCAGTGTGTGATGTTCCCCCCCGTGTATCCAAGTGTTCTCATTGTTCAACTCCCATTTATGAGTGAGAACATGTGGTGTTTGGTCTTCTGTTCTTGTGTTAGTTTCCTGAGAATGATGGTTTCCAGCTTCATTCATGTCCCTGCAAAGAACATGAACTCATACATTTTATGGCTGCATAGTATTCCACGGTGTATATGTGCCACATTTTCTTTATCCAGTCTATCATTGATGGGCATTTGGGTTGGTTCCAAGTCTTTGCTATTGTGAAGAGTGCCACAATAAACATACATGTGCATGTGTCTTTATAGTAGAATGATTTATAATCCTTTGGGTATATACCCAGTAATGAGATTGCTGGGTCAAATGGTATTTCTGGTTCTAGATCCTTGAGGAATCACCACACTGTCTTTTTACACTAATTTACACTACCACCAACAGTGTAGAAGCATTCCTATTTCTCCACATCCTCTCCAGCGTCTGTTGTTCCTGACTTTTTAATGATCACCATTCTAACTGGTGTGAGATGGTATCTCATTGTAGTTTGATTTGCATTTCTCTAATGACTAGTGACGATGATCTTCTTTTCATGTTTGTTGGCTGCATAAATGTCTTCTTGTGAGAAGTGTCTGTTCCTATCCTTCACCCACTTTTTGATGGGGTTGTTGGTTTTTTTCTTGTACATTTAAGTTCTTTGTAGATTCTTTGTCAGATGAATAGATTGCAAACATCTTCTCCTATTCTATAGGTTGCCTGTTTACTCTGATGATAGTTTCTTTTGCTTTGCAGAAGCTGTTTAGTTTAATTAGATCCCATTTGTCAATTTTGGCTTTTGTTGCCATTGCTTTTGATATTTTAGTCATGAAGTCTTTGCCCATGTCCTGAATGGTATTGCCTAGGTTTTCTTCTAGGGTTTTTATGGTTTTAGGTCTGACGTTTAAGCCTTTAATCCATCTTGAGTTAATTTTTGTATAAGGTGTAAGGAAGGGGTCCAGTTTCAGTTTTCTGCATACGGCTAGCCAGTTTTCCCATCACCATTTATTAAATAGGGAGTCCTTTCCCCATTGGTTGTTTTTGTCAGGTTTGTCAAAGATCAGATGGTTGTAGATGTGTGGTGTTATTTCTGAGGCATCTATTGTGTTCCATTGGTCTATATATCTGTTTTGGTACCGGTATCAGATGCAACTTAGACTAGTTTTTTTTCTAATTCTGTGAAGAAAGTCAATGGTAGCTTGATGGGGATATCATTGAATCAGTAAATTACTTTGGGCAGTATGGCCATTTTCACGATATTGATTCTTCCTATTCATGAGTATGGAAATAATCAACCACCACAAATTAAGGCTTTTTTTTCCTTCCCTCCCTCTTTCTCTAGTCCCTTCCCTTCCCTCCCCTCCCCTCCCTTCCCCCTCCTCCCTTCCCCCTCCTCCCTTCCCCCTCCTCCCTTCCCCCATCGTCTCCCCTCCCCACTCCCTTCCCCTCCCCTCTTTTGCTGTGCTTGCCTTCCCTCCCCTCCGCTGCCCTCCCCTCCCCTCCCTTCCCATTCCTCTCCCCCCTCCCTTCCCCTCTCCCTTCCCCTCCCCTTCCCCCTCTGTCCCTCCCTTTCCTCTTTCCCTCCCTCCCTCCTTCCCTTCCTCCTTTCCTTTGTCTGCAGAGTCACTTTACCAGCACACCACTGAAAAAGCTGCTAGAATGTGTTCTGGGGCACACATAGGGTTGGTGGAGGGGTCACTTGGCCCAGCTGCTGACACTAAAGTCCTCTGAATAGTCTTCTTCACAATGCCCCAAAGCCACTTCTCATTGCTACTTTATTGATTTTGAGAATTATTTTAAGTGGAAGTGCTTGCCTCCTGGAGTCACAGTTATTTAAAAAATTTGGATCTCACTCTTCCTTTTTAGATATGTCCGCTTACTGCTGGTACCTGTCCTGCCTAAGCACAGAATTTCTTCTGTCAGCCCATACTTGAACTGTTAATTGCTGTCCTGCATCATCAATTTCTCACTGTTGATTGGGCTATATCGATGAGTATACATACATACTCCAGGGCCTTCCTTTTGATAAATAAGAAGTACAAAACTACCCCTGTCTTGATCCATCATCTCTGGCTACCATCCCATTTCTGCTGTTTGCCTCTATTTTCACACCTCCTACTTACGCTTAATCCCACTCTATCACTTCAATGAAACTGGTCTCGTCAGTCACTAATGATCTTCATTTTTCTGAATCCCATGGAGTGCTAAATGTTGGATTGCTTTAGAGCTTGTTCCTAATGTATCTTCTTCTATCTATTTCACTCTTCTAGACCTAGTTTTAAAATACCACATATATACTAATGATTCTCAAATGTATTTATGTAACTCTGACCTCTTCGAGTATCTCATATAGACAAATATTTAATTGAGCCTTTGTTTAGAAGTGTAATAAGCTTTTCAAACTCTGCATATTCAGAATGGAACCCTAGATTTCCTTCCCAAACCTATTGCTTTCTTAGCTGTCTCAGATTAATCATCTTCCTAGTGGCTCAAATAAAAAATTAAGGAGTTGTTATTATTTCCCTTTTTCTTTTGTTTCCCATTTGAAACCACAAGGAACCAGTCTTCATTCCTGTAAAACATATTTCAAATCCATATACATCTATTCTTTTCACTGCCACCATGTTCTTCACAGACTCTACTATTTCTTACCTGGAGGGCTGCAATAGTATCCTAATAGGCCCCTCCGTAATTCCTTCTTTACAAACTAATCTTTACAGAACACTATTAAATCACACCACTTTCATGCCCAGAGCCTTCAGTGGCTTCCCAGTGCACTTAGAATAAGGTCCCATCTCTTGAGTATGGCCTAGCAGTTGGTACCTACTGTTTACTCCTCAAACTTCATTGCGTATTGCCCTCTTCCTTCTCTCTAATCATATCTTTTTCTGCCCCAGACTTACTTTTTTTCCTTCCTGAAATTTTCTCACATTACTGGCCCTTTTATATCCCTTGGGTCTCAGTTCAAAAGTCATCGAACATCCTGTCACCCCTTATAAATACTTGTGTTTTAATAAGGAGTGATTTAAATGCTTTAAATAACTTACCGCTTTCTGAATTAATAGGCCTTGATCAGGTATTTATCTAAAAAAATTGTCTTCAGAATTGAATACAATTTCTTTGAGGTCAAGAACTTTGTCTTTTTCACTGCTTTATCTCTAGGTCTAGAGTGATAGATAGTATTGGTCTTTAAGGTGAAATAAAAATAGTCCAAGGGGGACATAAACATTGACAGTTGTGAGAGATACTCACTTCCAGTTCACCTTCCATTATGTACTCTTTTCTAAAATTGATCCACTTGAGAATCCATCATTCAGATTATTTCCCAATTCCCCTTTAACAATAGTTTCTATACCTTTTTTTTCTTTTAGCAAACCCTATTTCCTGATTATCTTAATATCATGCATATCTCTAAGGTATCAAAACTTCTGATCGACCAAAAAATGGATCAACTGGAAATATTAGTCATGAAATTGAGAAAGTGAAACACTCTGTTGTCTGGGTAACAAGTAGTCTCGTGATTCAGTTGGTTTCCAATTAAAAGCTTTCATTGTAAGGAAAGACTGATTGCAATTTAAAAATTATGAATACATATACAATTTGTTTTGCCATATAACTCAGACACCATTCAAATAATTGAGTGGCTTTGTTATAACAAATTCTTTTTATTCACTTCTACTCTTTAACTTATGCATTAGTTTTACCATTATTTTAGAAGCAAGATTGAATCAATTTAAGAAATTCCTAAAATTGAAAACAAATGGAAACCAGTGGCTTTAAAAGTAGATCTTGTTTGTGAGAAGTATGTATCTAGCTAATGACTTTGGGCAATGCCATTTGCTGGATGCATGTGGCAGCCCAGACATCTAGTTAGATGGGAAGTGGGTCCCAATTTCTGGAGTCTGAGGGTAGCATGTGTCAAAAACACAGGATAAGTAGGAGAGGGAAAGGAAGTTAGTTTAGAAAGCAGAATTGGAGAGGTAAGACAGTTTGTATAAAAATGAATTTTCACAAACTCAGATATACAAAAATGCTTTATTGTATCTTAGTATCTGTCTTGAACCCACCATGCCTAAAAAAACAGGAAATTTTACCTGTCATTCTCAAGTAAACTGAATAAAGCCCAGAGATGTTTACATCACTTCTGGTAGTTAGGATGTATTTTGAGTTTCAGCCTCCCTTCTCTTGAGTTATAGTTATATTTCAGGGTGCTTGGACTTATTTTACATCTTGGGGTTGGAGTTTGGAGAGGAACATCTAGTTTCCACTGTCCTCTGTTCATTCAGACCTGTTTGTTTTATGGAACCTGGCATCTGTCCCACAGCCATCTACTGCTGCTGTTTGCAGACTCAGCATGGTCCCTGTCACTACCTACACCACCTTTGCTGACAGTACACCTTTGTCGAAACTGTGGGACCCTCTTTATGTTTTTCTGTCTTGTCTGAGTCATTGTTATGCTAATCTTGGGTAACCAGGAAATAGTAGATGCTCTCATACCCTCTGTGGCCACAGCTACTTGGGAAGCTGCCTCAGTTATTTTCTTCTGCTATAATTTCTGCTTTTGGCTGCAGCACTATGTTGGGGCAGGAAATAATTCAGAATACCTTGTGTTCTGTGTTCAGATCACTCAAAATTTAAATAGAGTTTCCGTGTATGCTGGGCTTCCAATGTATTGAATGAGTTTGTATGTATGCTGATTCTTCCTGATCACTAGAAAATAAAGTTAGATTGGTTAAGGGATTGAATAGCAGATGGAGAAGAGAGCGATGAAATAAACTGCCAGTGGGAACCTCAGCATAGGGAACTTACACACACACATGCACATGCAACTGAAAGCCCTGACTTTAAAATAATTCTATCTATGCCTTTCAAGATCCAAGAATATGATTCTTTATTCTTGTCTGTATCATTCCCTAGTGAGAGAGGGTTCTAGAATTCTGCACCCTGATTGATGGAAAAAGATAGAGTCCAAAGAAATTAGTAGAGAGTGTCCATTAATTATCAACAAGAGGGCAGATGACTGGCCAGACTCTGAGAGACAGAATAGTTTCCAAATGAAATTGCTAGTTTTAGTTACAAGAAATGTAGACCAGGTAGAAAAGGTCAGGTACAAAGAAGAGTGACCTAAGTTTTCAAAAGAAGGCTGACAGGTCTGGGATGCATTTCAGAAGAAGGTATAGAATGGAAGCTGGACAGGGCAGAGAGTCCTAGAACAGCACCATTGGGTTTTGAGTATGGACGCCGTGGTAGGCATGTGTTGTCCTCAGCCCTGCTTTTATCCCTTTTCTCCTCAGAGCAGGTGGGAAGAGGTTTGAAGAAGTGGGTTGCTTCTCAGAGTAGATCCTGTAGGTGCCTATGGCTGGGAATTGCAGTCCATGCAGAGAACTAGGGTCTAACAAAGTTCTTGTTTTCAATTTCCTTGTTTCAAAGGGAATTTGAATTCCTCAAACACACATGGAACAAAATGGGTTCCTAAATGAACTCTCTGCTACGGTTCATTCCTCTTACCTGAGTTGTTATTTTTTATACTAACTCAGAGCCCTGGGATGCTCACTGAGAGTTCAACCACACTAAGGACTTACCAGATACATCCTAATTAAAGATTACATGATACGATTCAGGACTGGTAACCAATAAGTAATACACTTCTTTTAACCCTGTTGTTAAGGATATATATGGTTATAGGTATAAGATTGTATAGCTGCATATTGGGTGTGTATATTAGCAGGAAAATCCAGATCTATCATCTTTCCCTACTTTTTAACCCTCTTTTTTATCATCTGATTCCCCAAATATTTTTAGACTTACCTTCTGCTTTCATCTCTATGGCTTGTAAGAGACAAGAATAATTAAGACTTGGCACAGCATGTTGGAAAAGCTGTACCCAACCCCTGCCCCTTTTAATGGTGGGTTGTAAGTTTTCATCTATTGTATCCATGTCTCTTGTCTATATCCTTAAATAGTGCCTGGCTTATTTTTTCTACACTGGACTTAAGCATTCTATTGTTCACTGTTACATTCTATAATTTTTTCATGTGATGTGAGTTGTCTGCTCTTAGATGACTGAAATTTTGAAAAACCCAGAAGGAAAAAATATAGGTGCATATGTTATATCAAATGGTTTTTTTTTTTAGTAGTAACTGAAAATAAATATTGGATAATTTTAGTTATTGACAGTCTAAGTAGATGTTTATATCCCCAAAGTAGGGCCATGATTGCTGAATATTTCATAAATATCTATACACACGCTTAAACCTTTAAGATAAATCATAATCTCTGTGTTGTAGAAGTAGGGGCACAGCAGATATACTACTTTTATTCTATCTTACTAAGAAGTATTTCCTTTTTCTCTCAGCCCCTATGTTTATATGACATGCCATCCTCTGCCTACTTTCCCTACCACCCACAGTCTGTTATATTTAATTTTTCTAGGCACCTTAAACACTATTCATTTTCCCTAATTTCCTTCACTCACCAGGAATTATTCATTGTTCTTCTCTCCCATGTTCAGGCATGTGTCCCATGTCACCCCAGGGGAGGCTGTCATGTCACAAGACGTTGTTACTAATGATCTTGGAATTATTTCCCTGCCCCCAACCTGGGACTAATGTAATTATTTCAATGTGCTTTTTCTTAAGCCACAGCAATGCAATTTATCTTCAACATTATCATTTTAAACATCTGTTAATTATTAACAATTTACTGCTCCTCTTGCACAAAATGCTATTTGGTAACATTTAGTAATTAGTTATGTACACATACCAAGGATTTTACAGGCTTGTTGTAAAATAGCAGGCCATTTCAAGGATTTCTCTCTTGGTAGAGACATTTGTAGGGAAAAGAGTTATATAATTACTAAATTACATTCATATCAAAAACACTTTTCCTGAGTGCAAGTAGTCTAGGTTTGCTTAAGCTTCTCTTTTTTATTTAACTAAGAAAATATCATGCCATATCTATCTTATATTGCTATCATCTCTCCCTTCCAAGGACCACATCTTCTGTTACAAGAGGGAGACTGTGCTTCAAGGGAGTAGCAGAGATGGTTTCGATATATTTAAAAACTGCTCAGTTTTAGTATTCTGAATTTGAGGACTTGTCTTGGAGAAGAGCAACAATGAAATGGTTTTGGATAAAATCTCAAAAACTCGAGAACAAGAAATAGCCAAAGTATTGGCTACATTATTAACCAGAATGATAATATCTTATAACTGCTATAGGAATGTTACTTTTATAAAAGTGAGAAATTTCCTGTTTTTCTATTTGCTTGCACATAATTGTTTATAGTTATGAAATAGACAAAAGAAGCTCTAAAGTCAATAAATCTTTTTAACAGTACACATATGCAGCAGTTAGGCAAAATCCTGTGCCATCTGGGTAGACCATGAAGAAAACAAAAATATTTTTGTACAGCTTCATATTGAAGACAGTCTGTATACCTAATGGCCGTTTTTCTTTGTGAACTACCAGTGTTCATTTTTCTATTCTACAGAGCTTCTTTTCAAATTTCATCTTAATACCTTTAAGTATCTGTATTTTTAATATACAGACTTATACTACACAATAATAATCTGACTTTACTTAAGCTTACACATTAGTTTTGAGATATAATTATTCTTACCAAGCATGTTTTAAGGCAATATTTTACTCTATTAATTTCATCTTTTTAAAATGAATATTAAGAAAAACAAATGTGTTTATAAGTGAACAAGAGTATGTAAAAAAAATTAATTGTATTGAAACTACTGGTAGTATCCTTACTTTCCAAGTGTTACATCCTCTGTTGCAAGGACACGTTTCTATTTAATTACTGAAACATTTCCAAACCTCAGGTTTTAAGGTTAATTAAGTCTGAAGTCTTAAAGTTAATTAAGAGTCTTAAAATACAGTTTAAGTTGACACTAAAGAACAATAAATCTGCTTGGTATTAAATACTTATGCCTAAAATTTTACTCACATAAAGGTAATTCTGTTGGGTTAGTAATTTGTAGCATTGCTTGAAGTTTACAATAATGTTTAAAGATGTCCATTATTTTAACTCAATATAGTTCTGTATTTATATCTCTGCAATCTTAAAATTTCAGTATAATGAATAATCACTTATCTGATCTATAAGACAAATTGAAGTTGTCTCCAATTAATTAGGCTCCTTATCAGAACATAAATTAAAGTCATACATGAACTAAAATGTTTTTATTTTCTCCCACACTGTGAAAATGTTTAATTTGTTCAAGTATTTACTATAATTAGGAGTGTTAAATATTGTAGCTTTATATAAAATATTTATTTATGAAATATTTCCTTATCAATGATTAAAATATTTATATACTAGAATTAAAATTTTTCTTTGAATAAAATGATAAAATCTCAGTAAAGAAAGGTTTTTAAAGGATGGCTTCACACCAATTTTTTTAAATCTTTTTTTATGATGTTAATAACCAAGGCTCTATCCATTAACTGAAATTCAATTCCTTCCTCTTTGGAGACTTCCCTTTTTTTCTGTGAGGAAGACATAATTATTTTCAGAGCCAATTGTGGAAAACTTCCCTGAAATACAACTGATGTAGAAATTATTGTTTCTATATAAGCATTTTTTTCAATGATCTATTTCTTTGCAAATATTAAGGTGAATATAAAGGATCTGAACTGTATTGGGGATTTTGAAATGAATTTGGACCAATTCAGGCATCTCTGAGATCTCCGTATTTGCATGGGTTTTCTTAACTGCTACATTTATCAATCCATCATTTATTTTTATAGATTTCTTATTGTCTTTAAGAGGTTATGTTGGCAATGTTCTATGTAGCCTGAATCCTCTCCAAAATGGCTACAATTAACTTCAGCTTTTCACTAAGCTTCTGATTTCAGAATTCAGTCCATTAAAAAGTAGCAGCTAAAATGCTTCTATCATTTTATTAGGACCTCTGAAACCACTATGTTACATAAATAACTGATACAGCCAGACTAGGTAATTTGCTATTGACTCTCCAGAGTTTTGTGTACAACTTAATATTTTGGTTCATGATAAGATAACTTAGAGTCAATAACAGTCACAGTGATTTACAAAATAGTAAGTTGTAGCAGTAATTTACAAAATTATTTTATTTAATCTTTTTATTTTAAAATTATTTCAGACTTACAGAAAAGCTATACAAATTATATGAAGGTATAATTTTCATATACCTTTCATACAGATGCTGCAAATGTTAACATTTCAATCACATTTGCATTATTATTCTTTCTATATATAAACATATACCTAAGCATTATTTTGAAGCAATTGAGAGCAAGTTGAGGACTTGTTGCCTGATTGCCCTTAAATACTTCAGTGTATATTTCCTATAAATGAGGGCATTCATTTATATAACCAAAGCACGAATATCAAAATCAAGAAATTAACACCAATACAACATTATTAACTAATCCACAGACCTTATTCAAATTTCACTAATTAACCTACTGTCCTTCAGAATGCACAAGAAAATAGCACTTTTGTTTTTTTCTAGTACAGGATCTAATCCAGGAATACATAAGTTGTGTTTAGTTGTCATGTCTTTTTAGTCTCCTTTAATCTGAAAAAGTTCCTCATTCTTTTTTTTTTTGTGCCCTTGATATTTTTGACTCGATAATCAGTCATTTGGTGGAATCTTCCTCAATTTAGGATTGTCTGAAGTTTCATCTTGATTAAATTTGGGCTATGCAATTTTGTCGAGAATGCCAACGAGGTGATGTTGTGTTCTCTCACTGCATCCTATCAGGAGCCACATGATATTTACTTTTCCTTTTACTGGTAAAGTTTATTTTGATCACTTAGTTAAACATGTTTAACCAGGTTTACTTGTAAACGTGTTGACCAGGTTTCTTCCCTGAAAACTTTCAGTTTCCTTTCTGTAGTTAACAAAGTCTTTGACAGGGATTTACTCTGAGATGATAAAAATATCTTTTTATTTTCATCAAGCTTACACTCACTAGTTTTAGCACATATCGATGATTTTTGCCTGAAAGAATTACTAATAGAGCGCTGCCAAATGATGATTTTTCTAACTCCAGTGTTTCTTCTATTTTTATTACTTGGCATTCTGTTGTAAGGAAGAGCAATCTTCCCCTCACCCCCATTTGTTTGTTTAGTCATGGCAGTATGAACTCATGTTCTTATTGAATGGTTCATAATCCATTGTTACCATTATTTATTTTGATGCTCAAATTGTCCCTTCTTTGGCCAGTGGGAATTCTTATGCTCTTTGCTATGCCTCCATTCATCTTTCAGCACTTCCTTATAATACAGTTGAATTAAAGTATTTTAAACGGACTTCACAAGAGGCCTGTGCCATCTTTTGGGGAATACCTTATCCCCATCTTATAGGGCAGATATGATAAGAAATTTTGTTGCTGTTTGAAGTAAGGACTTCTCTAAGATGATTTGTTTTGATCATATTAAGAAAGACTTGCAATGGCCATCTGTGATGGATTAAATATGGCCATAGAGTCTTTGCAGGCCCTTCCATCAAGCTTTGTGACTTGCTTTGATTGGCAGAATGTGCAACTTCTACTTTCACCTTCTTGGAATTGGCCCTGAGATTGTCATGTAAAGATGCCAGGCTAGCCTCTGAAGGATGAAAGTCTGCCTGGAGGAATAGCAACGTATGCGGTGACAACAAGTTCCAACTGTTCGACATGAGAGTAAAGCCATTCTGGATCTTCCAACACAGCTGCCCTCCAACTGAATGGGTTGTATGAGTGAGCTCAGGCAAAATCAGCAGAAGAACCATTTGGCAAACACACTGCACTGTGAAAAAGAATAATTAATCCTTTAAAAAAATCCTTTAAATTTTGAGATCATTTGTTACCCAGCAATAGTTAACTAATGCACCATTGTAAATTCAAATTATTTCTAGTTTAATAGTACCATTTTCTTAAGTTATTGAGAGCTTTTCTCAATAATGCATAAATAGGTAGAATATTCTCTTTGAGTCTCCTTAGCTGGTCAATCTATTTGTTTTGAGTTTGATAGCCTTATGGTCACAAAAAGGATACACCCTGAAGTGTTAATCTTGATTTTTGGAGATGTTCTGGGCTAAATGATCTCAATGTGGGTCATACACCTCTGGAGTTCCTGAGAGATCTAAAAGCACAAGACTATTTTTAAAATAATATTAAACTATTTGCCTTTTTCACTGAGTTGGCATGAGGCAAAAGCAATGGTGGATAAAATTGCTCCACCAAACTCTATTAATTTCATCTTTTTAAAATGAATATTAAGAAAAACAAATGTGTTTATAAGTAAACAAGAGTATGTAAAAAAAATTAATTGTATTGACACTTTTACTTTCCAAGTGTTACATCCTCTGTTGCAAGGACAGGTTTCTTATATTGCTATTATCTCTCCCTTCTGAGGACCATATCTTCTGTTACAAGAGGGAGACTGAGCTTCAAGGGAGTAGCAGGATTTGTGGTGTGTTGCTGGATTTTATTCATAGTAAAACAAAAAATGTGTTTTACTTAAGAATATTCTTAATGAGGCAGTACAAATGATTACTATTATTAAATATCAACCTTGAATATTCATCTTTTTAATACTGTATGTGTCAGAGTGGGAAATACATGTATAGCACTTCTGCTGCATATGAAAATATGGCTGTCTTAGCAAAATGCACATTAGAAATAATTTGAAAGGTAAGCTCAACTACTGGTTTTTTTTATGGAACAGTATTTTTACTTGAAATAACAATGAAGGTTATTTAGAGTTGGGCAATTGGCCAACACTCTGAAAATAATGAAACATATCTTTCACTTCAAGAAAAACATCTGCTGCCATTTGTTGCCAGCAATATATTTGAACTTTCAAGTAAAAGATTAGAATTTTGGAAAACTTGTATCTGCCAATAGGAGGTTCATAGGTTCATCATACTCATTTGATGAGATCAGTCATGATACTGGGTAAAGTTTTTTTTGTTGTCATTTTATAAATGAAATTTATCAGCATTTGGAATGTCTTCATAACTCAGTAAATAAGTATTTTCCAAATGATAAATGCACAATGTTACAAAATCAGGTGCCTAAAAAATCTATTCAAGCAAATTAGAACAATGGATTTTAACATAATAGCATGCATATGGTATTAGATTTTACATGCCAACTAACCTCTTAAAAACTACCACTTGTTGAATTTTGGTGTGAAAAAGAATATTCACAATGATCTGAAAGAATATTTTAAAATTTCTCCGTGTTTCAACTATATATCTTTGTGAGGCCAGATTTTCTTCATTTCTTAAACTAAACAACATGTTCAACAGATTGAATGCAGAGGCAGGTATGAGAATATAGCTATCTACTATTAAGTCAGACATTGAAGAGTTTTTGTAAAAAAGTAAATGCTATTCTTTTTACTAAATATAATTTTGTTCAGAAAATTTTAGTTCTTTTTTGATAAACTATGTTAATATGACTTTTTATTAGTTTTAAAATAATATTTTTCTTAGTTTTAATTTGCAATATGTTAAATATCAATGGGGATACTCCCATAAAAATGCCAATTGGGGTCTTCAATTATTTTTAAGACTCATAAAGGAATCCTAAGACCAAAAGCTTGAAAACTGCTGCTCTCAGTAAATGGGCAGTTATGTATATCCAAGGTTCTAATAGACTCTCACTATGTATAAACACAAAGGCCTACAAGTAGCTTTTTTGAACATTTTTTTTCTAAATTTTGTTTTTGTATTTTTTATAGAGGCAGGGTCTCTCTATATTGACTAGGCTGGTCTTGAACTCCTGGCCTCAAGCAATCCTCCCTCGTTTGCCTCCCAAAGTGCTGCATTTACAGGAGTGAGCCACTGTGTCCAGCCAGCGACTTCTTAAATTTATACACAAGCATACAGAAAATCCTGAATGAAATATTATATTCTAGCCAATGTGACAAATGTGTCCCAAAGTAAATGCTTCAGGCAGAAGACAATATATAGTCATGATTCCTCAAACATTCCTAGAATTCCTTAACATAAAGCATTGACCAGAACCATATGGTACCATTTCTAGTTCCCCTTCCTGGGAGAATCTGACACCCCCACATATCAAATCACCTTTGCAAGTGCTTTTTTTGAAGGAGGTCACTGAGGACACAGACTACAGACCCAAACTTCCTCTCTAAGCTTTTACCTTAGATGGAGAGATGTCTCAAAAGCAATCATCATTTAAAATGGCTGATGCACAATCACCTTTAAAAGTGGCCAAATAATAGCCCCTGAAAGATGCCTACTCCCTAATGCCTGGAATCTGTGAATATGTGTAATGTTACATGGCAAAAGGAACTTTGCAGATGTAATTAAGATTATAGCCCTTAAAATGAAGATTATTCTGGCTTTCCTGGATGAGAAAATCATATGAACTCTTAAAGGTAGAAAATTTTCTATGACTGGAGATGGAAGAGATGTGACTGAAAGGGAACCCAGATAGATTAAAGCGTAAGAAAGACTTGATATACTGTTGCTGGTTTCAAGGTACAGGGAGCAATAGAATGGAAGAGGTGCAAGCAGAATTAAAGAGCTGAGAGAAGCCTCTAGCTGACAGCTAGCCTAGAAAGCCAGTTCCATAACCACAAAGAACTGAATCTGGCCAACAAACTAAATGAGCTGAGAAGGAGATTCATCCCTAAAGCCTCCCTTCAGGAAAGAATGCGGCCTAGCTGGCACCTTGATTTTGGCCTTGTGAGCTGAAGAACCAGCTGAGCCACACTATGATACAGGAGGTAAGAAGAAATTACTTAGGCAGATGGAAGGGTATGGGAGTCCTCAGTAAGGGTTTTCTTTTTAATGAAAAGCAGCCCCAAATCATTTTCTAACAAAGAGCAGCCTGTAAAGTCGAGCTGCAGACAGAGACAAGCAAGCTGGGAGTTTGCGCAGGTGAATGCTGGCAGAACTAAGGACTAGACATGTTCAAGATGGTGGCTCCATCTTCCCTTCTCTTTGTAGGTCACTTGTACAGTAAGAAGCAGACAAGATGGCACTGATCAATGGGAAAGCTTATTTGCGTAATAAGATCAGGGTGGGGCGACCAGCCTTCCCACACACTATGTAAATATTATACCTAATGGTACCAATCTGTGAGCCCTATGTAAATCAGACACCGCCTCCTCAAACCTGACTCTAAAATTCGAAGCATCTGCCACTTGCCAGTCTTTTCCACTCAGAGACCTTTCTCTACAGAGACAGCTGTTTCTTTCTCTTCCCTTCCGCCTATTAAACCTCAGTTCCTAAACTCCTCATGTGTGTGCATGTCCTAAATTTAACTGGTGTACGATGACGAACCCCAGGGTATATACCCCAGACAATGTAGCCCCTTTGGTTGTACCTGGACTTCTGATCTAAAGTATCCTGAAATAATAAATTTGTGTTGTTTTAAGAGGTGAATTTATGATCATTTGTGATAATAGCAATAGAAAACGAATACATTGGCCATTGGCATTTGATATAAGAACACTCTGAGAATGAAACCCATTTTTCACATGTCAGTGAAGACTTCCAGTAGAAGCTCAGGTACTGGAAGACTGGGGCAACACGTTGAGATCCTTCTCAACGTGTTACTGTGCTGGTCTTTGATCCTCTCCACTCTGGTGGATCCTTGTGAAAAAAGCTAATCCTGATGAGTCCTCCAAAACTATGGGATAAACTTTCCTGACAATAATTATGAGTTCATGTCAACATTTTAATGTAATTTTGTTACAATTGAAAAGCTTCTTGCAGGCAATTTAGGGATTTCTCTCAATAAGTGGCATTTATAGAAAAAAAACAGGTGATTCAATAATCATGAATCGTGTCCATGGATGGACAACAGGGAAAGAGAAATGAACATCTGCTTAAAGGTCAACTGACAGTCATCTGGCTTACAAGTTTCCCAAAGAATGCTAAAAACAAATAAAATCTATCAGAATAGTGCGTGTTTTATTAGGCATGCTATTCCTTCCCAGACATAAATTGTGAATTATATTACACTAAAGGTTCCGTGTAAGCCAATCAAGTATGGGATGTTTTATTTTCAATGTTTCCCCCGTTAATGAGTTAACTCCTATTCATACTTTATATCTCATATGATGTACTACTTCCCTACAGGCACCTTACATGACCTTTCCAATAATTCCTTGCCCTCTATTATGCACCTGCAATGTACTTAAATCCCCCTTATCTCTCAATAACTCGTGCTACACTTGCGGTGTTACATTTGTTTCATTGGTTGCTTAAATAATGTGTCTCTCACTTACTAGACTTTAAACTCCCTATGGACAAGGATCATGATTATTTTTGTTGGTTATTAGCTTCTCAGAGTTTAGTAGTCCCGGCAATACAGTAAGTGTTTGGTGAAGATTTTTAAATGGATAGATGAATACTATATCATTTAAATGAGGTAAAATATATGAAATTCTTAATAGAAAAATTGTAGAGCTTCCTTCTTACACAATGGTTTACAGCCATATAGGAGGACTGGTGATATGTACAATGTTTGAGAACCATTGCTCTAGTCATAGTATTAAAATGAAATTTCGGCCTGATTTAGAGAAACTTTGTTCTGGTTAGAAACTGGCTTATTTTACAGTTGAGGAAAATTTGGACTTCAGCAAGTTTACTAAAATCAGATAGAAGAATCAGAGGTTAGAGAATATTCTTAGGTTTCTCATCTATTATTTTAATGAATAGAAAAGCATCCCTAGGAAAAGACAGAACTTTTTACGGCAAGTAGCAATTGCACCATGGTAATAACAATGGGAGTATGTCTGTAAACTGAATATTTAGTTTCTATGACTACAAATAAGATAATATCCCTAGCTGTTCTACAAAACTCATATATGCAGGGAGATTTTCTGAAGTTCTTTGTTTCAGTGGTTTCTATTCAGGATATAAAATATTCATCAAGCCCACCATGGCTTCTTTCTTTCTTCTCCACACTTCATTCTCCTGGACACCTACTTAGTGTCTTTTAGTGAATAGCTGTAAAAATATCATGGTGCTTAGAAAAAAACTCTTTGTGAATGTTTTTCTTTGCTTCTTTAGCTGGAAGCCAAAAATATCATGTGCTTCTGTTTTCAGAGTGTAACAAAAAGAGCTTCTGAAAATACGGACGGCATTGCTGAGATAGGATGGCAGTATTTTTTAGAAACACGTTTTTATAGTACCAGATGGTCTAGTATATTCTCAAACAAATATGTCACCTATAATTTGATGAATACCTTCAAAGGTAAAACAATTTTTTTTTCAGTAGATAACAGATGGCATCAGTCAAAAGCATATCAAGACACTTTAAGAAAAAGTTGATGGCTCAGGTGCTTTAACCAACAAGATTTTCTCTAATGTACCATGCATGTTTTAGGGTCTAAAATTTGTCATCTGCAAATACTTCAGCCTCATTTCCATACTTCACTCCATAGAGAATTGAATGCAACATGTTTTATATGCTGCCTATAAAAATAATAAGAGAATTCCAAAGTTGTTTTCTGGCTCTTTTGTTTCAAGTATCTTTTATATTATGATTGAAGAAAAGTGCGTTTCTAAATGTCTTAAAACAATAAACCATTTATGTTAAAATGTAAAAATATTTGGATGGAATTAAACCAAATTTTACCTATGTCGGTGTAAGGTTATATCAATAGTGAACTTTTGTAGTGTTTTTCTTAAAGCTGCAAACAGATGAACATAAAGAAAAAAAAAGTTCTAAAGCTGCAGCGTGAGTTATTAAGGAATATTTAAAATATGAGTCATTATTTTTGCTCCTGTTTTTGGAAAATGATATTGTAACAGGGACATGGTTTAGAAACCCCAACAAACTGTTATATTGATAGTAAGATCTAATGATATACACAAGCATGAGTGGTAAGAAGGTATAACAAAAATTAAAAAAGTTATCTTCCTGCATGCATTCATATTCATTTATAAACTGAGGTGGAACCCCATAATTTGCCATTTAAGCTGGGATATGTTTGTAAAAGGGGCACTGCTTATAGCTATGGAATAATTGTAGATGTAGACTGAGAGTGTCCCAGGAAAATTGGAATAAATGTTCTCCCCAGGTATACACAACCAGTGCCATGATAAATGCATGTAATGCTTTCTCAATGGCATGTTTTGGAGAGTGGCCACATCTTGGCCACTTTGGACTTGAGTGGGTAGGTAATGCCAATGATTTTGTGTTTTCTAGAGTATCATTATTGTTTTCAGACTTTTGTTCCAACATTATAGGTCAAAGACTTGTTTTAAAGATTATTTACAATTCTCCTTAATACAGACCTCAAATAATTAAATATATGTTTGTTTAAATGTAATGGGATTAAAATTCTGCCTACAAGTATGATATAATAGATCATGGGAAGGCAATGAGCCCACAGTCCCCCTGTAACAAATTAAAAAAACAAGATAAATTTAAAAATTGTTTTAAAAAGATATTGGAGAGCTTTGTA
Organism: Papio anubis; assembly: GCF_008728515.1. Classification (NCBI taxonomy): domain Eukaryota; kingdom Metazoa; phylum Chordata; class Mammalia; order Primates; family Cercopithecidae; genus Papio; species Papio anubis. The sequence goes on from NC_044979.1 coordinate 81,272,042, forward strand.
AATAAGAATAGATGAAATAAAATTCCAGAGACCAAAGAGCCTTTCTTGGGTGAGTTTCATGTTTGTCAGCTATATTCTTCTCATGGAGCAATTGCCTGCATAGTCTGGAAAAAGATGGGCCTTAGTCTAAAGAGAGAATCCTACTGAAAAAATGTTGGAGCTTTTGATAATTGTACCGGCTAGGATGATTGATAGATCCAGAGGAAACTCAAAAGTATGGTTGATTTTTCCTATGGGACATAAGGCTGGAGATTGGTCTGAACTTTAAAAGGTAAGATGAAGTTACTTTGTTTCCTTCTGCCTAGAGATAAGGTCCTGCTAGAGGGATGAGGATTGACATGCCTAATTTCCCCATTAAAATATTTGATACATCAATACATTTGTATTTAAAGCAGGAAACTCAAAATCTTAAAGAACTAAAAGAGCCAAACTCAAAATCTATAAAGATCAGAACCCATAGTTTTTAAGAAACAGAGATCTTTCAGGGTCTACAGAAAAAGTCCAAGGTTCCTATGACCAAGAAACATTTGAACAAACGGTGAGTTACCTTTTACTAAAACTGCTATCTAGAGCTGACTCAGCTAAATCTATGATTGGATTTAAGTGAACAACTTTTTACTTTAACTGCCTAAGGGGGAAAAGAATAACCTTCATTTGGGGAGAATAACACCACAAGCAGGTGTTACAATTATTTTTTGCACAATGTCTGACATGTAATGCAAATTATGGGAATATGAAATATAGGATAATGTGAATAATAGCAAAAACAGCCAATAAAAGCAGACCTCAAAATAATTCAGGTTTTGGACATAATGAAGACTTTAATATTTAAAATATATTAAAACATTTTTTAAAAAATGTTAAAAATTTTTACTAGTTTAATTTAAAAATTAAAAATTTAAATTAAAAAATTTAAAAATACTAGTGAAAAGTCTCAGTATTTTGACATAGGATTAGAATCCATTAAAGAGAATAAAATTGACATTTATAAGTAAACATATAAAATCTGACATTAAGAACACTTTGGGAGGCTTATCAGCAAACTGGATGAAATGGAAGACAGTAAACTTGAAGATGGGCCAATAAAAGCTATTAAAACTGAAGTGAAGAGGGGAAAAAAAATAGAACAAATCAGAGCACAAGAAACACAAGACAAAAGAAAAGCTCTCACATACATATGCTTGGTGTATCAGAAGCAGAGTATAGAGAAAATTAGGCAGAAGCAACATTTGTAGACATAACATTTGGGGATTTTCCAAAATTGAAAGGAGATATTCACCCACAGGCACAAGAAACTCAGTGAACTCCAATTAAAATATGTGTAAAGAAAACGAGGCGTGTGATATTAAAACAGCTCAAAACCACAGTAAAAGAAAAAAAAAACCTTGAAAATCAGTCAGAAGTAGAAAACACACTTTATCTTTAAAGGAGCAGCCAGCAGTAAGGCTGATGGCTAAATCTGCAGGAGGAACTATGGAATCCTGAAGACACTAGAAGGATGTATTTAAAGTGCTTAAAGGAAAACAATTACCAACAGAGAATTTTTTACACAGCGAAAATATCTTTCAAAAATGAAGAAGCTAGATGCAGTGCATTATCTCAGATTGGATCCTGGGACAGAAAAAGAACATCAATAGAAAATATGGTAAAATATGAGTAAACTCTGTAGTTTAGTCAATCAATAGCAGTGTTTGTGTTTTGGTTTTGAAGTTTACCATGGGTATATAAAGGGTTAACATTAGGGGACTCTGGGTGAAGCTATACAGAAACTCTCAGTACTATCTTTGGAAGTTTGATAAAAATCTAAAATCTTTCAAAAGAAAGGTTTGTTTAAAAAATAAAGGTGAAATAAAGAAGTTATATTTGTCACCAGTAGAAGCAGATTATAGAGTATGCTAAAAGAAATTCTTCATATGCAAGAAAAATGATCCAGACAAAAGCTTAGAATTACAGAAAGAAATAAAAGGCAATAGAGGGGGCCGGGCGCGGTGGCTCACGCCTGTAATCCCAGCACTTTGGGAGGCCGAGATGGAGCGGATCACGAGGTCAGTAGATCGAGACCATCCTGACTAACACGGTGAAACCCCGTCTCTGCTAAAAATACAAAAATTAGCCGGGCGCGGTGGCGGGCGCCTGTAGTCCCAGCTACACGGGAGGCTGAGGCAGGAGAATGGCCTGAACCCGGGAGGCGGAGCTTGCAGTGAGTGGAGATCGCGCCACCGCACACCAGCCTGGGCGACAGAGCGAGACTCTGTCTCAAAAAAAAAAAAAAAAAAAAAAAAAAACAATAGAAAGTGTAAATATATGAGTAAATATGAAAAGATATTGGTGTTTTAAACAACAATAGAAATATCTTTGGGGTTTATACACAGGTAGATGTAAAATATGTGATTAAAATGGCACAACTGTAAAGAGATCTGTAAATGGAATGGAATTGTAAGATTTTTGTGCTGTTTGAAAGTGATAAAAGAACTTAATTTTAGAAGGATTGTATGATGGTAAAAATGCATATGATAATCTACAGGGTAATCACTAAAATTAATACAAAAAGGTATAATAAATAAGTTAAAATAAGAAATAAAAGGCAGTAAATTTTAAAAATTGATTAATTCTAAAGAAGGCAGGGAAGGATGAAAATAGGAACAGGCCAAGCATGGTGACTCCCACCTGTAATCCCAGCACTTTGGGAGGCCGAGGTGGGTGGATCACCTGAAGCCAGGAGTTCAAGAACAGCCTGATCAACATGGTGAAACCCTGTCTCTACTAAAAAATACAAAAATTAGCCAGGCATTGTGGTGGCCTCCTGTAATCCCAGCTACTCTGGAGGCTGAGGCAGGAGAATTACCTGAACCCAGGAGACAGAGGTTGCACTGAGCTGAGATCGCGCCACTGCACTCCAGCCTCGGAGATAGAGAGAGACTGTTTCCAGAAAAAAAAAAAAAAAAGAAAGAAAGAAAAAATAAGGACCCCAGATAGTGCAAAGAGAAATAATTATTGAGAAATTCTTAAATGCAACTACATTAACTATTACATAAAAATGGATAAAACATGATTTAAAAGACAAATGGATTTTAGAAAATCAAATACATGCTCTTGAAAGAGACAAACTTTATAGATATAGATTGCAAGTAAAAAAAGATGAAAGAAGATACACCATGGAAATACTAATACAAAGAAATTCAGGGAGGGCAGGGTGGCCCAGGCCTGTAATCCCAGCACTTTAGGAGGCTGAGGCAGGTGGATCGCTTGAGTTCAGGAGTTTGAGATCAGCCCTGGTAACGTGGTAAAATCCCATCTCTTAAAAAAAAATGCAAAAATTATCAGGATCTTGTGACACACATCTGTGTTCCCAGCTACTCAGGAGGTTGAGGTGGGAAGATCATCTGAGCCTCAGGAGGTCAAAACTGCCCTGAGCTGTGGTTGCGGCACTGCACTGCACTGAGCAACAGAATGAAACCCTGTCTAAAAAAAGAGGGAAAGAAATGTGCCTATAAAAAAACAAGGCAAAGAAGAATTTACTGCAAGAAATTTTTGCTAGATTACAATGTAAAAGAGGAATCCATTTAATAAGATGCCAAGGCAATCCTAGCTTTGTACTTAATAACATCGTTTAAAAAATATATATTGACAAGATTAAAATGAGAAATAGATAAATCCACAATCACAGTTAAAGATTTTAACATCATCTAAATAGTTGGTGAAACAAGCAGACAAAAATTGGGAAAGATACAGGAGACTTGAACAACATAGAATATCGTTAACTTCTGGGTGGGAGCATTGTCCTGAAGGGAAATGAGAGAGACTTCTTGGATACTGGAAACATTCTAGATCTTGATCTGGGTGGTGATTGCATTTAACATTTGTATACATAAATATGTTACACCTCAGTAAAAGCATATAAAATCTGTTATTGGCCAAATACTTAGGTAAAAATGTTTAATATAGTATGTTTCTTTTATATTTTACAAAACCGTTGAGGCTGAGTAATAAATTATCCTGTATTCGAGGTTGTTAGCATGTTTAAATGATATTTGATGGAGAGGAAAAGTCACAAAACTCATCTTAGTTATAAAGACATCGTGACACTCAGTAGAGGTAAAGGTTCCAGTATTTTAAAAATATAATGAGAAATATGGGTTAAACTGTGTTATAAGATATGCATCAGGAAATACATTATCTTTTTAATAAAAATTGTGAAAGCAGGATATTACTGTAAATATTGCTAGATCTAGGAAGACCAATAAGTAGTCGCTAAACTTTGAGGATCTTTCAAAGAGTACATTCTGAAGTTACTATTTATTTTCTGGAGTTGTGTTAGACAATGCTAGCAGGATAGGATATTCTAGTATACGTTATGTTTTTTAAGAACCCTCAATTTCATTCAGTTCTCATACCAACTTTCTAACTTATTAATGATCCATATTTTTCATATGAAGCAGACTCACGTTTCTGCTAGTTAATAGCAACCACATGATTTTTTGTGGTTGTTGCTAGTAAGAGCTATTATTTAGACAAGAATTTGAAAAGCACCATAGAGAAATCTTTGCAATATGGGCTTTGTTCTAAGAGCTCTATATAGTAATTTTGAGCATTAGAAACTTCAAAATCTGCAGATAATTTTTGTTCAGTGTATTTTGCAACAATTATTACACATTCAGGAAGCAACTATGATACACATTAGTGCTGTCATAGTTGAGGCATTTGCAGGATTAGAGCTGGACTGAGAGGGTAGATAGGCTTTGTAGGAAAAGAATGAGAAAGTTACCTAGTACTACAGGATATGTTGCTGACAGACAACTCAGCTGTCAGCTGCTTTGGGGATTGTTTCATCTCAAGAGAATTGTCAAGCCCAAAGTCATGTCTCCTTCTGGAGTAACCTATATCCAATGACTTGAAGAGTTTATATAAAGGCTTGGCCTCCTTGCCCCAGGTTTGGACTTTGAGAGGTCATCCCAGCTCTAGAACACACTATGGGACTGACTGACATCTTCATTGAGACTGCTTTGCATCCAAACTTCTGTTTCTGTCTGGTTCTTCTTTCTTTCCTTTCCCCCAAGCATGTTGCTTCCAAGAGCAAAGCTAATGTCAGCCTCAGAATTTTTTCTGCATGAATATATAACTAGAAGAAGGTTGTTTATTGCTTGGGACGGAGAAGAAAACTGGAGAATTGTATCTCTACCTGGAGGTGAGAGTAGCTGCCACTGGAGGCCATTGGGGCCATTAAAAGTCATCGGAGGCCATTCACAGCAGGGCCAGGGACACCAAAGCTTAAAAAGAAGGACAGAAAAAAGAGGAACAAGGGAGCTGCTTTGCATATGTACATCTGTAATTCTTAGAAGACATTGGTAGATGCTTTGAGTTCCTATGGGATCTGGGGTGTACTGTAACCTTATGATCACAGAAGAGTGAGGCCTGGGATTCAAGTTCATGGAATTCTTCATGGGGACGTAGGTTTAGAAGATAAGAGGAAGTGGAAGAATAATAAACGTTATGTCAAAAGTTTCATGAAACATTTGGAAAAGATCCTACAGTGTTAATTTTTTTATTCCTTAAATAGTTGCTTATTGGCAGTGGGCTGAGAAGGGAGATGTACAGACAACATCACACACCAGCATCACAAGGTGGGCAAGAGTGAAGAGAAAGAGTGGTCTGGATCTCCGGATGAGGTCCCTTCTCCAACACTGATGGTAGGAGGAGGGATGGGCTAGGAGTGTTGAGGTGCATGAAGGAAATACATTTTATGAATAATCTTGAAAAAGAATTATAGTAACTAGAGGTAGGAGATGACTTGAGGAATTAAAAGGAGAAGGTTGGGAGTCTCATAATAAAAATGAACCATGCCCCACAGATTAACTGTGGCTTTTTAAACAAAAATTTTGTGATTCAGACATGATATGGAGCATCTTGGGACTGACCACAGACTTTACTAAGAGTCCAGTTAGTGTTTCTTATGGAGAGGAAATATAAGCCATAGTCTTTGTCTTTGAGAGGAGATATGATTTTCTTTTACAGAAAGAGTTATAGAAAAACACAACCCAAGGCAATGCACTTACTGAAAGATAAACAGAATGGTGATGTGTCCTTGTAAGTTCCCAGACACTTAAATTGGAGATTAAATGGTGGTGTATCATTGCTCATAAATTTGTATGCTTATTTCTGTCTAGAATTCAGAAGTGCTGTAAGATGGGTATTAGTAGTTTGAGCTCTTGCTCAAAATATCTGAAAATCCAATATCTGTTTGGTTATAATCTTATTTTTCTGCAAGTATGCCATGGGAAATTATTCTTTCTCAGGAAAAATACAGAGATGCAGAGTTGATATCTTCTCATTTTGAAGAGACATGTTGAGGCCATGTGATTCCTGAAGGCCATTGCTTAGGAAGTTTTCCTTGGTCTTTACCAACTTCTTTGGTGCTGCGGCACACTTCGAGATTTGCAAATCAATGGCTTTGGTCTAGCATCCTACAGAGCTTGGTGTTCCTGTTCTCCATCTCCTCTAAGATGCTGATTCCTACTCTTGAAATCTCTTTCCTTTCTGTTGTTTTGTCTTTAAAGGATTATCCCTCTAGAAGCAGTAGAATTAAACATTTTCTATACATTTAGTTTTATAAGAATCTATTGAACTGTCTTCATTTCTCTAGAGAAACAAGGTTCTATATGTCCCACTGTGTTGTGTACATTGGGCACGCCATCAAAACGCTGGACTACTTACTTTCCATAGCTCCGGATGCCTTTCTAGGGTTTAAAGGCTATGCTCTACTGTTATTTTCTAGAATTCTTCCAGGTTTAGTATCTTGGCTTGACAGCCACCACCCCAATCGCTTTCTGTTAATACTCATTGATTGGAGGAGTACATGTGTATTGAGATCTAGAAATAAGCCTAAGCAACCCATCTCTTTCTAGGTGGAGTGTGCAACCTGAAATACAGGATAAAAAGGAAACCTACCTTACCGATTGTAATAAAAGTAACTTGGGCACTTAAAACAGCTCAGGGCTGGGCGCGGTGGCTCATGCCTGTAATTCCAGAACTTTGCAAGGCCAAAACAGGCTAATCACCTGTGGTTAGGAGTTCGAGACCAGCCTGGCCAACATGGTGAAACGCCATCTCTACTAAAAATACAAAAAATTAGCCAGGCGTGGTAGCGCACACCTGTAGTTGCAGCCACTCGGGAAGTTGAGGCAGGAGAATCGCTTGAACCTGGGAAGGGGAGGTTGCAGTGAGCCTAGATCGTGCCACTGCACTCCAACTTGGGCAACAGAGCAAGGCTCTATCTCAAAAACAAACAGACAAACAAACAAAAAACAGCTCAGGATAAATTTGTAAGCCTATTTGGTTTTTCCCATTATTTCATATAATATCTTAAATTTTTTTGTAGTTTTTTGTCCATGATTCCTAGTGTAGGATCATTCTCCTGGTAGTCAATAATTTCCACATTGCCTCGAGGAGAATTAAAATTGTTATAATTAGAATGCAGAAAGAATCAATAGCTGTTCAGTTTTTGACTTTCAAAATAGACTCTTGAAATTCACATCAAAATCAATATTTTAAAAGGCCAAAGATTGTGCTTTTTAAGAACAAATTTGATTGGGGGGGGGGGGGCGGGAACAACCCCGGAAAGTAGCAGGCACATAATAGAATAGAAAGAGAACAGAAAGATCCAACTCTTCTATTTCTGTCCCCTCCCTGTAGGACATTAGATGAGCCATAATTGGTATATTCATTAGGAATTACATTTGCGTGTGATGGAAACCAGCCATACGTGCCTTAACCAAGCACAGGTTAATTTAAAATGCCTAGGAAAAGTCATTCTAGACTGGCATGGCAGTTCCATGATGGCAATATTCTGGACTTGGTCTTTCTGCTCAGTTATCCAGTTACCTCTCTTTGGTTCTCATTGGCATGGTGATTGCATGATCACAAGATGGGTGCTCCAGCCCCATGTCCGTGTTCTGACTAGACAGAAAGAGAAGAGGAGGCAAGCAGTAAGGAGGACAGGGGAAAGTAAAACACATGGAGAAGTATGCTAAGTTTGTATAAGTCAAAGTTGGCTCTGCCACACCTAGTTACAAAGGAGTCTGGGAAATGTTTTATTTTGTTTATCATATTTTAGTGTGGCTTTCCCAAGGAAAGAAAGAGCAACATCAGCTTGGGGGTGGAGGGACAGAAGGTTAGGGGGATTGCTACTCGGCTTTTGGCTAAGATGAAGTGTGAGGGTTAGATGGAAAATAAGAGGAGGTTGGTGAGACTTGAGACATGTGGTACCCTCTCCCTGAGGGTATGGAGAGAAGCTGACTGAATATCATTGTGCTAGTGCCATGAGCTTCAGGTAGTTTTTGCAAGGAATCCTCATGAACTGCTCCTTTTAGGCCAAGGGAGGGCCTTCCATTGACACCTGCCTGAAGCTTTTATGGAGTGTATTTGAATTTGTCCCCTCTTTTTTTATTTCTTCTACTTTTACTTTAGGTTCTAGGGGTACATGTGCAGGGTTTTTTATACAGGTAAATTGCATGTCATTGAGGTTTGGTGTATGAATGATCCCATTACCCGTATAGTGAGCATAGTACCCAATAGGTAGCCTTCCATCCCACGCCTCCCACCCCCTCAAGCAGTCCCCAGTGTCTATCGTTCCCATCTTTGTGTAAATGTGTATTCAACGTTCAGTTGCCACTTATAAGTGAGAAAATGCAGTATTTGGTTTTCTGTTCCTGTGTTAGTTTGCTTAGAATAATGGCCTCTAGCTCCATCCCTGTTGCTGCAAAGGACATGATTTCATTCTTTTTTTATGGAGTGTAGTATTCCACGGTGTACATGTACCATATTTTCTTTATCCAATCCACTATGTTTGGGCATCTTGGTTGATCCCATGCATTTGCTATTATGAATAGTGCTGCTGTGAATATATGCATGCATGTGTCTTTTTGGTAGAATGCTTTATTTTACTTTGGGTATATACCCAGTAGTAGGATTGCAGGATCGAACGGCAGTTCTGTTTTAAAGAAATTTCCACAATGCTTTCCACAGTGGCTGAACTAATTCGCTTTCCCATCAGTAGTGTGTAAGTATTCCTTCTTCTCCACAGCCTCACCGGCATCTGTGTTTTTTGTTTGTTTGTTTGTTTGTTTTTTGTTTCTTGAGACGGAGTCTCACTCTGTCACCCAGGCTAGAGTGCAGTGGCGCAATCTCGGCTCACTGCAAGCTCCACCTCCCGGGTTCACGCCATTCTCCTGCCTCAGCCTCCCGAGTAGCTGGGACTACAGGTGCCCGCCACCACGCCCAGCTAATTTTTTGTACTTTTATTGGAGACGGGGTTTCACTGTGTTAGCCAGGATGGTATCAATCTCCTGACCTCGTGATCCACCCACCTCGGCCTCCCAAAGTGTTGGAATTACAGGCGTGAGCCACCGCACCTGGCCCATCTGTTGTTTTTTGACCTTTTAATAATAGCCATTCTGACTGGTGTGAGGTGGTATCTCATTGTGGTTTTGATTTTGAATTGCCCCTTTGGAATTAGCCTTTTCAATGGTCAGAAACTCATAGTCGGTGGGTTTTATAGCACGTAAAGATGCAGGGAAGAGTAGAAAGGAGAACTCTTACCTTTGAGGAAGTGTTATGGGGTAAAATTCCTCCCATTCACCTCTCTGCTAATAACCTATGCACAAATGTTAAAGACTATCTCTTCTGTGATGAAATATGTTTTCTTAAATTCTTTATATCTTCAATTTCAGTTTTAAGAAAATTTCAAAGATGAAACAATTTGGGGAAGAAATGAGGAAGAAAAACACAAATTTTTTAATAAAGCTGTGTTTGAGCTAAATACGGCAGTAAATTCAAGAGACTTCCACCAACTTCGTCACTATAAACACACTTAGGTTGTGGGCGCCTGTAGTCCCAGCTACTCCGGAGGCTGAGGCAGGAGAATGGCGGGAACCCGGGAGGCGGAGCTTGCAGTGAGCTGAGATCCGGCCACTGCACTCCAGCCTGGGCGACAGAGCGAGACTCCGTCTCAAAAAAAAAAAAAAAAAAAAGAAATATTTTTGGACAACTTTCAGGAATGACCTTCATCACTGCTTTTAACCTTTGTGTCTGTGTGTGTGTTTCCCGTTACCCTTATAACCCTTATTTGATTTGTATTGTTACCAAAGTTGTTGCACTTCTATTGTGGGGGCATGCAATAATTGATGTTTATGTGCTCACCATTTCTTTGACTGTTGGGCAAGCAAGACGTTGCCTGTCCCAGACTTTCCTAGGGGAGAACACATTGTAAATGAGTAATGCCCCCTACAAAAAGAAGGGAAGAAAAGAAGTGCACATTTGTATAAGTAAAACCCCTTTTACTTTACATGCATAGTTTCAGAAGAGAGAGACTAGATATTCTTTCTCCCCCTAAAATACATTAGATAGATACTTCTAGAGATGTGCACTTTTATTATGCTATTCATTTGATTCATGATTCATAAAGCACCTTTGTAATGAAAGCTGGCCAGGGTCTAAGCCAACACACTGACTTTAAAGATAGGCTTCGGCCATAATTCTCTGTGCTCTGGTTAGAGCAGCAGGGAACGCCAATAGAATTTAAACTCGTAGTCTTTCAAAGTAAAATTTGATAAAGAGAAGCTTACCTAAAATATTGTTGGTAAAAATAAAAGGAAGTCAGTAACTAGGGAAAAAAAAGAAACAGAATTGTTCCCTTTTGGAGCTATATTTTCAAAGAAAACCTGTTAGTCTTTTCATTCATGCCATTAAAGTATATTCCTCCACCTTCAGAAAAAAATAGCATTATTATGCAGAAGAAAGGAGTAGTCAGATGTTTTATTTTTAGGTGAAACCAAATAGTGTGATTCGGATTAGTTGTTGCAAGTTTCAAATTCTGAGAACCTCATTCGAACCAGGGACTCATGTGGGCTTTTGGTGGATGGGGAATCTGGCTGTTTATATTCTTCTTGACACAATCCATGAGTGCTGGATTCCAACAATCACAGATAATTCTGCTTTCCATTTATTTTGATGAGTAGAGCAGTTTATACAATGCCAATACATTCTATAAATGGTTTTCTTATATAATGGGCTTTTACTCTTTTTGATGACATAATCAGAGAGGTAAATAATAGCAGAGCAGAATGAAATGGTGTCGCCAAGGGCAGAACTTACTATTACTCTTAGCATTCTGTCCCAGTAGAGTTAAAAAGCTTTAAAACAAGTTTTTTTTTTTCCATTTATTTAAAATTATTCTAGTAACCAAAAAAGTCATCTTAAGATGTGTAAGTTTTATGTTTTGCATATATTCAAGAACCTTAAATATATACTAAGGGGCAAATGAGGGAGGGAACATTTTGTATTCAGTATAAGCAAAATTCTTAGTGTTCTATATCTGGAGTCTTGGTTAGTAGTTGACATTACTGATGAAGGACAGGAAATTGGAATCTAATAGATCTACTGTACTTTGCTACAACCTGTTAGGAAATACTGCCTCAGCCGATCCATCTGTCATCTGTTTTTTTCTCCCTGACTTGAGCATTAGGTGTATGTAAATCATACAGTCTCGGGCCCTTCTTAATAATATGGCAATGGTTCTTTTTCTTTTTCGTGTTTTTCTTCAAAAATAATAACCACTTTTCATTTTCTTTTCTTTTCCTTTTTTTTTTTTTTTTTTTTGAGACACTCTCACTTTGTCATCCAGGCTGGAATGTAGCAGCACGATCTCGGCTCACTGCAACCCCTGCCTCCCGGGTTCAAGCGATTCTCCCACCTCGAACTCCTGAGTAGCTGGCATTACAGGCGTGTACCACCACGCCCAGCTGATTTTTGTATTTTTAGGAGAGACGGGGTTTCAATGTGTTGGCCAGGCTGGTCTTGAACTCCTGACCTCAATAATACAGCAGGCTGTATTATTATACAGCAGTGATCAAGTGAAATGAGGGTGACTTGAAGACAGGCACTGCAACACTGAGACATCCATCTGATCATCACCGGGGCTACTAAGTGACTCACAGCTGGGTAGCATACACAGTGAGGAGATGCTGCACACAGCGATGATTCCCATCCCCAGTGTGATGGAGTGGGATCCATCTACTCAGAATGGCAGGCAACATACAACTTAGACATTATCTCTGAAATTTTCCATTTAGTATTTTCGGGCCAGGAATATTGTCCACAAAAGTTAACCATCAGTAACTGAAACTGCAGAAAGGGAAACCATAGATAAAGAGAGCCTGCTGTATTATTCCCATTTTGCAGAGGTTTAAGAACTCTTAAGATTTGAAGCCTAGAATGTCCAAACCTAGAGTGCCCTAAAATCTGTAAGCTCTTTTTGCTGTTGTTAGTATTGCATGGCTCTCTGTGCCAGCCAGATTGAATGACCTCCAGAAATTAAGTGAGCCAGTGCCCAAGATGTCAGCCCAATTGGCTTGGTTTCCAGACTTGGTTGAGCCCAGATGCTCACCCTCCACCCTGGGGGTGGCGGACAATAACTAAAAGAGAAACATCTGATTCCTGTCTAGAGCTCTCTCCCTCTTTCCTATAGCATTGACTATTTAGGAATAGGGATTCTGTCTTCTAGTGTAGTTTTATGTCTGGCACAGTGTTCTGGTAACTATTGAATGCATTATTTGTAGAAAAGGAAGAAGAATAATTTACCTATCTGTAGTGCTCAGATCATTCAGCCAAGAGTAAGTAATGCCTAACTGCATGAAGACTGCCACACGAAAGAACTAAATCACATTTACACATGATACCAAAGAGTAAAGATAGTAGCAACACATAATATTCAATTAAATGTACCATTCAGTGTTTTTGCCTTCCCTGCCCTAAAGTTCATGTGTTGATAAAAATGACTTTCTGATATAGGGAGTTCATTTCAAAAAATGCTCTGTATTTTGAGAATATTTTCTATTTGGTTAATGAGGTGCTAATACATGTAAAAGAAATTAAGAAAACCTCATTAAGGGCCAAAATAGTAATATTTTACAAATGGCAATACCATCAAATAGTATCATCTCAGTGTTGAACATCAGATGTTTCCAATGTCCTCCCCTATGTGTGAATACCCTCCACAACATCCTGAATGCACTATCTCCAGCCTCTGCCCTGATCCAAACATGGACAAAAACAGTTTTTTTACAACCACAAATTAGAGTCTTGGACAGCGGTTATTCTTATACCCTTTTCTAATACTGAATTGAAATATACTTTCTCTAGTTTTCACCATGCTGGTAGTCCTCTTTTTTCTTTTCTCTACTTCTCTCTCTCTCTCTCTCATAAAACTGCTCTAAATTTGCTGGGTTAGAATCTAAAGTTGAATTGAAAAATTGATATGTAGTGTAAAACATAGTATTTAAACATACTCTATGAGTGGTCATTTAAATTGGACCTTTTAAAAATGCAAAAGGTGTAAAAAAGAATTAAAACACTTAATTTTCTCTCCTTATTTGTTTTATTTTTAAGCGTCTCCATTGCACTATTTCACTCCTCTAAGTGAAATCAAGATCTTGGTTTTGGACTAAACTGGAATTCAAATGTGTATGAGCATGTTTGTTATTTAGTTGCGTGGGTTCATGAGGCATTTATTTTGATTTTTTAAAAAATGAGGGGCTCTGGATTTTTTCTGTGCACCTGAGACAATAATTGAGATGAAGAGGGCAGCGTGTGTCTGCCCACCACACTGTCTCTGCTTGAGGCTATAGACTTGCAGCCAAAAAGCAGGGGAACACTTCATAAAGAACTCCATGAGATACGGGAAAAATGAGAGTCCTCTGGCTTTATTGCAGGTTATAAGCTGTAACCTGAGTCAGGGAGAGAGACATTCTCCCAGGAGTCTCTGTGAGTCTCTGAGGGTTTGTTGTCCTGGGAAGATTTTGGCAGTGTGAGGCTTTTGATGTGAAAAATTTGCACTGGAGGGAGGGAAACAGGCAAAGAAGACTTCATTTAAGACTCTTGCAATAGGGAAGAGAGATAGAATTCAATTCTGCTGAAACAAGAGGTGGGGAGACTTAAATGCTGGGCTGGGCTAGTAGAAAAGTTCTTAAAGGATATTAGAGGAGAGGCTGGTCATATGATTAGGCCATGTGTTTTGGCTAATTGCCACTTATGGAAGTTAGGTTCCTTCCCTCCCACAGAGACTAGGAGAAAAGAGTGCTTTCTTTCTTGATGATTGCATTTCAAAGAGATGGCTCTCAGGTCCTTGAGAAAGACATCACTGGACTGTGAAGCAAGAGACTAGAAGATTTACATCTCAAAGGGAAAGAGTACAAATCTGCAAGTGTAAGCTTTGTAAAGTAAATGTTCTAAAAAAGGGGAGGTTAGGGGCTTCTACATTCATGAAGAAGCCTGTCAAAAGTTTAGTCAAGCTGAAGGGAAGCTTAAGAACCTCTTGGTCAAACAAGGGTATTCTCCTGTGGCTGTAGCAGTGGCACTGAGAGGCACAGTCTTTGAGTGTTTTCGAAGCAATGGGTGTCACTGAAAAGCTAAGACACTGTGAGAAAATAACTCATGAGATACTTCTGGATCTCCTGGAAGCTCTTGGAGAGGTTTGCAAAAGTCTGAAAGTGTGTGCAATATAGGTAGGGGCAAAACCAGTGAAATTTGGGTCATCACCACTAATGTGATCCCACAGACAGCCAGTGACTGGCAAGACCGGAGAAATACAGAGTACGGAGGTGAAATGTTTCAACCTGACTTTGAACGTGTTATACCTTTCAGTCCACGGGTGCATGGACTGTGACATTTTGCTGCTTTGTCCTTCATAAAATGAGTGCTGTGGTAGCGTGAAAGTAACACTAGACAGACAGCTAAAAGACCTGAGTTTGTTTTTCTTTGTACCGGTTGTTAGCTAAACTGACTTGGATGAGGCACTCATCCCTCCTGGACTTCCTTATGGGGAATTGGGATAATACATCTATTTCACAGGTTGTTATCAGGATTAAATCAATATACATGGCATCCTTTGCAAAGCACTACGAATGACAGATCAGAGGCTTTTCTTTTGATTTTTAATATCTTACCCATTATTTAACCAGTAGCCTTAATGTGACCTCAATTGTGTCTCTTTAGGACGTTGGTAACTTTTCATATTCCTTCTGTGTACTTTTTGGAACTTTATTCCGGTTCCCATTCATTTAAATGGTATATAATGTTTTAAATTGAACTTTTATCTCTATTTCATCTGTCGTGGTTTTTTTTTTTTTTTTTTTTTTTTGTCTTGGACTTGGACTTCCTTTCTACAACTCTATCTCTTGGGAGCACTTTTGTGATAAAATGGAGGTCAGCAGGAATCTTGCCCCCACACTTCTGTCTGAATACAACACATGTAACTGCTGCATTTGCTCACCACCACCAAAATGCTTCAGTGTTTGGTCAGTGGTTTTTAAGTTCTAAATGTATGCATCTGTTCAAATCTGTGTAAATTGCACTCTCTAGCCATAAGTTGCTTAATATCAATATCTATCTATCTAACTAACTATATCTAACTATCTATCTAACTATAAGAAACCAATTATGTTTGTAGAATGTCTAAAGAAGTTGCCAGAAAAATTTTGTGCTCTTTGATAGAAAGTGTGGTTGCTGATTTAAACAAGAAGAAGAAAGAAATCCACATTTAATGGGATAAACATTCATTTACCAGAAAAAAATTAATTTCTAACTTTAAAGGAATTGCTTATTTTTCCATTAAATCCTCAGAACAAAAAATTAACAATTTAGAGAGGGCAATCTAAAGATGCAGTTGTGGTTACTTTGGTATTTGGCCCTTTTTCTGTAGTAATTTAGTCTGAACAAGACCCAAGTGTGTGCTATTCTTTGGCTTTATAGCCCTCTAACCATAGGCGCTGATGGCATTCACAATTATGGATTAAATAGGGCCAACCCTTGTCAGTAATTTGTTAAAAAATTCCCACAGAGATACCTATGGTGCTGCTGAACAATGATGTTGGTAGTGTGTTATTTTGCTTTAGGAAAAGCTACTGCATTCCAACATGGGGTTCAATGTCTGGTCCTGGAAACCTCTTCTCTGATGTAAATTAAACCTTGAGTACACTCTGCCTGGTACTGAAATTAACATTTGGGTCCCGACCAAATTCTAACTTGTGAAATTGCAGATTACTTTACCACTGGATAAGAAATATACTCCATCATATCTTTCCTTTGTTATTTAATTATGCCTGGGGTTGTTAAATCACTGTAGCATTTTGCCACTGTGTGCAACCAGTGGGCTTTTAGAAATTTTAGCATGAAAGGCTCTCAAGAAAACATGAAAATCTTTTAACACAGGGTTATCTCCAGGAGGCTACTTTTGGTTTAGTTATGTGATTGTATTTGAGCAAATACATTTTCTTTAGTTCTAGTGTTCTTTTTTAAATTGATGGACTTTCACGATAGGTTTTCAGGTCTTGCACTTTTCAGTTTCATTTTTGGGGGTGTAGAAGTTTCAGAGTGAGATATAAAATGATTTGTGAGATTAAAAATATTGAAGATAGGATCATTTGACAGTAATTTGGTGATCTGATTTTTTTTTCTGGAAATAAAAATAGAAAGCTAATATTCTTAAGTGAGAGAAAAAGTTTTTGAAGACAGCTACTGGATAGTTGAATATTTTATTTATTAATGAGATTGTTCACATTTTGAAGAGAATATTAACTGTGGTGCAATTGGGTTCTTTGTGAAGTGGCAGCAAAAGTCTTCTTGGTTTACACCAGGGTCAGCAAACTACACCTTGCAGGCCAAATCAGGTCTACCACTTGTTTTGTAAATAAAGTTTTACTGGGTCTTAGTCATGCCCATTTGTTTATGTGTTTTCTATGCCTGCTTTTAAGAGACTATATGGACTTTAAAGCCTAAAATATTTACTATCTGTCCCTTTCCAGAAAACATTTGCATACCTCTCCTTTATATCATTAACTTTATCCTGTGGAGTCAGAGCTGGCTGTGCACATCCTCTAAACCAAGGGAGAATCAAAATACATAGTTGAGAAACAATCCTAAGATTTTCCCATCCCTTGGACTCTGGCTAGACATTTGTGGCAACCACAAGCTTCACTTTCTCTTTTCTCCCTTTCTCAAGATAGATCTGTGACTGTGGCACCAGCAGTTTGGGTTTGGTAGACAATAATATTGGATTGATAGTGTGTATACAGCCTTGAGCCTTAGAGTTAGTTTTTTTTTTTTTTTTTTTCCAGCCACAGCTTCACATTTTAGACTACCTGTTTGTAACTACCCTTGTGCTATAGTTGCTCTTATGCTGTAAACTATGAGAGCATACTTCTATCTTTTGACATTGGCCAAAACTGGTCACACAACCATTACTAAACCATTATTGTAGATTAATAAGAATTTGTATCTAGATTTAAAAATTTATATTTTTGAGATGGGATCTGTGTATGTTCCCTGGGCATATGTATGAACTCTTGGGCTCCTGCAATCCTCTTACCTAAACCTCCCAAGTATTTGGGATTACAGGTCTGCACCACCATGCCTAGTTTACACCTGAATTTTGGAATGGAGTTATTTACTCTTGCATTCCTTGGGAGAAGGATGGACACCTGGATTGCTTACTTTCCTTTTGCTACTCTAGAGCTACCCATTTTCTGCCTATTTTATCATGGATTTTCCCCAAAAGAAGAGCTGGAGAAAAGGATGGATGCAGATAGATAGCTTATTTGAGGAAGTGACCTCAGGGAACAGGAGTCAGAGGATTGAACGGTGATGTTGATAGTGTGTTATTTTGCTTCAGGAAAAGCTATGGCATTCTGTCATGGGATTCAATGGCCGGTATTGGAAACCTCTTCTCTATTTGATAAAAATTAAAGATAATCCAAGAGTTCAGTTATTAACACTGAATGTTAGTTACTACTATGGGCAACTGGGGTTCAGTTTAGTTGAAAAGCCTCTGAAGAATGGTATAGATCTTCCTTCAGACTTGTTTGCTCAAGACATGGGAAAAGGGTATATTTATCTACTTGATTCCAACTCCAGTTGGTCAAGGCTTGCCCCTGGGGCTGCTAACTTCCTTGGATGTACAGTCGGAGTATGATGCAGAATGAGTAAGCAGGCTAGTCTTGTGTAGGTATCTCATGCAGTGGAGACAAAGAATTCCTGAAGCACAAGAAACATTTGTGCAGCTAAATTAAGGTTCTATTGCTTCAGCTGGTTGCTAAAGCAATAGTCAAAACAAAATGATGAGCCAAGAGGATGTGAGACAGGGCATTGAAAATGTATATCTCTCTGTCCTTCTCAACCTGCTTTATACCTCAGGGAGCTGACCTCTGTAGCATAGATCACCTGAACTCCCTTTCCATCTGGCTTCTCATTGAGTCTTTAGTACCAGAAGAAATGGTAAGAAAACTGAAGGCAGGAGAATAGAATGGTTGAGAGCATTTGTTTCCCCTATCTTCTGTCCTTTCTGCATTGCCACAGTTTGTTCCTCTGGGCTGCCACTCCTATTGGGTGAACTGGCTTCCATGACTCCACCCCTCTTTGGGTTTGGTAATATCATTCTCTCTCTACCAAAGGCCACAGCTCCTGCTAGGAGGCCTTTTCCTGTAGTTATAGCTCTGCCTTAGATTGAATAACTGTTCATCTCTCTTTTCTTTCAGACCTGGAGTAGGTTTTAGTTTTCTGTTGTTGCTGATCTTCGGACCCAGCTCAAACCTTTTACCTATTAAATCTTTTGATTGTGGCTTAATGTACTGCCCAAACAAAATTGGGGTTTTGTTAGCAGTGAATAAGGGAGAACTTTTATGGGTTGACATCTAAGGTGTCCGCTATTCCTGTTATGGGGCCAGGACCAACTGAAAGCTTGCCACCAGTGGAATGGCTTCAACACACTTAGAAAAATGGCGTAGAGATGAAGTTCCTCTTTTGAGTAACATTCAGCTTTAGTGGCCTACTACTCTCATATTTAGGATTGTTGAACTGGTAATGCTATATTTTAATTTTCCATTGCATTTTTTTCTTAAACATTAAAACCTTTTCAATTACAGGATTTAAGCAATATAAAAGGCATCAACATAAAAGTGAAAATCTCCCTTGATTCAACTACTCAGAGATAAATATTGTTAACATTTTGAATTTCTTCAGACTTTATCAATTGTCTATAAAGGTGATCAGCACCTTGGTTTTGTTTGGAAGGAAGACACTAAGTGTAAAAATGTGGATGGGATGAGAGGAAACAAGGATAATTAAGTCACTGTATTGTCAGGTCAGCACAATGTGGATGGGATGCGAGGAAACAGGGATAATTAAGTCACTCTATTGTAAGGTCAGCACAAAGTCTGGATCTATCTCCTATTATTCAAAGATGATATTCAAACAAGATTAAAAAGAAAAGTAAATTGAAGAAAAATAGAAAACAAAAAACAAATGTCTACAACCCACCCACCCCTAAACATAACTAAAGAATAAAAGAACACCATGCTTTTCAAAAATTCCCTATGGTTAAGTACTTGTAACAACTTAAGTGTCTATCATGAGATAGTAGAAAAATATATTATTGTGAATTCGTTTAGCAGAATTCTATGTTGTTAGTAGAATGTATAGAATATTACATGCTACTATAAAATTATCTTCAAGATATTTTTTAAAAATCAAGGCCTCTATTGTACCATTTATATTAAAAACAGCACAGATAAATATACATTTACATGCTTGAGTATAAATAAAATGTTTCTGGAAGGAAATAACTATTAACAATGTTTGATTACAGAAAATGGTTGCATATTTGGGGGTAAGAGGGAGATTTGCTTTTCCTTACATTTGTTTTTGTCATATTTAATTGTTTTTCCATCCACACATTATTGAATTGGAAAAGATTTACTAGAGGGAAGGTAATTACATCTTAATTGTGCACTCAACTTCAAAACAACATCAGAATCCCTGAAATAAGGCAAGAAAGGTGATATTAAAAAAGTCAAAAGTTGTTTTCTACATAGTTGTAAGTACAAAGTGAATTGGCAAGAAAAATTTACATTGTAAAGGAATTAAAAATGTAATGAGAAAATTAAAGTCTGCACTGGAAAGCAGTTACTGAGAAGAATCATCCCTTTAGAGATGTAACCAATAACTTGGAAGATATTTTCAACAATTCTCCTGGAATTCATAGCACAATAACAAATAGAAGAAATTAACAAAAAGAACAGGGCAGAAACAAAAGGCAAAGAATAGAAGTTCAGCCTACAGAAAACTGGTCAAGAGGAGAGAACAAATTGAACAGAGCAAGCATCAGAAACTAATAGTAGAAAACTTTCCTGAGATGAATAACATCCTAAGACAGCACATGAGACAAACTGGTCAACAGGAAAACTACACCTAAACATACCTACAGAAATTTTGGAATTTTAATAGTAAACAAAGAATCCTCTGAGCATCTAGAAAGAAGTAGAGAGATCAGGCTGGTCTCCATCTTTTTCTCCATAATGTTGAATATTAGATGGTAGTGTAGCAATATTTATAGAATTTTGAAGTAAGTAAAAATAATTTGAGATTAACCAGAAATTCTCTGTTTAGTCATATATTATCATTCTTACGTAAAGGAATCAGAGAAGCTTTGTATTTACTATCTATTGATAGATTTATATGGGCTATAAAATTTATATACTCCACGTATTACTCTTTATAAAAAAAATACACTGTAATAACTTTTTTGATTTTTGTTTTTAAAGATACTCAGAAATTCTGCTCTTGGAAAGATGGATTAGAAGTATTGTTCTTTACTCTTCTCACTAACTACAACTAAAACTCCAGACTTACATATAAAACAAGCATAAGGAGATTCTGAAAGGTGAAGAGAAGAAGGTGGACTTACTGGAGATCTTGAGACCCAAGAAATAATGGAGTAGTAAGGTCCTTGGATTTTCTTTTTGCCTAATATACCCCAGACTTGGAGCTGAAGAAGTTGGCAGCCCAGAAAAACCAAAAGGCACACATTTTCAAAAGTCTCAATAAAAGCCACCTTCCTCTAGTCAAAGGACCAAGAAATGGGCAGTCCAGACAGACAAAACAGCAACAGTAAAACCCTAAAAGCTTTCTTTTTTTTTTTTTTGAGATGGAGTCTGGCTCTGTCGCCCAGGCTGGAGTGCAGTGGCCGGATCTCAGCTCACTGCAAGCTCCGCCTCCCGGGTTTACGCCATTCTCCTGCCTCAGCCTCCGGAGTAGCTGGGACTACAGGCGCCCGCCACCTCGCCCGGCTAGTTTTTTTGTATTTTTTAGTAGAGACGGGGTTTCACCGTGTTCGCCAGGATGGTCTCGATCTCCTGACCTCGTGATCCGCCCGTCTCGGCCTCCCAAAGTGCTGGGATTACAGGCTTGAGCCACCGCGCCCGGCCTAGCTTTCTTAGATCAATAAAAAGCATTGTAGCCAAACACCACAGAAATGTTGTGATCCTCAACCCTTATCCACAATAACAAGGATTAAATGTGAATCTGGACCTCTATCCTCACCAGCATGTGACAAGGTGCATCATCTCCCCTTTCAGGGTCACGTTAGGGAAGGATAAGTAGGGAGCCAAGACTTTCATACCTACCAGGCAGTTATGAGGACCCACCTACTGTGTGGTATCAGTGGATACCACATGGGGATCTTGAACTCCCAGTCTTACCTGGCAGTAATCAGGCACCTCTGTCTCTCCTGGATGGTGGCCTAGAGGAGTGTCAGGACTTTCCTGACTTCCCTTTTGTGGAAAGACCACTCACTCTCCTCATATGTTACCAGAGGCCACAAGAAATGATTTCACACATAAATTTGATACCCTTGATGAATGGGCCAAATCCTCAAAAACCACAGATTACTACAACTCACCCAATATAAAACAGATAATTCAAATAGCCCTGTAACTATTAAAAAAAATTGATCTTATTACTTAAAAACTCCCAAAATAGTAATATCCGAGCCCAGATGGTTTTCCTTGCGAATTCTAAAAAAGAATTAACATTAGCTGTACACCAAGTCATCCAGAAATTAGAAGAGAAGAAAATGCTTCTCAATTCATTTTATGATGCTAGTATTACTCTGATACCAAAAAATTAAAGTACAAAAAAGCTAACTATAGACCAATATCCCTCATAAACATAGATGTAAAAATCCTCAGTAAAACATTACCAAATATAATTCTGCTAAAAAGAATTAGACACCATGAACAAATGGAATTTGTTCAAAGAAGGCAAGTCTAGCTCAATACTGGAAAATAAATTAAAGCAACCTACCATTTTAGCATGGTAGAGAAAAAATTATGTTCATAATAAGCAATGCAGAAAAAGCACTGGACATTCACCCATTCATCACAAAGACTTTCAGAACAAATAGAAATAAAGGGGAGTGTTCTCAATCTGTTAAAGATCATCTACAAAAACTCCACAGTTAATATTTTACTTAATAGTGAAAGATTAAATGTTTTCCCCTAAGATTGGCAACAAGGTAAGAGTGTCTGCTCTTATTACTCAACTTAGTGCTAGAAGTTCTAGTCAGTACAATAAGACAAGAAAGGGAACTAAAAGACATATTGGTTGGAAAGGAAGAAAAAAACCTGTTCCTACTTTCAGATGGTATAATTGTTTATGTATAAATTCCAAGGAATCTATACAAAAATTCCTGGAATGAGTAAGTAAGTTCCGCAAAGTTGCAAGATTCAAGATAGGCATACAAAAATCTATTTTATTTCTATACATCAGCAATAAACATGTAGAAAAGCCACAATTAAAAATAAAATACCATTTAAATTTGCTCTAAAAAAGAGAAAGAAATACTGAGGTGTAAATATATCAAAACATAAATAGGACTTGGAGACAGAAACTACAAATACTGATGAAAGAAAGCCAAGAAGATCTAAATAACTGGAAAGACATACCATATTCATAGATTGGAAGAAGCAACATAGTAAAGATGTCAGTTCTCCAAAAATTGATACACAGGCTGAATGCAATTTCTATAGTTCCAGAAATATTTTTTGTCTATATATACAGAAGATTATTCTAATATTTAAATGGAAAGTCAAAGAAACTAGAATAGCTAAAACTATTTGAAAAAGAACAAATTGGGAGGAATCAGTCTACTTAATTTCTACAGTAATTGAGACTGTGTTATTGGCAGAAGGGTAGACACATAGATCAGTGGACAGGATAGAAAACCCAGAAGCAGGTCCCCAAAATTATGCCTGATTGATTTTTTTTCAAAGATGCAAAAGCAATTTGATGAAAGCTAGCATTTTCAACAAACTATTTTGGAGTAAGTGGACATCCATAGACAAAAACTGACATAAATCTCATACTTAATATAAAAATTAAGTCAAATTGGAACATGGACTTAAATGTAGAACTATAAAATTTTGGGAAAAAAATAGGAGAAAATCTTTGAGATCTAGGGTTAAACTTGACACCAAAAGTATGATCCAGAAAAGGAAAATTGATAAATTGAGCTTCATAAAATTAAAAAAAAATAAAAAAACCCTTTTCTCTGTGAAAAACCCTTTTAAGTGGATAACAAGATAAGATACTGACTAGGAGAAAATATTTGCAAACTACATGTCTGATGAAGGATTGGTGTCTAGAATATGCAAAAATCAAAACTCAACAGTAAAACAAAAACAAGAAAATGGGCAAATGTCAAGAAGAGATATTTTACTGAATGAGAAAAACGGATGACAAATAAACATGTGAAAAGATTTCCAACATCATAATCGTTAGGAAAATCAAATTAAAATATCAGTATACACCTATCAGAATGGCTAAAATAAGAGAAAAACAGATGACAAATAAACATGTGAAAAGATTTCCAACATCATATAATCATTAGGAAAATCAAATTAAAATATCAGTACACACTTATCAGAATGGCTAAAATAAGAAACAGTGACCAATACCAAATTATGAATTTGTATCTCATTACAGCTTTAATAATATGCCATTAATTTTCTTAATATTTTCCTTGCTATTGTTTTTCTTAATAATGGACTTGAATATCTCTTTTACTTAACGGTTTATGAGAAGCTGGCTTGTGTTGGTATTTAATATAAAATGGTTAGAGATATTTTGCTTCTTCAAAAACAATGAAGTAGCTCAAGAAATGATTAAAAGTATAATCAAATAACATGAAGTCAAGCAGATAATTAAATGCATATATGAGAACATAAACCTTGTCTGCCCTTTTCAGAGCTGTAAGCCCAGGACTGTGTCATTAGTCTAGGACAGGCAATCAATAAACTTTTGTTAAATGGGTATGTGAATGATCAAATAAGGGGATGAATAAAAACAGAACTTGTGGAATAAGAATAATATTAATAGAACTGAAAATTGTAAGACTTCCTAAAGATGCTCAGGGCTACATTCTTTTTTTTTTTTTTTTAGACAGAGTTTCATTCTTTGTTGCCCAGGCTGGAGTGCAATGGGGCGATCTGGGCTCACTGCAACCTCTGCCTCCTGGGTTCAAGCGATTCTTCTGTCTCAGCCTCCTGAGTAGCTGGGATTACAGGCACCTGCCACCACGCCCGGCTAACTTTTTTGTATTTTTAGTAGAGATGGGATATCTCCATGTTGGCCAGACTAGTTTCGAACTCCTGACCTCAGGTGATCTGCCCACCTCCACCTCCCAAAGTGCTGGGATAGAGGTGTGAGCCACTGCTCCCAGCCAGGGCTACATTCTTAAAGAGAATTGTACCCTTTGTCACCCAGAGCTGTGAAAATGGACAGACCAGTGCAAGTACATGTTTCCAGGGAAACCTATGAGCTGAACCAAGTATGGTCTTAGAATACACTGGTAGAGACAGACAGATCTGCCTAATTGTTCATTTCTGGGACATTGGGTACTTTCTGGGAGCAAAATTAATCATAGGCTGGAAGCTTGCCGCTGTGACAAGTTAGTAGCATTGCAAAAAACAAAAAACAAAAAACAAAGAAAACGTACTGTTTATCCTTGAAATCCTTTTAACATGTGCCAAAGCTTTCCATTTCAGCTCCAAAATAAAACCTTTGCAGTAAAAATTGATGTAGGTTTATTTCGAGGTTTGTTACAGGTAGCAAAACCTTTCCTGAATGCACAGTTTTGTATAGGAAAGGATTGCTGTGCTGTTGGGCACTGAGAAACTGAGGAGAGGGAGGGTTTCACTGCTACAGGCAAGAATGTGGGATTCTTAAAGACTCATTTTGGTGACTTCATACATTTTCCCAATATCAATATCCTGGAAAAGAAAGAGTAACAAATAGAATCTCAAGCTAGGGACACAGTGGTGGATAGACTGACTGTAGAGAAAGTCACTTTTTGTGGGTCCTGTTTCAGGTGGCTCTGACTGGCTTCCTTCACTCTTATGTGTGCTACAGTCTGAATGTTTCTGCCTCTCCAAAATTCATGTTTTAACCTAATCAGCAATGAGATGGTATTAGGAGGTGGGGTTTGGAAAGGTGATTAGATCATTAGAATCGGACTAGTGTCTTTATAATAGAGGCTCCAGGGACCTGCCTTGTCCGTTCTACAATGTGAGGACACAGCAAGAAGGCACCATCTATGAACCAAAAGCGAGCGCTCGCTAGACACCAAATCTACTGATGCCTTGATCTTGGACTTTCCAGCTCCCAGAACTGTGAGAAATTACTTTCTGTTGTTTATAAACCACCCAGTTTCTATTATTTCGTTATAGCAGCCCAAACAGACTAAGACAATGTGCAACATCCCCAAGTCTTCTGATGCTGAAATGAAATGAAATGAAATGATATTTCTTTCTCCATTGTCAGTCTTTGGTCCTCAAAATTCCCATTTTTTATGACCTGTGACGAGACTAACAGAATTGAAATAGAAGCCTTCAAATTTTATATATTGAATACAGCAGATAATTAATATTTCCTGTCATGGCTTAGGCTAAAGTCCCACACACTCTGGCCTTCTGCTTAAAACAATCCAACATGCTCCTTTTTAATCAGATAGCGATTCTCAAGATCCTGTTAATCCTAGCCAAACCTCCTAACCATTCAGGTGCCTCACACAAAAGACTGGTTTGCTTTTTTGCTTTTGTTTGGAAGGTCACCTTTGTCAGGGCTGTAATTAATTCTTGCCAGGCTAATAGTGTTCCCTGTGAATCACACAGGTCTTGGGGGGAGAAAATTGATAATCTAATAACCATGGCAAAGTGAGACATCATCACCTTCCAGACCAGGTATCTGGCTGTCTTTTTTTTTTTTTTTTCCCTTTTCCTTTTTGGTGGACACAAGTTGGTCTGTAGTTATGATTGCTGCTAACTGTAGAGAAAATTCAAAAAACAAAACCCAGTTTCTTTGACTTTCTTTAGGTTAGCTGTACTTCTGCCCCTGGTTTCAAGTACAAAGGCAGATTCTGAGTCAGCCCATCCCCTCACCTGGAAGCAGACTTTTCATGCAATAAGATACAACAGCTTAGCTTGCATGAGGTTTTGGGAAAAGGCCAAATATTCAAAAAACCATCTGCTTGCACTGCTCATAAATCACAGAAATGATTGCCCTTGATCTGCAGCCATTCTCCATTATAGAGGATATTGGTTTCCAAAAGATGTCACAGCATATTGAAATGAGATGGTCTCTTCCAAGCAGAAAATTCCTCTTCACCATTACATTATTATAGTTGAGTAGAATTATGTCATGTTAGTCCTCAAAGGCAGATAGGATCTCAGAGAAGATGCAAGTGGAGGGGTGGTTGTAAATTTTGCAACTAGCATAAAGGACAAGCCGCTAAAACTTTTTTATGCTTTGCTCCAGTCAAATACTGTGAGAGTTTGACATGATTGGGAGCAAGGAGTTCTATTTCTGAACATGTCTTTTAAACAGATGTCCATCTTGTCACCCGTAACACTTTTTCTCACCAAGAGCAGAGACAATGGCAGTTAATAGAATGAATATAAAGAATGACTGTACAGCAAATAGCCCATGAAAGTTAGACACTGTTATTTAGCACTTGTGGAACTATCTGCAGTATACTTGGCATTGTACAAAGTACAGGGCATGACAGGACATCTGGCCAATGGCTTTGATGATCTAAGTGAGACACAACCTTCTGAGGAGCTAGCCTGGAAAATGCAGACTCTGCTCACTTACCCTCTGTTGTAAGAGCCAGTGAAGTGTCAGGTCTGAAATCCACAAAGCTCCGGGAAATTCCCAGAACATTCTTTGACACCCAGGGTTCATTCCAGCTGGGCTGATCTGACAGCATGTTGCCGGCTGACCTACAGGGAGTTGGTTGCAGTTACAGGCTCATATGCGGTGTCTTTGTTCAGAAAATGATTACAATGAGGGCTCTTTCATTCTGAGTTTACTTTACCATCTGTTTGAAATCACAAAAGGGCAAACTAGGTGAGGGGTGGACAGGAACTCTTTGTACTGTGTTTGTAAATGTTCTACAAATGTAAAATTCTTCTAAAACAAAACACTTATTAAAAACACATTTACTGACAACCTGCTATCTGGCCAGGTTCTGCTGCAGGTGTGTGGGTAAAATTTGCAATTATGAAGTTATATTTTAGCTAACATGTAGCCTAGAAATAACGTGCATCAAATGATGAAAGCCTTCCACCACTGTTACTGGGTGATGGATGGTGGGATGATGGCAGGGAGGGTAGGGTATAAAGGAGAATATGATGATTAAGTAAAATATTTTGGTGTTTTACAGACCTGGGTTTGTATTCCAGTTCTACTTTCAAAATATAGTATTTTGGGCACATTATCTAACTTCATTAAGACTAATTTTCTTTGTTGATAATAATATCTCATGAAAATGTTATTAGAACTAAAAATATATATATTTCATATATATGCATACAAACATGTTTGTATACATGTTTATATGTGTGTATATTTGAATATATGTGTGTATATATGTATATATGTTTGTATATGTATATATCTGTATCTGCAAATTTTGGATACAGGACAAAGCCTGAAAGAGTGCTCAATAAAAGATAGCTATTATTACTTCTACTCAATAAAGTAACAATTCCAAAACACTTTGGTAGAATAAAGAAGTTAGTGCTGATACAGTATTGAACAACTGAAGTGAAGGGTGATCCCATAAGACTGGGTAGGCCATGTCCCTTAGCCTCAGCTGGCTGTGTGTTGCACCAGATCCTGGGAGGGACAGATGGAAAGTACATGTTGAACCAACACCAAGCATTGTGTGTATGTGTGCCTGCATGTGTGTGTGTGCATACTTTGGTTTGCAAGAAAAAGAAGTAGGCTCAGCTACCTCAGGGATGATGATCTATTTCAAGGAAAAATAAGAAGTATAGAAATACAAGGAACTCTTTGCAACTGCATTAGGGTTCAAAGACTAGAGTGAGGTTCTCGGCTGTTTAGGTTACAGCAGCAGCTCCAGTGACTGCTGCATATATGAAGACTCAAGCATCTTTTTACCCCTCAGAAAGAGATGCCCATTACTCACCATCATCCTGACTCTAGTGAACACAGTGGTCTCAGCTAAGGTTAAGCTTTCCCTGCTTCTTTTGACTTTCGAAATATCTTGTTTTCTGCCTTCTATGTGTCTCTTCAAAGGCTGCATCTCCAGTGTGTATGGCAAGGTCTTGCCTCCCTGATATAGCTGATTGATCCAGGGGTGGATATGTAACCTTAGAGGGAGCAATATTATTCTTTTTCACAGGAATTATAAAATCAGGACAGATAGCTAGGGAGGAGCAACTGGGCTTTGGTAATGGCCACACTCTAGAGCAGGGTTTCTCAACCTTGGCACTATTGACATTTTTGGCTGGATAATTCCTTGTTGTGGAAGGCTGTCCTATGCCTTACAGAAGGTTTAGCTGTATTCCTGGCCTCTATGCACTAGGTGCCCTCTCCATCTGCCTTCCTCTCTCATTTGCCCCAGTGTGACAGTCAAAAATGTATCCAGATCTTTCCAAGTGTCCCCTCAGGGGAAAAATCTTCTCTGGTTTCGATCCAGTGCTCTAGAGCAGTCCTATAAAAGGTCTGGTTTATGGACTGGCAGCATCAGCATCATCTGGGAGCTGCTTGAATCAGAATCTGGTGATGGAGTTCAGTAATCTGTGTTTTCACAAAGTTTGCAATGACTATTATGCGTGCATGCTAAAATTTGAGGGCCACTGCTGTAGAATTTTGCTAGTCCATGTGTGATTTCAGGACCAGCAGCCTCAGAACACACGAGAGCTTGTTAGGATTGTAGTAGCTCAGACCCCACCCAGACCCAGGTGCAGTGTCACCTGGAACTTTTTATGAATGCAAATTATTTCTAACTGATTTTATGTAAATCAGGAATGCTGAGATTTAACAAGCCCTCCAGGTGATGCTAATGCAGCTTAAATTTCAACTATGGTTACTAACTGGAATCACCTCTGAGATTTTAAAGGCTATTGAGGCCTGGGTCCCATTCCAAAAGATTTTTATTTTAGATTAGGGTAAAAACTGTGCATTAGCAACAAAACTTTCATAATGCCCATGTGATTCTAATGTGCAGCCAAACTCCAGAAACTGCCAGAGTGTTAAAGTCTCAAATCTCTGCTGCAAATGTCCCTGGAGGTTTTGTGATTTCTTCACACTTCAAATATTCACTGTTCAACTCTTATTTTAATTTGTGAGCCACTGCTATAATCTTACAATAATGTTTTAAATTAGGCTAACTAGAGTTCATTTCTGTTGCTCACAACCCTAATAACCTAAACAAATACAGTCATTATATTGGGAAGAGACTGCAGGCAGCAGACACTCAGGAAATGTGGGAAACTAGGTATTTGAAATTCATCTTTGGAGTGTGTGTTTGTGTGTGTGCAGGTGAGGGGCACTCCTGTATATTCTAGGATGGAAAACTAGCAGCCTATTTGTCCCTAAATTGGCCATTAGGATCCCTGCTCAAAAAGTCTCTTTCTCATGTAGCCTTGAGCAAAAGGCTATAGCTATGAGTCATTAACAAACAACACTTAAAGCATCTGGAGTCTGGTGCATAGTTTGAGCAAACCCCCAAGAGTCTGTATTATATGGGTTTTATCATACTATTGATGATGTCAAGATGATGGACCTGAAAAAACAGGAAACGGAGTTACCCTAGACATTTTGGTTCGAGGGGTAGCACATAACTTCTAAAATAATTGAAGTTTGATACTATGAAATTTCCAAGATATTAATGGTTTAGAGTATGTTGAGATATTATTTCCAAATTAAAAGATGAGTTTCTATACCTGGTGTCCCTTATAAAAAAGGAGGCACAACACATGGTAAAGTGGTCCTCTTCAGATTGCAAAGACAGTTTATAACACATTTTGAAGAAGCATGTTATGCAATGTCTCTAACCTGTTTACTTTGACATATTTGTATACTTCCATTAGGTTTTGCTGTAACAACCTCAAGAATCTCAGTAGCTTACAAAAACAAGCATTTATTTCTCATTCACTTGCATTGTACATTGCCACCGGAACTCTAATTCAGGCTGCAGGTAGAGTTCAGGTCTGCTTCAGGTGTCTTCTCTTTCCAGAGTCCAAGTTGAAGGAGTGCCACCTACTTGAGGTATGAGTTTCTCTCCGTGGAAGGCAGGGATGCAAGAGGGCAGCTAGACACACATCACCTCTCAAAGTCTCTTTCAGAAATTGGCATACTGGTATATACCCTCCAACACTTCATTGATCAAAGCAAGTCATATGGTGGTGAAGCCCAAAGTCTATGGGACAGGGAAATAGACTCTATCCACAGTGAACCATGCCAGGAGAGAGGAGGGAAAGAATTATGAATCTATCACCTCTGGGTATCCAAAAATCTCCCAGAGCAAGAGAAGCATCTTTAGCTCTTCTGTAAGAAAATTTACATTACTCTTCACTCAGCCCTATGACCAGCAGTTCCAAAGGTGCTGTATGGAGAACAGGAAGTACTGTGTAGTCTGTGACAAGCCCCCATGGGAGAATTGAGTGGAAGTCAGAGTTTGAGGGCAGAGCCATCCTCTTTTTCCATGTAACTCTCCTTCACCTTAGAATGAGTCTCAGCTTTCTAACTGACACTGGTGAAGATAGAACATCTGGTCTTGGACAGCTACAGGCTTTGAGCTACTCATAAGCAACTCATGCTATGTGATATATTATTTTTAAAGCTGCATATAACTAGTAACATTCTCTCATCAAACTAGATCATGAATATACAAATTATTTGCATAATCAGGTCACATTCACTTCCATGGTTTACATTGCAATAAATTCCTCAATTCATACCTAGGATGGCCTCATGGATAGTTTCCCATGGCCACTTAACTAAAGATAAATCACTCACGCCTGGTTCTCTGTGAAATGCTGACATGAACTGGAAATGGTCTGCAGTGTTCCAGTTCCAGTTATGAGTACCCCTGAAAGACAGTAGAGAAGGTTAAGTCTCTTTGTGACCAGAACACAAAGCATAACAATTTACTGTTTATTTTGCTAAAAGGAAATTTGGCCTGAAATCATGATCTATACTTATTTCTAGGTAACAGTTTTTGTCTAGTTCTAGTTGGGGAAGATCAAAATTGGAATATTGGTGACAGAAGGTTAAGAGATGAATTGGTGTGGATGAATCTCTCAGAATGCATTTAGAGGATGAAAAGAGTTGTATCTTATGTATGCTTTTCAGAAGACTTTCACTGTAGAAGAGGCCCTTAGTAAATAAGGTAGACAAAATGACCCATAGTTGTCAGTCATTTCCCTTGATTAATCAGTAAGGTATTTATTCAGTGGGCCCATGAACAAGGCAGGCATGGTACAAAGATAGATGTTAGCCTCATTGTAGGCTCAACTGCATGAATGTCTCCTCACTGGGCCTGACTTGCCTACTATCATTGCTAAGTGCATGATTTCTCAAGCAGAAGAACCCAATTCTGAACACCAATATAACACCAAACCTCAAGGGTGCTTTCTAGGTATGAGGTAATTAAATTAACTAAATTGGGTAATTCTCATCAGTGAAGAAATCAGAATTTTTTTTCCATATTAGAATATGCATAGTCTGGATTTGGATTTTCTTTATCTTCTCTTTATTCCTGTATATCACCATGTGTGAGTTTACGGAAGGTCATATACACTGTCGGAATAAACTTATTACCTCCAAATTGACTTCACAGCAAAAGTGGCAAGGCAATGGGATGATACCCAAGGGATTAATGGAAACAATCACATACCCCATCATTCAGAAAATGCTGGCCTTACAGGGTGATTCAGTGACCTAATAAAAATCCAGCTGTGACATGAGCTGGCAGTTATCACCTTGCAATTTTAGAGTGCTATTTTATAAAATGTACCATGTAGTCTGTACCTGTTATTGACAGATTGGTAGAGAAAAAAATCCACAATGTCTCTGGAGCAGCCCTACATTGTTTTCTTTCTGAGAGGAGTTATTCAAACTTTTCCTCATTTTATAAAACTCTTTAGTGTATGTCCAAGAATCTCCCCCTTTTTTGCTGGAGTTTGTCAGTTGGTTCAGTTGCTGCAACCAAAAGAATCTGAATTCATGTTCTTTGTCTGCTTTTTGATGTGGTTGTTTTTTTCTTATAAATTGGCTTAAGTTCCTTATAGATATTGGATATTAGACTTTTGTCAGATACACTGTTTGCAAAAATTTTCTCCCATTCTGTAGGTTGTCTCTTTACTCTGTTGTTAGTTTCTTTTGCTGTGTACAAGGTCTTTAATTAGATTGCATTGGTCAATTTTTCCTTTTATTGCAATTGCTTTTGGCATCTTCCTCATGAAATCTTTGCCTATGGCTATGACCTGAGTGCTATTGCATATGTTGTCTTTCAGGTTTTTTATAGTTTTAGGTTTTACATTTAGGTATTTAATCCATTTTGAATTAATATTTGTATATGGTATAAGGAAGGGGTCCAGTTTCAATATCTGCTTATGGCTAGTTATCCCAGCACCATTTATTAAATAGGGCATTCTTTCCCCATTGCTTGTTTTTGTCAGGTTTGTTGAAGATCAGATACTTGTAGTTGTATAGTCATATTTCTGGGTTCTCTATTCTGTTCCATTGCTCTATGTGCCTGTTCTTGTACCAGGTCCATGCTGTTTGGGTTACTGTAGCCCTGTAGTATAGTTTGAAGTCAAGTAGCATGATGTCTCCAGCTTTGTTCTTTTTGCTTAGGATTGCTTTCACAATTTGGGCTCCTTTTTTGGTTCTATATGAATTTTAAAATAGTTTTTTTTTTTTTTTTTCTAATTCTGTGAAGAATGTCAATGGCAGGTTAATGGGAATAGCATTGAATCTATCAATTGCTTTGGGCAGTATGGCCATTTTAAAGATACAGATTCTTCCTATCCATGGGCAAGGAAAGTTTTTCCATTTATTTGTGTCAATTCTAATTTTTTTGAGCAGTGTTTTGTAGTTTTTCTTGTAGAGATCTTTCATTTACCGTGTTAGCTGTATTCCTAGTTTTTTTTTTTTTTTTTGGCAATTGTGAAAGGGAGACATGCATGAGGCCAACAAGCATACGAAATAAAGCTTAACATCATTGATAATTAGAGAAATGCAAATCAAAACTACAGTGAAATACCATCTCACACTGGTGAGAATGGCTATTATTAAAAAGTCAAAAAATAACATGCTGGCGTGGAGAAAAAGGAATGCTTATACACTGTTGGTGGGAGTGTAAATTAGTTCAACCATTGTGGAAAACAGTGTGATGATTCCTCAAGACAGAAATAACATTCAACCAAACAATCCTATTACTGGACATACATATATATATATATATGTATGTATGTATATATATGTGTATATATAATATATATCTAAAGGGTTATAAATCATTCTGTTATAAAGAAACATGCACATATATGTTCATTGCACCACTATTCACAATAGCAAAGACATGGAATCAATCCAAATGCCCATCAATGATGGACTGGATAAAGAAAATGTGGTACATATACACCATGGAATACTATGTAGCCATAAAAAAGACGAGAATATGTCCTTTGCAGGGACACAGATGGAACTGGAGGCCATTATCCTTAGCAAACTAATGCAAAAACATAAAACCAAATATCACATGTTCTCACTTATAGGTGGGAACTAAACGATGAGAACACATAGACACATAGAGGGGAACAACGCACACTAGGGCCTACCAGAGAGTGGAAAATGGGAGGAGGGAAAGGATCAGGAAAAACGACTAATGGATACTAGGTTTAATACCTTGGTGATGAAATAATCTGTACGACAAACCACTATGACACACATTCACATATGTAACCTGTGCATCCTACACATGTACCCCTGAACTTAAAAGTTAAAAAATAATCTTAAAAGCTAAAGTTTTCTTTAAAAGTCTTCTTTAAAAAGAGATTCTAAGAGAAGCCCTAATGATCACTTCACTGAGGCAAATAAAATGGTTGACAATTTTTCAAGAATTTGGCAGACATTTTAGTTGTCTACCTAATATTCATTATCCTGTGCTTTGTTTCTAAAACAAATTCTGATGTTTTTTAAGAAAGCAAGTACTCAGCCTTTTTTTTTTTTTTTTTTAAATTGCTTTGGCCAGCCTCTTTTGCAACTGGGGATGTGTAAAGAGGGACATAGTTCTAGCAGTGTAATGTGCGTAGATGTTGCTTCGAGGAAAGCTTTTGAAAGGGATTAATAAACCATTTGCCCTTTGCATTCATCTCTTTTTCCTGCTTGGAATGCAGAGTGAGTTGAAGCTGGAGCAGCTATCTTGTGCTATGGGTCAGTAATGTAAAGCAAAGCCATTTGCGAGAATGACAGAGCAGAAGAATAGGAGTTGAGACTTATGTCGTTGTGAAATCCTTGGACTAACCCGGAATTGTCTACAACTGGACTTACTCTAATCAAAGAAGAGATTTCCCACTTTCGTTAAACCATTACAGCTTGAGTTCTGTTACACTCAGCTGAATGCAATACTAAACAGGCACATACATAGCTTGTCTTCTTTTTATTACGGTTTCAAGACAGAACAAACATCTTCGCATTTCCATATGATGACAGAACTATGCAAATGATTTGAAGATTTTTGAAACACAATTTATGGCCATACTTATAAGGATTCACATATCTAGTAACTTTTGTTAGAATTGCTATGATTTTAACCAACAAAAGGAACACAGATGAAGAATTTAGGGGCAAAATAAATTTTGATGTACCAATTGTAGGCACATTTGTTTATCTTTAAATTATTTCCCCAAACATAAACATTACCTTATTATTTTAAAGTGCTATTTGTTCTATACCAACAAATTCTGTCATCACCAGTGAATGTGTTTTTCCCTCCAGTGGTGCTGATAAATTTGTGTTTTACTTTCAACTCTGCAGAACTGTCTCCAGATTTCCTTGAGGAATATTCACATATGCTTTTACAAGCAGTCGTTAGTCCACTGTGAAAATTTTTTCCAGAGCTGACTCAAGGGTCTTGCCTTTAGTTTCCCTTGTTCTCCTTCTTATTAAATAATCTCAGAGATTTTGTACATGCCCATCTGGGGTTTTCCATTATAGTTGTATTGGATTTTGTGTCAATATATCTACCATGTCAAAATCAGAAATGTAAACTTCAAGAGTCCCCAAAAGCTAACACTGCAAAATCTAGACCAAAACTTAGAGGTTTAGCATCATACAATCTTAAAGCTGCAGGAACCTTTGGGATTATGTCACTTAAACCTTCATGTCAAGGTGCCTAGACAAAGGCTAAGAAGGTAAAGGGCCTATTCTACACTATAATCTGAGTAAGGGATCTGGGAACAGAACCTTAATTTCCAGTTTAGTGCCCTTTCTAGCCTTTATATTTATCTTTCTTTCCTCTATTTACGTTTTCCCCCCTGATACTTGGTTTTTCTTTGAACTTCCTCCCAAGTGACCATTGATAGTCTTCTTTTGTATTGAGGTCTCAGAGTCTTACTAAGAATTCCTTTCCTTGCATTGCTACCCCTTCTCGTATTTTATTTTATTTATTTTATTATTTTTGAAATGGAATCTCTGTCGCCCAGGCTGGAGTGCAGTGGCACAATCTTGGCTCACAGCAACCTCTGTCTTCCAGGTTCAAGCAATTCTCCTGCCTCAGCCTCCAAAGTAGCTGGGATTACAGGTAGCTACCACCACACCCAGCTAATTTTTGTATTTTTAATAGAGACGGGGTTTCACCTTGTTGGCCAGGCTGGTCTTGAACTCCTGACCTCAGGCAATCCGCCTACCTCGGCCTCCCAAAGTGCTGGGATTACAGGTATGAGCCACTACACCCAGTCCCATTCTTGTATTTTAAAGAATTACTAAATTAGGTTCCTATGTCTGCTCTAATAAAATACCACAAACTTGATAGCCTAAAACACACATTTATTCTTTTACAATAATGGAGGATAGGAGTCAGAAATGGCTTTCACATGAAAAAATAAAACAACAACCACAGCAACAAAACCTCACAAAAAACAAAAAGAAATGGCGTTCACTAAGCTGAAATCAAGGTATCAGTAGGGCTGTGCACTCTCCAGGAGCTCCCAGGAATATATGTTTCCTTGCATGTTTTAGACTCCAGTATTGCTTGGCTCGTGGTTTCTTCCTCTGTCTTCAAAGAACGTCCTTCCAGTTTCTGCTTTCATCTCCTCTAAAACCGAATCTCACTCTGCCTGTCTCTTATAAGGACATTTGTGATTACCTTTAGGGCACAGTGGATAATCCAGGATAATCTTCCCACCTCAAGAGCCTTAACCTAATCATACATGCAAAGTTACTTTTGCCAAATAAGGGTAACATCCATAAGTTCCAAAGATTAGGGCCTGAATACTTTTTGGTGATTATTATTCAGCTGATCACAAGTACTTATTCTGTTTTTTGACTTTTTCTTGGCCACCATGTTCCAGTGTGCACTGACATGTGAGTACATCTTCTGAACACAATTTATATCCTAAAATTAAGATATTTGTATAGGCCAAAGTATTTGTCTGCATTTTAAAACTTGTTCTGAGGATGATTCTGTGTTTGCCAAGATGACAGACCTATACTGTATGAAATTTAGACTACTTGTTGTTGTATTTTTCTGCCATAAGGAATAGAGAAAACAATGCCAGTTGAGAGAGAAGCAGAGGTGTGGGAGGGGGTGAGGGGAAAAAAGAGAGAGAGAGAGAGAGACAGAGAGAGAGAATGAATGAATGAATATGATTGCAGAACATACAGCAGAGATAGGGTGGGAGACCTACCATGATCCTAATTCCATTCTTGAGGACCATCTGCCATCTGAGTTTCTGTCCTTACCTTGGTCTGCTGGTCAACTCTTCCTTAGTTTCTGTAGACACTTTCATATCTTATCAAAAATTTTATTTTCTTCTCTTGAGCCTGATTTTGTTGCTCGCAATTAAGAGCCTTAGCAAATGTAAGAATATAGACATTGAGAGAGAACATGGCTGTTATCGGGTTAGGAAGGCCAAGACTTGTAGATAAGAATCAAACTTTGCATCCCTTGACATTGGATATTGGGCAGTCTTGGGGCTGATAACTGGGAGGTGAGACAGAGTTTCCAAGACACTTTGCTAATGTAATAGTTTGGCTCTTGTAAATGGTTTAGAAAAGTCTAGGTGTTATCTAGTAAGAGCAGGTGATTTTGAAAACCAAAAAGTTGGGAAGGGATTATTTGTGGCATTAGCAGAATAGTTTTTTCTGTTTCTTGAAGCACTGTTACTTAATCTCTTAATATTAATATCTTAGTTCAAGGTATTTTTAGCAAAAGGACAGGTTTTTCATTAGGAAAAGTCTGTTAAAGTAAAGAAAGAGGACAACATGGAGAAGCTCCTGGCCTCCTTGAAAGTCCCTAATTACAAACAACATCCTTGGAGTCGCTTTGGAGATTTTATTTAGAACCCGGGTAAGCAGCCTTCCAAAGGCCATATGGAAGAACTTTCTTGATTCTCACTTTTCAGTTGCTAACCTGTCTGAAAATGTTTCTAATTTAAAATGATGTTAATTATCCCTTAACTGTCAACAGATAGCCAGCCAGAGGAAGAATGGGGAAGAAAAGGTGCCTCGGGAGAGGGGCTGACAAGGGTAATGGTTGTGGGAGGTGCAATGACAGGATTCCAATTCCTATGGTTTTGTGTAGGGTTGGCTGCCCCACTCATAACTATTTCATATGTCTAATGCCTCAGGGTGGAACATATATGGTTTCAAACTTGATGAATAGCAATCAAGTTTTGTTTTCAATGCATATAGTCTACCACTTTGGTGGGATTTGAGAGACTTCCAAATTGAAGAGGAAAATTTAGCTGGCATACCTAGTATCAAGTCTGGGAGCATGTATGACACCCTTCTGAACCCAAGAACTACTATCAATGTCTAACTTTCCAGACTTCTCGGGAGTCAATCAGTATTCCCCACCTAATGCAGAATGAATTATAGCGTCTAGAACATCGGAAAAAGAAAATAAATTCTCTCTTATGAAATAAAAGGGATGAAGAAGATTGCCAAAGGGGTTGGGGGCCATGCCCGTGCACTGGGGATGCTGGTGGGGCAGGGTGAGGGGAGAGACTATGACAAAGAGTCCAAGGCAGTGAGAAGAGGGGAAAGCCTTTGAACAAAATAGCATGATAGCACACTACATTTTCCCCAGGAGGAAGCTAATCCTCCCTGCAGCATAGAGCAATTTAAGAGTTCTACTTTTTTCCTTGTTTCCTGTGAGGGATGGAGACTGCTCATTGCTGGGGTTTCATTATAAATGTTAGCTCAACTGACATGGCATCTCTTAATAAGGGGCAAGTCCTTCATGTATTTTTGATAGTGCACAGTAACAAAATCCCTCCCAGTTTAGCAGAAAAATACCGCAAGAGTAAATTGTCAATGACAATATCAGTATACTCACTGGGCTTCAGGGATTAAGTGAATAGCAGCCATGTCCAGACCCTGACATGGCTTCAGGCACTTAAAAAAAAAAAAAAAAAAAAAGCAGTCAAATTAAAGCCACATATATGAGGGGAGGGAAGCCTTCCTACCCCAGCCGGGAGATACCTTGATTAAAGCTCAGTCTGACCTTCCTGCTTCATCTCCACAGAAATTGAGACACATTTCCTAAATGGCAGGACTTTACAGAATCATAATGAGCAAGGACCAGGATGCTTTGTGTTAAATTTCCATCTTCATTCCTGGAGCAGGCAAAGGAGAAAATAAGAGAAGGTCTCTATTATTTGTTATCAAAAGAACAATGCAGCCCTCCCTTGTTTCTTTTGTGCAGAGACAGAATTATCTGTGAAACAAGTAATTCATTCCTGGTCCCTTTAGATAGCTTTTTTTTGCATAGCTGGATTCTTAGGTTATTATTACTTGGTGGATGCCAATAGTTTGATGGGAAATCTCCTTTTTTGAGGGTAATAGGTATTAGCAAATAATTCACCCTGGAAAACAACCCAAGCTTCAGGGAATTTAAAACAAAAACAAAACCCAACAAAACAAATCTGTTTTATAGATAATAAGGGTAAAAAACAGAGGATTTTACTTTTACGTTCTTTGATGTTTCATTAAATCAAAATTACTTAAATTACAAAATGCTTAAGTAGTCTATGCAGTCAGTAAGATTTGGGATTAAAATAATTTTTACCAATTTGGAAAATATATTTACTGCAAAATTCAGTTTTCTTTTTGTGTATTAAAATTAAAGACAATGAAAACTGAATTCTTATATTATTAATACCCTCCTAACTTTATTTCCATATGAACTATAGAACCTGGCACCTTTTTGGCACTCAGTCAACATGAAAACATTATAATTTAATATTTGCCTTGGAAGCAAGGTGCTAAATTGTATGAATATATATTTTTAAGTTGAAAACAGTACCTCCATCTATTGTATGTTTACATAAGCAGTACATATTGCTGTAAGTTTTTGGTGAATATATACTCACCTAAGAGAGGAAGATAAATTTTCTGAAGGTAAACAATACTTAATAAAGAGAAAAATTCTACCAGCTTGTGTAGAATGAGATTACATAATCTCAAACAGCTCTCCACTGTTTCCATTGTCATTTAACACATTCTTTATGCTGGGTCAGGTCTGCGTTCTTGCAAATGATGAGCATGTGTCCAGTAGAGTCTCACCTGTGCCTGCATAGAGGAGGAATGTATTATGTTCACATCACTGTTCCCAGATGAAGCCAAACATGTTTGTGTTTAGCAGCCATTGGTATGAAAGGAAAAAAAGAAATCTAGAGTGGAGAATGGAAGCAAAACACGCCAATGTCTTTTCAAAACTGAGGACATGCTGCTCTCTTGTGGAAATCTGTAGTGCCAACCCGTAAAACCTGGGCTGAGTTGCTTATGATTTTCCTAGAGAAGATTATAAACCTGGTTTAAAGTGGTCCACTTTGTCAGAATCTCAGAAGAATATCTGAAAATTTGAGTGGCATCCATACACAGAATTTCATTCATCATCTTGATGCGGAATCAAATCTACACCTAAAGGCCAGACTTGACCATTGTTCTTTTAAAAAATGTTTGTTACATCTTTGCATACAATAGAGTGTCTGTTCTTTTCCTTCAGCCACCTCGTCTTCTACCTGGCATTGGTGTCTGAGTTATTGTGAGTTTAAGGCTTTTCTTGATACAATAAACTAGGGAAATCTGGACTTTTTAAAAACATAGTAAATTCATGTACAAAAGTTGAAATAAATGATAGACAAGTAAAAGTTTAAAAAAATTGTAGTCAACAGCTGAGAAGATGCAAAGAAAATGAAATTATCTTCTTTCATCCCTCCATTCCCACCTCTGCTTTGCCCTTGGCTCACAGAAAAGCTGGGATCATATTTATATACTTTGCCCTAATCTGAGATTTGCCGGGTATATTATTTGCCACTTTGTTTTTGTTGGGTAATTTGTAATCTTTATATACATTCTGGATTCTAATCTTTTGTCTTGAAGGCACAATAGAAATAACTTGACTCAATCTCTTATATTTTAATTTTTTATGCCTTTTGCAACAAAGTTTTAAATTTTAATATTGCCAAAATTGTTAATATTTTCCTCTATGCCTTTTAAGAAGACCTACCAAGTCCCCAAGAAAAATATATCCATTGTCTTATATTTTCCATAAAAAACTTCTTAATATTTTCATTCATTCCATTCATATTGTACCAATATCTGCTTGTATGAGCATCTCTGTTCAAGTACATAAGTATTTATTTTATAGTTTACAGTGGATTTATTGTACACTGAATTTCAAAACATAATACATACAGATTCTTGAAATTTTCAGGTACACATTTAGTGCAATATAGAAGGACAATTTGGCTAATAAGGAAAGTATTTACTTTCCTTTGAATAAAAATGTTTGATTAGGTAAAAATATACAGTCACTAACTTTTTGAAATAGTTTATGTGATGATGCTTGTATTCTGTTCCACATTATTCCTAACGATGTGCTATTCAATGACTTTTTTTCTTTTTTTTAGCATTTGAGGATTATCTAAATGTTTATCATCCTGATTGACTATTTGTTAAAATTAGAAATTCATATCCTAAACTTCAGTCTGACATTCATAATAAGGCAGTCACCTGACACCATTATCCTACATCTATGGAATTGCCCTGGTTTACTAATAAGAATTACAGACAAATACTGTGCTAGATGAATTCTTGAAAGGGGAGACTAAAGAATTAACGGTGTTTTGTAAGAATGAACTACAGAACCACTATCATTCTTGACCCAGTAAATGAATGCTATTAGGTGATTTCTACTCAGTCTTTGCACCAGCAATTCAGTCTCAATTAGTGATGATTTTAGTGGAAGGATAAGGACCAATTATTAGAGATTCAGCGATAGTTCTTTGTCCTTGGGTTCTCATATGGTTTAGTGCTGCTGAGTTCATCTGTGGCATTCCTGAAATAACTGAAGCCTTAATTCCGTTTCATAACTGGCACTGAAAAATGTAAGGGTCCAAAGAGGAAAAGCATAGAAAGCCACATTAAGCAGTTACCTGCAATGCCACAGCCTGATGAGAGGCATAAGGTATTGTTACATGTCCTCTCTATTCTGGGCAAAAAGTGTTTTTCAGTTTCAAGGCTTTGTAAGGATACCCTTCCAGCTTTTGCTTCAGTCAAAAAGAATCAGTGACATGGTCTCAAACTGTTTGGATTCTGAAATGGCCTAATTTTAATTCAAAGTAGTTTTCTTTAGTATAAAAAGGTGAAGCATTCAGTTAGCATAAAGTGGTATCTTGGGAGGTATAGGAACATGATCCATCTTCCATCTTGCATCGCTAACTGGTGTCTGTTTATCTTCCCTTCCCCTTCCATTTCAGAGGGCAAAGCAGTTCTGTGCATTTTTAGATCCCTAATTTTGCTTGCCATGCATGTGAGCCATAAGCCAGAGAAGATGATTATCACAAAGCCACATTGAACCTGGTCCACTCACTGGTGGGGACTGGTTCTATGAGGACTTGATTAATGAAAGCAAAGCGAGAAAGGGAGTGAGCTATACATCTGAAAATGCATGCTTAATACAGATAGGAGAGTCTAGTCATTTTTTGTTTCCCCTTATCAATCTCAGCTGTGATTCCTAAATCTTTCCCCCTTGCTTGTTTATATTTCCTTATTGTAGCATTTTAAACCTTATTTTACCTTCCCATAGCCTTGCTTTTTCTTAGTCTTTTGGTTAATGTTCAGAAATTACACAATTTCGTTACATGTAGCATCCCAAGACTGCCATCTAGTGGAATAAATTGGTCAAGACAACTTTGTATAGTGATTTGTTTCCAA
Organism: Papio anubis; assembly: GCF_008728515.1. Taxonomy (NCBI): domain Eukaryota; kingdom Metazoa; phylum Chordata; class Mammalia; order Primates; family Cercopithecidae; genus Papio; species Papio anubis. The sequence continues at coordinate 81,314,681 of NC_044979.1, forward strand.
AGTTTAAATTGGGAACGGTATTGCTTGAAATAGAAATTACTCCTTTCATCAGAGTTCAAAGCAATGTCTGGGCTCCAATTTATCACATTTGTGTAGAGAAACTGAAAACTGCATTTAATTGTCTAAAATGACTGCTGGATATATAACTGTTTGCTGTTTTATTAAGTTCTGCAGAGCTTCTGAAGAGTTGTAATAATTGCTGTGAAAAGTCAGATGGTGAAACTAATGGAAGAAATGGTTTTAGAAGAAAGGCTGAAATTAAGTGCAGGTGTCTTTCCTGGGAAGCATTAAAAATCACAAAGCCATTTTGTCCTAGAAAAAGAAATTTTCAGAAATACGTCGTTAACCTCCTTATTAACTATATTATGTGGAGTATTTTCACTGTGACAGATGCTCTTTGAAAAACTAAAGGAACACATAGCTGTTCCTATGGTATAATATAGTATCAGATGGTTTTATTGATATCATTCACTCATTTTTTGCATAGATGAATATATGTAATTATACAAGGACATATTATTTGGCTTTCTTATATCATCAATCAGTAATTTTTTTTGGAAGAAATTCATCCTGATTGAATTCTGTGATTTTAAAATAGAATTCTTGATTATAAAAGTAGTGCAAGTTCATTATAGATAATTTGGAAAAATTCAGAAATATTTAAAGAATAAACAGGACACCTATAATTTGTTCTCCAGAAACCCTCTTTTTAAATTAGTTTTATATATTTTCCTTCTTCAGCCTTTAACCTCTTCATAGATGTAATATATTTACAATTTTTCTTTGATAAAATTTTAATCAGTTTGGTTCTACTTTTTAAAATTGATATTTCAAGATAAACATTTTCTCCACATGATTCAAGAACTGAATTTTTAATTACTGCAAAATAGTTTTCATAGTTATATATGAGATTTATTTAACCAATTCTAATTACTAAAAGTAAAGGTTATTTCCAATGATTTTTCTCTTATAAATACTGCCACCTTGAACTGATGTGTATTTTGGTGAGAATTTGATTATTTTCTAATGTCAAGTTCTCTTGAACTTTGAGGCTTCAACATTAAGATGTATTTTAAGGCTTTTTATTTAAATAGCAAAGTTATCTTTTATAAAGTTGTAATAATTTTTATTCAGGCTAGCATTGTATGAGAGAATTCCTTTCATCTCATCCTTGCCAATGTTGCTATTTTCATTTGATTAAATAAAAGTATAAAGTATATCTCATTGAATAATAATTTGCATTTCTTTGATTATTAAACAGACTGAATTCTTTCATGTTTACCAGAATTGCATTTCTTATGTAATTATTTGTATTTTTTTGTTTTGTTCTCATGGCTTTTTTTTTATTGTTAGAGTTATTTATGAAGTTAAGCTATTAATTATTTTTGATCATATATACTGCCAATCATTTTTCTAGCTTCTTTTGTGTATTTTATTTGGTTTGTGAAGTTTTAACTTTTTGTGTGTACTAAAGTACACCAATCTTTTCCTTTACACTCCATTTTCAGCTTTTATGTTCAGAAATAGCTCTTTCATTTTCCACCTTTATCTGTTTTTGCTTATGCTTTTCTGTTTCCATTTCCTAGAGGTCATGGCTTTTGGTACCTTTTTGAAGATATTCTTTAGAAATAAAAATCATTTTCTTCTGGTTCTTTTATTAAACTGTTTCTCAATGTAATTTTTTTCTTAATCTTTGGAAGAAAGGAAACAGCATCTTCCGTAGGTCATAATTAGTGAAAATTTCTTTCCAATTGTAGAAAAATATTATTATTGCCAGTATTACCAGTTAATTTCCAGTATTATTCTTATTAGTGTTTTCTTTCTTTTTTTTTTTTTCAAGTTAGAATTTTAAAGGGACATTGGGAGACACTGGATCATAAATTCTTTGCCAGATGCTATCCTAAACCATACACTTATTTTATATCTTTTCTTCAGTAAGGATCAAGAGAGAGGGAGAAGTGAGTGAAGCCTGGGAGTTGAATGTGTGATACTAACAACACAGATATGCATGACTTTTTGGTGGAAACTTAGGTCAGGTTAATTGCTTTGATAATTCAAATATGGATCCCAAGGAATTTCAAAGAGTCAGAATGGCTTGTGTTTTTTGACCAGTTAAATATTTATCTCATTCACATCCTGCTCAGCAATTACTAAAGCATAACATCTTATTTTTATTAAACCCCTACTCATTAAAGTGACAGATAATTGAAATTGAGCAGTATAAGGTTACAAGAATATATGTATGGTAAAGCAAAATAGCATAGTTGTGATTTATGTTGAATCATATTTACATTTTGCTGTTCTTAAAATCAGTATTTATTTGAAGAGCTATTAACACAGCATTGAAAACCAAATTCCTCTGAGACTATCCTCCTAGTAGCTGATATGGAATAAATTATTTATTTATAGGTTTAATTTATCTTAGAACTATTGACTGTGAGATTTAGAAAACCTTGAGTAAGATTATGTTTACTACAATCAGAGATTAATGTCTATTTTCAAGATATAAGATCTGAAACTGTGAATATAAGGATCTCAGTCTCTTGTAAACGTGTAAAATAGTGAGAAGTGTTTTTTCCCCCCCAAGCTCCCATCCCTCTCTCTGTTTCAACTTCTGCCAACTTTCAGGCATCCAATATTCTCTTATGTCTTCTCAAGGCTGTCAGGAGGTCCTACAAAGCTAGTTTTCAGAATCTTTGTTAAAAATCAATTTATTTCTCTCATTTTCAAAGGTATGTATTATTTCAAAAATGCAGAAAAATTGAGATTAATAAGCAGACACCCATGTGCCAGTCACATGTATTTAACAAATGTTAACATTTTCTCATTTTGCTTAGGACCTTTTTTAATACAAAATTTACATACAGAGTAATGCATAAGTCTTCAGCGTACTTTTAAATCAGGTGTAGCAAATACTGTATGTATTTCCATAGAACCTACACTTCTGTCAAGATGTAGTACATTTCCATTTCCATTATTCTAGAAAATTTCCTTATACTTCTACCCAATTAAGCCCTGCCCTAGACCCCCAGAGACAATTTCGATTTCTAGGACCAAAAATTAGTTTTTTCTTTTCCAGAATTTTTACATAAATGAAATCATACTGTATGGATGCTTTTGCTTAGAAAAATGTTTTTGAGATTCATCCATGTTGATGCATGCACTAGGAGATTGTTCCTTTTTAAAATCTCTGGGTAGTATTCCATTGTACAAATATAACGGTATTTGTTTATCCATTTCCCTATGATAGTAGACATTTGGGTTGCTTTCAGCTTTAGTAATTATGAATAAATCTGTCAATATTCTTGTACATTTCTTTTTTGTGGACATGTATTTTTTGTTTTCTGGAATAAACATAGGGGAATCATTGCTGGGTCATGCAGTAGGCATATTTGTATCATTATAAAGAAATTGCAAATAGCTTCTGAAGTTGATGAAGTATTTTACAATCTCCCCAGCATTATGTGAGAGTTCCAGGTGCTCTGCATCTTCACCAATATTTGGAGATTATAATCTTTTAAATAATTTTAGTCTTTTAGTAGGTATGTAATGCAAAATCATTATGGACTGAATTTGCATTTTACTAATGTATTAGGTTGAACACCTTTCATGTGTTTATTGGCATTTTGATATCTTCTTTTGTGAAGGTTTATCCCTGCCTTTTGCCCTTTTACTTTTAATTGGGCTGTTCTCTTTTTCATATTGATTTATAAGAACAGTGAATATAGGCTGGAAATAAAAATTTTGTCACATAAAGATAAAAAAGAAGAAGTAAAACTGTATTTTCAGATGATAAGGTTGTTTACAGACATTCTTATAGTAAATTTTAAAATTAAGTTGTATAAATTTTTGCCATATTTATTTTCCAAGATTGTTTCAGTGATTCTAGGTTCTTTGTAGTTCTATATAAATTTTATAATCAGCTTCTCAGCTTCTTTATTTATTTATTTATTTTGAGACGGAGTCTCGCTCTGTCGCCCGGGGTTGGTGTGCAGTGGCCGGATCTCAACTCACTGAGAGCTCCGCCTGCCAGGTTTACACCATTCTCCTGCCTCAGCCTCCCAAGTAGCTGGGACTACAGGCGCCCGCCACCTCACCAGGCTAGTTTTTTCTATTTTTTAGTAGAGACGGGGTTTCACCGTGTTAGCCAGGATGGTCTCGATCTGCTGACCTCGTGATCCGCCCGTCTCGGCCTCCCAAAGTGCTGGGATTACAGGCTTTAGCCACCACGCCCAGCTTCTCAGCTTCTTTAATTGATATTATGTTGACTTTATAAATCAATTTGGAAAATATTGACATCTTAATAAGTAATATTGATTTTTCTAATTCACAAACATAGTATATATTTTTATATATTTGGATCTTTAAAAATTTTTCTTAACAGTATTTTGCAGTTTTCAGTGCAGAGATCTTATACTCTTTCATTAAGTTTATACTTGCGTATTTTATTTTTTGATACTATTATCAATGATATAGTTTCTACATTTAATTTTCCATTTGTTTGTTGCTTATATATAGAAATGCAATTAAATTTTATAATTAAGTGTGTATTCTTTGACCTTGTCAGATTTACCTATTATTCCTGTAGTCATTTACCTTGATTCCCTAGGAATTTCTATATAAACAATTTTATCATCTGAAAACAGAGATAATTTCACCTCTTCCTTTCTGATCTTTATGTATTTTATTTTTTTCTTACCTTATTGCGATGTCTAATATATAAAATGTCTAATATAATGATAATAAAGTAATGATTTCAGATATCCTAGCCTTGTGCTTTATCTTAGGAGGAAATGATTCACCATTAAGTATGATGTTAAGTGTAAGTTTTTCATAGAAATCACTTTATCAGTTTGAGAAAGCTTCTTTGTATTTTTTGTAATTTTGTTTAATGCTTTTTCTGCATCTATTGAGTTAATTATGTAAATTCTCTTTTTTAGTCTGCTAGTGTGGTGAATTGCATTGATTGATCAACCAATATTGATTAACCAATATTGCTTGTTTGATACCTTTTTATTCATGGTATAAACCTGAACCTGATTTGTCCATGCTATATTATCCTTTTTGTATATTCTGGGTTTGATTTTCAATTATTTTTAAAGGATGTTTACATCTACATCATAAAAAATATTGATACTGATTTTGAATTTTCTTTACTTTGAATAATATTCTCAGAATTTTTATGTTGGTTTAAGATGGCCTGGTAAAAATTAGTTTAATGTATCCTATCCTCCCATATTTTCTGAAAGAGTCAGTGTAAGATTGGTATTATTTCTTCCTTAAATATTTAATAGAATTTAATGATGCCATCTGGGCCTGCAGTTCTCTTCATGAGAATGTTTTAAATTTAAAAAGTCACTTTCAGCCGGGCACAATGACTCACGCCTGTAATCCCAGTACTTTGGGAGACTGAGGCAGGCAGATTGTTTGAGCCCAGGAGTTTGATATAAGACTTGGCAAAATGGCAAAACCCTGTCTATAGAAAAAATATGAGAAAAAATTAGCAGAGTGTGGTGGCACGTGCCTGTAGTCCCAGCTACTCTAGAGGTTGAGGTGGGAGAATCACCTGAGCCAGGGAGGTCAAGACTGCAGTGAGCCATGGTCGCACCACTGCCCTCCAGCCTGGATGACAGGGGGAGACCCTGTCTCAAAAAAAAAAAAAAAAAAGTCACTTACTTTAATATATAAAGGATTATTAAGATTTTAAATTTACTTTCCTGTCAGTTTTGATAATATTTGTCCTTCTAGAAATTTACTCATTTTATCTAGGTCGCTGAGGTTATTGGCATAATGTTCGTTTATATTCCCCTGGTTATCTTTTAACATCTAGAGGTCCTGTGGTGAAGTTTCCTCTTTCATTTCTGATACAGGCAATTTATATTTTCCTTTTTTATAAAAAAGCTTGATAATTCTGGCTAGGCTTTAAGAAATTTGCTCTTGATTATACTGACTTTTTTGTTTGTCTATTTTCTATTACTGATGTCTGCTCTATTTTTTTTAGTTACTTATGATTTAGTTTACTCTTTATTATTTTTAACTTATTGTTGTAGCTGAGATTATTGTAATGATTCTTATTTCCTAATATTAGCATTTAAACCATCAAATTTTTTCTAAGCTCTGTCTTAGCTGAATTTTATGAGTTTTGGTATGCTGAAGTTATTTCGATTCTCTTCCTACCTTACTGTGAGCTGTTTGGGAGAAGAGACCACATCATATTCATTATATCCCCAGCATCTACTGCAGTGCTTGATAAGGAATTATACTCAATAACTACCATAATAATCAATATCTTTTTCTTTTTATCAGTGTACTCTGCTCACAGGACCTTCTAATAGCTGCTTTGCTAGGGAATCATTTATGATAGCATTGGAAACATTTAAAGTTCTCTCTGTGCACCAAGGGCCTAGATTACTTTTAGCTCATATCTCCTCCCAATTATTCAAGGCATTCTTTTCCTTCATTTGCTTTGCCAGTCATAAAAAGCAAGATAACCAAAACCCCTTTTTAATCAGCAATTTAAAGTCACTCTTAGGAAACGTCCACAGCTATATAAATTAAAAATTAAAAGCAGAAAATAACATAAACTGATTCCTCTCATGAGTGGTTTTTCTTAGGGCTTCGTCCTTACTTCAAAATATTTAACCTCCTCATTATCCAGGCAATTGAATTGACCATCAGAGTGAACAGACTTATTTCCATACTGTGGAGACACAATTCACCTCTCTGAAAAAGTGGATCAGTGAAATACATTACTCTCCTTTGGGATTCATCTGCATTAAGAACGATGGACAGAAACAATTCACAACATTATGTGATGAATGTTTTTCTTAACGTTTTAGGAAATCTCCTTCTAGCCTTACTTTACATTTCCCTGTTAGACAGGCTCAGCTTTATGTTGTTAGATCATGAATTCCCTAAGAACTGTGCATAGAACAGGCTCCTTAATTTCTAGATGTACATGATGTATCCGCAACTTCTCAAACACCAACTAACAAAGGCCTCATGGCAGTTTTATTATGAAGACCGCAAATGGATCCTCCAGTTTTTTATTTAAGTCAATTGCCCATTTTTCTGTCAGAGCTGCTAGGCAAAACAGTCTTGGCAAGTTTGTCCCCAAAACCATTTAGAGTAATTTGTGAGGGAGATTGGAGAAACTTCAGTTGCCCGTCGGCTGCTTTGCAGTCAATCACCATGATGGAGGTAAATTAATCCCATGGCTTTCTCTCTGGAGAAACCTTTGTGCAAACAGTCTTGTCAAAGAGAAATGTGATGACTCTCAGTAATATTAAATAGAAGTTGAAGCAGGTTTTCTTTAAGCTAGACAAAGCTGTCTGTTGGTTCTTACAGTTGATTGCCAGCCTTGCCTTAGAAGATCTGGAAATACTGAATCATCTAGCTCTTAAAGCCTTGGAATTTGGAGCATGTCCACGCAAAATATTTGAGGTGTGGTAATGCCAATTATAATGTTGCAGTTTGCTAAAGAAGTTCTTGACGTTTTATGTGCAAAAACATAATTTTTGGAAACTTAGGCGACTAGGGCTTAAGATTGTTTAAGCCAATTGATTCTATCATATAAATAAGCATATTTTACAATGCAGTGTTTTTATCCCAGGAAACAGGAAGGACCTCAAATTATACAGTTCAGGCCATCCCAACCTGAAATATATATTTATTCTTTTTGGTGACTTTCCATTGTTCTTTGAAAACTTGACAAACATTTTTTTGGAAGTGGAAGAAATAAAGCTGGAGTAGGCCAGTTTTGCTCACAAATTCACTGAGCTCTACTCCCTAGATAAGTCATCATTAAGTCTGTACATGGCACAGACATGTTTGTTTCTTAAAGAGCTCTTTTTACTTTTAAAATGATCCTCCTTTTTCCCTTTGGAAGGCTTTATGTGAGGACAGAAGAAATTTTGGATTCAATGTACCATGCTCTGTATTCGAGGTAAATAGCTCAGACTGAAAGTGTTTCTCCTTGTGATCTAAATGACAAGTAGGACACGAGCAGTTTAAATGCCTCACCCTGCAGGATGATAATAATAGTCTGAGCTTGTAAGTATCTCATTTGATCCTCACCCCAGCTGGTAAGAAAGGCAAGGCAGAAAATAATAGGCCCAGTTTTATGTAGGATGATATGATGAGGTGACTTGTTTAGTCATATGCCTAATAAGTAATGAAAGGAGAGCTCTTAGACTTCAGTGTTTTGCTTCTCCTAAACTGCAGTTTTGTATTTTCTTCTCTTTCTTTTCTCATTTCCCTCCTCTCTTCTCTTCTTCACGTCCCCTCCCCTCTTGTCCTCTCCCCTCTCTTCCCCTCCTACCCATTCCCTTTCCTTCTAGGAAAAGAACAGTTACAAAGATTCACTCAAGAGACTATAGAATCTCTGGACTAAGTGTTTCTACAAAGGTATAATTGGGAATGATTACATTTTCAAAAAGTGATCATAAACATATGTACAACTATTCTTACTATGTCTATGCATGAAAAGATGTAGAGGTTAACCAGCTTCTAATCTGAGGTTATTTTTTAAAAGAATTCCAGATATAAAATCAAAAAATTGTGTAAGCCTTTAAAATAAACAATTACTGTAGAGTTTTCCATTTTGGACTTTGTAGATATATTGGCAATATCTGTGTAGCTACTTAATAAGAGCATATTTTAAATATAAATGGATGTGATAGGCTAAGTATGTCCCTCCCCAAAAAAGATCCCTAGAATCATCAAAGATACTATCTTACATGGTAAAAGGGACTTTGCAAGTGTGATTAAGTTAAGGATCTTAAGATGGGGAGGTTGCTCTGAATTTTCAGAGTTGGCCCAAAGAAATCACAAGGGAGGAAGGAAGATCAGAGATGATAGTAGGAAATGTGACAAGGGAAGCAAGAGGCTAAAATGATGAAAGGAAGGGGCCAAGGAGGGAATGCAGGAAGCCTCTAGAAGATGAAAAAGGCAAAGAAACAAATTCTCCCCATAAACCTCCAGAAAGAGTCCAGCCCCGATGTTCCCTAATTTTAGACTTGTTCTCCAGTGTTTGTGTTGTTTTAAGCTACTAAATTTCTGGCTTAAATAATTTTAAACATAAATCATTAACATTTATTATTAAAATAAGATAGTTTGTTATAGTAGTATTAGAAAACTAAAACAGTGAGAATTTATCTTAGTTTTTTTTTCAATCCAGAGCATCTTAGTCAAGCAAATGAGTATCTAGTGTATTAAAGACAACACTCTCCTTTGCTACATTGTTTTATATAGATTTATGACATCTTAATTACTTGCTGAGGTTCGATTTTTGTTTAGTTGAAATTAATTTTTTTATTATACTTTAAGTTTTGGGGTACATAGGTATACACATGCCATGATGGTTTGCTGCACCCATTAACCCCTCATCTACATTAGGTATTTCTCCTAATGCTATCCTTCCCCAGCGCCCCCCCCAACCCCGACAGGCCCCAGTGTGTGATGTTTCCCTCCCTGTGTCCATGTGTTCTCATTGTTCAACTCCCACTTATGAGTGAGAACATGTGGCATTTGGTTTTCTGTTCTTGTGTTAGTTTGCTGAGAAGGATGATTTCCAGCTTCATCCATGTCCCTGCAAAGGACATGAACTTATCCTTTTTTATGGCTGCATAAAATATAGTATTCCATGGTGTATATGTGCCACATTTTCTTTATCTGGTCTATCACTGATGGGCATTTGGGTTGGTTCCAAGTCTTTGCTGTTGTGAACAGTGCCACAATAAACATATATGTGCATGTGCCTTTATAGTAGAATGATTTATAATCCTTTATATATCCAGTAATGGGATTGCTGGGTCAAATGGTATTTCTAGTTCTAGATCCTTGAGGAGTCACCACACTGTCTTCCACAATGGTTGAACTAATTTACACTCCCACCAACAGTGTAAAAGCATTCCTATTTCTTCACATCTTCTCCAGCATCTGTTGTTTCCTGACTTTTTAATGTTTGCCATTCTAACTAGCATGAGATGGTATCTCATTGTGGTTTTGATTTGCATTTCTCTAATGACCAGTGATGATGAGCTTTTTTTCACGTTTGTTGGCTGCATAAATGTCTTCTTGTGAGAAGTGTCTGTTCACATCCTTATCCCACTTTTGGATAGGGTTGTTTGTTTTTTTCTTATAAATTTGTTTAAATTCTTTGTAGATTCTGGATATTAGCTCTTTGTCAGATGCATAGATTGAAAAAATTTTTCCCATTTTGTAGGTTACCTGTTCACTCTGATGATAGTTTCTTTTGCTGTGTAAAAGCTCTTTAGTTTAATTAGATCCCATCTGTCAATTTTAGCTTTTGTGGCCATTGCTTTTGCTGTTTTAGCTATGAAGTCTTTGCCCAAGCCTATGTCCTGAATGGTATTGCCTAAGTTTTCTTCTATGGTTTTTATGGTGTTAGGTCCTAGGTTTAAGTCTTTAGTCCATCTTGAGTTAATTTTTGCATAAGGTATAAGGAAGGGGTCCGGTTTCAATTTTCTGCCTATGGCTATTCAGTTTTCCCAACACCATTTATTAAATAGGAAATCATTTCCCTATTGCTGTTTTTGTCAGGTTTGTCAAAAATCAGATGGTTGTAGATGTGTGGTGTTATTTTTGAGGCCTTAGTCCTGTTCCATTGGTCTATATATCATTTTTGGTACCAGTACCATGCTGTTTTGGTTACTGTAGACTTGTAGTATAGTTTGAAGTCAGGTAGCATGATGCCTCCAGCTTTGTTCTTTTTGCTTAGGATTGTCTTGGCTATGTGGGCTCTTTTTTGCTTCCATATGAAATTTAAAGTAGTTTTTTTTTCTAATTCTGTGAAGAAAGTCAATGGTAGCTTGATGGGTATAGCATTGAATCTATAAATTACTTTGGGCAGTATGGCCATTTTCACAACATTGATTCTTTCTATCCATGAGCATGGAATTTTTTTCCATTTGATTGTGTCCTCTCTGATTTCCTTGAGCAGTGGTTTGTAGTTCTTCCTGAAGAGGTCCTTCACATTCCTTGTAAGTTGTATTCCTAGGTATTTTCTTCTCTTTGTAGCAATTGTGAATGAGAGTTCACTCATGATTTGGCTCTTTGTTTGTCTATTATTGGTGTATAGGAATGTTTGTGATTTTTGCACATTGATTTTGTATCCTGAGACTTTGCTGAAGTTCCTTATCAGCTTAAGGAGATTTTGGACTGAGACGATGGGGTTTTCTAAATATACAGTCATGTCATCTGCAAACAGAGAGAATTTGACTTCCTCTCTTCCTATCTGAATACCCTTCATTTCTTTCTCTTGCCTGATTGCCCTGGCTAGAACTTCCAATATTATGTTGAATAGGAGTGGTGAGAGAGGGCATCCCTGTCTTGTGCCAGTTTTCAAAGGGAATGCTTCCAGTTATTGCCCATTCAGTATGATATTGGCTGTGGGTTTGTCATCAATAGCTCTTAATATTTTGAGATACATTCCATCCATAGCTAGTTTATTGAGAGTTTTTAGCATGAAGGGCTGTTGAATTTTGTCAGAGACCTTTTCTGCATCTATTGAGATAATCATGTGGTTTTTGTCTTTGGTTTTGTTTATGTGATGGATTACATTTTTTGATTTACATATGTTGAACCAGCCTTGCATCCCAGGGATGAAGCCAACTTGATCATGGTGGATAAGCTTTTTGATGTTCTGCTGGATTCAGTTTGCCAGTATATTATTGAAGACTTTTGCATTGATATTAATCAGGGATATTGGCTTGAAATTTTCTTTTTTTGTGTGTCTTCTTATCAGGATGATGGTGGCCTCATAAAATGAGTTAGGGAGGATTCCCTCTTTTTCTAGTGTTTGGAATAGTTTCAGAAGGAATGGTACCAGCTCCTCTTTGTACCTCTGGTAGAATTTGGCTGTGAATCCATCTTGTCCTGGACGTTTTTTGGTTGGTAGGCTATTAATTACTGCCTTAATTTTAGAACTTGTTATTTGTCTATTCAGGGATTCTGCTTCTTCCTGGTTTAGACTTGGGAGGGTGTATGTGTCCAGGAATGTATCCATTTCTTCTAGATTTTCTATTTTATTTGCTTAGAGGTGTTTATAGTATTTTCAGATGGTAAGTTGTATTTCTGTGGGATCAGTGGTTACATCCCCTTTATCACTTTTTGTTGCATCTATTTGATTCTTCTCCCTTTTCTTCTTTATTTAGTCTGGCTAGTGGTCTATCGATCTTTTTTTAAAAAAAAGAAAGAGCTCCTGGTTTCATTGATTTTTTGAAGGGCTTTTCATGTCTCTACCTCCTTCAGTTCTGTTCTGATCTTAGTTATTTCTTGCCTTCTGCTAGTTTTTGAATTTGTTTGCTCTTGTTTCTCTAGTTCTTTTAATTGTGATATTAGGGTGTCAATTTTAGATCTTATCCACTTTCTCCTGTGGGCATTTAGTGCTATCAATTTCCCTGTAAACACTGCCTTAGCTGTGTCCCAGAGATTCTGGTACCTTGTGTCTTTGTTCTCATTGGTTTCAAATAACTTTTATTTCTGCCTTAATTTCGTTATTTACCCAGTAGTCATTCAGGAGCAGGTTGTTCAATTTCCATGTAGTTGTGTGGTTTTGAGTGAGTTTCGTAATCCTGAGTTCCAATTGATTGCACTGTGATCTGAGAGACTATTTGTTATGATTTCCATTCTTTTGCATTTGCTGAGGAGTGTTTTACTTCCAATTATGTGGTAAATTTTAGAGTTAGTGCCATGAGGTGCTGAGAAGAAGGTATATTCTGTTGATTTGGGGTGGAGAGTTCTGTAGATGTCTATTAGGTCCGTTTGGTCCAGAGGTGAGTCCAAGTCCTGAATATTGTTACTTTTCTATCTAAAATTTTCTGTTTGAATCTAGGTGCTCCTGTATTGGGTGCATATGTATTTAAGACAGTTAGCTCTTCTTGTTGCACTGATTCCTTTACCATTATGTAATGCCTTTCTTTGTCTCTTTTGATCTTTGTTTAAAGTCTGTTTTATAGAGACTAGGAACGCAGCACCTGCTTTTTTTTTTTTTCCTTTTTTTGCTTTCCATTTGCTTCGTAAATCTTCCTCCATCCATTTATTTTGAGCCTATGTGTGTCTTTGCTCGTGAGATGGGTCTTCTGAATACAACACACTGATGGGTCTTGACTCTTTATCCAATTTGCCTGTCATTTAGTCCATTTACATTTAAGGTTAATATTGTTATGTGTGAATTTGATACTGTCATGATCCTAGCTGGTTATTTTGCCCATTAGTTGATGCAGTTTCTTCATAGTGTTGATGGTCTTCACAATTTGGAATGTTTTTACAGTGGCTGGCACTAGTTGTTCCTTTCCATGTTTAGTGCTTCCTTCAGGAGCTCTTGTAAAGCAGGCCTGGTGGTGACAAAATCTCTCAGCATTTGCTTGTCTGTAAATGCTGCATTTGGTAAGGGCCAGGCACAGAAATTAACAATTAGGAGGTACTAGATGTGGCTCTTCTGGAGATGGTTGGGGTGATCAAGTGGTTATATGGCCCTAATTTTTCTTTTCAAAATTTAAGGCATTTTATTATGTGTTTTGGGAAATACACATTGCATTTCCATGACTGTTAAAATTTCTGGATGTAGGTAACATCTTGCATTACGTATTGTGTACTCAACCATTGATTTTATTTCTCCTTTGCTTGTGAAGCTTAGTTTGGCTGGATATGAAATCTGGGTTGAAATTATTTTCTTTAAGAGTGTTGAATATTGGCCCCCACTCTCTTCTGGCTTGCAGGGTTTCTGCAGAGAGATCTGCTGTTAGTCTGATGGGCTTCCCTTTGTGGGTAACCTGACGTTTCTTTCTGGCTACCCTTAACATTTTTTCCTTCATTTCAACCTTGGTGAATCTGATGATTATGTGTCTTGGGGTTGCTTTCCTCAAGGAGTATCTTTGTGGTGTTTCCTGAATTTGAATGTTGGTCTGTCTTGCTAGATTGGGGACGTTTTCCTGGATAACATCCAGAAGTGTGTTTTCCAACTTGGTTTCATTCTCCCAGTCACTTTCAGGTACACCAATCAAACGTAGCTTTGGTCTTTTCACATAGTCCCATATTTCTTGGAGGCTGTGTTCATTCCTTTTTCTCTAATCTTGTCTTCAAGCTTTATTTCATTAAGTTGATCTTCACTCTCTAATATCCTTTATTCTGCTTGATTGATTTGGCTATTGATACTTGTGTATGCTTTGTGAAATTAACCTTTACAAAGGAAAATTTCTTTTTTTTTTGAGAAAAGTAGCCTCCACCAGAACAAACATTACTCAGAAACAAGTTTATTATTTTTTGAAAGAAAATGTTAAATTTTCTTGTTATGAAAATGTTTACTGTCTACATACATTCTAGTAAATAAAAAGCCATAAATAAGAAAGTGAAAGTTGTCTGTAATCATCTCATAACTGGGAAATGCTGTGATGTCAAACACAATGTGATTATCTTGTTGGAGGTCCCCTGAAAGGGGTATGTGCTTCCTCAGCTGCTCAGAGAATGAAGCCTGTGGAAGTAGGTTTTGCACTAGAAGGTGAGCTTGGGGATTCAGGGAAGTAACATTAACAAATATCAAGGGTCTGGGTGAAATTGCTCTAAACTGGACTGGTGAGCAATGGACCAGGAAAGGGGACTCTGACAAGGAACCCTGAAGATACAGCTGAGCTTATGCCTGCTACGTGTAGCCATAAATAATGCTGCTTGTAAATACTGCTCTTTCCTTCCTTTGCCTCAGATCCTTCTGTAAAATCTTGGTGAAACCTATGGACTGGTTTCTGTTGCGCTCTGGATAATTAATTGAAAATTTGCCACTGGGCTGAAGTCACAGAGGTGAGGGTACTCTCCATCCCGTGGAAGCCTGGGTGTTACTTGCAGCTGAAGGAGGAGACACTTAGTGTTAAGTGGCTCCTCCTAACACTGGGAAATGGTCCTGCTGCTGCAGAAGCACCAAGATGCTCTGCCAATCAGTCATTCAGCACCAGCTCTGAGGCCTCTCTTCTACACAGTCACTTATCTTCCAGGGTGCAGTCTCCAGAGTCCTCGGAGATGAACTGTAGGGACCTCCCAGCACTGGATAGGCTTCATGCTTGTTGTTATGTAGATAGTACAGAGGCAAATGCAATGGGAGAATGGCTGGATGCTACGTGGACCCCAACACCCCAATTAGAGAGTCAAATCGTATTCTTTTTTGAGTTTCCTGTTATGAGATTATATGACTGTCTTCAGTCCTTTCCAGGAAACAGAGGCAGAAGGAATCCTGCATGGATATGAGTCCCATGGCGTTTACCTTGTCTTGTGTTTCATCAGTGGAGAAATGCATGGCCAGTAGGCAGTTCAGAGGTACTTGCCGGCCCCAGGTTTCTGTTGTCTAACCCAAACTCACAATGGTGACCAGCTGAGGAGGCAGCAGCAAGGTGGCATGGTGGAGAAGCTGGAGCTAAAGCATGTGAGGCACTTGTGTCTAAACCATCTGTGATAGTGTCCTGGAGATTTAGAAGTAGCGAGTATTCATGGCAAGGAGGGGTTAATTTCCGACAGGCGATGGAAGCTCAAGAATGTTCACTTGGGCATCAAATGTAAAGTGATGCCATTTGGAAGTTGGGGGTCTGCTTTTTATACTGGCAAGTTGTCATCCACAAGGGCAGCAGTGGAAAATCCCTGTGTCATGTATAGCTGTAAGTTTTGAGGGAGCAAGGAAAAACCTGCGGGGCTGCCTTGTATGGCTGTTTAGGGTTTGCTCTGCAGTTTGTCTGTGATGTACATAACATTCCCTGGAGGTTTACAGTGCAGCTGGCCTGCCAACTCACTTGTCTGTATTCAGTTATTTGAAGTTCACTGTTGTATAATAATTAATTTGCTTAGGGTTTTCTGACATAATCTATCATACACTTCAGTATTAAAACCCTCAGGGGTTTGCCGTTGTCTTAAAAGACATTTGATGTCAATCTGTTTAAAGATGAGACATCTATGAAATGTGTGTGTGTGTGTGTTCATGTATGAGACAACATGACCAGCTTTGTTTTAAGGGACTTTCCTGGGAATCAAACCAAGATATAATAGTAAACACATGTATAATCAGTTGGGTTCCCTCCTATTGTTTTTGGTAAGGGCCAGGCACAGAAATTAACAATTAGGAGGTGCTAGATATGGCTCTTCTGGAGATGGTTGGAGTGAGACAAGTGGTTGTATGGCTCTAATTTTTCTTTTCAAAATTTAAGGCATTTTATTATGTGTTTTGGGAAATACACATTGAATTTCCATGGCTGTTAAAATTTCTGGATGTAGGTAACATTTTGCATTATGTATTGTGTACTCAACCATTGATTTAGAAAGGAATGGTAGTAAAATTAATCCAAAACATAAAATAATCCCAAACAGGCTTTTTTAAATGATGGAATGTAAAGTAGCAGCTTGGTGGGGTGGCTCTCAGATAGAAAGCTAACTCATTCAGAAGCTGGGCTGTGAAGACCTCTTGCAGGTGTTAGACATGACCAGGTTACCTTAGTCTCTTTCACTGAATGCCTCCTGTAATTTCACTCCAAGTTGAGAATGGGTAATGCTGATTCTGAAGAGGATAGAGAGCATTGTGCAGGTGAGAGAGGCCAGGTTACCAAGGCCTGCTCATGGCTTCAAGAATGCCATTTTTTTTTTTCTTGGCTTATGTGATTTCTCAGGTTCTACCCCAAGCAGTGCAATTAATTAGGTAAGGAAAAAAGAAAGTGGACATAGCTCCCGGTTGCTTCTCTTGTTCTTCAACAAAATCCACCTAAAATTTGGTCAGTGCAGTCTATGTGGAATTGAGAATCCTCTAGGTCACAGGTGCTTAGAGCAGGAGCACCCTGCTTTTTTATTATTAGGTTGAATGAGCATGTGAGAATGTTGGCATTTGTGGGCCCGCCTACTACCGTATGAAGGATTCCCAGTTGAGTGCTAGTCCTGTGTTCTCATTCCAGCAACTATGTCTACCAAAAAGGTAAATCTATTATTCAACTTTCTGGGGGATCAAGATTTACCAGCAAGTCTCATCTGCCTTTGTTTTTGACTATCCAGCTAACGCCAGTGAGCACTATTCCCATATAGCCTGCAAAGCAAACAGAAGCTGCGTCTAGTGTTGCTTGCTATTGCCATAAACTCTTTGTTCCAGACTCTTGTTTTTCCCCTAAATACATTTTTTACTTCATCCAGAGACATGGCTGATCAATCAGAGACTATATTCCTCAGTCTGCCTTGTGGCTGGGTATAGTCACATGAATGAATTCTCACTGATAACATGTGAGCAGTACCAAGAGGTACCAAGAAGCTGGATCCTTGATGATGTAAGTGAGCCAACGAGCCAGTCAGTCCTGCAGTGGTCTTGATTTCCCTGCTAGGCACAATAATATATGGCTTCACTGCTTAAGCAATTTGAGTTAGGGTTACTTGCAGCTGAAAGCACACAAATGAAAACCGAGGCCAACTAGTTTGTCTGTGAACATCTTTTCAGGATTTCTCCCAGAGCAACTGTGACAGATTTATGTTACCTTCTCAGAACTTACAAGTTTAACTCTATTGCCAAGTGTGTTTGAAATTTATCCTGTCTCATTCCTGCTGCTGTTTAAGCACGAGTTTTATGGTCCTGTTAGAGGAGAAAATGGATGATTTAGAGTTATTTGGCAAATCTTAGCCACTTCTATTTCAATGTTAATTAATCTCTAGAACTTTAAGACTTTCTTGACAGATCCCATTTTATAACCCTTTAAATTGGACCCAAAGCAGCTAATTATGTTCTAGTGTAATTGATCTCTTTTTCTCTTCCTTAAACTATTTTTATTTAGAGCTTCTATGTTTCATAAACGTGGGGGTAAATTATGGTCCTAACATGATTTCCAAGGTCCACAATTATCTGAAGTTAGGAAAAGTCTACTTTAGGTTTCATGAGCAAATCTCCCAAGATCCTGCGAGCTTCCACCTGCTGCCTGGTGCCAAAGCTAGTGCCACATGTTTTAGGTGTTTGTAACTTGTAGGTATCAAATTTTGTTTTGGTTCTCTATTGCTGAATAGCAAACTGTATACACCTTTGTGGCTTAAAACAACAATCATTTATTTGACTCACAAACCTGTGATGTAGGCATAGTTTGGTGGGGTCAGCTCATCTCTGTTTGAAGTGATGACAGGTAAGGTGTCTCAGCTTTTAAGACAACTCACTCATCTTGTCTGTTCCATTAGTATTGGCTATTGGCTGGTAGCTCAGCCACTGTCTGTGGTTGGAGGTTTGGTGGTTTTCCATGTGGTGCCTCCATGGAGCTACTTGAGACCTTACAGCATGATTCCAAAAATAAATGCTCTCAGAGGGAGAAAGTGGAAGCTATCAGTCTCCTAAACACAGAATCTTTCTACCATATGCCATTGATCAAGCAGTCACATATTCTGCGCACTTTAAAAGGGTAGGATATAGCAGGAGTAGAAAGACTTTACGAAAGAAAAAATATTAATTTTATCCAAATTTTAAAAGCAAGAAAATGGAAACACAAAGATTAATTTCCCCAAGTTTACACAGCTTGTAAGTGGCAGAACTCAACATTTATCCAAGGAGTGAGGTCACAGATTCCTTGTTCTTAACAAGTACACTTTTATGAGAAAATTTCACAGAGGGAAGCCTTTTACAATTGACTACTATGGTTTAATTTTAGGTCTGCCAATCAAAGCTTTAAGGGAACTGTATCTTAATATGTAAATATAGGAAACACTCCCACTGATCAGTGAAGACTGGCTTTTAGTTCAGCGTGGTGATGTAACAAATTTCAACAGATTTACAAATTTTAAACTTCAACAGATTTTAAATCCTCCATATTTTTATTTTGCTTACAGCTCATCTCTCCTCTGAGAAAAATTAACTTTTTATATTATCTGATTTAAAATATAAACTGATCTAATAATTTTAATAGTTCCTTAAGCATTGTTCACTTTTTCTGTGATGAAAAAATTCAGTCTTTAAGATCGTCTATTTTCTTCCTAGTTCTTTCTGTACCATGATGACATCTGAGTATATGGGCATGCTAAATCTATTCTCTTGCGGGTCTCCCCAAGACTAACACATGAACCTCTTTGACATTTTGAGCACCCAGGGAGAGTGGTTCATCAGGTAGCCTATGCTTTTCACTGTGGCCTTCCCCTACCTGTCCCTGCTATCCATTCCTTTTGGTTTGGTATGCCGTACACCTTTTAAGGTTGTTTTGCAGCTACACAGAACCTAGCAGATGCTTTGAAATAACTCCATGAAATTAAAGTGATCTAATTAATGTGCGAAATGAAATAATCTTCTCTTTTATAGACTCTGGGCGTCTGGAATGGGGTGAGGGGTTGAAGTCTTATTTCGTTATTCCACTTGCTTTGAGATTGCTGGCATGTGGTGGGGCATCCTTCGGAGCAGTCCTGATTAAAGGTGAGGAGTGGTTGGAGTTCTTAGGAAACAACCCAAGGAAGAGGACCACTTTTATTTTCTCAGGTTATAGAAACAGGTAACCTGATTGGTACATGAAAGACGTTGTGGCATTTTCTTCACTTTGGGAAAATATGAATCAAATATCAATTTTAGTTTATTAAACTTAATAAATTAATGCTTTTAAAAAAGTTTATTACTTTTCCTACTATCTTCTTGAACCAAAAGCACATTTTAAGTTTATAACTCTTTTTTTATTCCCAACTGATTTTATAAAAAATGAACATTTCATCAATTTTATTTATTTTTAACATTAAGTGTCAACATTTAGTCAGAGAACGATTCTTTATTCCGTCTCAAGTTATCTTTCTCCTGACAAAGTTCTCAATGGATCTTGAATCCCATTAAGAGACGGATCGTGAGTTCCTAAGTCCATCGTATCATTCTTATGCCTTTGCATCCTCATTGCTAAGCTCCCACCCTGGGGACGCGGGTAAAAGGGTGGGAGGGGATTAAGGGATAAAAGACTACAAAACTGAGTTCAGTGTATACTGCTCGGATGATGGGTTCACTAAAATCTCACAAATTGCCAATAAAGAACTTACTCTTGTAACCAAATTCCACCTGTTACCCAAAAACCTACAAGAATAAAAATTCTTTTAAAAAAGTGATCACGATTTTTCATCGCTGGTGTCTCCAGAGTCTAGCACATGGCCTGGAATATATTAGATACACAATAAATATCTGTTAATGAATCAATGAGTAAAGGAATGCACCCTCTGGGGTTGTAAAGCCAGACTTTTGGATTAACATTTCTGCTAGGAATCAATTTATTTGACTATAACATTTATTTTTTTAGAAATTTTTTTTAAGTATGAGGAAATGTGTGCTTTCAAATTAATAAGGAAAATGAAAAATAAGCAAATGACAATGTCATTGAAATACTTGTTTAAATCAGAATATGCAAAACTATGTTGCAACATTGCAACGTTAGAGGCAAAAATTTCTGCCATTTGCAGACTAGAAAGCACAAGCTGGTAAAGGAAAAATAAACAGTAAAATAAAACTGTAAAAATAAACCTTAAAGTTATTCAGGGTTTTCAAATGCCCATCAATGATAGACTGGATAAAGAAAATGTGGCACATATACACCATGGAATACTATGCAGCCATAAAAAAGGATGAGTTCATGTACTTTGCAGGGACATGGATGAAGCTGGCAAATATCATTGTCAGCAAACTTACACAAGAACAGAAAACCAAATACTGCATGTTCTCATTCATAAGTGGGAGTTGAACAATGAGAACAAATGGACACAGGGAGGGGAACATCACACACTGGGACCTGTCAGGGGGTGGGGGGCTTGGGGAAGGCTAGCATTAGGAGAAATACCTAGTGTAGATGATGGGTTGGTGGGTGCAGCAAACCATCATGGCATGTGTATACCTATGTAACCTGCACATTCTGCACATGTACCCCAGAACTTAAAGTATAATTTAAAAAATTATTCAGGGTTTTTTCCTCCAGATGATTATTAGTTGTCTCTGTACTACTACTTATTAAATAATTACTCTTTTCCTTACTTATTTGAATTAACACTTTTATTATAAACTAAATGTATCTGGATTTTTGAACTCTGTTCTGTTGCACAAATTGTACATATTTAGCTCAATGGGTTATCCTAATGTGAACCTCTCTCATTTAAGCACCAGAGTAATGAAACAGAATATTACCAATACCCTAGAAATCTCTTTTTTTTTTTTTTTTTTTTTTTTTTGTAGAATTGAGGTCTCACTATGTTGTCCAGGCTGGTCTCAAACTCCTGGCCTCAAGTGATCCTCCTGCCTCAGCCTCCCAAAGTGCTGGGATTACAGACATGAGCCACTGTGCCCGGCCTAGAAGCCTTTTCTTGATAAATATTTACTGAATGAATGACAGTCTCTGAGAGGTATTCAGGATTTGTTTTATACTTTCAAATAGTATGGATGTATTGGATGAAGACAGAAAGGTGTGCATTAAACCCACAAAGGGCACAAAGATGGAGACGAATAATACATTGGATTATAGACAAGTCTCCAATATTTCTTAAAAGACAGAGACTGGAAAATAAAACTAAAATCATGTAATAGATCAATGCAAACTATGGTATATCAATGAAAAATAATGAACTCTGTAATATTATAGTAATAGAATGTAATATTGAAAAGAATTTATAACTTTCCTTCATGAGAATAGGAAAATTTAGGCATCTCAGTTGTTTGAAAGAAGACTATGTACCAAAAAGTGTGAATATAATCTTAGTGTGCTTTTACTGGTATTTTGTGGCTAGAACAAGGATGGTTTGTCCTCATCTAGTGTGTCATTTTTAGTTCTGGACATTTTATCCCAAGAAGAGTGATACAATGGAGAATGTCTGGAGTGGGATGACTAGAATTATAAGAAGTCTGTGAACCTTAAATCTTTGTGTATTAAAGGTAAGCTTAGATAGAAATTAAAGTTATCTGAAGAACCATGATGGAATCAGGGATATTTTGCTTGAGAATGAGGTGTGGGATATCATGGGAACTTTTCTTTAAACACTTAAAGATGAATAAAGGTTGAATATCCCTTTATTCGTCCTTACGACGAATAATACATAATGTCTGGGACTAGAAATGTTTTGGATTTTGAATTTTTGTAATTTTGGGATATTGATATTATATAATTACAAGTTGAGCATACCTAATTTGAAATGTTCCAATATGCATTTGCTTTGAGCATCACACGGACTCTCAAAAAATCTTGGATTTTTGAGCATTCCAAATTTCAGATTTTCAGATTAGGGATGCTCAATCTGTAATACGGGAAAAGATGTGAATTATTCTCTGTAGTTCTAGAAGAGAAACTGAGACTCATTTAACATTTTTAGGCTGAAGACTTCAGCTCAATAAACTTGTAATTGGCACAGTCCAGTGGTTAAGAGGACAGGCCCTGGAGGCTTACAGGCATGCCTGCTTTGTCGTCCAAGTCTCAATATTATCATTTTACAATTGATGTTATATTACCTCATTGAAGCACTGTGAAAATGAGATAATGATGCATGCTAAACTCTTAGTTCAGTTAATGGAGTAAACTTAAAACAAATAATTGTATCTTTAGTAGCAACTGTCTCCTTTTACCTTCTATACTAAATCACATATATTTTTATTGCTCTCTCATGTATTTCATTTATTTAGGGAGATGTCCTATCTGTCCCACTAGCCAATACTCTCAAAAGAACTATTTATAAAATGTCTTCACTTCCTGACCTACAACTTGCCCTTCCACAAGCTTCTGTAGCCACCCCTCAACTCACCCAGCTCTGACAAAAGTCAGCAATGACCCAAGCGCCAAATATAATAAATTCTAGTCTTCATCTCATTTTGCCTTCTCTGCAATATTTTGACAAGTTCTTTTCTTATCCTTGGACTTTAGATCACTCTCTCCTTGTTCTCTTTCATTTCTACATTAATGTTATCCTTTGCAGATTTGCCTCTGTATTTTCATCCATTAAATATTTGTGTTTCTCAGGGTTGTCTCTCTACACAGCACTCTAACTGCTTCTTATTTAACTGAGGGCTGATGACTTACAAATTCTGAATCTACAATTTTGAACTTCTCTATTAAGTTTGTGTTTTTTATTATTTTTTTGAGACAGGGTCCCACACTGTCACCCAGGCTGGAGTGCAGTGGTGCAATCTTGGGTCACTGCAACCTCTGCCTCTTGGGTTCAAGCGATTCTCGTGCCTCAGCCTGCTGGGTAGCTGGGATTAGAGGTGGGCACCACCATGCCTGGCTCATTTTTTTGTATTTTTAGTAGAGACAGGGTTTCACTATGTTGGCCAGGCTGGTCTTGAACTCCTGACCTCAAATGATCTGACTGCCTTGGTCTCCCATTGTGCTAGGATTACAGGCGTGAGCCACTGTACCCGGCCTTCTATTGAGTTTAGACTCCAGTGTATAGTATCCTCCTTGTATAGGTCTGCTTGGATGTCCTACAGTCACCTGAAACTTAATAATTGCTCCCAAATGCAATCTTTATTCTACACTGTCAGTCTTAGTAAATGGATAATTAAGCTGGCACCTGGGAATTATCTTTTTATCAATCTCTTCATCCAAAAGGTTATCAAGTGCTACCAATTCAAACTCATTAACAAATCTTGATGAAATCCTCCTCTCATATCTATTACTCCTTCCTCTTTCTTCAGCTCTCATTTTATTTTTTCTGGACCAATGCAGTAGTCTTCTAATTAGTTTCCAACCTTGCTTGCCCTGATGGCTGCCAGAGTTATTTTTCTATTTAATTTTCAGCTTAAAATGCCTTAAGTTCAAACTCTGTGGTATAATATTAAAACTCTAAAAATGTTTGAAGGAAGATTACACCAATCATAATAGCATTTATAAAACATATTAAATGTATTCATATTATTTTATTTTTATTTATAATTTTATAAGGAAGGCAGAATTGGTGTTATTCTCTTCCGCTTATATAGAAGAGAAAACCTAAGTGTAGAGAGGCTCAGTGACCTGCTCTCAGACACCAAGCTGATAAGTGATGAACACGAGCTGGAACCCAGGCCTTCTCTTTCCAAGTTCCCGTTTACATTGCATTATGGCATGGGGCCATGCTGAAGTATATTTTTACCATGTGCAATGTTTTGTATCCTGCTGCTTTTCAGTGAACATTATAAACCTTTTCCGTGTCAAAATTCTTCACTAACATAAAATTGAAAATCAGCATAGAATTCAGAATTTTCAGTGTTTCAATATGAATGTAACATATTTCCTCTAACATCCCCTAAGATTGAACACACACACACACACACACACATACACACACATACACACACACACTTCTCTTTTTAATTCAAAGTGAACTATCCAAATAACGGAGTCACAAAGGATAAAGTACAAGAAATGATGATAATTCATGTGAGACTATACACTAAACTTTACATACTTATAACTTGATACTAATTCTATTAGCAAAGAATATAGAGTAAAATTCTTTGTGACAAAGAAGAGTAGTTTTTCTAATAAAAAATGTGGAGTATATATAATAAATGAGGGATAACCAACACTTGCGATATACAGTAAGAAAATCCCAACAATCAATACTTATTTAATCACAGAACAATTAAAAAGTTATATAAAATCCATCTTAACCTATATGTTAGAAGTTGATTTCAATTCACCCATGGATCCAACACCTTTTTAGATGAATGAAAAAAATTTTTTATTAACTGACTTAAGAACAAAAAACTACCTATTAAATTTGTGTACTCTTGCTTAAAGAATATCTACAGAATTCTCACCTGTTTCCTTGCAAAAGAAGTAGAAATCTATAGACTAGAGACCCTCCCTAAGAAAGAGTCACTGAGAAGCACAATGTATTTATGACTTACATAACATTTCATCCATGTGCATTTTTGGGCATTATGCAATATTTAATTTGCATGAAGCTTTCCAAATTACTTACATTTATGAGATTTCTTTCCAGTGGGTGTTTCCATATGTTTTTTAAAAATAATCATTAAAATTAAAACTTTCCTATATTTTGCAAACTACTAGGTTTTCAATCAAGAGTACATTCTTGTATTTGCGACCCACCTTCAGTGGGCATTAGTATGTCTTTTAGTGTATCTAAGAGAAATGAACACATTACCACATTTTGTACCTTTATAGGTTTTATTCTCAGAAATAAATTCTTTGATGTATTCAACTAGAACTAAAAACACTGAGGCTATTACCCCATTTTTTTATACTTATAGGGCTTTCCCTCCAGTATGAATTCTTTCATATTTTCAAAAACAACTGGGAAAATCGCATACTATCCCATATTCCTTAAATTCATAGATTTCTCAAGTATGAGTTTTTTCATGTGTATGATTGAACATATATTTTCAACCAATATCTGTGATGTTGCAATGAAGTGCATAAAAGTTTATCATATTGAAAAATTTACTTAGGATTGCTAAAGTGGAATTACATGGTCAAAGGGCATTAACATTTTAAGATCGATATATATTGCTAAATTTCTTGTATGTCCATATCTTTTCCTTATTAACAAACTTGAATACTATAATTAAAAATATTTCTCAAAGTCTTTATTGCCTATGATTTCTAAGAGTATACCATTTTTTTCTTTTAACATTTACAGCATTTTTCCAAACATACCAAGAACGTTTTGATATATTTAGAAGAGATGCAGAGATGTTTCATTATGGTAATAGAAAGTTGGGGTGGTTCTGACTCTGGAATCTCAGTTTTCTCAGTCTAATCTGTCTTTTTTCCATGAAGTTTCTAACTGAAGCATCAACAATATTGCATAATATCTAAGGAGATGATGGAGAATGTTTCCCAGTTGAGCAACCCACTATTATTCTTAGGCAGAATTTTCTCATCCATGTAGGATTTGTTGTATAACTCTGTAATGAGCAAATCATGATCCCCCTTCAGGGACTTTGCACATAATGCTCACTGCCTGGGACCTCTGTTTCTCTCAATTGTCATATCCTTTACATTTCTTCTTAATGTGCCCAGATCAGGGGGACTTCTTCTTCCATGTTGTAGCACTTCTTAACATTTTTACCCTACTTAATTTTTCTCAATGGCATTTTCCCACCAACCAGTATATTGCAGTTCCTTGTTTCTTTATTGTCTCTTTCCCCTCATTGGACTGTACGCTCCATAAACACAAGTTTTGTCATTTTTCTTTTCAACTATATCTTCAAAGCCTAGGATGGTGTCTGGCATATAATAGATTCTCAATAATTATTACGGAATGAATGAATGGGTAGAGATGCATGCCACATGCCACTGCCTGTATTCAGTGAATACTTACACCATGTCTTCTCATTTGTTTGAGAGAAGTTGGTTTTCTCAGACTCTCAGCTTTAATTGTCTGCAATTCCCTCTATACTGTAGTATAAATATAGTTTGCCAGCAGTTATCACATTAGTGAAGCAATTGAGGAATGTTAGAACTAAGTCTTTTCATGTGGTAAATAACATTCTCATTACACCTGTCCTTGCATTGATCATTGATACTAGGTTTCCCGTATTTTTCAACTTCCTCCAACTATTCCTGGATGAAAGACAAAAGCTTCTGAAGTGTTTGTTGTTCTTATTTTTCACAGCCAAGTTCTAACAGGATGTTTTGGGAGATACATAGCAATAATCCAATTAGGCAAGCATTTGTTTCATTTTTTTTCCCCCAGAGGTCTTTGATGTACCTTTTCCCCCTACCTACTTATTAGCCTCAAAAATTGAATCTGGATATCTAATCAGAAAGACAATCAGTTCTCTGAACTTCCAAGTTTTCTAAGTCCACATGAGCTGCAAAAGTTTTGCTCATTATTTGTTAAGCACTGACCACTACAGACAGAAAAAGGACTTTATTTTTATTTTATTTTATTTTATTTTTAGCTGTTCCCACTAATGTTGCAGAAACATTTTTTTCAGTTTATTAAATTTAACTTCAGGCAATTGCTTAAATATAAGATAATTGCTTTTTGTTATTCCTTTGGCACATCCAAAGTACAGTTTCACATTAGCAACAATGAGCCAGAGGGTTAAAAAAATTAAAATTATTTTGGAAGATAGGGACTTAGGCAGAAAAAAAGGTCCATTCCAAAATGACAAATATTTAGCATCATTTTTACTTTTATTTATATAGAAGGACCCTCATTTATGATTGCTTTTTAAATTGGCCTTAAAATACATGATTAGGAGTAAACATTTTTGAGTTTTATACTACATCAAAGATCTTGACTCTCAACTTCCAATCAATATTTTGTATCAGGCTGGGTGCGGTCACTCATGCCTGTAATCCCAGCGCTTTGGGGGACCGAGATGGGTGGATGGCTTGAGCCCAGGAGTTCAAGACCAGTCTTGGCAACATAGCAAGACCCTGTCTCTTCCAATAACAACAACAAAAAATTAGCCAGGCATGGTGGCGTGTGTTTATAGTCCCAGTTACTTGGGAGGCTGAGGTAGGAGGATTGCTTGAGCCTAGGAAGTCAAGGCTGTAGTGAGCTTATTTTGCCATTGCACTGGGCACATGCGAGACCCTGCCTCAAAAAAAAAAAAAAAAAAAAGTTTGAAGCATTAAAACTAAACAGCTTGAGGGCCATTTCAAAAAGAAAACTAAGAAATATTTTTTGAATAAGTGCTGAGATTTTTTACTAATTTTACCAGTCCCCAATTCTGACAAATTAAAGACAGAAATAAGATCTTATAGACAAGATCTTGTGTTATGTGTTTAAACTTTTAATTCACAAAACACAGAGGACAGTATTTCTGTCTACTTATGTTGTTTCCATACTTTAGCAAATACCAACATGATACAACACATATCCTTGTATTATATTATTATGCATGTTTTATATTATATATCACTTCTGTATTTACACATGTGCACATGTACATATAATACACAAATCATTATCATCTGTCAATCTATTTCTAGACATTGGGGTCAGTTTTTAGAAGTGGAATTACTAGGTTAAAGGATATGTTTATTTATAATTAAAAATAGTATTACATTGCCCTTTATTGACTTGATTATCAATTAATACTACCTCAACTAGAAATAAAAAAGAATGATACTGTTTTCCTTATATACTTGATAAGATAGTGGATTGTCAAATTTCATTTTCCCCATCCATTGCGTCATTGTTTTAAATAACATTTCTTTAATTATAAATGCTCATGAGAATCTTTTTGGTAAGTTCAAAAGCTACTTATTATATTTTCTTCTTTGTTCTTTGGGCCCTCTTCCCATATCCTGACAGAACTTTCAATAGAGGTTTTTAGTCTTTTCTTGGTTTCCTTTTCCTAGCAAACTTCGTAAAATATGCAGGATCTGACTATTGTCAGTGGTAGGTATTGCTCTTAATACTTCCATACCAATGGACTGTGCCTACACTTGGTATTATCATTTAAGTAAGATAATGTACCAATTTATTGCTACATCTGCTTTCATTGTAAACCCATAATTACATTTAAATCTTTCTGGCTAGGAATTGTTTATTTTTGAAAGCCAATATGATGCCTATTCTGAAGAGAATTGTATCAAAGGCCTCTTTAGTTTTTTATCACTGAACAAATGTTGCCATAATGTTTTTGCAGCATGCATTTATATCATGATCACTACCAGACATAGCCTCAGTCTATCATTGTAGGAGACGTTTTAATTTGATTTTCCTATGGATTATTCCATATAGAGATTAGAATTCAAGAGCATACCAAAATTAATTTTAAGGGTCATTTATATAAGTCTCCAATTATAATCCTGTCCACTATACCTCCTTCTACAGCCAGGATACTTTTCTACTCGCCTTATTTTATAAACCATTTTTTCCCCCCATAGATAGCAAGGTAGTGTCATCAGAAGAAAAGGCCTATACCCTTTGGGAAACAAATCGTACAACATGATAAACATTAAAAATAACCCCCTGCCAGCAGACAAATATTGTAAACACGTGAACCTTTTATAAAGATAAATTGTGAAAGGGCACAGTTATACTTCAGCTGTCAGCATAGCCACTGGAGGGTCACTGGGGATGTGGTGTGACAGGATTCTCAGTAAACTCACTGTGTTTATAAAAGACTGGGACACAGGTCCACGCTATCCACTAAGACGCTGACTTTCCCTCTGTAGTACTTTCTGGCTGACTCTGATTTTGAAATTCTTTTTACCTCTCAAGGAAATCAAGACATTGTTTTTGACAAGAAATGGATTTTAAATGGTCTATTAAAGTATTTACATGGTTGCTGAATGTCCTCCTCTATTGTTTCAAAGCAAATTAAGGGAATTTGGAAGCACTTTGAATTGTTACTCTATTCTGTTTTTTCCGTTTTATTTTTGCTCTGAAGCACATAGTATATAATTTGATTATTACTAACATCATAAAATCATTTAATGTTATTTAAGACTGAATAGTATAATCAGACTGCTTTTATATCCTGGATCAAAGGCTTTTTAGGAATTTGAAATTGTCCTTTGCTTAATTTTCCAGTATTCCAAGCACTCTTGCCTACTCCCCCTGGAATAATTTCCCATTAATTTAATTCACTGAAATTACAATTGAGTGAAAACTACAATCGAATTATGTCTTTTACGGACCCTGTTTTCAATACAGTTTTATAAATTCCACAGCCCACATCTTACTGGAGTATCCTTAGGTATTTAATGTCACTCCTCTATGATACCAGTCTCAGTTACTGTTTTTCTTTCTTCAACTGCTCTGTTACTGTTCTGTTCTTGTTAGCATTGTGCATTCTAAGTGTTTAGAGTAATGTATATCTGGCTAGTGAAATCAATATAAGATATATTTATGAGAGTAGAGTACCGACAGCTTTAAGCTATGGATGAGTTAGTTGGTTTTTTAACCCTAGTGGCCACTTCATAATTAATCCGCTATTTATTATTATCTACTCTTTGGTCATAAACCTTGCACTTCACTAATTCTTTTGTTCATTTATTCACCCAAAAGGAAATCATAATTCTTACTGTGTGTTGGGTATTATTCCAGGCAAGAAACAAAATAAAGGCCTGGCCTCTCTCATTGTGTGGGAGAGAGAAAAAACAACAGGAAGATATGTAATATCAGGTTCCATGAAGAAAACAAAAGAAGGTCAGGAAAATAGAGAGTGGTGGGATAGTCAAGGAAGGCTTCTCAGAGGGGTGGCATTTGAGCAGAGACTTGCATGAAGTGGGGGAGCAGCCATGCCTATATCAAGGGGAAGTTCCTAGGTAGAGGTAGTAAAAATGTCAAAGCTCTGAGGAGAATGTGTAGTTTAACAGAAGGTTGGGCTCCAGCTTTATCACTTCCAGCCACACTGTGCTCAAGGGTGAGCATGAGTGGGAATGTGCATGCATAGGGGCTAGCTAGGATAGAGAGAGAATATCCAGCTTCACAACAGGCAGGGGGACAGTGAGGTGGCCACAGCCATGGTGGCGGAACCCCTGCCTGAGATGACCAAAAAAAAAAAAAAAAGATTGTGGGGAAATATAATCCCCAAATTTATTTTTCCTTCTTTACAGAAAAATTAAAATTTAGGGCCAGGTGCAGTGGGTCATGCCTCGCCAAGGTGGGCAGATTATGAGGTCAGGAGATGGAGACCATCCTGGCTAACACAGTGAAAACCCCTCGCTACTAAACGTACAAAATAATAGCCAGGTGTGGTGGCACACGCCTGCAGTCCTGGAGAGTGAAGTAGGAGAATCGCTTGAACCCGGGAGGCAGAGGTTGCAGTGAGCCAAGATTGTGCCACTGTACTCAAGCCTGGGCAACAGAATGAGACTCTGTCTCAAAAGATAATAAAATAAAAATTAGTTGATGGCCTAAAATTAACAACCATATTGGCATCATCATAATTGCCATTTGAAAATTATATGTAATAGAAGATCAAGTCCAAATAGCCAGACATATATGAAATGATGAAAAGCTGCTCAAATGTGCTACTAGTCAAGGAGATGAAAGCAATGAGAGGGATTGATGTTTTGATTAGCCTGGATTGGAACTTTGATAACTCTGATACTTTGATAACTCTTATTGTTATCAAAAAGCCATGGGATTTGTCTTAGGTGTTGCCAAAGACAGGATGAAGGACATTTTATAGTGTCAGAAAACATAATAGGAAAAAAAAAATGAAGCTGTTTCCTAATTGTATCTACTAAATTCACCCATTTCTCTCTCTCTCTCTCTCTCTCTCATATCTCATTCCCCACTATCATATTTATAATGTCATATGATCAAGGAGAAAAATATGAGAGGATACATATCAAATTGTTAAGTTAACTTGGCTGGGAGATGATATGGAAGAAAGTGAAAGGGGGAAAGGAAGTCACATAAAAGTACTGCAATATCAGAAAGCCTGACTACGTTTATGCATTTTTGTATGCGTACAATATCTTTTCAGAGTAACTGACACTGATGGGGGGTATAAATTGAAGTGTGTGTGTTATGGAATATATACAGACTTTAATGAAAGAATCACTAGGGACACAGAAGCAGCAAAAATAAAATGTAGACTAGTCATATTCATATTTGTGTTTGTAGGGCATAAATTGGAATTGCAAAATAAAAAACGAAGTTAGCTATTTGATTATGAAAGTCCAGATATCTAGAAAAAAATCTGTGTGATACTTTGAAAAATTTTTTCACCTAGTTTCACTTGTAATGAGTAATGCAGAAAATAAAAAGACTGGAAATTATCATTTTTCCATCAAGCATGTAGGCTAGCGACATGTTCTGAGTGGTTCACAGATTGAGGGCTTAGATGGTTCCCTACTTACTTATATTTTAGCAAATGGCTATTTCAGAAGATGTTTTAACTGCAAACTACCCCGGAAGTAACTTGTCTAAGTTGTGTGTCCCTTCCTGAATTTGTTAAGGCGTGAGCTTCTGCTTTGACTTTTAGGTCTGGTTTTTTGTAGGTAGACACAGGGACAAGAGACAGCGAGGGGTGTGCCTTATGACTGACTGGGTGGGAAGAGCTGTACTCTGTTGTAGAGTTTCCCCATCCTCTGCTGCTGCCATTTTTGAACTGACTGGAGACCAGGAGGTCTTTTGTCCATGATTCACCTGGTGGCCTCAGCCAACTTTCAAAGTAAAAGTTGCATTTCTTGAACTTTTCAAATTGGAGTTGTTATACGACCCAGGAAAGGGCAATACAGTAGGTAAAAGGATTTAGGTATTCACTGGAAAAAAACTTTAATCCATATTTAAGAAGCAATTGGTGCAAATCAAAACACGGATACACATGATTAGAATGAAAATGATTTCCGTATTTATGTTTGTCAGCAATATAGTTATTTACAAATAACCCATATGAAAATGTAAAAAAGCATATTACATCTTCACATGCCATCTGTATTGACTGAATAAAGCTTAGTGACATTATTTGCAAATCTGTAGTTAATTGTATATAGACATTTTGTGTGTTAAAAAGGAAATGTACATAATGTAAAATAAATTACATTACACAATTTACAAAGTAATATTAACAAAAATTCTTAGACAGCTGCCTCCTTATTTAAACAAAATAAATATTCAGGTAGTTAACATAAAATACACATTCAGGGAATAATAATTTATAGAAAGACATTGCAAATTTAATAAAGTTATATTTTACAATGATAGATACTGATCTCTTCAAATCTCTGTGATAGAAATGGAGAAAAAAGTACCAGAAAAGGAATCTAAATGTTTACTTTCTAAAAATAAACACAAACAGATTTCTGAAAAATAGTTGGGAAAAGTTTACTGAGGGTAAAAGTAGGTAATCTAGAAACTATGGCTTAAAAACAGAATAAATCTACAAAACACAAGACTGACAATTATATTCTAAATAATATAGAGATTTTTGATCACTGAAAACATGACTCACACAAACTAAATCTCTTCATATACTGCCCACTTTTAAGATCTGACTTGGTAGAAACATACAAAAAAATGCAAAATTAACTGGTTAGCATTAGTTTTATTCATTTAATAATGTAGACATAACCATTTTTCAGTGTCCCTGCTAGATATAAGATTATCATAACACACTGCAAACCATCCTTTTTATAAAAGGATAACTACTTGCTTGGCTCACACACCAGTTTCTGATACCTGAAATTCTGTCCTGCAGCCAGGACCGCCTGAGGGCAGGACCAGGGGAGACTCTTATTCCCAAAACAGGCAGATGTAGTTCTCACAACTAAACTAGTCCCAGGAAAGATCACATTCCGACAAGATTCCTCACAGATTTGCTCAAGGACGACTGTTCTTTCAACACCCTCAATTTTTGAGCGGAAACAGAAGAACCCACACTTGAATTTGGTAATATTTTCATAAACAGGAGATCCCAGATCATTTGGGAATTGTGCTTCTCATGTACTGTTCAGACCCACGTCAGCTTTAGAACAGGCTCTCCCTTCTGTATGGTACTGAAAAGCACGGGCCTTCCTCACTGTCTTGTGGTGTGGAATGTGAACAAAGACTCGAGATGGAGACAGGAGGATATGGGATGATCTAAAGCAAGTGTAGGCATGGACATTTTTATAGAAAAGGGTTTTTTTTTTTCCCTACATGCCTTCCACATTTTTCCTTTTCCCTTTATTCATTTCTTTGACCAGTGGATTTGGTGTAAGTCAGGATGTTCACACTCTGCGTGAGTGACACTTAGATTCTAATAGGGAAGGACATATAGGAATTCTCTCTCTTTTTTTTAATTAAAAAATTGGGCATGTTTAGTGGGAAGTAGGTAAGAATAGCTGTTGAGAGTAGAAAGAGACCAAGCAAAGAAAATAATCAGAAAGAACCAAATATACAGGTTGTTGGGGGAGGTAAATAAATGTGTGAGAGGTCTATTCAATTCCTGTGAGAAGGAAGACATGAATGTATCTTGAAATGCCCAGGAACTTAACAGGGGTCTGATTAAGTTACAGTGACCACTGCCACCTACCTGAGGGTGGGGCAGGGAAAAATCAAACTCCTAATACCATGGCCTAAAGACATGTATATTACATAGGGGAAAATACTAACCCCCTCTAAAAACAAACCTAGAGTAAAAGTCAACAGGTTTCAGTGTTATCTTCACTCATTAGGCATTTTTCCCTTCTTTTGGATGTCTTAAGTACCTATGTATACAAAAGCTGTTACTAACTTTTGTTTTTTATAGTGCCTAGCAGACTCTTACGTGTCAATAAATATTTGCCTTGTTAGAAGTAATTTGTGCTTTGTTATAAGTAATTAAAACATGCTTTTATGCACTCTTTTTTAATTCACTTAAGCTACACTGTAGTGTCCTCAAAAAAGCCTTTGAATAAGATTACAGTCCATATATTGGATTAGGTATTGATGAATAAGCAAATCAGCCCCTTTCAAAAGAGATCAGTTAGTTCTATTCTACATGGTTTCTAGTGAAATAGTCCGGCAAACTCATATACTACTGTGTCAAACTTTCTCTGCTCTTTTTTAAAAAAACCAAACAGACCTTCATTCTAGGGAACAGCAGTTCTACATCTTTTTGGCCTCACAGACCACTTCGGTAAGGTTGAAAGTGTCAATAGAGAAATTACTACTATATTCCCCTCCCAAATTTTTAGAAGGAACAGGAAAAATAAGGTTTTGATGAAATTCCAATAAAATATTTAACTCATTGTCTCATGCCAGAAACAAAAATAAGGCCATTTTCATGTTATAAACATGAATATAGTAACCTTCCATTTGTCCAAAATAGCCAGATTGCTACATTCTCCTCTTTCCACCTTTCTAACAAGAGGTTATCCAGTATTTATTTATCCTAACAGTGATCTTCCAATATGTTCTCTATTAGGTCAAGTTGAACCTAATTTCCCCTCTCTCATATAATTTTGTGTGTATATGTGTGTATGTGTATATATATATATACACATACACACATATATATACACATATACACACATATGCTGTAAAATCTAATCAATTTATGAATAAAATGTCTTGTATTTTTCATAACATTCTATAATTTTGATTTTCTAATTCTTATAGGTAGGATGATACTAATCTTTTCTGAATTAGTGACACTTTACAATATCTTCAGTATAGCTTTAGTAGGTATTCTATCCCACATTTAAAAATTATTAGGTGTTGCAACATTTTATAAGAGGGTTAGCTGAATTTTTCAAGTAACCATAATAGATTCTCTCTTAACCATTTTGGACAAATGGATTTTATTTTATTCAAAGAGATCAACTTTAGGATTATTTGGAAGACCCCTGAGTATATACATAGACAATCACAGTTTTAGAGTAACAATATTATTTTTTCTTCCTCTTTAATAAAACAGATAAAATGGATTTTGTTTTTATGGTTTTAAATCCTTGATTTAAAGTAAAATTTTCATCTTCCTACCTGTTCTTTTTGAAATGATTTACATTTCCTAATATAGTGAATATTGAATAAGGAATTAGTGCTTACTGCATTTAGTTCTTATTGAAATACATACAAATATTTTCATTTTGGGGACAACGACATCCTAACCTGATGTCTTTTGTAATCTTTGCAAACACTCTAATGAACAGCAGAGGGAGTTCATACTCCAGTATGAGGGTAAAATACCTTCTAATCCAAAACACTTTTACAGGAACACAGCTGTTTAAGATAAAATAGAATGTTATACTATTTTTCAAAGAACCTGAAAAGCTAGTGTCCTCCTCTCTCACAAAGGTTGTTGTAATAATGTTGCCTGAAAATGGTATTGCTTTTTAATGGCACCTTTTGAGTTTTCCTTTCATTTGCAAGAAGTCTGCTGAGTTAAATATTGTTCCACTGTGCCATTCCCAGGGCTACATCTGTAGAAAATATAGCTACTTTTGGTACAGTGGGAAATGTAATGACTGTAAAGTCTCACCTTTGAACATTGAACAGTCAGTGGGTAACTGAATGAAAACGAAAGATGACACTATGGAGAGTTAGCATTAAAAAACATCCAGACCAGGGGTCAGCAAAATATGACCTGCCAAGGTGTCCTACTCGCTGTTTCTGTAAGGAAAGTTATATGGGAAAGCAGTTATGTTCATTCTTTTATTTACTAAGATCGCATTAGCAGAATGGCAAAGTTGAGAAGTTGCAACGTAGACCTTTTGGAAAATATTTTCTGTATAGTCCTTTACAGAAAAAGTTTGCCACTCTTGGTCTAGATATGTAATGAAGTCTTGGGCAAGATATTTATTTCTCTTTTAAAATTTTAGTTTTGAAATCATGCATGGAAGAGATTGCTTCAAATTTTGCCAGTGAGAAAGGCAAAAGACTATGGATCTTGAAATACTGCCTGCAACACAGACATTCAAGCTGAAACTAGGAAATCAAATTAGAGAGAAGGAAAAATCAACATATAATTTTGATTTCCTTTAGTTACAAAAGTCATTGATACATTATTTTCTCCATCTGCTCAAAATTAAAAAGACAACCAGTTCCTTTTTTTCTTTTTTCTTTTCTTAACAAAGATAACAAATATAAAAATCTAGTCATAAACAGCCTTCAAAGACCAATTACAAACCAACTAGAGGAATCCACCTTTTAGAGGGTTAAGGGGTTAGGGACTTCAACACTTAAATTACCGCCATGTTGTCAGTTTCACAATGGCTGCAGTGATGAGGAAGTGTGTGTACAGCAGGTGTAATAGCTGATTTCATCTTGCTACCATCCAAACTGAACTTTTCTCTCTTCAGGATACAAGAACTTGCAAATGTCTTCATGACACTCTTGGCACAGATGTCTTCATCCCATATGAAAAGAGGCAGTTTCTATGGCAATACTGGTTAAGCGCCTATCATGCTGCACTAATATAGTGCAAAAATGTGCCTTCCATATAGCAAAAAAGATGCAGGCAACCAGTTTGAAAACCAGGGAAAGTAGAAATGTATTAACACAAGTAAATTAGTTTTCCAGACAATTACCACTATAAAATACTGAACTTGAGGACTCTTCCTTCTAAGACACTAGTACTTGTCCAGCATTCTTACTTTGGAGAGAGACAAGAATGAAGTCTTAAAAAAGAGGCTCCGTCTCTAAAATGCAGGTCAATAAAATCTACCATTGACCACCAAGATGCTGAATTTATTCAATGGATTTTCTGCTTAGCTTAGAGCTTATATGTTATGCATTGTTAAAATTGCTTATTAGCAAGTACATAATCTGACATAATGTGTATCATTCAACTGAGTACACATGTTAATTTGACTATAGTATTGTGGAGATCTTGGTAGAAACTCTTCATGCTAGGAAGTTTTATGGATTAACACTGCAGACAATCTTGTATCAGGCATCCTAACTGGCCAATTCCACCATTATTTTTTAGAGATGAAAGTGGTTTTTCAGTTGGTAGACTTCAGAAAAGATGACATAAAACTTTCAGAATGCGGCATGTATTCAGCTAAATCTCCTATAATTCTCAT
This sequence comes from Papio anubis, assembly GCF_008728515.1. Taxonomy (NCBI): domain Eukaryota; kingdom Metazoa; phylum Chordata; class Mammalia; order Primates; family Cercopithecidae; genus Papio; species Papio anubis. The sequence goes on from NC_044979.1 coordinate 81,352,039, forward strand.
GGTTGATGGTCTCTATGTAAGTGGTACTGTCTGGAATATCTCCAGTGGCAGTATGATTTTCACTCTTGTCTTTATGATGCCCTTTTTAAAAATTAAAATATATTTTAATCCACACAGTTTGGATACATTTGTTGTGACCTCTGGACATCTATGAAGTCAGAAATCCAAGACTGGTTGTTGCCAGAAAAGTTATATGTTACATGTCAGCATCTCCATCATAGGCTAAGGTTAAAGGTTTCAGTCGGTTGTTTTGCCTTCTTTGGGGTTTCTTTGGCTTTTTGCTGTAAAACAATTCATTAAAATTAGGAGAAAGAAAATCAGTTTCTAATTGTAAATTTGATTGCTTTAAGCAAAAAAAAGTAAAAACAAATTGATAAACCAAAATTGCCTCATTGCCTGCATTGCCTAAAGTTAACCTTAGAATTTGATTTTCTGATCTCCTTGAATTTCAGTTTTTGCTTTGAATAAACTCTAAGTAAGCTTCAAATGTTTTACTATCCTACAAAAGATAAATTATCCAAGTGGGATTCTTTTAGTATTGACAACAGAAATAATATCATAGTGGGGTCATTTTCATTTGGTCAGAAACCTTTATAAATAATGCATAATTTATAAATAATGCATGTTTTAAAAGATAGTTGAATAAGATTAGGTATTACTGTAATATCTTCCTCCATTAGTAATTCAATATAAAAATCCACAGTTTGCCATAATCAGTACAAAGCAATATTCTCTTGAAAGTATGCAAGAGAACACACTCGAGAAGATGACCCACAGCAAGTTCTTGCTCATCTTTAGAAATGAAATGGTTCAGATTTGGTAGCTTTTAGCCCATCTAGGACTAAAGCCATGTTTATTTAGAAATTCATGTGAACACCAGATAGATGTAGAGAACTTATTTGAGACATTAGTTTGCTGTTTCTGTGTTACGATTAAGTATCTCTTTGGATTTTTAATTATTTAAACACTCACCAAGCTAGATAAATCATGGAGACAATAAAGATGAGTAACACAAATGCCCCAGCTGCTACACCGTAAACCCAGGTCTTTAGTCTCCCATCTAAGAAGAAGAGATATTAGTTATTAATTTACATTAATCTGGTATACATGAGGCAGTCTTTAACGATGACCAATGATCAGTCACACATGACCAATTTCTTTCAAAACCCAAAAAGAATTATTGCTTCAGCACAGTTAATGATTAATGCAAAGCTGCTGTTATGGGTTAGATACTGCTTCATTAAAGAGAAATTATCAAGGAAAATTGAATTGAAAAGTTATAAATGTTTGACTTCAGATTTCAAGTTTCTTTGTCAAAACTTCAGCTGCCTTTCATCTCAATTTTACTTCAAACTCAATACATGTGTAATGCTATATAAACATTTTCTTCTGATTTTCAATCTATTTTGAGAATTGCAATGATAAGATGAAAAATACAATTTTAAGAAAGTTTCTACAACCTCGAGTTAATGCAGATAGGTATTTAAACAAAAATTTTGTCATTTTTATTCCAGGTAAAATGAAAGTGAATATATTTAACATCTTATGGAATTAATAATCTTTTATCTAGTCTGCACTTACAATGTGTTTTAAAATTGGCTGACAATGTCATTTACAAAAACAACTAGTTTGGTTAACATATAAAAGGATCTATAAATTGTTTTCTACCTTTTCTATTATATGGAATCAGACATAACAGGAACTTTTATAATTTGGGTTTCTGGTCTCATCTGCTTTGAACTCCTCAATTTTATGCTCTGAATAAACTTCAAGCACAAGATGTTATTAATGACATTGGCTGATTTAATTTGACCTCATATCAACATATATTTTCTATTGCAATTAAATATTTGATCTTAGTGTTAAATTATAGATTGGGCAAAACTGACCTTACGTAGACTCTGGTTTATTCAATATTTGAAAGGCATCAAATGCAAATTGGTACTGTGGAATTTTTTCGCCTGGAGTTAGATCAAATTAGAAGTTCATTTGCTGGGAATAAACTCAATAAATATTCTAAATATCATTTCTTTCTAATCCTAAAAATTTTTTTTTTTTAATTTGAGTTCAGTTTAGAATCAAAAGAACCATTCCACGGTTGAGGTTCTCTACATTGAGAGTTTCTTCAACAAATTTTTTTGGGTTTTTCAAAATCAAAGAATATCTAAGTTTTCAGAACATGTACCTTCTAAATATATTAAAATGTTCACTTTGGGGAAACTATATATAAAATTTAAAATAATGACAATAACAATCTTTTGGGAAAAAAAAAAAAGGACTGGTTTTGATCTGAGGAGATCTGCTTCAATTCTTAGTAAAGGTCAAAATTGCTACTGGTTGTCTGCTAGTCCATTGTCTTGAACACTAAGGGAAGAGTTTCCCATGCTTACACAGATGAGTCAGCTTTGCACAATAAATTGTACTATCAGCCAAATAAGCCAATTAAAGCAGGAATCATGTGATTAAAAGCAAATCTCCCAAACATTTAAAATATCTTAAAAATCCAACATTTATTCTCCAATAAGGTAAAGTATTCAGACTTAATGCACAGAAATGGAGATGTGCTAGCTATGCAGATTCCTTCCATCTTTTCTCATGTTTCTAATGGCATTTTAAAGTAGACTATGCCTGGCTCTGACTGGAGATTTCCTTTGCTTCATGGACTAGTAGTTCCTCCAGGGTATGAGAAAAAGTGGCATGATATTATTAGCTGCTTTATAAACCATGTAGCACATTTTCAAGCACCAGGTTAGTTCTAGGGATGAGCATATGATTAAATCCAACTGAGGGAAAGTGTGTAGAGTAGAGAATAGCATATCATGAGGTCTTCAAGCATTTTCCTGCATTGGCTTTGCATTTATTACCAGATACATTAAGAGCTGTCTGTGAATGTGAAAAAATATTTGAATCATCCCATCCAGAAGGGAAGGCTCCACTGTTGCCCCTGTGTATCTGGCACTAGTACAGATCTGAGTATTTGAGTATGCTGATTTTTAGGGCTGATACAAACTGGTCCATCTACCACGTGCCCCCTGGCACAGAACTGCATTCCTGATGTTTTTATTTATGGGTCAAACTATTACTGTTCCTATGATCAAATTAAAAATTCTGGAATGCCTTTATAGTCTCCTTTATCCTAGTTCTGAATGACAACACATTTTTTAAAAATTCATGTTTCCATCTTTTTCAATTTGAAATTAATTATACTTGTAATTTTTGGACTGGAATTGAAATGAATCATATTGATCCAAAATTTTTTCTCAGAAGTAATTTCATTTCTCTGAACTTCAAACATGAGTTATTTTCCTTAATGATAGTAAAAAATTTAAGAATAGATGGCACTATCAGAATAAATGCATGTAGATAAAATAATCAATAGCTCATATAAAAATGCTTGCTCACTTTTTAATTCTTTGGCATTGCCTAAATGTATAACTAAAGGTTTCTACTTCAACACTAGTCTAGTTAGTTCACCTGGCCCAAATGGCTGCAGAAACCAGGTCCTTCCCCGTCCTGCTGGGTTACTGGAGGGTTGGGTTGGATGTACAGCCCGACTGGTTTTCACATCTCCTCTTTTGTCCTCCACGGTGGGTATTACCACCACGGGGATAAGTGTGCATTGCTCAAGGGTGCTGTTAGAAGACATGACTTCAGTGTACCCTTCTTCACAATGGCATGTTTTTGTCTGCAGGAGAACAAGAAGATTTACACTAGCCATGCAAGGAATCTTTGAAAGTCTAACAGACCGGACTTGAAGAGAAGGCTTTAAAACAAGGTTTGTTTTGGGAATTACTATATGTAATTCCTGTGATATTTTTAACTACATAGAAACATACTTTTGGCATTATATATAAATGTATTCTAAAGGTGAAAGCAAGTGAATTCAGGACTTTTTAGATTGATAAAAGGAGATGTCTAAAATGGGATTTTTATGCCTCAAGACATGCTTTCTTTGGAGGGAGATGAAACTGCACAAGAGACAGTGGGGTGACAAATGATGGAGCTGGCTTGTCTGCCCTGACGAATTTACACATACCTCGCTACAGTACGAGTGGGGTTGACTACACGGTGGGTTACAAGACCTGTCGGCATCAGGCTGGCTCATCACCAAGCAGCCCCCTGCAGAACAGAAAATCATGTTTTGACAAATAATATGTCTTGTTATGATGAAAATACACTGTTGTTAGTGACTTGTCTTTGAATCCTGAACTACCTTGGGAATTCCAGGAATTTTTCTGTCAGTGGTTGACTGTGAAATATTTGGTTAACCTTAACCACCTTATTTAGTGATTCCAGCCCCTTCTTACCCAGGGGAGCTAGCTCAGTGCCTGGTACTCAGCAGGTGTTCAACAAGCGTTTGTTGAAATAATTATTTTATAGCTGCTATTTTGAAAATACTAATTGCACACAACCTTTTTCTGCCAGGAGCACATGAAGCCAAGTCCAGCAACTGAAAAGCTGATTTCATTTCCTTTTCAAGTAAAACGATAGTTTTCATGTCTTTAGAAATAACTCTTTAGCTAAATAAATGTTTTCTTTAAATAATGCATATTTCTTTTTTAGAAAAATCACAATTTCTGCTAATTCAGGGTGTTTTTTGGATATAGTGAAGAAAACAAATGTATCTACTAAATCATTTATTTTGCACTATGGTTTTGACTTGATATTACAGCTGTTTATCTCTCTCTTGTTTATTTTCAAGTGTAGTACCAACTGTGCCTAAGTTGTTTCAAGTGAGGTTTTAAACGGAAATAGATATAAAAAACATTGGTGACATGAAGGAGACTCATATTTTCAAACTATACTTGTTCAGTTTAACATAATATTAGCAAAATAAAATTTTTTCTTTGTTTATGGCACTGATGATTCTCTGGAATTTAATCTCAGGTGCCTATTGCCAATTCTTTGTGTTTCTCTCTGTTGCAATCACAAAATACAGAAAAATTGTCACAGAAAAGCAGTTAGTCATTGCAAGGCAACTGCAGTTAATTGGCCACATTGAAGTTGTTATCATTAAACACACACACACAAAGCAATATTTTGAGTTTCTTATAAGGACAATTCATAAATTAAAGCAATTGATCAAGATAGGTAATATACTTTACATGCTTGTCTATTTGTCATAATCTCATCTCTCCTAAAAGATGAAAGAATGCATATAGAGTTTAACACACATCATTTACACATTGGCCTTTTGGTACTGAATAGCATTAGAAATAATCCATTGGACACTTTGCTGAACTGAAAAGAAATTAAAAGTAATGATTTTATAGGTAAGTCGTTTAAAATTTGACTTACCTTTGCGTTGGGGGAATAGCCCCAATTGCAGTGGAAAAAGAGTTTTTAATATATGGAAGAAAAGTCAGGTAAATATTATTTGCATCAAAAAATGGCAAACCTATAGGATCATCTAGAGAAGCTGTTAGAATGGAGACATTTATTTCCAATCTCTGAGCTGAATGGATGACTTCTGTAACAACAACTCATTCAGAAAGCCTGTCTATCCCTGTCCAGGACTCTTCTCACTCCATACCTCTTAGAGTGGGGTAGATGGAGGTGCTTCTTCCAAAAAATAATACAGTGAGAGAGCAAAGGGTTTCTACTAGATGTCTTTTCTTTGTTATATATGTGACCACAGGGAGTTATTAAGGATTTCTTGAGAGAGCTTTCTCATGTATATAAAATCATATCTTCAAAAGAAAAAAAATTGACATCCTGATCCAGCTCCCATACAGAGGAAATAAATAATTGGGTTTCAATAAATCCAGGTAATTTAAAATTCAATATAAAGATGGATAGTTTTCAAAAATCATATTGATCCTGTTTCTTACTGTATATATTAAAGTGAAATTTATAAATGAGCATTACTCAGAGGCATCCAAATGTACACTGTATTTTTCCCCCATAGCAGGGTCAAAACACAGCAGCAAGTCAGCCTGAGCAGTTAACTGTCAAGACTCCTGCTGTTGCTATGCAATGGCAATTCCTGTAAGTTATATTTATAAAAAGAAATTGTTTATGGAAAGGCTTAGATTTCTGGGTCCATGTGCCTGAAATTAAGGTTCTGGTTCTGACTTGCATTTCTTTCTAGGAAATTTGCTTGGTTGTTCACTACCTATCTTGAGCCAAAGTCTTTTCCTCCTTCAAGGGGTCCTTGGGATCCCTCATGCTTGCTTACAGGCTTCAGATAGGCTTTTAGTAATTGCACACTAGAGTAGTTCTTTGGAGGCATATATTGGTCGAAGTACAATCAAAAAAATTTCTTCCTTTGGATTTCTTGATATATAATAATTTGGGGATGCGGCACAGTAGATGAGCTGCTCAGATGGTCTGGGTTTGAAATTTACCAGTAGGTCTTCTCTATTAATTAGTTTAAAAATCTCTAAATCATAGACATCTGAATTTAAGCAAGATATTTTAGATTTGTATCATACTCTACCAGTAGGTCTCCTCTATTAATTAGTTTAGAAATCTCTAAATCATAGACATCTGAATTTAAGCAAGATATTTGGATTTGTATCATACTCCCTTGGTGGTGTTTTTGGTCTGTGTTTATATGCCTTCAAGGCACACAAGCAGAAAGTCAAAAAACTGATCATTTTTAAACATATAGTAAATTATTCATGTATAACATTTCTAGAAAAGGTCTGAAAATTATTTATAACAATTATTTATTAGAATTACATAGTATTTTAATTAAATACGTTTCAGCAGCAATACCTAAAAAGGCTAGGTGAGAGATAATTTGAACCATTATAAAATAATTTGTCATTGGTCAGCAGGTGGGTATATACAGCTTAGGCATCCTGAATCCCAAACAGGCTTTGAATACTGAAAGAGTAACTTTGTTTCCTTAACTATTTTCTTCAACCAATCACAAGTGTGTTACAGGAAGATTTTCAAAGAACAAAGAGAAACTGGAGGTTTACCTGTTACATTTATACCATCTGACCTTTGACACCACACTGTTCGGGAAGAGCCCTTCCAAGCACTGGCCATCCATTTATATTCATAGCAGTGTCCATCTGCAGGGAAATAACAAACATTAGCAAAAACATTCTGTTACCCAGAAGGATAATCATGGGGATAGAGTATTAATAACATATTTATGAACAACTGAAAAATAATAAGCCCATCTCTGATGATTCAAATGTCCATTTATTGTCCTGAAGTTGCCATGCATATGTTTTAAAATTGCAGCTATATACCTCAATCCCAACTAATTTTCCATGTCTGCTGTCCACACTACCTGGTGGGAACCTAGGTTTTTAATTTAATTTTTAAAAAGTGTTGTAAATATACAGCCAGGTATAGAGAATAACTATATATATCTATCTATATAGTTAGATATATATAGATATCTATCTATAGTTATATATAACTATATACAGTTATATATATATATAATTGCATGATGGAAGATATATATATAGTTATATATGTATACAGTTATATAGTTATATATGTATAGTTATATATATAATTATATATATCTTCCATCATGTAATTTGTATAGTTATATATATAACTATATATATATCTTCCATAATGCATAACTGTATACAGTTATATATATAGTTATATATATATCTTCCATCATGCAATTTTGTCAAATTTTATCCATATTTGCTTCAGTTTTCATTAGCTTGTTGATGAATAAAACATGAGATATAACTGTATTCTTCTCTGTTCTGATCACCCTCCTTGTCTGTCCATCTAGACATACTATTCTGAAGATGTATGACTTTCTTTGCCATGCTTTTAATTTTTTCACTATACACACACACATAATTACTATATACAGAAATGATATATAGGATTACTTTCATGCAGTCATAAATTTTAAAAATGTATCCTATTCTGTGTAGCATTCTGAAACTTAGTCAATGTTACAGGTGAAATATTTCTAAGTGATTTAAAAAAATGTAGTTACAGTCACTTTATTTTAACCGCTACATAGAATTCCATTGTACTAAATCACACAGTTTATTTAGCTATTTTTCTATTAGGTTATTTTTAGTTTTGTTATTCAAACAATGCCCTGAAGGTCAATCTTGTGCAAATGACCTGGTGCTTCTTTAAGTTACATATCTAGAAGGGAAATTTCTTGGTATAATTGTACGGATAGCTGAAACTTTATTAAATATTATTCATTTTTTTCCTGCAAAAGGTGACAATTTACAAATCCACCAGCAGTACATAAAGATTGTCATTGTTCTAAACACTCATGAAAATTTATAATTGCCAGATTTTAATTTTTTCTGGTTAGTCTTTTGGGTATGGAAAGTTACCTTGTCATTTTAAATTAAAGTTCCTAGATTACTAAAGTTATTGAACAGTAACAAAAATGTTTTGGGACATTTGGATTTCCTGTTATGAAAGCTGCTTATTTAAACCTTTGGCCTTCCCCCTCCCCCACTACTGACATTTATGTTTTTTCTCATTGAATTGTGGAAATTCTTCATTCTGGAACAGTGATTCTTAAAGTGCGGTTCAGAGACCCTGGGAGACATTGACATTCTTTCAGAGTGTGAGTGAGGATTTCCCCTTTGCAACTACAATCTGTGTAAGGTTGGATTTTCTTTATATACGTAAACTAAGACTGCAATAACTTGAATGCAGAAGCAAATAAGATAATCCGGCTGTCTTCCTTAAGTTAGACTTTACAGAGATTTGCAAAAATCCAAACAAGACCACTCTTGTCATTAAAGTTATTTTCCATTTGTTATGGTGAACTTATTTTGCAGGAAATTTGTTATTTATAGTAACATACAATTTTGTTTTTTGATTTTAAATAAATATTATAAGTTTTCTATTTTTAAAATTATACATCTCAGAAAAGTTCTTTCAGGTCCTCAACAATTTTTAGACTATTAACTTGTTTTGGATCACAAACTTTTAGATTTGCTATTCTATACATGAATCCTTTGAAATTAATTCACTTCATAAGTATATTTTTCAAGTTTGTGGTTTGTCCTGTAACCTTGTTATGATCTATAAACAAAGTTTATAGATCTACTGTGTAGAAGTTTTAAATTTTAATTTAAAGACATTTAAAATCTTTTCCATTTTTGTTTGTACTTTTGGTGTCATATTTATTGCCTCTGGGATGAAGCTTTCAGAGGAAGGAACAGGTAGCAATCTTTACTGTTCTGCAGCCTCTGCTGGTGATATCCAGGCAAACAGGGTCTGGAGTGGACCTCTAGAAAACTCCAGCAGACCTGCAGCAGAGGAGCCTGACTGTTAGAAGGAAAACTAACAAACAGAAAGGAAGAGCATTAACATCAATATAGAAGGATGTCCACTCAGAGACCTCATCCGAAGGTCACCAACATCAAAGAGCAAAGGTAGATAAATCCATGAAAATGAGGAAAAACCAGTGCAAAAAGTCTGAAAATCCAAAAACCAGAATGCCTCTTCTCCTCCAAAGGATCACAACTCCTCACCCACAGGGGAACAAAACTGGATGGAGAATGAGTTTGAGAAATTGACAGAAGTAGGCTTCAGAAGGTGGGTAATAACAAACCCCTCTGAGCTAAAGGAGCATGTTCTAACCCAATGCAAGGAAGCTAAGAACCTTGTAAAAAGGTTAGAGGAATTGCTAACTAGAATAACCAGTTTAGAGAACAACATAAATGACCTGATGGAGCTGAAAAATAGTTCAAAAATTTCGTGAAGCATACACAACTATCAATAACCAAATCAATCAAGCAGAAGAAAGGATATCAGAGATTGAAGATCAACTTAACGAAATAAAGCAAGATGACAAGATTAGAGAAAAAAGAATAAAAAGGAACAAACAAAGCTTCCAAGAAATGAGGGACTATGTGAAAAGACCAAATCTACCTTTGACTGGTGTACCTGAAAGTAATGGAAAGAATGGAACCAAGCTGGAAAACACTCTTCAGGATATTATCCAGGAGAACTTCCCCAACCTACCAAGACAGGTCAACATTCAAATTCAGGAAATACAGAGAACACCACAAAGATACGCCTCGAGAAGAGCAACCACAAGACACGTAGAGAGAAAGGTCAGGTTACTCACAAAGGGAAGTCCATCAGACTAACAGTGGGGTCCCTCTGTAGAAATCCTACAAGCCAGAAGAGAGTGGGGTCCAGTATTCAACATTCTTAAAGATTTTCAATCCAGAATTTCATATCCAGCCAAACTAAGCTACGTAAGTGAAGGAGAAATAAAATCCTTTACAGACAAGCAAATGCTGAGAGATTTTGTCCCCACGAGGCCTGCCTTACAGGAACTCCTAAAGGGCACACTCAATATCGAAAGAAAAAACCGGTACCAGCCACTGCAAACATGCAGGAGATCAGTCAGGGTGGTGTGAGAGACTATAGGGAAAGCAGCACGCCTTCTGAAAGGTCCAAAGGCTCTGCCTAGATTTGGGGAAGAATAGCCAGACAGCTGTTCTCTGACCCTGAGGCAGATGGCAAGGAGTAGGTACAAGGGAATGTAGGGGAATTTATCTTGAACAGGCTTGTTTACTTATGTTGACCAGGAACTGATCTTTGATCATCCACACACCTGACGTTCCTTGAAAGGGGAACAATAAATGTTAATTTCTCACAGATTGTGTTTGCTCCAGGCTTTTGGCATTGTGCCTACAGTGAATGAAAGCATGCAGCTCCGGCTTCTCTGGGTGCACTTTGACCCTAGAGCCAGGCAGACCCCTAGCTGCCCTTACACTGCATACCTGTGTCTGAGTACTATTTTTCTGTGGACAGGCCCGGCAGGTGGTGCCCGTGTGAAGAACACTGCAATGGATCATGATGGAACCCTCAAAAACGAAAGTGAAGTGACTGTGCTGTAAGTAATTGGTGCCTGCTCTGGATTTCCAAGTTTGAGGGGATTTTCAAGCTAGGGTTTCATCATGGGAAACCCAGTTACTAGCTCAACAGTAATAGTATATAAAAATATTGAAACAGCTGCTTAAAGCTAGCAGAGCCTCAGTTTCAGAGGCTGAATTAAGGGACCTAATGCAAATTGTTGTTTTCCATAACCCATAGTTCCCAGAAGGAGGCACACTAGACCTAGAGCTCTGGGAAGAAATGTTAAATTACATCATGTACAAGGGCAGTGGGTCCCAGTAACATGTTTAACGTTATGGGCCTTAGTTAGGGCTGCTTTGGCCCCGCTCTACACAGAAGAGCCTAAAAAGGGAATGGAAGAAGAACCATTGTCTACCTTACTGCCTCCTCTTCCTTCCTCAGCCCTGTTGTTACTGGGTAAAGGTGCCACAGAGGTTTTCCCTGAGCCCTCTCCTCCAATACATTGGAAAAAAGACAAGAGATACACTACAGTTATGGGACCCTGTCTTAGCAGCATTATAAGGGGAGTTCTTGGTCTGCCCGGTGATGTAAGATCTACAAGGCAATCGGCCAATTACTTTCAACACTTATAAGAAAAAGCATTAGAGAAAATGGAGCCACTAGCCCATTTATGAGAGGATTAATTAAGGCTATAGCAGACTACTTCCATATGACCCAATAGGACTGTCAGTGCTAGGTAAAACAACGTTAGAGGCCAGTCAATACCTCCTCTGGAGGGCAGAATTTGATGAATTATGTGAATAGCAGACCCCTTTCTAGTAATGGCCACTGTTGTTATTCCTTCCCTACCCCTGATGTGGCTCTCTCAAAATCCTATTTGGGTAGAACAGTGGCCTTTAAAGGGAAATAAATTACAAAAAGCCCATGAATTCGTTGAGGAACAATTAACTGGCCATACAGAATCATCAAACAGCCCTTGGAATTTGCCCATTTTTGTCATTCCCAAAAAGTCTGGTAAATGGAGACTTTTGCATGACTTACGTGCTATCAGTGCTAATTTGCAACCTATAGGGTCCCTTCAACAGGGGCTCCCTCCATGGTGATTCCTCAAGATTGGCTTGTAGTCATTATTGACTTAAAAGACTGCTTTTATACTATTCCCCTTGCAGAGCAGGACAGAGAAAAATTTGCATTTACAATACCAGCTATCAATAATGAAAGGCCAGCTTGCTGATTTCGTTGGAAAGTACTTCCTCAAGGAATGCTGAACAGTCCTACCATGTGTCAGTATCATGTAAATCAGGCTTTGCTCCCCAGTAGAAAAGAATTTCCTAATTGCAAGATCACCCACTATATGGATGCCATCTTACTGGCGGCCCCAAGGGAGCCAATACTTTTGAGTTTATATGCCTCTGTCAAGAGGAACACACAGTTACCAGGTTTAATCATAGCACCTGAAAAGGTACAGATGTCCTTCCCTTGGAAATATCTTGGATACATACTAACTTCCTGCTCAGTAAGACCTCAAGAGGTTAAATTGAATACTAACAATGTACACACCTTAAATGATAATCAAAAATTACCGGGTGATAGTGACTGGCTCCGCCCCACGTTGGGCATAATGACTGACAAATTACAGAACCTGTTTTCTATCCTAAAGGTAATGCAGCCTTGGACACCCCCAGGTATTTAACCCCCACTGCAAAAAGGGAAATTGAGGAAATAGAGCAAGCTATTTCTCAGACCCATGATATTCAGTCCAATTATTTGTATTTCCTACTAAACATTCCCCAACAGGATTAATAGGACAGATGGCCCCAGAGCTACACTTCCTAGAATGGGTTTTTGCTCACATACTGGCACTAAAACACTATCTCCCTAAGTCCAGCTAGTTAGTAAAGTCATCTATACAGGCTGCAAATGATGCAATCAATTGCAAGGTTATGACCCTTATGTCATAAGAATATCCTTCAGTAAAAAAGAATTTGAAGCATTCCTGCCCCTATCTCTAGACGTCAGATAGCACTGATTATGCAGGCCATATTGAACATGCCCTTCCCACTGACAAATTACTTCAGTTCTTATCTCACACTCCTGTAGTTATGCCTACAAAGGTAGTTCACTCCCCCATACCTAATGCTTTAACGCTTTTCACTGATGTCTCTGATAAAAATGGAAAAGCAGCTATCTGCATAACTCCCTCACTCAATCTGGATTTACTAGTACTCAGAGAGCTGAAGTTGGAGCCCTAATATTGGCCCTGGAAACCTTTTCTGCTCAGCCCATCAATATTGTTAGTGACTCTGCTTACTTCATTTATTTATTGCAAAACTTTGAAACAGCCTTTATTAAGTGCACTCTTGAGCCCATCCTGTAGGCCCCTTTTGTTTGATTTCAGCAATTCCTGGATCAATGAACACATCCTGTTTTTATCACACATATTCGGACCCACAGCTCGCTATCTTGCCCACTGGCTTATGGCAATGATCAAGCAGATTTGCACGTCATGACATCACTGTTTGACCAAGCCACCCAATCACATCAATTTTTCCACAAAAATTGGAGAAATTTATCCCAACATTTTCAGTTGAGACTAGCTAAACAAATTATCCTGCAATGCCCAGATTGCCAGCTCACAGGCATGTCCCCTCCTTCAACAGGTGTTAACCCTTATCAGTTATGACAAACAGCTGATATGCACATCCCTGAATTTGGAAAACTAAGGTATGTACATTTATCCGTTGATACCAATTCCCACCTAATTAGTGCTCATGCTCTTTCTAGAGAGTCCTCCCGATATGTCATTAAACATCTTAACCTCTGCATTTATGGGGTAGCCCACAAAGATTAAAACTAATAATGGTCTGCCTTACACCAGCTCCCAATTTCAACAATTCTGTCATACATAGAACATCCAACATTACACAGGTATCCCATATTGAGAGGTGAAGCCAACTGGGCTTCTGGATCAGGTGGGAACTTGGAGAACTTTTCTGTCTAGCTAAAGGTTTGTAAATGCACCAATCAGCAGGACGTGGGTAGGGCCAAATAAGGGAAAAAAGCTGGTTACCCGAGCCAGCAGCAGCAACCAGCTTGGGTTCCCTTCCACGCTGTGGAAGCTTTGTTCTTTCACTCTTCACAATAAATCTTGCTGCTGCTCACTCTTTGGGTCCGCACTACCTTTATGAGCTGTAACACTCACTGTGAAGGTCTGCAGCTTCACTCCTGAAATCAGCGAGACCATGAACCCATGGGAGGAATGAACAACTCTGGACACACCACCTTTAAGAGCTGTAATACTCACTGCAAAGGTCTGCAGCTTCACTCCTGAAGCCAGCGAGACCATGAACCCACCAGAAGAAATAAACTCTGGACACATCTGAACATCTGAAGGAATAAACTCTGGACAGACCATCTTTAAGAACTGTAACACTCACTGCAAGGGTCCACGGCTTCAGTCTTGAAGTCAGCAAGACTAAGAACCCACTAGAAGGAATCAATTCTGGACACATTTGGCAACCATGAAGGGACAATCACCAAGTGGTGAATACCATCGGACCTGTTTTACTGTCAGATTTTCCTTAGAATTTGGGGGCTAAATACCAAGCACCTGTTGGCCAGTTAAAAGCAACTAGTGCAGCCGCTGGACTAAAGACACAGGTGTCAGGCTTTCTGGAAAAGGGCTCTGTAACAACCCCCGACTCTTCGGAGTTGGGAGCATTGGTTTGCCTGGAACCAGCTTCCACTTTTCCTGTACATCAGGGCTGAGCCAAAGGTTGACAGAGAGGAAAGCCATTCAGCTCCAGGGTCTCAATGACAGGTTGCTTGACCCTGTGGCCATGAACAGAACTCTCAAAGTCATGTCGCCCAAGTGAGACTCGCCCATCTATCCTATCTATCCTGACCCTTGCCTCCTGGGTCCTAATGCCGGTCAGACAAACTTCCTCTCACCTCTCTTCTCTGAGGCTAGTCCCACTTCTAAAAACCACTCCCTGTCTCTGGTGCTTTTCTAGTTTCTCCTATAAGAATGATTTCTAGTATAAACTCCAGGACTCTGTTACCTTCTTTAGGCACCCAGTCTCACCAATCAGAAAGACATAATTTTTGCCCATAGTCCCATCATAGGGAGGACTATCTGGAGTTTTAGGATCCCTCCTCAGACAAGCAGGCCTAATAAAAGCTATTCCTGAAGCTAGGATATGGGGAGCCTCAGAAATCGTATCCTTCCTATTCAAGTGAGAACAAAAGGTGTCATTCTTCCAACCCTGGAGATCCTTTTCTTCCCTCAGGGTATGGCCCTTCACTTCATTTTTGGGGCATAATATCTTTTAGGACATGTGTAAAGTCCCAATACTAACAGGAGAATGCTTAGGACTCTAAGAGGTTTTCGAGAATGTGTTGGTAAGGGCCACTAAATCCGACCTTCCTTGGTCTTCCTTGTGGTCTAGGAGGAAAACTAGTGTTTCTGCTGCCACGTCCGTGAGCGCAACTATTCCGATCAGCAGGATCCAGGGACTGTTGTGGGTTCTTGGGCAAGAGGTGTTTCTGCTGCTGTGTCAGTGAGCACAACTATTCCAATCAGCAGGTTGTGGGTTCTTGGGCCGGAGAGAAACAAACCAAAACCATGGGTGGTTTTGTCTTTCAGATGGGAAACACTCAGGCATCAACAGGCTCACTCTTGAAATGCATCCTAAGCCATTGGGACCAATTTGACCTGCAAACCCTGAAAAAGAGGTGGCTTATTTTTTTATGCACTATGGCTTGGCCCCAATATTCTCTCTCTGATGGGGAAAAATGGCCACCTGAGGGAAGTACAAATTACAATACTATCCTGCAGCTTAACCTTTTCTGTAAGAGGGAAGGCAAATGGAGTGAAATACCTTATGTCCAAGCTTTCTATTCATTGAAGAATACACAACTATGCAAAGCTTGTAATTTACATCCTACAGGAGGACCTTTCAGCTTACCCGCATATCCTAGTCTCCCTATAGCTCCCCTTCCTATTAATGATAAGCCTCCTCTAATCTCCCCTGCCCAGAAAGAAATAAGCAAAGAAATCTCCAAAGGACCACAAAAAACCCAGGGCTATCAGTTACATCCCCTTAGAGCTGTAGGGGGAGGGGAATTTGGCCCAACCCAGGCACATGTCCCCTTCTCCCTTTCTGATTTAAAGTAGATCAAGGCAGACCTGGGGAAGTTTTCAGATAATCCTGATAGGTACATAGATGTCCTACAGGGTCTAGGGCAAACCTTCAATTTCACTTGGAGAGATGTCATGCTATTGTTAGATCAAACCCTGGCCTTTAGTGAAAAGAATGCAGCTTTAGCTGCCGTCTGAGAGTTTGGAAATAGAATGACAGCTGAAGAAAGGGACAAATTCCCTACAGCAAGCTGTCCCCCCTATGGATCCCCTCTGGGACCTCGACTCAGATCATGGGGACTGGAGTCATAAACATCTGTTGACTTGTGTTCTAGAAGGACTAAGGAGAATTAGGAAAGAGCCCATGAATTATTCAATGATGTCTACCATAACTCAGGCAAAGAAAGAAAATCCTTCTGCCTTCCTTGAGCAGCTACGAGAGGCCTTAGAAAAATATACTTCCCAGTCACCTGACTCACTAGAGGGTCAATTGATTCTAAAAGATAAGTTTATTACCCAATCAATCAGCCACAGATATCAGGAGAAAGCTCCAAAAGAAAGCCCTGGGCCCTGAACAAAATCTGGAGGCATTAGTAAACCTGGCAACCTCGGTGTTCTATAATAGGGACCAAGAGGAACAGGCCCTAGGGACCAAGAGGAACAGGCCCAAAAGGAAAAGTGAGATCAGAGAAAGGCTGCAGCCTTAGTCATGGCCCTCAGACAAACAAACCTTGATGGTTCAGAGAGGACAGAAAATGGAGCAGGCCAGTCACCTGGTAGGGCTTTTTATCAGTGTGGTTTACAAGGACACTTTAAAAAAGATTGTCCAACAAGAAACAAGCCACCCCCTCGTCCATGTCTGCTATGCTGAGGCAATCACTGGAAGGCATACTAACCCAGAGTGCAATGGTTCTCTGGGTCAGAAGCCCCCAACCAGATGATCCAACAACAGGACTGAGGGTGCCTGAGGCAAGCGCCAGCTCATGTCATCACCCTCACTGAGCCCTGGGTACGTTTAACCATTGAGGGCCAGGAAATTGACTTCCTCCTGGCCACTGGCACGGCCTTCTCAGTGTTAATCTCCTGTCCTGTATGACTGTCCTCAAGGTCCGTTACCATCTGAGGAATCATGGGACAGCCTGTAACCAGGTATTTCTCCCACCTCCTCAGTTGTAACTGGGAGACTTTGCTCTTTTCACATGCCTTTCTTGTTATGCCTGAAAGTCCCACACCCTTATTAGGGGTATATTAGCCAAAGCTGGAGCTATTATTTACATGAATATGGGGAACAAGTTACCCATTTGTTGTCCCCTACTTGAGGAGGGAATCAACCCTGAAGTCTAGGCATTGGAAGGACAACTTGGAAGGGAAGAAAATGCCTGCCCAGTCCAAATCAGGCTAAAAGACCCCACCACTTTTCCTTATCAAAGGCAATATCCCTTAAGGCCTGAAGCTCATAAGGGATTATGGGATATTGTTAAACATTTAAAAGCTCAAGGCTTAGTAAGGAAATGCAGCAGTCCCTGCAACACTCCAATTCTAGGAGTACAAAAACAAGTCAGTGGAGACTAGTGCAAGATCTTAAACTCATCAATGAGGCAGTAATTCCTCTATATTCAGTTGTACCCAACCCCTATACCCTGCTCTCTCAAATACCTTAGGAAGCAGAATGGTTCACTGTTCTGGACCTCAAGGATACCATCTTCTGTATTCCCCTGCACTCTGATTCCCAGTTTCTCTTTGCCTTTGAGGATCCCACAGACCACACGTCCCAACTTACATGGACAGTCTTACCCCAAGGGTTTAGGGCTAGCCCTCACCTATTTGGTCAGGCACTGGCCCAAGATTTAGGCCACTTCTCAAGTCCAGACTCTCTGATCCTTCAGTATGTGGATGATTTACTTTTGGCTACCAGTTCGGAAGCCTCATGCCAACAGGCTACTGTAGGTTGTAGGAGGAACAATACAGTTGGCTCCCAGAACTGAAGCCGGGACAAACCGGTTAGGAAAATCCCTGCCAGAGGTCATAAACATGTCAGAAGAGTAACTGAAATAGCACGGATGGCGGGAGATGGCGGGAACCAATCAAGAACAGCCAACTCGCACTGTTCAAATATCAACCAATCCCAAGCCTGCATCGTTCAAAAAGACCCCTATGACTCTGTACTTGTTTACTGCTGACTACAAAAGACAGTTCCTGACCCTCCTCTGGGCTCTCGCCCGACGTTCGGCCGGGGGTCCAGGTTCGAACCTGCAATAAAGATCCTTGCCGCTTGGCTTTGACTGCAGTCTCTGGTGGTCTTCTTTGGGGAATAAACGGACTGGGTACAACACCTGGGGGCTCGTCTGGGATTCCCCCAAGCCCACCAGACCACAGGTCAACGGATCATCGCTGCCCAGTAAGTAAGCCGGCTATGTCTTTGTCTGTCTGTATCCCGCAGGCACTGTACTAAGGGTGGCAAAGTCCTGGCGGACGCGCTATAGGGCAGCCACCTAGGGGGCCAGTAGGAGACGTCCTCTGGCGCCCATCTGGGGCCTCTGTATACAGTTGGCCCGTCTGCCTCTGATTGGGGACTAACAACCCGAGACGTGCTTGCGATCTGTTACTCAGTGTTATTTGGTCGCTAATCACTTTCACTTTACAGGAGTCGCTGGACGACTGTTACTCAGTGTTATTTGGTTGCTAATCACTTTCACTTTACAGGAGTCACTGGACGAAAGCACAGCGGAATTTGTTTCTGTCTCCGACCAACTTCTCAATTCTCTATCTTTGTTTCTCTTAGTTCCAGAAACCCCAAGGATGGGTGGCGCCCAAAACACGCCGCTCTCCCTCCTTGTAGATAATTTTAAAGACATGAAGGCCAGGGGCCACGGCCTCGGTGTAGAACTTAGAAAAGGAAAGTTGGTGACCTTCTGCCGCTCAGAATGGCCCACCTTCGGTGTAGGGTGGCCCCCGGAGGGTACTTTTTGTCTCCCTATTATAGCTAAAGTAAAGGCAAAAGTCTTCCTGCCAGGACGCTCGGGACATCCTGACCAAATTCCTTACATCTTAGTGTGGCAGGATCTTGTAGAAAATCCCCCGCCTTGGCTAGTTCCCTTTGTGCAGGCACCCGAGCCTTGTAAAGCATTGGTCGCGCGGCCCACAGAGCACTCGCAGAAGCCAAAAGTTCCTTCTGCACCACCGGCCCCCGTGCTACCTGATAGCCAAGACCCCTTGTCACTAGAACCCCCAGAACCCCTGCCTTACCCACACCCCAGTCCTCGCCTCCAAGTCCCGCCGGCTGCCCCCCCAAGGGAACACGAAAATCGAGAAACAGCAGCAGCGCTGCGGGAAATGGAAAACGAAAGCGGCCTGGGGGGACCGGCGGGACGAATGCGCGGATGTGTCCAACGTGAGACAACCTTGCGGGCCCCTGATTCCACCATAGCACTACCCCTTAGAGAAATAGGACCCCCTGATGATACTGGGCTTCCCCGACTCCAGTATTGGCCTTTTTCTACCAGTGATTTGTACAATTGGAAATCTCAAAATGCCAGGTTCTCGGATAATCCAAAAGATTTAATATCCCTGTTGGACAGTGTTATGTTTACCCATCAGCCCACTTGGGATGATTGTCAGCAGCTTCTCCGGATTCTGTTTACCACGGAGGAACGGGAAAGAATACAGGTCGAGGCCAGAAAATTAGTTCCTGGTGATGACGGCCAGCCAACCGCTAATCCTGATCTTGTTAAGGCTGCCTTCCCCCTGACCAGACCGCGATGGGACTACAACACGGCAGAAGGTAGGGGACGGCTACTCATTTATCACCAGACTCTAATGGCAGGTCTCCGGGCAGCAGCCCGCAAACCCACAAATCTAGCTGAAGTGTACTCAGTATTGCAGGGGAAGATAGAAAGCCCTACCGAATATTTAGAAAGACTAATGGAAGCCTTTAGGCAGTTCACCCCTATGGACCCAGAGGCATCTGAGAACCAGGCAGCAGTAGTGATGTCTTTTGTGAACCAGGCAGCACCAGATATTAAGAGGAAGCTACAAAAGCTAGAGGATTTAGAAGGAAAACAGGTCCAGGACCTCCTCCGCATTGCCAATAAAGTGTACAACAACCGGGAAGCCCCAGAAGAAAGGCAGATAAGGGCAACTAAAGAGATGACTAAGATCCTAGTGGCCGCCCTCCCTCAGGCAGGAAATAACTCGAAAAAACAGACACGTGGCCCCAAACAGAAACTAGAAAAAGATCAGTGTGCTTACTGTAAGGAACACGGTCACTGGATCAAAGACTGCCCAAAGAAAAAGAGACAGCCAGACTCCAGGTTGCAAAAGCCTACCCCCATACTAGTTACCCAGGACTCTGACTAGGAGAGATGGGGTTCGGAACCCCTCCCCGAACCTAGGGTAACTCTGCAAGTGGAGGGGTCCCCGGTCCAATTTTTAGTCGACACCGGGGCGCAGCATTCAGTCCTGACCAAACCTTATGGAAAATTATCTAAAAATTCATCATGAGTACAGGGAGCCACAGGAGTAAAAAAGTGCCCCTGGACAACCCAGAGGACTGTGAATTTAGGGGCAGGCAAGGTGTCACACTCCTTCTTGGTCATCCCTGAGAGCCCCTGCCCCTTGCTGGGAAGAGATCTATTGACAAAAATGGGGGCCCAAATCCACTTTCAGCCAGGAGGCCCCAAGGTAACAGACTTCCAGGACAGACCTATATCCATCCTCACTGTTACTCTAGAAGATGAATATAGGCTCCATCAGGATCTGGTATCCCCCGACCAAGAAGTCTGTTCCTGGCTCCAGCGTTACCCAGAGGTTTGGGCAGAAACTGGGGGCCTAGGACTAGCAAAACACCGTCCTGCCATACTGGTTGAACTTAAGCCTGAGGCAGACCCAGTGCAGGTCCGACAGTATCAGATGCCCCTAGACGCAAGGGAAGGAATAACGCCCCACATCCGCTGGCTCATAGACCAGGGAGTTCTGTGTGTCTGCCACTCACCATGGAACACCCCCTTGTTACCCATCTGAAAACCTAATAGAAGGGACTACAGACCAGTACAAGATTTAAGAGAAGTCAATAAGAGGACCATGGACATACATTCTACTGTACCCAACCCATACACTCTCTTGAGCAGCTTAAACCCAGGAAAGCAATGGTACACTGTCCTTGATCTCAAAGATGCATTTTTCAGCTTACCCCTGGCTCCTAAGAGTCAGGAAATCTTTGCATTCGAATGGACGGACCCTGAAAGGGGTATAAACGGCCAGCTAACATGGACTAGACCGCCTCAAGGATTCAAGAACTCGCCGACCCTGTTCGACGAAGCCCTCCATGAAGACCTGGGTGAGTACAGGCGACAACACTCGGAAATAACTCTTTTGCAGTATGTTGATGATCTCTTAATAGCCGCCGAGTCCCCAGAAGCCTGTGTGCGGGGAACCGAGAGCCTTCTGAAAACCCTAGGGAAGCTTGGCTACCAAGCCTCGGCGACAAAGGCCCAGATCTGCAAGTCGGAGGTAACCTATCTGGGGTACATGCTAAAGGGGAGGCAACGTTGGCTAACCAGTGCCTGGAAAGAAACAGTCCTACGCATCCCTAGACCCCGGTCAACAAGACAAGTAAGGGAATTCCTGGGGTCGGCAGGATTCTGTAGGCTATGGATACCCGGGTTTGCAGAGATGGCCAAGCCCCTGTACCAAGCTACAAAAGAGCAGCAGCCTTTTAATTGGACGGAGGAGGCTGAGCTAGCCTTCCAACAGATCAAAACTGCCTTGCTATCAGCCCCCGCGCTGGGGCTCCCTGATATAACCAAGCCCTTCCACTTATACGTGGATGACAGTAAGGGTGTGGCTAAAGCGGTATTGACTCAGCATTTAGGCCCTTGGCGGAGGCCAGTCGCTTATTTGTCAAAAAAGTTAGACTCAGTAGCCGCAGGATGGCCCCCCTGCCTCCGAATTATTGCAGCAACTGCCCTGATGGTGCAGGATGCAGACAAACTTGTCATGGGGCAAGAGCTACGGGTCACCACACCCCATGCCATTGAAGGGGTTCTCAGGCAGCCGCCCGACCATTGGATCAGCAATGCACGGCTCACCCATTACCAAGGGCTGCTGCTGAATCCCCTCAGGATAACGTTCCTGCCTTCGACAACCTTGAACCCCGTGTCCCTGCTACCAACCCCAGACCTAGACGCCCCCCTCCATGACTGCTCAGAAATCTTAGCCCAGGTGCACGGAGTCAGGGAGGATCTGCAGGACCTCCCTCTGCCCGACGCGGACCTTGTTTGGTTCACTGATGGAAGCAGTTTTGTTCACCATGGACAAAGATATGCAGGAGCGGCAGTAACCTCAGAGACCGAGGTAATCTGGGCCGAACCACTGCCCCCCGGGACATCAGCCCAAAGAGCCGAACTCATAGCACTCACCCAGGCTCTTACTTTAGGGGCAGGTCACAAGCTGACAGTTTATACTGACAGCCGGTATGCTTTTGCAACTGCACACATACACGGGGCCATCTACAGGGAGCGGGGGCTGCTTACAGCAGAAGGAAAGGACATTAAAAACAAGGAAGAAATCCTTGACCTGCTAGCGGCATTGTGGAAGCCAAAGAAACTAGCTATCGTACATTGCCCAGGACACCAGAAACCAGTCACCCCAGTCGCCAGGGGCAATAACTTAGCGGATTCCACTGCCAGAGATGTAGCAAAAGCTTTAAACTGGCTCCTTGCACTACAACTCCCCAACCCGGGGCCCAGGGACCTACCTTATAACCCTGAATACTCAGAAGAAGACCTACAGTGGATAGACAAACTCTCACTAAAACAGATTCAAAATGGATGGTGGACAGACACACATGACAACCTCATCCTGCCTGAGAAGCTAGGACAACAGGTACTGGAACGCATCCACCGATCCACGCACCTAGGGGCCCAAAGAATGTTAGACTTAATCAGACATACCAAGCTTAAAATCAGACATGTGACTGAGAAGGCCAGTAATATAGTTGTAAACTGTAAAGTCTGTCTTCTCAACAATGCCCGTAGTCAGTCCCAAGCAGTCGGGGCAAGGTTGAGGGGAACCAGGCCTGGAGTCTACTGGGAAGTAGACTTCACTGAAGTTAAGCCAGGTAAATATGGCTACAGGTACTTACTGGTCTTCATAGATACCTTTTCAGGTTGGACTGAGGCATTCCCAACTAAACGAGAAACCGCACAAGTTGTCGCTAAAAAAATTTTGGAAGAAATTCTCCCCAGGTATGGCTTTCCAGCTCAGATAGGGTCTGACAATGGACCAGCGTTTGTCGCTAAGGTAAGTCAGGGCTTGGCTTCCACCCTTGGGGCTGAATGGAAATTGCATTGTGCTTACCAACCCCAAAGTTCAGGACAGGTAGAAAGGATGAATCGGACTCTGAAAGAGACCTTGACTAAATTGACCATGGAGACTGGCGCTAACTGGGTAATCCTACTCCCCTACGCTCTGTTTAGGGCCCGTAATACCCCCTATAGATTAAAACTTACCCCGTATGAGATTATGTTTGGCCATGCCCCGCCTATAGTTCCCAGTTTAAAAGATAACTTGCTAAAGCCGGAATCTGAAAGTGTTTCTGAGCTTTTGTTTTCCCTGCAAGCTTTACAGAACGTTCAGGAAGAAGTGTGGCCTAGGCTGCGAGAATTGTACGAGTCCAGACCCTGACCGGTGCCTCATCCTTATCAGCCAGGAGACTGGGTCCTGTTCAAGCGACACCGACAAGAGAACCTAGAGCCACGGTGGAAAGGACCATTCCAGGTGATCCTGACCACCCCCACCACTCTCAAGGTAGAAGGCGTCGCGCCGTGGATCCACCACTCCCACGTCAAGCTGATAGACCTGACTGCAGACCTCCTCGGACAGAACTTGGGGGCACCGCAAGACTTAGAAGCGCCAGAGGATCCAGGCGCCTGGACCATAGATCGATCTAAAGACAACCCCTTAAAACTGGCATTGCATCGGCGCCGTAGGCCACTGTAACTATGTTAATTCTCTTTATGACCTTGTACTTACCCTCCTTGCTACCCCTACTCACTGCAAATGTTGCCATGAACCCTTTCGTCTGGCGGTTCTGGCTCTATGAGAACCAGACCCATCTGGGAGAGATTCCCTGGGCAGGAAAACTGCTGGCCAGCGCGGACTTCCCCCTCTCAGGGTGCAATGCCGCGATTCAACTAAACTTTACAGGGTTTCAGATTGCTCAGCCAGCATTGCCCACCATATGTTTTGAGTTTGATCAGACCTAATATAACTGCCAAAAGTATTGGAAGTGGATGAGTGCAGGATGCCCCTATAGCTATTGCAAAACCCACTCAGTCAGGCAATGGACAGAAACCGGGTGGAATTTCTACCAAAGGGCGGGCACCTACACCTGGATAAAGACCCTTGGGACTCTCGGTGGACAACCCCACAACATGGAGGGGTGTACTATTCTTCAACCAGTACCTGGCCCAGGAGCCACTTGTATCTGTGGTGTAGCCTAGTCCAAGTTCAGTCCCTAGTCCATGGAAACATCCACCAACAGGAAGAAAAACGGTCACAGGAGCTCCGTCCCTTTTCATGGTTAGCCCTAATGAGGGAGGGGTTAGCTATTGCCAATCTTACAGGCCTAAGTGATCTGTCCTCCTGCTTTATGTGTGCAGCCCTAGGGCGACCGCCATTAACTGCCGTACCTCTGTCTGGCCCGCCTAGTAATCAAACGGTAGGCCCTCAGAACTTATCACCTGTCTCTAATGTCCTCTTGTATCGTAATCCCAGCCAAGAAAAGTCTCCCTATTGCTATTCAACTAGCAACTCTAGCCTTTGTAACCACACCGCCATTTTTCCTAGCGCCCCACTACATGCTCCACCTGGCATATTCTTCTGGTGCAATGGTACCCTGTTTAAAAACTTATCTGTGCAGCCTCAAGATGGTGGACGGATATGTCTCCCCCTCACCCTGGTCCCTAGGCTAACTCTATTGACCCCTGCCGAATTCCTCGGCTGGACAGGCACAACCTCCGAAGAAACCCCTAGACATGAGCGAGCAGTATTTCTCTCCCTCGTCTCTGTGATTTCTCTCACCACATCCCTCATAGCAGCCGGGTTGGCAGGAGGGGCTTTAGGCCATACAGTAGTAGAAAGCAACAAGCTGTTCCAGCAGTTTTCCGTGGCAATGGAAGCATCAGCTGAATCTCTAGCATCCCTCCAGAGACAGCTCACTTCTCTAGCTCAAGTAACTCTACAAAATAGGAGGGCCTTAGACCTACTCACTGCAGAAAAAGGGGGTACGTGCATATTCCTTAAAGAGGAATGTTGTTTTTACATAAATGAATCTGGGCTAGTAGAAAGCCGGGTCCAGCAGCTACAGAAACTAAGTCTAGAAAGGAGGAAGCAACAGTTTGCCTCAGCCGCCAATAGCTGGTGGAACTCCTCCATGCTTTCCCTCCTGGCCCCCTTCATTGGGCCACTCATAACCCTCCTACTCCTATTGACCATAGGGCCTTGTATTGTTAACAAAATATTAACATTTGTCAGAGAAAGGTTTGACACTATTCAGCTTATGGTCCTCCGCACTCAGTACCAACCCCTTGACCCCACGGTACAGAAGAAATAGAAATGACCCCCTAGGAATCCAAGATTGGACTCCTCAGTTTCCTGTGAGAGGGGGAAATGGAGGAGGAACAATACAACTGGCTCCCGGAACTGAAGCCGGGACAAACCGGTTAGGAAAATCCCTGCCAGAGGTCATAAACATGTCAGAAGAGTAACTGAAATAGCACGGATGGCAGGAGATGGCGGGAACCAATCAAGAACAGCCAACTCGCACTGTTCAAATATCAACCAATCCCAAGCCTGCGTCGTTCAAAAAGACCCCTATGACTCTGTACTTGTTTACTGCTGACTATAAAAGACAGTTCCTGACCCTCCTCTGGGCTCTCGCCCGACGTTTGGCTGGGGGTCCAGGTTCGAACCTGCAATAAAGATCCTTGCCGCTTGGCTTTGACTGCAGTCTCTGGTGGTCTTCTTTGGGGAATAAACGGACTGGGTACAACATCGGTCTCTTGAACTTTCTAACTAATCAAAGGTACAGGGCATCTAGGTCAAAGGCCCAGCTTTGCCTACAGCAGGTCAAATATCTAGGCCTAATCTTAGAGGAACCAGAGCCATCAGCAAGGAATGAATACAGCCTATACTGGCTTATCCTCATCCTAAGACATTAAAACAGTTGTGGGGATTCCTTGGAATCACTGGCTTTTGCAAACTATGGATCCCTGGATACAGCGAGATAGCCAGGCCCCTCTATACTCTAATCAAGGAGACCCAGAGGGCAAATACTCATCTAGTAGAATGGGAACCAGGGGCAGAAACAGCCTTCAAAACCTTAAAGCAGGCCCTAGTACGAGCACCAGCTTTAAGCCTTCCCACAGGACAAAACTCTTTATACATCAGAGAGAGAGCAGGGATAGCTCTTGGAGTCCTTACTCAGACTCGTGGGACAACCCCAGAACCAGTGGCATACCTAAGTAAGGAAATCGATGTAGTGGCAAAAGGCTGACCTTGCTGTTTAAGGGTGGTTGTGGTTGTGGCTGTCTTAGTGTCAGAGGCTATCAAAATAATACAAGGAAAGGATCTCACTGTCTGGACTACTCATGATGTAAATGGCATACTAGGTGCCAAAGGAAGTTTATGGCTATCGGACAACCACCTACTTAGATACCAGGCACTACACCATGAGGGACCGCTGCTTCAAATATGTATGTGTGTGGGCCCAAACCCTGCCCCTTTTATCCCAGAGGATGGGGAACCAATTGAGCATAAATACCAATAAATTATAGTCCAGACTTATGCCGCCCGAGATGATCTCTTAGAAGCCCCCTTGTAGCCAATCCTGACCTTAACCTATGTACCGATGGAATTTCATTTGTGGAGAATGGGATATGAAGGGCAGGTTATGCCATAGTAACCGTACTTGAAAGTAAGCCTCTTTCCCCAGGGACCAGTGCTCAGTTAACAGAACTAGTGGCACTTACCCAAGCCTTAGAACTGGGAAAGGGAAAAAGAATAACTGTGTATACAGATAGCAAGTATGCTTATTTAATCCTACATGCCCATGTTGCAATATGGAAGGGAAGGGAGTTCCTAACCTCTAGGGGAACCCCCACTAAATGTCACAAGAAAATCATGGAGTTATTGCACGCGGTACAAAAACCCAAGGAGGTGGCAGTCTTACACTGCCAAAACCATCAAACAGGGAAGGAAGAGGGGAGAACAGCAGCATAAGCAGGTGGCAGACGCAGGGAAACACCAGCAGAAAGGAGAGAGAGAAGAAGAGACAGAGAGATAAAGAGGGAGTCAGAAAGAGACAAAGAGAAAGAAAGAGAAATGGAAGTAGTAAAGAAAAAACAGTGTACCCTATTCCTTTAAAAGCCAAAGTAACTTTAAAACCTGTAATTGATAATTGAAGGTCTTTTCTGCGACCCTGTAACACTCCAATACCGCCTTGTCAGTGTAAATAAGGGCATAGTCTGAAAACACTGAGGCCACTGACAACCCATAGCTTTCCTATCAAAAATCCTTAACCCAACAGGTTTCCAGCAGGGGATCTAAATCTTAACTAATTACCATACAAAAGTCCGACCAGACCTAGGAGGAACTCCCTTCAGGACAGGAGGATAGATGTTTCTTCCTGAGCGATTAAGGGAAAAAAGACACAATGAGTATTAAAATTGCTTAATAATTGGTCTGCTCAAACATGCCAGCTGTTTGCACTCAGTCAAACTTTAAAGTACTTACAGAATCAGGAAGGAGCCATATACCAATTCTAAGTTAATATGGACTGAACAAGGTCCTATTAATAGCAAAGAATAATAATTGAAATCCCAAACTTACAAGGTTTTCAACAAAAGTAAAGTTTGCTGAAACTTAACAGGGTAACATATATTACCCTAACTTCTAATCTTATGGAAATCAGATCCTATCAGTACCCTTCAAAGCTCAAGTCTGTCAGCACAGGACCATACAACTAATACCCCTACTTACAGTGTTAGAAATGGCTACTGCTACAGAAACAGGAAGAGGAGGTTTATCTACTTCATTATCTACTACCTACCAGACACTCTCAAAGGATTTCTCAGACAGTTTGCAAGAAATAACGAAATCTATTCTTACTCTACAATCCCAAATAGACTCTATGGCAGCAGTGACTCTCCAAAACTGCTGAAGCCTAGACCTCCTCACTGCTGAGAAAGGAGGAATCTGCACCTTCTTAGAGGAAAAGTGTTGTTTTTACACTAACCAGTCAGGGATAGTACAAGATGCCATCTGGCGTTTACAGGAAAAGGCTTCTGAAATCAGACAATGACTTTCAAATTCTTATACCAACCTCTGGAGTTCGGCAACATGGCTCCTCCCCTTTCTATGTCCCATGGCAGCCACCTTGCTGTTACTTGCCTTTGGGTCCTGTATTTTTAACCTTCTTGTCAAATTTGTTTCCTCTAGCATCTAGGCCATCAAGCTACAGATAGTCTTACAACTGGAACCCCAAATGAGTTCAATAACAACTTCTACTGAGGACCCCTGGACCGACCCACTGGCCCTTCCACTGGCCTAAAGAGTTCCCCTCTGGAGGACATTACAACTACAGGACCCCTTCTTTGCCCTTATCCAGCAAGAAGTAGCTAGAGTGGTCATCAGCCAAATTCCCAACAGCAGTTGGGGTGTCCTGTTTAGAGGGGGGATTGAGAGGTGAAGCCGGCTGGGCTTCTGGATTGGGTGGGGACTTGGAGAACTTTTCTGTCTAGCTAAAGGTTTGTAAATGCACCAATCAGCGCTCTGTAAAAATGGACCAATCAGCAGGATTTGGGTGGGGCCAAATAAGGGAAAAAACCTGGCCACTGAGCCAGCAGCGGCAACCTGCTCGGGTCCCCTTCCATGCTGTGGAAGCTTTTTCTTTTGCCCTTTGCAATAAATCTTGCTGCTGCTCACTCTTTGGGTCTGCACTACCTTTATGAGCTGTAATACTCACCGTTAAGGTCTGCAGCTTCACTCCTGAAGCCAGCAAAACCATAAACCCACAGGGAGGGACGAACAACTCTGGATGTGCCACCTTTAAGAGCTGTAACACTCACTGTGAAAGTCTGCAGCTTCACTCCTGAAGCCAGTGAGACCACAAACCCACCAGAAGGAAGAAACTATGGACACATCTGAACATCTGAAGGAACAAACTCCGGACTCACCATCTTTAAGAACTGTAACACTCACCTTGAGGGTCTGCAGCTTCATTCTTGAAGTCAGTGAGACCAAGAACCCACTGGAAGGAATCAATTCCAGACACAATATAACCCCCAAGGACAGGTCATAGTAGAACATGCCCATTCCATCCTTAAAAATATGCTCAGAAAACAAAAAAGGGCGAATATGAGTAAGGCCCCTGCAACGCTATTGGCACAAGCCTTATTTACCCTTAATTTCTTAAATTTAGATAAATTTCAATCGGCTATAGAGAAGCACTTTGCAAAAATCACTCAAGATACAATTAGTTTTATGGAAAGATGTAAATCGTAATCTATGGTGTGGTCCAAATGATTTGTTAATGTGGGGAAGAAGATATACTTGTGTTCACAACCCCTCAGGTCCTCTTTGGATTCCAGCACAACGCATCAAACCATACCATGGGGTGACTGGGACCAACCTGGTACCAAAAATAAAGGAAATGACCCTGTAGAACCTGCAGCCCTGGATGATGCAGCTTCCTTGGACAACACAGGCCCCGGACATTATGCTCAAGAAGAAAACTCAGTAGGGTGAGCGAATCCTGCTCTGGATGCAAACACTGTTCACTCCAGATAATCTGTTCCTTGCTATGCTCTCTGTTGTACATTGCAACTCTTGTAGAGTATTGATTTTCCTTATTTTCTCACGCTATTGGCAACCTGTACCTGCTATACTCTATTAGGCCCATCTTCTAGATCCGCCTTTCTTCTGCCCTGTTACTTGGGTAGACATCCTCTTCCCAGCTTCTAACAATGTGACTGCTTGGCTATGAGGGATTAACATACCCCTTGCGGGGTTCCTCAGTAACAGCCCTATAGAACAATGTGCAAAAACACCTCTCCTGGAAAGACCCCCACTCCTGGGGGTCACTCTTTGTTTGGAAAAGAATATTACTGATTCTACTCATGTGTGTCTTATGTTATTTACTAATTCTAGGATGCAACGGTGGAACACAAGCTGTAACTGCTGCACCTGTCAAGTCTGTTGCTGCACATAGCTGTACTCTTCAATCAAGAAAACCTGATGCAAAAAACAGAAAAAGGGGAGAAGGAGGATATCGGTCAGAGTGGTGGGAGAAACTATAGGGAAAGCAGCACGCCTTCTGAAAGGTCCAAAGGCTCTGCCTAGATTCGGGGGAGAATAGCCAAAGGCAGCTGTTCTCTGACCCTGAGGCAGACGCAAGGAGTAGGTACAAGGGAATGTAGGGGAATTTATCTTGAACAGGCTTGTTTACTTGTGTTGACCAGGAACTGATCTTTGATCATCCACACACGTGATGTTCCTTGAAAGGGGAACAATAAATGTTAATTACCCACAGATTATGTTTGCTCCAGGCTTTTGGCATCGAGCCTACACTGAATAAAAGCATGCAGCTCCAGCTTCTCGGGGTACACTTTGACCACTAGAGCCAGGCAGACCCCTATCTGCCCTTGCACTGCATACCTGTGTCTGAGTACTCATTTCATTCATCAGTTGGCCAGGGTCTGTGGGATAGACCCAGCACAAACACATACCAAATTGTAAAGACAATCGACTCTATGAAGAAACTGCATCAACTAACGGAGAAATTAACCAGGTAGGATCATAATGACAGGATCAAATTCACACATAACAATATTAACTTTAAATGGAAATGAGCTAAATGCCCCAATTAAAAGACAGACTGGCAAATTGGATAGTCAAGACCCATTGGTGTGCTGTATTTAGGTGACCCATCTCACGTGCAAAGACACAGATAGGCTTAAAATAAAGGAATGGAGGAATATTTACCAAGCAAATGGAAAGCAAAAAAAAAAAAAAAAAAAAAAAAAACAGAGGTTAGAATCCTAGTCTCTGATAAAGCAGACTTTAAACCAACAAAGATCAAAAGAGATGAAGAAGGGCATTACATAATGGTAAAGGGATCAATGTAACAAGAAGAGCTAACTATCCTAAATATAGATGCTCCCAATACAGGAGCACCCAGATTCATAAAGTAAGTTCTTAGAGACCTCCAAAGAGAGTTAGACTCCCACACAATAATAGTGGGAGACTTTAAAACCCCATTGTCAATATTAGACAAATAAATGAGACAGAAAATTAATTAGGATATTCAGGACTTGAACTAAGCTGTGGACCAAAGAGACCTAATAGACTCCTACAAAACTCTTCACCCCAAATCAACACAATATGCTTTTTTTTTTTTTTTTTTTTGAGATGGAATCTCGCTCTGTCGCCCAGGCTGGACTGCAGTGGCACTATCTCAGCTCACTGGAACCTGCACCTCCTGGGTTCAAGTGATTATCCTGCCTCAGCCTCCTGAGTAGCTGGGACTACAGGTACCGGCACCATGCCCAGCTATTATTGTATTTTTGGTAGAGATGGGGTTTCACTATATTGGCCAGGCTGTTCTCGAACTACTGACCTTGTAATCCGCCCGCCTCGGCCTCCCAAAGTGCTGGGATTACAGGCATGAGCCACCATGCCCAGCCCAGAATATACATTCTTCTCAGCATCACATTGCATTTTTTCTAAAATTGACCACACAGTTGGAAGTAAAACACTCCTTAGCAAATGCAAAAGAATGGAAATCATAACAATCTCTCAGACACAGTGCAATCAAAGTAGCACTCAAGATTAAGAAAGTCACTCAAAACAGCTCAACTACATGGAAACTGACAACATGCTCCTCAATGACTACTGAGTAAATAACAAAATTAAGGCAGAAATAAGTAAGTTATTTGAAACCAATGAGTTCAAAGACACAATGTACCAGAATCTCTGGCACACAGCTAAAGCTGTGTTTAGAAGGGAATTTACAGCAGTAAATGCTCACAGGAGAAAGCAGGAAAGATTTAAAACTGACATCTTAACATCACAATTAAAAGAACTAGAGAAGCAACAGTAAACAAATTCAAAAGCTAGCAGAAGTTGAGAAATAACTAAGAGCAGAGCTGAAGGAGATAGAGACACAAAAAACTCTTTCAATCCAGGAGCTGGTTTTTTGAAAAGATCAACAAAATAGATAGATGGCTAGCCAGACTAAGAAAGAAGAAAAGAGAGAAGAATCAAATAGATGCAATAAAAAATGAGAAAGGATATCACCACGGATCCTACAGAAATACAAACCACCATCAGAGAACACTATAAACACCTCTACACAAATAAGCTAGAACATTTAGAAGAAACAGAGAAATTCCTGGAAACGTACCCCCTCCCAAGACTTAACCAGGAAGAAGTCAAATCCCTGAATAGACCAATAACACGTTCTGACATTGAGACAGTAATTAATAGCCTAACAACTAAAAAAAGCCAGGACCTGACAGATCCACAGTCAAATTCTACCAGAGGTACAAAGAGGAGCTGGTACCATTCCTTCTGAAACTATTCCAAACAATATAAAAAGAGGGACTCCTCCCTAACTCATTTTATGAGGCCACCATCATCCTGATACCAAAACCTGGCAGAGACACAACAAAGAAAAACAAATGTCAGGCCCATATCCCTGATGAACATTGATGCGAAAATCCTCAATAACATACTGGAACACCAAATCCAGCAGCACATCAAAAAGCTAATCCACCATGATCAAGTTGGCTTCATCCCTGGGATACAAGGTGGGTTCAACATATGCAAATCAATAAACATAATCCATCACGTAAATGGAACTAATGACAAAAACCACATGATTAGCTCAATAGATGCAGAAAAGGCCTTCGACAAAATTCAACACCGCTTCATGCTAAAAACTCTCAATAAACTAGGTATTGATGGAATGTATCTCAAAACAATAAGAGCTCTTTATGTCAAACTCACAGCCACAGGGCTACAGTAACCAAAACAGCATGGTACTGGTACCAAAACAGATATATAGACCAATGGAACACAACTGAGGCCTCAAAAATAACACCACGCATCTACAACCATCTTATCTTTGATAAGCCTGATAAAAACAATGGGGAAAGGTTACCCTACTTAATAAATGGTGATGGGAAAACTGGCTAGCCATATGCAGAAAACTGAAACTGGACCCCTTCCTTACACCTTATACAAAAATTAACTCAAGATGGATTAAAGACTTAAACCTCAGAGCTAAAACCACAAAAACCCTAGAAGAAAACCTAGGCAATACCATTCAGGACACAGGCATGGGCAAAGACTTCATGACTAAAACACCGAAAGCAATGGCAACAAAAGCCAAAATTGACAAATGGGATCTAATTAAACTAAAGAGCTTCTGCACAACAAAAGAAACTATCATCAGAGTGAACAGGCAACCTACAGAATGAGAGAAAAATTTTGAAATCTATCCATCTGACAAAGGGCTAATATCCAGAATCTACAGGAAACTTAAATTTACAAGAAAACAACAACCTCATGAAAAAGTGGGTGAAGGATATGAACAGACACTTCTCAAAAGAAGACATTATGCGGCCAAAAAACATATGAAAAAGAGCTCATCATCACTGGTCATTAGAGAAATGCAAATCAAAACCACAATGAGATACCATCTCACACCAGTTAGAATGGCAATCATTAAAAAGTCAGGAAACAACAGATGCTGGAGAGGATGTGGAGAAATAGGAATGCTTTTACGCTGTTGGTGGGACTGTAAATTAGTTCAACCATTGTGGAAGACAGTGTGGTGATTCCTCAAGGATCTAGAACCAGAAATACCATTGGACCCAGCAATCCCATTACTGGGTATATACCCAAAGGATTATAAATCATTCTATTATAAAGACACATGCACACTCATATTTATTGCAGCACTGTTCATAATAGCAAAGACTTGGAACCAACCCAAATGCTCATCAATGATAGACCGGATGAAGAAAATGTGGCACATATACACCATGGAATACTATGCAGCCATAAAGAAGGATGAGTTCATGTCCTTTGCAGGGACATGGATGAACCCAGAAACTATCATTCTCAGCAAACTAACACAGCAACAGAGAACTAAACACTGAATGTTCTCATTCATAATTGGGAGTCAAACAATGAGAACACATGGACACAGAGAGGGGAACATCACACACTGGGGCATGTTGAGGGGTTGGGGTTAGGGAAGCGATAGCATTAGGAGAAATACCTAAAGTAGATGATGGATTGATGGGTGCAGCAAATCACCATGGCATGTGTATACCTATGTAACAAACCTGCACGGTCTGCACATGTACCCCAGAACTTAAAGTATAATTAAAAAAATAAAATTCAAATTAAAAAAAAGAATATGTTCTTACAACAAAAAAGATTTCCCATAAATAGGAGTTGAGGTATTGCTCCTCACAAGAGGGCATTAGCTGTGGGGGTCTGCCTGCAGACCCTGACCCCAACGATGGATGAATAAAATGTACACTGACAGATATTATCTTTTGCCAGTCCTGCTGAGTGTCTGACCATCTACACACCAAGAGAGGTTTGTCACTGTGGCCAGCCCTGATCAGGAGAGAGACTCACATTTATTAGTTAACAAAAGCTTGAGTCAACGCCATTAGAGGGAATTGTCATTGTGAACATCTGGAGTAAAAAGCACACATCAAAGGTTGAGACCACATGGGTAAACAAGCTAACTACATAACTTCCTCACATCCCCTTGTTTACTACTCTACTCTATTTAACTAAAGGTAATGGGACCAGACCGCCCTTCCGCCAGGTCTATTACCCAAGTCATGTGAAAACCCTCAGGCCTTCCAAAAGGGTTTTGTGGCTATCATAACTAATATTTTTCCCACCAGACTGATCAAATCTCAACAAGTTGTTGTCTGTTTCTTTAAATTTTGAGAAAACTCATAATTAAAGCCATTTAAGTTTTAGTTTGTGTGCATGTGTGAGTATGTATTTCACAGGTTTGAAAATAGTTACATAATCTATGGTGTAGGTTTTTCGTTACTCTTGATAAAATACAATAACCTTGTAAATTATCTTCATTAACATTTTTACTTTTGTTAGAAAAAACTATTCACAGAATTATATTCTATTTTCCAAACTTTATTCTATTAATAGTAATGACGACTTTGCTTTTTATTCTTCTTCACTGATTTTACCATGAGCTGCTCTATTTTGTCAGTTTGCTCTAAAAACAATCTATTGGTTTTGTTGATTATTTATTTTCAATCTCATTGAATTTATACTCATCCATGTTGCTTGCATTCCGTTTCCTTTTTACTTTTCTTAAAAATTTACTCAGTTGAACGCTTAGTTCATTTTTAACTTTTCTCCCTTCTATAGAAGCGTTCAAAGCTTCAAGGTCTCTTCTAGGTACTTCTTTGCTGCATGCCATATAACATTTGCTATGATGCTTTAGAAGTATGGTTTTTACACTTCTAAAGTGTGCGTGTGGAGATCTGTCATTGTTTTATTGATTCCTAATTTTATTTCCTTGTCATTTTGGAGTGAATACTTTTCTTTCTTGCCTTGGGAATTATTTTATTCATTGTAACTTTTGACCTTTCTTTATTCTTTACTTATCCTGTCCTAGCATATGGAATGTTTTACCTAGTTGATAAATTTAGGAAGATTAAATTGACAGAGCAGGTAATTCTGTCTAATTCTTGGGCTAAGTCATCTAGCCCATTTGGTTTTTACTGCAAGTATTCTTTTCCAACACTTTAAGCTTTTGTCTCCAACTTTTCAGTAAGAAAGGTGATATTTTGTCTCCTGCTTGCTGCTATGTCATATTACTTATTTCAGAACATAAGCCGAATTCAGAGTTGTTTGTTGAACCCCACACCCTCTACCAGATAGCATTTCTTTTGTTTTCCTTGAGTCTTCACATGTTGTTTCCCAAACTATGACATTTAATGCTGTGATTCTTGAAGATGTCATATATTGCTTACACTGAGTGAATGATTCTATGTGTGCATACATTCACACAGACATATAAACATAGATGTTTATATATGTTCTAAGTAATATTTAGATTAAACTCAATTTTTACCAATAATTTGATTTATCCATTTGAAAAAACGTAGTAAAATCTCTCACCTTGCTGTGAACTTGTCATTTTAATTTAATTCTGTCATTTGATTTAAATAAATTGAAGATATTGTTAGACTCCTACCTGACCATAATTGTTATAAGTGTAAAAATAATGTGCTTCTAATTATCTCAGCCTTCTTGAGCTCATAAAACTGGGAAACATTTTTGCAAAACTCACATCTTATTTATGAAGGGTGGCAGGATTTTCCGTCTTCCCAATCTTTAGAATTCAGAATCTTCCCCTTACTTTAGTCCTCAGCCTCAAGTGACATCTTAGTAAATTTTTAAATTATTTATTTATTTATTTTTGAGATGGAATTTCGCTCTTGTTGCCCAGGCTGGAGGGCAATGGCACAATCTCAGCTCACTGCAGCCTCTGCCTCCTGGGATCAAGTGATTCTCCTGCCTCAGCCTCCTGAGTAGCTGGGATTACGGGAGCCTGACACCATGCCTGGCTAATTGTTATTATTTTTTTTTTTGGTAGAGTTGGGGTTTGGCCACGTTGGCCAGGCTGGTCTCACAATTCCTGGCCTCAGGTGATCCGCCTGCCTTGGCCTCCCAAAGTGTTGGGATTATAGGCATGAGCCACTGCACCTGGTCAAATTTATTTTAACAGACTATTTTTTAAAATCTTATGCTGCGCTTAAGATAAAGTATATGAATGGTAGCACTCACCATCACATGATTTTGTTTCTAACATCTGCTCTGGGCACAGATGCTGATTCTCTAGTTCTTGTATAATCACTGCTCTGGATCGGACCTGTATTCCACCAAAGCCTAGATCCTCACCATTCACACAGGTCAGCTGACACAGGCTCCAGGAAGACCAGTCCTTCAAATAACAGTCACCTGTAAAACACAGGTTTGTAATTTACACCCATATCCACAGAGAAAAGCCAGCCTGAGAATCATTTTAATTCCAACCCCAGTGGGCAATGTTTTAAGGTATCCCAGCCATACATAATATTTATAAGATTTAAATAGGCATTTAATATTTGTAAATTTGTAATTGTATAACTTTGTATATATATTGTTATTTTCTGTATGGCTATTACTGGTCTATGTGTTGCTTAATGATATCAAAGGTAAACTGTGGCTGACAGGAGCTCATCCACTGTGATTAATCTCTTCTTAGGATACAAAAAACATTTGATCAAAACCTACTACCACTCTTGTCATTATCATAGTAAAGCGGTTTATTACACAGGAGGTACACTCAAAGAGAGCCTAAATATAAACAGACTTTGTCTTCTAGGTATTCACAATTTTCAAAAAGTTTGAAGTCCAAGGCTCACAAAGCTGGTTTTATGTTTCATTCCTATTTCTTCCCAGAAGAGTGGAGGTGAGAGAGGCAATTGAGCAGTTGCAGTACTGGAAATAATGCCCACTATTTCCTCTGATCTACATCTTCAATCAACTTCTCTTTAAAATATTTTACTGAAGGACAACAAATATGTAAAACGATCACATATCATAGATGCACAGATAGCTGAATTTTGACAATCTGATTATCTAACCATGTGATCAACACCCAAATCAAAGAACAAAACATTCCCAGGCTCTCAAAACCCTCCCTTGTGTAATATATGAAATCATACCATATGTACTTCTTTGTGTCTGGCTTCTTTCTCTCATTTATGTTTGTGAGATCCATCATACATTTATGAAGTTCTAATTTCTTCATTCTTACTACTTTCCATCATGTGAATATATCACAATTTAGATATCCATTCTACTATTGATGGGCATGTGGGGAGTTGTAAATTTTTCCTATCATGTTATTGCAAACATTTCAGTACAAGTCTGTTGATGAACTTATATATGCATTTCTGTTGGGTATGTACCTCGGAGTGCAATTGCTGGGCCATAGTGCATCCATGCTTCCAAAATCTTTAGCCATTTTAAGAACAGAAAAGATTTTATGAAATACACCCTTTCCATTAACCCATCCATTCTTCAGAGTGACTGCTTAGTGATACTCTTCAGAGTGCCCAGTCAATTATGATAGACACAAATTCACAAAGGTTTCTTATCACTTATTTATTCTAGCCAGGTCATATGAATAATTCATATTGCCTTATATTATGCTGAAGGTGACTGGTATTAGCACAAAGTTGCCTGGAGATCTGATTAATGGAAAAACTTCTTGTGTCATGCCTAAGAAGTCCTGGTAAGACATAAATTATTGACTAACATATATACACATAATAGTAAAATGTAGTGATTTTTGTAGGCCTTTATTAAAGAATGTAATTGGTACTCCTGAAGTACAGAAAGTTCTAGTAAATTTTGGAAATGCAAAGGAAAAAGAAACTAGAAAGAATTTCTAAGTAGTATGAAAAAGTTTTAGAAACACTTTTATTTCCTAGGAAATGTCACTTTGTGGTTACTCAGTTTTTAATTATGTAGGAAAACTGCTAAAGTTCAAAAAATTCCTGTCAACATGAATGTAATACAATTTCACCTCGGTGATTGAAAATTACATGGAAAAGAAACATACCTTTTACCAATAGGCTTTATCTTTGTGGCAATCCACATTTAGCATCATTTATTTTGCAACAAAACGTAATAAATCTTTTAATGATAGTTTGTGAGTTATGTAATTATCACCCCTAAGTAATACATGTCAGGCTTTAAAGATGTAATAACAGCAAATGAGAGTGAGATACTCCCTTGTTCTAAACATACTTTTCTATTTTGACCATGTAAACCATTGTAATAACAATAAAATTACCCTATGCCTGCCAAAGATATGACAATTAAACACATGAAATGCATTTCCTAATTCAGTGTTCTACTCTTTAAAGCTTATTAGTTCACATATTGCTAGCTTTCAAAACCCATCATTAGAGAAAACTAGCAAGAGAGGAACTGAAATGAATAGATTGTAATTTAGAAGAGCAGCCTCTTAGATTTGCAATTACTTTAATTAAAACAATGTGTTTGCTCTGTTCTATGTTATCATGGGATCCTGTAATTTTCCTTCACATCATTTACCACAGATTATAATCTTATGTTTATTTACGTCACTATTAGATTAGCAATTGTTCCCTTCCATTAGAAAGTAAGCTGTACAAGGACAGGGTCTGTTGGTCTTCACTGTATCTCCCGCCTCAAGTCCAGGGCCTGACCTGTAATTAACAGTCAAATGAGTGAGTGATTGTGCTGCAGGAAGTATATAATGAAATCACGTGGGGAGTATCCATAGTAAGGCATGCACCACTGTCTGACAAGGAAGCCCGTTCTGCTCAGTGGTGTGGATGTCGTTGACCCTGCCTGGAGCTGTCACCTGCTGCCACAGCCTCAGGCTGGGTCTACAGTGAAGTGAAATGATTTTATTAAATTGAATTGTGTGTGAGATCTTAAATGGTATCAGACTAGTTTCAGCAGCAGGAAATGAAAGAGGGGAATTGCTAGATCAGCAAAAGGGTGTTGGCAGGTGTAGGAATGTCTGAACAGCAACACTTTGCCCGGCTTTAGAAAGTCAGATTTTCTGTTACTTTAAGTTTTATTTTATTCTTTTTTTTTATTGTGATAAGACCATGTAACATGAGATCTACCCACTTAACACATTTTTAGGTATACAATACAGTATTGTTAACTACAGGCACTATGTCTTACAATGGATCTCTAGAACTTACTCACCTTGCATAGCTGAACCTTTACACTTATTGAGAAACAGCTGCTATTCAGATTTTTGGTTTTTAAAAATAGTTCAGTTCTTGACCTGAAGTAGATGAAAATATCCATGTGTGCAAAGATCAATACAATAGTTGGATATTCTCAGAGTCTAGGGGGTTTGTCCTCAAAATAACCCCTATCAGGGTTATTTTATTTACTGTTTAATTTCATTCAGTTCATCTTAAACTATACCCTACCATTTTTATCATCTCAAATGATTTTTTTGTTTTACAAAGGAATAAATAACTCGATGAGTGAATAAATAGCTAAAACATGTCAGTTTTTCCAGGTTTTAGGGACTCCATCCCATTTACAAATTTTTGTTAATACATGTTATCCACTTTTAAAATTTTCTTAAATCACATCATTTTATATAGAAAATGTGTTGTATGCCCCATTATTTTTGCCAAATCCTTAATTTTTAACATTTTGAGGTCAGATTCAAAACAAAATATTGTAAAAGAGATACAATTTTTAAATCATAATTATAAGCAAATTGGGAGAACACAAATTTTCCAACTGGGGATAAAATATAGGTAATTCATTTTCTATCTGTTCATTTCCAGTCCACTAATAAATTGTTGCCCTTATCTATATCTTTTTTAAGGATGGGTTTTCTGGCATATTTTGACATTAAATTTCCTCTACAATTCTCTGCATCAAGCCCAAATTCATAAATATTAGCTTATCACTGTCTGCCATTTTTTCCATACTATTTGATATACAAAATTTTCTTTCTACATTTACTGCATGCACCCATTGTGTCTAACATTGAATCTGAAGAATATCTTTCAACAGTTTCCTCCATACTGCTATTTTGTCTTCCAGTTGTAGATAATCTGTTTTTTTCTTACTGAAGACTTTACTGCTTATTTTTCTATATTTTATGTTTTAACTACATTTATCTAGGTATGAGTTTGTTGTTCATTCTACCCTGGACCCAGGGTAAGAGGACTTAATCTGTTTTTAGCTATTATGTGTTTAAACATTGGCCTCTCTTTCCCCATTCTCTTCTGGAAATCCCTAATAGGTTATGTTTTGTCCTTATTTTCTCAACGTTTATTTCATACCTTTTCTGTGGAGCATGGGCTTAAGGCCTTAATTACCATCTCCTGCAGATGTTAAAACTCCAGAGGGTGTTAAGAGAGGCCACATGGGAGACCTGGACTTCACCCCTACCTGGCAGTAATGAGACAGTGCCCTGTTCCCCACAGGCATAGTGTTGAGCTGTTGGCATAGATATTACTGAATAAGAAGACTGTTGACATCCTGTAACTTATGCTTTATATGCAACCCCTTCATGGCCCTTGTCCTAGGAAAAAATAATCAGAATATGAATTCTCTTTTGCCATGGTTACCTGGGCAAGGCTCGGTGCAGGTTTCCTCCAGAACCATGTTTTTATTACCATCTATAATGAGTTCAATGTCAGCACAGAATTCCTCATCCACCACTTTGCTGAAATCATCTGCTGACCCATCACTTACTATACAAGAAACGTTCCTTGTTCTGGTCCCTTCTCCACACTGGGCCTCCTGGAATGGAGGAAGAAATAACTAATTAGAAAAAGAGAAATACTTCATTAGAGAGCTCATCACTTAGTTATCTCTGCACCATTGACTTTGATTTATGAACATTTAGAGAAGCATTTGAAACCCTAGGAAAGAAGCCCTATAGGGCACTAGCAATAAAGCATACATTGAACAATTTATTTGTTTTCTAGCTAAAGACAGGAAAATAAATTTTCATTAAAATAAATCAGTCTTCAAATGATTAAAAAATACAGGGCAGGGAGTTATCAAAACTAATTAAATGGTTACAAAATGGCAAGGTACATAAAAATTTTAAGAAGCTTGTCATCTGTGAGCTCTGAAAAATATTTCTAACACATTATTTTTGTCTGTTTTTCTACAGATAAAGTCTCTGCAGATAAAGAATACACAATTCCTTACAACTTCTTGAGATTTGATACCTGCACTTGGCATGGAGACCACTGGCCATATTGCCACTGATAACAAGGCTTCACTGGGCAGGGTTTGGACTGGTCCATCAGGGAAGGGCATGGTCTTCCATCACCTTGAAAGGGCTGTGTCACTGTTCGTCTTCGGATCATTTTTCCTTTAAGAGATACAAAGTGATGCAACTTTAATATATGTTATGGTTTTGCAAGCATATATGTCATTGGGAGAAGGCATCACAGTGGTATCTCCTGAGGCGATCCAGGAACAAGTAAGGCTTAGATGTTTTTGAAAGAAAGACAACCAATCCAACCTTTCTGAAGATTATCTGATATGGGTTAAAGCAAGAGGGATTTTTTATTTCATATTCCTTGACCATTAGCCTAATATGAATTATAGTACAAACCAACCTGTGAGGCCACATGTTTGAGAGCATTCTGACCAAGGAGACCAATCAGAAAGCTGACAGTTCACAGGGCATTCCACCATGCAGGACGTGTTCATCTGCCAGTTCTTCTCCAGGCCAAGCTGGAAGAACAGAGGTAGATCAGGATGTTATATTGTCAACTGGGGGAGGGAGCCAGAGAACGAGGTGACAAGAGAGAAGAGAGGGAGGGAGAAAAAGCAAGCCACATAACAGAATAACATAGTACCTGGAGGACAAACATCCAAACTATTAAAAGTATAAAGTGGTTTGACCTAGGTGAGTGGAAGTTAGGGGTACAGGATGAAAGAAGGGGCCCATGTAATCTATACTTACATATTGTTTGAGTGTTTTCAATAGGCGATGAAAAAAAGTAGATTTAACCTCCAAATTGATTGAATTTCCCAAAATGGGGAACAAATAAATATAAGCAAAAATACTTTTCATTAGGTAAAAACTAATAATATCATCAATATTTTGATCGACAACTGTATCTTAGGGATATTATTTATTTTTACATATCTTAAACTAAAAAG
The DNA here is from genome assembly GCF_008728515.1 of Papio anubis. Taxonomy (NCBI): domain Eukaryota; kingdom Metazoa; phylum Chordata; class Mammalia; order Primates; family Cercopithecidae; genus Papio; species Papio anubis. Next base: position 81,394,796 of record NC_044979.1, read on the forward strand.
CAAAAGGAAAAGTTTCTAACCGTAAATTGATAGTCAAAACTAATGATATCATATATTGAAATAATATATCAGCTATCTTTTAAAACAAGAAATATGGGTCGCCAAAGTTTTTTGTGATTATGAATATTTTACGTGCATTTTTTAAAACAAAGATTTTCACTTCTAAAACTCAACTGTGGTATAATTCAGTTACTTTGGTGTCAAAACTTCTCATCAGATAATAATGTTGTGCCATTTTATTGGCATTTGGGTTCCATTACTTATTTAAATATTCTGCCTTAAAAATATAAGATGATGTTTCAAATTCTTCTACTGTATATTCCAACATTTAAAATGTCTATGGTACAAAGTAGCATTGAAATAGGAAAATGTCGGCTGGATGCGGTGGCTCACATCTGTCATCCCAGCACTTTCGGAGACTGAGGTGGGTGGATCACCTCAGAGCATGCTGGCCAACATGGTGAAACCTCACCTCTACCAAAAAAAAAAAAATATATAAAAATTTGCTGGGATTGATGGTGCATGACTGTAGTCCCATGTACTTGGGAGGCTGAGGCAGGAGACTTGCTTGAACCTAGGATGTGGAGGCTGCAGTAAGCTGAGATAGTGCCACTGCACTCCAGGCTGGGCAACAGAGTAAGACTCTCTCCAAAAAAAAAAAAAAAAGACAAAGAAATAGGTAAATGTAAGAGCTTGTTAGGAGAATATAAATTTTTAAGACTAGTAATTCTTAGAATTTCCAAGATCTTTTTTATTTCTGCATGAAACAGAAGTTAATGTTTTCTAATTTATACAGCAAATAATGGCAAAATTTGTTTTGAAACATTATGTTGTGTTTCAAGTATAGCTCTTAGCTCTAAGTTATCCACTGAGAGAGGATCAGATCATAGCTTTGTGTAATACATCTCTCTGCAGGCGCTCCCATTATATTCTACACCAGTAATACCTAACAGAGCTGAGTGGTATGAAAACTTTTACCACATCACTCAACTGAAGCCTCATAAAGCCTCTTAAAAGTCATGGGAGGTTGGAGATAGGAATCTTGAGGTGATATGATAAAAATAATGTGTTACATTTAAGGTAAATAATAGTTTCATGGGGAAAGTTTGAATCACAGGATTCAATTATTATTGACTTACATATCCACCACTTACACATTTTAGTCCTGTACTAATTTTTTCCTTACATTGATCATATCTCTTTTTTAATTCTCTCTCATTTACCAAAACATCTGTCTACGTAAATTAAAAAGAAACCTATTCAAAAATCTAATAGGAAAGAAGATACTGATTACTAGGTATCCAATAAGAAAATGTCTGAAAAACACTAAAGATAAAAATACTACATAAGTGCTCGTTAGATTTAACTCTAATCTTCGTCTTTGTTGGATAATAATGCCATCTTTCTTTGTGGCTGTTAGGGAAGCAGCAAGTGTTACCTACTGCTGTGGCACTGAATGCAGGGTTGCACAGTCAAATTGTAAGTCCTTGAAGATGGTGTTTGCTAGAATGTTAAAACTAGGAGTCCCTAATTGCCATGCAACATTCAAATATTATAATATTTGCATGTAAGCTTAAACTTATCTAGACTCTCATATAATTAAAATTAGTTATTTCCCAGGTTTTTACTCATATTTGATGTAAGAAATCAAGAATCCAGTTTACAGCTTTGTCCTTTAATCATATGAAATAGTTTAAAATTGGTCATGTATGCTGAGGTTTCAGCTTTTGCAAAGCTCTCATTTATTTTTTATTTCATTCTGACCAAGGAGTGCATTTATGTTTGCAAACAAAAAGACGTATTAATCAACTAGAAGTAGATCACTGAAAGCTCTCCAGTCAGTATATGACTATTATCTTCATTAATACTGACTCTCTTTTTTTTTTTTTTTGGAGATGGAGTTTTGCTCTTGTTGCCCAGGCTGGTGTGCAATGATGCGATCTTGGCTCACGGCACCCTCTCCCTTCTGGGTTCAAGCGATTCTCCTGCCTTAGCCTACTGAGTAGCTGAGATTACAGGCATGTGCCACCACGCCCAGCTAATTTTGTATTTTCAGTAGAGACAGGGTTTCTCCATGTTGGTCAGGCTGGTCTTGAACTCCTGACCTCAGGTGATCCGCCTGACTCAGCCTCCCAAAGTGCTGGGATTAGAGGCGTGAACCACCCCACCCAGCTCAATACTGACATTATTCTTATAATGGTTATATTGCTTCAATGTTATTGGTTACAAAACTAAAATGATTCAAGTGTGAAATTTCCAATTATTCAAATTTAAATAATGAATACAGTAAGTTATGTTAGAAGGTTATAGCAGGAGGCATTTATTAACAAAACAAATTTGTGTTTTCACCACATGTGGGTGCTCTGCTTTCATGAACAGAGACATAAGAAGGTTAAATCAGGTCTGTATGATAAATATATCAAATGAATTAAAGTATTTCTGTTTAGAGTTCTCCCCTAGGTATTGGAACAATTTACTGTGGGCTATAATAACCGCAGGATGTGTAGACAGAAGACATAGTGACTGTGTATGTTACACTCTAATGAGGTTACGACCCCCTTCTAGTCTATTCCAGATCTATTGAGGCTCCTGCTTATCTTGGTTAGTATTTGACCCAGTGGACCTCAGATGAATGGAGAGTCAACATTTGTCATGTTTTGGGTATGGAAATTAGATAAAATTATTACAACATAAAGTGTAGCTTCATAAAAATGAAGAAAGGCCAACGACTATGTTTTCTCACATTGCAGAAGCTCACATCTAGGTATGATGACATTACTTTCATCAATTAGATGATTATCAGTTACAATTCTCTGTGCCTAGAAGATAATAATGGCTGGCTTCATTCCTTTGTTTGAATTTGAGGTTGTCTCTTCATCAGACCTGAGTACTTAGATGGTCACAGCTGGGTATTAGATCCTAATTTCAAAATCTGCTATGAAACCACATGTGATCAGTGTTTAGCAACAAAGAGAATAAATGATGGACCTTGGCAGGTGTCCCAGGCACTACACAAAATTCACATCAAATTACAAAAGATAAGGAGTCTGATTAAAATTTACCGCTTTTATTCACCTTACTTATTGTTCCCCAAGCATTTCTTTCAGAATAGGCTAATTAGCATACCTTTGGGCTCCAAGGAGAAGAAAATACAGGAAATTATATGTCGGAATCAGTAGTATTGGACATTGTATCTTTTCAAGAACATACTTAGCCTGTAAATAGTGCAGAAAAACATCTGCTGGCAATGAGCTGCATGGAGCACGGGTCACTTGGCTCAGCATGAACTGAAATTATTAGGGAAGAATTTACTCGCGAAGATATTAACACAGCATCCACCTACCTCTTCACAATATTTCAGGTCAACTGACTTGCCATCACTTCGAACACAATCCAACATCCTTGTTTTTATTCCATTTCCACAAACTGCCTTCTCACTCAGCTGACATGTACTCCAGTCTGAAAAAAAGGCAAGCCCATCAGAACAGAAGGCTAAGTATGAAACAGATTTCAAATGAAACTCTGATGACCTGAATCCCATATTTAATTCACAACTGCTTCCTAAGCCCCATAATCAATCATCCCCCATGCAGAGCATATGGGTCCCAGCTTTGAACATATCAGGAGTCAAATGGAATTGCTGGGGTTGCACATAGCTACAGGGATTATTCTTAAAGGCAGATGTCTACTTGAAAATCTTGATAGCTAGCCGTTTGGTGACACTGTAAAAATGGCTTTGGCCTACAGATCAATGTCACTTAAAAACTTTTTTTCCCAATAAAAATATCATTTAAAATCTTAGCATTACTTTTAGCAAAATAATCATAATTGTGACAGATAGTACTTTGTGTAGTTATGTTCAAATAAAACGTATTTTACTTCTTATCCATATTTAGAATGCATGAAAACGCATACATTTATTAAAGTGATAAAATCACTTCGGCCATATTTATTTAATTCTCTTATTTTATGTCTTTTGCAAAATAGCTCTTTCATCTCTTTTCCCTGGGTAACATAGCATGTCCCAGATAACTTTGATTTCTTTTGTATCATCAAAGGAAACTAAAGAGAAAAGCCACAAGAAACAGAGAGCCAATCTGACCTGTTATGTGTCACTGTACAGTTTCTTGAGTTTGTTTCAGAGTGAAAATTACTTGGAAAAAATTCCAGAGTAAGCTTTGGTGTTGTCCCAATTCATATAAACAAATAAAAGATTTTTCTTTCCTAGCGTATGCACCTTGATGGTATTAAATGAGTTTTAGGGGAAAATGCAATTTATAATAAACCTGTTTTTCTGAAAATACTCATCTATTTTTACCTGCACCTTTTATAGCATTGATTTATAATCTTTGGCAAGTTTGAGACTGCTGACTAATCATGTTTATAAACTGCCCACACCTCATGAATTGTTGCCCCAGTATGCTTTAGCAATTAAGCATCTTCTAAAAAAGAAAGACATTTTTGAATAAATATGATACTTGTGTTAAAAATATTTTAGATTTACCTTCCCAAAGTGAGAGGTTGTCTTATGTAGGAACACTTAGCATATTCACAACCTACTTTAAGGGCTAATGTCTGTGTGACATTTTTATTTCCTCTATCTTGGTGTTTACTAAAACCAGGTAAGTATTTCTGTCATTTAATATGTAATTATTTCTGGGAAAGTAAGCAGCTTGTCCAAAAGGCACACAGATAGAGATGAACTATACTGACAGGAACACTTCAGAGCTGACAGACACAAGATTTGGACTTAACTCTGTGATCAGATGACGGTCCATGTACCTGTTACATTATAATCATAGTGGTAGCAGTTTTTGTTCAGGTTACAGGGTTCTTTCTCAACAGCATTAGGGCAAGATCTTCCTTCATCAGCTGGTTGTCTGATGGGATCAGCTGACCTTTGCCGGAAACTGCTTTGATTGCAAGGCTTAAAAAGAACAGTACAAATTCTCAGAAAAGTGAATACTCAGCTACACAACTGGTATATTAGAGACAGCACTGGAGCAGGAGTTAGAACATTTGGACCACTGGCTAACTCAGAAAAGTCAGTCAGCCTCATTATGCCTCAGTTGTTCAATGTATAAAATGAAGCTGTTGAATGAGATTTTGATGTACCATCTAGCTGTAAGATGCCATGTGTCCAATGCTAATACACACATCACCTCACACCTATACACACACACACATATGGTGGTCATGTTAATTATTATAGAAAGCTATTACATATATATACATATAAAGTTATATGTGTATTATTATATATATAATTATATGTTTATGGATTATGTATAGTCTTTTGGGCCTTAAAAGACAAGAATAACTTTAAATGACTTGGTGTTAGTGACTTTCCTTTTCCTGATGTACATGTATATATGCATATAAACAATTCTAATTCTGAATTCTAATTTTAATCCTTAATTTAGAATTGAGAAAAAAAAATAAAGTTCTAAGACCTGCAACTGACCAAATGGACCCCCTCTTGGCCATAGGGACCACAGAGAAACCTTGAAAACGGAGTTCTCGGCCTTTAGGCTTTCTTCCCTAAGGGTTATACAGAAACAAGCCCTTTGGAAACACTCACTCTATACCTGATCAACCAATTGTCTTGAAACTGCCTTTGCAAAAATTATAACAGTAAGAAAATTATGGCAGTAAAAGAGATCTGATCTAACCCAACCTCATCTCACTTTTCTCTTAGTTATTCCTGGGTTTTTGGGCTGAGCTAACTTCAAGAAACATTTAGTTTATAGTTTAATTAACAGGCTTTTCCCCAAACTCAAGTGGCTTTGTAAAGCTAATGAAAGGCCATCAGGCTGGGAGAGGAGAGGAACCTGAATTCTGCTAAGGTGTAGACATAAATGATTGCTAGCTACTCCTGCAGATGTTACCACTACAGTAGATTGGCTTTTTGAGATATCTTTTCTGTTTTTTTTTTTTTTTTGCATGTCTAACACCCAGGGCTCTTCCTGAACTGCCAACCTAGTTCCTGTGGCCCCACCCAGAAGAATTCAGCCCGCAGGAGGACAGCTTTGACTCCCTGTGATTTCATCTCTGCCCAACCAATCAGCAGCAAGCACCCATTACCTGGCAGCCCCACCCCTTTCCCCCAAACTGCCTTTGAAAAACCCCTACCTAGGAGCCTTAGATGAGATTGATTTGAGTACTAACTCCATCTTCCATGTGGCATGGCTGGCCTTATGTCTATTAAACTCTTTCTTTACTGCAGTACCCTGGTCTTTATTCATGCAGCAGGCAGGAAGAACCCCTTGGGTGGTTAGAGCCTGACACTGCCTCTTCCTTTTATGGTTGCAACAAAACAGCCAACCAGCATTTCTTCCTAAAAAGAAACCACTGATCAAGGAGTGGTTCCGGGCAGTCCATGGAGGATGTACAGTAAGGGTTTCTCTGACCTCTGTTTCACCTTTTGACATTAGAGCACTGAAAACCCCACCCTTGGATCATGCTAATGCCACCATTTTTGGTACATGGGACACATGAGGGGGCATAAAGCTCAACTGCACATGCGTACTTTTCTCTTTTTATAAATATTCATGACTCCTCATATAGCTTATTAAATATGTATATTTGGCCACCCTGCTCAACACAAATTACTGTTCCCTTTGCCATTCCCTAGAAGTGTCTATTTCTGGCTTCTGGCTGGCAGCTATGATTCCCAGCGTGTCAGGATGGCCACCCTGCAGGCTGCAACCCTTTATGAGATATAAAGCTCTCCTTTCCAAATTTATGAACCTTGTCATTCTTCAGTTGACAACATCTAAAAAGATTGGCTTGCCATTCATCTACTGGTACAGTCTTCTGAAAACATTTGGTTTCTAAGAATGGTAAGAAACCAGGAACAAGCCTCCATGGACTTTTTAAGGCCTAAAATAATTGCTTCCTCCTCCCCTGCTTCCATTGAACTTTGGTCACACCACTGGAATAACACTATCTGTCTTGACATAATGTGTATTATATAAAGGTCTTGTTCCTTTCTACAGTGCACTAGGAGAAGACTTATGTTTTAGAGAGCAGTATATTTTCCCTACCTAACACAGTTACTGATAAGACAGTAAAAGCTTAATCGGTATCTGTTTAATGAAGGCCTGAGGGAAGAAACAAGGTGAGTTAAAGGTAAAATATGTCAAATGAAATTTAGCTTGAATGTAAGCTGTCCACTTACATTCAAGTTCATCCTAAAGGTTTCTTCGCACATAGTGAACTGTACCCTATTTGGATGTGTAAATAGACCGTAACCTACTCTTGTGCAATCACTGAGTTTCAAATGTGGCCGATTGTTCAAATCGTGTTCAAATATGACAAATGCAAAGGAAGGTTTTTAAAAAATCTCAGGATCTCATACACCCTATGCAAAAGGGAAGGGTAAGCCTGGAGGCCGTCTTGCAACATTCTCTTCCACTTGAATAGCTATTGCTAGCATTGTGCCAGATTCCCACGGAAAGGTAAACGGCCTCAGGCATCATGAATGACTGATCCCATAGATGATTCACAGGTAAATTCTTTCATGGCCTCCCACAAACAAGGACATACCAATTGTAACTTTAGGTCTACAGTCTAAGTCTAACTCCTAAAACTCAAGTCTGATTCCACACTGATACTATCAACCACAAGTGTATTTTCCCAGGTTCAGAACAAAAACAAGAGGAGATCAGTCATTCTTCCATCTACCCAGAGATGTCTGCATAATTGATTCTTCCTCTATTACCTTTTTCTCTTCAAACATTACCTTACCTTATATAAAATGTAGATTATGGGGCACTAACTAGTCTCACAGGAATATAACTATTTGCCTTAATGCCTACCTGCCTCTCTTCCTACGTGCCTCCCCCCATTTAAGGGAATGTGTAAACATAAAACATCTTAAACACCTCTTCAGAAAACGTCTTTGCTTTTTCCCAGATGTGTCCTAAAGCTGGCTTATTAAACTTCGATTGATTGGGACTTGTGCCTTAGTTACTCATTCTGTTTATCACAAACGTCAAAGTGTAATCAATCTAGCTGTTGCTGAACCTCGCTTCTGTACATCATTTTCTGTATGTCACTTATCTGCTTCTGCCCAATAATCTTTTCCAACCACGTGGCAGTGCTGGAGCCTCTCTGAACCTGTTCTGGTTTGGGAGGCTGCCCAATTCTTGAATGGTTCTTTGCTCAATTAAACTGTTAAATTTAATTTTTCTAACGTTTTTCTTTAAAGAAATAAAAAGCCCAGGAATCACAGTTTATTCACCTCATTGAATTTTATTCTTATCCAAACATTCCTATTGGCAAACTCTCAGGAACACAAAATATGCTTCAAAACTCTCTTTTATAAATAATAGAACCTCAATAATTCTTCTAAGATGGCTATCCTTGATCATTTAACATAGAAACCTACTGGACAAAGTTCCAGTTTAGTGGTTCCTTTTATTAAAATCCCTATTAATAAGTTTAAGAAGGGGCCTGGGTTCAATATTTCCTATTTTATAAAAATGGAAAATTTTTGTAATATAATATCTGAAAAAAAATCTATTATAAACATAGACAGTGTAGCATGTAGCCCAATTATTTGATGTAACTTCAAATCTGATGCTATGAAATTAGGACAGAAAATCAATTGTATATCCTTGTGAAACAGTTGATTACTACAGTTTAACTTGCATTCCAGTCAACTGCCATCTTTGTTTTATTCCTGCTATATCAGTTGTCTGCTAATCAGTATCTTTAACACTGAAATGGAATATCAATTTCTCCTTGGAAAATATGCACCATAAAGTCTTCTTTGAAATGGTTTTATATCGTATTTCAACAAAATAATTCCATATGTTATTTTTTCCCATGCTTTTGATGCTGTTTTTGAAATGTACAGTTTTACAAAGGTGCCCATGGGTAAGCCAAATATCCTACATAAGCAGCCAGTTCTGTTTCAAATGACTCTCTTCCCAGAGTCTCGTGGATGAGCCCCTACTGGCTGTTGAAACGCAGAAGCTTTTGTGTGATTTGAAACTCTCAGCTGGCTTTCCAGGCCCAAAGAGACACAGAGTCAGTGTGTAAAGAGAAATTCATTGGTGTACAGCTTTCTTCTTCTACTTAGTTTCTTACCCAGTATCTTTTGCTTTTTAGTGTTAATACCCCTGCTGCTGTATTCCCACTGTGTGAGAGATTATTCCTACCATTTAAATAAAAGGTATGGGCAAAAAGCAATGGATGACAATAACTTGACACCATTAAAGTACCTTTACTTCATTCATTTTCCCTTCTACCTGGAGGGAATCATTATCACCACTGCAGTTTTTAACATGCTGTGTATTTATAAGGCAAACTGAAGGCCTTTTGTGCTGGGTTAGGATGATGGGTTGAGTAAAGCTTGCAAGAGGTGGAGCTGTTCTAGTGTGAGAGGAAACATTACAAACTTTAAATAGCACAGTCATAGAATGATGTGGCCAAGAAAACACACCTTGCTTTGGTAAATATGCAAACAAACAAATTTTACATTGAAGTTATTATATTTTTTAAATAATGTCTTTACAGCTTCAGCGGCAAAGAATTAAATAAACTCTACATTAATAAAAAGGTTAATCATCTTACCAAAACACATCGGGTCCATGGACCCCATTCAGATATCACACAGTCCTCAGGGCATGGTAATTTGCACACTCTAGAGCCCAGAGGCATCTCTTCCGGGTCACAGAGGTAATCCTCTACATGTTCAGAAGGGCCATCTGCTGTATTCTGCATGCATCTAAAAAAGAACATAAACATATTCTAGAAAATATACATACCTTCTCAAAGTGAAGAAAACAGGACAATTAGAATGACCAACCCACAGGACAGATGGTTCTCCTTAAGACATCGTTATGGGGGTGGGGAGTAGGAAGCTTTGTTATCTAATAAAATTCTCCAGAAATGAAGACTTAAAAGGATCTTTGCCTCTCCTAAATATTTGTAGTGCTTCTGCATGATTCAAAAATGTGTTTTGCATTCATGAGTCTTTGAATATAAGAGCCATTGTGTGTATGTAAACTCTGCATGTTATGAAAGCTTCCTCTGAAAGCAGAGGGTCATTTATACACATGTGAGGCAGAAACTAATGAGGAATTGTCCAAAGAGCTTCATAGAGGGCTTACAATTTGGCGTATAATGCATTTATTCTTCTCAAGAAAATGATGGATTTCATAGAGAAGGTAGAGTTAGTTGATTTATATGTGATGAAAGACCAGGCACACTGAAATCTCTAAGTGGGAGATTTCATTGTTTGTGAAAACAACTAGAGGCATTTATCAATTCATTTTGTCATTTTAAAAGTAATTTTAGCCTCCCTTCTGCTCTGAATCTTAAACGAAAGTGAGAAGTGAAAAGACAATTATAATAGGTATAGCATAGGTTCTCTAAATATGGTTATTTGGATTTTCCTACTACTTGACTTAAAAAAATTGTTAGTTTGTGTTCCATTTTATTCTCCTGTAAGCAGTCATGAAGGGCTCCTTATTCATCTTTTGGGAATCTAATTAACATGGCTAGTATCAGACTTCACTTTTGCCATAGTAAATAATCTCTCTGGGCACTTAAATATTATAGCAGGAGAGAAAACCTTTCTCTCTCATGCATAACTTGGAAAAGGTCAGCCAACTTAATGGATTCAGGAAGAGAACTGCATTTCAGGAGTTAAAAAGGAAGGCTTGAACTCTCAAGTCTCTCAAACCTAGTGTCATGTATTAAAATATCAGTTGAATTAAATTGCCAGTGATACCTGGCATCCCAACTTTTCTCAGGGATTTACAATCAGCAGGAACATTCACAAATCTACTCTACAGGGTCCCCTTGCTATGCAATGTTGCTGAACTTAAGAGGAATGTCCTTTCCCTGTGGGATACATTCAAACACTGGAAAGCTGTGTTGTTGGTCATGTCTTAATGGGCCTGTAGCCTGAAAAAATATGCAAATACCTATGCATTTTTTTTTTTTGTACACTGGATACATACATAAAAAGCAATCACAAAAATATGCAAATTAGATATTGATATGATTTCATTGTTGAAAAAAAAAATTATGAATATTTTTGGGAGAATTTGAGTTTCCCAGGAAAAATTTCTACCTTCAATATCATTTTAAAAATGTTCTGTTGACAGCAGCTTAGAGACAACATGTTGCAGACAGGGCATTTCAGTGCTCAAAAGTTGGATTTGCTCCTAAGAATAGATTACATTTGGGTAGGTACTGTCGCTATATGCAAAGATCAACTTGTAGAATTACCTATTGATCCAGAGTTAAGAACAGATATCCAACACTCTATTAGGCAGTTATGTACATAAATCTTTATTTTCAAAGATTTCTCTTGATATGATTTGGCTCTGTGTCCCCACCCAAATCTCCTGTTGAATTGGAATTCTCAGTGTTGCGGGAGGGGCCTGGTGGGAGGTCACTGGATCATGGGGGTGGATGGTCCCTTTGCTGTTCTCATGATAGTGAGTTCTCATGAGATATGATGGTTTAAAAGTATGCAGCACCTCCCCCTTTGCTTTTTCTCTCTTGCCACCAAGTGAAGATGTGCTTTCTTCCCCTTCACCCTTATGCCATGATTGTAAGTCTCCTCATACCTCCCCAGAAACAGAAGCCTATACAATCCACAGAACCGTGAGCTGAGTAAACCTCTTTTCTTTATAAATTACCCCATCTCAGGTAGTTCTTTATAGCAGTGTGAAAACAGACTAATATAGAAAATTGGTACAAGAGAAGTGTAGCATTGCTGTAAAGATACCTGAAAAAGTGGAATCAGCTATGGAACTGGGTAATGGACAGAGGTCGGAACTGTTTGGAGGGATCAGAAGAAGACAGGAAGATGAGGGAAAGTTTGGAACTTCCTAAAGACTTGTTGAATGGTTGTGACCAAAATGCTGATAGAAATATGGATGGTGAAATCCAGGCTGAGGTGTTCTCAGATGGAGATGACAAGCTTATTAGGAAGTGGAATAAAGCTCACTTTTGCTATACTTTAGCAAAGAGATGGGTGGCATTGTACCCCTGCTCTAGAGATCTGTGGAACTTTGAACTTGAGAGAGATGACTTAGGGTATCTGGCGGAAGAAATTTCTAAGCAGCAAAACATTCAAGATGTGGCCTGGCTGCTTCTAAAAGCCTAACTTATTTGGATAAACAAGTAAATGACTCCAAACTGGAACTTACATTTAAAAAGGAAGAAGAGCACAAAGTTTAGAAAATTTGCAGCCCAGTCATGTGGTAGAAAAGAAAAACCCATTTTCTTGGAAGGAATTCAAGCCAGATGCAAGAATTTGTGTAGGTAAAGAGGAGCCAGATGTTAGTAGCCAAGACAATGGAGAAAATGTCCCCAAGATGTTTCAGATACCTTCATGACAGCCACTCCCATCACAGGCCCAGAGGCCTAGGAGGGAAATTTTGTTTTGTGGGCCAGGCTCATGGTTCCACTGCTCTGTGCAGCCTCAGGACATGGCACCTTGCAACTCAGTCTCTCCAGCTCCAGCCATGGCTAAAAGGGGCCAAGGTACAGCTCAGGCTATTGAATTAGAGGATGAATTAGAGGAACCATCAAGTCCCAAAACCTTTATGGCTTCCCCATGGTGTTAGGCCTGTGGGTGCACAATAGCTAAGAGTTCAGGCTCAGGAGCCTCCACCTGGATTTCAGAGGATGTATGGAAATGCATGGATGTCCTGGCAGAAGTCTGCTGCAGGGGTAGAGCCTTCACTAGTAGGGCAGTGTGAAGTGGTAATGTGGGGTTGGGTCCCCCCACTGACAGAGTCCCCACTGGGGCACTGTCTAGTGGAGCTGTGGAAGTAGGGCCACAGTCCTCCAGACCCCAGAATGACAGATGGACTGACAGTTTGCACTGTGCACCTGGAAAAGCTATAGACACTCAATGCCAGCTCATGAAAGCAGCCTTGGGGACTGTACCCTGCAGAGCCACAGGGGTCAAGCTGCCCAAGGCCTTGGGAACCCACCCCTGTGTCATTGTGGCCTAGATGTGAGACACAGTGTCAAAGGAGATTATTTTGAAGCTTTAAAATTTAATGACTGACCTGCTGGGTTCTGGACTTGCATGGGGCCTGAAACCTCTTTGTTTTGGCCAATATCTCCCATTTGGAATGGGGGAATTGTATCTTGGAAGTAACTAACTTGTTTTAGATTTTACAGGTTCATAGGCAGAGGGGACTTGCCTTGTCTCAAATGAGATTTTGGATTTGAAATTTTGAGTTAATGCTAGAATGAGTTAAGGCTTTGGGGAACTGTTGGGAAGGTATGGTTGTGTTTTGAAATATGAGAAGTACATGAGATTTGGGAAGGGCCAGGGTGGAATGATATGATTTGGCTCTATGCCCCTACCCAAATCTCATGTTGGGGGAGGGACCTGGTAGGAGGTGATTGGATCATAGGGCAGATTTTCCCCTTGCTGTTCACATGATAGTGAATGAGTTCTCATGAGACCTGGTTGTTTGTAACGTGTGTGGCACTTCCCCCTTCACCCTTTCTCTCTCCTGCTGCCATGTGAAGACGTGCTTGCTTCTCCTTCACCGTTTTGTCATGATTGTAAGTTTCCTGAAGGTTCCTTAGCCATGTCTCCTGTACTGCCTGTGGAACTGTGAGTCAATTAAACCTCTTTTCTTTATAAATTAGTCTCAGGAAGTTCTGTATAGCACTGTGAGAACAGACGAATACATCTCTCTTCCTTTTATTTTTTGTTATACAAGTAATATACTCATTTTAAGAAAATAAGAATAAAAATTTCCACAATTTCATCAGAGATAACCACTCGTAACAGACTATATTAATCGACTATTACTTTAAATATATATTTTCATTTTAAAAATAGAAGCAAATTTTACCTATTTGTACCATTTAAAAAATCTACAATATATTATGATCATCTTCTTGTCATTAACTATTTTTCTAAGATATATTTTAATGTCTACATTTGAATTCCATTGCTTAAATGTGCCACAATTGCTAAAATGTTCCTGTTGTAGCATTCAGGCTACTTAACAGGCTTTATTTTTGTTATTTTGCATTAAAAATTTTTATAATCACCCTAGAATACAGAATATTTGGATCAAGTTTTAAGCCCAAAGAAGGGAATTTAAATTCCTTTGCTTTCTTCAAATTCTTGGTCTTTCTTTCAAGGAGCAAGAATTATACTGTGAGAAAACTGAACTATATTAGAGATACATGGTGTAGAACCAAGTTGTAGGCAAACGGTGAAGTCAGAAGTCCATCATAGGTGTGGTAATAAGAGAGTGTATTTTCTGCATAGATTTAAAAAGCAACAATAACTAAATCTGTCTGTTTTTTATTATCACTATGTGCTGGCAATTCTAGAAAAAGTCAGTGAAAAAAATATCCTTCCCTACCAAGGCAAACCACTTCTACCACCACTCCTTGATAGGCTATAACATCCTTAAAGAGGAAGAGTGTAATTGAATACATTTAAACTTCCTTTTTTATAGACCCATCTATCCTGAAAATGTCACCCAACACTTGCATTGAAGCAGGACATTTTGACCTTCATTAGCAGAAGATAATTTAAGGGAGGTGTACTACTCAATCAGTAACAAACAGAAACATCATTACATGATTAGAGATCGCAATCAATACTGACCTCTTTTCTCTATTTGCATTAAAGTTGTTTACTAAAAAAATAAATTGATCTGAAAAGTTACTTTGTTTAGAATGTGTTTGGAAATGTTAAGAGTATCTATTTACAAAGCAAAAAAAAAAAAAAAAAAAAGTAACATGTACACAGACAGTGGAAGGGGAAGCTGAAGAAAACCACCCAGTAGTTCTTTTATTATAAATTTTTTTTTTGTTTGAGATGGAGTCTTGCTCTGTGGCCAGGCTGGAGGGCAGCACCACCATCTCAGCTCACTGCAACCTCCACCTCCGGGATTCAAACAATTCTCCTGCCTCAGCCTCCTGAGTAGCTAGGACTACAGGTGTGTGCCACCATGCGCAGCTAATTTTTGTATTTTTAGTAGAGATGGGGTTTCACCATGTTGACCAGGATGATCTTGATTTCTTAATCATGTGATCTGCCTTCCTCGGCCTCCCAAAGTGCTGGGATTACGGGCATGAACTGCTGCACCTGGCCTATAATTTTTTTTTACTAATGAAACAACAAACCTGATCAAAGTCTTAATGTAATATTTTTTAATTTTGAAGAAAAAAATAACTTGAAAGGAGAATAGTGGAAAACAGAATCTCTTCTTTTTTCTGTGTCCCTATCTACTCATTACCTCTCTACATCTTCCCCATTCCCAGTCTACCTATATTAAGGTCCTCAGAGAAAAAATAAATTGAGAGTTCAGATGGGCTTTTGAAAAAAGAAATATAAAACTTTTTATTAGACATAAATTATATACAGGCTCATATCAAAGGTTTTATATGGTAAAACAAATATTAACTTGTTCTGCTTTCCTACTGAAGTAGACTAAAACATATCAATCTTAAATGCATGAAAGGTTGGGTTATGGGTAAGAATGAACTTCTTCATAACTTGGGTTGCTGTGTGCTGGATGTTCTTATATTTGTCTTTCCTGGGTGTTACTGAGAAGGGTTAAAAGAAACCAGTGTATTTAAAAAGAGTGGAGGGAGACATGGGTTTGAATTCCAATGCTGCCACTTTAATAGATGGGTGTTCTTGGTACGTTATTTAGTACTTGGGAATCTAATCTACAAAATGGAGGTGATAAAACCTCATGCACTTGTTTCACAGAGTTCTACAGCCCTTAAGGATCATGTGATAAATGCTGTATGGAAAATTTAATGAGTATCAATCTAGTGTTAGGCAGTAGGGAATTCTTATGAATATGGTGGGTTCTCTGTTTTAAGAAATTTATAGTTTTATTATAGGGATAGACATGAAGAGGGGTCTTTTCAATACAGTGAGGAGTATATGGAGTGTAATAGAACAACCCTGTCCAATGGAACTTTCTGCCATGACGAAAAAATACTCTATGTCTGTGCTGTCCAACAGATAGCTGCCAGCCACATGTGGCTATGGAGCTCTGAGGCATGGCTAGTGTGACTGGGGAGATGAATTTTTAATTTAATTTAATCTTAATTTGTTTAAATTTAAATTGAGTTAGTGCAGCTAGTGGCTATCCTATTGACCAGTGTAGCTACAGAAGAACAAGTGACAGGCAGGAACTAGCTGGGGGTTTCAGAGAAAGCTCCCTGGATAACAGGATAGTATTCTGTTAGCCAGTTTGATACAAAAGAGCAAGAGTTTAAAACAGATTATTTTAAAAATGAACTTGGACATATATTTGGCTTTTAAGCAAAAAAGTTATTGGGGTTGAAAATCTGCATTAGTTCAGATTGAATACGCTGTTCCTTCTCTTTAAGGGTATTTGAAGTGAAGCTTCCTAAATCAGAAGGCCAGAATAGAATAAACTGCTGCTTGAAGCAGATTCTCCTAGAGTTTTCCATGAACACAGATTCCCTAAAAGCAAAACTGCAGACAATTTTATCCAGAAGACTGGGGAGGAGTGAACAGTTGTGTTGGCACATGTGCAATTGGGAGATGGTTTTGTGTCTTGCTTCTCTGTGTAATTAGGCTTTGTCTTACCTCACTTTTCGGGTTTGCACGCCCTCTCCACAGTTCTCCCGCATATTCACAAAAGTCACCTTGCAGATGCTCCAGGGCTCTGTGACCCATAGGTACTGGTTGCAGTCACTGTGGCATGGGACAACCTCATACACCTGAAACACACATGGCTCTCAGCAATCTCAGGGAATCTGGTAAGAGTGAGCAAGAAGACTTCCACACTATAACACAATCATTTCACTGTTAAGCTACTTCCATTCCCCTCCTTTATGGCTTATTCTAACATTGCAATAGAGAGAACTCAAGAGTTCTAGCAGTAAAGGATAGGGCTAACCATGTTGTATTCTGTTGCTCTGCTATTACGCTGCAGGTGTGAATCCGATCAACTGGATCACATTAGAAAGGTTACATATTTTCCTGTGCTGACCCTTAACACACTGTATTGTAACTTTCTGGACCATCTGTGTAATTTACAGTTTTGTGTGACTTCAATACTAGCCCAGGGTGCTCACATGTTAGGTACTCAACAGGGATTTGCAGAATGATTGAATGAACAATGAATTGATGAATTAAATATGTATAAAACATAGCTGTTTTCCAAATAAATACAATTTGACCTATTTTCCAGATAAGTATAAATCATGATGAGAATTTACATTTTTGGTGTGTATCATATGGGAAACTAAATTTAAAAGATAAACAATATGAAATAAAGCCATCTTAAAATGAATCCTCAATCATTTAAGGATTGGAAGCAGAGTCTGATATTGGTCTACAACCCCAAGCAGCGAGGGCCACATGAAACAAAGCAATTTGTCTCTGCTCCAGGGTCCATAAAGCCTTTCAGTCCCACATTTGGGGTGGTGTGCTTGGTCTCAGGGTTTTTAGTACAATGAACCAATTATGTTCTTTTTTCAAGAGAAGAATGACTAAATAAAGGAAATAAATGACACTTAATCCACTGCAACCAAGCTGACTCAGGCATTAAATTCTTTGAAAGTATTTTTCTAATCTATGATAGTACAACTCTATTCTTTATTTTATACACACACACACACACACACACACTTCTTGAAGAGACAGAGAGAGAGAGAGAGAGAAGAGAGAAACTATAGCTTTTTATGGGATGAATTCTAGAAAAGATAGACTTAAATAGCCCTTTGGAGCCATTCTTTTGTGCCAATTTTAGTGCACTAAAAACCTAAGTAAAGTGAATAAAGTGGACCTGTCTCAAAGAAGAATAAAAAATGCACTGTTGGAGTCAAATTCTGCAATGATTGCCATAAGTGATTACATTCACATTTAGATGCTGTATTAAAATAGAACTAAATAGCACAGGATAAAACATTACCCTACAACTCATGGTGAAAAGAAAAACCGAAGGAGAAATGCTGTTCTTCCTAATCCTTTGATGGCTTTTATTTTAATCGCCTGTATTGAAGTGAATACCGATCAGTTCAGAACAATCTCCAACCCACCCATTTTCAGTCCACTTGCACTTTTTCCTTCTCCCTCTGAAAAGCACAAGACCATTAATAACGGGTGTCACTGCCTATCAAGATTAGCGACGTGAAACTTGTTCTTCCCAACTCTTGTCCACCTCAGTCCTTAATATTACAATGAGGGATATGAAATACAGGAACACAGGTAACTATGATATAAAAGAAAAAGAAAACAGCTATAGAAAAAATTCTTTAATGGAAAATGTGATATTTTCTCCCTGTAAAACATAAAAGACAAGGCAAGAAGAGAAATGTGTTCTCAGAAACCAGGAAATTTTAGAAAAGAAGCATTCTATTAAGAACCATGAGTTTTAAGAGTTCTTACCTGTGCCTGGAGTGGTGTTCAACAGGAATGATGAAAAATGAAACAAGATAGGTGAAAACGTCAGTATGCTATGAGAAGAACTCGTGGTAAGTTTCAAGTATTACTACTTAAATGTAAAAACCTACTTTTTTGGTAAAATATTAGAACATTTTTCTTAGGTCATAGGAGATAATACACAACTACTTATTATTGTTGAAAAGTAAGACACACAAATGAGTATTGTAAATAGCAGAGCCAATGAAAAAATTAGATGGGCAGGATGGAGAAATCTTGGAAAACGGAGTTGACCTCAGAATACATAGCATGGGAAATTGATATATGATGCAAATAACTTGTGATCCAACTTGTCAATGGACTATTGTCTATCAGTATATTTGTAGCTTGATCTAGCCATTGATTTACCTTAATTAGTTCAGCTGTTTTGTAGAAAATGAGGATTTGAGTACTTCCTTCCTCAGCTAGAAAAATAGAAACTTAGAGACCGTTTTCAAGCCAACAGGCTTCTGATTATTTTACTGAGGAATGTATAATTGTAGTAAACATCTATGTAATTTAAAATTTTCAACATTAACACAAATCTTTACATTTTTATTTTCCCTAAACATCTCACTAATACACAAATTCATAAAAGTTTCTATTTTTATGCAGAATATTTATGCTCAAATGTTCAAAAATGTATTATTTGTTTTTGCTTTGATTTTTCGGTTGTTAATGTCTCAATAAGCCTTCAGTCAACTGATACCAAGTCACAATACCCCTGTCAAACTGCATCAGAATATATTAGAGTTGGAAAGTGACAAATGGTTTAGGCTAAACACTAGTAATAGCAAAGACAACTTGGCCTGAGGTTTTGAACCTTTTGAAATTCACACTTAAGGAAAATCTGAGGCAAACACAGATTTTAATTGCATATCTGACTGGGTGCACACATACATGCTAAAGTGAAATAGGTATGAGTACGTGGAGAATTTCTCTTTATTAGGATTGTGAATCATACATAATTTATCAAAATTTAAATTTGCTACTGAAAATTCAAGGTTTCAAAATGTGTAGAGAAATATTCTTTTGTATTATAAACATTTTAGTTCAGTTATTCTGTTTTACAGTTATATAATTATAGTTGCTGAACTGAATTTTCTTCTTTGGAAATTTCCTTAGCATCTTAGAAACACAAAATGCTCTGTGACAGGGAAGCTAAACTACCAGTAGATGGCAGCAAGGGAGTGTGTTATTTACCCTCCATTGCACCTAAAGATAAAATCAGCAACTTCACTTGGGGAATAATCAAGACTCTTTAGAGTACTTATTATAGAATTTAATTTTTCACGATCTTCATCTTAATTTACTTAATTCCAAAGGTCTTTCTGTTTTCTCTACAATGTACTTTTATTATGAACAAAGCTATGTCAATCTGGGAAGTAAAGTATGTATACAGATAAGCAGTGTGTTTAGAGATTAAAATGAGTCTATATATGTGTGAAACAGTTCTACATATCTAAGGACTTGATTCATTTGGTTGTGATTTAAATTCAAATACACAACTTAACACCCACACATAATACATGAAATTATTCTTTGTTAATTCACCTGTAGGCCAAACATGGTAATAATTGTCGGATTAGGGTACATTTCATTTAAATTAGTCACAATTCCTCCATTAGGCTTTTTTCTTTTTATTTCTAATAGAACAGAATAACAACTATTAACAGCAGGTAAGAAAGAATGCATCAAAAGTCAGAGTTCCAAATAAAACTGAAAATGGTCAATCAGTAAATTGATAACATACTTATAGTGACTTTGAGGCCATCTTTGTAGTTGTTTTTCTCAATTTGTTTTATATCAAACACATTTAAACAAACAGTATATATTTTTCCTAATTTTAGACCCAAATCCATATTATTTCTTTGATTTTAATTTAAGTAGTTGGTAATTGAGATGTCTTTTCTGACAGTCTGGGGAAACTATAAGAATGAGATAATCTCAGCCTACATGTTAGATACAATCTTATGATAGATTAAATACCTTGACATTATTTCAAAGATAGGTGTCATTTTTCTCTCCATTGAATTATATACATATTCATATACTTGCAAGGTATGGAATCTCCAGGGAATACAGAGATAATATGTCTAATTTGAAATTTTAAGAACATATGTATATTTATTCAGGCATTCTAATGGTAAAAATGGGTCAATTTTTTATTCAATAGGTATTATTTACTCTTCTCCATTTTGGAGAAAAAAATCAGATCATTGTGAATCTCAACAATATCTAAACACTGTCAATGATAGAAAATACCTGGTTGACATGGTCCAGTTTTGGGCAAGGCCTTCCTCCATTATATGGTTTTTCACGCAGCCATTTAGAACGAACCTTTACACCGCTTCCACAGGACTTGCTGCAGCGCGACCAGTTGGACCACTCACTGAGCTTGCAGTCTGAGGGGCAGGGGATGATGCAGGCCTCTTCAATGTAACCTGAGTGAAGGAAAATGAGACAAGAGTCATCTCCTCTACCTGTCACTCTCCCACTACCACCCACTATTCTAGCTCATTTAGAAGGTCCAAGACTGACTTGACAGCAGCATGCAAATGCAGAGGTGTCTCCGTTGTTAGGGACTTAAATTAAATTCTGCAGGAAAATGTCACATATATACAGTGACTCTGTTAAAATAACAGTTGAGC
The DNA here is from genome assembly GCF_008728515.1 of Papio anubis. Lineage (NCBI taxonomy): Eukaryota > Metazoa > Chordata > Mammalia > Primates > Cercopithecidae > Papio > Papio anubis. Next base: position 81,415,874 of record NC_044979.1, read on the forward strand.
AGCTGCCATGTGGTCTGCTTAGGATTCATGCTCACCATATTTCAACATTTCTGACTGACAGCTCGTGTTTAATTGACAATAACCTGTCTGCTGCCATATCATTCTCATGCTGACAGAATGATACATTAAAAAATTATAACAGTTTTCTGTAAAACCCTATCTGTTAATGTCACACAAGTTCAGGGTTCTGAGTCCAGGCAACATTCTTTCTTAAGAAATCCCAGTCCCTTTCACTCAGTACCCAAAAGGAACCATTTAACTTAGCATCTTGTTTTTCTCCTCCTTTGAAAATAAAGTCTGAAGAAAAACGAAGGATGTTAAGTAATGTCTCATATTTTATATGCTGTCACTTTCAAGGCACCTTCACATCTTATATCCATTTGATTCTCTTGAAAATCTTATGTATGAATTGTGCAAGTATTGATATTCTAACAGGCAGATAAGAAAACAAATGCAGAGTGAAGACTGACTGAGTCCAAGGTTACACAGTAAGGGATGGGGAAAAGTTTTCTGACGTCTGATCCAGTACTCATTCCATCAAATCACCCAACCAATTCAGTTAATAGTGCACAGATTTGTTTTGGGAAATGGGAGTATTCTATCTTTGAATAGTTCTTAACTGCAAACTTGCCATTTCACAATACAAATTAAACACTATTATTCTCAAGGCAAACATGTGAAAACAGCAAAATTCCTCTAGTCAAGAATGAAATACACGATTGTCCTCTACAATAGTCTGAATGTGGAGAGAGGGTGTTCTTGGTACAGGAAAACACTCTGCCTTACCATTTTATCTCAACAGCAGAGATTCGATTTTGACAATGATTCTAATGTAAACAGTTGATACTAGGCAACTCTAGGTAGATTTTTAAAAATTTATGGAGATATAATTCAAATTCCATAAAAATAATCTCATGTTTTGGTTTTCAGTATGTTTGCTGAGTTGTGCAACCATCACCACCATCTAATTTTAGAATATCTGTTTTACTCCAAAAATAAACCCTATGGCTACTGGCAGCCACTTCCTATTTTCCCCTTCCTCATCCCCTGCCAACCATAAATCTGCTTTCTATCTCTATGAATTTGCCTAATCTAGACATTTTGTATAAATGAAATAAAACATTACGTGATCTTATTTCTATTTTGTTTTAGAGATGATGTCTCACTCTGTCACCCAGGCTGGAGTGCAGTGGTGTCATCATAGCTCACAGCAGCCTTGACCTCCTGCACTCAAGAGATCCTCCTACATCAGCCTCTTAAGTAGCTGAGCTGGGACTAAGGGTGCTCACCATCATGCCAGGCGGATTTTCATATTTTTTAATAGAGATGAGGTATTACTGTGTTGCTCAGGTTGGTCTAGAACTTCTGGCCTCAAGCTATCCTTGGCCTTCCGAAGTATCGGGATTACAGGTGTGAACCACCACGCCTGGCTGGCTTCCTTCACTTAGTACAATGTTTTCAAGGTTCATTTATGTTATAGCATGTATCAGTTCAGTTCTTCAGTCCTTTCTATGATTGAATAATATTTCATTGTATGGACATTTCACATTGTTTATCCACTCATCAGTTAATGGACATTCGAGTTCTCACTTTTTGTCTAGGAATAATGCTGCTAGGAACATTTGTTTACAAGCTTCTGTGTGGGCATACATTTTCAATTCCCTTGAATATATACATTACAGTGAAATTGCTCAGTCATGTGGTAACCCATTTAGCTTTTTCAGGAAGTGTCACTGTTTTCCAAAATGACTGCACCACTTTACATTCCACAAGATATGTATGCATGTTCCAATTTCTATGAATTCTTGTCAAACTTGTTATTGTCTCTTTTTTAAAATTGTAGTGTTCCTTGAAGAACAAAAGTTTTAAATGCTAATGAAGACCAGTTTGTCTTTTTTCCTTGGTTGTTACTGCTTTGGTATTATATCTAGGAACCCACTACTGAAATCAAAGTCATCTAGGTTTAGAGTTGTGTTTTCTCATGAGAATTTTATAGTTTTAGCTTGTATATTTAGGTGCATGTTTCATTTTGAGTTAATTTTTGTTTATGATAAAAGGTAGAGGTCCAACTTCATTCTTTTGCATGTGGTTATTGTTATCCTGTCTTCAGTTGTTGAAAAATACTGTTATTTCCTAATTGAACTGTTTTGGCACCCTTGTTGAAAATCAGTTGGCCATAATGTAACGATTTTGTTTTGAACCCTAAATTCCATTTATCTCTGTGTCTAGTTTCATGATAATACCATAGTCTTGACTACTGCAACTTTGTAGCAAGTACTGAAATCCAGAAGTGTGAGTCTTCCTATTTTGTTTATCCTTTTAAAGATAGATTTGGCTATTTTGAGTCAAATTTCTATATACATTTTAGAATAAGATTGTCAATTTCAGCAAAAAATTGCAGCTATGATTTTGATAGGAATTGTGTCAAATTTGTTGATCAGTTTGGGAGTACTGCTGTCTTAACTCAGACACATGGAATTTATTTCCATTTATATAGATCTTTAATTTCTTTCAATGATGTTTTATAGTCTTCAGTGTACAGGTCTTGAACTTATTTTATTATATTTCTAAGTATTTTATTCTTTTTAGCGTAGGTAGGTTTTTAAAAAGAACCAACAAGCATTAATTTCTTTAACTACAGGAAAGTCAGACCACCTTTAAACCAAAATGGCAAATTTAATCTATAAGATTGTGCCCCAACTGTCCTGTACTGAAAGTGTTAAAATACTAATTTACTATATAGTATTTCCTAGCCTTGCCTAATCATAAATTACCTGAGACACATGTTAAAAATACAAGCTTCCACCACTCTCAAGTTACTGACATTAATATAATCCATCATGCTTACTCAGGTTTCACAAGTTTTACTTTCAATCATTTGTGTGTGTGATTGTGTAGGACTTAAGTTAGGAAGAGCTACTGTAAGATACAGGCAGAACCAAAAAAATGGAAGATAGATTTCTGGCATATCTTTTTATGTAATATCTCCTATACATTTGTCAGAGATATTTGTTTTAACCTTTGTATTGTAGTCTTCATACACGAAAGTGCATTTTCCATAGATGTAAATTTCACTGAACACACCCATGAAATAAATAGTCCAGAACTCTCCTCTGTATTCCCTTCCAGCCACTACCTCTTCTTAGAAGAGCAACCACTATCCTGACTACTCGCAGTGTAGAATAGTTTTACTTTTTAAAAATTTCATGTAAATAGAATCATATAGTGTATATCCATTTGTGCTAGCCTTTTCACTCTACGTTGTGACGTGCATTTCATCTATATTGGTGCATATTGCTGAATACTGTTTATTCTAGTTGATGTGTAACATTCTATTGTGTGACTATACTATGGCTTATTTATTCATTCTATTGTTGGTAGGCATGTAGGTAGTTTTCAATATGGGGCCATTGTTAACACTGCTGCTATGGATATTCTAGAATGTGTTTTTTGATGGACATATGTATGCGTTTCTGTTTGGTATACTCCTAGGAGAGAAATTGATAAATTGGATGGTATGTGTATCATATCATCCATTGTAAATGAAGTATAAAATAAATTTTAAAAAATAGGATCACAAATTTGGCATGAAGGTTAGGATACAATGAAAAGTTCTGAAAGTGGGGATTAGTCCCAGATAATCTTCTGGAGGGCAGATGTGGCAGAGTTGGGATTTTGTTTGTTGTGAGACATAGAAGACAGAAAGAAGATGCCAGTGCTAAGTTTCTAATGTAACTTCACATATATTCAAGATGGCTTTTGGAGTATCAATAATGATCCAGAGGAAAGTCCAACAAAGAACTAAAGGAATATTTCAGAGTAGTGTTACTGAAATTTTAAAATAGATTGCAGTGATCTACTTAAATCTTACATTTTGACTTTATGCTTTGGGGTGGAGAAATAAGCCCCTTCATGATTCTGAGTTGAAATATATTTCAAATTCCATTCCCTTTTTCTAACAGTTCAGGCAGTAAATTAATTGACCTAAAATAGTAAGAGATGCCTAAAAAGAACTCTTCTTATTTTAGGGCCAGTAATAATTTATTTTCTTTAAATATATAATAGTTTAATAAATGGAATCAAACTTTAAAAGTATCTAAAGTCATTTCCAAATCAATAGCATTATGACCAGATTATTTAATAATATTTATAAGATTACAGTGAATTAAAAACCATCCAAATCATTTCCAAATATTATCAATGGCTCTGGCAAAAGAGCACTAGTATTTCAAAGGTAATAAGTTATTGAAATATTTTTAGAAGAATTGCATTCTGCCACCTTGATAAACTGCAAAATGTCCCTCGAAAGTAAACTTCTGGCCTTTTTCAGCTCAGTAATTATAACTGAAAATAGAAGCACATGGTGGTCTTTCATGTCACTACCTCACAGAGTAACAGATAAATGGAAATTCTTTTTTTGATTGAAATATTATGGCTTTAGTAAGATTTAACATGTATGACTTCATGATTCACATTGTGTTATTAAGGAAGGAGATATAAAACTTTTATGTCTGATTTTCCAATAGCATATTCCAGAAAACATCTCTCGAATAAAATTCAGCCTATTAAACTGTTAAAAGATACAAATTAGAAACTGAGATAAAGATAAAACTGCAAAAGCGTATATTGCCTAGCATCTCAATTTTATTTTCCAATGTCTGACAACATTCAATAATTGCCTGTCATGTTTATCTAGCACCATTAAAACCCTTAATGCTACTGGTGAACTGCTAGATAAGCATTCCTCTGCCTTCTCTGCTCAGATCATTTTTTAGGGCAATTAACACCAAACAACCATGGGGGTGGAAAGATAGAAAAACATTTAGAATGTTTTAAGGCTAAATAAACTGCTAGCATCTTGTAGCAACGTATGGTTTCTGAGGATGCTGGAATGAAATGAATGACTTCACAATTAGGATATTAAAATTTTCAGCAGTTCAACACAGAATTTGACACTTGGAAAAATTAAACTCCAGACTTCTGATTATATTTTTGACTGCTGCTTTCAGGTTGAAATAAACACAAAACACTTGCAGGCTTAAAGTGGCAACTGGGGGACATATTGCCTTTGAGATATATACAATCACTCATTCATTTGAATTATGAATGTGGAGATAAAGTAGATTTCAACAAACTTCACAATTACTAAATTGTGCTGTTGAAAGGAGCACTGTTGATGGATCAAAGAATTCATTTTGAAAGCACATAGAAAATACTGGTTGGTTCTGATTTATAGCTGTGTGAATAACTCTGGCATTCTCTTTGAAACATCTGGATTAATTTCAAAAGCAACCTCAAAAATCTCTTCTACTTAAATGTGTATTATATGCACTTGACTGCAACTGGGAATGAGAAGATGTAGCTAGTCTGTTATCTATTGTCTATCTATTGTCTAAGCTGGAAAAAATTGAAAAAAACCATTTTGCAAAAATTTTCCACATGGACAATATTCTGGAGCAATTATATGTTAAAAACTGGGGATCTGATATCTGGGGCAACCAAATTACTATGTATATATCCAAACTCCTATGTTCTAATGTTCTACCCATTGTGTATTTGATGGATGAAAAGTTATAAATCAACATTAGGCAATTAATTATCATAGTAAAGTACCCAGGAAAATTTATAGAAGTATAATAAAATATTATTTTAATTGTTTATTCATTTTATATACATTTGAAGGCATATGTTTTCATATCTGCTAAGTAGTTATAAATTTTCTCAGAAAATTTCAACATCAGTATGAATGGCTGTGAGGTTTTGTTATTGTTGTTATTTTAATACTGGGAGTTTACTCAATGATCATGCTTTTTCAGATTCATTTGTTCATATCTATGTACAAGCTCATTACCAAGGGCATTTCTTACAGCAAACTCTAAAGGCTTCTCTTGTGTAATAAGGAATTTGCCTGGCCCTTGTCCCTGATTCCTGAAAGGCAAATCTCTCAGCCCTGAGATTTCACTAGCGATAGAACTATCTATGTTATTCATGGTGGGCTCCTCAGACCACTTATTATGCCATAGGGATATCTCAGGAAGGGGCTGGTCACACCGGAGAGACCAATCATGTGATTGGAGAGTTGGAGCTTTGAGCTACATGTTATCTGACCCACCTCTAAGAAGGGAGAGATTGCATTTAACCACATGGCCAATGATTCCTCAGTCATGCGTATGTAATGAAACCTGAATAAAAACTCTGGATACCAAAGCTCAGGTGAGCTTTCTGTTTGGAAATGCACATCAGTGTGCTGACAGAAAGATGCCTCCTGACTCCATAAGGAGAGATTATGGATGTTTCATGTTTCAGATGCCCCCTCACCTCAGCTACCTGTCTTTTTGAGCTGGTTCTGATTTGTATCCTTTTGCTATTATAAAACTGCAGTGGTAAATATAGTGCTTTTCCAAGTTCTGTCAGCTGTTCTAGTGAATTATTGAGCCTGGGGCAGTACTGGGAAGTCAGAAATTTGCAACCAGCTTGTGAGAAGTAAGGTTGGCTTGGGGACTCCGAAATTTGCGGCTGATATCTGAAGTGAGAGGAGTCTTGTGGAGTACTGGTCCCTTAACCTGTGAAGTTTGGCCTAACTCCAGGTAGTCAGTATCATAATTATATTGCACTTTCAAATATATATTTTGTTAAAAAAGAAAATAAACTTATATATTTAAGAACCTGTGTCTATATTTTACTTATTCAACCATAATAACAAACCTTGGGAATAATTACACATATTAATTACACATTGACTTTCTCCTCATATTTAACATTTATAATTTTAACTAACATAATATTGAAAATCAGACACAGAGTTTAAAAACCTCACTTTAGTAATATGGCTTTGTCAGGAATACAAACATATTTGATAGAGTGTACAGATTGTGAAGATGAAGTAATGGAAAATGTATTAATTTTGAAGCTTATTAGAATGATTTATTTTTAACTTGTTCCAGTGCAATGCACTGTTCTTTCAATCAATTAAAATCTAATATTGCCATGAAAGTATTTGCAAAGGATGATCTCTAAACACTGGTTTATTGGATTTCGATAAGTATTAAACATAATTTTAACAAAAAGCATTCTGTCGTAAATTGAAAAACTGCTGCATTAAACTAGGTTAATCAGGTCTCTATACACTGGACTTTCTCTTTTGGTTAATACAAACTATGACTCTCTAAGAGAATGACTCAGATAGTGCATTCCCATAATTGCTGACTTTTTCACATAGCATCTCACTGGGGACCAGAGAAATAGATCTAAATAGATTATAATTGAAATGCTTTAAAATTGAATTCGTGTTTTGAACCATTCAGAATTTAAGATTTTTAAAGTAGGTTTTTTTAAATGTCCATTTCCAGGTATAGAAGAAAATGCAAAACCAAGCAACCAAACAAAAATGCCAAAAGTTTAAGAAAGTTTCTTCTTCCTACATTATTTTATATTTTACAGGTCAAAGGTCAAGCATGGATAAACTAGCAATAAATTAATTTCAACAAAGGGAGGGGAAAGTGTTATTTGGATACATTTCCTGTTTTTTTTTTTTTTAATGTCTATTTAAAAGATCAAAGGGGAGTCAATTTTGTTTTATATCCAGATTACTTAAAATTTCCTATAGCAGCAGAAATTGCTGATAAAAGCAAAATTCTAATTTTTCTTTTTTGGTTTTTGCAAATAATGAATTGTTCTTGGCAGTTAAATTTATTTTAAGCAATGGAACACTTTATTCCTAAAAAACTGAAAAGAAAGCCAAATAAGGACACAGGATCTATTGGGGGCTATGTTTGACAGCCTGGCCTAAGGGGCTCTGGAAAACCCAGTTTGAAAACCATGATACGAAGTAGTAGATGAGTTGAGGTGTCGGGACATGAACAGACAGAACTAAATGATAATGGCAGATGCTCTTCCATCACACCTGACACAAATGGCAGCTGCAGGAAAATCTCCAGCCCATCTCTCCCAAATCACCTCCTCTGTAGTCTCTTAGGGAGCCTGTGTGAGCTTAGTGCTGATCTCCACACCTTATTTAAATTCTACCCTAGGCAGTTGCTTTCTCTTTGTGCCCAAGTATTCCTAGATGCTCTTTCCTTCTTTGCTTGGCTCTTTAAACTTGCAACTAGTTACCTCAGGAAAAGTCTGTCCCTCACCCCCTGTCTCTCTTTTACATTTGAAAGGAAAAAAAGATTCCAGTTTTGAATGATAACTGCAAAAGCAGTACTAGCTCTACCTATGCTATCAAATGAGACATTGAAAATCTGAAATGAATTAGACATTAAATAAATTCTACCAAGTGGAAAAGCTCTTTGGAGAAATTAGGACTCCATTTCAGCTTGTTTACAAGACTCTATTTATTGTTTTTTCTGCCTGGTTTAATTAAACATGTTCTTCCTCAAATACGAGTATCCACTATGATAAGGAAGAATTTCTTATTCAATTTTGTTTCTAATTAACCTCTAATAGTGAACCTATATAATCTTTGGTAGAATCCTATTACAAAAAGTAATACATTTCAATTACTTTATGGTTGAGTGGTCAGGTGGGTTATTCTCTACCCATATTCATGATTATATTTATCAGTTTTATCTTGAGTTCCATATTCAACTTAAAAGCACCAACTCTTAAACTAAAGTCTATTTGTAAATTGGGTATTATAATTTTAAAAATTCATCCAGGATGTATTCCTTTCCCAAGTTTTTTTTTGTTTGTTTTTTTTTTTTTTGTTTTTTTTTTTTTTGTTTTTTTTTTCCCCGATGATTCTTTCCTGTTCCTACAAATGCCAGTAGAAAAGCCACAGCTGAGGCATGTATACTAGAGGCCCTGAGTGATACAACAGTGTTTGATATTTATAGTTCCTTCCTTGCAGTAGCTAGCAATGGTCATTGAAACATGACACCTGCTTTGGAATCATCTATGTCAGAACTGTGAGAGGCTGGTGGAATAAGCAGTAGACTGCTTAGGCTATTAGGCAACAATGTTAAATGTTGCCACACAAGGATATAAATATTCCACACACATATTTACAATATAAAGATATTATATTAAAAGGTTTTTCCTTATTTGTAATATTTGTAGAGCCTTCTTATTTCAATAATTAGTGCTATAGTGCAAACTGGTATGAAGCAAATTTCTAAAGAGTAACTTTGGGTGCTAGCAAAGCACACTTTGAATTCTACAGATGCTTGCAAAAAAGCAGTTGCTTAAGCTATTCATTAATGTCCAGAAAGTCTTCGGTAATATCATACACAAGCATACTAGGCAAAGAGAGAAAACATGGAAAAGTCAATAAAAATCACTATATTTAAAAATTAATGTTAAAAAGACATTATTTTATATTAATAAGGCATTAGACAAACTATTCTGAACTATTTAATTGTTACTACACTTGGAAGACAAATGAATATAATTAAAGTGGCCTACAAAAAATGTATTTTAGCTTTCTGAATGTCAGTATGATGTCCACACGGCAGTACCAAGGCCTGGTAATTTTAGAGCCATTGGATCATGACTCTTAGTGCACAAAGCAAAGTATGCCCAGCACTTAAATATAATATTGTATTTTGTTTGACAATAGGGCAGTAAATAAACCTAGAACTCTCCCTTATTTCTCTAGATGAACTGAAAAAGACTTTTTTTCTTCCTCAATACTTTGACAGATATATTTTAATATTTTGGCTGATATATTGATTTATGTTCTCTTTGTAATTTTAATTTTTTTTCTTTAAGCACAAAAAGTCAGAGCAAAATAATAAAAACTATTGAGCTGTAAAATATGGAATCATTTTATTCATTAAAGTTTAATTAGTATGGAATTCCTTCAGCAAAAGTATGACTATTTTCAACCTGAATTGGGCTTTGATTTTTTTTAATAGTATTCAGCACCAGTTCTCTTTAAGACTTAATACCCAATGCATTACATAGAGTAATAAAACTTGATAAAGAAATAATGTAAGTATATTAGAATGTTTTACAGGTATACCTTACTTTATTGGGCTTTGCTTTATTTTGCTTTGCAGATTGTGCATTTTTTACAAATAGCAGGTTTGTGTCAACCTTGCATTGAGCAAATCTATCGGTGCCATTTTTCCAACAGCATGTGTTCATTTTGTGTCTCTGTGTCGCATTTTGGTAATTCCTGCAATATTTCAAACTTTTTCATTATTATTACATCTGTTATGGTGATCTGCAATCAGTGATCTTTGATGTTACTATTGTAATTGTTTGGGGGTGCCAAGTTATGAATGCAAAGAAAAGTTTCTTGAAGGAAACTGAAAGTACTGCTCTAGTGAACACACAAATAATAAAGTGCTGGAGTGTTACTGCTGATATGCAGAAAGTGTCAGTGATCTAGATAGAATACCAAACCAGTCAGAACATTCCCTTAAACCAAAGCCTAACTGAGCAAGATCCTATCTTCAGCTCTATGAAGGCTGAGCAAGGTGAGGAAGCTGCATTAAAAAAACATTGCAAGCTAGCAGAGGTTGGTTTGGATTTAAGGAAAGAAGCTATCTGTAACATAAAAGTTCAAAGTAAAGCAGCAAGTGCTGATACAGAAGCTGAAGCAAGTTATCTCAAATATCGAGCTAAGGTAATAGATTAAGATGACTACACTAAGCAACAGATTTTTCAGTGTAGACGAAACAGCCTCCTGTTGGAAGAAGACAACATGTAGGACTTTCATAGCTAAAGAGGAAAAGTCAATGGCTGGCTTCAAAGCTTCAAGGGACAGGTTGACTCTCTTGTTAGGGGTTAATGCAGTTGGTGACTTCAAGCCCATTTACCATACTGAAAATCCTAGAGCCCTTAAGAATCAAACTAAATCTACTCTGCTTGTGCTCAATAATGAAACAACAAACCCTGGATGATAGTGCATCTGCTTATAGCATGGTTTACCGAGTATTTTAAGCCCACCGCTGAGACCTACTGCTCAGAGAAAAGATTTCAAAATATTAGTGCTTATTGACAATGCATGTAGTCATCTAAGAGCTCTGATGGAGATGTACAAAGAGATGAATGTTGTTTGGATGCCTGCTAACACAATATCTATTTTGCAGTACATAGGCCAAAGAGTAATTTTGACTTACAAGTCTTATTATTTAAGAAATACATTTTGTAAGACTATACTCGCCATAGTTATTCCTCCAATGGATCCAGGCAAAGTATACTGAAAACCTCTGGAAAGGATTCACCAACCTAGATGCCATTAAGAACATTCATGATTCATGGAAGGAGGTCATAATATCTACCTTAACAGGAGTTTGAATGAAGTGGTTCTCATGGATGACTTTGAGGGGGCTCAAGACTTCAGTGGAGAAAGTAATTGCAGAGGTGGTAGAAACAGCACGAGAACTAGAATTAGAAGAGGAGTCTGAAGATGTGACTGGATTGCTGCAATCTCATGATAAAACTTGAACAGATGAGGAATTGCTTCTCAATGGGTGAGCAAAGAAAGTAATTTCTTAAGATAGAATCTGCTTCAGATGAAGATGCTGTGACAATTGTTGAAATGACAACAAAGAATTTAGAATATTACATAAATGAAGTTGATAAAGCAGTCGTGGGGTTTGAGAGGATATACGCCAGTTTTGAAAGAAGTTCCACGGTGGGTAAAATGCTATCAAATAACACTGCATGCAACAGAGAACTCTTTAGTGGATGAAAAAGTCAATTGATGAAGCAAAATTCATTACTGTCTTATTTTAAGAAATTGCTACGGTCATCCCAAACTACAGAAACCACTGCAACTCCAGTAGGTAGTAACTCTTTATCTGGAAAAAAATCATTCTATCCAGTTTTTTATTCGTCCATTTATTCTACAAATTTTTTTGAGCACCTACTGTTCTAGGTACTCAGGATACATCAGTGAATAAAACAGTCTAAGATATCCTCATCAATTTCTATTCTTGAATGGGAGATAAAGAATAAACAAGAAACATAAGTAAATTATATAGTATGTTATAAGATGATACACGCTTTAGAAATGTAAAATGTACATCAGGATAAACGGATTTGGGAGCACTGGATCAAGCTGAGGGGTGGCACAATACCATTCTATCCTTTCTATTTAAATAGAAATCTTGTATATATGTACCTTGCATAAGCTGGGCTACCTCTAAGATTCTTCAAAATATGAAGATTAAATGATATAATAAAAAAGTTCCAGATATTCTGCCCTTTGTTTTGTAACATTTTGAAGATATTAACTTGAGAAGTACCTAGTACTGTGTGGTTAGGCTCTCAATAAATTTCTAATAAATTAATCATCAAATTGTTGCTGTCCTCTCTTATTTCCTTGAGAGGACAGCAACAGTTTTAAATCACTCAAAAATCAAATAACACATTTTTTATTCATCACAATATTCCTCTAAGATATTGGTTGATGAAACCATCATCCTCAGCAAACTAACACAGGAACAGAAAACCAAACACTGCATCTTCTCACTCATAAGTGGGAGTTGAAAAATGAGAACACATGGACGGAAGGGAGGGAAACATCACACACTGGGGCCTGTCGGGGGGGATGGGGGGCTAGGGGAGGGATAGCATTAGGAGAAATACCTAATGTAGACGATAGGTTGATGGGTACAGCAAACCACCATGGCACGTGTATATCTATGTAACAAACCTGCACGTTCTGCATACGTATCCCAGAACTCAAAAGTATAATTAAAAAAAAAAAAAGCTAAAAAATTGTTGCTATAGTGACACCTTCCAAGATTTCATACCAAGAGTGAATATACAAAATTTGTATTATGTTTTTACTGCAGATATGCCATAAATGTGTTTATATATCATCATTTATGCAGTTGCTATATTTAATACCATGCATCAGGATGGATGAACATTTATGTGGCTCCAAAATATACTTTATTATTTTTTTGTTATTATTATACTTTAAGTTCTAGGGTACATGTGCACAACCTGCAGGTTTGTTACATATGTATACATGTGCCATGTTGGTGTGCTGCACCCATCAACTCATCAGCACCCATCATCTCGTCATTTACATCAGGTATAACTCCCAGTGCCATCCCTCCCCCTTCCCCCCTCCCCATAATAGGCCCCGGTGTGTGATGTTCCCCTTCTTGAGTCCAAGTGATCTCACTGTTCAGTTCCCACCTATGAGTGAGAACATGCCGTGTCTAGTTTTCTGTTCTTGCGATAGTTTGCTGAGAATGATGGTTTCCAGCTGCATCCATGTCCCTACAAAGGACACAAACTCATCCTTTTTTATGGCTGCATAGTATTCCATGGTGTATATGTGCCACATTTTCTTAATCCAGTCTGTCACTGATGGACATTTGGGTTGATTCCAAGTCTTTGCTATTGTGAATAATGCCACAATAAACATACGTGTGCATGTGTCTTTATAGCAGCATGATTTATAATCCTTTGGGTGTATAACCAGTAATGGAACGGCTGGGTCATATGGTACTTCTAGTTCTAGATCCTTGAGGAATCACCATACTGTTTTCCACAATGGTTGAACTAGTTTACAATCCCACCAACAGTGTAAAAGTGTTCCTATTTCTCCACATCCTCTCCAGCACTTGTTGTTTCCTGACTTTTTAATGATTGCCATTCTAACTGGTGTGAGATGGTATCTCATTGTGGTTTTGATTTGCATTTCTCTGATGGCCAGTGATGACGAGCATTTTTTCATGTGTCTGTTGGCTGCATGCATGTCTTCTTTTGAGAAATGTCTGTTCATATCCTTTGCCCACTTTTTGATAGGGTTGTTTTTTTCTTGTAAATTTGTTTGAGTTCTTTGTAGGTTCTGGATATTAGCCCTTTGTCCGATGAGTAGATTGCAAAAGTTTTCTCCCATTCTGTAGGTTGTCTCTTCACTCTGATGGTAGTTTCTTTGGCTGTGCAGAAGCTCTTTAGTTTCATGAGATCCCATTTGTCAATTTTGGCTTTTGTTGCTGTTGCTTTTGGTGTTTTAGACATGAAGTTCTTGCCCATGCCTATGTCCTGAATGGTATTACCTAGGTTTTCTTCTAGGGTTTTTATGGTATTAGGTCTAACATTTAAGTCTCTAATCCATCTTGAATTAATTTTCATATAAGGAGTAAGAAAAGGATCCAGTTTCAGCTTTCTACTTATGGTTAGCCAATTTTCCCAGCACCATTTATTAAAAAGGGAATCCTTTCCCCATTTCTTGTTTTTCTCAGGTTTGTCAAAGATCAGATGGCTGTAGATGTGTGGTATTATTTCTGAGGACTCTGTTCTGTTCCATTGGTCTATATCTCTGTTTTGGTACCAGTACCATGCTGTTTTGGTTACTGTGGCCTTGTAGTATAGTTTGAAGTCAGGTAGCGTGATGCCTCCAGCTTTGTTCTTTTGACTTAGGATTGTCTTGGCAATACGGGCTCTTTTTTGGTTCCATATGAACTTTAAAGCAGTTTTTTCCAATTCTGTGAAGAAACTCTTTGGTAGATTGATGGGGATGGCATTGAATCTATAAATTACCTTGGGCAGTATGGCCATTTTCACGATATTAATTCTTCCTATCCATGAGCATGGTGCGTTCTTCCATTTGTTTGTGTCCTCTTTTATTTCACTGAGCAGTGGTTTGTAGTTCTCCTTGAAGAGGTCCTTTACATCCCTTATAAGTTGGATTCCTAGGTACTTTATTCTCTTTGAAGCAATTGTGAATGGAATTTCATTCATGATTTCGCTCTCTGTTTGTCTGTTACTGGTGTATAAGAATGCTTGTGATTTTTGCACATTAATTTTGTATCCTGAGACTTTGCTGAAGTTGCTTATCAGCTTAAGGAGATTTTGGGCTGAGATGATGGGGTTTTCTAAATATACAATCATGTCATCTACAAACAGGGACAATTTGACTTCTTCTTTTCCTAACTGAATACCCTTGATTTCTTTCCCTTGCCTGATTGCCCTAGCCAGAACTTCCAACACTATGTTGAATAGGAGTGGTGAGAGAGGGCATCCCTGTTTTGTGCCAGTTTTCAAAGAGAATGCTTCCAGTTTTTGCCCATTCAGTATGATATTGGCCATGGGTTTGTCATAAATAGCTCTTATTATTTTGAGATATGTTCCAATACTGAATTTATGGAGAATTTTAGCATGAAGGGCTGTTGAATTTTGTCAAAGGCCTTTTCTGCATCTATTGAGGTAATCATGTGTTTTTTGTATTTGGTTCTGTTTATATGCTGGATTACGTTTATTGATTTGCGTATGTTGAACCAGCCTTGCATCCCAGGGATGAAGCCCACTTGATCATGGTGGATAAGCTTTTTGATGTGCTGCTGGATCCGGTTTGTATTTTATTGAGGATTTTTGCATCGATGTTCATCAGGGATATTCATCTAAAATTCCCTTTTTTTTGTTGTGTCTCTGCCAGGCTTTGGTATCAGGATGATGTTGGCCTCATAAAATGAGTTAGGGAGGATTCCCTCTTTTTCTATTGATTGGAATAGTTTCAGAAGGAATGGTACCAACTCCTCCTTGTACCTTTGGTAGAATTCAGCTGTGAATCCATCTGGTCCTGGACTTTTTTTGGTTGGTAGGCTATTAATTATTGCCTCAATTTCAGAGGCTGCTATTGGTCTATTCAGGGATTCAGCTTCTTACTGGTTTAGTCTTGGGAGAGTGTAAGTGTCCAGGAAATTATCCATTTCTTCTAGATTTTCTAGTTTATTTGCGTAGAGGTGTTTATAGTATTCTCTGATGGTAGTTTGTATTTCTGTGGGGTCAGTGGTGATATCCCCTTTATCATTTTTTATTGCATCTATTTGATTCTTCTCTCTTTTCTTCTTTATTAGTCTTGCTAGCGGTCTGTCATTTTTGTTGATCTTTTCAAAAAACCAACTCCTGGATTCATTGATTTTTTGGAGGGTTTTTTGTGTCTCTATCTCCTTCAGTTCTTCTCTGATCTTAGTTATTTCTTGCCTTCTGCTAGCTTTTGAATGTGTTTGCTCTTGCTTCTCTAGTTCTTTTAATTGTGATGTTAGAGTGTCAATTTTAGATCTTTCCTGCTTTCTCTTGTGGGCATTTAGTGCTATAAATGTTCCTCTACACACTGCTTTAAATGTGTCCCAGAGATTCTGGTATGTTGTATCTTTGTTCTCATTGGTTTCAAAGAACATCTTTATTTCTGCCTTCATTTCGTTATGTACCCAGTAGTCATTCAGGAGCAGGTTGTTCAGTTTCCATGTAGTTGAGCGGTTTTGATTGAGTTTCTTAGTCCTGAGTTCTAGTTTGATTGCACTGTGGTCTGAGAGACAGTTTGTTATAATTTCTGTTCTTGTACATTTGCTGAGGAGTGCTTTACTTCCAATTATGTGGTCAATTTTGGAATAAGTGCGATGTGGTGCTGAGAAGAATGTATATTGTGTTGATTTGGAGTGGAGAGTTCTGTAGATGTCTATTAGGTCCGCTTGGTGCAGAGTTGAGTTCAATTCCTGGATATCCTTGTTAACTTTCTGTCTCATTGATCTTTCTAATGTTGACAGTGGAGTGTTGAAGTCTCCCATTATTATTGTATGGGAGTCTAATTCTCTTTGTAAGTCTCTAAGGACTTGCTTTATGAATCTGGGTGCTCCTGTATTGGGTGCATATATATTTAGCATAGTTAACTCTTCCTGATGAATTGATCCCTTTACCATTACATAATGGCCTTCTTTTTCTCTTTGATCTTTGATGGTTTAAAATCTGTTTTATCAGAGACTAGGATTGCAACCCCCGCTTTTCTTTGCTCTCCATTTGCTTGGTAAATCTTCCTCCATCCCTTTATTTTGAGCCTATGTGTGTCTCTGCATGTGAGATGGGTCTCCTGAATACAGCAAACTGATGGGTCTTGACTCTTTATCCAATTTTCTAGTCTGTGTCTTTTAATTGGGCCATTTAGCGCATTTACATTTAAGGTTAATATTATTATGTGTGAACTTGATCCTGTCATTGTGATATTAGCTGGTTATTTTGCTCGTTGGTTGATGCAGTTTCTTCCTAGCATTGATGGTCTTTACATTTTGGCATGTTTTTGCAATGGCTGGTACCAGTTGTTCCTTTCCATATTTAGTGCTTCCTTCAGGGTCTCTTGTAGGGTAGGCCTGGTGGTGACAAAATCTTTAAGCATTTGCTTGTATATAAAGGATTTTATTTCTCCTTCACTGATGAAACTTAATTTGGCTGGATGTGAAATTTTGGGTTGAAAATTCTTTTCTTTAACCTGATGTAAATGACGAGTTGATGGGTGCAGCACACCAACATGGCACAAGTATACATATAAAACAAACCTGCATGTTATGCACATGTACCCTACAACTTAAAGTATAATAATAATAAATAAATTAAAAAAAAAAAAAAAAGAAAGTTGAATATTGGCCCCCACTCTCTTCTGGCTTGGAGAGTTTCTGCCAAGAGATCTGCTGTTAGTCTGATGGGCTTCCCTTTGTGGGTAACCCAAGCTTTCTCTCTGGCTGCCTTTAACATTTTTTCCTTCATTTCAACTTTGGTGAATCTGACAATTATGTGGCTTGGTGTTGCTCTTCTCGAGGAATATCTTTGTGGCGTTCTCTGTATTTCTTGAATTTGAATGTTGGCCTGCCTTATTCGGTTGGGGAAGTTCTCCTGGATGATATCCTGAAGAGTGTTTTCCAACTTGGTTCCATTTTCCCCATCACTTTCAGGCACCCCAATCAGACGTAGATTTGGTCTTTTCACATAATCCCATACTTCTTGAAGGCTTTGTTCATTTCTTTTTCCTCTTTTTTCTTTAGACTTCTCTTCTTGCTTCATTCAATTCATTTGATCCTCAATCGCTGATACTCTTTCTTCCAGTTGATTGAGTTGGTTACTGAAGCTTGTGCATTTGTCATGTATTCCTCGTGTCATGGTTTTTATCTCTGTCAGTTCATTTATGGCCTTCTCTGCAATGATTATTCTAGTTATCCATTCTTCCATTCTTTTTTCAAGGTTTTTAGTTTCTTTGCGCCGTGTACGTAATTCCTCCTTTAGCTCTGAGAGGTTTGATGGACTGAAACCTTCTTCTCTCATCTCGTCAAAGTCATTCTCCATCCAGCTTTGATCCATTGCTGGCGATGAGCTGTATTCCTTTGGAGGGGGAGATGTGCTCTTATTTTTTGATTTCCAGCTTTTCTGCCCTGCTTTTTCCCCATCTTTGTGGTTTTATCTGCCTTTGGTCTTTGATGATGGTGATGTACTGATGGGGTTTTGGTGTGGGTGTCCTTCCTGTTTGTTAATTTTCCTTCTAACAGTCAGTACCCTTAGCTGTAGGTCTGTTGGAGATTGCTTGAGGTCCACTCCAGACCCTGTTTGCTGGGTATCAGCAGCAGAGGCTGCAGAAGATAGAATATTGCTGAACAGTGAGTGTTGCTGTCTGATTCTTGCTTTGGAAGCTTCGTCTCAGGGGTGTACCCCGCCATGTGAGGTGTGGGGTATCAGTCTGCGCCTAGGGGGGATGTCTCCCAGTTAGGGTACTCAGCATTCAGGGACCCACTGGAGCAGGCAGTCTGTCTGTTCTCAGATCTCAGCCTCTATGTTGGGAGATCCACTGCTCTCCTCAAAGCTGTCAGACAGGGTCGTTTGCATCTGCAGAGGTTTCTGCTGCTTTTTGTTTAGCCATGCCCTGTCCCCAGAGTTGGAGTCTACAGAAACAGGCAGGCCTCCTTGAGTTGCTGTGGGCTCCACCCAGTTCGAGCTTCCCAGCAGCTTTGTTTACCTACTTAAGCCTCAGCAATGGCGGGCACCCCCCCCTCCCCCCCACCAGCCTCACTGCTGTCTTGCAGTTAGATTGCAGACTGCTGTGCTAGCAATGAGGGAGGCTCCATGGGCATGAGACCCTTCCGGCCAGGTGCGGGATATAATCTCCTGGTGTGCCGTTTGCTAAGATCCTTGGTAAAGCTCAGTATTAGGGTGGGATTACCTGATTTTCCAGGTGTTGTGTGTCTCAGTTCCCCTGGCTAGGAAAAGGGATTCCTTCCCCCTTGCGCTTCCCAGGTGAGGTGATGCTCTTGCTGGTTGGGCTGCAGCAGCTGACCTGCACTGATTGTCCGGCACTCCCTAGTGAGATGAACCCAGTACCTCAGTTGAACATGCAGAAATCACGGTTCTTCTGTGTTGTTCACACTGGGAGCTGGAGACTGGAGCTGTTCCTATTCGGCCATCTTGCTCCACCTCCAAAGTATACTTTAATATCTGATTTTGGCAATGCAGTTATGTCACTTTTCAGCACAGAGTCTATTGTTACACGGAAGTTCAAAAATAACAGAATTCTGCCTCAAGTTTAAGAAATTAAAAAAAGTGACCTAGTGGGGAACAGTCTAAAATAATATAATTAAACTGGTGAAAGTCAAACTGGTTTATGAATATAATAACTGGTAATATGATCCACAGATAGACAACAATGATTAAACAGAAATACCCCAAGGACACTATTGAATAGGGGATTGTCATTGCACTGCACACACATGGGGATCAATTTTATGTTTAAATTGAAAGCAAGAAGATACTTTTTTCTCCAGAGCCACTTAATAACCATCCATCTAAAAAGCTGATTTGGCTGGAAGAATGCGGTTGTCATAGAGATTTTAATTAGGGGATGACTTGGATAGAGTGGCAAAGTCGTAACATTCCACAAACACCAGAATTTGCAGAACATATTTAAGGAAAGTAGGAATTCCCAAAGATATTAGGCATTAGAGATTCAATTTCTCAAGTCTTTACTTTGAGTAATTATGTTAGTAAACACTGAAATATCCATTGGACATCCCATCAGATACCAGATTGAGAAAGGAATGATGCAGGACATGCAGAAGAACTAAGCTAGAACCATTCACTTCATTAAGGATCTTTCTTAGATCCTTTCAGAATCCCCATGAAGTCAATGTCATCATAGATTCATTCTTTTTCTGTAAGTGCCTTTCTCTAAAATATAGTACTGCATTCTTCATGCTGTGAGTTGACAATACTAAAATAAGAAATGTATACTGCCTTTGACCAATTTCAATTGTTTTTGTTCTTTTACTTTTTTGAAGGGATCAAACGTTTCTGTGAGAGTCACAGAATATTTTAAAAGATTTTTCTAAACATAAGATTGACTGAAGTGACTTGCTGATGGTCTCATGCATCTAATTAACAGATCAAGGCAAAAGTGAGAAAATATGAATGTTATTCTGGAAGCTCACAGGTAATGTTAAATGATTATTTTAGTGATTCACTGTGCATAACAAGTTAAAATGTGAGCAAACACTTACATGCTGCATTCCAAAATAAACACATTTTAAAAGTGATTTTCTATTTTATATTGTAATGGCTAATTACGGTTTTCTATATTATCACCTCTAAGTAGAAAGGGAATTTAGATTTTTCTTGGTATCTAATTTCTAACACTTATGTTATTTGATATAAATAAAATATTCAATTACTCTGAGATGTTTCTCAAAATACACCAATTATAAATATTAAGTTCCCTTTACTTTTATAGTTATTGTTCTCAAGGCATGTACTAATCTTCAACTCAGCAATGCACGTATATTAACCTGAAAAATACTTATATCTAGAGCTTCAATGTTGTGGAGTTTTTGGAGTTCACATCATTAAACCTTTTTTTTTTTTTTTACCTTAAATATACACAATAAAGTTTGTTTTTTAATAAAAAGTTTCTGGAGATTGATTGCCCAACAATGTGAATGTACTTAACATTACTGAATGATACACTTAAAGATAGTTAAGATGGTAATATTATACATATTTATGGTGAACATGTGATATTACAGAGTACATGCATACTTCTATAATGATCAAATCAGGATAAGTGAGATACCCATCACCTCAAACGTTTATCATTTCTTTGCATATCACTAGACTTCGATACAATAGGACCTATGTGATAAGGTAACAACAAAATGACAAGACTTTTAGAAACTTCTTCGTAGGCAGAACTTAAAGAAATTCAGAAGAAAAAAAACAAACAACCCCATCAAAAAGTGGGTGAAGGATATGAACAGGCACTTCTCAAAAGAAGACACTTATGCAGCCAACAAACATATGAAAAAAAGCTCATCATCACTGGTCATTAGAGAAATGCAAATCAAAACCACAGTGAGATACTATCTCACACCAGTTAGAATGGCAATCATTAAAAAGTCAGGAAACAACAGATGCTGGAGAGGATGTGGAGAAATAGGAACACTTTTACACTGTTGGTGGGAGCATAAATTAGTTCAACCACTGTGGAAGACAATGTGGTGATTCCTCAAGGATCTAGAACTAGAAATACCATTTGACCCAGCCATCCCATTACTGCGTATATACCCAAAGGATTATAAATCATTCTACTATAAAGACACAAGCACACATATGTTTATTGTGGCACTATTCACAATAGCAAAGACTTGGAACCAACCCATATGCCCATCAATGATAGACAGGATGAAGAAAATGTGGCACATATACACCATAAAATGGATGAAGCTGGAAACAATCATTCTCAGCAAACTAACACAAGAACAGAAAACGAAACTCCACATGTTCTCACTCATAAGTGAGAGTTGAGCAATAAGAACACATGGACACAGGGAGGGGAATATCACACACTGGGGCCTCTCAGGGGATGGGGGTAAGGGGAGGGATAGCATTAGGAGAAATACCTAATGTAGATGACAGGTTGATGGGTGCAGCAAATCACCATGGTACGCGTATACCTATGTCACAAACCTGCACGTTCTGCACATGTATCCCAGAACTTAAAGTATAATTAAAAAAACGAAAGGGGCACAGTTGTCTGCCGCATATATATACATATATATACACACACACACACATATAAATATATACACACACACACACATATATACACACACACATATATATATATATAAAATACGCGGACATATATGGATATATATATGCGCAGAGATATTGAAGAGATTTCAGTAAATATGTCACCATGACGCCTTTATGGTTTATAAATGACAGATGGTTTTTATTAGTGTTGTTTTCTGAACTATATAATAAAACTGGAGCAGCACCATTCCAATAGCAAGAGTTATTAATATTTCAGCAAGGTTGGAGGATAACTGTCATGTATCACGCTCCTAGCAATTTAACTCATCCTTTCTTGGTCACTTCTATCAAGTAAGTAAGAGATCATCATCCAGTGTTTGCAAGTATGTGGTATCTGTGTTTCAGGCTGCCCCTCTGTAAACTTCTTTCATTCCATTATAAAAAGACAACTGTATTAAAATAAAACAATAAGAGTGAAAATTGCTTAATACTGCCTATATTAAGATTAAATATATCTGGTCAAAGATGGCACTGTTCACAACCTTTTGGCAACACAATTATTATCACTGCATTTTTTACATTTTTGGCTTAGAAAATAAAAGTGACACAGTTTCCCAAGAGTATGCACATTTTTCTTTTCTTTTTTTTTTTTTCTGGTGTGTGGGTGTGTGTGCGCGCGCGCCAATCTGAATTCAAGGGAGAAGAAACATTTGCGTTTTCATCAGTTACTAGTTTCCATCTTCTCTGACGCTTAATAACATTTTGAGCACATTGCAAATCTTGCCAGTTTGGTTGTTAAAAGTCTGTTTAAATCTCAAACTGATTCAAATCTTATTTCCTCCTTACTCCCTTTCTGTGCAGACTTGTTGGGGATTATTGGGTGTGTTCAATGTACAGGCTGTTGATAAGCTCTGGGGGACCTTTCTGGCACCGGTTTTTGCCTACCCTTTGTAAGATGTGGGCCCCATCAGGCTTCCTGTCACCATCTTGGGGACTTAAGTTGCCAACTTCTGGACAATGAGGCAATGCCATTGAACCTCCTGTTACATATAAATGATATATGTATAGTGTGGTGCTTCATAGAGTTTGATTTAGAATATACTTCTGTAAACCTTCACTTCCATTCCACTATAATACATGTGTATTTTCCATCCACACTCCCAAAGATAGCAAATATATAACTATAAAGATTGAATTACCATGGCTGTTACATCTGGATGTTTCTACAAGCCTGCCATTTTGATCGTAGCATGCCATTGCTTGGTAACGATATCCTTGTCCGCATTCCTTGATGTCTCCTTGTACTTTCATCCCCAGCAACACTTCCACTTTTCCCTCTGGTAAAATACAGTCTGACCAGTTCCCCACAGGCTGTGCATTATATTTGTCACAAGGACAATATTGAGTCTCAATCAGGGGATACAAATGGGAATTTTTACATTTTTCCTTCTTTTTACTTTTTCCTGTGGAAGAGAAACAACCAAGCCAATTTAAGCTGGAAAATACCATCATTAATTTCACACATCCCTACATTTCCTACTTTCTTAATTTCCTTTTCTCCATTTTAAACCATGTTTAACACTAGCCTATAAATCAATCATATTTTCTCACTCCACAGTGTTTTCTATATAGGCTTTCGTTAGTATCGGGGACTTTGCATAGTAAAATTTGTATTATCTTTTCAGAACATTCTTTTTCACATACTTTTAAATTATACTGCAGATAATTACATATATTTATCTCTCACCTTCATAAGCTGCGTAATAGTTTTTGACAGTCTTCATTATATAGGTGGTTCATTTTTTAACTTCACTTCTGAATAGTCTACTATCACCAATATTTTTAGATTGCTTTTGCCATTGGCAATATTTCAAATGCACCAAGCTTTAGTTCAGCATGATGGCTCCTGCTCTTGCTCATTATATTCCTGCTTTCAGTCATTACTACAGTTTAAAATACAGTTTTCAGATATAGACTACATTCCCCCTTCTAGGTGAGAAAGGATAATCTGAGGCTTTGACAGTGAGAATGGGTTAATAAAGTCCCCCAAAAAACTTTGCTCCAAACACTTCACAGTCTGTAGGCAGTCCACTAAAAGATCATGTTGACACCAGAAAATAATCTACTGCCTATTATATAGGGAGTCAGAGTTCAATTTTCAAGGCTTCCTTTTCTTCCTACTAGAAGTACATAATGCTTTTATCACTGCCAACTGAATTTAAAATACACATCTGAATCCATTGGTATATTATTTTTCAAATACATTGTCAGAACTCTCTTAGTCTGACTTGTATTGTGTTTCTCTGCTTTGACATGTACTAGCTTTGGCATCCCAATTATTCTTACCAACAAGAGTGCGCTTTCTGGTCCTAACTGCACCACAGTCTCCATTGCATGAAGAAAACTTGGACCAGCTGGTCAATTGACAGTCATCCTGGCAGGGGATCTGGCAGGCTTGGGTAAGGGCTGGCACAGGGCCTGCATACTGTAGGCACTCATGGATTCCAGCCTGTCCTCCATCTTGCTTGCGACAAGTAATGGCTAAAAGAAAAGCATAAAGCTGTTAAATTCAAATGTCTAACTACTCTATAACTTAGAAGCTAACCTAACATTTGGTTAAGCAATCAGAGAAAGCCTCTAGTAATTCCTTACTTACAGTAGAAATCTTATAGGAGTGTTTCTAATAGTCACAGTAGCCATTAAATTTGTTTTGTATTTTTTTTTTTAATAACACATAACCCTGAGTGATTTTTGTGGCACAGAAAAGTGGACACAGATGCACACTTAGCATTTAGCAGTTTTACTTATATGTATTCAGGGTTTCAACGGAGGTCACATTTAGGGTATATTTAGAAATAAACTTGTAAGACTGTAAGACAAATCATACATGGATTCTGATAATAGTTTATGTTGAGCATAGGATGTTTGGAGAGGGACTAGAAGGCACTAGGTATATCTAATATTGTTCTGTGTCATTGGACACACTAGAATTCCTATATAGATGTGCTTTGGTGGCAGCAAACTGGTTGGTAGGTTGGGGTTTGGGGTCACAAGGTGTGTTTATAGAACTTATCTTGAAACTGCATTGGCATGGAAAGTATGTTCATTGTATTACATTGCAAGTTTATTAGGAAGGGTTGGAATGATTAATGGATAGGCAATGTCAAAGTCCTCCATCTCCTCTTTCTACAAGTTCTTCACATGCACAAACATCAACCTTGCACTTAAAAATGTTTAATAATCTTCATTTATTATGTTAAAATTTGTATTTCTATAATTACATATAAATTTAAAAAAATCAAAGTTTAAATTCATACAAATTATTTCTCCTATGATATTGTTCTACTGACAAAATAAGAAATAATATTTTTACTTATTGAACATATATATACACATATATATATATATGATTGCTTTATGGTAACAAGTCTTAAAGAAAAAGAGCAAGTATATTTAAAGTCCACTTTCTCCCTATGCCATTTCCTTCCCATTGGTTTTAAAAACAACTCACTTATTGAGGAGGCAGATGAAACATTTAAACCTTGGTCCTAAAGTTGTCTTTATTGAATTATCTTAAATGGCCTCATTCAGATTGATTTACATGGCTTTTTCAGGTTTATAGTATAGGCTGAAACTGCTGCTGATCTCTGCCCTGTTCAGGATTCCATCACCATGAAATCAAGGTGAAGGAGGCTGACATTTTTGACCTTAAATTACAGTGAGGGCATAGAGGGCCTCCGGTTAGACAACACTGTCTGGATCTATGTACTAAAACCTAATGCCTAGGAGTGCAGGGCTTTGTAATAGAGTGTGTAAACGGACATAACTAGCAATTTTAGCAAGGCAAGATTTTCTCTGTGTAGTTGAACACAACTTAATGCAACTGCTTCAGGCCTAACATAAAAGGCTCTTAAAAATTGTTCAAATGTAGATGCACTTCCCTATTTCTTAGCTTTAGATATGCTTTTCATTTAGTACACATGACTTTGGAAAGGCCAATTTGTAAGAAAAGAACAGGGGCCCCTAAATTTTTAAAAACATGAAAATCCTGGTAGGGTGAACAATGTTGGCCTTGATGAAGGTTAGATGACAGAAAAAAATAAAAAACATTAAGTGTCTCAAAGAGAATCTACCCCATTGAGGGAGGACATATCTGGTGCTATATGTTTATCATAGCAGTCTAAAATAGTGGTTCTCATGTCTGGCTGTGGATTATAATCCCCTGGATAACTTTTGGAAAATACCTAAGCCCTTGCTAAACTCTAATGCTCTGATTTCCCTGGTTGAGGTTAGGGTCCTGGGAATTAGGATACTTTTTGAGCTTTCTGATGATTTAATTATCCAAGCTATATGAAAACTACTGCTCTAGTAAGTAACGTATTTTCACCTGCATCAGAAACACCTAGAATACTATTAAACGTGAAGATCTCTGGACCCAAAAAGAGTTTCATAATCTGGACCAATCCAAATAATGAAATATCTGTGATGAGGTCAAGGATTATGCATTTTTTTCAAGATGCTCAGGTGATCCTTATGCAGATTCAAGTTTGAGAGCCACTAGCTTGAGTATTCAAGGTACAGGAAGGGTTCTGGCAAACACATACGGCTGAGACAGAAAATCTTTTGGTACCTAATTACTCTGGTACCAAGCTTTCAGAAACAATGGCTGAACATTTTATGAACTAAAAGAGTTCTAAACTTGGAGTTCAAAGGAAGGGCATGATAGAAATTTGTACAGGAAATAGATAAAAAAGAACATCCATTTAGTTTAGAAGAACATCATCTGTAACATGGGGTAGGAGAAATCCTCAAGATGCAGGATATAAATGAGCTGATGTGATTTTGAAGTTGTTTCTATACCTGCCATTTGGAAGCAGGATTGACCCTTTTGAATACTTTAAACTCAGTTAAATGCCAATGGTTCATGGACAAAGTTTCCCCAAAGATACTCAAAAGAAATAATTGATAAAGAGAAAGATATTAAACATTTTACTAATCAGGACATGCAGGAGCCTCAAGAATGATATATTTGGAAAATAAGACATCTGATCATATGAGATTCGTAAACTGTGAAGAGGGTTTCACTGTTTGCAACTAAAAGAAAATTAAAAATTACCAAACTAAATTTGGGTTCTTTGAAATGAGACTACTTTTACCTACTCATTCCATTTAGCTCTTTGAAACAGACTTCAATATAAACCTTGTGAGAAATTAGATGAAACTGACTTAGGTTTTCTCTTAAGGGTCTTTCTTACAAATTTCGTTTCAGAATTGCTCCAACCATTATCTTGTTATGTGACATCAAAAACAAAACGAAATAACACTACTACCTAAACAATTCCAGAAACAATTTATTTTGTGCAGCTATTATTCACATAAACTGGAATCCCTTTTCCCCATATATCTGCACTACATAAAATCTCAAGTACTGCAGCTAGTTGAAAAGAAAAAAAAATGTGTAAAATTCCCATAGCTATTCTCAGAAACCCACTCTGCACTTTATACCCCTTATCTGAGATTTTAGACCGTGTACTTTTGGAATAAATTACTCGTACAATGTTATCCAAACAAGTAGCAACAGCACAATCCATACAATATATTGAAAACTTATCCTACATCTCAACTTGTTTGTATTCCGACTTAGAGGAAACACAACAATTCAAACACAGAAATGCAATCTGAAATGAACTTCCTGATATTAGGGCGAGGAAAATATAAATGTTTGGAAAGGAAACCATCTGGTCTCTCAACTTTATAAATCTTAAAAATCATTTCTAAAACACTGAAAACAGGGTGATTTGAACAGTAGAAAAGATGGATCATACTAAGAGCATAGTTTCTTAGCACACCAGAAAACTACGTATACCCAGACAATCTGTATCTGTATTTACAGGTGAAGCATGTATATGTCATATCTAATGATTACACAAGTTCTCCTTTGAGCTGAAGACTTGTTAGCAAGATGGGACAAAAATCATGTTACCCTACAGATAATTCACCATGAAAGCTTCTCAGTGAGATCAGCAAAAATCAAAATGATTATTTTAAAGTAAAATTCCATATTTAACTCTGTTGATTATAGCCATTTACTTCATTTATTTATTGTATGTATATAAAGCACAGCAATTTTTATTTAAGTGATATAGGACAGGCTGCTCCTGGCAGACTGAAAGTGCGGGAAGAATCAATATGACGGATTTATGGGTTACATATGAATCAAGTTAAGTAAGTTTAGACCATCAACATTGGGAAAATGCTGTAAAGATAAATAAGAGAAGTTTCTTCAACAAATAAATGCTATGAAAAAGGGAGCTAGAACTGTTGTTAGATTACAAGTGACCTAAGAAATACATGAAACAAATGCAATGTGGAGACCTTTTGGAACCTCAGTTTAAACAAACTATGCATAAACATTTTTGAGACAATGGAGAAAACTTATTATATAAAAATATTAGTTTGAAAGAATTGCTAATTTTGTTTTATGTAATAATAATGCTGTTGTTGTGTTTAAAATGCTCAAGTATTTATGGATGATATATATCTTACTTGGAAGTTGCTTTAAAATACTCCAGCAAAATTCTTTTTAAGTGTGTGGACAGAAGACCAAGAATAGCAACATGTTAAAAACTGCTGAAACTGAGTAAATGATGACTACATTGCTAGTACTCATTATATTAGTCCCTCTACTTTTGTGTATCTTTGAAACTTCCCTCAAATTTAAATTAAAAAGATTAGTAAGTTGAATAAGTTTATTGTAGAATGTTTTCATGTAAATTGAGTTTCAAGCTATGTTTTAAAGAGAAAAATAATAAAGGTTCATGGACTGAAAAGGAATAGATAACACTGGCTAAGAGGACGTGAATATCTGTGTTATGCATACATGAATGCGTCAATGGAAGGCTACTGATGCAGCTCTGAAGCACATCAAATGGAATTCTGAATGTAATTGCTCATCTTCATTTTTGAAGAGGAATGCAATTTCCTTATTATTCAGGTTTCACAAGAAGAGGGTGTTCTATTGGTCAGTGAATTACCCTTCAGCTTGTAAGGCCATGCACTCATTTTGTTTGAATAATCAGAGTGAAATAAATTGCCTGATCCAAAATGGGCACATAGAAGTCCATTACAGGAAACAGAATAGGATCAATGCCTTATTGCAGTGAAAGCTGTTGGATTATACGTAGCTACTGCTTCAAAGAGCTCTGTGACCTTATTTATTAAGCTGAACAATATTAAATTGGTTTATACCACTACACTAGTGTCTGGGTAGCATTACAGACAGAACATGATCAGCTCATTGAGTAATTAGATGAATGATTTTTTTCCTATGGTTTTATGAAAAAAATGGCAATAGTGAGAATGAGTCATGTAGAAATGAAGACAAAAAAGCTTAATGTGAGTGTGAACTAGTTACCAAGAGACCTAATTGTGTTTAGAAATAAGATCAAACCTATAAATAATGCAAGAGGGTTCCAGTTGTTTACTAGGTAGATATAATGATCCTGGTCTTTCTCTGTGTAAAAGAGATTTTCACTGACAAGTTTGTCAAATTATAGTTCCTAATTACAATCTGTGAATGTAGCCCTGGCACAATGGAAAGAAATGTACTTTCATTTTTTATTGATCTTAAATAGTTACCAATGATCCCCAGTATCACTAATGCTTATAATATACATGAGAATAGTAGGATGAGAACTTACTAGGAAATAATGATCAGTTCCCAGTGGAGTAGCTCAGACTGAGGTTGGCTAAGATCCCCAGTTGGGATCTGGGAAGGGTTAACTAACTGCATCACAACACATGGAGCATCTAAGAACAATCACAGACCCAGCACGATGCCAAGCTTATTTTATGAGCTACTATTTAAAAAATGGCAAATGTTAATAAGCATTTTATGACAGATCTCCCAGAGAGATATAAAACGAAACCCAAAACCCCAAATTAATGAGGTTGCTAATATTCATAGGAAGTTAGAGATAAACATTTTAAAATATAAATAATTCTAGAAGTTTTAAATAATAGTATACATAACTGAAGAGTATAAAACCTGGGTAATAACTAATAAATACATCAGTCAAAAAAGAGATTAAAAATTATGTCTGTATAAAATTTCCTTAAAGCAAGCTCCTTCTCTCTTTCCTACCTAGTTCTTTTTCTACTTCTTTTTCTTTCTATTACAGAACTCTCTTTTGACAATTAACAGATAAATGTGCCCTGCCAGGATAAACTGGCCCAGATATTATGAGTCTAACCTCAATAATACCTCTAAAATGTAATCTTAAAAAAAAGAACAAAGTGGGTCAGAGTTTTCAGCAAAGGGAGATGCAAAGCCCGTCAATATAGATTAAACCATGAAACTTAAGCATATTTGTTCACGAAAATTAAGAGCATAAAATGTAGTTAAACTATCATATTGCACATTCCACATTTAGATTTAGTAGGGAAGAATTAGAACTTTTTCTTTTATCTTTTTTTTTAAAGACTTTCCTTTTATAATTTTTTTAACCAATAAGTGACACAGGGTGAGGACTCCTAAGGCCAGGAGGGCCTCTCCTATGCAAGGTATATTAGTGAAGTATTTTCCTTTTTTGTGGTCTAGCTTTGAGAATGCATCCAAATTATGTTGGCTTTCATCTAAAGAGACTGATGTCAGGCCGGGCGCGGTGGC
Source organism: Papio anubis (assembly GCF_008728515.1). Lineage (NCBI taxonomy): Eukaryota > Metazoa > Chordata > Mammalia > Primates > Cercopithecidae > Papio > Papio anubis. The sequence continues at coordinate 81,446,298 of NC_044979.1, forward strand.
TCACGCCTGTAATCCCAGCATATTGGGAGACCGAGGTGGCGGATCATGAGGTCAGGAGATCGAGACCATCCTGGCTAACACGGTGAAACCCCGACTCTACTAAAAATACAAAAAATTAGCCGGGTGTGGTGGCAGGCGCCTGTAGTCCCAGCTACTCTGGAGGCTGAGGCAGGAGAATGGAGTGAACCCAGGAGGCAGAGCTTGCAGTGAGACTAGATCGCGCCACTGCACTCCAGCCTGGGCAACAAAGCAAGACTCTGTCTCAAAAAAAAAAAAAAAAAAAAAAAAAAAAAGGAGAGTGATATCAGATCTTAGTGACCAGTGACATTTCAACAGGTGTTCCTCGGCAGGCAAGAAACAGAGGGGCTGCTAGATTAGGCTAGTCAGGGTAGACCCTGGAAAATATTAACCCTAGTTCCATCTAATCTACAGCAAGTACACTTGGCATGATGATCAACATGGAGATTGAGCAAGAGCAAATCTGCAGTAATTTATATGATATGTCTACCTTGAATCTTTGCAACTTTTAAAAATTCTACTCTTGGTAGAAACATGTCACAAAGTAATAAACACTGGAATGATACACATTTAAGAAGTAGTTACTGACATTGTTTCTTAGGGCAGTTGTAAAGAAAAGAACAAAGCATCCAAAATTGACATTATGGTCATATATTTTATTTCTAATGCAAATTTAATGGCAATTCTATCTATAGTTATTATGGCTAGGTTTCAATTATATAGCCACTGACCAATAATTTAGCCTTCTAAATATCATCTGAACTTATAAATATGAACAGAGAGAAAAGACAGTGGAGGTTATAGTTCTATTAAAATTTATACACTAGTGACTTGAATAGCATGAAGAAAATATAAGCTGTCTATTCACTTAAAAGTTAAAATGAAATATGGCCATATTTCATGTTATTCGCATTTCTCTTTTATTGACAATTTTATAGGGAAGATGCCTATTTCTAAGATCCTTTAAAATTTCCATATGAGATTTAAGAATGATTCAAGTTTTAAAGTTGCCAAATCCTGTCAATGTCTTTTTTAAAAATTTCTTTTTCCTCTCTTTTTAGTTCTTATGCCATTATACAAAATTTCCTGGAATATAACATTCTCAATACCCAAAGCCTTGTAAAAATCCTTCGCTACTTCTCATTTTTTAATGAAAACAAACAAACAAACAAAAACTATCCTTGCCCCTTTCCTCTAACTCACTCACAGAACCCTAGGCAGACTGGTCAATGAGCGGTTCTTAAACATAAAGATTTTACTTCTTGTCTTTTTGCTTGAGTCATCCTATATTTAAATGCTGTTTCTCTTTCACTATGCCCTATCAGTGGTTATATCTTTTTTTTTCAATTCTTCAGTGATTATTGTGTATATACACTACTAATGTATTATTATGACTTGTAACCCAAGTCATGTATACCTATAGTATCTTTTCTACCATACTAAGTTAACTGAATCTATTTGTTATACATTTTTAGTATCTCAAGAGGCTGGGCCTAGTACCGTGAAGGCAATGTGAAATATGTAGCATGCATTCAATAAATATTTATTTTATGAGAGAATGTATTATATTGAATTACATTCAAAAAGTTTGGATTGGTTTTTAGAAATCTGAGTTACCTGTTTTCACAGCTTTCTGAAAGAGCATAATATTAACACACATACAGCTCTCTACACTAAGATGATAGGAATTTTATTTAAAAGTATGGATCCTGCACTACTGCTATATACTGAGTTGTGTCTCCCTCAAATCCACATGTTGAAGTCGTCAACGTGATGGTGGTATTTGAAGATGAGGTCATGAATGTGAAGTTCTTATGATGGGATTAGTGCCCTTCTCAGATGAGACCTGAGTGCACTTTCTCTCTCTCTTACTCCCCTTGCTTTCTCTCTCCGCCTTGTTCCTTCTCTGCCATGTAAAGACACAGAGAGAAGATGGCTATTTGCAAGTCAGGAAATAGGCCTTCGCCAGGAGCCAAATTGGCTAGCACCTTGACTTTCACATGCACCAGAACTGTGAGAAATAAATTTTTGTTTAAGCTACTTGATCTAAAGTGTGTTGTTATAGAAGCCCAAGAAGCCTGATAAAACTATCAATACAACATTTTAAGCATTTGTTTTATAAAAGATTTCTAATGTTTCTACAGAAACACTTGATAAACTTAAAGAAAATACTCATTATGTAGCAGAGTAGCTAATCCAATTTAGAGAAGATTGGGCAAAAATTACTGGTGATTCTGGGAATAATTGATATAAAATTCTGCTTCACCATTATGTCACTTTTCGTTTCAAATGTAAAGGAATTGGGTCATAAATAAAAAATTCCTATATGCTTTTCAAACTTTCAGGAATATATAAATTTTCTTTTAAAGCACTTTGTACTCTAATATAATAGACCAGAAAAACTTTTCATATAGTTTTGACATAAACAAAATATAGATTTTTATCAAGACTGCATTTACTTGATTAGAAGAGACTCTATCTATATTCTTATTCCTGTGTCATTTTAACTCATTTCTGAATAAGGATGATTCTCACAAATTTGCTTTAGAGTGAATGTCAGTGCTGAGATTATAAGTAGTCAACAGTTCACAATTTTTAAAGAGACTCTTCCCAAATCTTCTGAAACATGTCATCACAGATAGTTCCTCCAATTGGAAAAATTCCGCTATTAATAGTATTAATAGTAAAAAAGAAAGTCTGTCTATAAAGGCCACTTTATTTTATTGTTAACAGGTGGTTAAAAGTAGGTGTGGGCCTAGGAGGTGTGGCTACTAAAGTGATAAAAAGGAATTTGTGTTATATTTTTCTATTAATATGGAAGGTTCTAGACATTGGAGAAGAACTGAATCATAATAGGTAACCTTTTAAGTGTTGTGCTGAATGATACATATTATATAAGACACACATTCTCTCTTTTCTATGTGTACTTAGTAAATTAACTCTGAATATCCAACTTTTGGGTATAATTTATCATGTTCTAGACAAAGGAATTTTGAGGCCTGGAATATTTTTCTCTCTTGTCTTCCACAGCTCATGTATTTTCTGGTTTCACCTTTAGCCCCTTTTTAATTTTATTTTTTACTACTAAAGTTCTTAGAGTCAACATTTTATTCCTAACCTCCCCCAAAAAGAATGCTGCAATTTCATCCTTAAAGGCAGATATTTTACTATCGTCCCAGTCTTTAAAATCTGCTACTTTCATAACTATAAAATGCTTCTTTTATTGTTGAATTGAATTTGTATACATCTTCCCAAGTGACAAGATAAATTCCACGGATTTTCTGATCCTATTGGGTAACGACTATTCAGTATTATTAGAAGTTATGACTACATCATTGGTCACATGGTTTTTGGTTTTAGATCAAGGGTCAGCAATTTTTTTCCGTAAAAGACTACATGGTACATGTTTTTCGCTTTGTAGGCCATATGGTCTGTCACAACTACTCAGTTTTGCCTTGTATCATGAAAGCAGCCATAGGCAATATGTAAAAACATGGCTGTGGCTGTGTTCCGATAAAACTAATTACAAAAAACAGGCTGCGGGCAGGATTTGGCTCACAGGCCATATAATTTGCTGGCTCCTGGTATGGACAAATAGATTGATAAGAGCCATGCAGTAAACATTTCTATCTCTAGAATCAGACAGTGGTAAAGTTAGCTATCTCATATCTTAGTTACATGATATTATTCAAGTGGGAGTACAAGGACACAATAATTTAATGTTAATAACATTTAAGTTAAATACTTTAAAAGAAATGCTTAAAGAATCTACAAATGCAAACTTTTTAGAGAAAAAAGAAATCTATTAATGATAAGGTATAATCGCTTTTACTCATATATATAATACAAGTTGCATTTTAGAGATCTTAGCTTTTTTATAACTTCAGCAATTCACTCTATGGAAATGTTACCCAAATTTCCATCTTCCATCCTACGCTATCTCTACAACTACGTTTCTACATTTCAGGTGCATACCTGGTTATTTCCACTCGGCTAATCCTGCCATGGCCTCACATATAAAATGTATAAAATACACTTTCCAAAATTAGCTCTACTTTTAGACCTAGAATTTTCACCAATGAAACTATTCTTACACTAAAAATGTTGGACTTAAAGAATCATAGATCAACTTCGACTCTTTTATTTTTACCTCTCTTCTATTGTCTGCTACTAATTCCCAAAAATATTTCCCTCTATCATATATCCACAATTTATTTATTTTTGCCTATTTATATTACTGTTGCTTCTACGACTTCAACCTTGCATTGCTACAGCAGCATACTAGCTGGCATTCAGGCCCAAGTGTCTTATCTTTCTAATTTATTCTGTACACGCTGACAGATAAAACACTGCTTTCATCAGGTCCTTGCTCATACCACTTATTGAACAAGGTCTAAAATACTGATCTTGACACTGATAGCCTTCCACAAAATCACCCCAGGCTCCAGATCACATCTTCAGAGCCCAATCCACCTACTTTTCTGTGAACACATTTAATGTTTTTGTTTTTCTTACCTCAAACACTTAGCTTATAGAATTGATCTTATTTCGTATTCTTTTATCCTCTCTACTTCCAATATTACGGTACAAGTCAAGTCCCAACCCATACTTTAAGTCTTTCCTCACTCTTCAACTTCAAATGACTGGCTTTGCAATTGATAAGCTTCAGTTTTTAGTTCTTACTTGTTAGGTGGCATTAACAGTGATCTAATTTCCCTAAAAAATAGAAGCTCTCTGGTTTAAAGATCTTCATTCTTTCCTAACATTTATAGCTTTTTCTACAGTCTTCTGAATGCAGTAACAGTGGAATGAGTAATTGAAATGAGAAATTCTGATATGCTAGACGGGACAGAGAGTAGCTTCTCTATAGTCTTTGTTTATTGTTTCAATGTTTGCTATAGAATTATTTTTTGTCATAAAAAATAGCAAAAGTCCACGGAAACTTTTCTCTTTCTCTTGATTTACCTTCGTCATTTTATAAATATTTTTTCCTTCTGTTTTAGAGATAAGAGAATGAGATAAAATGCATATGTTATAAGAAATATATTTAATATATATTTGTATTTTCCAATTCAGCATTCTAAAACTGTTACAATCCACACCTCTCTGTCCTTTCTTTTGAACATGGCCATTGTGATACCATGGAACTTTTAATGACAACACCGTAGCTTACAACATGATAGTACACCTTGACCAAATAGGGCAGTATTGTTTTTAATGACATGATATTTAATAGTTTTCATTTTTGTAATTCATTTTATTTTGAATTCTTGGTTTGGATGTTTTAGGAATTTGGACACTTGAAAAAAAGGTTTACCTCATAAGAACACAAGAGTTCTACTTTTGCCAAATGGAGTTAGAACATATGCTTTTCTATCTCCTCCTTCTTCACTCCTTCCTTTTCTCTTTCCTTCCTACTTTCCTTCCTTCCTCTCTTCCTTTTGTCCTTTTTTTTGCAGACTAAATCCTCAGAGAATCCTATTTATATATTCTCAATGAATTTTATTACATTTCTTTAAGTAAATAGCATTTCAAGTTATATGTAAGTAAAATGTGCATGAACTACAAAGACGTAATAGTAATAATTCAATTTTACCCACATAGTTCTATTTTATTTGGTTCTTTCTTCCTTTGTTAGTACTGGTAAATATATTCCCTCAAAAAATGTTATTGAAGTCTACACTTCACAATGATTTTTTCCTCAAACTATGACATGTATTTTATTTGATTCCATTATACGTTTTATAATTTTGTGTTGGAACGCAATAATCGGGTAGATTATAGGGATTCAAAAGTGATGCAAAGCATATTTGTAAAATAATAAGTTATATAATTAATATAGCAAGTAAGTTTATTTTACATCATAAATGTTAGCTATGACTTTCCTCAATGGATGAATTATATTCATTTATTATTTTAATTATCTATGTTTCAAAATGTTCAAATTGCAGCATGATGACACTTGTAATGATAATATTAAACATGTATTTCCTATTAAAATTGAGATTACAAAGAAAAAAATAACACAAGTTCATTTTTTTATTTAAGTCTCTGACCACATAAGTAAGGACAAAGATGAAAATAGGAAGAACTTGGCAGGTTAATAATGTGGAGTTCTGAAAACAGCCATGATCATCAAAGGAAGAAAATTTTGTCTTCTTGCAATTAGTAAAAGATACTTCTACACTCTTAATTTTCTCCATTTCATGTTTCTATAGAAATACAAGCTGTACGAAAAATCAGTCTTTCATCTACTAAGGCAATAAAAAGACTATCTTCATATGGAAGTTAAAGGAATTGTTCTAAATATATTTATGAAGATATCACTTGCTATAATGCAACTTTCACTTCCCAGATATCCTGAAAATGGATAAGATTGCTGAGGTACAGCAAGTTTTTTGACAAGTATGCCAAGATTAGGAAGCACTATGTAAGTACAGGCAGAGAAAGAGACACCAGTAATAGGAAATCAAAAATGGAACAATCAGAAAGATAGGAGAAAGTCATGCACTGAAGACGCTAAAGACCCTTTTATCACAGAGGGAGTGGGTAACAAGTATTCAATACCAGGTGGCCACCCAGGATGAAGAGTGAACAGTTTTCCGATTTGGAAATGCAAAGTTTGCTGGTAATCACAGAAAAAATAGTTTTGGTGCAGACTGTGTGTCAAAACCCGAAAGGCCCTATGTATACATTCACTTAGGTTGTGAACAAACAGGAAGAGGGAAGAAATGAACATTTAATGAAGACAACATGTGCCAACTGCTGTAAGGCTTTTGTGTTCTTAGCCTTAAAGGGAGGAAATGAGTCATCCAAGGTTGTGCAGCTTATACGTCATCGTTTGGAACTGAGGCTGTTTTCACGCTTGTGTTGCTTCTACTGTATCTTGTATTTCCTCCAGTGGTGTTTTATAAAAATATGGCTTTCATCTGCTTTACCTAATTTTATTTCACATTTCGATCTCTGGGTATTGTTTGTGCATCTACTATGAAAATTCGAATAATCCTAAAATATCAGTTGATCCAAACCCCTCTTTTTTTAATCTAAATAAACTAAGGTCCAGAAAGCCGAAGGGATGAGTAAGACACACTGTATAAGAATGGAGACTAAAACTTTTGTTTCCTGATTCCCAAACTCATGCTCATTTTCATTATAAACTCTATATAGAACCCCAAATATATGCAAATCTATGCCTGATTCAAGAAGGAGTTAGTAGGGCATGACAAGAAAATCTCATATCACTCAATTTCTTAAAGAAGGATTTGAAATGGAGGAGAATGACTTTCAGTTCTATATACCTAAGTCTCTATAACTGTAAAGGGAGTCACAGTTATGTTTTACCCAAAGTTGATGGTGGGAGATATATAATGAGAATTATGCAAATAAAAAGAAATCCTGAAAACTACTGCAACTAGGAATTTAAGGTTATTTGGAAACTAAGTTTTATGTTTCAGATGAGGACTTCTAAAAGGAAGATTATAAAAATAGGTTTTTTTCTTTTATTTTTTTTTATAAAATAGAAACTTTATTTTTTCTTAAAAAGGCAGTTTTTTTCCACTCTATAGAAAATGAAGTCCCAGATCAAATCAGCAAAAACTGGAAGTCTGCTCTATATGTTCAAATTTTTGTATCAACATGAAATACATAACTACACATGGGAGAGCAAAATATGTTTTTTATAAATTAAAGTTGCTTGCATATTCAATTATGTATTGTGCTACATTTTAAATATACAGCAGAAGCTATATGCTTTAAGTCAATATGAGTAATAATAATCATGTACTCTTTAAAGACTGAATTTGCTATGTCTGGAAGAAACAACAGACTCCAAATCTTGAGTTTATATATTCCCTATAATATCTAGTAAATAACGATGGCAATCTTGAACATTCTCATTACCCATTCCGCAAGATTCCATGTTATTTAGTGGTGCAGATTGCAGTCAAGTAAATAAGTCTACCATTTAAAAATCAGTACTGAATATGAACAGAGTTGTGGATAGCCATGAAAATGACAGAGATGTCATTCTGAGAACTTCTGAAAAAGTTAACTAATTCTATTACATTGTATGTATGCACATATATAATGCATATAGGCAAGGAGGTAAGAATCTTATTGCTTATTAAGGTGGCAAGCAAAATGCTATGGAATACCTTAATCTAAAAACAAACAAACAAACAATAAAGCTTCAGTGTACCATCTATGTCATAACTGAAAGCTTGGCCTGACTTTCTTTCAGATATAAATATGAGAAAAATTCAAGAGTTATGCGCTAATGCCAAAGAACATCGGGAACAGTGTAAAAAGACAAGTTTCCATGTCCTGATGTTTTGTGGAATGGCTCACAGCAGATTTATATCTGCTTTTCTCTGTTTGCAAAGCATGGTGTCCAAGTGACAAATGCATCAAAACCGTGGTTAAACTAGTGATGCTGGAGAAATGAACTGTGAAATGGCGCCTCCCACCTCTTGCCTGTCGCCCAGGCCCACAGCCTTCCTGTGCTCCAGGGCTGTCTTGTTGCACGCTCCAAGGGACTAATTGGCATCTGCGCCATTTGTGAGTCTTCCACCTACAAGACAAGAACAGAAGCCCAATGGAGAAGAAGCAAAAATACCAGGCAAATCACAGAGACACAGCAGTATGGAACCACGACTTTGACCACTGCAAACAGAAATTTATTTAACGATGCTCAGTTCTATCTAAATTTCATTTAGATCTCCACCTAGGCTTTAGAAGAAGTGACATTAAATATAAAAGTACTTTCTCTGGTAGTGAAGACAAGAACACATCATTGTCAAGTTCTATAGGACTCTATAGAAAACATTTAGAGTTTTTAATGATTAGGACTGCCAACAAATGCACCAGATGGCTCCAGAAGTGATGTATGCCATTTAAATAAAGTATATTTATTTTATTCAAGTTATGAAACTGTATTCAATTCATGAGTCTTTTGTATAGTGCTCTTTTGGGTAGCATTGTAGGAGTATCTCAGCAACTATAATTATAATATGCTTTACAAAAACAAATTCCAAAAATAAGTAAGTTTGAACCAGTAGTTGTCCATGTTCACGGTGTAAGCATACAATTATAGTATTTGTCATCTCAGAACTAAAGACTCATATATTAAGATGGCAAATTTGACAATGTCATCTTAAATATTTACTTTGTGATTACATTTTTCATTAATTGATGCCATAATACCTCATTTGCTGTCGGGACTGCAAATGTATACCACGTCAGGTTTCTATTAGATAATTTCTGTCTTAATCATGAGGAGGTAAAATTTCTCTAATAAATTATCAAGATGATATATAGCTTCAATAACTGTAATTTTACTTAAGGTGATCACAAATGAACAGAACATCTAAGCATCATTGAAATACAGATGTCATTTCCTGAGCCAGAATGCAAGCATTTATGAGAACAAACAGGTGCTCTTTGGAGCAGGGGAGAAATGCTTAGGCTATTCTTCTAAGTGAAAAAGAATTGCTTCCTAAAGCATACATGTTTCATAATTACTAATCACTTTTCAGCATTTCTTACATGTTATATCAACATAAGACATTTCCCCAAACTACTGGAGCTAACACCACACCTTGGAAATTTATACAAGTATTTGCTCCTTATACATCATTTCAGCAGCAGAGCAGCTCTCCTGAAGAGACAAGAATGGCAGCTACAGCCATAAACATCCCAACTCCATTAAGCCTGTGGAAGGAACAGTGTTGACTTCCTTTCCTTATCCTAGGAAAGAATGAGGAGTTGACATATTTGTTCAGCTCCTCCCTCATGATACCTTTCTCTAACCCTACCTGTAACTTTGGCACACTTGAGGTGCGTCGCAGGCCTTCTCTTCATAGAGGGGCTCTGTGCAGTCTCGGCCCCCGTTGGCTGGCAGTTGAATGATGACCCGATGCCTAGACTGCTTCCTGATACTGGAGTCCCCTGCAATGAAGCAGTTTTTTAACCTCTGTACTTTACACTGATAAGATAATCTCTAAGTACCAGTCTATGTGAAGAAATTACATTACCTCCAGCTACATGTGCTTTGACATCCCTGAGAGGCTTTACCTGGTCTAAACATTTCCAAAGACCATTTATATCGAAAACCCAATCAACTCCTATTTGAAAATAGAGAAAAAGTGAAGAGTGGAGAAAATAGTTCCACAGTCAATTAGACTTCCTAAGGTGCAGTTACAAAGTAATTGCTCTTTTGTATAATTCTTTCCCTTGAGGAATATGACAGACCTAATTAATTTATTTTTCTCTACCTTAAATTTATTTTCATGCTATTTTGCCTAGCCCTGTTTATCACATGGGACTCATACACATGTAATGAATCTTAAATTCAGTGCTATAATGTGAAATTTTATTTGTTATTCATTTAATTTGAAATGCATAACTTGTAAATTATTCTGGTCATTTATTATTCATGTTAAACAGTCTAAGATCTTCAATTCAGGTCGCATTCTAAACATTAGGGATCTAAGTAGTAAAATGAAAGTGGTTTCTTAGAGGCAGACACAGACTTTTTAGAGAAGCACTCAAAATAGCACTAATTACTATAAATAAGAAACTCTAAAGTATGTTAAAAATGGAAAAAATTAAGATATACTTTCAATAAAGACATCGACTTGACAGTACGACTGATATAAGGATTCAAAAATCTTTTAGTATAAGATCATATAGTGTATAAAACTTGCCAACCTTAATAAAATGTATTTCAACTAACATTACATACACTTTAAGGATGAATAGCTGCATGGCACAGGGTTTTACTTACTAAATAATTCTCTCAAGAATTACGTTAATAGAATCCTCCTGATGCATTTTCATTATTTGGAAGATCTTCAAATATTTGATACATAGACTATAGGAACAGAAATATTTTAAAGGATTAGCAGCTCCTAACAATTAACGTTTAATCAGAAACCAAATGAAACCTTTTTAAAAGATATGGTGGTGGCGGAGAAAGTATGATTTGATGATTAGAACATTCCCATAATGGAATATCCTTTCTCATTAAGTCAAGGATATTCTTCAGCATGGTCTGGGCAACTGACTCACTGCCATGTTTAGAGAGGATTTCTGTATTGGATGGGAGAATGGATCAGATCAGTGATTCCTCAGTGCCTGACTTCATAGGAGAATCTCTTTAACAACAACAACAAATGTCTGGGCCTATACCCAGAACTACTAAATCAGAATCTGGAAGCTGGGTTTGGGAATATGATATTTAAAAATCTTGCCAGGTATTTGGGATGAAGGGCCAGGTTTGAAATCTACTGTAATACATGACCTTGTATGACCTATCCCAATTTAAGATTCTGGTCTTCCATGTAACTTTTTAGAATTATTATTCCCATCGTGGGGTGTAATCTGTACTATTAATGATGGCATAACTATTTTAATGAATAAGCAGGATACTACAGATAATGGAGTAGGGAATTGGGGGCTAGAAGCATTGGGCAGCACAGAATTAAAGTATTTGAAAATATTGTCATGGACTTTTAACTGTAACAGTAGTTTGAATGCCAGCTGCAACTTTTACATGTTAAATATAATTTATCTAGGGAAGATCTAAGAAATGTCAATAGGACTTTTAATAAATTGCTAATGCAGTCTCCATCTATTATATTGTCCAAATGACCTGTATTTTAAGGCCCAGGTGATAAATTCCTTTAATAATTCAGAGCCAGGGAAAATTTTGTTTCCCTTGACAATCTGTTAAGAATCCATTGTAGTTCTATTTTTTGCTTTGGTCACCAGAATCTCAGAGCTAATTTTCTTCTCAATTGCAGGAGCTTGCCTCAGCTTTGATTTGCTAACATAATTTTCCTCTCCCTCTTCCTTTTACCCCCTCCCCTGTTCACTGCCTGGCTTTGCCCTTCTTTTACAATTTCTATTGTTTTTTTTTTCTTTTATGCTTATGATCTGTCTATAATCTTTTTTTTTTAAAAGTATACAAAAGAAATAATCAGACTCATCATTTGTTTAGCTTGGGGAAGCAGGGAGGTTTCTGTTTGCTTGTTTTTTAACGGGGAGGTAAGACGTAAAGGGCTCAAATGGGTTTTTGTTTCCCAGTTGGTCAAAATTCTTAGAGGCAATTACTCTCCAATCTGCAGAGAGAGGACAGACACAGGATTAAGACCAAGGGATCTGGGGACTGGTGGAGACAATGAATTCAGCATTAGTGGCACCTCATAGACTAAAGCTCCTAGTTATTAACTATCTAGGTGGCACCTGGTGCATAGCCAGGGCTGTTTTACTTGAGGAAGCAGCTACCAAACATTAATGTTTCAATTCTATTTTGTTTGTTGATTTGAAAGAAAAAATGTCACTTAGAATACATTTCTGAAACATTCTCTTAACACCTTCTCATCACAAACTCCACAAATTAGTACTAGATATTGAAGACTATGATGACTCTTTTAACGTCCTTAATGGATTCCAGAGTGGCAATCCATTTATTCTTACAAAAAGTTCATATTCCTTAACCTGGCACAGCCCACAGGATAGAGATTGTGAACTGATTAAAGTGGAACTCTTCAAAGCTATGACACCCTGAGAAGAAGTTTAATGGGGTTACACAGGAAGTGTCATGACATCCATGTTTTTACCCATTGGGAGGTCTGTTTCTTCTCAGATTGTAGTTAAGAAATTGCTTGTGCACTCAAAGTTACAGCGCTGTAGAGCTCTGCCAGGTTATAGAGCCCTCAGATCAGAAAGCAGAAAAAAAGGAAGCTATACAGCATACATTGAAAGCGAAAAAATGAAAGTTTCCTCACTAATAACTTGAGCTGGCAATTTTGGAATTTTATACCTTTCATCGTCCCCTGCTTGTATTTAGACTCATTTTATTATATGTAGTTGACATATTTGTAGTGTTTCTATTCATCTGTGTGTTTTATACCTAAGAGTCACACATAGTAAGTGCTTAATAAATATTTGCTGAATGCACAAACATATTTATTTCACATCTTCTCAACTAGATTATTAGTTAGCACCTTCTATTTCTTTCCACTTATTCCTTTATAATGGTAAGCGTGTGGGTACCAATGCTGTGCATTGAGGATTAGTAAAAATAAGCTATCACTTTGTTTTCACTGGAAATAATAAGTATGGGAAAAATAAGGGCACCTGCCTGTGATGTTTGTGCTTAAAAATGCCTATCCAGGATAGGAATGGAAAAAACAGATTGTACATCTAGCAAATAATTATGTGATGATGGGGTACCGAGATTCAGAAGGTATGTAATCTCTCACACAGTTATAGCATTTTCAGATATCTTAAGACATTCAAAATAAATTTCACCAGAGAAATTACTTGATGAAAAGGATTTAAAAGGCAGGCAAAACTGATTCATTAAACTGGATATGGGATGGATTGCAGGTTGGAGCAGCACAGTAACAGGAAATTGAAAGGGAAACGTTTCATGCAAGAAGCAAAATGTAAAGGTAGTATTCAGATCTTTGGTGGTAATTCTAGTGTTCTAGTGATTCAGGACATGAGGAATAAGCCCCTGCAATATTCCTTCTATCTTTCAACACAATAAATGCAGTGAGAAAAAAAGGAGCAAACAGAATTTGAGCAATCAAATACATTATTTGATCAAACGTATTGATTTTTTAAAATTAGAGGTACAAATAATTTATGTGCATAAATTATTTCTACTTTTTAAAGTGCCCTTTGTCAAAATTTACAAAAATTTGAAAAACACATTAGCAAATGTACTGGTCTGAGGATTCAACTACGTTCCACTTAATACTGATCTTTGCCAGCATTGATTTTTCAAGGGATATTTTAGAAGAAGGCTGAATAACATTTCAAACAACTCTTTTAGTTCTTCCTGAAATCCTGCTATTCTGTTTTATTTTCTGCAATAGTATTGTGTATTTTACTTTTTTAAAGTGATTTTAAAAAGAAGGGTAGTCCCACATTTTAATAAGTCCAACATCCTTGTAAAAGTTAGACTTTACTCGCAGAGTTAAGTAAAAAGAACCACCCTATCTTTGAATTAATTTTCTGTTGCTATTACCTGTCTTTGAACATTCAACTTTGTTTAGCATTTTTAAATAGTGTGTGTAAATTGGTATAATTTCAAAATGATACTTGGATTATTTCCATTTCTTATCAAATACTGAAAAAAACTAACCTCATGCCATTGCTTTATTTTCTTCACAACAAAAGGCTAGCTTTCTATAACACCATTGTCTCTTTATTCTCAGTTACAGCAGTCTACAGGCAAAACAGAAAAAGCTTCTTCTAGAGCACAAAGCATCTTGGCACTGCTATCCAACAATGACCCCTTCTATCACTCCCCAGTCTTTAAAAAATTTTTATTTCCTCAATACACCATTGTAGTGATTCTTTTAAAATCGGAGTGCCTAGGTTTAGGGTTTCTGAAAACCTTTTGTTCTAGGAGAAACAACATGAGCTGCCAAATAAAACAGTCAGCACTCATTGCTTGCTCCGGATGACATGACCTGCATTCAGGGAAACACCGCTCTGCCTCTTAGAGAGCCTCTTGCTTCCAAGAGAACCAATTCCTGAGTTGGCATTTTTGCACTCCTTTGCCACCACCATCCCAGGAACACCAGGAAAGAATAGTATCCTAGTGGTACCATGCATTTTTACTTACAGAGGTTTCCTACCTTCTCCCAAGAGACCAACCCAACTAAACCCCTTATGCCTCACATGCCAGTCACTCATCACAAGAAATGAGCCCTCCCCAGCTCAGGTCACCTAGACCCACAGCACTACCTACATGCACAACACGATTCAGCTTCTCATTCCTTTACATCCTCTAGCCCTTCTACCAATGTGCCAACTGGAACACATGGTCTCTCATATTCAGTCTCTTCTGGAAAAGTTTCCTTCACATCTTGGGTTCCAGTGGGCTGGTCGTTCCAAAATCACATCTTTCTCATGGTCATTTAAGGCTTTCCTGATGTCTCCAGTCCTCACTTGGAATTCTTTCATGTGGTCCATCTTTCAAGAAGATCTCTTGCACCTCCTTTTCAATATGATTTTCCTTAATATATTTGCTCTGACATGATTATTCTATTCCCTTCCTTAGAGCTCTTTCTGTTTTACCATTAAATTTTGTTATTGAACCATGTAAGTCTTACATTATCTGGGCTGTGCAGAAGAGTTCTATATGTTAAATGCAGTTAAAAGCTTTCTTGATGTCTGGGACTGTGATTTCTCTACATGACCATTAGTGCCCTAGTTATATACAGAAATCAGTAAATAAGTAATAAGTATTTATACATATATACACAAATAAGTACTGACTCAGTTAAGACCTGTGTAGCATTCACAATCTAGTCATTCTCATCTATCTGCTAAGAAGTTTTTTTAAGTGCTTTATGTGAGTTATCACAGTGTTTTACATTTTTTATTTTATAAATGATCAAATAGCAAAGAGTAAATCATTTTCTTCATACTGTAAAAATCACAAATTTAAAAATCATGTTATTTTCTTTTCAAGTGTGGTTTCTTATGAGTAAAAAACCTCCATTTTTTCTTTCCTTTCCAGATGTATATAATACGTAACAAAATCACAAATGTGTTTTCAAGAACTTAAGAAAAAAATTTATAGGCTATTAAAATGGTTCCTAATTCCTGGATACATTCCAATATCCAAAATTAGTTTTAAATAAAGGTCTAAAGAAATGAGAAAATTTCTGATTCTTCACTCTTATTAGTGATTACTCTAGAATCAATTTAATAAAATATTTTCTGTTCTTTTAAAACTTTACTTCTTTGAAATACTTTAGATCAAATCAACTTTTTTAAAAGAGTAATTTACACAATATAAGAAAATATCCAAAATAAGGGAAAGGCAAAGTCTTTGCACTCTCAAAATTTTCACTTAAAATTTGTTTTAGACTATTAATAATTTGGTTATAAATGTAACTGCACATGTTTTGGAATTATTAATAAATGAGCATATTCTATATAAACACAAAAGATCAAGTATAAAGGCATCAATAATAAAATTTATAAGTGTGTTAATTCTATGTAATTAATAATGCTTTTTAATTGAATTAATTAATAACCAACAATTGCCACCTATAATTGCCATCATAGGTAAAATATTAATCTATAAGAAAGTACATTTCTATTGCCAACTGTGACCAATGTTATTTAGCTTAAAAAAAAGGAATAAGAAAAGAAAATCTGGATTAAAATGTCATGCAATGACATTGCATAGCAAGCTTATGCCATTAACATGTTTATAAAAGTTAATGTTTATAACTCCCTTTAATTTGCCAAAAGCTATTTAAATTCATTAAGAGACTCCTAAATAAAAATATTTGCAGTGGTTCATGCCTGTAATCTCAGCACTTTGGGAGGCTGAGATGGGTGGATCACTTGAGGCCAGGAGTTCTAGACCAGCCTGGCCAAAATGGCAAAAACCCATCTCTACTAAAAATACAGAAATTAGCCAGGCGTGGTGGCGTGTGCCTACAGTCTTGGTTACTTGGGAGGCTGAGGCACGAGAATTGCTTAAACCCCAGAGGGTGAGGTTGCAAAGGGCTGAGATTGAGCCACTGTACTCCAGCCTGGATGACAGAGCAAGAGACTGTCTTAAAAATAAAATAAATTAAAAGCAATAATAATTTTCTATCACTTCTCAGTTTGTGTTTAATTTTATTTGATATTTCAAGGGTATTAAATCGGAAACCATCAAAATAAAAATCATGTTTCAACTATACAAAAATATAATAATACAGTAAAAGTATCCATTATTAAATTTATAATACCTAAAGGATTTGAATAGATTTTGACAACTTAAAGTACTTATTTGTTAAGCTAGAAGTCGACTCTTAATTGAACCTCTCTAGTAAGTGTTAAGAAACATGAATAAAATAAAATCATAAAGGGAATTTAGAAAAAATTATCTGTATTTGTTGAGTAAGATAAGAAATAGGAGACAGTGTCATTTGTAACACTGCAGGAAAATTTATTCAGTTATTGCATAAGCCACCTGGAGGATGTTGATACCTTTCTCATCGGCAGTGAGAAAAGACCCTGTCCCAGAGGGTAAAGAAATAATTATCAAAGTATTTGACTTGATACTAACAAGTCTTTGTCTGTAAGTAATAAAAGCAAAACTAAGACAAACTGGGAATAAATATTCATAAATTCCTCATGACACATTACATGTTGGCAGAGAAACAATTTGGCCATTTTTTCTCTTTCTTTTATTCCTATTCTTGGGGCTGCATAATTGAATCTGCAGCAAATCTGGTCCCATGTTATTTTTTGCCATTAAGTAGGTTGAAAGCCATGTGTACTGATAAAAGCACTGTATATCATTTTAAAACACATAAACCACGATATATTCTTTCAGAACTAATGTGAAAGTGAACATTATTAATACAATAAGATTCAGAATCCTTCACTTTAATCCATATCATAAAATTTCAAGCCAGGTTTTGGCATAAACCTCACTTGTCTGATTCTAAAGCTATGTTATTTTCTAGAGGGAAACTAACATTGTATGGCATGCATGTCAAATCAGGTTTACACAGCCCTGTGCAAAACTCACAAACGTTGCTAGGCCAGAAGACCTCAGAAGTCTACCAAGGGGGTTTTTTTAGGTGAACAGCCTTCCTAACTCTGCAGACCATACCTTCTTTACACGAAGAGGGGCATGATGTCCAGTCACTATATGGGGTCACAATACAGTCCTTCTTACAAGGAAGCAGACAAGGCCTTACAGTTTCAGGTCGAAGGCTTTCAGGACATCTAGAAAGGCAAAGGGAAATTATTAGGCTTCAATAGTAAGGCAGAAGATCAGATAATTTAATTTCTCTAGAATTTTCACTGTTAAAATTGCAAAACAACTCACTCATCTGTATTATTTAACTTCCAGGAGTCTTCCTTTCTGCTACAGGCAAGAACTATACAACTAAATTGATTGTTTCAAACTGGATCTCAACAAAGCTTCTCAAGGCAAGATGTGCAGATTTACTAATAGCAATGATGCTATTTAGAAACAAATATAACACTTACACCTTATCCTCTTATTATAATCTCTCCATTAATAAGTATTTATATTCTAATATATTTTAAGAAAAATTTTGTGAAAATTTAAATTATGAATAAGGATCTAATTCTATGATATATGTTTGTATGACTAAATAGGCTTTTTGCCTATTATAAGTTTCCAGGTTATTACACACTTTATTTTTTCAAATAAGTATTGTGTAGAATAACTTTATAGTGGAGTGTATTCTTTCATGGTACATGCTCAAAACACAATACTGTATTAAGAACTGTATATTTAATAATACATAAGATAATAAAAGTGTATAAATCAATCTGATAAGCATTTTTTTGCTTTATTCCTGCTTTTACTTAGTGTATCTATTTGTGTTTTCTTTTCCATTAGTCCTTAGTTTTAAATCATGGGATTTAATCTTTTTATGTTTTTATAAACTACAAATCTTTTTTTGGAATAAAAATAGTGAATATAAATAAAGGTAGTAAATCAGTAGTTTAAAGAAAAATACTGTATGCTTGACATAAATTATAGTAAAATTAACTATTATTTTCAAAATAACAGCAAAAATATATCATTTATTGGGAACACAAGAGAAAGATAAGGATGAAGAACACTGAAATGTCTAACTTCATATAAGCTTTCACTTCTTAAGAGATAATAGGAAGCTGATGTATAGGTTTTAAATATACTTATTCAAAATACATTTAGTATATAATTTTTTACACTTGAGCTTAGCCAAAAGGCTGAGAAGTAATAATTTTTAAATTTCCCAATTCTCTGCATTTTCATGATCTGATGCTACTATTATTAGAGATAAAATGCTGATCATGAGCCTTAACACTAGAAAAAGATGTAGCTTAGAAAAGCAAAATATAATAACATCATTCATATAATTAAAAGTATCAAGTAACTTATGCTGATTCCTAAGCAATTCTGTTTTGAGGCCATATAAATCCCTGCCATGTACGCTAACAGGCAATGAAAAAATAATCTAAACAACTAGTATAGTTCTTGCTAAAATAAATTGGCAAATCAGTGGGAAATAAGATTTTAAAATACTTTATATAAGAGAATTCAAATATTTTATAGATCCAGATAAACTGCCTTTTGTCAAGTAAGTTAATCAGGTTTTCAGAAGTGAACTATGAGTAAAAAAAAGCAACATCACTAATCTATTTCCCATAATTTCTTTATAGTATTTTGCTGATACTTCATTTTTGACATATCTTGTATTATAATTATTTATGTAAATTTTCTTTCTCATACATAAATATTATGCTTTATTCAATTATACAGATCCATGCTCTCCTCTATTACTTTAAAACCCTACTGTTCATTTGGAAGTAAATTTTAAAATATATAAGATTCAACATTTCAAAAATAATTTTTGATTTATCTTGAGCTGAAATTTTCCTAATTTCTATGACTATTCAAAGTCACGGACAACAAATAAATT
The DNA here is from genome assembly GCF_008728515.1 of Papio anubis. Classification (NCBI taxonomy): domain Eukaryota; kingdom Metazoa; phylum Chordata; class Mammalia; order Primates; family Cercopithecidae; genus Papio; species Papio anubis. The sequence continues at coordinate 81,465,791 of NC_044979.1, forward strand.
TAGATTTGAATCATAGAAGCAAATGTATTATTATAATTTAGATTGTAAATCAGTAGAATTACAATTTAACCTGCATTCTTAACCAGGGAACATTACATGGCAAAACTCCACATATAATTCAGTTAATTCTTCTGGAACTATGAGATTATTGGTCAGTAATTATGATTGTCAGCACTTTTGTTCAATAAGGCAATTTTATAACTTTAACAATGTGAGAGCATTACTCAGTTGCATGCCCCTCAGATATTAGCCCTGAATAAATCAATGAAATTTATAATGTTATCATTGACAACCTCCAAATATTCTGTTTTAGTTGAGAAATAGTCACAGCAAGATACTTGGCTAACTGTGGAGAACAAAATTACAAACAACAAAGTTGTTAAATGAACACACAAAGGTAAATTATACAGCCTAGATTACATCCAGTAAAATGAATTTGGACTTCCTTTGGCAAGGCAATTGGTTCAGTCAACATGCTTCTTTTATCCTTTGTACTGTTTGTATTTAGTGTTTGCAGTTTAAATCAAGGAATCGATTCCCCCCCAAATCTTATTCAAGGTCAAATTAAACAGATGTGATAGGAGTTGAAGTTTGTTACCGGGAGGATAGATAAGATCAATAACATTGACTTTACCATTCCACAGTAATCTGTTTTATTAAGAGAAGTTTAAAACAAATTTTCAATTTGCATTTTTTGGTTCAAATATCTAGTATTGGAAACCATTCACTGAATTTAACCTAGCATGTAGAGAGAAAGGCAATAATATTTTCTTTTGAATTCACAGTATTTGCTTGATTTTCTGGAATCTTAAAGGCAAAGTGCATCCATTTGATTTAACAAGTCTATAGATGTATGCAGGTCACTGAATGAACGCTGCAAGGGCAAAGCGAATTTTAATGAATTATTGTGGTAGTACGATGTGGGACTTCAGGATACCCTTCCTACTGATTTAATGCTGTTAATCCAGCAGGCTCTTTCACATATAGGCTTGTACATATGTACATCCATTACTCAGGAAAAATATTTTGTAGCTTATAGAAGTGAGGAAAATGTCAACAGCAACATTTGAAAGGTGATTAACCGTGGGACAGGAACAGAATGAGCTCACTGGTAGAAGCTCAGCACGATAACCCTCATCCGGCATCATAACAGGTTGGTCCTGTGCCTGGGTAGTGAATATTTCTTTTTTTTTTTTTTTTTTTTTTGAGACGGAGTCTCGCTCTGTCGCCCAGGCTGGAGTGCAGTGGCCGGATCTCATTGTTCTTGATCCAGCAAGAGTCAGAATCCTCCAGGACTTGGGACATCTGCTCTTGCTGTTACCACGTTTGAATTTTAATATACTGCACATTAATTTCCTGAGTTAGATTCATCACAGCCTTAGCATAATTTCTATTAAAATATTGGTTTGAGACTACCTATTAAACATGTGAAATAGTCTTTCAATTTATTCAAATCTCATTGGCATGTTTTCCGTGTTTCCTAATTTCAAGCAATATAAACAAAAATTGTGAGGCAAAATATCCCTAATGTCTGGAACCCTGGGCAGATACAAACATCTCATAATGGGATTCATATTTGTTTCCCTGGAGTTTTTCATGCATCAGAGACATTATTTCCATTTTCCTGGAACACTAAGGAGCAGCTGAAATTTTTAAGAAAAAAACCAATTTCTAACATTTATTGAGTGCTTAGATTACTATTAGATTTTTCATTAAATCCTTTCAACAGATTTTGAAAACTGTTAGCCAGAATAAAAGTTAGGTAGCATGCTGAAGATTACACACAATATTTAACCACTTGGCTGAGTATTTAGAAAATATGAGGCTACTTTTAAACCCATGCTAAAAAAAATCGACTCATTTATCATTTCTTATCTCACATGGCTAAGGCGATTTGAATTTTTAAAAAATATGTTAAGTTTTGAAAAATAGAGGTTTTTCCCCTCAATTTTTTTTAGAGTTGATTTATTTTCTCTATGAATTGATTAGCTCAGTTATGCCATTGTTTTTCTTTATATTTCTCACAAGGCACATATAATATGCCAACTCTCTGGTTCCTTGTTCTCCCCTCCAGCAAAGTGTTTGCCTTGTTATTACAGTACTCATAAGCACCCTGAGAATCTGATAGTTTTTCTACTTATAATAACACTCATCCTATCCCAAGGCTCTCTCTTGGAAGTAAATGGTTTTTACTCTAACCACTGAAAGACATAGTAAATATGCTTCGGTATTTTTCATATAGTGTTGTCTAGGGGAAATGAAAGGCAGATCATACAAGGCTTCTACCCAATTAAACTAGATTGGACAGCCTCCATAGCCTAGGGGTATATAGGAGGTCATGGATGACCTACACTGCCAGGACTTAGTACACTGTCATTATTGATCAGCCAGGCTTACAGCAAGCACTTCTTTCATTGCCTCACTAGCTTAATAAAAGCAGAAAGTGCTACTATAAAACAGAAAGTAGGTACCAGATAGAAAGATTTCTACAGAATTTATGGTTCCCCAGTACAAAACTCAAAGCTGTTATAGCTTTATCAGTGGCTGACTTTCAAAACAAACAAATCTTTCTCTTGAGGATAGGTATGACAAGCATCAAAATGTTCCATTTCATGGAGCTAGTGACGCCTGAGCCAATCCTCTGCATAGTTGGCTACATGATTTACTGTTGTCATTCTAAAGCTCTTACTTTTTGGGTCCCACTTGGCCCACATTGACTCGCACACAGATGACTTTTCTTGTTTGCATGCCCACAGAGCAGGAGGCCTCCCCATTCCAAGTTGTAGTTGTGTTGAAGGACGATACTGAGGTGTCCTCAATGCACTGACCCCAGGGACCAGTTTGCCAGTGGTATACCGTGCAAGGATGCTCGTTACAGCTTCGTACCTCTTGCAAAGCACTGCTATTCGGACAGCGAATTCCACCTAAAAAAATGGACAATGATAGCAGATTAGATACAGTGCCAACAGGAACCTTACCATTCTCTGTTCTTTGGAATTAACATGGCTGACAAGAACAATATCTGCCACTTATTTGGCACACAGCTGCACTGCTAGGGAAGCAAATTACGTGTTAATCTTACCTCAGTTGGCATGCTCTGGCTTAAAATATAAACTCTGTAGTTACATGATACTTTCTTTAGGGGTCTATGGAAGACCTTAAAGAAAGAGGCTGTTGCCCTCCAGAGAAAGTGAAAATAAGATAAAACAAGGCCCATGTCATTGCTGACCAGGAGAAACATGGGTACTGAGACTTTGTGGATGGAGAAAATGAAGTGTATTTTCAAATGTTACTACCCAAGTTGCAAGTCTTAGTTACAGTTTTTGAAATGCTGCTTAATTTAATGTATTAGGTTTTAGGGTGATTAGAAACAGGGATATTAACATGGAATGATACTTCATGATGCTCCAGAGCGTTACTGGGAAGGTCACTGAGTAACAATATCATATTTCTTCAAGTCTAAGTTGTATTGACTGTGCAATACACCATCATTTTACATGTCCCAAAGAAAAAGAAATGGCTGCAAATTAAACTATGATAATTCTTTCTGATCTACTTCAATTTATATTGTATGCTTATTGAAATAGCTTTATATGGGTTAGTTTTAAATATTGTTCTTTTACATACATTAAAGGGAAAGGTATTTCTAAAACTTATTTACATTCAGAATCCAAATCTTTCAAGTCAATTTTTAATTCACACCCACTGAAGTCTGTATTCTCCTCCTATTCAGTATCAGCTTCTGTGATGTCAAAAGTGCCAGCGATGTACGGTTTCTTAAAAAAGTGTTCTCCCCTTTTGTCTCCAGAATTGTCTTCCAGGATGCTGATATGCATCTCTAAATTTTGATGTTGTAGCATTTTTAATTGCCCCAGAAGGTGTCAATGAGAGTTTTAAGCAAGCAACTGGGATTTATTTTCTTTCCTCAAATGGTCCTAGCAGTTTTTTTTTTTTGCAGAAGCATCATGGAATTGCTCCACCAGGAATAACAACAAAGTTCACATGTACGAGCAGTGATGACTATGCCATAACTGTTGCTTGGCCACAGAGGTTTTAAAATGATTCCAATGTGAGATGCAATTATTCCAGAGATGTTACAGGGTAAAACAGATGCATCTTGTAATTAATAGTATATGGTATAAGAGTTATTCTGGACTTTTAAAAAATGTGGTGGCCCCATTGTAAGTATTTTGTAGGTGGCATTTTATTTTACATTCACAACTGTTCTATGAGCTAAAAATCATTAAATGGATGAACCCAAACAGCTTACATGATGTGACCATAGTGACAATGAGGAATTTATGGAGGCCAATTTGTTGACTCTGTGCTATTTCTGATGACAATTATGAAAACAAAAATTCTTACGTTGTTAAAAGCAGGATGTTAGAAGAATTTACTGCTCACTTTATTGACAGTTTGTTCTGTGGGAACTTACGCAGCCTCTGGACTTCATCTTAGAATATAAAAGAACTAGTTGTAAAAAAAAAAAGAACTGGTGGAATGGTGGGAACCCTGAGTGCTCCTCACAAATATTTGCAATACAGGAAATAGAGGAAATGTTGAAAATAATAAGAGGTGGGCTTTAGATTTTAGAAAAGCAGGCTTCGTAAAGTTAAAAATGAGTAAGAAAAGGCAATTCAGTAGCGAGTGACCCTAACATGGAAGATGGCTCAAGAAGTGAGATTTGGATACAAATCAAACATAAAGCCATGGGCCACAGCCTGAGCTGATCTTCCAGTGTCACTTCCCTTATGATTAAAGACATCCCTTTATTCAGCAAATAAATCAGTAGAAAGTCTATGCGAGAATCCAACTTCAATTTAGAATCATTTATGCAGTGTTGAACATAGACTCAACATCAGAATAACCTGCATTAACTCAACTGCAATTTAGAATCATTTATGCAGTGTTGAACATAGACTCAACATCAGAACAACCTGCATTAAACAGCATTTCATTAATGTTCTCTGCTTCATGATGGTGGAAACTCTGCCACAGTTCATATCCTATCCTCTGTCACACAGCTCTGTGACCCTGGAAGCCTCCACAAAGGAGTTTAGGATTTGAATAGAAATGAATCCTAAAACATTCTAACTGGGCTGGGGAGAATAAGTAAGCTCTCCTATTACCCATTCTTCAAAGTGCTAGATTTATCCAATCTTAACTCTCAGACAAGCTAATTATAGACATAATATATGTGTATATTTTTGTATAATTATTTTAATAATGTCTTTATATTTAATAGTAAAAGTACTGATCTTGCACAAAGAATATGCTTCTTGATTTACCTTATTTTCTCCGTGATTATTAAGTATGCTGTTTAAAATGTGATCTTAAAACTTCAGATTGTTTTTGACATTGGAATTGACTGGCTTTGAAATAAAATAAGAAAAAAACTTTCACAACATCAGTATAAAGTGTTGAGGAACTGCGAGATAGTGGTTAAGTTTAGAGACATAAAGGTTATTTATTTTCTTGCCCCAATGCACATTAAAGATACATCAGCAGTTTTGGTCTAATGTCAGGATACTTGCACAAATAAGCCCCAATGTGGTCTTAATTATAAAAAGAAGATAGCAATTTTGAAAGTATGGTTTGTAGTAATTAGTCATTGAAGCAGCATCATGTTGTTTGGGGGATAATTTTATGGTAGAAAAGTTGATAGGTATAATATTGAATTTATCTATTATTTACAGAAAGATGTAATTCCAGCCTTCTGGGAATATTTTCATAGTATCGGGGAAATTATAAAATGTGACTTATGACAAAATTAGTCATAATTTTAAAAATCCTCTTACATCAAAAAGTATGTTTTATACTAATACCACTATTTAGATTTTCTATTATTCCATCAAAGGGAATAATGTTATAAGGCTTTGATAAAATTCTGCTATGTAAATAAACTCCTGTGGTTATATAAAAAACCTGTCATTCTGTGAAACTTCTTAGAAATAAAAAAGTGACTTTTCCTCCCCACATCAAGTTAATAAAAGCTTTTTTAGGAGGCATTTGAATAGAGCTATGATGTTTCTGGTTCTGGTATTTATGTCCTTACAATTTAGATGATAAATTTTTTAAAAAGAACCTTGTTTAAAACAATAATTAAATACATGCAATATTTATGTGAGATGCTTCAAGGGATACTTACAGGGGTTAAAAATAGTTCCTGCTACACTCAAGGATCTCATAATATAATGGGGAAAAGTAGTAGGGGAGATAAGACAAGCATACAAATGAGTATAATTCTAGATGGAAAGAAAAAATTATATGGTGGGGTATTTAGTATAACTGGGATTCAAAGAGTACAATTTCACTACATTTCGGAGTCTGAAAAATGCCTGAGATTGAAAGATGCACTCAGAAAAGTTTTGAAGGAGTAGGATTTCAATAAGCAGAATTCTGGGAAGGGAAAGAAGGAAAAGACTATAGTATCTAAGTAGAAAAATAAATAAACAGAAGCAAAGGTATGCAGGCAGGTGTGACCTTGGGAATTAACAATATTGACGTAGTCAATTGGAGTGTAGAGTTCACATCAGAAAGTAATTGGCGACAAGAATAAGTAGCCTAGGCTTATGTTATAAAGAAGCTATTAGTGTGAAGAGTACTATTATCATGGTACTATAAATTATACTTTTAAGGTGCTTCTAACTTTTCCTGCCACTGTAGCCTGAATTCCTTTGATGGCAGACCACTGCTGGGTGAAAAGTGCATTGGCAAGGATATGCTTTGGGGGTACTGAATTGGAACAGCATTAGCTGTGGGGTACCTCAGGAGATTCTGCTGTAGCACAGTCCCATCCCCCAGGTTTTCTTTGCAGAAACAGGCAGAAGACTGTCTAATGTGCAGCCTGCATAAATCCTGTTTGACGGTCAAGTAGTGACAGATTGAAGCAGAACTCTCTTTTCAAGGTCAATGGTGGGAGAATGGGGAAGTGATAGTAATTACTTAGAAATCAGAGTTATGAGTACACATATATACGCATACATACAATGAATCTGGTGTTCTTCAAATTTTTCTAGGTAATATGGGTACTACCTGGTTACTACAGTTAAAATCACTTAGCTATAAAAATTGAACAAGTTAAATAAAAATACTCTTCTCAATGTTCTGCATTGTAAAATATGACTTCTGAAGACTATTAATTATTTGAGAAAAAATGACAATTTATTTCAATCTGCATCTATTCTCTGCTTGTATAAGACAGGTATAAAGACATTACTATTTGGTTGATGAAGTTCTATCAGGTAATATTAAACTTAACAAAAATAAATATTCTTTCCTTTTTTAAATTTATTATTATTATACTTTAAGTTGTAGGGTACATGTGCATAACGTGCAGGTTTGTTACATATGTATACTTGTGCCATGTTGCTGTGCTGCACCCATCAACTCGTCATTTACATCAGGTATAACTCCCAATGCAATCCCTCCCCCCTCCCCCCTCCCCATGATAGGCCCCGGTGTGTGATGTTCCCCTTCCTGAGTCCAAGTGATCTCATTGTTCAGTTCCCACCTATGAGTGAGAACATGCGGTGTTTGGTTTTCTGTTCTTGTGATAGTTTGCTAAGAATGATGGTTTCCAGCTGCATCCATGTCCCTACAAAGGACACAAACTCATCCTTTTTTATGGCTGCATAGTATTCCATGGTGTATATGTGCCACATTTTCTTAATCCAATCTGTCACTGATGGACATTTGGGTTGATTCCAAGTCTTTGCTATTGTGAATAGTGCTGCAATAAACATACGTGTGCATGTGTCTTTATAGCAGCATAATTTATAATCCCATGAATTCTTTCCTTTTTTTGTTCTGTAAGAATAATTAACTATATCATGAGAATTAACAGAAATTGTTATACCCAGTGGGAAATATTTTAAAAGATAACCTTTTCCTTTTTACATGAAGTTTGTTAGGATCTACAATACAGGTTCAAAAAATTGAGAAAGCTAAAAATCTAACATTAATTTTTAATTTTTTGTTCAAATTCAACTTGCTATTTATATTAAAAAATATGCCAGACGTAAGTATTAAAAGGTTGCCTCCCTTTAGAATTTCCTAACATAACTTTAAAACATTTTTTGAGACAACTCCTACAGTTTAGACAATATTTACATGTTAAGGTAAGAACATTAAAAAGTGAATTGCCAATTTTATTTAATCAGAAGTCAAGCCTCTCGAAGATACACACACACACACACACACACTTTTTTTTTTAAGTGTAAAGAACTAATTTTACCTTCTCCAGTACATTAACTATCACCAGTTGCCAGTACTTGTGATTTGGTTTCCAAATGACATTTCAGTAATTAGCATTTTATGACAAATTTTGTATACTGATAATAGGTTATATAATGTTACTCAAGATGGTATAGAAAGCGCCAGGAATGGTGGCTCATGCCTGTAATTCCAGAACTTTGGGAGGCCAAGGTGGGCGGATTGCTTGAGCTCAGGAGTTTGAGACCACCCTGGGTAGCACGGTGAAACCCAGTCTCTACTAAAATACAAAAAATTAGCCAGGCATGGTGGTGCACTGTAATCCCAGCTACTCAGGAGGCTGAGGCGGGAGAATTGCTCGAGCCTGGGAGGTGGAGGTTGCAGTGAGCCAAGATCGGGCCACTGCACTCCAGCCTGGGCAACAGAGAGATTCTACCTCAAAAAAATTATACAAATTTGTTTCCTTTTCATGTTTAATTTCGAACCAATCTCAAAATTACAGTGAAATTAAAAGTATGATATAAATAATTTTCTTTTCCTGGACCATTTGGAAAAAGATGAGAAGATGTCCATCACCCTAAGTATGTTAGTGCGTGCTTTCCATGATCAAGAGCATCCTCCTACACATAAGCAATTCAATATTCAAAATCCAAAAATCAGAATATAAACAGATAAGTTATTACCATTGAGTCCCCAGACCCCATTCAAGTTTGCCAGCTGTCCCAAAATGTCCTTTATGGCAAAATGATTCAGTTCAGAATCACGCATTACATTTAGATGTCACACTTCTTTAGTCTCCTTAAATCTAGAACAGTTTTTCAATCGTTGCTTTTCATGGCTTAGACACTTTGGAAGATTAAAGATTATTTTGTACAATGTCTTTCAATTAGATTTTATCTGATGTTTCCTCATGAATAGATTCTATATATGCATCTTTGACAGAGTTATCACTGAAGTGATGCCATATTCTCATTATATCACACTGAGGACACAAGATTTCGGTTTGCTTCATTATTGATAATGCTAACTTTGGTCGCTATATTAAGGGGGGTGTCTGTCAGACTTTATTAGGGAAATATTTGAGACTATGTAAATACAATGCTTTTAATGAGATTCAATTCATTTATTTATTTATATAAAGTGTGGATCCATGGTTTCCTATTTAACGGTCTGTTAGTATTATTATTTTGTTACTAAAATTGTTTGCATACGTGGTCAGTGGGAGAACATTCAACTTGGCTTCTGTGGCCTTTTGACATCCTCTTTACTTTCTACCACAAGATCCTCCTGGCCCATCTTGTACTTCTTCTATCGCAGCTGTGGAATCAGCCATTTCTCAGTTCCCCTTGTTCCTTTTATTAGAGAAAAGTATAAGAAATCAAGATCTGACTGCTGCATCTACTTACTGCTGTTGAGGTCTTGCTGCTCTCAGGTCTTTTCAGTGAGTGAGGCTAATATATGTATATATGTATATAATATGTATTTATATTTGCACACTTACATTGATGTTTGATCTATATTTATCTTAACAAATTGAACACCATGAATTCAAATAAATTAATAACATCCAATTCCAATGCTGTACCACAGAGTGTATTAGTTTTCTTTGCTAACATATTTGCGACTCTCTTCTCCAGCAATAAAAAAACCTGACTCTTATTATGTTAAATACATGTACTTATTTTGTCAATTCCCTCTCACCCCACACTCCATCTCCCATTGTCATCTCCATGGCTATACCCACAAGATATCTTCCTCACTCTGCTCATGATCTGACATCCTACATGAGGCCACCCACATGACAGAAACCCTCCTCAACTGTGTCTGGTTGTGACACCCCACACTGGGCTGGCCGCCTTGATTCTGGGATTCTCTCTTGACCCTGCTATGTTCTGACATCCAGTACTGAGTCACTCTTCTATCGTCTCATACAACCCATGTGCCCCCTGTCCTTCACCCTGCTCAGTGGCTCTGAAACTGCATGCCAGGTCACCTCTTTTCCCATTTTGGTTGCTCCTCACCCAGTTGGGCTCTGACAGCCCACTCTAGATCACTGCAGACCTCCCATCTGCTGACACAGATGCCCAGCTGCTTGGCTTTGCCAAATGGCTTTTTGGATAGAATTGTTCAGGAAAGGAGAAAAAGAGCCTAGCAATAAAAGGAAGTGAAGGAAAGAAAAAGAAAAAGGAAAGGAAAGAAGTACAGTATGAGGAAGAGAAAGTGCCATTCTATCATTCTGTCATTCATTTAAGAGGGACAAAAAGAATTCTAACATTTTCACGATGGAGAGCCCTGTTTTATCTGCTGGATTGGGGCCATATAGAATAGTTATTTATCGTATATCTATGGATATATATATATATATACACACACACACGCACACACACACACATATATACACATATATACACACTGATACACAATAAGAACACTGAGTGAATCAGGGAAAAGAGTACTAGCCAATACTCCTCTCGTTTTAGCACATAGTAGGATTATATTTCCCTCATTCTCCTTGAAGTTAGGCATAGTTATACAACTTGCATTAACAATCAAACATGAGAAATGACAATCACTCTTGTGGATTGTGGAACCAGGTCTTCGTATGGTGATGCAATGTTGTGACATTTCATGAAGGACAAACTGCTCTGGAGAGTTACCCAAAACTGTAGCTAAATTTCCATGAGGAAGAAATAAATAAAACTTTGTTCTTTTAAGGTCCTGAATGTCTGCGTTGTCCATTACTGAAGCACAACCTAGTCTATCCTTATTAATTACAAGGAGTTATCTAACCTTCAGTATTGCTTAATGGTGGCATTCTGATTAAGGAAAATGAAAGTATAGGTTGGAGCATTTATTGCATAAATCCAGAACTACATTTCACATGGACTTGTCCTATGTATTATTTCCCTAGAAAACCATCTAATTTCTTGTCTAAACACTCCATATATCGTTTCTCAAATGTGGCACTTTCCTTTAAAGTTGTCACAGTCAAGTATCTGATCCACAGAAATTTAAGAACACTTATGACACAAAGCACTAATTCTTGAGGAATAATAGAAAGACATACTTTTGTGTAGAATTACAAAGGGTTATGTAAGTGGCAGGGAAACATATTTTAAAATTTCCTGCAGATGCTGTTCCTAAATCATTAAAAATAGTTCAGAATCAGGAAAGATTTTAAGAGAAAATGTGTTTCAGTGTCCAACAAATAATAGGTACTAAATAGGCTTTGAAATCTAAATTTCATATAATTATACCAGCTTTTATAAATGTTATTAACAGAGGTAAATAGCAGCAGAGACAAATAGCATTGACAGAATTTCTTTTATGGCTTCTATTTAAAATTATGTTTTACAATAATGTATTATGTATTTCAAAATAGCTAGAAGAGAGGATTCTCTATGCCCTTGCTAAAAGAAACGATAAATGTCTGAGGTGATGGATATGCTAATTACTCTGATTTGATTACAAAATTTATCCATATATTGATACATCACACTGCACCCTATAAATATATACAATTATTACATATCAATTAAAACAAAACTATAGGAAATGCAGTTATGTTTTGAATTAATGCCCTTGTGATTTACTATATAAACATCTATAACTTTCCAGCATGGCTTATTTATAACGCAACCACTAAACTTAATTAAAAACTATCAAAGCCCTACCCTTTCAAACTAAGTGGATGATACATATCAAAGAGCAATCACAAATTTCTGCCTTTAAAACATTTCATGACCTTTCAGTGTGAAGCAACATGTCTATAGGAATAATGATCTGGTGAGTTCTGCAAGCATGACAAAATCCTTGCCATGTGACTCGGGGGTGAAAAGTCACTCATTAATAGTCACACAGCAAGTATCTGCAGAACATAATGAATTTATAGGAAGCAGGGTGACCACAGATCTAATTTTAATGAAGCCCAAGACATAATCTGAGCTGATAGAGTTTGAAGTCTGCCTACAATCTTCACAAGGTTAGAGTCATTGTTTGACAACACAAGAAATATAATTTTCTTTGTAAAAGGTTCTATTTTTTAATAGATACATTTTTTTGTAGCAAAGAGTTAAGTATATATTAAGATGGTAGGAAAAAGTTTTTGAACACTGTAAAGTACATTCTAAAACTTCACACTGGTTGGCTTTTTTGCATGTAAAATGTTTGTTTTACTCATGTAACACTCACGTGCAAAGGCCAAGGTAGTTATATGTTTATGTAGTTATTACACACACAGATAGCAAATTTGACTAAGAACACTGTGTTTCTATCACTAAAATACTTCATAAAGAGAAAAATAGAAAAAGGCATAGGCAACACAAAACTCCCCTGCAAATCGATAATTTGGGGAAAACATAAATGTTATGCATATTACAAATAATTACGTATTAGTGCTAAATGTGAACAAAGAGTCATTTAGCTTGATAATGTTTAAATGACATACACTTATATTCTTGCTAAAGAACATGCCTTAATGTGAACAAATTTGATTTACTTTTATGCTTTTCTCACTCCTGTGTTATTTTTCAGAATGACAAGATTAAGTATGACATTATATCACCCAGTCACACAGAGGCCAAATTAGCATTTGGATATCATCTTGAGAGACAATTACCAAGAGCCTTGTATTTCTTGGCAATAAAGCTTGCAAGTGAGGTCTGAATATGTGACAAACATGCTTTATTCACTCTATAGGGTGAAGTGATTTAGGAGCAACATATTTTAAAAATGAACAAAATTTACATATGAGATTTCTGGATCTCAGAGCCTATGTTCAAGAAACCGAAAGAAACTGAAAACTCATGCAATTTTCAGTTGAACACTAGCTATTCTTGTGGTGATTTTAAATAAACTTTATTATTAGACATATATACTTATTTATGAGAAGGTAGAATTTGATTTCAAAGGATAAAACTGACTTCTGAAATTCATAAAAAACAAAGAAATACCTGGAATTTTGGGAGCCATTTTCAGACCGTTTTAAAGGCTTAACACTTTGGCTTACAAAGATCTCTAATGACTGGGAGGCTGGGAAAAAGCAAAATGAGTTCACTTTTAAAAGTCTTTCCTCCTTGTGCCTTGTTGGTGTGCTGCACCCATAAGTATACATATGTAACAAACCTGCACGTTATGCACATGTACCCTACAACTTACAGTATAATAATAATAAATAAATTAAAAAAAAAAAAGTCTTTCCTCCTTTGTTAGAGATCCATTTTCAAGATTAACTTTGGGGGACAGAATCAAATTGCTCAACACATCAACAGATATGGCTGGATTTTTGGCAGTTGATTTTCAGAGAATATCATCTTATCCAGGCTACACAAAAAAGACGCACACTAACTTCTGAAACGAACCTAGATGGCGTCTGAAGCTGGAGACTCACCTTCTTCACCCGCATAGGCCAGAATGGATCGTGCTCGTATCTGCTTCCCTTCTGTGGTTTTCCCTGAGCAGGTGTGTGAGCAGGAGGACCACGTAGACCACGTGCTGAGCACACAGTCTTTTGGGCATGGGGCATCGCAGGCCACAGGGATGGGAAAGATGGCATCTCTGCACAGCTGTCTGTCAACTTCTTCTCCTGGGGAAGACATGACCATCAACGACTATTATTGTTAAATCAATAAAATGAGCAATTGAAACCGGATAGGCACCCACATAAGTTACATTATCTTTTTTAAAAAAACAAAGCCAAAAGAGAAATTGCCTACTATAGCCAGATGTTAATAGAACACCAGGAACAAGCATATATACACTCACAACCCTAAATGAGGCTTCATTATCAGGCACATACGTGGGTAGATCAAGCACATTGCTGAGAGGATTCTTATGTCACAGATACCTGTCCATTAAGTATTCATTTTTATACTTGTACTATTAAGTTGTAACGATGAGCATCAACAAAGCATGTCCCCTATTTCTTTCTTTTTTGGAGATGAGCTGTGATTTACAAATAATGACTCTACCCATAGCCTCTATCATATGTTTTTATGAACCAACTAATAGGTGTCTATTTACAAACTCTCTTATGTCTCTCGGAGTAGTTATTTTCATACAATTGGCAACCTTTTTCTTTCATAAAAAATTGTGAGTTGGAAATAGGAAATGTAAATGATGGGATAACAGTATAAAGTCACTGTTTAAGGTGATCCCAATTGGAGAGGGAGGGAAACAAGACAAAACAAGTGGCAGAAGTAATATAGTGTCACTCCAGCGCTTAATATTTTTCTTAGTTTCCTTTTTCTCTTAAGATAAAGGCCAGATTTTCAAAAGTTTATAAGACCTCAAATGACCTGGCTCTGTTTTTCTTCCTAGCCTCATCTCACTCCACTCCCTCATTTTGCCTTGACACCCCAAAATTGACACTTATTTAGTATTTGCTGAATGAGTGAAATGAGATACATAAAAGGCCAATGAGAAAGAAAACATTGTTGCTGTTAATAAATGCCAAAAACAACCAACAGAAAAACAGGGTAGGAGAAAAAGTCTGAACTCTGTGGTTTAGATGATTAATACAGGTGGTTAACGAGGTCAATGGAACAGAACAGAATGAAATGATACACAATCAAACAAAAATTAACCTGCTATTTTGCCACAGAATATAATCACAATACTGCATGAATATATAAAAATTGTGTGCCTCGCATTAGGCATTCAGGTGAGAAAGGGTGACTCACCTTGCCATTCCTTGGCTACTGAACAAAATACTCCAACCTGTTTCTCACTCGGGGAGTTAGCAGCACCATTTTAACGTATGCTCCTTTATTCATATATATTAAAAACAAGACAGAAAATCAGAGTCAATTGGAAATGCTCTAACATGTTAACAGCTACTAGCTCGCAGAGACTTTAATCATGAGACAAAATCAGAAGTCAATTGGAATGCACCTATGTGTTAATAGGTACTACACTGCAAGGCCTTAAATCATTAGACTTACTCACTAGTAAGTAAGGAGGCTCATTAAAATTGCAATTGAGTAAACATTATATTATTCATTCTTATTTAGCTACTGTAATCTCTGGGAGCTCTTAAATTTTGTTTTTATTGGCGTTGGGGTTTGGCATGTATCCCAATAAAACAGTGTACTAAACAGATAGTAGATATATAGGTAGGTAGGTAGAGTATGAAAATCATTATGGCATAAGGCATTTAATATCTTACACTTGACATAATAATGATGAGTCTTTTTTTCTACTAGGCTTTTTCTTAGTGCAAGGGGTGCTTTCTTATATCTTATTTTCTTCACTGCTGTCTTTTATAGTGCCATCTACCGTCTCTCACTATTGTTTCCAATATTCTGTGGAAAGCAAGAAAAGTTTGGGGCTGCAGTCTATAGCTAACAAAAGTTATATTTTTATGTCTCCTCTAGTAGTTACCCAATCTTTTCTATTCAGATTTTTTTCTCTTATATTTATTTATTTACTTTTTCTGACACGGAGTCTCTGTCTCTCAGGCTGGAGTGCAGTGGTGCGATCGGGTCTCACTGCAAGCTCCGCCTCCCGGGTTCACACCATTCTCCTGCCTCAGCCTCCTGAGTAGCTGGGACTACAGGCGCCCACCACCATGCCTGGCTAATTTTTTGTATTTTTAGTAGAGATGGGGTTTCACTGCGTTAGCCAGGACGGTCTCGATCTCCTGACCTCATGATCCGCTCGCCTCCCAAAGTGCTGAGATTACAGGTGTGAGCCACCACGCCTGGCCAGAAAAATATTACTTGTTCTGTAGCAATGGAGAGTTTGCTACAAGGGTGCCATTAGATAAGCTTGCCTGGCATAAGTAATGCATTTTTGTTTGTTGTCATGTAAACCAGTTGCAGTTTTGACCTTTCTTTTAAGTTATGCTTCCCCCCTCTCCCAGTTTGTGTCCCATATCTTATTTTAGCTCTTTTTCAATCACTTGTTCTGCTTAGCCAGGTGTATTTTCCTGTAGGATCATTCCTTCCATCACCTTTAATCCTCTGTGGAGCTGTTAAGACACATCTAAGATCCAACATCTGAGATTTCCCTAATGGTTTTAGAGTGATTTCTGCACCATTCCCACCTCTTCCAGGTATGATCTTGTCCCTTTTTACTGCTCTGATCACTGTCTCACATTTAGGTTGAAGCTTCCAGCCATAATGACTTTTTTCCGTTTCCTCCTGCAAACCAAACCCATTGTTGTTTCAGTAGTTTTGCACTTTCTGTTCACTTTGTATGAAAATTTCAGGTCTTACACAGAAGCCTGTTTCTCAACATTTAGGTTTCAGTTCAATTTTCTCCTTCCTCGAGAAGACTTCATTGACCATCCACACTCTCCCAGTCCCTTCAGTTTATTTTCGTTAGACTTTTAATCACCACTAGAACCTATTTTAATTAATTGGTTAATATGTTTATTTTCTGACTACCACTAGACTAAATGAGGGTGTTATCCATATCTGTCTCGTTTGCTACTTTATGCTTAGAACCTAGAATAGTGCCTGACAGGTAGGAAGCACTAAATCATTTTTTGTTAAATAAATATATAAATTTTAAGTTGTGGTAGGAAACAGAATGTTGGTCTAGACAAATAGAGATCTAAGTATGGTATTTCTTGCCATACATTCAAGTACTCTAGGGCCTTGCGAAAGTGTATTCAGCGGACACCAGCATATGCCTCCCCTGGAGTTTGCTGGAAATGCAGCCTCTCAGATTCAACCCACTGAATCACAACCTTAATTTTTTTTTTTTTTTGGTGGAGACAGGGTCTCACTCTGTCGCCCAGGCTCGAGTGCAGTGGTGCGATCTCGGCTCACTGCAACCTCCGCCTCCTGGGGTCAAGCGATTCTCCTGCTTCAGCCTCCCATGTAGCTGGGCCTACAGGTGCACACCACCATGCCTGGCTCATTTTTGTATTTTTAGCAGAGATGGGGTTTCACCACACTGGCCAGGCTGCTCTCGAACTCCTGACCTCATGATCCGCCTGCCTTGGCCTCCCAAAGTGTTGGGATTACAGGCGTGAGCCACTGCACCCCAGCCTCAATCTTCATTCTTAAAAGATCCCCAGGTAATTTCTATGCACATAAAATCTAAGAAACAATGCTCCAGAATTTTTCTCCACTTATTGTCTTCTGGTTTGATTAGAACCAGATTGTCTCTTGACAGGAAGCTATATAAAACGAATTCATCTGGACTTCATACCTAATGGCATTTGCTTCTCTGTGCAGATTCTCTTTATACATCTCTTCATACAGAGTATCCATGACTGAAAACATTTATTCAATGAATAGTTGCTGAATGCCCATCTTCTGTCAGGCACTATGCTAAGAATGTATGAATGTTGTATACATCATCTCAGCTAATTCTCACAATAACCTTTTGACATTGGTATGACTATTTTTACTTTAAAAGAAATTGAGACTCAAAAAGTTAAGTTACCTTTCTCAAATAACAGAAGTTTGACTAAAGGAACATAGATTTGAAATGAGTTCTGACCAATATTCCAATCTGCTTTAGAACTAGATTGGGGTTCTTCTTGGTGGGGAACTGAGGATGCTAAGACAGTGAATAACAGATAAGCCTTTGCTTCCAAAGAAGTCAAGAGACAGGTACTCTCAAGTTGTTTGTCAACATAGTGATACATGATGCCAGTCACACAGTGCTTCATATACAAAGACATGTATCATTGATGAGTCCAGTGTGACATGTTTTGGCTCACAGCCATTGAACAAACAGCAATTGATCTAGGAGAATATGGAATCATTACATTTTTGATTTTGCTTTCAATGAATGCTTTAATCAACTCAGCTAATTGGAACCCTTAGGAGCTGTCCTCTTTTTAAGCTAAATCTTCAGCATTCCAGGCATAAGTCATCTGGGAAACCATAGGCAAATAAAATAAAAAGTTGGGTCAATGGCTATCACAGGCAACTTCATAACTTGTCAATTCCAGCCACTTTTTTAGGCTGTTAATTTTATCTTACTTATAAGGTTAATTGAATCTGACTTATAAGACCTTACTCTACTCTTAAGGTCTTATAAGAGTAGCAGAAAACAATTTCATCTCTTTTCCTCACATTCAATTTTGTTTTGGATATACTTTATTTTGATTGGATAGGAACTGTTTTGCATAACATTACTTCAGAGTATATATAGGAATATATTAAACATGCACATACCTAAATATCAGGTTAATTTATACTCATCGATATAGAGAAATGGAAGTTTTGCTGCTTAGCACTATGGGAATTCCACTTTTTCATATAAGCAGCCCCACAGTTAGTACATATTCATCCACCAGATATCCCTACCATAGAGCTATTTGAGACTTTGATTATCTAAGTGTGCATCCCATTAAATCTGGACAGACACATCTGATTATCACTACTGTGATTTATGTATTTCTATCACTGGTGTAGGTACAAACCAATGCAACTTGTTTTTCTTCATTAGTCTCTCTGAGGACAATTTCTTAGCTAGATTTTGATATTGATGTCATAAACATTTAGAATCCTCCTCATGCTTGCCTTTGTGTATTAATATTAAATATAATATCTTTTTGGCATACATTTACCAACATAAATGGTTTCAAAGGAAGGATTACTTTGCATTTATATAACTTTGTTTTTCTCACCCACAAAGGTCTAGGCATTATAACCAAACCTGCCAAAATACATAAAATTTATAAAACAGACTAAATAAATGAACCATTGTCTACATTTTACAATTTACACCTTACTTTGAGGCCTTAACTGAAGCACATACTGTTTAAACTTATTTGAAATACCCTACAAAAGAGGTTGAGATATAAAATGAAAATGCTCTGGTTTATTTTTGTAAACTCAAAATGAGAGTTAAATGTTTATATTTGTATTCCCCCATTTATCTTTCTTAACAAATGTAACTTTAAGAAAATCTTTTCATAACTTACTATTCTAATAAACTTAAACATGGATTTTGACATTTTAAAGTCACCCCCTATATGTTCCCTTCTTTTTCCTATTTTCATGAATGCCACTACACTCTCATGAGCTCTCCCAAACTATTCCTTTTTATTCTACTGTGTCTCTTATTATCAGGATAAGAGACTAAAACATCTGCTTGAGGTAATTACCATAAAAATTCATGAAGACTACCATAGAAACACAAAATTAGAATTGAGATCAGTGGATAGCCTTTTTTTCCTTGGTAAAACTATATACTGAAAGTTTATTGCATTTATTGTGTTAGAGCCTAAATAAAACATAGAAGATAAACCATGGTTTATCAAGGTTTTTATACTTTCAGTGTTTCAATGGTTTAGGAATTGAGCTAAGAATGCAAAAATTAATACATTAAACATATAATCAACTGCATTTTAATGCAAAGCATACACATATTTGTATTAGTCCATTTCATGCTGCTAATCAAGACATACCCAAGACTGGGTAATTTATAAAGAAAAAGAGGTTTAATGGACTCACAGTTCCACATGACTGCAAAGGTATCACAATCATGGTGGAAGGCAAAGGAGAAGGAAAGGCATGGCTTACATGGTGGCAGGAAAGAGAGCTTATGCAGGGGAACTCCCATTGAAAAAACTACCAGATCTCATGAGACGTATTCACTACCATGACAACAGAATGGGGGAGACTGACATCATTATTTAATCATCTCTACCTGGCCCACCCTTGACATGTGGGGATTATTACAATTCAAGGTGAGATGTGGGTAGTGACACAGCCAAACTATATCAATGTTCTGCCTATTCTCTAAATGCCTCTTGAATTATCCTGATTTTTTAAAAAATCATAGAAATGTCTACCTTTTATGGTTAACAGTCACAATAGTGCTATGTGCAAAGCACCTCCCCTCTAAAACTGAAACTCATCAACATAATGGAATTGAAAGCAGGTAAGCAGAAAGGAGAAACTGAAGCAGAGAGAGACCAGACAAAGAGTCAAGATTAAAAAGCACATTTAGAGAGATCCTATGATTGTAATTTTGAGATTTGATTTCTCTTGCCAGATCTATACAAAATCCAGAGTAACTCCGATAATTATTACTGAGATTTTGATATGCTTTGTGTTCTTCAGAAATTATCTTAAAAATTCATATTGACTTTTGATAGTGATAGTCTTTATTTATATATTTGTTGATAACCATAAAAGTTTACAAAAGAATTAAAGAGGGGAAAAATGGAGTCTCATATTTGCATGGACCTTTCTAGAAAACATTTTCATATAACCATCTTACCTGAACTCCCTAACAATCATAAGGTATGTAGGTTCACAATCACCCTCAGCTTACTGAAGATGACCCATGAATTGAGACTTATGCCTCTTTCTTCACTCTCCTTCTCAAAATGAAGCTACATATTGCTTCATTTTAAACGGAAAGTTACCAAGTCAATTTTAATCCCTGCATTATTTTTGCTGCCATATCCAGGTAGTGAGCCTGATTTTTAAAATCTCGAATCCATTTTCTCTTCCAAATCATTGCACACTTTTCCCTGGGATTCTGTTGTATCTCATTTACCTTGTATCCCAAGGGTGTATTTCTAAAATGTCAGTCTGAATAGTATAGTCTCTCCAATATATATTAGCTAAAACCCAACTTCCTTACCAGAACAAAGAAAATCAAAATCTGTCATTGCCTCATGTTTTCCGTACATTCTATCCGCAGAAAGCTTTCATTTTTCCATGAACTGACATGCTGCTTTTTCACTCCTCTGACATTTGCAAACACTATTCTTCATGTCTGGTGTCCCCATCTCTCGCTGTTTTCCTTGAGGACTCGGTTTTCTTCCTCTGTGAACTTTGACTCTCTCAAATTCCCCAGATGGAGTTGCGTTCTGCCCTCTCTGCTCCCATAGCATTGCAGACATAACACTTTTAAAACTTTTTCTCATTCCCTGTTTACTCACCTTTACTTCCATTAACCTATGAGAACCTTCTGGTCAGAGAGTTTGTCTTATCAAATATCTTTATATCTGAAGTCCTTGGTGTAGTCACTGTTATTTTAGTGTTTCACAGTAAATATTTGTTGGATGAGGGGAAAAAGTGAACCTAAAACACCAGAACATATATTGCTTTTCTGCAAAAGAAAAAAAGCACTGGTGTTTATACATTTCTGATTGTTAGCTTACTAGAACCTAACCAAGAAGGCCTTGAAATTCACTTCAGCTTGATTAAGCATTAGGCAGGTTTCTTCCTGACTATAGGCCCCTGACCTCTTTTTTCTTAAAGGACTTATTTTAGAACACTTGCAATTGTAAATTCTTTCTCTGCCCTTTTGTAATATATGCAAATCTTCTCTCAACCTCTTGCCAGTTTTGCAAACCAGGAATTATCTTTCTCAAGGAAATATGAACCAGGTCTTTGAAATTTTAACATTGAAGGAAATAGTGCTCTGAGCTCCCAGTCTCTGTAGGAGCGTAGGTACCTGACATCTATAGGCATTAATTGGCAAACACAGATGGCCTAATCATAGAGA
Source organism: Papio anubis (assembly GCF_008728515.1). NCBI lineage: Eukaryota > Metazoa > Chordata > Mammalia > Primates > Cercopithecidae > Papio > Papio anubis. Next base: position 81,487,436 of record NC_044979.1, read on the forward strand.
AAAGAATTTGCAAACTCAGGAATTATCCAATATGCTTGGCATATCCCACTGTTCACCCCACCACCTAATGTCCTCTAGTATTTTTTCACTAGGTCACTCCAGTATTTAAAAACATTCCTGCAAGAGTTGAGTTCAATATTCTCCTACTTTAATAATCTCAAATATACTTTACTTCGCTAGTTTAGCTTTGTCTGGTACAACTTTAACCTTGACAAACCCTTGATATTCAATTTATAATGATATATTATCTTTAGGCTTCTCTTTTTTTCCCCACATATATATTTACCTATTGATTTTCAAATATCTTTAAGAAACCTGGGGGTCTTCACATTATGATACAATTATTTTCAAAGATTTATCATTTTCAAAACTCTTTTTATTCACAATAAGTTTTCCTATGTTTCCACTAAGCTCTCTTCCTTGTCACTTTTTAAAATCTCAAGTTTCTGTTCATATATTTGTGTTCATATTTTTCCTTCATGACCCTAGCAAAATGAATAGGTGATGCTGGGGTAAAAGGCCGTCCTCCTCCTTCTGATAGCATCCACTTCCCAGGCCAGGCTTTGATGTAATCAATAATATCACATTTAACTTCATTCTGGAGACAGAACCCATTTTAACAAAGTGCAGTAAATAACATGACTTTTAAATGCATGATGAAAACTTAGGGCTAAATCCAACCATAACTGTGCATTTTCTTATTTCATTGAATTTAACTCACCAATGATACAAGTTGCCTACTTAGTGAGCAGGGCATTAGGGCAACAATTTATTATTATTATAATTATTATTATTATTATTATTATTATACTTTAAGTTCTAGGGTACATGTGCATAACGTGCAGGTTTGTTACATATGTATACTTGTGCCATGTTGCTGTGCTGCACCCATCAACTCGTCAGCACCCATCAACTCATCATTTACATCAGGTATAACTCCCAATGCAATCTCTCCCCCCTCCCCATGATAGGCCCTGGAGTGTGATGTTCCCCTTCCCGAGTCCAGGTGATCTCATTGCTCAGTTCCCACCTATGAGTGAGAACATGCGGTGTTTGGTTTTCTGTTCTTGTGATAGTTTGCTAAGAATGATGGTTTCCAGCTGCATCCATGTCCCTACAAAGGACACAAACTCATCCTTTTTTATGGCTGCATAGTATTCCATGGTGTATATGTGCCACATTTTCTTAATCCAATCTGTCACTGATGGACATTTGGGTTGATTCCAAGTCTTTGCTATTGTGAATAGTGCCGCAATAAACATACGTGTGCATGTGTCTTTATAGCAGCATGATTTATAATCTTTTGGGTATATATCCAGTAATGGGATGGCTGGGTCATATGGTACATCTAGTTCTAGATCTTTGAGGAATCGCCATACTGTTTTCCATAATGGTTGAACTAGTTTACAATCCCACCAACAGTGTAAAAGTGTTCCTATTTCTCCACATCCTCTCCCGCATTGTGGTTTTGATTTGCATTTCTCTGATGGCCAGTGATGATGAGCATTTTTTCATGTGTCTGTTGGCTGTATGAATGTCTTCTTTTGAGAAATGTCTGTTCATATCCTTTGCCCACTTTTTGATGGGGTTGTTTGTTTTTTTCTTGTAAATTTGTTTGAGTTCTTTGTAGGTTCTGGATATTAGCACTTTGTCAGATGAGTAGATTGCAAAAATGTTCTCCCATTCTGTAGGTTGCCTGTTCACTCTGATGGTAGTTTCTTTGGCTGTGCAGAAGCTCTTTAGTTTAATGAGATCCCATTTGTCAATTTTGGCTTTTGCTGCCGTTGCTTTTGGTGTTTTAGACATGAAGTCTTTGCCCATGCCTATGTCCTAAATGGTACTACCTAGGTTTTCTTCTAGGATTTTTATGGTATTAGGTCTAACATTTAAGTCTCTAATCCATCTTGAATTAATTTTCGTATAAGGAGTAAGGAAAGGATCCAGTTTCAGCTTTCTACTTATGGCTAGCCAATTTTCCCAGCACCATTTATTAAATAGGGAATCCTTTCCCCATTTCTTGTTTTTCTCAGGTTTGTCAAAGATCAGATGGCTGTAGATGTGTGGTATTATTTCTGAGGACTCTGTTCTGTTCCATTGGTCTATATCTCTGTTTTGGTACCAGTACCATGCTGTTTTGGTTACTGTAGCCTTGTAGTATAGTTTGAAGTCAGGTAGCGTGATGCCTCCAGCTTTGTTCTTTTGACTTAGGATTGTCTTGGAGATGCGGGCTCTTTTTTGGTTCCATATGAACTTTAAAGCAGTTTTTTCCAATTCTGTGAAGAAACTCATTGGTAGCTTGATGGGGGGCATTGAATCTATAAATAACCTTGGGCAGTATGGCCATTTTCATGATATTGATTCTTCCTATCCATGAGCATGGTATGTTCTTCCATTTGTTTGTGTCCTCTTTTATTTCACTGAGGAGTGGTTTGTAGTTCTCCTTGAAGAGGTCCTTTACATCCCTTGTAAGTTGGATTCCTAGGTATTTTATTCTCTTTGAAGCAATTGTGAATGGAAGTTCATTCCTGATTTGGCTCTCTGTTTGTCTGTTACTAGTGTATAAGAATGCTTGTGATTTTTGCACATTAATTTTGTATCCCGAGACTTTGCTGAAGTTGCTTATCAGCTTAAGGAGATTTTGGGCTGAGACAATGGGGTTTTCTAAATATACAATCATGTCATCTGCAAAGAGGGACAATTTGACTTCTTCTTTTCCTAACTGAATACCCTTGATTTCTTTCGCTTGCCTGATTGCCCTAGCCAGAACTTCCAACACTATGTTGAATAGGAGTGGTGAGAGAGGGCATCCCTGTCTTGTGCCAGTTTTCAAAGGGAATTTTTCCAGTTTTTGCCCATTCAGTATGATATTGGCTGTGGGTTTGTCATAAATAGCTCTTATTATTTTGAGGTACGTTCCATCAATACCGAATTTATTGAGCGTTTTTAGCATGAAGGGCTGTTGAATTTTGTCAAAAGCCTTTTCTGCATCTATTGAGATAATCATGTGGTTCTTGTCTTTGGTTCTGTTTATATGCTGGATTACATTTATTGATTTGTGAATGTTGAACCAGCCTTGCATCCCAGGGATGAAGCCCACTTGATCATGGTGGATAAGCTTTTTGATGTGTTGCTGAATCCGGTTTGCCAGTATTTTATTGAGGATTTTTGCATCGATGTTCATCAGGGATATTGGTCTAAAATTCTCTTTTTTTGTTGTGTCTCTGCCAGGCTTTGGTATCAGGATGATGTTGGCCTCACAAAATGAGTTAGGGAGGATTCCCTCTTTTTCTATTGATTGGAATAGTTTCAGAAGGAATGGTACCAACTCCTCCTTGTACCTCTGGTAGAATTCAGCTGTGAATCCATCTGGTCCTGGATTTTTTTGGTTGGTAGGCTATTAATTATTGCCTCAATTTCAGAGCCTGCTATTGGTCTATTCAGGGATTCAACTTCTTCCTGGTTTAGTCTTGGAAGAGTGTAAGTGTCCAGGAAATTATCCATTTCTTCTAGATTTTCCAGTTTATTTGCGTAGACGTGTTTAAAGTATTCTCGGATGGTAGTTTGTATTTCTGTGGGCCGGTGGTGATATCCCCTTTATCATTTTTAATTGCGTCGATTTGATTCTTCTCTCTTTTCTTCTTTATTAGTCTTGCTAGTGGTCTGTCAATTTTGTTGATCTTTTCAAAAAACCAACTCCTGGATTCATTGATTTTTTGGAGGGTTTTTTGTGTCTCTATCTCCTTCAGTTCTGCTCTGATCTTAGTTATTTCTTGCCTTCTGCTTGCTTTTGAATGTGTTTGCTCTTGCTTCTCTAGTTCTTTTAAATGCGATGTTAGAGTGTCAATTTTAGATCTTTCCTGCTTTCTCTTGTGGGCATTTAGTGCTATAAATTTCCCTCTACACACTGCTTTAAATGTGTCCCAGAGATTCTGGTATGTTGTATCTTTGTTCTCATTGGTTTCAAAGAACATCTTTATTTCTGCCTTCATTTCGTTATGTACCCAGTAGTCATTCAGGAGCAGGTTGTTCAGTTTCCATGTAGTTGAGCGGTTTTGATTGAGTTTCTTAGTCCTGAGTTCTAGTTTGATTGCACTGTGGTCTGAGAGACAGTTTGTTATAATTTCTGTTCTTGTACATTTGCTGAGGAGTGCTTTACTTCCAATTACATGGTCAATTTTGGAGTAAGTACGATGTGGTGCTGAGAAGAATGTATATTGTGTTGATTTGGGGTGGAGAGTTCTATAGATGTCTATTAGGTCTGCTTGCTGCAGAGATGAGTTCAATTCCTGGATATCCTTTACTTTCTGTCTCGTTGATCTGTCTAATGTTGACAGTGGAGTGTTGAAGTCTCCCATTATTATTGTATGGGAGTCTAAGTCTCTTTGTAAGTCTCTAAGGACTTGCTTTATGAATCTGGGTGCTCCTGTATTGGGTGCATATATGTTTAGCATAGTTAACTCTTCCTGATGAATTGATCCCTTTACCATTACATAATGGCCTTCTTTTTCTCTTTGATCTTTGATGGTTTAAAGTCTGTTTTATCAGAGACTAGGATTGCAACCCCCGCTTTTTTTTGTTCTCCATTTGCTTGGTAAATCTTCCTCCATCCCTTTATTTTGAGCCTATGTATGTCTCTGTGTGTGAGATGGGTCTCCTGAATACAGCAGACTGATGGGTCTTGACTCTTTATCCAGTTTGCCAGTCTGTGTCTTTTCATTGGAGCATTTAGTCCATTTACATTTAAGGTTAATATTGTTATGTGTGAACTTGATCCTGCCATTATGATATTAACTGGTTATTTTGCTCGTTAATTGATGCAGTTTCTTCCTAGCCTCGATGGTCTTTACATTTTGGCATGTTTTTGCAATGGCTGGTACCAGTTGTTCCTTTCCATGTTGAGTGCTTCCTTCAGGGTCTCTTGTAAGGCAGGCCTAGTGGTGACAAAATCTCTAAGCATTTGCTTATCTGTAAAGGATTTTATTTCTCCTTCACTTATGAAACTTAGTTTGGCTGGATATGAAATTCTGGGTTGAAAATTCTTTTCTTTAAGAATGTTGAATATTGGCCCCCACTCTCTTCTGGCTTGGAGAGTTTCTGCCGAGAGATCTGCTGTTAGTCTGATGGGCTTCCCTTTGTGGGTAACCTGACCTTTCTCTCTGGCTGCCCTTAAGATTTTTTCCTTCATTTCAACTTTGGTGAATCTGGCAATTATGTGTCTTGGAGTTGCTCTTCTCGAGGAGTATCTTTGTGGCGTTCTCTGTATTTCCTGGATTTGAATGTTGGCCTGCCCTACTAGGTTGGGGAAGTTCTCCTGGATGATATCCTGAAGAGTGTTTTCCAACTTGGTTCCATTTTCCCCCTCACTTTCAGGCACCCCAATCAGACGTAGATTTGGTCTTTTTACATAATCCCATACTTCTTGCAGGCTTTGTTCATTTCTTTTTCTTTTTTCTTTTGGTTTCTCTTCTCGCTTCATTTCATTCATTTGATCCTTAATCGCTGATACTCTTTCTTCCAGTTGATCGAGTTGGTTACTGAAGCTTGTGCATTTGTCACGTATTTCTCGTGTCATGGTTTTCATCTCTTTCATTTCGTTTATGACCTTCTCTGCATTAATTAGTCTAGCCGTCAATTCTTCCACTTTTTTTTCAAGATTTTTAGTTTCTTTGCGCTGGGTACGTAATTCCTCCTTTAGCTCTGAGAAATTTGATGGACTGAAGCCTTCTTCTCTCATCTCGTCAAAGTCATTCTCCGTCCAGCTTTGATCCGTTGCTGGCGATGAGCTGCGCTCCTTTGCCGGGGGAGATGCGCTCTTAGTTTTTGAATTTCCAGCTTTTCTGCCCTGCTTTTTCCCCATCTTTGTGGTTTTATCTGCCTCTGGTCTTTGATGATGGTGATGTACTGATGGGGTTTTGGTGTAGGTGTCCTTCCTGTTTGATAGTTTTCCTTCTAACAGTCAGGACCCTCAGCTGTAGGTCTGTTGGAGATTGCTTGAGGTCCACTCCAGACCCTGTTTGCCTGGGTATCAGCAGCAGAGGCTGCAGAAGATAGAATATTGCTGAACAGCAAGTGTACCTGTCTGATTCTTGCTTTGGAAGCTTCCCCTCAGAGGTGTACTCCACCCTGTGAGGTGTGGGATGTCAGACTACCCCTAGTAGGGGATGTCTCCCAGTTAGGCTACTCAGGGGTCAGGGACCCACTTGAACAGTCTGTCCCTTCTCAGATCTCAACCTCCGTGTTGGGAGATCCACTGCTCTCTTCAAAGCTGTCAGACAGAGTCGTTCGCATCTGCAGAGGTTTCTGCTGCTTTTGCTGTTGTTTAGTTGTGCCCTGTCCCCAGAGGTGGTGTCTACAGAGACAGGCAGGTTTCCTTGAGCTGCTGTGAGCTCCACCCAGTTCGAGCTTCCCAGCGGCTTTGTTTACCTACTTAAGCCTCAGCAATGGTGGGCGCCCGTCCCCCAGCCTTGCTGCTGCCTTGCAGTTAGATCGCAGACTGCTGTGCTAGCAATGAGGGAGGCTCCGTGGGCGTGGCACCCTCCCGGCCAGGTGTGGGGTACAATCTCCTGGTATGCCAGTTTGCTTAAAGCACAGTATTGGGGTGGGAGTTACCCGATTTTCCAGGTGTTGTGTGTCTCAGTTCCCCTGGCTAGGAAAAGGGATTCCCTTTCCCCTTGCACTTCCCAGGTGAGGCGATGCCTCGCCCTGCTTCAGCTCTCACTGGTCGGGCTGCAGCAGCTGACCAGCACGGATTATCCGGCACTCCCTAATGAGATGAACCCAGTACCTCAGTTGCAAATGCAGAAATCACCAGTCTTCTGTGTCGCTGGCACTGGGAGTTGGAGACTGGAGCTGTTCCTATTTGGCCATCTTGCTCTGCCCCCCCCAGGGCAACAATTTTTATTAAAACATCTATGACTTCCCTTCCTAATAACTCTGGTTAAGGATTTCACTTGAGGTTAGGCAGAAAAAAAGGATATGTTTGTACTCTGTAAGCTTTGAGAAGAGAATCACGACTTCTGCTCCTGTTTAACGCCAACTGTCATGGTACATATGCATGTTCTCTGAGTGTGTAATATGAGTATAACTGAATGCACATGTATTTTGAATAAAGATGTGATAAATATTTTATTCCTTTTTTCCCCAGAGTTATTTATTTTGTATCTTCATTCTTGAATAGTTCTTTCTTGTGATTTCATTCCTCTCAGTTCTTTTTAAGCTTGAAATGACCTAAAATGTTAGTTTTCATATACTCCAAATTTAGTTTTTCAGTAAGTAGCTCAAGTTCTGGCTTTTCACTTACCAATAATATGCCCTTGAGCAGATTATTTAACTATTCTAAAACTTACTTAATGGAAGCTAATAATAGTACCTATGGTATCGCTATACATATTAACTGAGAAAATTTTTTACTGGCACATAAAGATTGTCCAATATGACAGTAGCATAAGGCTATTTTCATCACCTGTGGAGGAGTTGACCATCCCTCCCCTACTACTATGGAAATGGATCTGCTCCATTCTAAACCCCACTGTGTTCCAGTTCACTTGATTTGCTTTACTTATTCATTTTTTCCCTAATTTTGCTTATGTGTGGACTTATGGAAAGTTACAGGTATATAGATTGTACCAGACTCAGAGTATAATCTTCATCCTTCAGTAATTTTGCGTTTTTACTTTTGTTAAAGTGCTAAGGTTGTGAAGATATCCAGAAATCCTAGGAAAAGCTAATTTATGTAATTTTGATTGTTAAATTTTTATAGTCCATATTTTATAAATTATTTAGAGCTGGGTTGTAAATATCTTTGGGCTTCAATTAAAATTTGGACTGAAAGTTATACTACACAATATTTAGCTCACAGTGCTCAGCAGAAGTACTAAGACACATGGCATTCTATAAAGTTCCGTCAGTCCCCTTTCTTCCTGTGGACTGCATAATTAACATGAACTTTCAAAAACTGTACTTTCAACAGCTATACATAGCTACTTTCAGTCATTGAATCTTCTCAGGCATCTTCTAGCAGGAAGAAAAACAAACGTTTTCTGGAAGAACTACAATACAGTTACATTGAGCTACATTAGAGTAGTTAGTGAGAGGAATTATGCTACTACATAAGATAAATTACATATTATAGTCATTTGAAGAGTTAATCAATACAATCACCCAAATAGTCACATTTATCAGAATCTATTGGCTTAATTAATTTAAGAGCTTACATAAAGAGATGGTTCCACATCAAGTGCTTCAGTAGAATTCCATTTACTCTGGGATGAAATACAGCTCCTGTGTTGAGTTGATCTCTCCAGCTTTGCCTTCCATCGCACTAAGGCAGCTTGTAGGTTCTAATCTCAAGTCAGTCCCTCGTGGAGCCTTGCAATGCTCTTTGTGGGTGAGCCCTTTGAGTGGCTTTTTCTTTCTTCCTTTCTAAAGTCTTGGTTATCTCACATTTTTTTCTCTGAGGGATCCTCACACTTCCAATCTGTCCTGCAAATTATCAGCCAAATAGCCTGCCAGTCGCACTGCTGTGACTACATTACACCCTCTAATGATTCCCCGTGGTTCTCCTGATCAAGCATGCATTCATATCTGTTGTGTTTTAAAGACATTCTGCCATCTGCCCCCACTTGACACACCTTGCCTAGCAAGTCCACTTTCTATCCTCTGAGTATATTTGCAACCAGAAAAGGTGCAAAAGATCACATGGCCTGGAAGAGGATGACTCTGTGCCTTTATCAACTCTTAAGGACTAGGTTAAAAATCAACTTCAATTTGTAAATTTTCTAGCTTAAAACAATGATTACTGCCTCTCTTTCTGTACTCCTACTGCTTGGGATTTCTTTCAGACTCAAAAATAAAAAGGAAATACAGTTATCCCATATATTCCACAGATAGTTACTACAAGATCACAGTGTGCCAACAAGTCTACTGGGTAATGGGAAAATTATGAAATAGTTTAAATATAACTATACTTGACTTTGGAATCTTGCCAGGATGAGTAAGACCAAATGACTTAGACATTCTATATTTATCACATGAAAACATGCACCAGTAAACACAGTGTAAAATTTTGACTCACTGATGGAGATTGTGGATTGATGAAGTGACTAGAAAATGGCACAGTTCATAAAGGAAAACATTTTTAAGGCAGTGAAATCTGAACAATATTTGGAGAGAATAGAAGCTAAGTGCTTGCAAATGAGGAAGAGAGAGCAATATAAATATAGGAGATTGGTCTGTGGGGGAAGGCTTTGAAGCAGAATCTAATTCAAAGAATTAATCATCACCATTGAATTTTCCAAGACCTCCCACTCTGTCCTCTATGACCCCCATGTATAAACACAAAAAGTATGAACCATAAAGACTAGCCTAAGGCCTACAGCTGAGTAAATCACAGTCTGACCCTTTAATCTTCATAGTTATCTGCTAGGAAACCACAAGAAAAGAATCATAGGGAAACTGAAATTTCAGCAATGGAGGAAGTGCTCTATGAGTTGGACAGAAGTAGCTGTCTTCCACACTGGGAACCACACATGTGTTAGGAACTCCCAACCCATTTCATCAACAGTTAGCATTTGTGAAAAGTTGCTCAGGGCTGTCTCAGTGTTATTAACAATTAAAAGAATTTGTAATAAAATGTATATAGCTGATATAGAAAGCATCATTAGCTTGGCAATTGAGAAAGAGTCTATTAATCAAACCAAATCAAACCATGATTAAAAAGTATTTGCAGAAAACAAGGCAGAGAGTTCTACAAAATGTTCATATCTGACCTGATAAAAAGTTGGTGAGTTTGGGATGGGCCAAGATGGAACTCCGGGACCAGTCAACATATGTTGAAATTAAAGAACAATGAGAACAAGGATCTTGAAAAAGATAGAAGAATTAAGTCTAACTCACACGTTTCAAGCCTGATGGGAAGTTTTGAAAAATCCTATCTTCAGGTTCCATCAGAGAACTACTCAATTGGATGGACGGGGAAGATATTAGGGTTATTCATTTTTAAAGGTCCCTAAATGCTTCTGATGCATTAGTATTTGGGAACTACTGTGTCTGCTCATTCCTGTTTAAACTCCAATATGTAAGAAGAAAGAGTTGATGGTTCAAGCCAAATTCTCCTAGTCATATTTGTAACTTGAATTTACACATAGTTATTTAATCGAAGGTAAATAATATTGGCCGATTGTACCATTTTAATTTATCTCAAATAGTTCTTTTTTGTTGTTCATCTCATGCTCTGAGTTGAAGCAATTATTTAAGTATTTTAAAGATCCATAAGTAAACCAGACTGGACTCTTCTTTGTTTCATGGTCATCTATGAACAGACAAGGTAGTTTTATAGTAATGGTAGCCTAATAGAGACCTTTGAGGGTAACATCATCCAGTTTATAAGGTATTTTGATAAGTGTTAGGAGGACTATTTAATTACGATTCAATAAAATACAATTGCTGCTCTGAAGAAACACACACACATACACACACACACACACAGATTTTCACCAATACACACTTAGTATAATTTTACCTAAAATCTAAAAGCAGGTATAGATAAACATTAGTGGGAATTTTGCTCCTATAGGAGGAAGAAAATTGTCTCTAAAATTAAAACATAATTAGGCTAAAGATATTATACAATTTTCTGATGCCAATATGGTGCCAAGAGTCACTTGATGTGTGCTGGTTTGCATGGATAAAGGCATACTGAGTTTTAAAAACAAAACCAATTGGTCACGGCATCTCTTCTGATTGGTCAGTGCCTATGCCTTTGTCACTAAATACTTTGTTAAATACTATAAATAAAACTTCTGGGTGTAATCAACCATTTCTTTATAAGTCCTCCTCTCTTAATTCCCACTGTTTCTACTATAATTTCAAAACAAAACAAAAACTGCAAAAATCCCCAAATGACAGGATTGAACTCAAGAGACTCAAACCTCTCTCCAATCTAAATCGGCCTATGACTGAAATTCCAGGTAAAATAATCTAACATTCTTTTACAATGTTGCTTTACTGTTTAAAAATCTATTAGTTATACATTGATTATTACACCCAGGGATTAAAGGAAAGAAAAGAATACTTATGAATAGCTACTGTGTTCAAGCATGATAATATGGCAATTCAAGTAGGAAATAAAACCACATTTTACAGCATTTGGAATAGAGAAACAAAAAGAATTCTTTTCTCTTTGCCTGAAGTTACCAGCTATTTAGTGGCAAAGGCAGCATTTCCAGCCCATATTCCCAGACTCCAAAGTCTATGTTCTCTACATCATAATATGATAACTTCCCGGCACAAGCATTCTAATAGGTACTTCATAAAAGCTGGTAAAATAAATAAGCTTACCTTTTACCTAAATCTTTACAAAACAGCATGTTCTAAAATATACTTTTTATTTCAGAGATAATCTATGCTTAAAATGTATTAATTCTATGTAGCATATTAAAATTCAGAAATAATCAAAAGTATGAGTTTGGGAAATGAAATTGCAGTACAAAGAAGACTTTTCATAAATGGATGTTTAGTATCTTTGGGGGTTTATTCTGCTGTGCAGTGTAATTGTTTTTGACATTTCAGTAATGCTTTTATGGGCAAATTGACCTTTGATGCATTTCTTTTTTCAAACTTGTAGCTTGATGAATTGCAGGAAACATTATATTCACTAGAAAAGTTTTAAAAGTCTAGCTTACAAATCACTGCTTATTGAGATGAAATTTCATCTGATTTATAATTTAACCTTTATTTAAAAATATTTAACATCCTGTATGTATGTGCTGTTTTATATCATAGTTTTATAAATTGTGGATCAGAACAAATGCAACAACTAGGTAAACTTTAGAAGACTCTTGGCCATAGGTGCTTATGATAAAAATGTTAAAAATAATATGATGGATAAGCAAATAAAGAAAGAAGAGAAATAAACAGCACGTATACATGAATGCTTTTGCCAATGATCAGCTAGGATACTAAGGAAATTATTACTACATTCACTTACAAACTGACACTTTTATCTCCCAATTCTGTAGTAGCTGGTGAACAGTTTCAACGAAGATAACATAAAATCAATTTGAAGATTTTCTATTGTAAAACTATATCTTCTAGCATTGTATGCCAAGATACTGCTCTCTAGAAGCCATTACAAAATCAAAACCACGATTGAACTAGAAAAATCTTAAAAAGGGTTTGGCTTATGGGCACATGTTAAAGATGGAATAGAGGCTGCCTATGTGATCAAACAAGGACAGAAGATGCAGGCAGAATGAGTTTCATAGATAATGTGCTAAGACTTTTGAAGTCTTTACCCTGAGGGTAAGAATAATAAGCTACTTTGCTTGGGTTTGGATGGGCTTACAAAGCCGGGGGAAAAATGGATGAGATGAAATACACAGAATCAAAATAACAGGGGATTTGGAGAGTTAAGATTTTTAGACAAGTTAAGTTACTGGGAAGTCAATGGAAAGAATACTAATAGAGACCCAAATGGGAGATTCTTGTCAGCTAGTCTTCTAATAACATGAATTTTTAAAGTGATATATTCTACAGAATCAGAAGTATGCAGAAATGCTATGCTTGTACGTGACTATAATGTTCCTGAATTCTAGTCTGAAAGTCATGAATGTAAAATCATAACATGGAACTAATAATTGCTGACTTTTATTGTGCATTATTATGTGCCAGGCATTAAGTGTTTTACAGGATTTAGCTGATATAATTTTCCAACAACTCTATGAGGTATACATTGATTATTATACCCATATTACAGAGAAATAAAACTAACCATGGAAGTTAATTAATGTCCCCAACTTTATACTCTGCTGTCCCCACTTAGTGTGAGAGACTTGCTTAATTTGTCTTCTCTTGTGATTTTTCAATAGTACACTGTTGTGTGTGGAAAGAAAATATGCGAGAGGTGATCTAGTTTAAGAATTAGGAAATGAGGCCCATAGTACAGAATACACTTGCCCAAGGTTACACAAGTTGATGATGGAGTTGGGTATTCAGTGACCATATGGCCTGGGGTTTAGGGCTGAAACATTTGTAATTTTTTTCCTGTGTGAGGCCAAATTATTGTTACAGAGATTACAGATATTCCTCCACAGCATTGTGTTCAACTATCTAATGTACCAAGGAACACAAATAAATTACACTTCTTCCAAGGGCCAGGAGCCTGTGGTTATGTAAGCTGCTTACACTAATTTTTAGAAGCGGGAAATATTATCTCACTTCTACAAGTGAGGAAACTATACAGATGAAATACAAAAGCAGCGAATTTCACTTGAATATGCAAAATATACAGTGAAGTGTTCTTGAAGCAAAATAAAACAAATGAAAACATTTAGTCAACCAAGTGTAGAACCAAAGTCAACAATCATTGAATGTAGGTAAATAAAGACAATGAGGCTAAAAAGTTGTGAGACTTTATTAGAGCAGACAACATAGATATCATGAATTCAGAAATTAAACTATCCAACATAAATCAATGTATTAGTCCATTCTCACATTACTATAAGGAGATACCCGAGACTGGGTAATTTATAAAGGAAAGAGGTTTAATTCACTTACAGTTCAGAATGGCTGGGGAGGCCTCAGGAAACTTATAATCATGGTGGAAGGGGAAGCAAACACATCCTTCTTCACATGGTGGCAGGAAGGAGAACAAGAGCTGAGTGAAGGGGGAAGACCTTAGAAAACCATCAGATCTTGAGAACTTACTCACTATAACGAGAATAGCATGAGGGAAACTGCCCCTATGATTCAATTACCTCTCACCAGGTCCCTTTCACAATGTGTGGGGATTATGGGAACTACAATTCAAAATGAGATTTGGTTGAGGACAGAACCAAAACATATCAATCAATAAGATAATAGACATATGTCTGTTGAGACAGGCCAGATATTTTGGTGCATCTGTCAAATATAAAACTAATGGTATTGATAAAAATGTACCTCATTACATTTCTTCAGGGGGCATTAGGAATAAGATAATTTATAATTATCTTATAATTATACTTATAATAATACTTTCCCGAGAAAGTAGTTCAAACAAAGCCAATTACCAATCCAAAGTAGTTTCAAAGATATGGAAAACACTGGTCATTTTTTGGTAAATACATTTTTTGGTAGTATAATGTACTGCCAATAATCTCTAATACATAATAGAACTTTCCACTTGGAAAATGTTTATCTTAAGAATAACTGTTGACTAGTAGCCAAGATGGCTGACTAGAAGCAGCTAGTATGCTAGGAGCTGTGGTTCTCAGGGAGAGGAACAGAAGGGGCAAGTAAATACAACACCTTGCACTGAAACATCCAGGTACTTACATTGGGATTAAACAAGGAAACAACAAAGAAAAACAAGACAAGACAATGGCTCACCTGGGAGCAACATGGAGCCAGGGGACCATACCCTGCCCAGGGAAGCAGTGAGTGAACGAACAATCCCAGGAAACCATGCTTCCCCCGCAGATCTTTGCAACCCTTGGGTCAGTAGATCTCTTTGAGAACCCACTCCACCTTTAGTCTTCAGTATGATACAGCTATGTGGAGTCTTGGCAGAGCAGCCACTCAGACATGTGTGGAGACCCTGGAGACTTAGATACTTGGGCCTTCCTGCAAAAGAAGCTGCAGCTCCAGCAAAATGGGAGGTTAAACTCCTGTACATACCCCTAGATAAGAGACTGAAGCCATGGGGCTGAGCCACAACAGTCCGCAGACCCAACTTTCATGGCACCTCACATGATAAGACCAACTGGCTTGGAATCCCTAAGAAGGAGCTCTGAGAGAGAGGGGCAGGCTGCCATCTTTGCTGTTTGGGTGCCTTGGCCATTCTAGCCTTTAGACTTTGGAGAGTCTAAGCCAAACCTGGGTGAAAGGCATCTCCCAGCACAGTAGAGCTGTGCTACCAAAATGTGGCCAGACTGCTGCTTTAAGCAGGAGCTCAATCCTCTTCCTCCTCACTGGGTGGAACCTCCCAATTGGGACCTCCAGCCACTCCTGCTTGAGCTCTCCAGTTGACAGAGGTCTTAAGTCCCCCTGGGATTGCACTCCCAGAGGGAAGGGTGGGCCACCATCTTTGCTGTTTGGGTGACATAGCTGTTCCAGCCTTTGGCTATCTGCAGTGACCAGGGGCTGAAGTGGACCCCCAGCACGGCACAGCTGCTTTATCAAAACACACCCAGACTGCTTTTTAAAGCAGGTCCTCATCCTATTCCTCCTCACTGGACAGGACCTCCCAACTAGGGTCTCCAAACACTTCATGAAGATGCCTTTGGGTGGCAAAAAGGTCCCTACTTCCCTGGGACAAAGCTCCTAGAGGAAGAGAGAGGCTGCCATCTTTGCTGTTTTACAGTCTTCACTGGTGACACCTCCAGGTTCTGGAAAATCTCAGGTGACTAGGAGCTGAAGCAGGCCCCAAGCATATAGCAGCAGTCCTATGGAAAAGTAGCCAGACTGCTACGTGGGTTCCTGTTCTCATATCTCCCCATTGGGCAGGTCCTCCAAGCCTTGATCTCCAACCACCTCACACTAGAGCTGTCGAGCCAGTACCAACTCAGCAACTCCTTTGTCAGAACCTCCAGGGGCAAATGAAAGCCTCTCTGCCACTGCCTCTGTAGTGGAACAGCCCTTGCCATCCTCAGACTAATGAAGGAGCAAAGACCCTAAATGCCTTATCCACACTTCCAACAAGCTGCAGTTGACCCAAGGAGAGGCAGTCAGTCCAACTCCTGTGGGACCCACACACCTTCCAAGGCTTGTCACCTGACAGGGAACCCCTGGCTTGAGCCCACAGCACAAACCTTCCATCTTGGGCTGATTGCACTGAGCATGATGTGCTGACTGCACTGAGTTGACATGCATCTCTCTGACTCTCAGGAGCCAAGCAAATGACTTGACTACAACCACTAATAAGATGTCTTCTTCTGTTGCCTCTAAGCAGAAGAAGAAATATAAACATCAAGATTTCCCTACAGCTTCAGTGGGCAGCCTAGGAGTGCCAAGTTGTTCTTAACCAGACTCAACTGGCTGGAATGACAGAAACATAATTTGTAATATGAATAGGAACAAAGATATTGAGATTCAGGAGGATGGCAAACCCCAATACAAAGAAAATGAGAATCACAATAAAGCGATACAGGAGCTGAAGGACAGCACAGTCAGTACAAAAAGGAACCTAATGGGTCTGACAGAACTGAATAACACAAGAATGTCACAATGCAATCAAAAGTATTAACAGCAGAATAAAACAACCTGAGAAAAGAATCTCAGAACTTGAAGACTGGTTCTCTGAAATAGGACAGACAAAAATAAAGAACAAATAATAAAAAGGAATAATCAAAACATCTGAGAAGTATGGGATTATGTGAAGAGGCCAAATCTATGAATCGGTGGCATTACTGAAAGGGAGAGGGAGAAAACAAACAACTTGGAAAATATATTTCAGGATACTGTCGATAAAAATTTCCCCAACCTTGCTAGAGAGGCCAACAGTCAAATTCAGGAAATTAAGAGAACTCCTGCAAGATTCTTCACAAGAAGATCATCCATCCCCTAGACACATAATCATCAGATTTTCCAAGGTTGAAATGAAAGAATGTTAAAGGCAGATAGAGAGTAAGAGAAAGTCACCTACAAAGGAATCCCAATCAGGCTAAGAGTGGACCTCTCAGCTGAAACTCTATAAGTCAAAAGAGATTGGGGGACTATATTCAACATTCATAAAGAAAAGAAAAAAACCTTCAACTAAGGCTTTCATATCTAGCCAAACTAAGCTTCCTAAGTGAAAGAGAAATAAGATCACTTTCAGATAAGCAAATGTTGAGGGACTTCATTACCACACAAGATATCTTGAAAGGAGCACTAAATATAGATGGGAAAGACCACTACCAGCTAATACAAAAACACACTTAAACACACAGAGCAGGGTTACTATAAGGCAACCACACAAACAGGCCAACATAATAACCAGCTAACGGCACAATGATAGGGTCAAATCCATACATATTAATACTAACCTTAAATGTAAATGGGCTAAATAACCCCACTTAAAAGGCACAGAGTGACAAGCTGGATAAAAAAGCAAGACCCAAAGGTATGCTGTCTTCAAGAGGCCTGTTTTAGATATAATGATACTTGTAGGCTCAAAATAAAGGGATGGAGAAAAATCTACCAAGCAAATGGAAAAAAGTAAAAAAGAAGGGGCCAGGCACAGTGGCTCACACCTGTAATCACAGCACTTTAGGGGGCTGAGACGGGTGGATCACGAAGTCAGGAGCTCAAGATCAGCCTGGCCAAGATGGTGAAAACCCGTCTCTACTAAAAATACAACAAATTAGCCAGGCATGGTGGTGAGCACCTGTAATCCCAGCTACTTGGGAGGCTGAGGCAGATAATTGCTTGAACCTGGGAGGCGGAGGTTGCAGGGAGGCAGAGGTTGCAGTGAGCCAAGATCCAACCACACACACCCCACCGGGGGGAAAAAGGAAAACACCAAAACCAAAAAAAAAAAAAAAAAAGGAAATAAGGAAAAAAAGGAGTTGCAAACCTAATTTCAGACAAAACAGATTTCAAACCAACAAAGATAAAAAAAAAAAAAAAGACAAGGAAGGGCATTATATAACGGTAAGGAGCTCAATTCAATAAGACCTAGCTATCTTAAATATATATGCACTCATCACAGGAGCACCCAGATTCATAAAGCAAGTTCCTAGAGACCTGTGAAGAGACATGTTGAAGTGGGAGACTTCAACACTCCACTGATAGTATTAGACAGATCATTGAGGCAGAAAATCAACAAAGATATTCAGGACCTAAACTCAGCATTGGACCAAATGGACCTGATAGACTATACAGAAATCTCCATCCAAAAACAACAGAATATACATTCTTCTCATTGCCACATGGCACATACTCTAAAATTGATCACATAATTGGACATAAAACAATCCTCAACAAATGTAAAGGAACCAAAATCATACCAAACATACTCTTGGACCACAGCACAATAAAAATAGAAGTCAACACAATGAAAATTGCTCAAAACCAGACAATTACATAGAAATTAAACAACATGCTCCTGAATGGCTTTTGGGTAAATACTGAAATTAAGGCATAAATCAATAAGTTATTTGAAAATAATGAGAACAAAGATACAACATACCAGAATCTATGGGAAATAGCTAAGGCAGTGTTAAGAGGAAAATCCATAGCACTAAAATGCCCACATCAAAAAGTTAGAAAGAACTTAAATTAGTGATGTAACTTTACAACTGAAAGACTTAGAGAAGCAATTGCAAATAAACCCCACAGCTAGGAGAAAATGAGAAATAACAAAAAAACCAGAGCTGAGCTGGAGGAAATTAAGACACAAAAAACATTCAAAAGGTGAATGAATCCAGGAGTTTTTTTTTTTTTTTTGAAAAAATTAATAAAATAGTTTGACCACTAGCTAGACTAATAGAAAGAAAAGAGAGAAAAACCAAATAAACCCAATTAGAAATGATGAAGGGAATGTTACCACTGACTCCACAGAAATATAAATATAACCATCAGAAATGACTACAAACAACTCTATGCACACAAACTCTAAAACCTAGAAGAGATGGATAAATTCCTGGACACATACACCATCCCAAAACTGAGCCAGAAAAAAAATTGATTCCTTGAAAAAGTCAATAATGAGCTCTGAAATTAAATCAGTAATAAATAGCCTACCAACAACAAGAACAACAAAAAAGCCCAGGAGGACCTAATAGATTCACAGGTGAATTCTACCAGATGTATAAAGAGCCGGAATCATTCCTACAGAAACTCTTCCAAAAGGATGAGGAGGAGGGACTTCTCCCTAACTCATTCTATGAGGCCAGCATCATCTTGACACCCAAACATGGCAGAGACAAAAAACTTCAGGCCAATATCCTTGATGAACATTGATGCAACTGACCTTAGCAAAATACTTGCAAACCAAATCCAGCAGCATGTCAAAAAGCTAAATCACCATGATCAAGTAGGCTTCATCCCCAGGATACAAGGTTGGTTCAACATATGCAAATCAATAAATGTGATTCATCATATAAACAGAACTAATGAAAAAAACAACATGATTATCTCAATAGGTTCAGAAAATTCTTTTGATAAAATTCAACATCCCTTCATCTTAAAAACTCTCAATAATCCAGTTATTGAAGGAACATACCTCAAAATATTAAGAGCTATCTATGATAGACCCACAGCCAACATTATATTGAATGGACAAAAGCTGGAAACATTCCCCTTAAAAACCAACACAAGACAAGGATGCCTTCTCTTACCACTTCAACAGTCTTGGGAGTCCCAGTCAGAGCAATCAGGCAAGAGAAAGAAATAAAGGGCATCCAAATAGGAAGAGAGGAAGTCAAACTATTTCTGTTTGCAGGTGATATGATTCTATGTCTACAAAACCCATAGTCTTAGCCCCAGACCTCCTTCAACTGATAAACAACTTCAGTGAAGTTGTGGGATACAAAACCAATGTACAAAAATCACCAGCATTCCTATACACCACCAACAACCAAATTGAGAACCAAATCAGAAAGGGAATCCCATTCACAATTGCACACACACACAAAAATACCAAGGAATACACCTAACTAGAATGGTGGAAGATCTCACAATAATTACAAAACACTGCTCAAAGAAATCAGAGAAGACACAGACAAATGGAAAAACATCCCATGCTCATGGATAGAAAGAATCAATATCATTGAAATGGCTATAGAGCCCAAAGCAATTTACAGATTCAATGCTATTCCTATCAATCTACAAATAACATTCTTGACATTCTTCATTCTTCTAGAAAAAATTATTTTAAAATTTATATGAAACAAAAAAAGAGTCCAAATAGCCAAGGAAATCCTAAGCAAAAAGAAGAAAGCTGAGGGCATCACATTCCCCTCTTCAAAATATACTATAAAGCTTCAGTGACCAAAACAGCATGGTACTGATTCCAAAACAGGCGCATAGACCAATGGAACAGAATAGAGAGCCCAGAAATAAGGTTGCACCTCTATGACCATCTGATCTTTGACAAAGCTGACAAACACAAGTAATGGGGAAAAGACTTCTGTTCAATAAATGGTGCTGGAATTACTGACTAGCCATATGCAGAAGATTGAAGCTGGAGCCCTTTCTTATGCCATATACAAAAATCAACTCAACATGGATAAAGACTTAAGTGTAAAACCCAAAATTATAAAAACCCTGGAAGACAACCTAGGTAATACCATCTTAGACACAGGAATGGGCAAAGATTTCATGACAAAGATGTCAATTTTCACAATAAAAGCAAAAATTGACAAATGCGATCTAATTAAACTTGAGAGCTTCTGCAAAGAAAAAGAAATTATCAGCAGAGTAAACAAAAAACCTACAGATGGGAGAAAATATTTGCAAACTATGCATCTAACAAAGATCTAAAATTCAGCATCTATAATGAACTTAAACAAATTTACAAAAGAGAAACAAATGACTCCATTAAAAAGTGGGCAAAGGACTTGAGCAGACGCTTCTCAAAAGAAGACATACATGTGTCCAACAAACATATGAAAAAAAGCTCAATATAACTGATCATTAGAGAAATGCAAACCAAAGCCACAGTGAGATACCTCTACACCAGTCAGAATGACTGTTATTAAAATGTCAAAAAAATAACAGATGCTGGCAAGGTTGCAGAGGAAAGCAAATGCTTATACATTGTTGGTGGAAGTGCAAATTAGTTCAACCATTGTGGAAAACAGTATGGCGGTTCCTCAAAGAGCTAAAAGCAAAAGTACCATTTGGTCCAGCAATCCCATTACTGAGTATATACACAGAGGGATATAAAATATTCTACCACAGAGACACATGCACGTGAATGTTCACTGCAGCACTTTTCACAATAGCAAAGACATAGAATCAACATAAATTCCCAACAATGACAGACTGGATAAAGAAAATGTGGTACACATATACCATGGAATATTATGTAGCCATAAAAAAGAACGACATCATGTCTCTTGTGGGAACATGGATAGAGCTGGAGGCTATCATCCTTAGAAAGCTAATGCAGGAATAGAAAACCAAATACCACATGCTCTCACTTATAAGTGGGAGCTAAATGATGAGAGCTTATGAAAACAAAGAAGGAAACAACAGACACTGGGGTCCACTTGATGGTGGAGGGTGGGAGGAAGGAGAGGAGCAGAAAAGTTAACTATGGGGTACTGAGCTTAATACCTGGGTGATGTAATATTATATTTTTGCACCAACCTAATAATATGTACAAGTCTGTGACATGTGTTTGTCTATATAATGAATCATCACATGCATCCCCAAACCTAAAATAAAAATTTTTAAAAAGAATAACTGTCCACTATTATTCTTTTTAAAAATGACACAAACACATGCTAGATATAATCTGGCCTACAAAGTGGGGTTTTCCCTGGAGCTAGCTATATGAAGTAGTCAAGGATGTGGCAGGTAAGATAATAATCTACATGTATTGTAACAAAATTGAATATTTTTGAGAGTTAAACATTCATCTTGGGCCAAATTTTTCATAATTGTGATAATCATTTAGCAAAATTTGAGATTCAACTCAGTAAATCAATTCCACCATCCATTTACCTGATATATTTGCAAGAACCATTTTCTTCTGGATTGCTTAAAATGAAAGGGCAACTAATTCCTTTTTTGTGTGTGTTTATTTGTAAATTTTAGTTGTATGTATTATTAAACTGACAAAAATTAAAAAGAGATTTGAAAATATAAGGTAAAGAATCTAAAACACCTTAATAAAAAATAATAACTGATAAGGTACATAATGTCTTTGTTGTAGGCATAAGGCAGTTAGAGATGCAGGCATGTTTCAGAACTCCTTATTGTCAAACTTAACTTCAGCCATCATATTCTCATTTGGTTCAGTGGGAAGTTAAGCAGATTTAAATAAAAATATCATTGCTTAGAAAAAGTCTTGAATTCATGAAGCTTTAGAGGACGACAAAACTAAATTATGCTTTGAAAGGAAAATCTGGGTATTCTAAATACTAGAAGACTAAAATTCTCTGATAAAATAAAATAATTTGTTTTGTAGCTAATTTCATTAATTGTCCAAATTCTTCTCTCAAAATGTTTTTACAAATAAATGGCTACTAATTTCAAATATACATTTCTAATATTTCATATGAGAGTCTAATTTCCTTTTCAACTTAAAATGCTGATGATTTAAGTACTTAAAAGGACTCAGCTATAAGTTATGTTTCCAAAAATTTACACTACCATTGTAAAGTTTTTTTTGTTTTTTTAAATTTAAAAGATTTGAATAGAAGACAAAGGAAAGAAGGCAAGGTAATTCTCATACTCGAATTGGGAAAAAAACCCTGCCAAAGATAGAAACATCTAAATTAAAAGGAGGCATTTCGAACATAACTTAAGGCAAACAATTAAAATACACTAAAGAATTCACATAATAAAAGACTTGGATGGGTTCAGGAAGAATAATTCATTCCATTAGAGTGAAAATAAGAATTCACATAACATTGGGGTGTTCAGTCAATAGGGTTATGGCAAATTTTACATGCTGAAAAGTGAGATTAGGATTCAGAATAATTGGGATATGAAGCATGCCAAAGGACTGCCATCTGTGCAGTTACCACATTACTAGGACAAGCACTATGGCTTGAGATTTACATAACCATGGGGCTCATTATCTAGTTTCTTCTTCTCATATTGACTTGACATGAGAAGAATCTGGACTTGTGGGTTGGGGAATCTAAGAATGCTTTGCAAAGAGCACCTGTTTTTGAAAGTATTTCCGAAGCAAATTAAATAACAATTTTATGAGAACAAGATAGACAGAAAGAGGCAAAGAGACTGTACAGAGGTGGCACAATCCCTGAAGTAGGAACGAAGCAGTGTCCTCAGCACATGCAGATCATTTAACTTCACCAGGGGGCCCTACATGTGTTTCTATGATTTATTTTTATTTATTTATTTATTTATTTGAGACAGAGTCTCGCTCTGTCGCCCAGGCCTGAGTTCAGTGGCACTATCTCGGCTCACTGCAACCTCTGCCTCCCAGGTTCAAGAGATTCTCCTGCCTCAGCCTCCCCAGTAGCTAGAACCACAGGTGTGTGGCACCACGCGCAGCTAATTTTTCTGTATTTTTTGTGGAGACGGGGTTTCACCGTGTTAGCCAGGATGGTCTCATTCTCCTGACCTCGTGATCCACCCGCCTCGGTCTCCTAAAGTGCTAGGATTACAGGTGTGAGCCACTGAGCCCGGCCTGATGCTTTGATTTTTTAAATTTTTCTGTAAATTACATATTTTCTTAGCCAAAAAGAATGCATTTTGCCACTAATTATAAGAACTTAACTTGTTTTCTGTGGCTATTAGTATTACATTCATTTACATTCTGATGGTTCCATTATTGATGTGGTCACTTTCTAGATTCTGCCTTCTATTTTTGCTTTCTCACAGTATGTTCTCTACTCAGCAGTCAGAACAAGCCTTTTAAAACATAGTTCACATCACAACATTCTCTGTGGAAACCTTCCAGTGGCTTTCCATTAATATGGAATTATTTCCCAACTTCTAAAAGGCCCTATATGATCTACTTCTTGGCCATCTCTGCTCTTCTTACTCTCCCATATTCCATTTCAGCCTTATTGGCCTTTCAGTGTTCCTGGAACACTTTAAGCATTCTACTGCCTCCATTCTCCATTCCAGTTGTAACACTTTCTTCTCTGATATTTGCTTATGCTGGGAATTCTGATGTTCAGCCTGCTCCCTAATATCAAGCGTCCATTTAACTTCTCTCTCTCTCGAGAGTCATTGCATGACCCACCTGTCACTCTCCATCACTGTACCCCTCTCTTTGTTTTATTTTCCCCAACACTTTTCACAATTTTGATATGTTGATCATGCACTGTTATCTTCTTGTGTGTTTATTTTCTATCTCTTCTCACTAAAATGTAAGTTCTACCAGGTCAGGGATATTGTCTATTCATCTCTCATTGTCGTAGGCCTAGTGATTTTTAAAAGTGCCTGACACATAGAACATCTTATTAAATGTTTTCTGAGTAAATAAGTGAGCATGATACCGAAAGACATTAGGCAGTCACAGTAAGGTACCATGGGCCTTGAAGTAAGCCAGGATTTCTGAAGAGCAATTTAGAGGAGCTCCAAGGTAATATGAAGAACAAGTCAAATACTGCATTGTATTAGGGCTACACACTCCACATTTGAATTTTTTCTTCTGGGGTGAGTTCACTCTAAATTTCTAATATAAAGCTTTATACTATGTAGAAATCACTGTACTTCTCACCCATATAAAGATAATTCAAAGAAAGTGCTTTTGTGACTATATATTGTTATAACAATATCTAAAACAGCAATTTGGGAAATTTATATGCATGAATACTATGCTGAATTCATAAATTCATTATTTAATTCAGGTATGATTTTTATTGCTCCACAAGTTCATTGACTCTTCTGTGAAATAACGTTTTTTTCTTTTTTCATTTTTAACTGTTGAAGTTGTAACATACAAATAGATAATACAGCTAATAATACTAATTTGGCATATTTAACCACACAATGAATAAATATTCTGAAAGTACTCATGTTTTCTGATTATATATATACAGTGGAAGAAATATTTGGTCTTTATTGTAAGGCTTTAATGTATTACTCAGATAATTTATGGATGGGAAAAATATTTTAAAACCATACATCTGATAAAAGGTTAATATGTCATATATCAGACACTCTTATGTATTAATCTGTTCCCATACTGCTATAAAGATACTACCTGAGACTGGGTAATTCATAAAGGAAAGAAGTTTAATTGACTCACAGTTCTGCATGGCTGGGGAGGTCTCAGGAAACTTACAATCATGGCAGAAGGTGAAGTGTAAACAAGGCATGTCTTAAATGGTGGTGGGAGAGAGAGAGAGAGAGCAGGGGAAACTGCCATTTATAAAACCATCAGATCTCGTGAGGATTCACTCACTGTCATGAGAACCGCATGGGGAAAACCACTCTCATGATCCAATCACCTCCCACCAGGTCCTTCCCTCGATGCCTGGGGATTACAATTTGGATTACAATTCAAGATGAGATTTTGGAGGAGACAAAGAGCCAAAAAGGTTAACTGTATTACAAAACAGGTAAGGACTAGACATTTTTTCAAAGAAGAAATACAGCGAGTCAACAAGTATTTGAAAAAAATGTTCAATGTCACTAATCATCAGGTAAATGCAAATAAAAACCACAATGAGATACCACTTCATACCTGTCAGAATAGCTATTATCAAAGGCAAAGGCAAACCAAAAACAAAAGGGAAAAAACAAAAGACAGTTCTTGGTAAGAATATGAGGAAATTAGAATCCTTGCACATTACTGATGAGAATACAAATGGCATAGTTGCTCTGAGAAATGATATGGCGGTTCAATAGAAAATTAAAAATACAGTTACCACATGATGCTGTAACCCCATTTCTGGGTAATTATCCCAAAAAGCAGAAATCAGGATGTCAAAGAGATATTAGCACTTCTATGTTCCTTGAAGCATTATTCACAATTTTCAACATGTGTTGAAAGTGTCTATTCATGAATGGATAAAATAAATGTGGTATATACTTATAGTGGAATTACATTCAGCCTTAAAAAAGAAGGAAATTCTGCAATATGCAATAACATGGATGAATCTTGAGGACAGTATGCTAAGTGAAATAAGCCAGTCACAGCAATATGAATACTGCACAATTCCACTTATATGAGATATATTAAATAGTTAAATTCATAGAATCAAAGAGTAGAATGGTAGTTGCCAGGGGCTGCAGGAGAGGGAAATGGAGAGTTACCAACAAATTGGCATAAAGTTTCAGTGAAGCCAGATTAATAAACTGTAGAGATCTTCTCTATAACACTGTACCAATAACCAACAATAATGTATTATATGCTTAAAAACATGAGGGTATATCTCATCATGTTAAGTGTTCTTATCATAAAATAAAACTTTAAAAAGATATACTTTAGATATAATTTTTAAATCTTTAAGTATTAACTTTTAAATTTAGCTTTAATGTTTTTAGCTTTCTATATTCCACTGGGAACCAAACAGTTTTCTTTGGGGCTTTGATATGGACATGTTTTGGTTTATGGCATGCATAGCAATGGGCATGTACTAGAGCAGTGATGAACTGCAATCATTTCAAGGCACAATAACTGAATTATACAATATAAAGTCAAAAATCAGACATTTCCTTTACACATTCTCATCCAACAAAATAGTTCCAGATTTAGCTACTACACAATCTGATTCTGAAGGTTAGAAATGTATTGAACTCAAATAACTTTTCAATGCTGTTTTTTGTTTCTATGTATGTAAATTAATATTTACAATTTACAGATGATCCATGTTAACAGTGCAGTTACAAATCTTTAAATTAAGAGATAACATCTGAAGAATCAAAAATAAGTTAAATGACATATTTAGAATGTGGACATTGGAAGATAATCAGCTGTACTGTTGTCACCACAAATAAATGAAAAGTGTTTGAGGTAATGGCTATACTAATTACTCTGACTTGATCATTACACAAAGTATACGTGTATGAAAATATCGCACTATACCCATAAATATATACAATTATTATATGTCAATTGAAAATAAATTATAAACAAACATGAGAGCCCAAATAAAATAAAAATTACCCACCAACAAACAAACAAGATAAAGCAAGCTACTTTCTTTGTAAGTCGGAATGGTTATATCTGGAATATTTTATCATTCAATGTTTTTCTTTAGAACTTTATACTACCTGTAAATCTTCCTCAATTCCAAAAAGTTTTTACAGTTGTCTCATTGCACAGGAACTTTTTCAAAAGTATACTTTGCAGGAAGGCTTTTGTTTACATGGTCACATGATATATATTGTGTTTTGTGGAGAGTATATAATATTAGCGGTTTTCATAACAAAATACTTTTAATATTAATTCAAGTATTAACACTAAGAATTCATAATATTTATATCAGATATTTCCCATGTTTATATGAACTGTGAAACCACTGGATAGATCAGATTAAGTTACTGGATGCTTGAACATACACTGATTTTTACTTCATATTTTGTTTGCTATGCATCTGGTTTGAACATGTACTTCAAGTTGGTGTAATTGTTTTGCTTCACTATAATTTTTATTTGATGGAATTGATTTACATTGAAAAGAAATCTAATAAAAAGGAATATATGGTTGAATGAGCCATAAAAAGCTTTATGTATCAAAACCTAAAACTGTTAGCTTAGAATTGTATGATTTGAGATGACCTTGGCTAGAACTGGGTGAACATTCTCCAGCAAGATAATCTTGCATGTTCTCACAGTGATGGCAGAGTGCAAGAGCAACACATGTCCATGTCAGATGTGCTTTTCTGATTGCAGTTATTTATTTGCATTTTCCAAAACTTTAAAGATGTTCCACTGTCACCCAGCCTCTGTGATTTCTGATGAGAAATCTATGGAAATTCAAATTGCTGATGTTCTGTATGAAAAGTGTTGGCTTTCTATTGATGTTTCTAAGATTTGATTTTTATTAATTGGATTATGACATGTTTGGGTGTGGTTTTGAGTTTTACTTACAAGGATTTTTTCAGCTTTTTGAATCTGTACATTTATATCTTTCAAAAAGTTTGGAAAGTTTGCAATCACTATTCTACAAATATTTTTTACCCTGCATCATTCTCTTTCTCCTCTTCTAAGACTCTAATACAAAATTAGAGTCTCTGACAAATATTAGAGTCCTTCAGACCTGTTAACTTTTTGAATGTTTTTTTTCTCTCTGTTCTGCACATTGTATAATTTTTGATCTATTGTCAAGTTGTCTCTTTTCTTTGCTATATTCTTTTTTCTATTAAGACCATTCCAGTAAATTTTAATTTCACATATTGTATTTTTCAGTTCTAAAATTTCCACTAAGTTCTTTTCCTCTAAAATTTTGGCTGCAACTTCGTGAGAGACCCTGAACCAAAATTATGCAACTCAGCAACTCATATTCCTGACCCTCAGAAACGGTGAGATAAAAGTTTATTGTTTTAAACTGCTACATTTTGGAGAATTTGCTGAGAATGTCTATCTTTCCATGATTATAATATTCTCACATTAAAGCTTTTTTTCTCTATAATTTCCAGCATTTGGACAATTTTGGGACTGTAATCTGTTAAGTGGCTTTTCCCTTGAGAATGGATCAGGTTTCTCTGGTTCTTTGTATGTCAGCTACTTTTTATTTTACTGTGGACATTTTAAACGTTTTGTTTTGAGACTCAAGCATCTACCAAAATTCTCTACAATGTTTGTTTTGTTTTTAACAGGCAATTACCCTAGTCAGGTTCAGACTGCATTCTCTGTTTTTGCTCTCTGTGGGCAGAAGTTTCAATGTCAATTGATTTTTCAAGCTTTAACTATGTTAATTATGTCTGCCCAGCATGTATACCACTCAGAATTTAGGCTGGGAGTTGGACCATAGTTAATATGGTAGTTCAGTTTCCAAAGTCTTTGACACGCTTCTCTGAGTCTCTTCCACATATGCACAACTTAGAGATAATTCTGGTACTCGTCTAGGTCCCTGCACAGCTCTCTCTCTCTTTTCTGGACTTATTCTCCAAATCTTGGGGAGACATGAGCTCATTCTTCTGGCCTGAAAGATGGGATTCTCTTAAAGCTTTAGCTTTCTGCATTGTTTACAGTTCCAAATAACTGGGACTGCCTTAAGGGAGAAGCAGTAAGAAAAAAAGAGAGAGAAACATACAACAAAGGTTACCCCCACCCCATTTTCTTCCCACAACAAAAGCTCCTTTTCTTGTTTCCTCTGGACAGAGAAATCCACTTTTATGCCTTAAGGCACTTACCCTGTGACTGCAGAAGTGCAGTTCTGTGGCCGAGGCTGCCTTCAGAGCAGGGATGGCAAATAAAACAAAACAAAACAGAAAAAAAAAAAAAAAAAACCCAAACGTGTGGATATCCCAAATCTCTGGCTGCCAGTCATCATGGAATCCTTTACAGCTTCTCTGGCTAGCCAGAAGTAGCTTCTCCTAGAGGTTTTTGCTGTCAGTACCCAGTGCAAAGTTTTGAGACTTGATCTATGCTCAGGTCAAAGTCAGGAGACAAATTAGGGTAAAAATGTGAAACATACATCCATCACAAGTTCTTATTCAGGTTTTGGATTCAGGCCTCAGTCGGCCTGCTGTTGGTTACTCTGCAGCATAGCTGTGCAGTTGCTTTTTGTAATCTATACAGTGCTTTTCTTGTAAGCAGTAGAAGAGATAGGCTTATTCCATCTTGGCTGGCACTGGAAGTGTCCTATATTCTATTCTGAATCTAATGTAGCAACTAGAGAGAGTCTTTAAATACATAATGCAGACCACGTCACTCCTCTGTTCAATGTTTTCCCACTCTTTCTTAATTAAACATCATGTGCTTAACTTTCATGTACCAAAAGACATTATCAAGAGAGTAAAATATAATCTATAGAATTTCTTAGAAAGTATTTGGACATCTGATAAGGGTATCTAGTATGCAGAATACACAAAGAATACTACGACCCAACAGTAAAAGAGAAACAATCCAATTAATAAATGGGCAAAAAAATTAATAGATATTTCTTCTTTGTATATCTTCAAAGCCAATCAGCACATAAAAAAGATGTACAACATTAGTCATCAGGGACACGAAAATCAAACCACAATGACATACCATTTCACATCCACTAGGATAGTCATAATAACAATTTTAGAAAGGAAAATGACAAGTGTTGGTGAGGATATGGATATACTGAAACCTTAACACACTGTTGGTGGGAAAGTAAAATTGTGCAGCCATTATAGAAAATAGTTTGGTGGTTCCACCAAAAACTAAATGAAGAATTACCATATGACCCAGCAATTCCACTCTTTGGTGTACAGGTGTGTAACAAAGAGAACTGAAAACATATACTCACACAAGCACTTGCACACAAATGTTCATAGCAGCACTATTCAAAATAGTCAAATGAATTTTGTCAAATGTTTTCTCTGTATCCCTTTATAATCAAAACCCTTAGCAAAATCAGCATACAAGGGACATACTTTAATGTAACAAAAGTCATCTATGACAGACTCACAGCTAACATAATACTGAATGGGGAAAAGTTGAAAGCATTCCCTTTGAGAACTGGAACAAGACAATGATGCCTACTCTCACCACTCCTCTTCAACATAGTACTGGACATCCCAGTCAGAGCAATCAGACAAGAGAAAGAAATAAAGGGCATCCAAATTGGTAAAAAGGAAGTCAAACTGTCCCTGTTTGTTAACAATATGATCGCTTACCTTGAAAGCCCTAAGGACTCCTCCAGAAATCTCCTAGAGCTGATAAAATAATTCAGCAAAGTTTCTGAATAGAAGATTAATGTACACAAATCAGTAGCTCTTCTATACACCAACAGCGATCAAGTGGAGAATCAAATCAAGATCTCAACCTCTTTTACAATAGCTACAAAAAATATAAAATACTTAGGGATATAACTAACAAAGGAGTGGAAAGACCTCTACAAGGAAAACTACAAAACACTGCTGAAAGAAATTATAGATGACACAAACAAATGGAAGCACATCCCATGCTCATGGATGGGTAGAATCAATATTGTGAAAATGACCATATTTCCAAAAGCAATCTACATATTCAATGCAATCCCCATAAAAACACCAGCATCATTCTTCAGAGTCAGAAAAAAAAAATTCTAAAATTAATATGAAACCAAAAAAGAGCCAGCAGAGCCAAAGCAAGACTAAGCAAAAAGAACAAATTTGGAGGCAACACATTACCTGATTTCAAACTATATTATAAGGCCATAGACACCAAAACAACATGATACTGGTATAAAAATAGGCATATAGACCAACAGAACAGAATAGAGAACCAAGAAATAAACCCAAGTACTTAACAGCCAACCAATCTTCGACAAAGCAAACAAAAACCTAACTGATCTCCGACAAAGCAAACAGAAACGTAAAGTGGGGAAAGAACACCGTTTTCAACAAATGGTGCTGGGATAATTGGCTAGCCACGTGTGGGAGAATGAAACTGGATCTCATCTCTCACCTTATACAAAAATCAACTCAAGATGGATTAATGACTTAAACCTGAAACTATAAAAATTCTACAAGATAACATTGGAAAAACCCTTCTAGACATTGGCTTAGGCAAGGATATCATGACCAAAAACCCAAAAGCAACTGCAATAAAAACAAAGATAAAAAGGGACTTAATTAAACTAAAGAGCTTTTGCATGACAAAAGAACAGTCAGCAGAGGAAACAGACAACCCACAGAGTGGGAGAAAGTCTTCAATATCTATACATCTGACAAAGGGCTAATAACCAGAATCAATAATGAACTCAAACAAATCAATAAGAAAAAGACAAACAATCCCATCAAAAGGTGGGATAAAGATATGAATAGACAATTCTCAAAAGATATACAAATGGCCAACAAACATATGAAAAAATGCTCAACAACACTAATGATCAGGGAAATGCAAATCAAAACCAAAATGCAATACCACCTTACTCCTGCAAGAATGGCCATAATCAAAAAAAAAAAAAAAAAAAACAGCAGATATTGGCAAGTATGTGGCGATCAGAGAACACTTCTACACTGCTGGTGGGAATGTAAACTAGTACAGCTGCTATGGAAAACAGTGTGGAGATTCCTCAAAGAACCAAAAGTAGAACTACCATTTGATCCAGCAATGCCACCACTGAGTATCTACCCAGAAGAAAAGAAGTCATTATTTGAAAAAAATACTTGCACATGCATGCTTATAGCAGCACAATTCACAATTGCAAAATAGTGGAACCAACCCAAATGTCGATCAGTCAACGACTGGATAAAGAAACTGTTTTAAATTCCTGAACATATACACACTCCCAAGACTAAATCAGGAAGAAGTTGAATCCCTGAATAGACCAATAAAAGGCTCTGAAATTGAGGCAATAATTAATAGCCTACCAACCAAAAAAAGCCCAGGACCAGACGGATTCATAGCCGAATTCTACCAGAGGTACAAAGAGGAGCTGGTACTATTCCTTCTGAAACTATTCCAATCAATAGAAAAAGAGGGAATCCTCCCTAACTCATTTTATGAGGCCAGCATTATCCTGATACCAAAGGCTGACAGAGACACAACAAAAAAAAGAGAATTTTAGACCAATATCCCTAATGAACATCGATGCAAAAATCCTCAATAAAATACTGGCAAACCGAATCCAGCAGTACATCAAAAAGCTTATCCAACATGATCAAGTGGACTTCATCCCTGGGATGCAAGTCTGGTTCAACATACTCAAATCAATAAATGTAATCCAGCATATAAACAGAACCAAAGACAAAACTACATGATTATCTCAATAGATGCAGAAAAGGACTTTAACAAAATTCAACAGCCCTTCATGCTAAAAACTCTCAAGAAACTAGGTATTGATGGGATGTATCTCAAAATAATAAGAGCTATTTATGACAAACCCACAGCCAATATCATACTGAATGGGCAAAAACTGGAAAAATTCCCTTAGGGCAATCAGGCAGGAGAAAGAAATAAAGAGTATTCAGTTAGGAAAAGAGGAAGTCAAATTGTCCCTGTTTGCAGATGACATGATTGTATATTTAGAAAACCCCATCATCTCAGCCCAAAATCTCCTTAAGCTGATAAGCAACTTCAGCAAAGTCTCAGGATACAAAATTAATGTGCAAAAATCACAAGCATTCTTATAAACCAGTAACAGAGAGCCAAATCATGAATGAACTTCCATTTACAATTGCTTCAAAGAGAATAAAATACTTAGGAATCCAACTTACAAGGGATGTGAAGGACCTCTTCAAGGAGAACTACAAACCACTGCTCAACGAACTAAAAGAGGACACAAACAAATGGAAGAACACTCCATGCTCATGGATAGGAAGAATCAATATCATGAAAATGGCCATTCTGCCCAAGGTAATTTATAGATTCAATGGCATCCTCATTAAGGTACCAATGACTTCCTTCACAGAATTGGAAAAAACTACTTTAAAGTTCATATGGAACCAAAAAAGAGCCCGCATTGCCAAGACAATCCTAAGCCGAAAGAACAAAGCTGGAGGCATTGCTACCTGACTTCAAACTATACTACAACGCTACAGTAACCAAAACAGCATGGTACTGGTACCAAAAACAGAGATATAGACCAATGGAACAGAGCAGAGCCCTCAGAAATAATACCTCACATCTACAACCATCTGATCTTTGACAAACATGACAGAAACAAGAAATGGTGAAAGGATTCCCTATGAAATAAATGGTGCTGGGAAAACTGGCTAGCCATATGTAGAAAGCTGAAACTGGATCCCTTTCTTATGCCTTATACAAAAATCAATTCAAGATGGATTAAAGACTTAAATGTTCGACCTAAAACCATAAAAACCCTAGAAGAAAACCTAGGCAATACTATTCAGGATAGGCATGGGCAAGGACTTCATGACTAAAACACCAAAAGCAGTGGCAACAAAAGTCAAAATTGACAAATGGTATCTAATTAAACTAAAGAGCTTCTGCACAGCAAAAGAAACTACCATCAGAGGGAACAGACAACCTACAGAATGTGAGAAAATTTTTACAATCTACTCATCTGACAAAGGGCTAATATCCAGAATCTACAAAGAACTTAAATTTACAAGAAAAAAATAAACCCCATCAAAAAGAGGGTCAGGGATATGAACAGGCACTTCTCGAAAGAAGACATTTATGCAGCCAACAGACACATGAAAAAATGCTCATCATCACTGGCAATCAGAGAAATGCAAATGAAAACCACAATGAGATACCACTCACACCAATTAGAATGGCAGTCATTAAAAAGTCAGGAAACATCAGGTGCTGGAGAGGATGTGGAGGAATAGGAACACTGTTACACTGTTGATGGGACTGTAAACTAGTCCAACCATTGTGGAAGACAGTGTGGTGATTCCTCAAGGATCTTGAAGTAGAAATACCATTTGACCCAGCCATCCCATTACTGGGTATACACCCAAAGGATTATAAATCATGCTAGTATAAAGATACATACACACATGTTTATTGTGGCACTATTCACAATAGCAAAGATTTGGAACCAACCCAAATATCCATCAATGATAGACTGGATTAAGAAAATGTGGCACATATACACCATGGAGTACTATGCAGCCATAAAAAAGGATGACTTCATGTCTTTTGTAGGGACGTGGATGAAGCTGGAAACCATCATTCTGAGCAAACTATCACAAGGACAGAAAACCAAACACCACATGTTCTCACTCATAGGTGGGAACTGAACAATGAGAACACTTGGTCACAGGGTAGGGAACATCACACACCAGGGCGGGGGGAGCAGGGAGAGAGAGCATTAGGAGGTTTACCTAATGTAAATGACGAATTAATGGGTGCAGCACACCATCATGGCACATGTATACATACGTAACAAACCTGCATGTTGTGCACACGTACCCTAGAACTTAAAGTATAATTTAAAAAAAAAAAAGTGTGATATATATATATCAGATATATGTGTGTGTGTGTATATATATTGGATATATATATATATGGAATACTACTCAGCCATAAAAAGGAATGAATTAACAGCATTTGCCATGACCTGGATGAGACTGGAGACTATTATTCTAAGTGAACTAACTCAGGGATGGAAAACCAAACGTTATACGTTCTCACTAATATGTGGGAGCTAAGCTATGAGGATGCAGAGGCATAAGAATACTACAGTGGACTTTGGGGACTTGGGGGAAAGGGTGGGAGGGGGGCGACAACAAATATGGTGCAGCATATACTGCTCGAGTGATGGTTGCACCAGGATCTCACAAATGTCCACTAAAGAACTTACTCATGTAACCAACCACCACCTGTATCCCAATAACTTATAGAAAAATAGAATAAAATAATAAAAAATAGCAAACTTTTCAATAATTAAAAAAAATACCCATAAACAAAATAGTCAAATGGAAACATTCCAAATGTCCATCAACAAATGAATGAATAAACAAAGTGAGGAATACAATATATGGCTCAACCACAAAAAGGAATGAAATACTGACTGGTACATGCTATTATATGGATGGACCTTGAAAACATTATGGTAGCTTAAAGAAGCCAGATACAACAGGTCATATATCATTCTATTTATAGAAATACCCAGAATTGATAAATCCGTAGAAATAGAAAACAGAGCAGTGGTTCTGATGGGCTGAGGGAACTGGGAAATAGAGAATGAAATAGAATGTTTTCTCTTGAGGTGGTGAAAATATTTTGGAACTAGATCAATGTAGTGGTTGCACAACATTATGAATATACTAAATACCATTGTATTGTGCACTTTAAAATGGTTACTTTTATGTTACATGAATTTCACCTCAATTTAAAAAGACAATTTGATGTGGTCATCACAGTTTATAAGACCATTAGGATATAGCAACCTGCTTCATTTTTACTCCCCTTCATTCCCCTTGCCCCTTACACTTTCCCTACACACATGCACACACACACCCACACAAATGTACACATGCCCTCTAGGCTCCAGGCACCCTGCCTGTTGCCATTTCTCAAACGTGCTACGTGTGCACTATCTCAGTGTCTTTGCACTTGTTCTTGCCTCCATTTGGCACACAAGCCCCACAGTTGCCTTTAAGACTTACTCACTCCTTTTCTTCTGTCCCTGCTTAAATGTTCCACCTCAGAGAGGCTCTCCTTGACCACTCAAAATAAAACACACTCCCATCTCTTGCAGCCTGTGTTATTTTTCTTCATAACACTTACCATTGTTGGACACACTATATTTTACTTGTTTACTCATTTATTGTCTGTTTCTCTTCCTGAATGTAAAGTTCATGAAGGCAGATACATTATTTAAATCCTGTTATATCCTCTACACCTAAAACAGTGCCTGGCACAGAGTAGACAATCAGTTAATATTTGTTGAATAAATGAGTATTTTGTATATAAAGTTCCAAAACAAGTAAACATGATATGTTTAGACACACATATATATGTGGCAAAGCCATGATGATAAACACAAAATTCATTTAGAGATTCACTCTGGAGAGGGGTTGGGGAGAAAAGAGAAGGAGGAGATCGTGAGGGGTCTAGGAGTTTTAATTTTATGAGTAAAGTTCTATTTATTTTCTATTTATTTAATTGGATAGCATTTTAATAAGTGTTTTTTATCTTTATGATATACAATACTGCAAGCAATCTTTAACATGCATCACATATTTCACAAACTTTTTCAACAGGTGAGCAGTATAATTATTCCGTAATATTAAACAATACTAAATGTGCTTACTTTATTATTTGCTTAATTAAAAATAAATTACTGTACTTGCTTTCTCCTTTCAAGATTGTTACTCTATTCTTTGGAAGAACACAGAGACATTCATCACTAACATTCGTGGGGTGCTCCACCTTCAGTGACAGTGTCTTCTGTTACCCATTTCTAACCTAGGAGGAAGACGGATGCTTCTGTTCAGAAGATCACCTGCTGTTTCAAATTTATACTCATTTGAAACTGTCTTCTTTTGCTTTGGGTACCATAAGCAATAAATGATTTTATAAAAATATTAACTTTAGGAAAACATTTTACATGTAACTAATCAGAAATCACATCTGAGCCCATCCTATTAAAAGTAATTAAAACACATGCTTTCATCTAAAAATGGAAACATTTCACTATGATTTTAGTTTCTGTTTAAACAATAAAATTTATTTATTGGACTCTCTATCAACCTTTATTAGCCTCTCAAAATATTAACGTTACTTGCTAGGTCTGTGATACCTTAACTGAATATTCACAGCTTCAACAAGTTTGCTATGGAACAACTGTAAGGGATGTTGATGGTAAATTTATCCCATTTTTCTACTTGTTATTTAACTCTGACTTTTGACAATTTTCAACTTGACTTCAGACAACAAACCTACCTTTTGACTGAAAGAAGACTCTGTAAATGTACAAGACAGATAATTTAATAATCCAAAGTGCCATAAATAAGCACAATATCAATAATTAAATATGATCTATTTATATAATATACAAATTTAACTCATCTACTAATTATGAAAATAACATACTGTCATTGCATCTAGCTAGATTCATTACCAAACACACAGCTATTGTCACAGAAAATTAAGGCTACAGAGATCTTTTATATACATATTTTTAGAGATGAATAAACCAAGCTTGTGATGGGGAGAAAAGACAGCCCATGTTTTTTTTTTTTTTTTTTTTTTTTTCTTTGAAGTGTTTTTATTTTTATTTTTTTTTCTTTTATTTATTTATTTATTTATTTATTTATTTTTTAATTTATTTATTATTATTATACTTTAAGTTGTAGGGTACATGTGCATCCATAAAAAAGGATGAGTTTGCGTCCTTTGTAGGGACATGGATGCAGCTGGAAACCATCATTCTTAGCAAACTATCACAAGAACAGAAAACCATGTTTTATAGTAAGTGGCAGAACAAGGCTTAGACTTCAGATCTCATATTTTAGTAGTCTTTTCCATACATCTATGGCAATGATTTGCATACATAATATCTTGGTTATATCTTAATATCCAGGGATATAAGCTCACAAGTTACTGAGAAGAAACAGTACTGCCTTGGCTCAGTGAGTTGTGACTTCATAACTGTGACTGCCCAAACTCAGTTAAGAGTCTGTCAAAATATTTCAAGTAGCACTATCGATCATGATTTAAAGTATACTGTGAATGAATAAGTAGTGAATGAAATATGTTTAAACTATACAAATATGAGAACTTTTGGTTATAATAATTTTTTAAAAGTTATTTTTCCATTTTCCTTTCTAAATTTGAGATTTCTAAGAGCTATTATTTGTGTGCATCTTTAAGTTGTATTCTGGCTGTAATAAATCAAAGCTGTAATAAAGTATAATACTTATGTAGTTAATTTACTGAACTTACTGCAAATAAGTTCAAACCCAAAAGCTAAATTGCACTCAAAATATATACATACATGAAATACTTAAAATGCACTTATAAAATCAGAAATTTTAAACTAATGCATTGACCCATTTTTGAAACAAGAAAAGGGAGAATAAAAGATAAGTATGGTTATTGATTAAGCTAATGTCCATGTACCCAAGGAATGATTTGGTGAGAACTCATTCATGATTCTAGATGACCTACTACTGACCTGTTAGCTCTGCTGGAAGAAAAATTACTGAAGTATACTTCGTGGATATATTATAGTGCTTCATCCCCATCTTCCTATAAAAGGAGGCTTCCCAAAGCCCATCGACCTTGCCTGTGTGCAGAGATGACCTTGTTTGTACAGCAGTCAATGCCAACGTCCATCTTCGGTGTGAAATTCTGTCCATAACATTTTGACTTTAAATTCTTATCTGTAAAGCTTTCTCTTCATGAAAAAATTCGCTATTTGCTAACAATATAAACCTCCATAAAACTATCCTTTACAGAAAAGCTGAATTTAAATTGTATTTTTGAAGGATTAAATATAAAATTTTGTTTGAAAATAAGGATACATTTAATAATTTCTTAGGAGGCACCAGGTGCATTAAACAATGAGCTTGAATTTGGGGATATGGCACCAATTGTCACATAAGGCCATTAGTACTTTTGATAATAAGAGGACATATGCATCACTATATTGCCATCACCTACCAGAATTAAAGTCATGGTCATGTAGACAGAGCCTTTACCTGATGCAGTGAAATAAAATAGAGAAAATAATAGTATTTTTCCTATCAAAATAATTGTATATGTAATATTTATTGCCATCTGTCACATTCATTGGTCCAATTGTTTAAGCAAGAGAACACAGAAATACTTCCATTTTTAT
Organism: Papio anubis; assembly: GCF_008728515.1. Classification (NCBI taxonomy): domain Eukaryota; kingdom Metazoa; phylum Chordata; class Mammalia; order Primates; family Cercopithecidae; genus Papio; species Papio anubis. The sequence continues at coordinate 81,526,377 of NC_044979.1, forward strand.
TTTATTTTATTTTATTTTAGAGATCAAGTCTCTCACCTTCGCCTGGACTGGAGTGCAGTGGCACGATCTTGGCTCACTGCATCCTCCGCCTCCCAGTTCAAGCGATTCTCCTGCCTCAGCCTCCCGAGTAGCTGGGATTACAGGCACCCACCACCACGTCCAGCTATTTTTTTATATTCTTAGTAGAGACAGGGTTTCCCTGTGTTGGCCAAGCTGGTCTTGAACTCCTGACCTTGGGATTCTCCTGCCCTGGCCTCCCAAAGTGCTGGGATTACAGGCATGAGACACCACACCCGGCCCCCATATCATTATTTTTTTAAAAATCACAAAACTACATTTTTAAAGAGTTAAAAAAAAAAAGTTTGCCCTACTGAAACAGGGAATGTCATTAGAAATAGATTCACCAAGTATAACAAAGGCTACGAAGTAAAAAATAAGCACAAGAGAATCAGATAAAAGAAGAAAAGCCCAGCATATCATAATATTTTGACATCAGCTTTTGATTGCCATTTTACCTCAAGTCTTTTTTAGTTTCTTCTCTTGATCTGAGCAGTTGGTAGACAACTACAGCATTTTCAACACAACTTAATAAAAGTCTTTATAGAAAGCATATTTTAAAGCTGCATGCAATGAGATACATAGAAGAGAATTTTATAGTAGCTTTATTTTCCTGATCCCTTATGAAAACTGACAGACGTATCACCTCTATATGCTAATTTGAATTCCTCTCATCTAGAATCAGGTGTCTTTGAGAAAAATTTAACATTTATAACTGAAGAAGCAACAGAGTATTCAAATTTACAAATCTTTCTGGACCACCCATGTGGAGGACACTGGGCAAGGAGTTGTGAGTGCCACAGACAGGAAAGACAGACACATTGTCTGTTCAGGAGGCAGCATGGAGAGATGAAAAGGGAACTGCCTGCAGAGACAGAGGGACCTGGATACAAACGAGAGCTTGACTGCTTGCTGGATGGGTCACCCTGCCCACCTTATCTAACTTCTGAGAGCTGAGACAACCCCCTGCTTAGAGTCCAGGGCATAGTAGGTATTTAAAAAATGTTAGTGCCTGTTTGTTAACCCCCTGCTTTCCCCACATTATCGACTACATGACAGTCTAAATTGGAGACACAGGCATGTACACAACTAAGTATAACCAGAGGAAAGCATCAGAGATGCTACAATAGGGATACAAAGAAATTGCTTCTGATACGCAAGGGGAAAGCTTTTGGTTGGGACTAGAAAGCCCGAGAGACTCTGGAGAAGATTGTTCAATTTGGCTTTAAAGGAATGGGTAGAGTTTCAGTAGAGAGAAGGGAAGGAGAGTGTATTCTAAGTTGGTGGAAAAGCAAAACTGGGGCATTTATGAATGAGTGCTTTGGTAAGTGCCAAGCTTCACTCATTACACACTGGCATTGTTGTAGGTGCAGTGGATACACGTAGTAAACAAGGTAAGACAAGAATTATTTTCCTGAAAAAGTACAACAGATTATCCCGGTAGGTGGAAATAAGAGAAAATAGAAACACACACACACACACACACACACACACACACAAGCAAGCATATATCAAATTTCTTTTCCCTGAAATTGTATTACCCCAAAAGTATTCGCTATGTATGTGCTATGTACTTAGAACTTGGTGCTCTGGAAAATTAAAAACCAATTAAATATAGCTAGTGGTTTCCAGAAATGTACAATCAAGTCCAGTGGACAAAATGAACACATGTGCAATAATAAATTATCAAATATCATGGCATGGACTATAGATGAAATCAGAGTTAAGAATAGAGGATCATATAGACACGTATTTCGTTCATGAACCTTTATTGATACTTTCATTTTTACTATTATTATAGACTATCTGCCATATTTGTTTACCAAATTTGAGTATGAACCAAGAATTCATTACTTGCATCTGTTCTCCTGAATGAGGACAAATAACTGATGGGCTTTGGAGTTCAGCAGATCTGAATTTGAAACTCTCATTTCCATTTTCTAGATAAATGACCTTTTTTCCTGTTTTTAATCTTTTGGTTTATATACAATATCTTTATGGCAGTAAAAGATATAGACGGTAATGTTCTAAAAAAAAAAAAATGTACCATTCAGTTGTTATCACAAAGCAAATACCCGGGTAATCACTCTTCAGATCACAAAACAGGGCACTGCCAGCAGCCCTGAACCACACCGCGCTGTAACAACCCTTCTATTTCCCCTTCTCTTCCCCCTTTAGGGAAGAACTATTTTGACTTTTAACTCAGTTGTTTAGTTTTGTCTGGTTTTGAAATTCACGTGTATAAATTTTTTAGCATTCTTTACATGTATTTAATGCACTTACACACACATTTCTCTTTGTATATGCTCAGCGGCAGGATTCCTAAGCCATTGGTGAGGACTGTGTTCACTTTGCTAGGTACTGGCACACTGTCACCTTCCGTCAGCAGGTCTGGAAAGCTCTCTTGCTCCACATTCTCACTAACTCTTGGAATTGTTTAGATTTTTACGCTTTTCGCCATTTTGGTGTGTAGAGGTATATCATTATAGTTTTAACTGGCATTTCTCAGTTAAAATACGGATGAGAATGCTTAATATATTTATTAACTTAGGATGTCTCTTTGGAAAAATATCGTTCAGATCAATCTTCAAACATTTGATCTATCCTGCACTTCTGACAGACTAGTACCAATACTAATACAGTGTTCTTGATATAGCTGTGTTGATAATATTGTACTTTTCTCCGAAAAGCTTTCGAGTGTGTCTAGTCTATTCAAGAGCAGATTCTAAACCATCAGATAGCATGCAAACCCTTCTATACTCTTATGCTATGGGCTCTTCAAATTTATTTTCAAACTACTTTCAGATGACATTTCTGCTCTGGACATACCAGTATACTCAAGTTTTGAAAATGCATGTGCTCCTCTTCTCTTTGTCTTTACACACCAACTTGTGTCTTTCCTCTCCAAATTAGAACCTTGTCTTCCTTCTCTCAACTTATTAGAACCCTTTGTAGCCTGAGAAACAGAATTAACCCGCACCTTCTCTGTCAAAGCTTCCTGACCATCACAGCTGGAAACAATCTCAAACTTTTGAAAATCTGTAACAGCTACTGAGATGCAATATGGTGCTTGGAGAAACTGCAGGCATTTGAGTCAAATAGAGGTGAGTTTTAAACTCTTTGCAAGCTGCAAAATCTTAAGTTTCTTAATCTCATGATTTTAGTTCTTTGTCTGCAAAATGGAGTTAATACTAAATCCTTTGGAGGGCTGTTAAAAAATTAGATATGATAGACATCATAGCTGAACATAGCATAATAAGCATGACACATAATATTGGCTAAAATAAATAGAAGCTATTACTTCTATAATTTTTGATAGTATGACTTATTTAAAATTAATTATATAACTTTTTCTTGACAATTATCTCTTATACATATATTGTACATATGCCACCAGGATATAAAATCCTTTAGACTAAGAATCATGTATATATCTTTGTGTATGCCACAGTATCATGCAAATATCAAGTGCTTGAAAATGTTGATTGATGTCACATTTACTTATGAGTACGCAATAGTTTTAGAAACAGGCTTGCTGAATATTAAGTTGACAAAAGAGTTTGCAATTGTAAAACACCTTCAAGTTTTGGTATAATTTGACTAGAATTTAAATCACTCCAGCTTTCATTTATGAAGGTAGTCACTGTAAGGTCTATATAATCAGTGAAGACAAGCATATTGATTGTGCTCAACCACAGAAGCCTTCTTTTGTTGGATAATCCAATCAAATGTCATTTTGGCATAAGAGAAAAAGTAAGTTTGATGACAGGCAAAGGTCTCAGAGGTGGTGAAATCAATTTTAGTCATGGCAACAAGAGGGATCAATATGCAGACTACCAGTCTACAAATATACTGAAAGGTCTTATAGGAAATCAGAATGCTGACTGTGCTATTAAAAAATGCACAAATATTGCTCTTCAAAATGTTATCATTTAAAATGTATGTACTTTTATTGAAGAATTTTAAAAACATCACCAATCAACCTGATTTAAGGAATATAGTGATAATAAATGTACTACACATTCAGACATTTCATAGTTCTGAACATATGCACGCGTGCACACACACACACACACATATATATATGAACACATACATACCAAGACAAATACAGAAGAGTCCTTAACCTGAGTTGCTCCATTAGAAGTACGTCTTTGTGATTACAAAATGTCATCTAGGTCACCTTCCATTCTTAGAACTTCTTAGAGTTAAACATGCTACAGTAAATGAATGTAGTAAAAAAACTACATTCATTTAACTGTATATTTACAAAGAACTTTGTAACCACTAATTTTAAAGAAAAATTCCTAATTGGCCACTGTGATTTCTAATATAGAACTCTCTAGAGACACTGAGGTCACAAGCTTAGGGCACTGAGATAGGGCCACATGCTTAAAAGTACTTTTCCTACCAAGGATGCATTCATTGTATGACTTTTCCTTCAAATGGCAGATTGGGGGCGGACAGACAAAACGATTGCCAAACAGCAGGTATTCACTATCTTTTGAAGTTACCTCAACTTCAATGTGCCCTTTCTGATAGTGCCTTCAATACAGGCACCATTCAGTAAAACAATTCAGTGTAAAAACAATTGTATAGCACATCTTAGAATACGTTTTTCTATGAAAATAAATTATATCTGATTATTATCTAAAAGGGTTTTATAAATTGCTCCTGATATAGGATTGAGCTAGATTTCTAATATTAAAATTAAGAGTTTCTAAGCTCTTTATGTCCTAAATCCAGGCAGGCTGTGACCAAAATTAGGGAATGTCAAATTAGGGCCTGATAAAAATTTTGATAGCATCCTTCATGACTGTGTGAGGGAAACTGAAAGTGAGCAGTAAAGAACAGAGCTATTTGCCAGAGTGAGGGCGTTCATAATAACATATTCATTTCTCTTCTTATTCCTTGGACAGAATTCCTATCTAGAAGCCCAAGAGTCAGAGCCTGCTTCCCCCATTTCCTTGTAAAAAGTACATGTTTCCACAAGGTCTCAGGAAAACATGCAATTAAAGTAGGTAACTTTTGCCTAATTAGGAAATACTGGAAATCAATGTAACTTAAAATGTTCTTTGGGTAAATATTTCATTGCATTGATTTATACAAGTTTTCTTTCACATACTCTCATGTTTATAAATGAGATTCAGCACAAACATACTGTTTTTAAGTACTTTGCTTATTTTTCTATGGGTTTTATTTTTTCATTTGACCGCTTTTTATTTTGGGTTGCTACCGTATTAGACAATCTGACATAAAATCTGTGCTTGACAGCTAAAGAGTAATTTTATTCTTATTAGAGCATTTTGTATCACTAATTACAAAAGGTAGAATAAGAATCAGTTTAATGCTAATTATTGAAAATAAGAAGTAAATTACATCAAGGCTGTGGAAATAGTAATATAATAGCTCTTTGAAAATTCCTATCAGCCCATTGCTTTCACTTTTGTTATGGGAAAATATTTATTGTGGTAATGTTTCTTTTGTTTCCACTATAATACAAAAGTACATGGAAAATAAAAATATCAATTCATAGCACACATTTAATAAAAATCAACAGGTACATACAATATTTTTCTTTTGTTATACTTTTATAGTCCCTTTCAAAATAATCTGTACCAGGTCTCTTAAGACATAAGTATTTGTAGAATTTGAATCCAAAGGAAGTAAAATGATTATTATGGTAAACAGACTCAGATGAACTATCTCAAGTATGTCCACACTATGAAGAAAAGTTACAGAAAATGGTGTTTTATTAGTCACACATATTTCAATATAAAAATACTTTCTGAAGACGTAATGAAACATAACATAATTTTCAGTTCTATATTGATTTTGCAATTTGGTGAATAAAGAATTCAAAATGTTAAATGCATTATATAAAAACGATTCAATAGCAGAGTCATAGCTAAAAATTTAGCTTTCTGATCCTTGATCTCTAAAAATAAAAAGTCTTTATAGTAATATGTAGACTTTTGCTTTTTGACAAATTATTACTAAAGGAGAGACACAGGCACTAGAAATACAAGTAACGGCAAAAATCATACAATCTCATTACTTTGAGGATTTCTTTGTTCCACCTGACAAAATTTTCACATCACCACTAAGAAAACTTAAGTAAAACTTGACAAATAATGGAGTGGGGGGATACACTGAACTGTGGATAGAGAGATTATGTGTGAGTAAAGATGTTAATTTTCCTAAATGTATTTAAAATTTCCATCATCCCTGTCAAAAAATTACAAAAAACATGAGTCTGCAGCTAGGAAAAATGACTAATCAATGAATTTTTGAAAGTTAATAATAGAGAAGGAAGAATGGCTTTACTAAATAGCAAAGTAAATGATCAAATAGAAAAGTGGTCTGGATCTGGTGAAAGAATAGAATAATTGACTGGAATAATTGACAGGAAGATAAAAAAAACAAAATATACTCATCTGTTGTACATAGTAATTACTAGAACAATATATTTTAACTATATAAAGACATTTTTATTGTTCACTTGTCATTCTTTCAGGTCTTATTTTTCAGTTACTTCATTCTTCCTTTAGTACATATTGTTACAATTTTTTTTTTTTTAGTAAGAATCCCCATTTAGGATATGATTCCTTAGAATAAATTACTAGACATGGTATAGATTGTTATATTTGAGGTTTATAACATATTTTGTTAAACAATATTTTAAAGATAATAAAAATTCATAGTTTCTACTTTTCTATGAACAAGTTTCTATTTCAAAACACTGGGTGCTTTTAGGTTATTTTTATTTATTTTAGTATGCAGATGTGGAAAAAGATATATTGTCTTTTTATATATATCGAAAATACAAAGATACATTTGTATTTATTTGTTGCAATGTTCTTATATGCTTAGTAACCACCTGTATTTCTTCTTACACGAATTGTACCCTGGCTCTGTAGTAGTACTCAGAATCTAGCCCTAAATGAAGGCTTGAATGCCAGTGTATTGGACAGGTCCAGGGGGCCCTTAGCATTGACATACATTCTAGATGTATGACAATCTTTGCATACAACTTCCCAGAATGACAGTGGGGCTCCTGGGCTCTGTCAAGTTGTCTATTGCTAGTACAACAGAGCTCGGCATCTTCTTGTTTGCGTCAGCAGGAGCAGGTTTAAGAAATGTACAGTTTTTAGAAAAAGCATAAACCCTCATTCATTTAGAATAACACTTGGGTGTATTTCAGTGAACCTTTAAGTTGAAACTAATTCCCTTAAGATGAATAATATTTTGTGGATGGTGCAACTTTAAAAGACTGATGAACATTTAAGGTAGGTAGAGGTCATTTAGTTGTGAAAACGTTTACAGTCTTTATATGTGGCTAGCCAGCCGGAAACAGAGCTCCACAGGGTCTCAGCGTTCCAGGGTGCTTTGAATAGTCCCAGAACTTGATTTTCCTCCTCTTATACACATGCACAGTCAAACCAGAATAATGGGAACCATTCTACATCAAAATAATTACTGCCATTCTCTTCTCTGAGGAAGGGTAGAAGAGGAAAGAAATCAACACACACTTAATTCAGGATATATGGTTAACATATACTGCAAATCAACATGAAACACTATTTTGTAAAGGAAGAGTTCAAAAAAAGAAAGGTTTTTTGTTCTTTTTCCTGAGTTTGGCTATATAATTATGGGATTATTTTCAAAAGAAACAGCAGGGGACCTGCCTTGCCTTTCTTAACTTTAGCAGGAGATAAACACTTTCATTTTCTGCGGATGAAAGGCACATTCTTCATACACATTATCATGTTTTTCACATTTAATATTAACCTTTCTATTGACCAAAGCTACATTTTAAGCCATCAGCAAATCCATTTTTAAATGCTTTTATCAAATTAGAATAAGAGGATATTACACTGAGAACAAAGGTGAAGCCTTTCTTTATGACTCAGATGCAACTTTGCTTTGTCATTTTCCCCTAACTACAATCACTAGATCATGCTTGAGTACAGTTCATCCAAAGAGCACTGAAGTTATTTAATTTAAATTCACCCTGCCAGGAAATATTATAAATGATCATATTAAAAATACCATAAAATATATAAATACCATAATGTTCTTCATGTCAAATTGAAAATAAATGAAGATCAGTTTTTTAAGAACAATCAGTAATTCATCATTGTCAATAAAGCCACAGATCAATTTCCAAAACATGAAGCTTAAACAACTCACTACTTTTAAGTAATGGAAGTAATACAACTATACTATTCAATATTTCTGGTACATAAAATATATTTTAAAAGTTATAGCTTTTCAAAGTATTATTATATCAATTGTTTTTACCTTTCTGTAGATGTCAGAAGTGTATGTGTATAATGCTTGGGTATAAATTTTCCCAATAACTATAAAAGGTATTCTTACCTACTTGATTCTACATTTCAGAGACACTATATAATAAAGAAAAAGTGTACAATATGAATTTTATTCTTATTTGCTAGATTATACTCATTTGGAACAGTTCTTTTCATTAGTATATAAACCCATAAAAGGTCTTTCACATAAAACAAAGACTCTAAAACATATGGATATACATGTCCACATTCAAAATGTAACATGTGACTGGAGAGCAAGAGAACATCAGCAGCACTGAGTGAAAACAGATTTCACTGCAATAAAGTTATCTGGAATAATCCTAGACCAAATTTGTTTTATACCCAGAGTTCATAGTTTAGACTAAAGAAAGAGCAAGAGTGTGTCTCAACTTCCTTTCCTTACAGCTGTGGTTGGAGTTCTATGTTAAAAGATCTGATTATACTGTTTCCCTACCAGAATATTTTAAATTTCAATTGCATGAAACAGTCTCTTGAATCTGGCTTATGAATTCTCTCATGATCTGGTTTTATCCCCAAAGATTCAACTCCTCCAGCTTTTCAAACATGAACTGTGCAGTAACATGCCCAACTATTTGCAGCTCCCCAAATATCCCAAGTTCTTCTATACTTCTGTGCTTTGCATAATCATGCTTTTAACCTAAAATATACTGAACTTCTTAATAATTTTTATTTATTCCTTAACATGAATCATTTCCTTTTTAAAACCTTCAGTGATCCTACAAAGCAGAGAGTATACTCTACCCACTGTGCCCCTTGGCACACTGAGAGTGTCTCTAGCCCTTGTTGCGCTATATTAAAATAATTTGATTACATATTTTCCCATCTCCAACTAAATAGTGCGTACTTGATGGGCAGGGGTTGCTATTATTAATGCAGATGTAATGCTTGCAACAGAGCAGACATAACAATGTGCTTGTGACCCAAGCACAATAAATGTGCATTATAATGCCAGTAACATACCATGTAATGCCTGAGACATAGCATGTAATGTCTAGAATACAGCAGTTCTGATGGGAGCTGATGGTTTTAAAAGTGTTTGGCAGTTCCCCCTTTCCTCTCTCCTGCTGCCATGTAAGACATGCCTTGCTTCCCCTTTGCCTTCCACCATAATTGTAAATTTTCTGAGTGAGGCCTCTTCAGCCATGTGGAACTATGAGTCAATTAAAACTCTTTCCTTTATAAATTAGCCAGTCTCAGATAGTATCTTTATAGCAGTGTGAGGATGGACTAATAAAGTAAGCAATAAAATTCTTATCTGTAACCAAATTTAACAAAAAAGGAAGTTTCTATACTCAGCTAACTTTCTCTCTATTGCACTCACCTTATACAGCAGGCAGAACAAATGTGAAATGAAAGAATGAATGAGCCTAGGCAGCAGACTGAGAAGTCTAACCAATGATTAAACCAGTTTGTTTACAATGTTTAAATGTTGTTTATAAGGTCAGAACTTTTCTCCAGTGTTCTAGTTCTCTCATGGAATGCATACCATAGCCATTTCCTGGGTTGTGCATCCTAGAGAAGTCAAGACTAAATATCCAGAAGGCTCTCCATATAAGTTTCTTATTTAAAATTATTGCATATAATTCTGAATTATTGTATATAGTTCTGAAGTTAACATTTTGGAATCTTAATACAAATATCAGTCATATTTTGTGACATGTCATTTCTATCATGATCTCAGCACCTATGATTTCTAGTAATTCAGTGTTCTGTCTAAAGGGAGATGAGAATCAGGAAAAATTATAAAAAGGAATCTTGGAACAAAATTGGCCAAAAAAAAAAAAATGTGTTGAGGCACTTTAGGTACTTTAGCCACTCCACCATCTCTCTGTTGGGCTACCTCTGCTTTTGCAAGGACAGTTGATGGTTTCTTATCTAACATCACATTCTCTACAAAGATGAAACCAGTTCTAGAAGAATCCTCTTCCAACTAGATTTTACTTTGCACTCTTTCTACCAAGAAATCTTCTATAGACATTTACTTGTTTTGAAAAGCCATGTTAGATCCTTCCTTTAGTATAATCTAGTGCTTTTGCAAATGTTTTCATTAACATATTCTAAAGAAAAATGTAGAATAAATAATTGGTTAGGGGTGAATTTTGGATACATCTGTGAGTCTAAGCCTAGCAGCCACCTATTCAAAGCAGGAACTTTCCCTCTCCTCTTTCTATACCACTTAGACCTCTTTGGGGATAAAAACAATGAAGAGACTTTATTGGTTTAAATAATGGCTTTACGTAAAAATTAAACATGGTTTAGGGCTGGGCATGGTGGCTCATGCCTCTAATTTCAGCACTGTGGGAGGCCAGCTGGGAGGACTGGTTGATCCAAGGAGTTAGAGACCATCCCAGGCCTAACTTCAAGGAGTTAGAGAGTAACTCCTAACATCTAAGGAGTTAGAGAGTAAGACTTTGTCTCTACAAAAAAAATAAAAATTTAAATTAAAACAACTAGCTGGGCCTGGTGGTGCACATCTGTTGTCCCAGCTACTTGGGAGGCTGAGGCAGGAGGATCATTTGAGCTCAGGAGTTTGAGGGCTGCAGTGAGCTATGGTCATGCCATTGCACTCCAGCCTGGGTGACAGAGTGAGACTCATTCTCTAAAACAAAATAAAATGTAGAAAAACACATGGCTTCATGTGAGAATAGCTCTAAATGCTCAAGTAATAACAAGGAATATCTGCTCTCTGCCTTTTATATTATCAAATTTATATAGTGACTGCAAACAGCTCCAATGTCTCTTTTAGTTATTTCTGTACAACCTCTTGGATGTATTCTCTCTGTTAGCATGTACTGGGTCACATGTCCATCCTTAAAGTGATTATTACAGCCGACTAGATGGGATATACTGCTTGCTATCGGGAGAACCTGTCCCCGATAGTTAACGTGGGTTCTTTTCTATTTCCCTAAGCATCTTAGCTGGTTTGAGAAATAAAGGGAAAGAGTACAAAAGAGACAAATTTTAAAGTTGGGTGTCCGTGGCAGACATCACATATTGGCTGGTTCCATGATGCTCCCTGAGCTGTAAAACCGTCAAGTTTTTATTAGTGATTTTCAAAAGCGGAGGGAGTGCATGAATAGGGTGTGGGTCACAGAGATCACATGCTTCACAAGGTAATAGAATATCACAAAGCAAGTGGAAGCAGGGCGAGATCACAGGACCACAGGACGGGGCAAAATTAAAATTGCTAATGAAGTTTTGGGCACGCATCGTCATTGATTACATCTTATCAGGAAACAGGGTTTGAGAGCAGACAACCTGTCTGACCAAAATTTATTAGGTGGGAATTTCCTCATCCTAATAAGCCTGGGAGCGCTACAGGAGACCAGGGCTTATTTCATCCCTTCGGCTTTGACCATAAAAGACAGCCGCTTCCAAGGGGGCCGTTTATAGACCTACTCTTAGGGCACATTCTCTTTCTCAGGGATGTTCCTTGCTGAGAAAAAGAATTCAGTGATATTTCTCCTATTTGCTTTTGAAAGAAGAGAAATATGGCTCTGTTCCCTCTGGCTCACCAACAGTCAGAGTTTAAAGTCTTATCTCCCTTGTTCCCTGAATGTTGCTGTTATCTTGTTCCTTTTTTCAAAGTGCCCAGATTTCATATTGTTCAAGCACACATGCTCTACAATTTTTGCAGTTAACGCAATCATCACAGGGTCCTGAGGCGACATACATCCTCCTCAGTTTACAAAGATGACAGGATTAAGAGATTAAAGTAAAGACAGGATAGGAAATCACGAGGGTATTGATTGGGGAAGTGATAAGTGTCCATGAAATCTTCACAATTTATGTTCAGAGAGTGCAGTAAAGACCGGTGTAAGAAATTATAAAAGTATTAATTTGGGGAACTAATGAATGTCCATGACTTCAGCTGGTCCCTCCGTTCGGGGTCCTTGACTTCCCGCAACAGCTTGCCTTGGCTGGGAGGTAAGATTCATCCCAGCAAGCCTCAATAGTTTAGGGAATGCATGAATTCCTCAAAGAAAAATCAGGGCAGTTTATGATAGAAGAGAATGAAAGAATGTTGAGGAGGCAAGCAGCACAATGTATATTAATCTTCTATAATTTTATATCAATTCAGCAATTTCAATATAAGATCAACAATTCTAAAATTTTAATGAGCTAATTTACTTAAGTTCCTTACCCCTTTTTAGCCTACTAGCAAAACCGAAAGTCAAGAAAATGCACTATATTAATCTTGTAGCTTGCTGTACCACGTTCCCTGTTTCAACCATAGGTGCTCCTGAGATAAGAAATCTCCTACTGAGAATCAAAGCTAAGCAGCATCTCTTCTTTTACTTCCTAATGTGGGTTCCTGGTGACTTTTTATTTGAAGACATGTTTTCCTCAGCCTCAACTTAACACAAGGCTAAGTACCAGCAGTCTTGAAGTTTAAAGATTACTACAGCGTTCTTTTTTAAATTATATTTAATTGCCTTTCTACAGCAATATTCCCTGATCGTATATAAGTCAAGTCCAATTTCTGCCCATAGTCAGTAGCCAGTTATCTTCTAAAAACAGAAAACTACAATTCTAGTGACACATTCAGTATAATTCTTATGTTATACAAATTAAAAAATGCATTTCTAATATACTCTAAAATTAGTAAGATTGTTACAATAATTTTTACAAGTTTTGTCAAACTCACATAATCTTTTTCTATTCAAAAGATATTAGCTCAATGTCAATTCAGAGATATGTTTCTCTGTAAAACAGGTGAATTTTTTAATTATGGAATTTTATTATATATTTATTTTCTGATAGTGAATACAATGGACATTCATTTAAGGACATATATCTGTGGTTTAAAAATGAGGTCACTTACCTGATGAGTGTGTTATGAAAATAAATGAGCTAGGCTGCAAATCAAGTAATCAAATTATTGGTAAGTGATATGGTTTGGGTGTGTCCCCACCCAAATTTCATCTTGAATTGTAATCTGAATTGTAAACCGCCCCCCAGGCAGGGACCTGGTGGGAGGTATTTAGGTCATGGGGGTAGTTTCCCCTATGCTGTTCTTGTGACAGTGAGGGAGTTCTGATGACAGCTGATGGTTTTAAAAGTGTTTGGCAGTTCCCCCTTTCCTCTCTCTCCTCCTGCCATGTAAGACGTGCCTTGATTGCCCTTTGCCTTCTACCATGATTGTAAGTTTTCCGAGTGAGGCCTCTTTAGCCATGTAGAACTGTGAGTCAATTAAATTTCTTTCCATAAATTAGCCAGTCTCAGATAGTATATTTACAGCAGTGTGAGGATGGACTAATACAGTAATCAATAAAATTCTTATCTATAAAAAATTTTTGAAAAAAAAGGAAGTCTCTATGCTCAGCTAACTTTCTCTCTATTGAACCCACCTTAGAGGAATAATAGTAACAACAAACACTTAAATATCACACACTAGGAACAATTCCTAGCATTTAGCATATATTAACTCATTTGTACTAGAGAACAGCATTATAAACAGATCTCATTTCACAGAAAAGGAAACGTAGTCACTGTGGATTTAAGGAACCTGCCAAAGAAAGTGGCAAAGTTAGCAGGTGAACCTGCTAGAGTCAGTGCTGCAATGACTAGTCTCCAGAAAGTTAAAGCTCAATGAAACATGGTCTAATGATAAAATGCTGTGAGAGAAATCCCTCAAATTTCAAGTTTTTCTGTAGATTTATTTTTTTCTTCCTATGCAAATACAGTAGCTATTTTGCTCCAGTGTACTGGGACTTGAATGTAATGGAATTTGAAGGCATATTGAGATGTTAATAGGGTGTGCAATTTGGTGTCATGCTTTATTTGACATCTGGTAGGCAAAGTTTGAATTTGCAGTGAGGGCAATAATAAAAGTTTACTTAAGGAGAAATTAAGAGTCATTTCTTGAAAATATGTTTAGGGATAAAAGAAGGAACTTAGTTATAGTTCAGAGATTTATTGACAATCTGTTATGTGGAACACAGTGCTAGGAAACAGGCATACAAAAATAATTAAGACATGATACCTACCCCATAGTAAGCATCAGTATAGAAGGAATAGTGGGGGATAGTAAACTGTAAGTGATTACATTACAAATTTCATAAAATGTACAAGGGTGTAATGGAGGGGCAGAAGGACCGATTGGTAAAACGGACAAGATTAGATGGTGGAGGACATACTGTGATTCTCAAATGAACTTCACACAGAAGGCAATAGGAAGCCAGTAAAAGATTTCTGCTCAGGGGTGGTGGCTCATGTCTGTAAATCCCAACCCTTTGGGAGGCTGAGGTGGGCAGATCACCTGAGGTCAGGAGTTTGAGACCAGCCTGATCAATACAGTGAAGCCCGGTCTCTACTAAAAATACAAAAATTAGCCACGCATGGTGGCGGGTGCCTGTAATCCCAATTACTTGGGAGACTGAGGCGGGAGAATTGCTTGAACCCCAGAGGCAGAGGTTGCAGTGAACTGAGATCGTGCCACTGCACTTCAGCCTGGGTGACAGACCAAGACTCTGTCACAAAAACAAACAAACAAAAAAGATTTCAAGCAGCTGAATGATGTGATCAAAAGAGAATTTATAGTGGATAATACCATAATACCAGTATAAAGAAAATAATACCAGTATAAGGAAAACCTGATTCAAGGATTCTAACATCTCTGCTCGCTGCCCTAGTTTTCCCCAATTAGTGTAATTCTTTTAAATTAGCACTGTCCCCTCCACTGTTGCAACCCTTATCTAAGCCACACTGTCATCTCTCATTGGAATTATAGCTGAAGCTATAGTCTCCTCACTGCTGCTTCTCTGCTCCCCTA
Organism: Papio anubis; assembly: GCF_008728515.1. NCBI lineage: Eukaryota > Metazoa > Chordata > Mammalia > Primates > Cercopithecidae > Papio > Papio anubis. The sequence goes on from NC_044979.1 coordinate 81,541,563, forward strand.
AAGTTTGTTCTCAACAAAGCAACATCAGTGATTCTTTAAAAACATGTCAGTTCTGGTTGTTTCAAACACTTCAATAGATTCCCATCTTAGAATAAAAACCAAAGCCCCTGAATGGTCTCAAGCCTCTGTAACCTCTTTAAACTCACCGCCTAATAACCTCTCCCTATAACTCATTCTACTCCAACCACACTGGCCACCTTGTTGTTCCTCAAATATTCAAAGCATTTTCTACCTCCGGGTCTTGCATTTAATGTTCCTTCTGCCCTAAATGTTCTCTTCGCAAATTTGCATAGGGCTTACCTTCTTATGTCTCTTCACAGATGTCACTCCATCAGCAGGATTGAGGATTGAATAAATTGTAGTGTTGTGAACTAGGCTGAGAAAATTGGAAGAGAAACTGACTCTGGAGAAAAGATGACGAGTTTGACTTTGGTACACAGTGAGGTTAAAAATGCCAGTAGGGTTTGACTGGCACTTCCGGGTATAGCTCTATAGCAGAGAGTTGATATGAAATGTTAACTTTTAAGAAAGGATCAGAGAAAGAATATAGCATATAGGAAACAGGGGAAGTAGCATGTGCTAGATTCAGTATGTCCACAAATTCTGGCAAGTACCTCTCATCCAAAGGTATAATCTATTCCACTATTCCTTGAGCCTTGTTAGATTTGAGACTTGCTTTGACCCATAGAATGTGGCAGAATTGGTCTTACAAGAGTTCAGAACCTAGGCATCAAGCGGCCATTCAGCTGTTTTTCCCTCCTAGAACATTATCTTGAGACCACTTAGAAAAGATGCCAGTCTAGTCTACTGGAACATGAGAGGACACCTGGAGATAAAATGAGGTACCTTCATTGACATTAGTGGGGCCAACTTGGGCCATTCCACCATGCCAGCTCTTCAGCTAAATGCAGCTGTATCAGCGAGACCAGGCAGAACTAACACAGAAACTGCCCACACAACCAATAGAATTGTGAAAAAACAAAAACACAAAAAATTAAGTTTGAGGTAATTTGTTATGCCGTATACATAGCTGGTACAGAATTTAATATGTAGCAATGAGATGCTGCTTTAAGAAATCTAAAACAAGTAGCATTGGCTTTGAGACTTGGGGTGGGTAAAGGCTGAAAAGTAGGCAAGAAGATTGTTAGTGAAGAGTAGAGATAGATATTAAATAATAAATTAAACCATTTGCCATAATTCTCCCATCTAGAGGCAGAGTCTATTTTCCTACCCATTGAATCTAGATTGGGAAAAGTAGGTAAGAAGATTGTTAGTGAAGAATTACTTCCATAATGTACATATTACACCATGCAGTGATGAAAAAACTGGCAAAACTGTCTCTTGTGGAAACTTACAAGATAGAAAATGTACGTATTTAGATAAAGGAATTTGCAGGAAAAATGTTAAAAATGTCCATTTAATGTTTTCCTTTTCTTCTGAGAATGATACGCTATTAGAATAGAGAAGAAATAATTCAATGTCCAATTGGAATTTAGAAGATGCCACAATGAGCTATTATAAAATGAAAAACTAAAACCATTTCTCATCCTTACTTCTCTAGGAAAAAGTAAGAAGTGACCTAAGGTAAAAATCAATCTGGGATCTAGCTAATAATTTGTTGATAACACCAGAGAAAGACTTAGGTGATTCATAGAAGACCCTCTCAGCTAGACAGGGCTTTTAAGAATCTTAGAAGCATTTCCCACAGAAGACTCACATGTAGTTCAAAATAAAAAGAAGGCTGTGTGAAAAACAGTTATGTATGGATATGGCTTTTGTGGCATAAAGTGATATCCAATGAGATTTATGGAAAACTCAAAACGTTTTAAGGGTGCTGCATTGATAAAACTTTGCCAATTTAGACTTGGAGAAATTCAGACAGTTCAGAATGAACAAAAAAGTCCTCTGGCCCCTCTAATTTCTATGGTCAGGACACCGACTGAGAAAGTTCCTCGGGTACAAATATAAGCCATTTCTTATGGCAAAGGAAAGATATTTTAGGAGAAAATTCAAGAGCTCAGAATGAAAGAATCAAGCAAAACAGTGGACTAGGAAATGATTCCCAAAGAACAAAAGGAGAGCCTAATCAAGGAACTTACTCTGTTCCTGTTTTATGGTGAACAGGCTGGATACATATATTTATTGAAGCACTAGTTACAATAGCAAAGACATAGAACCAACCCAAATGTCCATCAGTGATAGACTGGATAAAGAAAATGTGGTACATATACACACCACGGGATACTACACAGCCATAAAAAGGAGTGAGATCATGTCGTTTGCAGGGACATGGATGAAGCTGGAAGCCATCATCCTCGGCAAATAAACACAGGAACAGAAAACCAAACACCACATGTTCTCATTCATAAGTGGGAGCTGAACAATGAGAACACGTGGACACAGGGAGGAAATAACACACACTGGGGCCTGTGGGGGGTGGGGAGGAGGGAGAGCATCAGGACAAATAGCTAATCCATGCAGCACTTAAAACCTAGGTGACAGGTTGACAGGTGAAGCAAACCACCATGGCACATGTATACCTATGTAACAAACCTACAGGTTCTGCACTTGTATCTTGGAACTTAAAGTAAAATAATAAAAAAAGTTGTTTTACGGCAGAAATGGCTGAATGTTTCCTGTTTTTCTCTTTTAATGGGAGAGTGCTTTTCCACTCTCTATGATGACGTTGTATGTTGTATATGTGGAGGGAAGTAGTGGAAGATACTTTTCATTCACAGACCTCTGATTCAAGAGTAGCTACATTCATATTTGAAACAGATGCAAATTATGAGATAGTAAACTTTAAGCCTGATCATATAATTGCATGACAATTTTTGTGGTCTTGGATGGGGAGGGTGTATATTTTGCATGTGAGAGGATTGAAAATAATTGTAACCAGAGTAGACGGTAGTAAATTATTTGCCATAATTCTTTGCAATATATCCCATCAAGAGGCAAAGTCTATTTTCCTACTCATTAAATCTGGATTGTCCCTTGTGACTTGCTTTGACTAGCAGAATGTGGACAGAGTGATACCATGTGAGTTCAAGAGGACTTTCAGCTTTTGCTCGGTCCTCTTGAAGTTATGCCTTAAAGCCACCATATAAAAAGGAGTTGATCTAGCTTATTGGAGGATGAGAGTCCATGTACCAATGGGGTACCAATGTACCCCAGCTGACGGCACCAACTGCCAGATATGTGAGGGAGGCCACTTGGACCTTTCAGCCATAGTCAAACTTCCCCAAGAGAGCTCAGGTGAAACCTGAACAAGCACTTCTGCATTCTCATGATTGCAGTCACTAAGTTTTGAGGTGGTTTGTTCCCTAGCAGTAGTTAAATGATATATGGTCTGAGAGGTGGAAAGAGAATAGGGAATACAGAATCAATGAAGTCGTGGGAAGACAACATTTTACAGAGAAGGTGGATATAAAGGGAATCAAAGGAGCAAACATGAGGTTCACTAACATAAGGAATGCACCTGTCGGGTTTAATAACTAAACTCCTGCCTAATTTAACTGCAAGTTATGCTTTCTGTCCAATGTCCATACTGGCTTTGGCCAGGCACAGTGTTATGTGACTGTTGCCCCGGCTCTTTGGAATGCTAAGGCAGGAGGATTGCTTACACCCAGGAATTCAAGACCAACTTGGGCAGCACAGTGAGAACACATCTCTGAAAGGAAATAAAGAGAAAATTGGTTGCTCTGTGTTGTGTTACGGCACCCGCCACCTATGACAAAGGAAACTGCTATTCTATATTTGCCATTTGAAGTGGTAGCTAACATTCAGTGGGGAATTTGTATCACTAAGAGGTAAATAATTATTTACTCAATTTTTATCTGACATATCTGCTGAATCTACCCTACTTTAAAAATAAAACAAAATTATTTAGAAAATTCTACTCTTTGCTACAACACTGCCATTCAAAAGAACAAAGAACATTGGGGCTCAACGCTGACGGTTTTTTTAAAAAAGCATTTTTTCTAACATATTCAAGTATATTGTAATACATACACAGACACATATACTAACACATAGCAGACAAATCAGAGTATCTGATGCCAAGTTTTTATAGTTTGAAATAAAATGACGATTACGACACACCAACATTGAAGGAAAACCTATTGCTTTAAATTTTCTAAAAGGTTATAATGACTTTTATCTTTACAACAAATTGAATAGAGTCTCAACCCAATTATAGGAAACAAACTCCTACCAATAGTGTTAGACAATCCTAATTGTAAGTGAGAGACCTTAGATTTAACATAATATCCAATCTAATTATATTTCAAACACATTAGAAGACAACATTCTACAGGAAGGAAACTTCTTAGTTGACTTATTGCTTAAATTATGGAAAAACAATTCAGTTATAGGATGGGTTCTTGCATTTAAAAGAAGTTTTTTCCACATAATGGCCTTGTAATTTGTGTTAAGAAGTAGATTCCAGATCCAAAGAATGATCATGCATTTGAACTTGTGTTCCCATCTAGTTCCATAGATATTTGAATTGATCTGAACTCGGGGTTCTCAACAAGGTTTCAGAAGCAAATCTTATTTAGGTGAGGATCTATTCTATACACATATTTTAACTTTTTGTCTACCACTCTCCCTTGCACATTACAATGTTCTTGTTTATCATTGATAAATAATAAGATATGGCACAAAAGGTACTCCCCAATAGAAAGGCACAAAAATATTTATAAATGTGTTCTTCCATTTTAAGTTCTTGAAAAGATATTCTAACATTTTCTAATATTAAACAATCTTAATGTCTGCTACTTGGGAGTCTTCAGGTTTTCCAGCCTTCTGAAGCTCCTTTTTGCATTAAAATTCAAATAGAATTATTTTAATTTCACTGGGAATCCAGGAACCTCCTAAGTGGCAGAGGACCAGAAAACTGCATATTCTTGTGGGCCCAGAAGACACTGTTTAATCAGGTCTTTGATTCCTTTTAGTTTATACAACATTTATATTCCTTACCACATAAATGGATTTCCTTTTGTAATGGGCAGTGTTGCTGGCCAGTTTGGATCCCATGGGATCCCTTTCACTGGATCTCTGCACCCATCTTTCAGATTCTGCAGCTGCAGCCTCATTCCTGACCTTAGGCTGATTGCCCTTTGACACTAGGGTTGTCTGGCCAATATGGGGAACTGGAAGTTTCTGGAACTCACCTCTTCTCTGAAATTTGCCTCAAGTACACTTTCCTTTCGCTGATTTTGTTTTGCATGTTATTGTTTTAATAAGTCATAGTTATACGTACAACTGTATGGTGAATCCTCCTAGTGAATCACTAAACCTGGGAATGGTTTTAGGAACTCAAGACCCTTTCCCTTTTCTATATTTCGCTTCTTCATTCCCCCTTTTCTTGCTGATTTCTTCTGGGAGAACATCCTTAATAAGCTTGATGCATCTTAATCCTTGACCTGGCCTATGCTTCTGGAACAAGCTATGAATATTCTGAATTAGTCAAAATACTAGTCTCAATTATGAGTTCTATAACTTCTCTTTTTCTATTCCTGGCATGCTTTGCTCCCAATCTTCTACCAATTGTCCCACTTACCTCTGTCCCCCTTCACACTGTTACTTTTTAATAATACATATGTGTCTGAAAAAAATAACTCAATATTCAGTTTATATATTGCATACAAATTGTACTATAAGACTTAAAATAGGGCACTATCTTTCCCCATCTCTTTCCACAATGGGTCCTGTTCTCTAATGGTATAAATTTTCAAAATTCTTACATTTTCTTCAACATACTGAAATGATATGCCCCCATATTCCTCCTAGTTCTGACTACACGGAAACAAAGAAGCATGACACGAACTACTTGGGAAAGAAATAGTACTCAAGTTTTCCCTTTCCTCGTCTTATAGGCAGAAACATATCCTGTTCCAGAAGGAAGAAATTAGTGGTAAAAAGTTGAGAAAGATTAAGCAGTCACACGGCAAGCCAGTGCCCTAGATACTAAAGTCAATGATATAGCTTGGATATGTGTCCCCACTAAATCTCATATTGAAATGTAATCCCCACTGTTGGAGCTGGCGTCTGGTGGGAGGTGATTGGATCACAGGGGTAGATGTCTTATGAATGCTTTAGCACCAAATCCTTGGTGCTGACTTTATGATAGTGAGTTCTCATGAGATCTGGTTGTTTAAAAATGTGTGTCATCTCCCTCTTCTCTCCCTCTGTTGATCCACTCTGTCACGTGAGATGTTTGCTCCCACTTAGCTTTCCATCACGAATAAAGGCTTCCTGAGGCCTCACCAGAGGCCAAACACCTAACAGTGCCATGCTTCCTATGAGCCTGCAGGACTGTGAGCCAATTAAACCCTTTTTCCTCTTGTATAAATTACTCAGCCTCAGGTATTTCTTTATAAGCAATGCACAAATACCCTAACACAGTCAACTTCCTCCAAATGTTTTCAAAGCCAGTTCTTTTGATACTTTTGATCATATGTAGAAATGTACCCAAAAGAGTCAGAAAAACTTGCTTCTAGGGCTTGCCTCAGTGCTCATCTCCACATGTGTTTAGACATAGGTCTTCTTCAGCATTACTAGAAGCCAGTCAGTTTGGCATGGTGCTGAGAGTCTTTGGATAGCAGAGTTACTCCCATTCAAGAATGGCACAATACACAAGAATGGCCCTAGCCGGCAACCTTCATTACTCTTATACTGTATCATTAATAGCTGGGTAATGCTGACTTGCAATGATTTACTTCCATAAAAGTATGTTTGGGTTTCTTAATCTGGGTCAAGTAGGAAAGTGATTGCTTATGCCCATGTCATTGGTTATATGCTAACTTTTACTAATGTGGGGAAAAGAAAAGAAAGATAGCACAGAAGTTCAGGCATTTGAAACCACTGAGGTTTATGCTTTAAAAAATAATGCGAAAACAAAAACAAAACAACTTAACTGACTTTTTTTTTGAAATTCACATGGAAAAGTGTCAGTACTCGATATCTGAAATAACACACATGATATGGAAATATAGACAGCATCATATTTTTTGTTTTTAAGCAGAGGACAAGGAAATATGGAAACAATATTTGATTTACACTCTCAAGTAAGGAATAATACTGTTTTCCCCTTGCTCCAGAGTCCAATAGCCTGGCTTTGTTCTGCCTCTAACAAGCCAATTTAGGAAACAAAATATTCTTGCCTTGCCAGATTTACACCTTTAAATGAAACATACTCAATATCAAAAAAATTAAAATAGGGCAGGTTTTGGGTTTTTTACAGGTATAACATCCTCTGATTCTCCAGATCACAGATCTTTGGAGTAGGTTCCTGCATTTGTGTTCAGAGACCTGGAATTGCAGATCTGATGATCTTTAATTAATGATCAATATTTGTTCTACTACATTGAAATGTTTATCTCTTTTTGGAGAGTCTAATTGTCTTTTGTGCTCTCTTTTGTCTTGCAACTCTGTTACACCCCTCTGCCTTCTTCTCTGACAGAGAAGCTATGCAAAATTCCTCCTGGGGTCTCTTGCAACCCTCCCCCAACCCTCCTCCTTAGAAGGCAAATGGAAAAATGAACAACAGCAGCAGCAAATCTTAATGATCACTGGGAGTCTGGACAAAGAATATTTCAGAAAACAAATAGATTTTAAGTGTCTTGAGGTCATTAACAAAGTTGTGAAATTTGTGAGGAATGTGAGAGCAAAAAAGTCTTTTTATTATTTCTTCAGTTCAAAGGCTTTAACGCTTCATGTCCCTAGCTGAGCTTTAACTTAATTATAAAACAAAATGTATAGCTGCAGCCCAGGCCTAGAGGTAGAGTCTGTACAACTAATCAACTTTAATTCCCTGGGTCCAATTTAATTACAAAACAACGTTTGGTGCAGCTGCTAAACACTTACCAGGTGACCATATGATAATATCGGAGCAGTATTTACAAGTCTCCAGCTTTTTGTTTTATTCTATCAGCCCAATTATGTCTCAGTTTATATACAAATTTGACTGGGTTCTAGGATTCATAATAAAAAAATAATTTTCTTGATTTTATACATCCATGTAGCTGAAACAGCTAATGTATTAAGTTGTACTACAATTAATTAATGTCAGGAAATAAAAGTTAATGGTGGAAAAGATGTCCTGTAAAGGACAATAACGAATTGAGTATCAGTTGCATACTTATCTTTTTAAAATTAATTCTGTTTGTGATGTAGACAAAGTGAAACCAGCTCATGTGTATTGTGAGTTATCAATTTGCTTTTTAGGTTATAACATACATTGCCAATACAATTACACACATCTAACTCATACCTTTGCTTGCTTTTTAGCGTTTTTTCACAAGACAAACTAGGAGGTAATATTTGCGTCACAAAATAAGTTTTCCTTAACAAAATTAAAATAAGCCATTTATATTTTTTAAATAGCTGGCTCCTTTAGTCTATATAAAATATATTCCATTTGCACAAATACCAGGAAGATCATTGCACCAAGTGGACTAAATCTGATTTTTCATTGCATAACACTGAGGCAGAAGTGACAGGCAAAATTAACTTTTTAGCTTTTTGTTTCACTCAAAAACACTTTTCACAATACCTGAGACCCTAATTCCTCTCTAGGTCTATGGAAGGACAAGAAAAATTGTTTGAACTGAGAAAAACGATCAAGTACTATTACTGAGGGAATTTAATATGACCATTACTGTTTTTACAGAAATTCAGAAGGTAACAGTATTGTGTAATCCAAATTAGGATTTAAAATGTGAGTAAGAGAGAAACAGAACATGCTTCTTTTGCTTTCTTTTCCTAGCTGCTAATCTCTGAGTGTTACTTCCTTTTTTTGCCTCTCTTTATTGTAGAATAAGGAAGAGCTAAAGAGAGGACATATCACAGCAGGTTATGCTTATCATAGCAAAAAAGCAGAATATATAAAATCATCATAAAAGATCTGGAGCAATGATCTTCTTCCCATTTCAAACTCAAGCACTGGTTCAGATTTTACCTAATACTATCTTGCATGACTATATTAGACCCTGGACAAAGACAAAAGGCTAATTTCTCAGTAATAGCAGTGTCTGTCAGTCTCCCACCCCAGAGTGTCTTTCTTTATGACTGAACGTGACTGAGTCACAAGAGGAAACAATTCTGCTTACTGGAAGAAAATAGGATGGAAAGAATGATGACGGTTACCAGATGTCCCAGTACCCCCAAGGGGGCACCAGAATGTTTCTGCATATGCTGTAAACAGCATAAACTGTCAACTATTGGACTCTGGGGTTTAGCACTCATGTTTCTCTGATGTGCAGAGTCATAGGATTCAAGAGATAGAGCAACCTTAGAGATGATCTTGGTCCAGAGGTTTTAAAGTACGTCTGGAGGAGTCTTGCGGTTTGTGTGACTCAGGGATGACTTAGAGGTAAGGGGTTCTCCCCAATACAGTAGCAGTACTCTTAGGAAGGAATGTAAAAATCTTAGAGCTAATATCAAGACAGTATATTTTATCAAACAAATATTAGTTATAAAAGTCCAAGGTTATTCCTGTGGCTGGGGAAAAGAATCTTGTGGAAAACCACTATCCAGTGGCTCTAGGACATTCCTAAATAGGGGAGTCCTAGAGAGCAAAAGGTCAGTTCAGGAACTCTAGGCTGTGATGGACCTCGTGGATTGCGAGCCTGGAAATGAAATGATAACACTAAGACATGATGTCAGGAAGGTTAAAAGAAAATACTTTTAGAGTCAAGTCAACCAACGTTTACAACCCTTCTTTGTTTACATTTCATTTTCTATAATTTTTTTTAAAGTCACTTTAAAAAGTTACCTTTCCTTGTTGTTGTTAAATTTGGCAATTTAATTATTACCCTAATGATAATTTAATTCTTATGTTATATGATCTGTTCTGTTTGCACATTTAACATTATCTTGCTACTATTCATGGATCCTCTCCACTGCCACCATTTCATTAAGGACAAAAGAGAGAGGGAGACAGGGAAAGAGGGGGAGGGAGGAAGGGAGGGAGAGAGAAGCAGCTATTTCTACGTTTGTAAATGGAACCAGCTCTAATGCGAGAAGACACAGGATTTTAATAGAAAGTAAAAACATATATACAGGGTTGGACGTCCATAAAAACATAATAGACACATCTGTCTTACCATCACTGTTGATGCACACAACCTCTTGAACTTGCGTGCCTGGACCACACTCCTTTCCATTATCTGGCTCGCAGTCTCTGAGTCTCACTGCTTTCCAGTCATAACAGGCAGGCTCCTCACAGGGAATGGCTTCCAGTAAGTGAGGGCAGTTTCCAGTTCCCCCAGAGCCTCCAGTGGGCTCATTGGTAATGTGCCGCTTCCTCAGTTTGAAGCCTGAAGTATGGGGGAAAGAAAAATCTATTGTTACCATCAAAGGTTGAGTATTTCAGAAAGTTGAATAAAACCTCAGGGTAAAAGTTAGATAAGAGTGGAGGTAGAAGTAATTTCTGTTTTGAATCACTGGTGTATCCCCAGACTGTAGCTAATCTGTGGTCATGAACCATTCATTAAATGAGTAAGTGAATGGATTAATGAACGGAATGAAAATAAATGAGAACCTTTGGTTTTAGCTTACTACCGCAAAGGTAAGGCTAGAAATGTCGTATAGTACCTGTCTCCCTTGTGGGGCATAGAGGAGTAGGGTGGGAACAGAAAGAGAGATAAATTTTGGTTGACTTGGAAGGTCTGTAGCTATAGAATATTCGAAGAATGAGTGAAATTTCAAGCTATTTAGAAATATCGATTACCAGACAAAAGTGCTATTTTTCTTAAATCTTCAGCAATGTCACATGATTAAATTTGGAAAATGAACCTCTAAGAAGTTGGATGGTTCCAGAGAAACAATCTCTTTGAGGTTCCGTTGATTTTAGACCCTCTGGGAATTTGAACTAGGAACATAAGCCACGTGGGCTCCAGTGTGAAATATTCAAAGTCCTGCTTTGTGCTTTAATAGCATCTAAGTGTTGCCCTTCCTGACAGTGTGTAACAAAATTAATAAGTCTATTTATTGCTATGTAAACATACTAGAATCACTAGAAGACTGGCCTTGGAAACAAAATAGAAAAATGTTTTTAATCACGAGATCATGTGAAAATTAGCTCACCATGTCCACCATAAGAAAACCATTGCATTTATTCTATTCCTCTCTCATTTGCATAATACCGTTTTTACATTTTTTTCTTCAAAGTAATAAGCAGCTTTATTACTGGGCACTAGATATGGGTCAGGCACTAAACTAAGTGCTTTATTTTTATCTCATTGATTCCTTAGACACAACCTGGATGGCAGATACTGTTACATCCTTATACAGATAAGAGGACAAAGTTAACTAACTTATCTAAACAGTAAGGGACACAGTAGGTTTTTCCAACCCAGGCCTGACCCCACAGCTCATCTTAACCATCGCACTAAACTGTCTCAGATTCTCTCCATCATTTTGTCTAAATTAACAAGCATTTATGCCTATGTTCTTCTGTTTTAATCTTCTGGTACTATCACTGGAGTAGGTTTATTCATCTTTTGAAATTAATAGTCTTTAACCATTCTGGAAAATATCACAAACAAGTAACACAGAAGAGCATTTTAAAAATAATTCATGATTTGATACAACTGGTGGGTATAAAAGGCATGTCATGGTCACGTGACCTACCTTTTTTTCCTTGCTGATCATTACAGTTTTCATAAGTACAAGGTCCCCAAGCTGACCATGGTGAAACTTCACATTCAGTTGGACAAGGAATGTGGCACAGTTGTGTAGTATTAGGGATAGGGCCAGTGCATAATTTCAAGTCCACTGGCTTTGAGGCTAGAGAAAAATACAGACACATATTAAAAAAATAAACAAAAGGAAAACATATGGCCAGCAATATGATTTTTCTGTGTGTATGGAAAAGGAAAATCCTTAAAGAAGTGTTACCAAGATATCATTCCAATGCTTCTTGGCCACATCCTGAGAATAAAAAGAGAATGAATGGAAATAAAAGAGGCAGGATAGTGTAGTTAAAGGAAACTGGAGATGTCTTGCAAATTGTTTGATTACCAGTTTTACCACTAATTGGTCATGCAACTGATAATTCTGAATGTAACTTTCCTAGTCTGCAAAATATTCCTTAAGGTTAGATCTAAAATTCTACAGCAATATTCTAAGAAAGTAAAAGAAAACTTTAGAGGACTGAACACAATAGGAGGGGGACTATAGCTTTAACATATATGAAAAAAATGTCCACTGAGTAGTTCCTGGTGGAGCAGTCTCCCATCTTTTTTGGCACACAGAGATTGAGAGGTAAGATGAAGAAGGATCTCCAATGGGGGCTACTCTCTGTACCACCAGCTACAGTACTCACTGAATTATTTCCAAAACATCTAAATAATAATATATTGTCTGCATATGTGACACAAATCTAGTAAATGACAAGCTAATGGGTGCATCACACCAACATGGTACATGTATACATACATAACAAACCTGCATGTTATGCACATGTACCCTAGAACTTAAAATATAAAAAAAAAATCTACCAATCAGTAAGGATACTAATTTATAATTATCTACATTTGTTCATAAGTTGACCAATAAACTGTGGATAAATGTTGCTTGTCCTTGCTTCTTTTTTGTTTTTTTTATGCCTGCAGTTTGGCTCTTTTGTATATATTTGACAGTTAAGGTCAATATATGTCCATAGTTCTGGACATAGAACTAATTAACAATGACTAACTGATGAAAAGATATGTAAAACTATATGGACAGAGGAAGAGAATCAAGTTCAGCTGTATAATATCTATCTATCTATATAATATCTGTCTGTCTGTCTATCTCCTGACAGCCATAGTTGCTTTTGTTTTTAAAAAAATTTAATACGTGGTCAGGCGTGGTGGTTCATGCCTGTAATCCCAGCACTTTGGGAGGCCGAGGTAGGTAGATCATGAGGTCAAGAGATAGAGACCATCCAGGTCAACATGATGAAACCCCATCTCTACTAAAAATACAAAAATTAGCTGGGCGTGTTGCTGCACGCCTGTAGTCCCAGCTACGTGGGAGGCTGATGCAGGAGAATCACTTGAACTTGGGAAGCGGAAGTTGCAGTGAGCTGAGATCACGCCACTGCACTCCAGTCTGGCAACAGAGCGAGACTCTGTCAAAAAAAAAAAAAAAAAAAAAGGTAATTATCTTGGTCACACATTTCCTGAATAATAGCTAATTCCTTTGTCACTCTGATAATTTGATGAGCCCATGCTTGTAGAAAAAAATGACTTAAACAATGGATGCTTAGCTATTTCTCATTCTCCTATGTGAAAGGACTATCAAATTCCAATTACATGGGATTACATGTAGAAGTTCATAGAGAAATTAAAAATGTTAAACTATATTTTCCTAACTTTTAAATGAAAGTACTATGTCTGTTTGTAGTTTAAACTTGAAGACAAATTGTAAGCACTTTTACAGTCCTGTAAGTTTTCACGCACACAAGCACAGTCATAAATGCTATCTAAAGCCTATCATATTGATTCCTTACTGCCACAGTTTTTGTTCTGAAAAGTATTCTGCCAATTTTATGTCTCTTTTTCTCTACTAGTAGTACTTATCTCTCTCTCCATATCTCCCCCACTTCTGCACCCCCACCACTCCCACACTCGCCACTACAGTGAAAATAAATAACTGGGCACTAATTGGCTTAGTATGAGCACAGTGAGCATTCTCACTCAAGTTCATCAGGATTGCTGTTTATGTGCATCATTACAGCAGCCAAAGCCAAAAATGATTAATTTTATTGCTTTCCAGTAGCAAAAGTGTTTGGCACACTAATGACAGAAAATATAGAAATAAATATTTCACTCTGAATATAAAAAATAACGACATCAATGATAAGTACTTCACATAAAAATGGATTCTTTTAAAGACATGTATAGGCAGAAGAGTCTATACTACATAGCAAATTAGCTGCAAGTTAACATAAATAATGATTTTTACTTATGGAAACTTTCAGAGTAATTTAAAATGAGAAGTTTTGGGTAAGAGACCTTAAAATCTCAATTTTTTTCCTTCAATTGGTGAAAAGTCATTTTAAATCTTGCTGCTATTATATCGTTTTTGAAATAATAATTTATTTAAAATAAAATTTACTGGGTATGAAATTGTGAGGAATCTTAGAGTCTGAATTTATTTTATATATAAGGTTGAAAACTTTAGGAAGCAAAAGTTGTTTTATTAAGAAAACAGGTTAAGTAAGATGGCTGACAGGAAGAGCTTCTCCCACCAAGAGACCAGCCCATTAAGAAGACCTGCACCCTCCAACCAGATCTTCAGAAGGATGGCATTGAAAATGGACAGAGGGAGAACATAGAACCTGGGATAAAGAAGAGGAAGCTGGGAACTCTGCACTAGGCTACTGAGCATCAACATTCATTCCTGTTCCTGAGGGGCTCCTGGGAAAGGGAAGAATTAAACAGGCATGGAATGGCCCACTCTAGACACGGACCCCAGAATCCTAGCTGCAGGGGAACCCACTCCCCACACAGACATTTGAGTTTGCAGAGACAGCTTATCAGAGAGTTATCAGGGACAGGGCTCTAATATGTGCAGAATCCAGAGCATTTGGCATAGAAATAGCTGCAGTAGAGCATGGCCAGAGATGCCCATCTCCCAAGGCTCACTACATTCTTCAAGGTGGCTTTGGCCTTTGTTGACTGTAGGACATGAACACAGCATAACTTTCTTCCCCATGGCACAGGCCCAGTCTGATCTGAGCACCCCCTATCTTTCAGCCTGTCCCAGGGTGACTGCCTGGCCTTGCCCACTTGCAGTACAATCTCAGATGCCCAATGGGGGTGCTTTCCAGAAGCTGCTACCATAACTCCTTCATTGGTAGGCACCACCTAACCATTAGAGAGCTTCTGCAGATGGGCCCTCCCCAGCATGCTCCTGCCTGCAGCCTTCCCCAACCACCATGCCAGGGCCCACCACACTGCTGTTGCTCTGCTGTTGCTGGCAAGCACACGTGTGAGCAAGCGTGCATACACACACACGTGGACCCTGCCACACTGCTGCCCTGTAGTTGATGGCATGCATGCACAAGTGTGGACCGCATTGTCACCACCCCAATGTAGTGCTTTTGCCAGCACCCTCCATCAGAGTATTGCTGCTAGCTGACCTCAGCCCTTGCAGTACAGCAGGTGCTTAACCTTGAGGGACCAGAGAACAAAGCCATGGACCTGGTCCGAAGTCCCTAGTGTGCTGAGCTGAGCCTGGGCCACCTGAAATCACCCAGAAATGAAGCCAGTTGACTGAACCCAATTTATACCACTGTCAAACCCTCAAGGATATCAAAGAATATAAAAGCAATAAGCCCTATTCAACAGATAGCAGTTTCAAAGATTTAAGGAACATCAGCCCATATAGATGAGAGAAATACCAGCACAAGAACACTAAGAACTTAAAAAGCCACAGTGTCTTATTACATCCAAATGACTGCACTAATTCCCCAGTGCTGGTTTTAAACCAGGCTGAAATGGCTAAAATGACAGAGATGGAATTCAGAGTCTGGATGACAATGAAGATCACTGAGATTCAGGAGAAAGTTGAAAACCAATCCAAGAAATCCAAGGAATCCAGTAAAATGATATAAGAGCTAAAGATGAAATAGCCATTTTAAGAAAAAAACAAACTGATCTAATAGATCTGAAAAACTCACTATAAGGATTTCATAATACAATTGAAAGTATTAACAGCAGAATAGACCAAGCTAATGAAGAAATCTCAGAGCTTGAAGAGTGGTTCTTCAAATCAAATCAGACAGACAAAAATAATGAAAACAAATTTTAAAAAATGAGATGTGGAATTATGTGAAATATGGGATTATGTAAAGGTACTAAATCTATGACTCACTGGCATCCCTGAAAGAGAATAAGGAAATTCATTACTACCAGACCTGCCTTACAAGAGGTCCTTAAGGAAGTGCTAAATATGGAAATGAAAGACTGTTACTAACCACTACACAAACACACAAGTACACAGACTATTGACACTATAAAGCTACTACAAAATCAAATCTAGACAACAACTAGCTAATATAATGACAGAATAAAATCTTCACATATCAGTATTAATCTTGAATGTAAATAGGCTAAACACTTCACTTAAAAGGCACAGAGTGATAAGTTGAATAAAGAAGCAAAACCCAACTGTGCTATCTTAAGAGACCATATCACATGTAATGACACTCATAGGCTCAAAGTAAAGGGATGGAGAAAACTAACGTATCTGGGACTTAAACTTCACACTTGATCAAATGAAATTAACAGACCTCTACAGAACATTCCATCTAACAACAGAATATACATTCTTCTCATTGGCGCACAGCACATACTCTAAAATTGACCATATGCTTGAACATAAAGCAATGCTTAAATTCAAAAAAACAAAACAAAACAACAGCAACAACAACAACAACAAAACAAATCATATCAACCACACTCTCAGACCACAGCACAATAAATACAGAAGTTAATACCATGATGATCTCTCAAAAGCATACAATTACACGGAAATTAAAGCAACCTTCTTCTGAATGACTTTTGGGTAATCAATGAGATTTAGGCAGGAATCAAGAAATCCTTTGAAATTAATGAAAACAAACATACAACATACCAGACCTTCTGGGACACAGCTAAAGCAGTGTTAAAAGGAAAGTTTACAATACTAAATGTTCACATCAAAAAATTAGAAAATTCTCAAATTAACATAAAATCACACTTAGAGGAACTAGAAAAACAAGAGGAAAGCAACACCAAAGCCAGCAGTAGACAGAAATAACCAAAAACAAAGCTATGCTGTAGAAAATAATGTAATAAAAATCCACACAAAAAATTGACCAAACCAAAAGTTGGCTTCTTGACAGAATAAATAAGATTGATAGACTGCTAGCTAGAATAATAAAGAAAAAAGAGAGAAGATCCTATTAAACACAGTAACATATGACAAAGGTGACATAACCACCGACCCCACAGAAATACAAAATACCCTCAGAGACTATTATGATACCTCTTTGCACACAACCTAGAAAAATTATAAGAAATGGATAAATTCCTAGAAATATACAACCTCCAAAAATTGAACCAGGAAAATAACTGAAACCCTGAACAGGCATATAACAAATTTTGAAGTTGAATCAGTAATAAAAAACCCCTAACAACCACAAAAGGGCCTGGAGTAGACAGATTCACAGCTGAATTCTACCATTCATATAAAGAAGAGCTAGTAGTAACCCTACTAAAACTATTGCAAAAAAGTAAGAAAGAATCCCTCCTTAACTCATTCCATGAGGCTAGAATCATTCTGATACCAAAACCTGGCAGAGACACAACAACAAAAAAGAAAACTTTAGGCCAATATCCCTGATGAACAGAGATGCAAAAATCCTCAAAAAATACAAGCTAACCAAGTCGAGCAACACATCAAAAAGCTAAAACCACCACAATCAAATTGGCTTTATTCCTGGGACAAAAGATTGGTTCAATATAAACAAATATGATTTATCATATAAACAACTAAAAACAAAAATCACATTATCTCAATAGATGTAGAAAAGTCTTTTGACTCAGCATCACTTCATGTTAGAAACCATCAACAAACTATGTATCAAAGGAAAATACCTAAAAAAATAAGAACCATCTATGACAAACATACAGTCAATATCATACTGAATGGACAAAAGCTGGAAGTTCACCTTGAGAACTGGAACAAGACAAGAATACCCAGACAACCTACACAATGGGAGAAAAGTTTTGCAATCTACCCATCTGAAAAAGGTCTAATATCCAGAATCTACAAGGAACTTAAATTTAAAAGAAAAAAAAAACATTGAAAAGTGGGAAAGGACATGAAAAGACACTTTGCAAAAGAAGACATTCATGCAGCCAACAAACATATGAAAAAATGGTTTAACATCACTATTCATTAGAGAAATGCAAATTAAAACCACAGTGAAATACCACCTCATGCCAGTCAGAATGGCTGTCACTAAAAAGTTAAGAAACAACAGATGCTGACAAGGTTGTGGAGAAATAGGAATGCTTTTACACTGTTGGTGGAAATGTAAATTAGTTCAGCCATTGTGGAAGATAGTGTGGTGATTCCTTAAAGATTTAGAATTAGAAATACCATTTGACCCAACAATCCCTTTACTGGGTATATACTCAAATGAATATAAATCATTCTATTATAAAGATACATGCACGCTCATGTTTACTGCAGCACTGTTCACAACAGCAAAAACGTGGAATCAACCCAAATGCCCATCAATGATAGACTGGATAAAGAAAATGTCATACATATACAGTATGGAATACTATGTAGCCATTAAAAGGAATGAGATCATGTCTTTGAAGGGATATGGATGGAGCTGGAAGCCATTATCTTTAGCAAACTAATGCAGGAAAAGAAAACCAAATACTTCATGTTTTCACTTATAAGTAGAAGCTGAACAATGAGAACACATGGACCCAGGGAGGGGAACAACACATACTAGGACCTGTTAGGGGAGTGTGGTGAAGGAGAGCATCAGGAAAAATATCTAATGTATGCTGGGCTTGATACCTAGGTGATGGGTTGATAGGTGCAGCAAATCACCATGGCACATATTTACCTATGCAATGAACCTGCACATCCTGCACATGTACCCCAGAACTTAAAATAAAACAAATGAATGCCCACTCTCACCGCTCCTATTAAACATAGCACTGGAAGTTTCAGCCAGTGCAATCAGGAAAGAGAAAGAAATAAAAGGCATCCAAATAGGAAGAGATAAGGTCAAACTATCTCTCTTTACAGATGATATGCTTTTATACCTAGAAAACCCCATAATCTCTGTCCAAAGGCTCCTAGACCTGTTAAGACACTTCAGCAAATTTTCAGGATACAAAATCAATGTACAAAATTCAGCAGAATTTCCATACACCAGTAACATCCAAGATGAAAGCCAAATCAGGCATGCAATCCTATTCACAATAGCCACCAAGAGAATAAAATACCTAGGAACACAGCTAACCAGGGAGTGAAAGATCTCTAGAATGAGAATTACAAAACACTGCTCAAAGAAATCAGAAATGACACAAATAAATGGAAAAACATTCCATACTCTTGAATAGTGATATGGTTTGTTTCTCTGTCCGCACCTAAATAGCATTTCAAATTGTAATACCACATGTCAAGGGAGGGACCTGGCAGGAGGATTGGATCATGGGGGCACTTTCCCCCCATGCTATTCTCATGATAGTGAGTTCTCACACTATCTGGTGGTTTAGAAGTGACACTTCCTCCTTTGCTGTCTCTTTCCTGCCATCTTGTGAAGAAGGTGCTTGCTTCTCCTTTGCCTTCTGCCATGACTATAAGTTTCTCAAGGTATTCCCAGAGATGTGGAACTGTGAGTCTATTAAACCTCCTTTCTTTAAAAAGTACCCAGTCTCAAGTAGTTCTTTATATCAGTGTGAAAATGAACTAATTCAGATAGAACTAATTCAGGAAGAAGCAGTATTGTTAAAGTGGCCATTCTGCCCAAAGCAATTTACAGAATCATTGCTATTCCCATCAAACCACCAATGACATTTTTCACAGAATTAGAATAACTATTCTAAAATTAATATAGAACCAAAAAGTAGCCTGAATAGCCAAAGCAATCCTAAGCAAAAAGAACAAAGCCAGAGTCATCACACTCCCCACTTCAAACCGCACTAGAAGCCTGTAGTAATCAAAACAGCATGGTTCTGATTCAAAAACAGACACATAAATCAAGGGAACAGATTAGTGAATCCAGAAACAAAGCCACACACTTATAGACATCTGATCTTCAACAAAGTCAACAAAAACAAGCAATACAGAAAGGACTCCTGATTCAACAAGTTATCCTGGGATAACTGTCTAGTCATATGCTGAAAATTGAAACTCTACCCCTTCCTTTCACCATATATGAAAATCAACTCAAGATAGAGTAAAGACTTAGATATAAGATCTAATACTATAACTCTAGAAGAAAATCTAGGAAATACCATTTTGGACATAGGCCCTGGCAAAGATTTCAGGATGAAGACTCCAAAATCATTTGCCGCAAAAAGAAAAATGAACAAATAAGACCTAAATAAACTAAAGAGCTACTTCTGCACAGCGAAAGAAACTATCCACCAAGTAAACACATAATTTACAAAGTGAGAGAAAATATTGCAAAGTATGCATCTGACAAAGGTCTAATATCCTGAATCTACAAGGAACTTAAACAAAAAATAACCCCATTAAGGAATGGGCAAACTATAATACATGAATAGACATTTCCCAAAAGAAGACATACACATGGCCAACAAACATGAAAAATTGCTCAACATCACTATTCATCAGAGACGATCAAATCAAAACCATGAGATACCATCTCATACCACTCAGAATGGCTACTATTAAAAAGTCAAAAAATAACAGAAGCTGGCAAGGTTTCTAAGAAAAGGGAACACTTATACACTGCTAGTGGGAATATAAATTAGTTCAGTCACTGTGGAAAGCATTTTGGAGATTTCTCAAAGAACTTAAAACAACTATCATTTGACCCAGCCATCCTACTACTGGGTATATACCCAAAGGAAAATAAATCAGTTTACCATAAAGACATATGCATGCATATGTTCATCACAGAACTCTTCAAAACAGCAAAGACATGGAATCAACCTAGATGCCCATCAACAATGAACTAGACAAAGAAAATGTGGTACAAAAAAGAAAGAAATAATGTTCTTTGCAGCAACACGGATGGACCTGGAGGTCATTATCCTTATTTAAATTACTGCATGAACAGAAAACCAAATACTGCATGTTCTCACGTACAAGTGGAACCTGGTAAACACCAACACAAAGTAGGGAAAAACAGACACCAGGGCCTACTTGAGGGTGTAAGGTGGGAAGAGGGTGAGGATTGAAAAACGACCTATTCAGTACTATGCGCATTACCTGGGCGATGAAATAATCTATACACTAAGCCCCATGACTCCCCATTTACCCATGTAACAAACCTGTACATATATATCCCTGAACT
This sequence comes from Papio anubis, assembly GCF_008728515.1. Lineage (NCBI taxonomy): Eukaryota > Metazoa > Chordata > Mammalia > Primates > Cercopithecidae > Papio > Papio anubis. Next base: position 81,562,618 of record NC_044979.1, read on the forward strand.
TCAAAGCTTGGGTGGGGGGGGAACATACACACACACTCCCAATCTCTAATTTAAACAAGCAAAGAAAGGAAACAGGTTAAAACATTGTGCTTTTACTTCATGGCCACCTTTTTTTTTTCCTTTTAATAAGTTTTATTTTAGCTTTTGGTGTATTTTCAATAAATTAAATGGAATAATCAGCCACAAAATTTTGAGCTACAAAAAGAGAAATGTGATGAATAAACGCTCAAGGAAGTATTGATACAGGAGTTAAGAAAAAATTACTTAGGCAGATAGTGAGGGTACAGAAGTCCTTGGTAAGGTTTCCATTTTAATGAAAAGCAGCCTCAAATCATTTTCCTTTTTAACAAAGAACAGCCTGTAAAACTGAGCTGCAGACATAGAAGCTAGCGGTTGTACCAATCATGTTTAAAATGGCAGCCCCATCTTCCCTTCTCTTTATCAGCCCCCTACGCGTACAGTAAGGAGCAGACAAGATGGTACCGATCAACAGGAGAGTTCATTTGCATAATAAGATTAGGACTGAGAGGCCAGCCTTCCCATAAGCTATGTAAACATCACACCTAATCAAACCAATCTGTGAGCCCTGTGTAAATCAGACACCGCCTCCTCAAACCTGACTATAAAATCCAGCACATCCCCCGCCCTCGGGTCTTTTCCACTCAGACACCCCTCTCTCTCTAGAGAGGGAGATGCTTCTCTTTCTCTTCTCTTCTACCTATTGAACCTCCACTCCTAAACTCATGTATGTCTGTGTCCTAAATTTTCCTGGCACGAGATGACAAATCCAAGGGTATATACCCCAGATGACATAGCTGCTTCAGTATTGCTGAAACAAAGTGTTCCTGAGGGTTGCTCAGCTGCTAAGCCCATCAAATCAACACTGACATAATTCTCAAGAAGTGATTTCTACTTACAGTTGTCCCTGTGTACACATAAGCTTTTTTTTTTCATTAATCAAGGAAACATAGGGAAGAATACCTGCTATGTATAATTCTATTCCTTTGGTGATTTTCATTATAGATTTTCTTGAAATAGAGCACGTATTGATTAGTATAAATCATAGATCCTACCTGAGTTCCTCAAAAACTGTAAGACAATTACTTCTCTGCAATTGCCCAAGAGTTATTTGGAATCAGTGTGATTCAATGAACGAAGTAAAGGACAGACCTAGGAAAAATTACTGACTTTCAGTTTATACTGACATTTCTATTTTCCAGAATGGCCCAGTTCTAACTCTTGTATAATTTACTATGTAAGAAATGGATCTTCATCCAATACAGATTCCAAAGAAATACATATTAAACTTTAAGAAGACTTCCTTTTGATTTCTCAAAATAATGGAGAAATTTTATTGTTCTTAAGTAATTTAAAGGGGATTCAAATAAATGTATATTCCATGCTTCACAAGGTCACAAAACAATGTCTAAAGTTTTCTGAAGTTTCCAAAACAAATTTTAAAAATGAGGCTGATGCATTTCTGTGGTTCTGAAATATTCTTGTGTTTTGAATGTTTATGGTTCTGAAATATTGTTTTGAATGTTTAAGCTCTACAAATGGAAAAAAATAAAAATAATCTTAACACTTCTTTTTCTATCAATATGGCCAATGAAGTATTCTGAAAATACACCTACTATATAACCTCTAAATATAGTTTATATATCTTATAAATTGTATCTATAATTTTTAAATGTTTTGAGATAATTGTAGATTGACATGAAATTATAATTTGACAGCTTCTGTATATCCTTTATCCAGTTTCTCCCACAGGCAAGACTGTATAAACATAGTACAATATTACAGCCAGAATATTGACATTATTATAATCAATGCACTTTGGTTGTATAATGTTCCTGCAAACTTCATGTCTACCAGAATCTCAGAATATAACCTTATTCAGAAATAAGGCCTTTGCAAATATAATTAGTTGATGAGATCTTACTGGCTTTCAGTTTATACTGAGATTTCGATTTTCCAGAATGGCCCAGTTCTTACTGTTGTATAATTTACGATGCAAAGATTAAGGTGGTCTTAAATCCAATGGGTGGTGTCCTTGTAAGAAGGCCATGTGAAGGCATACAGAGAAGCATCATGCTTAACGAAGACAGAGTTTGGAATGATGCAGCTACAAGCCAAGGAGCACCAAGGATTGCCAGTAGACCATTTGTTGCAGTGTTAGGGGACAAGCATTCAGTCTTTGACCATTAAGTATACTGTTAGCTATAGGTTTTCTTAGGTGTTATTAAGATGAGGATGTTCTCTGTATTCCTTTTTCTGAGAGTTTGTTATGAATGGATGTTAAATTTCGTCAAATAGCTTTTGCTGTATTGATTATATTTTTAGTTTGTTAAATTGGTTAATTGCATTGACTAACTTTTTAATATTGAAGTATCCTTGCATCCCTGAATAAACTGCAGTGATATAATTTTTGTTTCAACCAATTTAGAAAACTCAAGTGAAGGAAAGCCTATTATATTTAGCCATACTTTGTTTACCCGCTCTTTCTCCTTTCCTGATATTCCCAGGTTTCTTCCTCTAATCTTTCCTTTTTATTTAGTGAACTTTCTTTAGCTATTCTGTTAGGGTAAGTCTACTGGTAACAACTTCTCTTAGTTTTCCCTCATTAAGAATGTCATTATTTTTCCTTCATTCTTGAAGGATATTTTCTCTGAGTATTGAATTGTGAGTTGACAGTTCTTTTCCTTTAGCACTTGAAAAATACGATAGTACTTTATTCTGACCTATATGGTTTCTGGTTCACTGTCATTTAATTTTTTTTTTTCCCCTGTAGTAAGGGTATCAATTTTCTCTGGGTGCTTTCAAATATTTTTATCTTCAGTTTTCAGATTTTTATTATGTCTTGGCATGTATTGCTTTAGGTTTAACTTGTTTGGAATTCATCCAGCTTCTTGAATCTATAGCTGTATGCTGCTTACAACATATGAGAAGATTTTAGCCATTATTTCTCTGAATACTTTTTTTTTTTTCCTTTTAAGCTCTGCCCTCTTTCTCCTCTTCTTCTGGAATTCTATTGACATGAATGTTAGATCTTTTGTTACAGTTCCACAGGTCTCTGAAATACTTTTAGTTTTCTTCCCTCATATTTTTTTCTGTGTTGTTCGGATTAGGTAATTTTGATTATTCTGTATTTTAGTTCTTTGATTCTTTCCTCTCTCCCCTCCATTATGCTGTTAGACCCATACAGAGAGCTTTTTATATCTGTTATATTTTTCAGATCTGCAATTTCTACTTGGTTCTTTTTTGCATCTTCAATTTATTTGCTGAAGATTTCTATTTGTTTCAAACATGCTCATAACTGTTGAAAGATTTTCATCATGGCTTCCTTATATCTTATTGGATAATTCTAACATCATCATCTCAGTGTTGGCCAGTATTTATTTATTGTCTTTTTTTTTCATTGAATCTGGTAACTCCCTGGTTCTTGGCATAAGGAGTGACTTGATTGAAACCCAGACATTTTTGCTTTATGTCACAAGACTCTAGATCTTTTAAAATCCTTTCTTTCTTTCAAACTGGCTTTTTATGACCCTGCTCCAGAATGTAAAAAGGGTATATGTGTGCCACATTGTTACTGCAAGGTGAAGGCAGAAGTCCAGGTTTCTTAATCTCCATTGATAACATGCACACTTATGTTTATTGTGGCACTATTCACAATAGCAAAGACTTGGAACCCACCCAAATGTTGATCAATGATAGACTGGATTAAGAAAATGTGGCACATATATACCATGGAATACTATGCAGCCATAATAAAGGATGAGTTCATGTCCTTTGTAGGGACATGGATGAAGCTGGAAACCATCATTCTCAGAAAACTATTGCAAGGACAAAAAACCAAACACTGCATGTTCTGACTCATAGGTGGGAGCTGAACAATGAGAACACTTGGACACAGGAAGAGGAACATCACACACTGAGGCCTGTCATGGGGTGGGGGGAGGGGAGAGGGATAGCATTAGGAGATATACCTAATGTAAATGACAAGTTAATGGGTGCAGCACACCAACATGCCACATGTATACATATGTAACAAACTTGCACGTTGTGCACATATACCCTAGAACTTAAAGTATAATAAAAAACTACAATTATCTATTTGTCAACTACAATTACCTATTTGTCAAACAAACAAAGAGGAACTTCTAGTTACTTCTATGTGGTTGTGTGTACTGGTTGCCCAGTTGTTTTCGCTAACATTGTGGGGGTGGGGAGCACTTTACCAGATAGCAACTATCAGTGATGGAAGTGTCAGTTCCCTACTCGGCTTTCTCTGACACCACCTAGTGGGAGTGTTGAGCAACTCATTACAGTATCACAAGGGCGAAAACAGGTTCCCATCAGCCCTTTGCTGATGTGGGTGAGGGTATGGCCATGTTATTTTTATGTGTTTTTGGCTGGGTAGAGTGATTATTGTCTAAAATTTTGAGTCTTGCTAAATTGGTCTTTTATTTGTCCTTTGGCTAGAAAAAGCAGGAATTTGTTAGAGTTTTTACAAATCTGTGTCCACTGATGTTTCTGGGTTGTTGGCTTCTTTAGCTCCAACCTTCAGATGTGGGAGGTAAAAAGAAAACCAAGAGAACTAATCACCTTGTCATTTTTGGGCCTTGACATATCCAGCTTATCTGACTTCTTCTCTCCAACTTTCAAAGTCTTTTTATGGTTTGTTTTCTATACAACTTCCAGGGAATATTTTTTAAGTTAGTGGCAAATATAGGACAAAGTACATCTCCTCTGTCTTTCTGAAAGTTGAAGTCTGTGTCTTGTTTTAAAAATAAAGCCTTTTATTATAGAGCTGGTATCATAAGAAAAATCCTCAGAGGACCCCCAAAATCTACGACATAAACCCGATCTACTGTAGTACCACAGTCCTAAACATGGCCTGTCTCCTGGTGAATTACTAATCCCAAGTCACAGAACTTTCTGTTTTAATGGCTACTGGGAAACCTAGCATTGCATATCCAGGGATCTTTAATTATCAGGGGCAAAGGAAGTTATTTTCAGACAGAAAATGGAAGTTTTACTATACTAGACCATAATTAAAGAAATTTCTAAAGAACTTATTTCTCATAAAGAAAGTGATCACATAACTAGGGTCTAAAATTTCAGAGAATAGTGGTCAGAGAAAAATATCAAATAAGAGTAAAATTGAGCACTGATTGTAAAATAATAATTGGAAAAGTGTGAAAGGCAGAATGGTCAAAGGTTCTATGCCTTAATCCCTGGAACTTGTGAATATGTTATCTTACTTGGCAAAAGGGACTCCACAGATGTGATTAAAGATTTAAAACCTGAGATGGGGAAAGTGACCTGAAGTATCCAGGCGGACCCAATCTAATTATATTATTACTTAAAAGGAGAGAACCTTCTCGAGTGCATTAGAAAGATGAGATGGAAGAAAAAGGAGTGGAGAGACATCCAAGTATAAAAGGTACTTGATACGCCATTGCAGGGTTTGGAGAAAGGGGCCAAGAGCCAAGGAATGTGGGTGATTCCTAGAAGCTGGAAACAGTCCCCAGCTCACAATCAGAAAGGAGATGAAGATCTCAGTCTTCGAACTCGAAGGAACTGAATTATACCAACACTGTGAATGAGCAAGGAAACATCTCCTCCCCTAGAGCCTCCAGAAAGAAATGGAACCTTGTCAACTCCTTGATTTTAGCTTGGAGAGATGCATGCCAGACCCGTGACCTACAGAACTGTATGATAAGGTGTGAAGTTATAATTTGTTAGGGAAGCAGTAGAAAACTAATACACACGGTTATAAATAATTGCAAGATAGAAGACCTAAAATACAAGACTACCTAATATGTAGGTTGGTGGAGGGTTATAAGAGTAAAATATTCTTAGGAAGGTAAATACATTAATTACAGACTATATTCATTTGCGACTCCACCTTAAAATTTTAAGGTAATCCATATATAAATATAAATCCATATATATATATAAATCCATATATATGTATATAGGATAAGGATGTATGACTTGTGAAATATGGGAAGTAGTGTAATAACTGTTGCAATAAATTTTAAGAAAGGCTAGAAAGGAGAAGCGAATAAAGTAGAAGAGAATAAAAGAAGATGGAATAAATGATTGCAAAAGGCTAAAATTAACCTCTAACAGTCACATTATCAACTGAATAGGGAACTAAAAACTAAAATAGCACATCCACTAGTTAGTCAAAACACTTTAAAGTTTGATAATACTAAGTGCTGGAGAAGACATAAAGCAGCCCAAACAGATGCTGCTGGTGGGAATTTAAGTTGTTTTGATCAAAATGTAAAATAATTTGCAATGTTCTAGTATGGTTGAAAAGATGTGCACACTTCTAGGTATATCCCATGGAAAACTATCAGACATTTATCTGAGAGATATTTATAAGAACTGTTATTGTATAATAGTATTGTTTATAATAGCAAGTATGTAGAAACAACTCATGTTCAATTAAAAGGGATTAGGTATTGAATAATAGGATGTCAAAACTATAGAGAAGTGGAAATAAGCTAGAGCATAATCACCAATATAAAATCCACATACATGTCATCAGAAAGTGAAAAAGCAAGCCGAAGAATATATTTTTAATGATACCATTCATATAAAGCTTTATTTTATTTTATTTTTTAAAAAATGTAGTATCATAAGGTTTTGGGATAAATGCATAAGTCCGAGGAAGAGGAAAGCAGTCACAAGTATCAGGTACCTGACCTAACATTTTCAGTTAGGCCTGATGCTTTTAGGGGCTGGCCTGGCACTCACATCTATGACATGGTATTCTCCTATTGAACATGAACAACTTCATAGGGCAGCATATCACATATTCTGTGACTATGATGGAGTGAGACAAAAAATAAGACTACATAATTTGTCTAAGCAAAAACAAGGTCACTGTGAGAGCCCTCAAATATCAAATCTTTCCTTCTACCAGCTAATATAAATGAGTTCTGCTTCTTTACCAATTACAGTTTTGGTCTCCTTCCAGTGTTTTCACCTTCCAGATAAGGTTTATTTAGATACCCAGTCGGAGAATTATTCTTGCTCCCTTATAGCATTCAATCCATGAAAAGTCCATTTATTGAAACTCCTTAAAAAAATCATCTAATACATTATTTATAACACCATTACTGAAATCCTTACTGAGATGCCCACGGTTGCATTCTCTCCAGCTCCAATGAGTAACAAACCCAACTTGCTCAACTACGGGCGTGTTCCTGGTGGTTAATGGCTGAAAAGCATTGACAAGTGAAATATATAAAGAAAAACAAGGAATTACAAACAAAAGTTTAGAAGAGGGTTTCCACTTATGAATGGAGTGAGATGTAATTTGTTTAATAACAAACAGATGATGGTGTTTACTACATGCCAGAAAATGTTACACTGTTCCAAGCACTTAACAAATATTAAGTTATTGAATTCTTACAAAACCCATGAGGTAGGTATTCCAGTTATCCCCATACATGGAAACCGAGTATGAAGTTGCCCTCAATTACACAGCTAAGAAAGTATAGATTTCAGATTCACATCCAAGCAGTCCGGCTCCATAGTCTTCAGTGTGTATGTACCTCTAATTACTACTCCATGTAATCTTGGAAGGGTACATGATGGGGTTTCAATAATATATGTCTAGCTAAATACATAGGCACACACATATGCATATTTAACATAGGTCATAATTAAAAATAAATTTAATGAGGGTTGTTAATATAGTGTCATAGTAACTTAATATATCTGAAGCTATCAAGATAATCACATATTAACCCTAGTGGTCTATCAGTGAAAATTATTCTGACTTTTGTGCTCCAGTTAGAAATGGAAATGAGGACCCAATTCCGAAGATGGCCGAATAGGAACAGCTCCAGTCTCCAACTCCCAGCGCAAGCGACACAGAAGACCGGTGATTTCTGCATTTTCAACTGAGGTACTGGGTTCATCTCACTGGGGAGTGGCGGACCATTGGTGCTGGTCAGCTGCTGCAGCCCGACCAGCGAGAGCTGAAGCAGGGCGAGGCATTGCCTCACCTGGGAAGCACAAGGGGGAAGGGAATCCCTTTTCCTAGCCAGGGGAACGGAGACACACAACACCTGGAAAATTGGGTAACTCCCACCCCAATTCTGCGCTTTAAGCAAACAGGCACACCAGGAGATCATATCCCACATCTGGCCGGGAGGGTCCCACACCCACGGAGCCTCCCTCATTGCTAGCACAGCAGTCTGTGATCTACCAGCAAGGCAGCAGCGAGGCTGGGGGAGGGGTGCCCGCCATTGCTGAGGCTTAAGTAGGTAAACAAAGCTGCTGGGAAACTCGAACTGGGTGGAGCTCACAGCAGCTCAAGGAAACATGCCTGTCTCTGTAGACTCCACCTCTGGGGACAGGGCACAATAAACAATAACAAATGCAGCAGAAACCTCTGCAGACGCAAACGACTCTATCTGATAGCTTTGAAGAGAGCAGTGGATCTCCCAACACGGAGGTTGAGATCTGAGAAGGGACAGACTGCCTGCTCAAGTGGGTCCCTGACCCCTGAGTAGCCTAACTGGGAGACATCCCCCACTAGGGGCAGTCTGACACCCCACACCTCACAGGGTGGAGTACACCCCTGAGAGGAAGCTTCCAAAGCAAGAATCAGACAGGTACACTCGCTGTTCAGAAATATTCTATCTTCTGCAGCCTCTGCTGCTGATACCCAGGCAAACAGGGTCTGGAGTGGACCTCAAGCAATCTCCAACAGACCTACAGCTGAGGGTCCTGACTGTTAGAAGGAAAACTATCAAACAGGAAGGACACCTACACCAAAACCCCATCAGTACATCACCATCATCAAAGACCAGAGGCAGATAAAACCACAAAGATGGGGAAAAAGCAGGGCAGAAAAGCTGGAAATTCAAAAAACAAGAGCGCATCTCCCCCGGCAAAGGAGCGCAGCTCATCGCCAGCAACGGATCAAAGCTGGACGGAGAATGACTTTGACGAGATGAGAGAAGAAGGCTTCAGTCCATCAAATTTCTCAGAGCTAAAGGAGGAATTACGTACCCAGCGCAAAGAAACTAAAAATCTTGAAAAAAAAGTGGAAGAATTGATGGCTAGAGTAATTAATGCAGAGAAGGTCATAAACGAAATGAAAGAGATGAAAACCATGACACGAGAAATACGTGACAAATGCATAAGCTTCAGTAACCGACTCGATCAACTGGAAGAAAGAGTATCAGCGATTGAGGATCAAATGAATGAAATGAAGCGAGAAGAGAAACCAAAAGAAAAAAGAAGAAAAAGAAATGAACAAAGCCTGCAAGAAGTATGGGATTATGTAAAAAGACCAAATCTACGTCTGATTGGGGTGCCTGAAGGTGAGGGGGAAAATGGAACCAAGTTGGAAAACACTCTTCAGGATATCATCCAGGAGAACTTCCCCAACCTAGTAGGGCAGGCCAACATTCAAATCCAGGAAATACAGAGAACGCCACAAAGATACTCCTCGAGAAGAGCAACTCCAAGACACATAATTGCCAGATTCACCAAAGTTGAAATGAAGGAAAAAATCTTAAGGGCAGCCAGAGAGAAAGGTCGGGTTACCCACAAAGGGAAGCCCATCAGACTCACAGCAGATCTCTCGGCAGAAACTCTCCAAGCCAGAAGAGAGTGGGGGCCAATATTCAACATTCTTAAAGAAAAGAATTTTAAACCCAGAATTTCATATCCAGCCAAACTAAGTTTCATAAGTGAAGGAGAAATAAAATCCTTTACAGATAAGCAAATGCTTAGAGATTTTGTCACCACTAGGCCTGCCTTACAAGAGACCCTGAAGGAAGCACTCAACATGGAAAGGAACAACCGGTACCAGCCATTGCAAAAACATGCCAAAATGTAAAGACCATCGAGGCTAGGAAGAAACTGCATCAACTAACGAGCAAAATAACCAGTTAATATCATAATGGCAGGATCAAGTTCACACATAACAATCTTAACCTTAAATGTAAATGGACTAAATGCTCCAATGAAAAGACACAGACTGGCAAACTGGATAAAGAGTCAAGACCCATCAGTCTGCTGTATTCAGGAGACCCATCTCACATGCAGAGACATACATAGGCTCAAAATAAAGGGATGGAGGAAGATTTACCAAGCAAATGGAGAACAAAAAAAAAGCAGGGGTTGCAATCCTAGTCTCTGATAAAACAGACTTTAAACCATCAAAGATCAAAAGAGACAAAGAAGGCCATTACATAATGGTAAAGGGATCAATTCAACAGGAAGAGCTAACTATCCTAAATATATATGCACCCAATACAGGAGCACCCAGATTCATAAAGCAAGTCCTTAGAGACTTACAAAGAGACTTAGACTCCCATACAATAATAATGGGAGACTTCAACACCCCACTGTCAACATTAGACAGATCAACGAGACAGAAAGTTAACAAGGATGTCCAGGAATTGAACTCATCTCTGCAGCAAGCAGACCTAATAGACATCTATAGAACTCTCCACCCCAAATCAACAGAATATACATTCTTCTCAGCACCACATCGTACTTACTCCAAAATTGACCATATAATTGGAAGTAAAGCACTCCTCAGCAAATGTACAAGAACAGAAATTATAACAAACTGTCTCTCAGACCACAGTGCAATCAAACTAGAACTCAGGACTAAGAAACTCAATCAAAACCGCTCAACTACATGGAAACTGAACAACCTGCTCCTGAATGACTACTGGGTACATAACAAAATGAAGGCAGAAATAAAGATGTTCTTTGAAACCAATGAGAACAAAGATACAACATACTAGAATCTCTGGGACACATTTAAAGCAGTGTGTAGAGGGACATTTATAGCACTAAATGCCCACAAGAGAAAGCAGGAAAGATCTAAAATTGACACTCTAACATCGCAATTAAAAGAACTAGAGAAGCAAGAGCAAACACATTCGAAAGCAAGCAGAAGGCAAGAAATAACTAAGATCAGAGCAGAACTGAAGGAGATAGGACACAAAAAACCCTCCAAAAAAATCAATGAATCCAGGAGTTGGTTTTTTGAAAAGATCAACAAAATTGACAGACCACTAGCAAGACTAATAAAGAAGAAAAGAGAGAAGAATCAAATCGATGCAATTAAAAATGATAAAGGAGATATCACCACCGACCCCACAGAAATACAAACTACTGTCAGAGAATACTATAAACACCTCTACGCAAATAAACTGGAAAATCTAGAAGAAATGGATAATTTCCTGGACACTTACACTCTTCCAAGACTAAACCAGGAAGAAGTTGAATCCCTGAATAGACCAATAGCAGGCTCTGAAATTGAGGCAATAATTAATAGCCTACCAACCAAAAAAAGTCCAGGACCAGATGGATTCACAGCTGAATTCTACCAGAGGTACAAGGAGGAGTTGGTTCCATTCCTTCTGAAACTATTCCAATCAATAGAAAAAGAGGGAATCCTCCCTAACTCATTTTGTGAGGCCAACATCATCCTGATACCAAAGCCTGGCAGAGACACAACAAAAAAAGAGAATTTTAGACCAATATCCCTGATGAACATCGATGCAAAAATCCTCAATAAAATACTGGCAAACCGGATTCAGCAACACATCAAAAAGCTTATCCACCATGATCAAGTGGGCTTCATCCCTGGGATGCAAGGCTGGTTCAACATTCGCAAATCAATAAACATAATCCAGCATATAAACAGAACCAAAGACAAGAACCACATGATTATCTCAATAGATGCAGAAAAGGCTTTTGACAAAATTCAACAGCCCTTCATGCTAAAAACGCTCAATAAATTCGGTATTGATGGAACGTACCTCAAAATAATAAGAGCTATTTATGACAAACCCACAGCCAATATCATACTGAATGGGCAAAAACTGGAAAAATTCCCTTTGAAAACTGGCACAAGACAGGGATGCCCTCTCTCACCACTCCTATTCAACATAGTGTTGGAAGTTCTGGCTAGGGCAATTAGGCAAGAGAAAGAAATCAGGGGTATTCAGTTAGGAAAAGAAGAAGTCAAATTGTCCCTGTTTGCAGATGACATGATTGTATATTTAGAAAACCCCATTGTCTCAGCCCAAAATCTCCTTAAGCTGATAAGCAACTTCAGCAAAGTCTCAGGATACAAAATTAATGTGCAAAAATCACAAGCATTCTTATACACCAGTAACAGACAAACACAGAGCCAAATCATGAATGAACTTCCATTCACAATTGCTTCAAAGAGAATCAAATACCTAGGAATCCAACTTACAAGGGATGTAAAGGACCTCTTCAAGGAGAACTACAAACCACTGCTCAGTGAAATAAAAGAGGACACAAACAAATGGAAGAACATACCATGCTCATGGATAGGAAGAATCAATATCGTGAAAATGGCCATACTGCCCAAGGTAATTTATAGATTCAATGCCATCCCCATCAAGCTACCAATGAGTTTCTTCACAGAATTGGAAAAAACTGCTTTAAAGTTCATATGGAACCAAAAAAGAGCCCGCATCTCCAAGACAATCCTAAGTCAAAAGAACAAAGCTGGAGGCATCACACTACCTGACTTCAAACTATACTACAAGGCTACAGTAACCAAAACAGC